>NC_091284.1:36578672-38978672 GCF_032444005.1 Ranitomeya imitator
GTAGGGGTGAAGCCTACGGCGGCGATGACCTGACAGTGGTTATGGGCCAGCACGCGGGGGGTTAACAGTCCTGAGATTTTGGAGGCTTCTCCTATATAAGAAGTGGGGGGCTCCTGGAACATATTGTCTATGGGGAGAGGGGTGAGCCCCACATTTCCCGCACGGCGGCTCTGACTATAGCGCCGTATGCCGCCGAGACCTCATGCCAGTCTTCGGGGGTTTGCTTTTTTGCATATGAGAAGATACAGAGCGGTTTCATCCGTTTTTGGTTTGTGTTTCTGATTTTACCATCGATGCCCCATCCTGTTCTCATCTGTATAAAAACAGACGATTATTATTATTTATTGTTATAGCGCCATTTATTCCATGGAGCTTTACATGTGAGGAGGGGTATAGATAATAAAAACAAGTACAATAATCTTACACAAGTCATAACTGGTACAGGAGGAGAGAGGACCCTGCCCGCGAGGGCTCACAATCTACAAGGGATGGGTGAGGATACAGTAGGTGAGGGTAGAGCTGGGCATGCAGCGGTTGGTCGATCGGTGGTTACTGCAGGTTGTAGGCTTGTCTGAAGAGCTGGGTCTTCAGGTTCTTTTTGAAGGTTTCGATGGTAGGCGAGAGAGTCTGATGTGTTGTGGCAGAGGGTTCCAGAGTATGGGGGAAGCACGAGAGAAATCTTGTATGTGATTGTGGGAAGAGGAGATAAGAGGGGAGCAGAGAAGGAGATCTTGTGAGGATCGGAGGTTGCGTGTAGGTAAGTACCGGGAGACGAGGTCACAGATGTATGGAGGAGACAGGTTGTGGATGGCTTTGTATGTCATGGTTAGGGTTTTGTAGTGGAGTCTCTGGGTAATGGGGAGCCAGTGAAGGGATTGACAGAGGGGAGAGGCCGGGGAATAGCGATGGGACAGGTGGATTAGTCGGGCAGCAGAGTTTAGAATAGATTGGAGGGGTGCGAGAGTGTTCGAGGGGAGGCCACAGAGCAGGAGGTTACAGTAGTCAAGGCGGGAGATGATTATATCAAACAATCTGTCCAAAATTAAAAGGGCACTTCAAAATAATACCACAAGAAAAAACTCTCATAAAAGGTGTAATACTCTTGGGAATAAGAAGAGATCCCATGCAAATCAAGATAAAAAATATACTTTATTGAATATCAATTAAAATATAATCTAAAAAAGCAAAATACCATCCATGGACACCAAGCAGAAACAAAGGGGGATATTACATCAAAGAATATGCACATTAACAAACAGAACAAATGAATTAAAATAAAAGGTCCTGAGTGTCTGCTCAGCGTCCCCTCACCCTGACGCGCGTTTTGCCGCCAGCTTCTTCTGGGGGGGGGGGGGGGGGGGTGGTGGTGTCAGGGTGAGAGGCAACAGAATATTTATGAGAAGCGCCTCCAATCAGTGCTTAGAAGGGAGATGATGAGGGCATGCAGTAGTGTTTTTGCAGATTGTTGGTAGAGGAATCTATCATCTATCTGTTTATTATCTATCATTTATCTATTATCTATCTATCTCTCTCTATCATCTATCTATTATCTATTTATCTATTATCTATCTATCTATCTATCTATCTATCTATCTATCTATCATCTATCTATCTATCTCTCTCTATCATCTATCTATTATCTATCTATCTATTATCTATCTATCTATCTATCTATCTATCTATCTATCTATCTATCTATCTATCTATCATCTATTGTCTATCTATTATCTATCTATTATCTATCTATTATCTATCTATCATCTATCTATTATCTATCTATCTATCTATTATCTATCTATCATCTATTATCTATCTATTATCTATCTATCATCTATCTATCTATCATCTATCTATCTATCTATCTATCTATCTATCTATTATCTATATCTTTATATCATCTATCTATCATCTATCTATTATCTATATCTCCATTATCATAGTCCTAATTTATATTCGTGGCTCAAAAAGTCACTCCAAGGGATATACAGCAACCATAATCCTCTTAAGGGGTATGCCAGGCAGAGGATAAGAAGTGAAATGAACAAAACTAGAAGTAAAATAACTGTTTATTAATACATTAATTAAAAACAGGGGGGACGCAAACATGTATAACATAAAAAAGACGACAAATGGGACCTTGAAGTGACATGATTAAGGGAGCCTAGTCTCCAGAAACGCGTTGAGATTCTTACCCATATGGTTGTGCTGAAGTCTGTATCCTCCATGTTTAAAGTTTGTGAATAAAGAAAACGCTTTTTTACGGACTTGGTGAAGCTGGACATTTCTTTCTTTTTTTGGATCTTGCACGCCTCGACACAGCGGGTCCGTGCTCCCGAGGTTTGGTTGCTGAATCACGGGTGAGCTGGTTTATGTTCCTTCTTACTAAAAAACGCCATCTACCTCTTTCAGCCACTGATGCTGTGACTATATAGGGATCTCTGCATTAGCCTCTTGAGTAGCTTTTTTAGCACTAGCGGTTCCTTGTACTGTGGAAATACCCCTCATCATTACACAGCTCTTGGCTCTGTTATTGTATACATAATGTATGTGATGGCTTTATAAGGTGTCTAAATTTACCTGGTGATCCAGCTAGCCATAATATTATAGCTACACTTATATTCCATAGACTAGCAACATCTTCCTTTGGAGGGGGATCTATTCCATGCAGCACATACAGTTAGGTCCATATATATTTGGACAGAGACAACATTTTTCTAATTTTGGTTATAGACATTACCACAATGAATTTTAAACAAAACAATTCAGATGCAGTTGAAGTTCAGACTTTCAGCTTTCATTTGAGGGTATCCACATTAAAATTGGATGACGGGTTTAGGAGATTCAGCTCCTTAACATGTGCCACCCTGTTTTTAAAGGGACCAAAAGTAATTGGACAGATTCAATAATTTTAAATAAAATGTTCATTTTTAGTACTTGGTTGAAAACCCTTTGTGGGCAATGACTGCCTGAAGTCTTGAACTCATGGACATCACCAGATGCTGTGTTTCCTCCTTTTTGATGCTCGGCCAGGCCTTCACTGGGGTGGTTTTCAGTTGCTGTTTGTTTGTGGCCTTTCTGTCTGAAGTTTAGTCTTTAACAAGTGAAATGCTGCTCAGTTGGGTTGAGATCAGGTGACTGACTTGGCCATTCAAGAATATTCCACTTCTTTGCTTCAATAAACTCCTGGGTTGCTTTGGCTTTATGTTTTGGGTCATTGTCCATCTGTAGTATGAAACAACGACCAATCAGTTTGGCTGCATGTGGCTGGATCTGAGCACACAGT
Source organism: Ranitomeya imitator (assembly GCF_032444005.1). Lineage (NCBI taxonomy): Eukaryota > Metazoa > Chordata > Amphibia > Anura > Dendrobatidae > Ranitomeya > Ranitomeya imitator. The sequence continues at coordinate 36,581,956 of NC_091284.1, forward strand.
ATGGCGGCTCTGAATACCTCAGAATTCATTCGGCTGCTTCTGTCCTGTGTCACATCATCAATAAACACTAGTGACCCAGTGCCACTGGCCGCCATGCATGCCCGCGCCATCACACTGCCTCCGCCGTGTTTTACAGATGATGTGGTATGCTTTGGATCATGAGCTGTACCACGCCTTCGCCATACTTTTCTCTTTCCATCATTCTGGTAGAGGTTGATCTTGGCTTCATCTGTCCAAAGAATGTTCTTCCAGAACTGTGCGGCTTTTTTAGATGTTTTTTAGCCTTTTTATTCTTGATGCTTATGAGTGGCTGCACCGGGCAGTGAACCCTCTGTATTTACTTTCATGCAGTCTTCTCTTTATGGTAGATTTGGATATTGATACGCCGACCTCCTGGAGAGTGTTGGTCACTTGGTCGGCTGTTGTGAAGGGCTTTCTCTTCACCATGGAGATTATTCTGCGATCATCCACCACTGTTGTCTTCCGTGGGCGCCCAGGTCTTTTTGCATTGATGAGTTCACCAGGGCTTTCTTTCTTTCTCGGGATGTACCAAACTGTAGATTTTGCCACTCCTAATATTGTAGCAATTTCTCGGATGTTTTTTTTCTGTTTTCGCAGCTTAAGGATGGCTTGTTTCACCTGCATGGAGAGCTCCTTTGACCACATGTTTACTTCACGGCAAAACCTTCCAAATGCAGCACCACACCTCAAATCAACTCCAGGACTTTTATCTGCTTAATTGAGAATGACATAACGAAGGGATTGCCCACACCTGTCCATGAAATAGCCTTGGAGTCAATTGTCCAATTACTTTTGGTCCCTTTAAAAACAGGGCGGCACATGTTAAGGAGCTGAAACTCCTAAACCCTTCATCCAATTTTAATGTGGATACCCTCAAATGAAAGCTGAAAGTCTGAACTTCAACTGCATCTGAAATGTTTTGTTTAAAATTCATTGTGGTAATGTCTATAACCAAAATTAGAAAAATGTTGTCTCTGTCCAAATATATATGGACCTAACTGTATTCTATCCTATAACATCCATTAATATTTTGTTTGGCTCTCCTCTCCCTGTACCACTTCGAGGTCCCATTTGTCGTCTTTTTTATGTTATACATGTTTGCGTCCCCCCTGTTTTTAATTAATGTATTAATAAACAGTTATTTTACTTCTAGTTTTGTTCATTTCACTTCTTATCCTCTGCCTGGCATACCCCTTAAGAGGATTATGGTTGCTCTATTCTATCTATCTATCTATCTATCTATCTATCTATCTATCTATCTATCTATCTATCTATCTATCTACAATCTATTTATCTATCTATCTATCTATCTATCTATCTATCTATCTATCTATCTATCTATCTACAATCTATTTATCTATCTATCTATCTATCTATCTATCTATCTATCTATCTATCTATCTATCTATCTATCTATCTATCTATCATCTATCTATTATCTATACATCTATCTATTATCTATCTATTTATGGCCGGGGTCACACTTGCGAGTGTGATGCAAGAAATTCGCACGAGTCTCTCACATCAATACTCGCCGCTGCCGCCGGCACTCGGACTGGAGCGTTCAGCTGCATAGAAATACATGCAGCCACACACTCTGGTCCCGAGTGCCGATGGCAGCGGCGAGTATTGATGTGAGAGACTCATGCGAATTTCTCGCATCTGGAGCGCCCCCAGACACAAGGCCACAGGATCTCTCAGTACCGGTCCTCTCTGTCTCAGTCCTAGGATTGTCACGGTGGCTGGACCCGGTCCGTGACCCTGCTAAGGGGCACCCAATGAAAGGGTGGTAGAAGTTATTAGGTATTTGTGACGCCACCTGTGGTTTTCGGTCAGAGTGACCGACGCAGCTTGGGGTCCGCTGGGCGTGATGTGATGGCAGCTAGATGGTATACCTTCCCACAGGTGAAGTAGGTCCCTAGGGCTTCCCAGTAGTGTAGGTGGCGATGGTGTGAGGCGCGGTTAATAACGAGGACACAGGGTTGCAGTCTCTTTACCTCTTTACTGGTGACTTCAAGATCCTCAATCCGGAGCACTGCTAACATGGCTGGCTGAGACCGTCCGGTCCGAAGGCACATCCAGAGTTCCCTTTGCAGGTGGAAATCAGTGCCTACCAATTAGCGCCTGTGTGTTGCAGTCCTTCCCTGCTGAGCATTCGGGATAGTCCTCACAACTGTCGTTTCTATTCTGATGTTCTGCTTCATCCCCCAGTTTGTTATGGCTAGGACGCACCCGTATGACGGGAAGGCTCGGAGCTATTCTGGGACCCTAGAGACACCCCTCTCCACGTTTGCCCCCTATGTCTTCTTAGGTGATGTATGTTAGAGAGCCAACCTATAATCACCTGTCCTGCCTCTGTTTGAAGTAATGCTTGGAGTCAGTTACTTCCTCGGTGTTCCGGCCACCGGCTACGCGCCTCAGTAGGATGTTGCCGATCTTGGGGCACGACTCCTACTGGTTCTCCTTTGTGCTTTGATCTCGTTTCTCACTTCTCCACAATATACTTCGCTTCGTGTCCTTTCTTTAGATGCCGCCGCAAGGTAGTGCAGGCGCGGCTCTGTAACGATCTATCCTTGTCGCTAAGTCACTGCCAGGTTCCCACGCCTGACAGGGACCCCTCTGAATCTTCCCCGCAACACCCCTTGCCACGGGATGTTGCCTGGACAAAACCCAGCCAGCTTCTGACTAACTTCCTATCCTACCCCCAGTTTTACCAAAGTGTGAGGAGTGGCCTAATAAATAGAACCTTTTGCTCCCCCTAGTGGCCGGAGTATGAAGTGTAGTGTGTGACTGTGATACCTGGTCAGGTGAACTCCTTTAGTGCCATCAGACGTACCATCACTCCCCTTAGTGGCAGAGCGACATTACTGCAATGACCAGGTCTCTGGGGCGCTGCACATCACACTCACAAGTGTGACCCCGGCCTATCTGTTATCTATATCTCTTATATCTCTATCTATCTGTTATCACTCTGCTTGGCTTTTTGTTTCCTCACACAGGCTGAGCTTTTTCAGAGCCATCTGCTCTGCTCCCTGCAAACTCTACACTGACACACCCAATTCCCTGCTGCAGGGGTTTTTACAAAAGAGCCTGTGGCCGTCTGCCAAATGGAAAACCCAGGGCGGAAACGGACTGCCCCAATAACGGACTGCTCCACTGCCATCCTCTAGTCCGTTTAAAAAATAAAAGCCCAGAACAGGTTTTCTTATATCTGCCCTGGTCACATAGCATGCCCAAGACCAATACTCACTTGTATTTTGCATCGCAATCACAGCTATGCCTGTGACTGCAATGCACTCCAATGACCTCCATATGTTTTGTTGCACATCCTGGGGGACACAGCGACCCTCGCATATGACCCTGGTCACTGCCTCACATTCCCCCCTCTCTATTCAAACTTGTGGGGTTGAACATTTGTCACCTTACAAGTGGCCCGTGACAGGGCATCCACATTTCACTGTGACTTCTCCGCCTGATGTTCCACTGAGAACCTAAAGTAACATAAAGTTCTGCTGTCCTGCCAGTCTCTGATGTAAGTCATAGAGTGTCTTACGATCCTCGGTGTTCCGGCTACCAGTCCTGCGCCTCAGAAGGAGACAGCCTGCTCGGGGCTGGTCTCCCTCTGATATCCACTCCTGTGCTTTGCTCTCCTGCACGCTCTCTGCAATCAATTCGGCTTTCTGTATGTCTCTTTCTAGTAACTGCTGCAGTGTGGCTACACAGCTCCGTACAAACTTTGCCTCCCTCAGATGGCTCTTGTCTGCTTCCTGGCAGGAACCCTCTCTAAAACTGACTCACTTTCCTTACAGACTACCAGTTATATATATATATGGGGAGTCACCTAGTAAATAGGATCAAAAGCTCCCTCTGGTGGTCTGGAGTGTGAATGTGTTGCATGTTTGTGGTTCCTGGTTACAGTTATCCCTTCTTGCCTTCAAGCGTAACATCACTTTCCCCGTGAGGAAAGCAATGCTACTGTGATGACCAGGACCCTGGGGCACCACACTTCCTCCGATGAAGGATTCCACCGGACCATCACTGACTTCTTATCTTTTAGCAGGTCAGTTAGGAGTGCTGACTTCCTTGCAAAATTGGGAATAAACAGGCAGTAGTACTCAATAATGCTGAGGAATACCCTCACCTGCTTGGTACTTAACGGCTTGGGCCAGTTTTGGATGTCCTCGATCTTGTTTACTTGGAGTTTGATAGCCCACCGGCCGATTATGTAACCTAAGTATTGGGCTCCCGTGAGTCCTATAGTGCATTTCTTTGGGTTCGCTGTTGACCCTGCGATGCACTAGTACCAACACCTGTTCGCCGTCTTTAAAGATCCTAACCGTGGCCCTTTTATTGTACGTGCAGCTCTGAGCGGCCTGGGCATTCAACACATGGTCCTTTACTATGGGCCATACGGCTGCAATCCGATCCTGCATACTTACCACATGCTCGATGACACTTTTATGTGGAGTGGGCTTCTGTTCTCATGTCTCCTTGGCTACGTCCAGCAGTCCCCTAGAGTGCCTGCCATACAATAGCTCAAATGGGGAGAACCCTGTGGAGGCCTGCTGTACCTCACGGATAGCATTAGATAGGGCAGTAACATGTCCCAAACCCTCCCATCCATGGTGACCACCTTTCTGAGCATGGCTTGAGGGTCTTATTAAACCTCTCCACCAACCAGTTGTTTTGTGGATGGTACACCAACGTGCGTAGCCGTTTGATCCGGAGCAGCTTACATAGCTCCTTGGTCACCTTGGACTTAAAAGGAGTCCCCTGATCTGTAAGGATCTCCTTTGGCAGTCCAAGGTGACAAAACATGGCAAACAGCTCGCAGTCTATTAGTTTGGCCAAGTTGTGGCAGAGAGGTATCGCCTCTGAGTACCATGTGGCGTAGTCCACTATGACCAAAATATGTTGATGGCCACGGGCAGATTTCACTATGGGGCCTACCAGATCCTTGGCTATCTGCTCAAATGGTACCTCTGTGATGGGCAGAGGTACCCATGGACTCTGCTAATTCACGATGGGTGAGGTTAGTTGGCACGCCAGACACATGTCACAGTACCTCTGGACCTCCACGTAGACTCCAGGTTAAAAAAAAAATGCTGCAGGATGCACTCCTGCATCTTTTTAGTCCCCAAATGCCCTCCTAGCATGTGGGTGTGAGCCATGTTGAGCACCGTCTGATGGCAAGATTGGGGCTCCACCAGCTGTTCCACCACTTCATCCCAGACTTTATCCACCCAATATAACAACTCCTGGTGGATAGCCATACAGTGAAAAACTGTATCTGCACCTAGTTGCTGAGCTACTCCATTAATTTCAATCACCCTTTCTTGTGCCCGAGCCAGGGTGGGATCCTAGAGCTGAGCTGTCCCAAACTTACCAGGGGACACTTCCAGTTCGGGAATCAGTGGGGTCTCCCCAACCTCTCCTGCCAATTCCTCTAGGGGAAACCTATCAGGTTTACACTCTGTCCCTATGTTGGCAACCCCTACGGCAGGTATCCCTGACTCAGTGTTAGGTGTTGAGTTACCGCCGCTGCAAAGGGGAATCTAGAACCATGTCCTCTACGGTATCCTATTCTTCCCCAGCCGCAGAGGAGCCCAGCGTCTTGCTCAAGCTGATGCTGAGCGTCTGGTTACTGCTGCCGTTCCAGGTTCAGCTATTAGAACCAGCATTAATTGGCGGCCATGCGCTAGTATAAATCCAAAGTCGTGGATGTGTGTATCTGATGAAAGCTCCTAATTGATCCCCTTCCCTAGCATTGTTGCCTGAGTGTGGGTGATTGGAGCTACAGCGCCTTGCGAAAGTATTCGGCTCCCTGGAACTTTTCAACCTTTTCCCACATATCATGCTTCAAACATAAAGATACCAAATGTAAATTTTTGGTGAAGAATCAACAAGTGGAACACAATTGTGAAGTTGAACGAAATTTATTGGTTATTTGAAATTTTTGTGGAAATTCAAAAACTGAAAAGTGGGGCGTGCAATATTATTCGTCCCCTTTAACTTAATACTTTGCTGCGCCACCTTTAGCGGTGATTACAGCTGCAAGTCGCTTGGAGTATGTCTCTATCAGTTTTGTACATCGAGAGACTGAAATTCTTGCCCATTCTTCCTTGGCAAACAGCTCGAGCTCAGTGAGGTTTGATGGAGATCGTTTGTGAAAAGCAGTTTTCAGCTCTTTCCACAGATTCTCGATTGGATGTAGGTCTGGACTTTGACTTGGCCATTCTTACTCCTGGATATGTTTATTTGTGAACCATTCTATTGTAGATTTTGCATTATGTTTGGGATCATTGTCTTGTTGGAAGACAAATCTACGTCCCAGTCTCAGGTCTTTTGCAGACTCCAACAAGTTTTCTTCAAGAATGGTCCTGTATTTGGCTTCATCCATCTTCCCATCAATTTTAACCATCTTCCCTTTCCCTGCTGAAGAAAAGCAGGCCCCAACCATGATGCTGCCACCACCATGTTTGACAGTGGGGATGGTGTGTTCAGAGTGATGAGCTGTGTTGCCTTTACGCCAAAGGCAGAGCCCTCACCAGCTGACCACCACTCTCTCTACCATCTGAAATGGGGTTAAGGTCTCAGGCTGGAGCCATTTTTATCCAGTTGCAGCAAGTTATAGGCCTTAGACCTTGCAGGGCGATACTCTTCAAAGGACCATTGGAACACCCGTTGGGCCCGCACATAGGGATTAACCCCCAGTTGGGCAAGGATCTCACCTCTTAGTTTCTCATAGTCCAGGGCATCCTCCCAACTGAGGTCCAAGTAGGCATTCTGGGCATTTCCCGTCAGGAAGGGGGCCACCACTTCAGCCTACTGGAAAAATGGTAAGCTCTCACACTCCCCTGTGCGCTTGAACACTGTAAGGAAAGCCTCCATATTGTCCTCAGGACTCATCTTCCTCAGTACCGACCGGACCTTGTACCGGGCCTCAGAACTGATCAAGGTCATTGGTGAGGGCGCCTCTCGGAGAGCCACGATCTGTTGCAAAATCAAATTGTTGGTTTGCTGCTGCTGCTCCTGCAACTTCTGCTGTTACACTTGAGAGAGGGACAAATGTCTTAGTATTTCCTCCATCTTGTCAGCCAGCTTGAGCTGCAGCGTTGCAGGCCTAGTAACCGACATGCAGCACGTTTTGGGGTATGCCTCAGTTCACACTGCCCCGCACTCTCCAACCATATGTAGTGCAGCAGTGTCCACACTGTGCAGTGATGAGGAAGCGACCCAGCAAAGTTCAAAACAAAACTTGTTTAATGTCCAAACTCACAGTACAGCACAAGGTATCTTCCGGATCGCAGCCGGGAAACAAGACAGTCCATAAATGCGTCCAGTTGTCGGGGTGACTGCCACACCGCATCACTCTGCAGGATGCCAGGAGTTCACTCTGGCTGGCTCTGTGTTCCCTCACACAGGCTGAGCTTTTTCAGAGCCGTTTGCTCAGCTCGCTCCACACTGACACACCCAACCCCCTGCTGCAGGGTTTTTTACAAAAGAACCTGTGTCCGTCACCCACATGGAAAACCCAGGGAGGAAACACACTGCCCCACTCTAGTCCCTTTCAAAAATAAAAGCCCAGAACAGGTTTTCTTATATCTGCCCAGGACAGATAGCATGCCCAAGACCAATACTCACCTTTATTTTGCATTGCAATCACAGCTATGCCTGTGACTGCAATGCACTCCCACGGCCTCCATATGCTTCTTTGCACATCCTGGGGGACACCTCCATACGCTTCTTTGCACATCCTAGGAGACATATGACCCCGGTCAGTGTCCCACACTATCTATCTATCTATCTATCTATCTATCTATCTATCTATCTATCTATCTATCTATCTATTATCTATCTATCATCTATCTATCTATCTATCTATCTATCTATCTATCTATCTATCTATCTATCTATCTATCGTATCTATCTAGCACCCTGGTAATTTTGGCCTGATAACATGCACAGAAGTTGACAAAAATGGCTTTTGAATGGCTACTAAAGGTAACATCCTCACTTGTGACCTGCTTGCTTGTAATCCGTGTGTGTGCATAAAAGCTGAGTGAGTTTCTGGGATCCAGACAGACTCTTGCATCTTTCATCCAGCCACTGACATTTCTGGATTGTAAATCATGGGGAAAGCAAAAGAATTGTCAACGGACCTATGGGAAAAGATAGTTTAACTGTATAAAACAGGAATGGGATTCAAAAAGATATCCAAGGAATTGATGACGCCAGTCAGCAGCCTTCAAACTGTGATTAACAAATGGAAAATCAGGGGCTCCGTAAAAACAAAACCAGGGTCATGCAGACCAACAAAAATGTCATTCTCAACTGCCAGGAAAATTGCTCGGGATGCAAAGAAAAACCCAGAAATAACATCAGTTGAAATACAGGAAAACTAGCGGTATGGCTGTTTCAAAATGCACAATAAGGAGGCACTTGAAGAAAAATGGGCTGCATGGTCGAGTTGCCAGAAGAAAGCCATTACTGTGCAAATGCCACAAAGTATCTAGCCTACAACAGCACAGAGACAAGTCTCAAAACTTCTAGAACAAGGTAATTTGGAGTGATGACACCAAAATTGAACTTTTTGGCCACAACCATAAACGTTACATTTGGAGAGAGGTCAACAAGGCCTATGATGAAAGGAGCACCATTCCTACTGTAAAGCATGGAGGTGGATTGCTGATGTTTTGGGGATGTGTGAGCTACAAAGGCACAGGAAATTTGGTCAAAGTTGAAGGAAAGATGAAAGCAGCACGTTATCAGCCAATACTGGAGGCAAATTTGCACTCATCAGCCCGGAAGCTGCGCATGGGACATACTTGGACGTTCCAACATGACAACGATCCAAAACACAAGGCCAAGTCAACCTGTCATTGGCTAAAGCAGAACAAAGTGAAGGTTCTGAAGTGGCCATCTCAGTCTCCTGACCTCAATATCATTGAGCCACTCTGGGGAGATCTCAAGCGCGCAGTTCATGCTAGACAGCCCAGGAATTTCAAGGAACTGGAGGCTTTTGCCAAGAAGAGTGGACACTGGACAGCTTTACAATGTGAGAAAATAAAGAACCTCATTCACAACTACCACAAAAGACTTCAAGCTGTCATTGATGTTAGAGGGGGCAATACATGGTATTAAGAAATGGGGTATGTAAACTTTTGATCAGGGTCATTTGGATGTTTTGGGTTGTCATTATGACTTAAAAAGAGAAAACACAGTAGTTTGACAATAAATGGCTTCACCCAACCACTAACCATGAGTGGAGAAAACGTTTTGTTGTTATCATTCACATTCTCTGAAAAAAGGCCAAGAAAGCAACAATTCTTCTGGGGTATGTAAACTCTTGAGCACAACTGTATCTATCTATCTATCTATCTATCTATCTATCTATCTATCTATCTATCTATCTATCTATCTATCTATCTAGTCAACTACAAAACAACATGTGAGTATTTTGGTTCACTTACAAATGAAAAACGAGGCTATTCCAGGATAGGGCCGAATTCATTATGTTTTTTTTTTTAAATAAAAAATGCTCTTTATTTTTGTCTTTAACTTCTTTGCAACTTTTTAGCAAATAGAAAATAAATACATCATTCAGACACACATAAAATTATTCCGGTGACTGTAGAAAATTTCCGCAAAAATTTTGCCACTATTTTAAAAGGATGAATTAGACAAAAACATCTATAAACCCTAAAACTCGCCCACAATGTCAAACATAAAGAAAAACAGGCGAACACATAAAAAAAAGACTTTTCAAATGGCCTAAGCTAAAAGAAGAATAAGACGGAAATGAAAAACAGGCAAAAAAAACACCTAAAACTAGATGAAAATAATGCGCAAATTAAATCATAAATCTGGACTTGTGAGAAATCGTTTCCATCAATCTAGCGTTATTTTTCCTCGCCGTAAGGAAATTCATGTAAGAACGTATCCCATAGGATAGAAATGTTCACATTTATTAATTATTCTGCTGTAGTTGCACTTGGTGATGAACAATCGTGCCGGGAACATGCTCGGGTGCTAACCGAGTGTCTTCGGCGTGCTCGAAAAATATGTTTGACTTCCTGTGGCTGCATGTCTCATGGCTGTACGACAACCACAACACATGCAAGGATTGCCTAACAAACAGATACAGAGACATGCAGCTGCGTCCAGCATTAAAGTCATTTTTACAGGAGACATTTATAGTTTTAGGTAATCAGAGGCAGCTGTAGTTTGAGCTAGTGTTAGTTCTTAAATGTATATATACCGTACATATACAGAAGGTACAGAAAGTATTCAGACCCCTTTAAATTTTTCACTTTGTTTCATTGATAAAATCAAAAAAGTTTATTTTTTTCTCATTAATGTACACTCTGCATGCCATCTTGACTGAAAAAAAATGTAGAAGTTTTTGCAAATTTATTAAAAAGAAAAACTGAAATATCACATGGTCATAAGTCTTCAGACCCTTTGCTCAGTATTGAGGAGAAGCCCCTTTTGAGCTAGTACAGCCATGAGTCTTCTTGGGAATGATGCAACAAGTTTTTCACCCCTGGATTTTGGGATCCTCCGCCATTCTTCCTTGCAGATCCTCTCCAGTTCCGTCAGGTTGGATGGTGAACGTTGGTGGACGCCATTTTCAGGTCTCTCCAGAGATGCTCAATTGGGTTTAGGTCAGGGCTCCGGCTGGTTCAGTCAAGAATGGTCACAGAGTTGTTCTGAAGCCGCTCCTTTGTTATTTTAGCTGTGTGCGTAGGGCCATTGTCTTGTTGGAAGGTGAACCTTCGGCCAAGTCTGAGGTCCTGAGCACTCTGGAAGAGGTCTATCTTCATTTCATCAGACCAGAGAATCTTATTTCTCACAGTCTGGGAGTCCTTCATGTGTTTTTTCAGCAAACTCTATGCGGCTTTCATATGTCTTGCACCGAGGAGAGGCTTCCGTTGGGCCACTCTGCCATAAAGACCTGACTGGTGGAGGCTGCAGTGATAGTTGACTTTGTGGAACTTTCTCCCATCTACCTACTGCATCTCTGGAGCTCAGCCACAGTGATCTTGGGGTTCTTCTTTACCTCTCTCACCAAGGCTATTCTCCCACGATTGCTCAGTTTGGTTGGACGGCCAGGTCTAGAAAGACTTCTGATGGTTCCAAACTTCCTCCATTTAAGGATTATGGAGGCCATTGTGCTCTTAGGAACCTTGAGTACTGCAGAAATTCTGTTGTAACCTTGGCCAGATCTGTGCCTTGCCACAATTCTGTTTCTGAGCTCCTTGGCCAGTTCCTTTGACCTCATGATTCTCATTTGGTCTGACATGCACTGTGAGCTGTGAGGTCTTATATAGACAGGTGTGCGCCTTTCCAAATCAAGTCCTATCAGTTTAATTAAACACAGCTGGACTCCAATGAAGGAGTAGAACCATCTCAAGGAGGATCACAAGGAAATGGACAGCATGTGACTTAAATATGAGTGTCTGAGCAAAGGGTCTGAATACTTATAACCGTGTGATATTTCAGTTTTTCTTTTTTATTACATTTGCAATAAAAATTTCTACATTTCCATTTTTTTTCAGTCAAGATGGGGGGCAGAGTGAACATTAATGAGAAAAAAAACCTTTTTTGAATTTACCAAATGGCTGCAATGAAACAAAGAGTGAAACATTTAAAGGGGTCTGAATAATTTCCGTACCCACTGTATATACAGTGGAGGAACTAGTTAATGATCTTAAGGCATCTGGGACCACAGTCACCAAGAAAACCATTGGTAACACAGTACGCCGTAAAGGTTTAAATCCTGCAGTGCCCGCAAGGTCTCCCTGCTCAAGAAGGCACATGTGCAGGCTCGTCTGAAGTTTACCAATGAACACCTGGATGATTCTGTGAGTGATTGGGAGAAGGTGCTGTTGTCAGATGAGACAAAAATTGATCTCTTTGGCATTAACTCAACTCGCTGTGTTTGGAGGAAGAGAAATGCTGCCTATGACCCAAAGAACACCGTCCCCACTGTCAAGCATAGAGTTGGATACATTATGTTTTGGGGGTGTTTCTCTGCTAAGGGAACAAAACTACAACACCGCATCAATGGGAGAATGGATGGAACCATGTACCGCAAAATCCTGAGTGAAAACCTCCTTCCCTCCGCCAGGACATTAAAAATGGGTCGTGGCTGGGTCTTCCAGCAAGAAAATTACCCAAAACATACAGCCAAGGCAACAAAGGAGTGCCTCAAAAAGAAGCACATTAAGGTCATGGAGTGGCCTAGCCAGTATCCAGACCTTAATCCCATAGAACACTTATGGAGGGAGTTGAAGCTCCGAGTCACCAAGCGACAACCTCAAAATATTAATGATTTAGAGATGAACTGCAAAGAGGAGTGGACCAAAATTCCTCCTGACATGTGCGCAAACCTCATCATCAACTACAAAAAACGTCTGACTGCTGCGCTTGCCAACAAGGGTTTTACCACCAATTATTAAGTCTTGTTTGCCAGAGGGATCAAATACTTATTTCTCACTGCAAAATGCAAATAAATTAATATTATTTACACAATGTGATTTTCTAGATTTTTTATTTTTGATATTCTATCTCTCAATGTTAAACGTAACCTACCCGTAAAATTATAGACTGATCATGTCTTTGTCAGTGGGCAAACTTGCAAAATCAGCAAGGGATCAAACATTTGTCCCCCACTGTATATATATACAGTATATATATATATATATATATATATATATATATATATACTGTATGTACTAGAGCAGGGGTCCCCAACTCCGGTCCTCAAGGCCCACCAACATGTCATGTTTTCAGGATTTCCTTAATCTTGCCCAGGTAATAATTGCATCACCTGTGCAATGCAAAGGAAATCCTGAAAACATGACCTGTTGGTGGGCCTTGAGGACTGGAGTTCGGGACCCCTGTACTAGAGTATAAGCTGAGATTTTCAGCCCATTTTTTTAGGCTGAAAATGCCCTTCTCTGGTTATACTCGAGTCATTGTCGGCGGGGGAGGGGGAGCGGCAGCTGTCACATACTCACCTGCTCTTGGCATGGTCCCTGCATCTCCGATGGTCTCCGGGCACTGACAGCTTCTTCCAGCATTGAGCGGTCACATGGTACCGCTCATTACAGTAATGAATATGGATGCGACTCCACTCTCATAGGGGTGGAGCCGCATATTCATTACTGTAATTAGCGGTACCGGTGACCGCTCAACAATGGAAGAAGCTGTCAGTGCCCGGAGAAGACCATCAGGGAAGCTTCCAGGGACCGCGCCTGGAGAAGGTGAGTATAATGGGGAGGGTGAGCAGCATTGCGCAATATTCACCTATCCTTGTTCCACCGCCGGGCTCCGTCTTCCACATCCTCTGCTGTGACGTTCAGGTCAGAGGGCGCGATGACGTGGTTAGTGCGCGTCCTCTGCCTGAACATCAGTGCAGAGGATGCTGTAGCCACAGTGGCGGTGGTGGAACGAGGACAGGTGAGTATTGCAAGTGCTGGGGGCCTGAGCGACGAGAGGTGAGTATGTCATTTTTTTTTTAATCGCAGCAACAGCCATAATCACCATTTGTGCAGCGTTATATGGGGCAAATATCTCTATGGAGCATCTTATGGGGCCATAATCAACATTTGTGCAGCATTATATGGGGCAAATGTGTCTATGAAGCATCTTATGGGGCCACTATTAAACTTTGTGCAGCATTCTATGGGGCATATTTTAATATGGAACATCTTATGGGGCCCATCATAACTTTATGGAGTATTATATGGGGCTCCTGATTCAATATGGATATTCAAAAACACTTAACCTACTGATGTCTCAATTAATTTTACTTTTATTGGTATCTGTTTTTGTTTTTGAAATTTACCGGTAGCTGCTGCATTTTCCACCCTAGGCTTATACTTGAGTCATTACGTTTTCCCAGTTTTTTGTGGCAAAGTTAGGGGCCTCGGCTTATAATCGGGTCGGCTTATGCTCAAGTATATACGGTATATATATAAATATATGTATATATTATAGAGGTTTGTACTCACTCAGCTGCATTTGCGGTAGGCACAGGAAGTGGTTTCGTTAAAATGTCCAGGCAGGTTTATTACTTTTCAAGAAAGGCATCCAGTCCCCTCTTAAATTTTAGTAAAGAATCACTCATTACAACATCATACGGCAGAGAGTTCCATAGTCTCACTGCTCTTACAGTAAAGAATCCGCGTCTGTTATTATGCTTAAACCTTCTTTCCTCCAAACGTAGAGGATGCCCCCTTGTCCCTGTCTCAGGTCTATGATTAAAAAGATCATCAGAAAGGTCTTTGTACTGTCCCCTCATATATTTATACATTAACATAAGATCACCCCTTAGCCTTCGTTTTTCCAAACTAAATATCCCCAAGTGTAATAACCTATCTTGGTATTGCAGACCCCCCAGTCCTCTAATAACCTTGGTCGCTCTTCTCTGCACCCGCTCTAGTTCAGCTATGTCTTTCTTATACACCGGAGACCAGAACTGTGCACAGTATTCTAAGTGTGGTCGAACTAGTGACTTGTATAGAGGTAAAATTATGTTCTCCTCATGAGCATCTAGGCCTCTTTTAATGCATCCCATTATTTTATTTGCCTTTGTAGCAGCTGCCTGACACTGGCCACTGAATATGAGTTTGTCATCCACCCATACACCCAGGTCTTTTTTCATTGACGGTTTTGCCCATAGTTTTAGAATTAAGCACATAATTATACATCTTATTACTTCTACCCAAGTGCATGACCTTACATTTATCCCCATTAAAGCTCATTTGCCATTTATCAGCCCAAGCTTCTAGTTTACATAAATCATCCTGTAATATAAAATTGTCCTCCTCTGTATTGATTACCCTGCAGAGTTTAGTGTCATCTGCAAATATTGAAATTCTGCTCTGAATGCCCCCTACAAGATCATTAATAAATATGTTAAAAAGAAGAGGGCCCAATACTGACCCCTGTGGTACCCCACTGCTAACCGCGACCCAGTCCGAGTGTGCGCCATTAATAACCACCCTTTGTTTCCTATCCCTGAGCCAGCTCTTAACCCACTTACACATATTTTCCCCTATCCCCATTATTCTCATTTTATGTATCAACCTTTTGTGTGGCACCGCATCAAAAGCTTTTGAAAAGTCCATATACACTACGTTCACTGGGTTCCCTTGGTCCAGTCTTACCTCTTCATAGAAACTGATCAGACTAGTAGATAGCCTTTTCTGGAACAAAAGTGAAAACACAAAGTAAAAAGTCCATATAATATTGCAAGTTTGCCCGCTCAGGATAGTGTCAGGTCCTTAATACCTTAGGACAGACCAACACACAGGAAAACCAAACATCTCCAGACCCAGACAGCGAATGGGACACTTAATTTCCATTATATCTGCCAAACCACGCCCCTGGGTGGGGATATGTGAACAGTCATTCCAACTAGTGATGAGCGAGTATACTCGTTGCTCGGGTTTTCACGAGCACGCTCGGGTGGTCTCCGAATATTTGTTAGCGTTCGGAGATTTCGTTTTCATCACAGCACCTGAATGATTTACAGCTACTACACAGCCTGAGTACATGTGGGGGTTGCCTGGTTGCTAGAGAATCCCCACATGTATTCAAGCTGGCTAGTAGCTGTAAATCATTCAGCTGAGATGATGAAAACTAAATCTCCGAACACTAAGAAATACTCGGAGACCACCTGAGCAACAAGTATACTCGCTCATCTCTACATCCAACCTATTTCTTTTGACTGCTAGTAAAACCCAGCACTTGAATAACCTAATAACTCTCTCAGCATTATATGTGTTGGAACATGCTTTCCAAGCTCACAACACTGAAGCTACCAACCGCAGTGATACATATCTCCCCTCAAGGACCCGTCTGGCTGCCATCTTATATACCCCCTCTCTGCCCAAAGCCGCGGGCTTTGCACCATCATCGGCCATCAAACAATGGACTCTCGAGAGCATTAGCATTGTCATGCAGATTCCCTGGCTTATGCTCTACATGGAAGTTAAAATCCTGAAGTGCTAAGAACCACCTGGTCACTCAGGCATTGTTCCCTGTCACGCCCTACAGACGTGTCTATAAGGTGGACCCACTGGACCGCAAATACAGCGGTTACTGATACCAGGAAGGGAGAACCAGACCAGGAAAGCAGGTTCAAACGCTTTATTGTACAGTAATACAAACACTAGGGGAGACACCCCAAAGGAAGGCCACAGGGCCACAACACCAGAAAGCCTCTAAGGAGACCAAGGCTTGGAGTGACCCCTATACAGGGATTTCCCCTAGACCACCAATAGAGGGTCCGATGAGGCAGACACCTGTGTTAAACCGACCTAGGAGGTAGGAAGAAATTAATAAACAAAATAGGGCTGAATGTAGAACTTGGAAGCAGGAAGAAGACTGCAGGGAACCACACAGGATACTGGACTCCGGATGCTGTGGAGACCAGACTCGATCCTAGGGAAAAAGGAACACAGAGTAAGACAGGCAAATTGGACTGATAAGCCTAGCAGGATAAGACCTGGAGCAGCAACTTCAGGATAATAGAAGTTGCCCAGGCGGCGTCCAGGAGTGACTGAGATCCTTATATACCTCCAGCCTCCAGGTGATAGGCTGGGAGGAGGGGCAGTGAGTAGGGAGGGGCTGACCCTTTAAGAAGCCAGAGAGCTCACCTGCCCGCCCCTATGCACTCCCTAGGAGAGGGAGAGAAAGGAGGAAGTGCAGCAGACATGGGAGCAAGGACCCGGGCAGCATGTCTGCAGGGACGGACCCCGGAGCGCCGGCGGACGACCAGAGCGTGACCCTGCTGACTAAGGACAGGACCAGAAGAGGTAAGAGCAGGCGGGGAAGAGAAAGAAGGCGACCCGGACTTCGAGGTGGTGACATTCCCCTTCTCCCTCATCCACTTCAGTGGGGCATGGTATGATACTAGCCTGAACTTCCTGCCAAAAAAGTAGTACCTTAGAGTGTCTAACGCCCACTTGATGGCCAAACATTCCTTCTCCACTATGGAGTAACTCTTCACACAGGATGACAACTTCCGACTCAGGTACATTATGGGGTGCTCTTCCCCAACATCTGACACGTTCATCTGGACCACAAACTCCTTGGAGAAATCCGGTGCCGTCAGCATTGGCTGTTTACACATAGCTAGCTTCAGTTCCTGGAAGGCCATCTCAGCTTCTGGAGACCACTTAGGCATAGCCGACTTTGTCCCTTTAAGGAGGTCCATCAGAAAGGCAGCTATCATGGTGAAGTTAGGGATAAACTGGTGGTAATAGTCCACAATGCCTGGCAGGAACGCTCTGACCTGCTTCTTTGAGAGGGGTTGTGGCCAACTCTGGATTGCCTCAACTTTATTTATTTGAGGCTTTATTTCACCCTTGCCTAAGACATAGCCCAAATATTTAGCTTCCTTCATTCCCATGGCACATTTTGTCGGGTTTATGGAAAACCCTGCCTTCAATAGAGCATCAAGTATCACCTGGACTTTGCTCGGATGGTTTCCCGCATCCTTGCATTCCTCTTATGGGGAGTTAGGATCCGGTCCATTGCTTTTTCAAAAGTAGCTGGAGCTCCCTGTAACCCGAACGGCATCCTTGTGTACTGGAAGCATCCATCTGGCGTTGAGACATAGGAATTTGCCAATACACTCTTGTGAGGTGAAGGATGGTAATGTATATGGGGTCCTGGTTAGGGGACATGGCTGCTATATGGGGACTAGGATGAGGGACATGACTGCTATATGGGGACCAGACTGGGGGACATGGCTTCTATATGGAGACCAGGTTGGGGGACATGGCTGCTATATGGGGACCAGGCTGGGGGACATGAGCGGCTATATGGGGATTAGTCTGGGGGACATGGCTTCTATATGGGGACCAGGTTAGGGGACATGATTGCTATATGGGAACCAGGCTGGGGGACATAGCTGCTATATGGGGACCAGTCTGGGGGACATGGCTTCTATATGGGGACCAGGATGGGGGACATGGCCGCTATATGGGGATTAGGCTGAGGGATATGGCTGCTTTCCTCTCACCTCTCATCTAACTTGCTCTTTGACAATCTACAATCTATTTTCCGCCTCATCACTCAACTGAGACAGCCCTGACCAAAATCACTAATGACCTACTTATAGCCAAAGCTAACGGACAATACTCTATACTCCTCCTTCTAGACCTGCTTTCGACACAGTTGACCACTGCCTCCTACTACAGATCCTCTCCTCCTTTGGCATCAAAGACCTCCCCCTATCCTCCTCATACCTTTCCAACCACATATTCAGCGTCTCCCACTCCCACACTACCTCCTCAACCCACCCTCTCTCTGTTGGAGTCCCCCAAGGCTCTGTTCTAGGACCCCTACTCTTCTCAATCTATATACTTGGCCTGGGACAACTCATAAAGTCTCATGGATTCCAGTACCACCTTTATGCTGATGACACTCAGATCTACCTTTCTGGCCAAGACATCACCTCTCTGCTGTCCAGAATCCCGGAGTATCTATCAGCCATATCCTCCTTCTTCTCCTCTCGCTTCCTCAAATTCAATGTGGACAAATCTGAACTCATCACCTTTCCTCTATCTCATAGATCTTCCTTACCTGACCTATCTATCACATTTAACAACATCATGCTTTCCCCTGTACCGGAAGTTGGCTGCCTCGGAGTAACCCTTGACTCTAACCTGTCCTTCAAACCACACATCCAAGCTCTTTCCACCTACTGTCGCCTTCAGCTAAAAAATACTGTATCTCCAGAATCCGTCCTTTACTAAAATACTTGTGCATGCCCTCATCATCTCCTGCCTTGACTACTGCAACATCCTTTTCTGTGGCCTCCCTGCTAACACCCTTGCACCTCTCCAGTCCATCCTTAACTCTGCTGCCCGACCAATTCATCTCTCTCCTCGCTACTCCTCCACTTCCCCCTCTGGAGATCTCTTCACTGGCTCCCATTCCCTCAGCGTATCCAGTTCAAATTACTAATACTAACCTACAAAGCGATCCATAACCTGTCTCCTCCATATATCTCTGAACTAATCTCCCAATATTTTCCCTCACGTGATCTCCGGTCCTCCCAAGACCTCCTTCTCTCCTCCACACTTATTCGCTCCTCACCCAACCGCCTCCAAGACTTCTCCCGAATATCCCCCATCCTCTGGAATTCTTTGCCCCAACATGTTCGACTTTCAACCACATTCGGATCCTTCAGACGGAACCTGAAAACCCATCTCTTCAGGAAAGCTTACAGCCTGCACTGATATTACTGCAATATGGGGTCCAGGATTGAGGACATTACCACAGGATAGGGCCTTAATTACATGATGGGGAGCATCACTGCAAATGGTTACTAGGGCAGGGGACATTACTGCAATTTGGGGACCAGGATGTAGGACATTACTACAGGATAGGGACATAACTACAAGATGGGAACGAGAATAGAAACATAACTACAAGATGGGGACAAGGATGGGAACAAAATGGTGGTCAGAATTGCTAAATGTTATTAATTGTAAGATAATATTACTATTTGAGGCCAATTTGGAGACAAAAAATGAAAACAAATGGTAAAATTATGAAAAAAAAAAATAATAATTCAAAATAAAGTATGAAAAAATATTTTGGCACTAAATATGCTGTTTTATGTAGAAACTAAAGTAAACATAGAAAGTACACATTTGTTATTAGCACATCCTGCAAAGAATGCGGCCTGTTAAGTTACATTTTTTCTATGTCTGGCCTATATATCCAGACAAGTTTGAGAGCCCTGCCATAGAGGAACCAAATAAAAAGTAAAAATAATTTTAATAACCCCATCAAAAATAGATAAAGCAATTTTCTTTCAGAAAAAAATAAAATAAAAAATAGTTAGCAAAAAAAAATATTTGTACTGATGCAATCATAATGACCAGTATAATATTGATAGCTGTATAATAACTATTTTAACCCTTTATGGATGAAAGCTCAATTGGCCTTAATGTCCACATATCTCATCATCGCATTATAGGAGTTATAATTTTTTATATTTTTTTCATCGCTATATGAGGGGTTATTTTAGCTGCTGAATGAGTTGTATATGTCAATGGCAACATTTTGAGGTACATAAATCCTAATACCTAACAATTATTAACTCTTTATGGTAATTTAGCCTGCATTCTGAATATAAACTGGAATTACATATGATTATTTATGCCATAAATAAAAAAAAAAAACACTAATCATTTTTTTTCATTAATAATATATTTGGATTATTTAAGATATGAGGTTTATTATCACAGTGATAAAATGTACCCCTATCTATTTTACAAATACATAGATATGAGTTCCGCAAAACATAGACATCCGTATGAACCCTTGAAAATCTTAAAATTGAGTCCAAAATATTTAAAATAATCACCAAAGAAAAATCACACAAATTTTTTTTCTTTTGATAAAATTGAAAGAATTAAAACAGCTTTAATTAAGTGAATAATGGCAACGAAATTCTCACTTAACCTTTAATTTAACAATAAAACAATACTTTATTTAAATTTCAAAATATTAAAAAAAAAGATTAACTATAAAAATAGAAATTCAATTTGAAATTTAAAAAGATCAATAAGGTAATTTAAAAATATAGTTTTGACTACAAAATACAATGCAAAAAGAAATAAAATTGCTAAAAAAAATTTGTTACGTATTTTGTTCAAAGTCAGTTAATACATAATTATGGAAATGTAGAAAAAATGCACAAATTGACATAAAAAGTGACCGGTACAATTGGAAAGGAAGATCAAGTTACTAATTGCCCAATGTGATACATACTGAACGTATAGTATATACATAGAACTGATTGCTAAGAAATGGCAAAATATAATAGTAGCTTCAAACTAATCAATGTTCGCGATAGTTTCTTTCATAAAAAAATAAAATAAACCATAAGAAAAAAATTGTAATAAATGATAAAATGATATATTCACACAGATTAGTGAGACTCATTTTTCACCCTATCGTTCCAGTTCCCACAAAAAAGACATGTATGGAAACTTCACAGCTTTTATATCAAAGCGGTACAACAGATTTTTAAGACAGGGACCTGTAGTATAATATTACCTAAATCTTATGGTCAACTCATCAAAAGGCTTTGATAATGTGCCGTAGTATTCCAAACCTGCTGTCTCGCGGGAAGCTAAACATTTGTTTCTGTCTCTAACTCTTACATAAAAAATTTAATAGGGGATATAACTTTTTTTGGGGGGTATGTGGAATTTGTCAGGCGTTTGAAGTTAGTGTAACAAATGTAAACTTCGTTGAGAAATTAAATTCTAAAATTCAAAAATCCCAAGAGATTTTTATATTTTTCAATTTTATTATTGGAGCCCTTTCTGAATTTTTTAACTATTAACAACATCAAAGCTTATTTTTTTTTAAATCTTGATGATTAGATTTTCTTTTATATGGATTTCTTTTATGTTTTTTTTACACCTTTAAATTATTTTTTTCCCACGTTTTTTTTTTATTCCATACAATGAACAATGTAGTTAAATAGCAAATAGAGAATATACATTGTAATATGAATTCATAAATTGACGACCTTATGGCGAAGTGGAAAGTACGGCCGAACCAACTATCTGCTGTTTAAACTAATTTGTAGACTTGATTTGTCTTCTTTTTCTAATGCACGAAATGATGAACGCATCACAAGGAAGACTTTATAGAAAGTGCTAAAAATTTATGCATTTTATATTGTGCTTTTTTCTTCTGTATGTTTGGCTCGAGGATTACACGAGCTCAATATTAACGGCTTCTAGACACCAGATGAAAAATATTCAAACGCTTATGAAAAATTAAAATTACGATCCAATATATAATTTTTTAAATTTAGCAAATTTAATTTTTAGAGTATCTCATATTTTTAAAGGGACACACAGAAGAGGTATTTTTCTGTTATGTGGCATCCAGACTATGAATATATGACGTTCCAACAGAATATCGGAGACCACGGTATTAATCACTCCATCCACAGTATGTTTATGATAACAGTTGTTGGAAAGTGTTATCAGATATTCATAACAGGTCTTCTAAATGTAATTTGAGGTCATATATTTTGTATTCCCTAAATATCAGTGACCATTTTTGGTTGGAAGAACTATTTTTAAAAATGAGTCCATTTAAGGCAGGGGTGGGGAACCTCAGGTCCCAGGGCCATTTAAATTCTTAGCTTTGTTGTAGAAAAGTGATTGCCCAATTCACGGCAGCTTCTTCCAGCATTGAGCGGTCACATGGTATTACTTATTACAGTAATGAATTTGGACCCGACTCCACTCCCATAGGGGTGGAGCCGCATATTCATTACTGTAATGAGCGGTACCATGTGACCGCTCAACACAGGAAGAAGCTGCTGGTGCCCGGAGAACCAGGGACGTGTAGGAACCACGCCAGGAGCAGGTGAGTATAACAGGGGCATTGCGCGATATTCACCAGTCCCACGTTCTACCGCCGGGCTCCGTCTTTCGCGTCCTCTGCTGTGACGCTCAGGTCAGAGGGCACGACGACGTGATTAGTGTGTGCGCAGCCCTCTGCCTAAACTTCAGTGCAGAGGACGCGGAAGACACAGCGGCGCCCAGTGGTGGAACAGGGAAAGGTGACTATAGCAAGTGCCGAGGGCCTGAGCGATGAGAGGTGAGTATGTGATTTTTTTTTTAATCACAGCAACAGAACATGGGGCAAATGTCTGTATGGAGCATCTTATGGGGCCATAATTAGCATTTTTGCAGCATTATACGGGGTAAATGTGTCTGAGGAGCATCTTATGGGGCCATAATCACTATTTGTGCAGCATTATATGAGACAAATATCTCTATGAAGCTTCTTATGGGGCCATAATCAGCATTTGTGCAGCATTATATGGGGCATCTTATCTATATATATATAATTATCTAAGGTCTACTTCCATCTGTTTGTCTGCCACGGAAATCCCGCGTCGCTGATTGTTCGCGGCCAGCTGGGCATGACCAATCAGCGACAGGCACAGTCCGGCCTACGTGGGCTGTGCTATATACTACCTGGGTTGTGTTATATACTGCGTGGGCTGTGCTATATACTACGTGGCTGTGCAATATACTATGTGGCTGTGCTATATACTACGTGGCTGTGCTATATACTACGTGGCTGTGTTATATACTACATAGCTGTGCTATATACTACATGGCTGTGCTATATACTATGTGGCTGTGCTATATACTACGTGGCCGCAACCAATCAGCGACAGACGCAGTCCGAGCGCGAATTGGCGCGGGATTTGAACAACACTTCGCTAATTGGACGCGCCCGGCCGGCTGAATCCTGTGTATTCATTGCATTATTCTGAAATCTTCATAAATAAACTACATGCATATTCTGGAATACCCGATGCGTTAGAATCGGGCCACCATCTAGTGGGGCCATAATCAGCATTTGTGCAGCATTATATGGGGCAAATGTCTGTATGGAGCATCTTATGAGGTCATAATCAACATTTGTGCAGCATTATATGGGGCATATTTTAATATGGAGCATCTTATGGGGCCCATTATGAACTGTATGGAGCATTATATGGGGCTCCTGATTCAATATGGATATTCAAAAACACTTAACCTACTGATATCTCAATTAATATTACTTTTATTGATATTTATTTTTATTTTTGACATTTACCGGTAGCTGCTGCATTTTCCACCCTAGGCTTATACTCGAGTCATTAAGTTTTCCCAGTTTTTTGTGGCAAAATTAGGGGTCTCGGCTTATACTCGGGTCGGCTTATACTCGAGTATATATGTTAGGTAATATACTAAAAAACTGTAACTGGCTCTTCTGGTTCCTGTACAGACTAGAGATCATAACCCCACAGTCCCTAGTGGTTCCTGCATGAGCAGAGATAGCCCTAACCACATACTAGAAGAAGGGAATTTGAACCTAAACTACCTGAAAGGCCGTCGAGTTGCTTCATGCTCATCCTAAAGAAACAAAGGGAAGAATAAAGTGTGAATAACTACAAAAGGGAAAGTGTGCTGAAAAAAGGAAAGATCCCAAAGTGAGTAGAATAAGCCACAAAATAAAGTATAAAGTACGTACTGGTAGATAATATGCAGACTACTTCTTAGAAAGCAATAGAAAATAGATGCAGAGTAGAGTACAGAAACAGTGAAGAGATAGCCCTTAGCTGGAATTTCAGACTGGCTTTAAACCACAACAGAATGTCAGAACATTCAAATGAGACTATCACCAACAGGAAATACCAGAAGGGGGAAAGTATATAAAGCCGCACCCGAAATGTGATAGGGCAGACAAATAAAAACAACTGTGTTATGCTAAACAGACTGCAGCCAGAATAACAGAACTAAAATACCTGTGGAAAAGGTGTGCCTGGAGTGTCTCGGTGGACAGCGAAGCCGACAACCAAACACAGGCTCGAACCCAGTAGCATGACACTCAGGCATGGAAGGAAGCTCAGACAGAGAAGAGAGACCAATCAGTCACTGATAGGCGACTGGCAACAGGTGGAGAAATAGGGAGAGAGGACAGAGACCTGTAGGTGCAGTGCCCGCCTCGCTGCACTTGCGGCTCATTAGCATAAAAATAGTACAAGAGATTTCCAAAAACAATACAATAAATGTATGAATTGAATCTCCTTTACAACAACTTTGCTCACATTCTGCCTACTTATGTAGTAGCATTTGATCGGGAGAGACAGATTAATAATGGGGCTCTGTTTGAGAGCCTGTGGATATGGGACACATGAATTTTTAAAATACTTAAAGAGAACCTGTCACCAGGTTTAACCGATATGAGATACGGCCACCACCTTTCAGCCCTGATATACAGCATTCTATAATGCTGTACATCTGCTCCCGACTTGCAAGACAAGAAAAAGAGCTTTTATTATACTCACCTACAGGGCGGTCCGGTCCTAGGGGTGCTGCTAGTCTTGGTCTGGCACCTCCCTTCATCTTATGATGCTGCCCTCCTTGTTTCATGTGGATGACACGTCCTACATCATCCACAGTCTCTCTGGCATTGTGCTCCTGCGCAGGCATAATTCTCTGTTCTAAATAGGCAGTGTGCATGTGCCGAGTCTCTTTGACCTTTCCCGCCTCCTGCGCTACAATACTTTACTCTGTCCTAGTCAAGGCAGAAAAGTATCACTGCACAGGAGCTCCTCCCTAGAATGTCTGTCTTTCCCTAGCCCCTCCCTAGAATGCCTGTGTCTTCCTCTAGCGCCTCCCTAGAATGTATGTGTGTTTCTCTAGCTCCTCCCTAGAATATCTGTGTCTTTCTCTAGGTCCTCCCTAGAATGTCTGTGTCTTTCCCTAGCTCCTCCCTAGAATGTGTTTCTTTCCCTAGCTCCTCCCTAGAATGTCTGTCTTTCCCTTGGTCCTCCCTGAAATGTCTGTCTTCCTCTAGCTCCTCCCTAGAATGTCTCTCTTCCCCTAGCTCCTCCCTAGAATGTCTGTCTTTCTCTAGCTCCTCCCTAGAATGTCTGTCTTTCCCTAGCTCCTCCCTAGAATGTCTGTGTCTTTACCTAGCTCCTCCCTAGAATGTCTGTGTCTTTCCCTAGCTCCTCCCTGAAATGTCTGTCTTCCTCTAGCTCCTCCCTAGAATGTCTCTCTTCCCCTAGCTCCTCCCTAGAATGTCTGTGTCTTCCTCTAGCTCCTCCCTAGAATGTCTGTCTTGCTCTAGCTCCTCCGTAGAATCTGTGTCTTCCTCTAGCTCTTCCCAAGAATGCCTGTGCATTCCTCTAGCACCTCCCTAGAATGTCTGTGTATTCCTCTAGCTCTTCCTAGAATGTCTGTGTATTCCTCTTGCTCTTCCCTAGAATCTCTGTGTCTTCCTCTAGCTCTTCCTAGAGTGTCTGTGTATTCCTCTAGCATCTCCCAGAATATGACTTCCTCTAGCTCCTCCCTTAGATTGTCTTCCTCTAGCTTTTCCCTAGAATGTCTGTGTATTCCTCTAGCTCCTCCCTAGAATGTCTGTCTTCCTCCAGCTCCTCCCTAGAATGTCTGTGTGTTCCTCTAGCTCCTCCCTAGAATGACTGTCTTCCTCCAGCTCCTCCCTAGAATGTCTGTCTTCCTCTAGCTCCTCCCTAGAATGTCTGTCTTCCTCCCGCTCCTCCCTAGAATGTCTTTGTGTTCCTCTAGCTCCTCCCTAGAATGACTGTCTTCCTCCAGCTCCTCCCTAGAATGTCTGTCTTCCTCCAGCTCCTCCCTAGAATGTCTGTGTGTTCCTCTAGCTCTTCCCTAGAATCTCTGTGTCTTCCTCTAGCTCTTCCTAGTGTCTGTGTCTTCCTCTAGCATCTCCCAGAATATGACTTCATCTAGCTCCTCCCTTAGATTGTCTGTCTTCCTCTAGCTCCTCCCGAGAATGTCTGTCCTCCTCCAGCTCCTCCCTAGAATATCTGTGTCTTTCTCTAGCTCCTCCCTAGAATGTCTGTGTTTTTCCCTAGCTCCTCCCTAGAATGTATGTCTTTCCCTAGCTCCTCCCTAGAATGTGTGTCTTTCCCTAGCTCCTCCCTAGAATGTCTGTCTTTCCCTAGCTCCTCCCTGAAATGTCTGTCTTCCTCTAGCTCCTCCCTAGAATGTCTGTGTCTTTCCCTAGCTCCTCCCTGAAATGTCTGTCTTCCTCTAGCTCCTCCCTAGAATGTCTCTCTTCCCCTAGCTCCTCCCTAGAATGTCTGTGTCTTCCTCTAGCTCCTCCCTAGAATGTCTGTCTTGCTCTAGCTCCTCCGTAGAATGTGTCTTCCTCTAGCTCTTCCCAAGAATGTCTGTGCATTCCTCTAGCTCCTCCCTAGAATGTCTGTGTATTCCTCTAGCTCTTCCTAGAATGTCTGTGTATTCCTCTTGCTCTTCCCTAGAATCTCTGCGTCTTCCTCTAGCTCTTCCTAGAGTGTCTGTCTTCCTCTAGCATCTCCCAGAATATGACTTCCTCTAGCTCCTCCCTTAGATTGTCTTCCTCTAGCTTTTCCCTAGAATGTCTGTGTATTCCTCTAGCTCCTCCCTAGAATGTCTGTCTTCCTCCAGCTCCTCCCTAGAATGTCTGTGTGTTCCTCTAGCTCCTCCCTAGAATGACTGTCTTCCTCCAGCTCCTCCCTAGAATGTCTGTGTCTTCCTCTAGCTCCTCCCTAGAATGTCTGTCTTCCTCCCGCTCCTCCCTAGAATGTCTTTGTGTTCCTCTAGCTCCTCCCTAAAATGACTGTCTTCCTCCAGCTTCTCCCTAGAATGTCTGTGTCTTCCTCTAGCTCCTCCCTAGAATGTCTGTCTTCCTCCAGCTCCTCCCTAGAATGTCTGTGTGTTCCTCTAGCTCTTCCCTAGAATCTCTGTGTCTTCCTCTAGCTCTTCCTAGTGTCTGTGTCTTCCTCTAGCATCTCCCAGAATATGACTTCCTCTAGCTTCTCCCTTAGATTGTCTGTCTTCCTCTAGCTCCTCCCGAGAATGTCTGTCCTCCTCCAGCTCCTCCCTAGAATGTCTGTGTGTTTCTCTAGCTCCTCCCTAGAATGTCTGTGTCTTTCCCTAGCTCCTCCCTGAAATGTCTGTCTTCCTCTAGCTCCTCCCTAGAATGTCTCTCTTCCCCTAGCTCCTCCCTAGAATGTCTGTCTTTCTCTAGCTCCTCCCTAGAATGTCTGTCTTTCCCAAGCTCCTCCCTAGAATGTCTGTCTTTACCTAGCTCCTCCCTAGAATGTCTGTGTCTTTCCCTAGCTCCTCCCTAGAATGTGTGTCTTTCCCTAGCTCCTCCCTAGAATGTCTGTGTCTTTCCCTAGCTCCTCCCTGAAATGTCTGTCTTCCTCTAGCTCCTCCCTAGAATGTCTGTGTCTTTCCCTAGCTCCTCCCTGAAATGTCTGTCTTCCTCTAGCTCCTCCCTAGAATGTATCTCTTCCCCTAGCTCCTCCCTAGAATGTCTGTGTCTTCCTCTAGCTCCTCCCTAGAATGTCTGTCTTGCTCTAGCTCCTCCGTAGAATCTGTCTTCTTCTAGCTCTTCCCAAGAATGTCTGTGCATTCCTCTAGCTCCTCCCTAGAATGTCTGTGTATTCCTCTAGCTCTTCCTAGAATGTCTGTGTATTCCTCTTGCTCTTCCCTAGAATCTCTGAGTCTTCCTCTAGCTCTTCCTAGAGTGTCTGTGTCTACCTCTAGCATCTCCCAGAATATGACTTCCTCTAGCTCCTCCCTTAGATTGTCTTCCTCTAGCTTTTCCCTAGAATGTCTGTGTATTCCTCTAGCTCCTCCCTAGAATGTCTGTCTTCCTCCAGCTCCTCCCTAGAATGTCTGTGTGTTCCTCTAGCTCCTCCCTAGAATGACTGTCTTCCCCCAGCTCCTCCCTAGAATGTCTGTGTCTTCCTCCAGCTCCTCCCTAGAATGTCTGTGTGTTCCTCTAGCTCTTCCCTAGAATCTCTGTGTCTTCCTCTAGCTCTTCCTAGTGTCTGTGTCTTCCTCTAGCATCTCCCAGAATATGACTTCCTCTAGCTCCTCCCTTAGATTGTCTGTCTTCCTCTAGCTCCTCCCGAGAATGTCTGTCCTCCTCCAGCTCCTCCCTAGAATGTCTGTGTCTTTCTCTAGCTCCTCCCTAGAATGTCTGTGTGTTTCTCTAGCTCCTCCCTAGAATGTCTGTCTTTCCCTAGCTCCTCCCTAGAATGTCTGTGTCTTTCCCTAGCTCCTCCCTAGAATGTGTGTCTTTCCCTAGCTCCTCCCTAGAATGTCTGTGTCTTTCCCTAGCTCCTCCCTGAAATGTCTGTCTTCCTCTAGCTCCTCCCTAGAATGTCTGTGTCTTTCCCTAGCTCCTCTCTGAAATGTCTGTCTTCCTCTAGCTCCTCCCTAGAATGTCTCTCTTCCCCTAGCTCCTCCCTAGAATGTCTGTGTCTTCCTCTAGCTCCTCCCTAGAATGTCTGTCTTGCTCTAGCTCCTCCCTAGAATCTCTGTGTCTTCCTCTAGCTCTTCCTAGTGTCTGTGTCTTCCTCTAGCATCTCCCAGAATATGACTTCCTCTAGCTCCTCCCTTAGATTGTCTGTCTTCCTCTAGCTCCTCCCGAGAATGTCTGTCCTCCTCCAGCTCCTCCCTAGAATGTCTGTGTCTTTCTCTAGCTCCTCCCTAGAATGTCTGTGTGTTTCTCTAGCTCCTCCCTAGAATGTCTGTCTTTCCCTAGCTCCTCCCTAGAATATCTGTGTCTTTCCCTAGCTCCTCCCTAGAATGTGTCTTTCCCTAGCTCCTCCCTAGAATGTCTGTCTTTCCCTAGCTCCTCCCTGAAATGTCTGTCTTCCTCTAGCTCCTCCCTAGAATGTCTGTGTCTTTCCCTAGCTCCTCTCTGAAATGTCTGTCTTCCTCTAGCTCCTCCCTAGAATGTCTCTCTCCCCCTAGCTCCTCCCTAGAATGTCTGTGTCTTCCTCTAGCTCCTCCCTAGAATGTCTGTCTTGCTCTAGCTCCTCCGTGGAATGTCTGTGTCATCCTCTAGCTCTTCCCAAGAATGTCTGTGCATTCCTCTAGCTCCTCCCTAGAATGTCTGTGTATTCCTCTAGCTCTTCCTAGAATGTCTGTGTATTCCTCTTGCTCTTCCCTAGAATCTCTGTGTCTTCCTCTAGCTCTTCCTAGAGTGTCTGTGTCTTCCTCTAGCATCTCCCAGAATATGACTTCCTCTAGCTCCTCCCTTAGATTGTCTTCCTCTAGCTTTTCCCTAGAATGTCTGTGTATTCCTCTAGCTCCTCCCTAGAATGTCTGTCTTCCTCCAGCTCCTCCCTAGAATGTCTGTGTGTTCCTCTAGCTCCTCCCTAGAATGACTGTCTTCCTCCAGCTCCTCCCTAGAATGTCTGTGTCTTCCTCTGGCTCCTCCCTAGAATGTTTGTCTTCCTCCCGCTCCTCCCTAGAATGTCTTTGTGTTCCTCTAGCTCCTCCCTAGAATGACTGTCTTCCTCCAGCTCCTCCCTAGAATGTCTGTGTCTTCCTCTAGCTCCTCCCTAGAATGTCTGTCTTCCTCCAGCTCCTCCCTAGAATGTCTGTGTGTTCCTCTAGCTCTTCCCTAGAATCTCTGTGTCTTCCTCTAGCTCTTCCTAGTGTCTGTGTCTTCCTCTAGCATCTCCCAGAATATGACTTCCTCTAGCTCCTCCCTTAGATTGTCTGTCTTCCTCTAGCTCCTCCCGAGAATGTCTGTCCTCCTCCAGCTCCTCCCTAGAATGTATGTGTGTTTCTCTAGCTCCTCCCTAGAATGTCTGTGTTTCCCCAGCTCCTCCCTAGAATGTCTGTGTCTTTCCCTAGCTCCTCCCTAGAATGTCTGTGTCTTTCCCTAGCTCCTCCCTGAAATGTCTGTCTTCCTCTAGCTCCTCCCTAGAATGCCTGTGTCTTTCCCTAGCTCCTCCCTGAAATGTCTGTCTTCCTCTAGCTCCTGCCTAGAATGTCTCTCTTCCCCTAGCTCCTCCCTAGAATGTCTGTGTCTTCCTCTAGCTCCTCCCTAGAATGTCTGTCTTGCTCTAGCTCCTCCGTAGAATCTGTGTCTTCCTCTAGCTCTTCCCAAGAATGTCTGTGCATTCCTATAGCTCCTCCCTAGAATGTCTGTGTATTCCTCTAGCTCTTCCTAGAATGTCTGTGTATTCCTCTTGCTCTTCCCTAGAATCTCTGTGTCTTCCTCTAGCTCTTCCTAGAGTGTCTGTGTCTTCCTCTAGCATCTCCCAGAATATGACTTCCTTTAGCTCCTCCCTTAGATTATCTTCCTCTAGCTTTTCCCTAGAATGTCTGT
Organism: Ranitomeya imitator; assembly: GCF_032444005.1. Classification (NCBI taxonomy): domain Eukaryota; kingdom Metazoa; phylum Chordata; class Amphibia; order Anura; family Dendrobatidae; genus Ranitomeya; species Ranitomeya imitator. Next base: position 36,612,709 of record NC_091284.1, read on the forward strand.
GTATTCCTCTAGCTCCTCCCTAGAATATCTGTCTTCCTCCCGCTCCTCCCTAGAATGTCTGTGTGTTCCTCTAGCTCCTCCCTAGAATGACTGTCTTCCTCCAGCTCCTCTCTAGAATGTCTGTTTCTTCCTCTAGCTCCTCCCTAGAATGTGTCTTCCTCCAGCTCCTCCCTAGAATGTCTGTGTGTTCCTCTAGCTCCTCCCTAGAATGACTGTCTTCCTCCAGCTCCTCCCTAGAATGTCTGTGTGTTCCTCTAGCTCCTCCCTAGAATGACTGTCTTCCTCCAACTCCTCCCTAGAATGTCTGTGTCTTCCTCTAGCTCCTCCCTAGAATGACCTGTGTCTTGCTCTAGCTCCTCCCTAGAATGTCTGTGTATTCCTCTAGCTCTTCCCTAGAATCTCTGTGTCTTTCTCTAGCTCTTCCTATTGTCTGTCTTCCTCTAGCTCCTCCCTAGAATGTCTGTCTTCCTCCAGCTCCTCCCTAGAATGTCTGTGTTCCTCTATCTCCTCCCTAGAATGTCTGTCTTCCTCTAGCTCCTCCCGAGATTGTCTGTCTTCCTCTAGCTCCTCCCTAGAATGTCTGTCTTCCTCCAGCTCCTCCTTAGAATGTCTGTGTCTTCCACTAGCTCCTCCCGAGATTGTCTGTCTTCCTCTAGCTCCTCCCTAGAATGTCTGTCTTCCTCCAGCTCCTCCCTAGAATGTCTGTGTCTTCCTCTAGCTCCTCCCTAGAATGTCTGTCTTCCTCCAGCTCCTCCCTAGAATGTCTGTGTCTTCCTCTAGCTCCTCCCTAGAATGTCTGTCTTCCTCCAGCTCCTCCCTAGAATGTCTGTGTATTTCTCTAGCTCTTCCCTAGAATATCTGTGTCTTCCTCTAGCTCCTCCCTAGAATGTGTCTTTCTCTAGCTCCTCCCTAGAATGTCTGTGTCTTCCTCTAGCTCCTCCCTAGAATGTCTGTGTATTTCTCTAGCTCCTCCCTAGAATGTCTGTGTCTTCCTCTAGCTCCTCCCTAGAATGTCTGTCTTCCTCCAGCTCCTCCCTAGAATGTCTGTGTATTTCTCTAGCTCCTCCCTAGAATATCTGTGTCTTCCTCCAGCTCCTCCCTAGAATGTCTGTGTATTTCTCTAGCTCCTCTCTAGAATGTCTGTGTCTTCCTCTAGCTCCTCCCTAGAATGTCTGTCTTCCTCCAGCTCCTCCTTAGAATGTCTGTGTCTTCCTCTAGCTCCTCCCGAGATTGTCTGTCTTCCTCCAGCTCCTCCCTAGAATGTCTGTGTATTTCTCCTGCTCCTCCCTAGAATATCTGTGTCTTCCTCCAGCTCCTCCCTAGAATGTATGTGTATTTCTCTAGCTCCTCCCTAGAATGTCTATGTCTTCCTCTAGCTCCTCCCTAGAATGTCTGTCTTCCTCCAGCTCCTCCCTAGAATGTCTGTGTCTTCCTCTAGCTCCTCCCTAGAATGTCTGTCTTCCTCCAGCTCCTCCCTAGAATGTCTGTGTCTTCCTCTAGCTCCTCCCTAGAATGTCTGTCTTCCTCCAGCTCCTCCCTAGAATGTCTGTGTCTTCCTCTAGCTCCTCCTTAGAATGTCTGTCTTCCTCCAGCTCCACCCTAGAATGTCTGTGTCTTCCTCTAGCTTTTCCCTAGAATGTCTGTCTTCCTCCAGCTCCTCCCTAGAATGTCTGTGTATTCCTCTAGCTCCTCCCTAGAATGTCTGTCTTCCTCCAGCTCCTCCCTAGAATGTCTGTGTATTTCTCTTGCTCCTCCCTAGAATATCTGTGTCTTCCTCCAGCTCCTCCCTAGAATGTATGTGTCTTTCTCTAGCTCCTCCCTAGAATGTCTATGTCTTCCTCTAGCTCCTCCCTAGAATGTCTGTCTTCCTCCAGCTCCTCCCTAGAATGTCTGTGTCTTCCTCTAGCTCCTCCCTAGAATGTCTGTCTTCCTCCAGCTCCTCCCTAGAATGTCTGTGTCTTCCTCTAGCTCCTCCCTAGAATGTCTGTCTTCCTCCAGCTCCTCCCTAGAATGTCTGTGTATTTCTCTAGCTCTTCCCTAGAATATCTGTCTTCCTCTAGCTCCTCCCTAGAATGTGTCTTTCTCTAGCTCCTCCCTAGAATGTCTGTGTCTTCCTCTAGCTCCTCCCTAGAATGTCTGTGTATTTCTCTAGCTCCTCCCTAGAATGTCTGTGTCTTCCTCTAGCTCCTCCCTAGAATGTCTGTCTTCCTCCAGCTCCTCCCTAGAATGTCTGTGTATTTCTCTAGCTCCTCCCTAGAATATCTGTGTCTTCCTCCAGCTCCTCCCTAGAATGTCTGTGTATTTCTCTAGCTCCTCCCTAGAATGTCTGTGTCTTCCTCTAGCTCCTCCCTAGAATGTCTGTCTTCCTCCAGCTCCTCCTTAGAATGTCTGTGTCTTCCTCTAGCTCCTCCCGAGATTGTCTGTCTTCCTCTAGCTCCTCCTTAGAATGTCTGTCTTCCTCCAGCTCCTCCCTAGAATGTCTGTGTCTTCCTCTAGCTCCTCCCTAGAATGTCTGTCTTCCTCCAGCTCCTCCCTAGAATGTCTGTGTATTCCTCTAGCTCCTCCCTAGAATGTCTGTCTTCCTCCAGCTCCTCCCTAGAATGTCTGTGTATTTCTCTTGCTCCTCCCTAGAATATCTGTCTTCCTCCAGCTCCTCCCTAGAATGTATGTGTATTTCTCTAGCTCCTCCCTAGAATGTCTGTCTTCCTCCAGCTCCTCCTTAGAATGTCTGTGTCTTCCTCTAGCTCCTCCCGAGATTGTCTGTCTTCCTCTAGCTCCTCCCTAGAATGTCTGTCTTCCTCCAGCTCCTCCCTAGAATGTCTGTGTATTTCTCTAGTTCCTCCCTAGAATGTCTGTCTTCCTCCAGCTCCTCCCTAGAATGTCTGTGTCTTCCTCTAGCTCCTCCCTAGAATGTCTGTCTTCCTCCAGCTCCTCCCTAGAATGTCTGTGTATTTCTCTAGCTCCTCCCAAGAATGTGTCTTCCTCTAGCTCCTCCCTAGAATGTCTGTCTTCCTCCAGCTCCTCCCTAGAATGTCTGTGTCTTCCTCTAGCTCCTCCCTAGAATGTCTGTGTCTTCCTCTAGCTCCTCCCTAGAATGTCTGTGTATTCCTCTAGCTCCTCCCTAGAATGTCTGTCTTCCTCTAGCTCCTCCCTAGAATGTCTGTCTTCCTCTAGCTCCTCCCTAGAATGTCTGTCTTCCTCTATCTCCTCCCTAGAATGTCTGTGTATTCCTATAGCTCCTCCCTAGAATGTCTGTGTTCTCCTCTAGCTCCTCCCTAGAATGTCTGTGTCTTCCTCTAGCTCCTCCCTAGAATGTCTGTGTCTTCCTCTAGCTCCTCCCTAGAATGTCTGTGTATTCCTCTAGCTCCTCCCTAGAATGTCTGTCTTCCTCTAGCTCCTCCCTAGAATGTCTGTCTTCCTCTAGCTCCTCCCTAGAATGTCTGTCTTCCTCTAGCTCCTCCCTAGAATGTCTGTGTATTCCTATAGCTCCTCCCTAGAATGTCTGTGTTCTCCTCTAGCTCCTCCCTAGAATGTCTGTGTATTCCTCTAGCTCCTCCCTAGAATGTTTGTGTATTTCTCTAGCTCAGTGTTCCCCAACTCCGGTCCTCAAGAGCCACCAACAGGTCATGTTTTCAGGATTTCCTTAGTATTGCACAGGTGATAATTGCATCACCTGGACGGGCAAGCATTCAATCACCTGTGCAATACTAAGGAAATCCTGAAAACATGACCTGTTGGTGGCTCTTGAGGACCGGAGTTGGGGAACACTGCTCTAGCTCCTTCTCTCTCCTCCATAGAACTTTAAAGCCACCAACTGTTATCCCCTATCTCAGTAATAGGAGTATTTGTCTTAACTGAATACAAATTTTACCCATGAAATAAGAGTGAAAAATCAGTCTAGGAGGAGAAAGGAGCAAAATTCTCTATTAAGATATATTACACAGTTACTTTCATTTATAATGTTGACTTATGAAGCAAAAATTAAAATGATGGTTATTCTTTTAAAAGAATCTGTCACCATGTTTTTGCTATGTAATCTGAAAGCAGCTTGATTTAGTGGCAGAGACCCAGATTGCAACAATGTGTCACTGGGCTGCTTGGTGTAGTTTTTATAGAATTCCTTTTTTCGCTGCTGTAGATATAGCAGTAACGACAAAGCTGAGCTCTGTATAACTCACCTATACCACTGATAGGCAGCTTCCTGTGTACACTATGCATAGGCATAAAGCTGCCAATCAACGGTGGGGGCGGATTTACACAAATTAGCTGGACTGGCTAGTCTTTTGATGATAATCTTCTTCTGATAAAACACTGATTATATTGAAACCACAACACAGCCTAGTAAGCGACACCCTCCATATTCATAAGCTCTGGATAACCCCCACCACCAATTGGCAACTTACTGCCTATGCACAGTGTACACAGAAAGCTGCCAATCAGTGGTGTGTATGGAGTTATACAGAGCATTCAGAAAACTATTAGATCTACAGCAGATAAAACTGTGATTTATCAAAGCCGCAGCAGGTAGCCCAGTAAGTGTTACATCTCTGGAATCAGGGTCTCTGCCCCCACATCATGCTGCTATCAAATGGGACCCCAAAAACCTGGTGACAGAATCCCTTTAAGAGCTTAAAAAAGAAAGTTTTGTACTTATTGTAATCTTAGAATGGACATAAATAAAAATAAAATTAGATAAATAAAAATCAATCAAAATCATCAAAGTTTTCTATCTCCAAAGTAATAGATGAAAATGTCTTAATGTGAACCTAATCGAAGCGAGATAGATTGTGCATTATTTCTACTGTTGGAAGCTCTCAAAGGACTTGTTGGAAATCTTATGATGTATATATACCAGTGGCCACATATATTTAGATATAGATGTACAGGTCCTTCTCAAAAAATTAGCATATAGTGTTAAATTTCATTATTTACCATAATGTAATGATTACAATTAAACTTTCATATATTATAGATTCATTATCCACCAACTGAAATTTGTCAGGTCTTTTATTGTTTTAATACTGATGATTTTGGCATACAACTCCTGATAACCCAAAAAACCTGTCTCAATAAATTAGCATATTTCACCCATCCAATCAAATAAAAGTGTTTTTTAATAACAAACAAAAAACCAACAAATAATAATGTTCAGTTATGCACTCAATACTTGGTCGGGAATCCTTTGGCAGAAATGACTGCTTCAATGCGGCGTGGCATGGAGGCAATCAGCCTGTGACACTGCTGAGATGTTATGGAGGCCCAGGATGCTTCAATAGCGGCCTTAAGCTCATCCAGAGTGTTGGGTCTTGCGTCTCTCAACTTTCTCTTCACAATATCCCACAGATTCTCTATGGGGTTCAGGTCAGGAGAGTTGGCAGGCCAATTGAGCACAGTAATACCATGGTCAGTAAACCATTTACCAGTGGTTTTGGCACTGTGAGCAGGTGCCAGGTCGTGCTGAAAAATGAAATCTTCATCTCCATAAAGCATTTCAGCCGATGGAAGCATGAAGTGCTCCAAAATCTCCTGATAGCTAGCTGCATTGACCCTGCCCTTGATGAAACACAGTGGACCAACACCAGCAGCTGACATGGCACCCCACACCATCACTGACTGTGGGTACTTGACACTGGACTTCAGGCATTTTGGCATTTCCTTCTCCCCAGTCTTCCTCCAGACTCTGGCACCTTGATTTCCGAATGACATGCAAAATTTGCTTTCATCAGAAAAAAGTACTTGGGACCACTTAGCAACAGTCCAGTGCTGCTTCTCTGTAGCCCAGGTCAGGCGCCTCTGCCGCTGTTTATGGTTCAAAAGTGGCTTTACCTGGGGAATGCGGCACCTGTAGCCCATTTCCTGCACACGCCTGTGCACGGTGGCTCTGGATGTTTCCACACCAGACTCAGTCCACTGCTTCCTCAGGTTCCCCAAGGTCTGGAATCGGTCCTTCTCCACAATCTTCCTCAGGGTCCGGTCTCCTCTTCTCGTTGTACAGCGTTTTCTGCCACATTGTTTCCTTCCAACAGACTTACCATTGAGGTGCCTTGATACAGCACTCTGGGAACAGCCTATTTGTTGAGAAATTTCTTTCTGGGTCTTACCCTCTTGCTTGAGGGTGTCAATGATGGCCTTCTTGACATCTGTCAGGTCGCTAGTCTTACCCATGATGGGGGTTTTGAGTAAGGGTACCGTCACACAGTGAAATTTTGATCGCTACGACGGCACGATTCGTGACGTTCGAGCGATATATCTGTGACGTTCGAGCGATATCGCAGTGTCTGACACGCTCCTGCGATCAGGGACCCTGCTGAGAATCGTACGTCGTAGCAGATCGTTTGAAACTTTCTTTCGTCGTCTAGTGTCCCGCTGTGGCGGCATGATTGCATGGTGTAACATATATCGTATACGATGTGCGCATAGTAACCAACGGCTTCTACATCGCACATACGTCATGAAATTATCGCTCCAGCGTCGTAGATTGCAAAGTGTGACAGCAGTCTACGACGCTGGAGCGATATTGTTACGACGCTGGAGCGTCACGGATCGTACCGTCGTAGCGATGAAAATTGCACTGTGTGACGGTACCCTAATGAACCAGGCAGGGAGTTTATAAAAGCCTCAGGTATCTTTTGCATGTGTTTAGAGTTAATTAGTTGATTCAGAAGATTAGGGTAATAGGTCGTTTAGAGAACCTTATCTTGATATGCTAATTTATTGAGACAGGTTTTTTGGGTTATCAGGAGTTGTATGCCAAAATCATCAGTATTAAAACAATAAAAGACCTGACAAATTTCAGTTGGTGGATAATGAATCTATAATATATGAAAGTTTAATTGTAATCATTACATTATGGTAAATAATGAAATTTAACACAATATGCTAATTTTTTGAGAAGGACCTGTATATATTCTATTTTAGCACTTGTTTATTTTTGTGTATCGGAAAGGAACTGCGGATTATTTATTTTTTTTCCATTTATTTCATTCGCGCCAAGTAAACATTTTTCAAATTTTTTTTTTCAATGCCAAGGAATCGGGATGGAAACATAGAAAGACAGTGAATAGTATTCTGTTCTCCGTCTTGGTGTGAAGTGATTGGTACACGCAGCGATCCGAGACACGGAACCAGGGGGATTCTGGAACAACTCATAAAGATATTAAAGTCAGAAGATTAAGATCCAAGTCTGTGGTTTCCTGAAATCGGCTCCAAGTGTTGAACGGTGAGGAAATGAAGAAATAATGATTGAATCGCTGAGTTTATTAAAACTTTATTACTTGGAAAAACTTTCATCCTTTTTTTAGTCATGGGTCAAAACATTTTTTTTCTAATGATATTATGGGTAAGGAATTAAGAGGCAACAAGAGACTTAATGTTCTAGGTTTAAAACATGGCGGGACGGGGAGGATGGGACTTCATATCGTGGTTCTTCTGCTGCCCCCCTAAAAACTCTTCATATACCCTATTGGGTAAAATAAATGAAGAAATAGGTTTATTATAAAATAAAATACCTAAAAGTAAAAAAGAAGAAAAATGTATAACATGTACCCTATTGGCATGCCCAAATTCTTTTTTGCATCCTTTGGCTTCCATAGTCCTTGATTCTTTGCATATTCAAGCTTGATGTGGTCCGTGGTCATAAATCAGCTGAGAGGCGCTAAACAAAAAATAGACAAATAAAGGAATTGCGAACTGTCCCATTAGAATGAGCTCACTGACAGATCCTCACTTAACTCATTCTGCAGCCAGCAAATGACAAGCACAATAATAGAAATAGATGCAATTAAGAAGAAAATTGTCCACAAAGGTAGACGACCCCTGTGTCGTTCTCAGCCAGTCTATACCTGTAAAATAAAATGTATCAGGAATGTTCCATCACGTTAAATTAATCCAATTTTGAGTCCCATATTTTATTTTTTCATGCTGAAGGAAATGATTCTTCATCACTTTAATGAGACTGAAAAACAGTCGCGGTTTTCATATGGATCACTTACTCCCTCTTACCTCTCTGGCGGCATAGGATACAAGAAGATTCCCCCAAAGACGCAAATAAATGATAATAATGTGTGTTTACATCTTCCAGGTGGGTTTTTCTTGGCTCAGTGTAATTTCGTGTAAATAAGAGTCTTCTGCATAATTTCTGCTAGAACAAGTTTATTGTAGCTGACACCGGCCGGCCTCCCTCCTGACTCTGAGCTGAAATAAAACTCCAGGATTTGGTTAAATCACCCAATCACTTCTGTCAATGTTACTTCCTTTGTTTGGCACCGTGAGTATTTCCAGGCCCACCAGGGAATGACATTTCTTTGAACGATACCTGCAGTAATCACACAGTTGCCAAGTTGGAAGAAAGTTCATCAAGATCATTTATGGTCACAGCCATCCTCGTAGATGGCAACGACTCAGCTTCTCTTTGACAATAACTATCCTGACACTTCTTTTTTTATCAAGAGATGACAAAAGGTACTGTTCAAAGGTACTGTTCAAAAGTACTGTTCAAAAGTACTGTTCAAGAGTACTGTTCAAAGGTACTGTTCAAAGGTACTGTTCAAGGGTACTGTTCAAAGTTTTCGAGAGAGGACTTTTCTTCTGGATCTGGAGAGATCGTACATATCGCACTTGTACGGCCAGTGAATAAAATACAGAAACAAGGACATTCTTTGCTGGATGGGGTCGACCACAACTCTGTCATTTTCCTATAATTTCTCGTCACCAGGGATTGTCCCCTTTCAGTTAATCTTTGTCCCTGGGCGTCTAGCTTGGTATAAAAAACAAAACACGGTGTACTCATCGTCCCCTTGTCCACCAGGGGAGTTTTCCGCCATTGCTTTTTGGCTGCAGTCCTCAGTGTGGTGGCTAATCAGTAAGCTCAACAACTCTGCCTGGGTAGGCAGAACATCCCACTCTGCGGTGGCAAATCAGTGAGTTCAGTGGCTCCGAGTGGGGCGTTTTGCACCTACCATGGCAGAGTCGTTGAGCTTACCGATTAGCCACCCCACTGATGACTTAACGTAGTCACTGCAGCCAAGTCCACACATCAGGAACAGCGGGGGAGAAACACCAGTGGACCCAGGGATGGTGAATACAGCATTGTTTATACCAAACTAAGCCCCAGGATGAAGAATAACTGAAAGAGGACAATCCCTTTAAGGTCTGAAATCATGATAAAGTCCGAAACGGTGTGCCACCATCAGACTCCAGGTAGGCAAGTCCGCCTCAATCTTCATTAACCCTCCATATAATTGTAGGAAGACGGACCAGAATAGTGGTCTCTCTCGTGTGTCTGGGCCGGAACTGTCACCATTGTTGCCGGGGGAAGCACATTCTGACAGGAATAGACTTTTGCACCTGACTGCTGAAGGCGTGTGTGATATAAAGGGGACTGCACATACGTAAACAGGGCTTTTGGCAGGGACCCAGCGTGTGCTACAGGAGGTTAACTCCCTCTCCGCAGACTGACGCCAACTGACAGGCCCGCTTTGCAGCGTTTCATCTCCCACGCATACAGACTGTGCATTTCCAGAGACTAACCCCCCCATAATCCCCGACTCTTACAGCACTAACCGGTCGGTGCATCTTACACCTGCGGACTCTTGTCACATCCGGCAACACATGCGGTTCGCAGCGTTGAGACTGCGGCCTCCACTCCGGGACATTGTACTTCTTTGGCTGTGCAGCAGACCTTTCCCCGTTCTGTCCTCATTCCAGGATCACAAGACTGCGTGTAAAAAGATCAGGATTCTCTGCCGCCATCTAGACAGTGCTTCACCCTTCTGCAGGACAGGCTCAGAGACGTCACGCGCCACCTACGGCGCCATCGTGGGATTTTACAGCCACCATCATCTAGGAACCAGAGACTGGTAAGTTAACTTGTTATTTTCACCCATTGAAATTACTTTATTGATATATATACAGTACAGACCAGTGAAGACCATTTCCGGTGACTACCTCTTGAAGCTCATCAAAAGAATGCCAAGAGTGTGCAAAGCAGTCATCAAAGCAAAAGGTGGCTACTTTGAAGAACCTAGAATCTACTATATAATTGTCTAAGGGTCACTTCCGTCTTTCTGTCTGTCTGTCTTTCTGTCACGGATATTCATTGGTCGCAGCCTCTATCTGTCATGGAATCCAAGTCGCTGATTGGTTGTGGCAAAACGCCCATGACCATTGCCACGACCAATCAGCGACGGGCGCAGTCCGGCGGCAACATGGCCGCTCCTTCCTCCCTGCAGTCAGTGCCCGCTCCACACTCCCCTCCAGTCAGCGCTCACACAGGGTTAATGGCAGCGTAAACGAACCGCGTTATGCCACGGTGTAACGCACTCAATTAACGCTGCTATTAACCCTGTGTGACCAACTATTTTACTATTGATGCTGCCTATGCAGTCGCAATAGTAAAAAGATCTAATGTTAAAAATAATAAAAAAAATAAAAAATCATCATATACTCACATTCCGGCGCCTTTCTCGCTCCTCACGACGCTCTGGTAACCGCTCCATGCAAGCGGCAGGTTCTGGTGGCAAGGATGGTATGCGACAAGGACCTGCCATGACGTCACGGTCATGTGACCGCTGTATTGTAGATAAACTTGGCATACACGTGATCAGATGCAAGTGAAATTTAATTGGAAGAGAGTACATACAATATGGCGTTTCGGTCTCAGGTTAGACCTTCATCAATGTACTAAATAGGGAAAATGGTGATAATAAAAAAAAAAAAATAAGGTATATACAATAGGTTATACAATATCAATAATCATATACAGGTTCCAATAGAACAATGATCCACATTAATATTTCATAGATTCACGTTTTAACTGGATATTTTATCTGCAAAATATGCAAGAGCATTCTTTATGGGTCACCGCCGGGGCTTAGTGGTCAGTGAACAATAAATAATAATGAATAGGATATAAGATTCAACACTTCCGGTCGCGTGTCTCCTAGCATCCAGCGCGCCTACAAGAAGCGGCACCCGGGGCTGTCACACCACACTCAGGACGAGCGGTGGGTACTGCGTCCGATCAGCACAGCACTGGGTAAGTGGCACACACCCCTGACCACGGCAGGACATAGGTTTATCCGCATTATAATATACTTATACCGGGCCTGCTCTCCCTCTTCCCTCCCCCCCCCCTCTCCTTTTCTCTATCCCCACAGCGCCATAAGTGGCCTAATGCCTATAGCAGAACCAGACACTAAAAGAGCAGGGTATGTTGAATCTTATATTCTATTCATTATTATTTATTGTTCACTGACCAGTAAGCCCCGGCGGTGACCCATAAAGAATGCTCTTGCATATTTTGCAGATAAAATATCCAGTTAAAACGTGAATCTATGAAATACTCTAAAGGCCCCTTCACATTAAGCGACGCTGCAGCGATACCGACAACGATCCGGATCGCTGCAGCGTCGCTGTTTGGTCGCTGGAGAGCTGTCACACAGACCGCTCTCCAGCGACCAACGATCCCAAGGTCCCCGGGTAACCAGGGTAAACATCGGGTTACTAAGCGCAGGGCCGCGCTTAGTAACCCGATGTTTACCCTGGTTACCAGCGTAAAAGTAAAAAAAAACAAACAGCACATACTTACATTCCGGTGTCTGTCCCCAGCGCTGTGCTTCTCTGCACTCCTCCTGTACTGACTGTGAGCGCACAGCGGCCGGAAAGCAGAGCGGTGACGTCACCGCTCTGCTTTCCGGCTGACCGACGCTGACAGCCAGTACAGGAGGAGTGCAGAGCACAGCGCTGGGGACAGACAGCGGTAGGTAAGTATGTGCTGTTTTTTTTTTTTACTTCTACGCTGGTAACCAGGGTAAACATCGGGTTACTAAGCGCGGCCCTGCGCTTAGTTACCCGATGTTTACCCTGGTTACCAGTGAAGACATCGCTGAATCGGTGTCACACACGCCAATCCAGCGATGTCCACGGGAGATCCAGAGACGAAATAAAGTTCTGGACTTTGTTCAGCGACCAACGATCTCCCAGCAGGAGCCTGATCGTTGGTCGCTGTCACACAGAACGATTTCCTTAACGATATCGTTGCTACGTCACAAAAAGCAACGATCTCGCTAACGATATCGTTATGTGTGAAGGTACCTTTAGAGAGGGTAGGTGTCTTCCCCCCTCCCCTTTCTATTTTATTTCTTGCTCCACACTATAGACTACCTATATCTCACGCTAACGGTCAAAATCACAAGCTACTTCCTCATCATAGTAGGACTTATCCTAACACCCACATTAGAAGTGCAAGATTATCAGGACGTGGATGGTATCATCCTTTGCAATGTATTGCCATATCCAATGTACCTTTCATATTAATGTGGATCATTGTTCTATTGGAACCTGTATATGATTATTGATATTGAATAACCTATTGTATATACCTTATTTTTTTTTTTTATTTATTACCATTTTCCCTATTTAGTACATTGATGAAGGTCTAACCTGAGACCGAAAAGTCATATTGTACAGTCATGGCCAAAAATTTTGAGAATGAGACAAATATTAATTTTTCCAAAGTCTACTGCTTCATTTTTTCTAATAGCAATTTGCATACACTCCTGAATGTCAGAGTGATCAGCTTAACAGCAATTACTGTACTTGCAAAGTCAATATTTGCCCAGAAAATGAACTTTAACCCCCAAAACACATTTCAACATCATTGCAGTCCTGCCTTAAAAGGAGCAGCTAACATCGTTTTAGTGATTGATCCATTAACACAGGTGTGGGTGTTGATGAGGACAGGGCTGGCGATCAATCAGTCATGATTAAGTAAGAATGACATCACTGGACACTTTAAAAGGAGGCTGGTGCTTGGTATCATTGTTTCTCTTCAGTTAACCATGGTTATCTCTAAAGAAACACGTGCAGCCATCATTGCACTGCACAAAAATGGCCTAACAGGGAAGAGTATCGCAGCTACAAAGATTGCACCTCAGTCAACAATCTATCGCATCATCAAGAACTTCAAGGAGAGAGCTTCCATTGTTGTCAAAAAGGCTCCAGGGCGCCCAAGAAAGACCAGCAAGCGCCAGGACCGTATCTTAAAACTGTTTCAGCGGCGGGATCGGACTACCAGCAGTGCCGAGCTTGCTCAGGAATGGCAGCAGGCTGGTGTGAGTGCTTCTGCACGCACTGTGAGGTGGAGACTCTTTGAGCAAGGCCTGGTTTCAAGGAGGGCAGCAAAGAAGCCACTTCTCTCCAGAAAAAACATCAGGGACCGACTGATATTCTGCTAAAGGTACAGGGAGTGGACTGCTGAGGACTGGGGCAAAGTCATTTTCTCTGATGAATCCCCTTTTCGAATGTTTGGGACATCTGGAAAACAGCTTATTCGGAGAAGAAGAGGTGAGCGCTACCACCAGTCTTGTCTCATGCCAACTGTAAAGCATCCTGAAACCATTCATGTGTGGGGTTGCTTCTCAGCCAAGGGAATCGGCTCACTCACAGTCTTGCCTAAAAACACAGCCATGAATAAAGAATGGTACCAGAATGTCCTCGAAGAGCAACTTCTCCCAACCGTCCAAGAGCAGTTTGGCGCCCAACAATGCCTTTTCCAGCATGATGGAGCACCTTGCCATAAAGCAAAGGTGATAACTAAATGGCTCATGGAACAAAACATAGAGATTTTGGGTCCATGGCCTGGAAACTCCCCAGATCTTAATCCCATTGAGAACTTGTGGTCAATCATCAAGAGACGGGTGGACAAACAAAAACCAACAAATTCTGGCAAAATGCAAGCATTGATTGATGTTCGTCCTTCGTTTTCGAAGATGACCATGACTTCAGGGTTAGAAGAATTAATAGTTATGGGTCCGGAGGTGGCTGATGAGTCCAATCCGGGCCCTGAAGATTCGCCCACATACTTGACATACGAAAGCAGATGTGGTCAGTACACCAGATTCTGCTTGTGCCTTGCGTACAGCACGCTTTCTTTTTGCGTCACAGATTTTCCTATCTTCAGCTGCACGTGCTCCTGAGGTGATCCTGCCCCGCCAACCTGGACGATCCAGGGCAAGCTCTTCCCATTCATTGGTGTTGACTTCCAGGTTTTTGAGAGACACCTTAAGGCAGTCTTTATAGCGCTTCTTCTGCCCCCCAACTGCTCGCTTTCCTTGGCACAGTTCTCCGTACAGTTGTTTCGGTAGTCGGATGTCCGGCATTCGGACCACATGTCCAGCCCACCTGGCTTGGACTTTCAGCAGGAGAGTGTAAACGCTGCAGAGCCCAGTTTGTTCCAGAATTGCCGTGTCTGGGACATTGTCTTGCCACCTGATGTGGAGGAGTCTGCGGAGGCAACTCATGTGGAAATGATTAAGCTGTTTAGCATGCCGGCTGTACACTGTCCAGGTCTCGCTAGCATAGAGAAGTGTGGTGAGGACCACCGCGCAGTAGACCTTCAGCTTGGTGGTAAGGCTGAGTCCCCTTCGTTCCCAGACGTTCTTACGCAGTCTCCCGAAGGCGGCACTGGCTTTGGCGATTCTGTTGTTAACCTCAGCGTCTATGGTTACTTCACGGGAAAGTGTGCTGCCTAAGTAGGTGAAGTTATCGACTGCTTTGAGGTTTTGCTCCTTCACCGTGATACGTGGCTCCTTGTACAGTTTTCCTGGAGCCGGTTGATACATAACTTCGGTTTTTCTAATGTTGATCTCGAGACCAAAACTGTCGCAGGCTTGCGAAAAACTGTCCATTTCATGCTGCATCTGCTGTTCCGTGCTAGCGTTAAGTGCACAGTCATCAGCAAATAGTAATTCACGGATAACAGTCTCATGCACTTTCGTAACCGCCTTCAGGCGTTTTGGGTTGAATAGCTTGCCATCAGTCCTGTACCTAACCTGGATTCCATCTTCACAGTTGTTAAAGGCATCACTTAACATTGCAGAGAACAGCATACTGAACAGGGTTGGAGCCAGCACACAGCCTTGTTTTACGCCATTTGTTACTGGCAAAGCCTCAGATACGTCTCCATCGTTCAGAACCTTCACCATCATGCCATCATGGAACTGCCGGATGACTGAGATGAACTTGCTCGGGCAGCCAAATTTTGCCATGATCTTCCACAGGCCATCTCTACTGACTGTGTCAAAAGCCTTGGTCAAATCAACAAAAGTTACATAAAGGTCACGGTGTTGCTCCTGGCACTTTTCCTGAAGTTGACGTGCTGAAAAGACCATATCTACTGTTCCACGTTTAGCACGGAAACCACACTGGCTTTCGGGTAATAGTCCTTGCTCAAGGTGATGTAAAAGGCGGTTGAGCAAGACACGAGCCAATATCTTGCCTGCAGTGGACAGAAGGGAGATGCCTCGATGGTTGTCACAAGATTGGCGATTACCTTTCCTCTTGTATATGTGGATTATGCTGGCATCTTTCATCTGTTGTGGAACCTGTTCCTTTGTCCACATATATTGGAATAGTTTGGTCACCGTTTGCATCAGAACAGGGCCGCCAGATTTATATACCTCAGCAGGTATAGCATCATTTCCGGGTGCTTTTCCACAAGAAAGTTGTTTAACTGCTTTCCTGACTTCATCTCCACTTGGAAGAACATCAAGCTCCTTGTTGATTTCTACCTGGGGCAGGCGAGCAATAGCCTCATCATTGATATTGGCAGGGCGATTAAGAATATTATTAAAATGCTCAGCCCACCGTTCCAGAATTTGTTTCCTTTCTGTTAGCAGCTTAGTTCCATCTGCGTTAAGCAGAGATGAAGAGCTTGATGACTGGGGTCCATATACAGCTTTGAGCGCATCGTAGAAGCGTTTCTGGTCATGGGTATCTGCATAACCCTGCATTTCGTCGGCCTTCTTGCTAAACCAGATATCCTGCATCTCGCGTAGCTTGATTTGTACCTTTCTTTTTATGTTGGTAAAGGCACCTTTCTTAGCTAACGACGTGGGGTCATTTTGGTATACCTTATACCGCTGATGTTTCTCTTCTAGGAGTGTCTTTATTTCCTCGTCGTTTTCATCGAACCAGTCTTGATTATTTCTGGTTGCTGATCCAAAATGCTCCAGAGCAGTATTATAAACAGCATCTCTCAGAATTGTCCACTGTTCCTCAACGCCAATCTCCTCTGCCTGTAGTATATTTAACAGTCTGCCATCAAGGTCATTGGCAAATTCCCTTGCAATTCTTTTATTTTGCAGCTTATAGATATTCAGCCTCTTTGTCGTTTTCTGCCCTTGGGGTCTCCTCGCAGGCAGGATGCGGAGCCTGCACTTAGATACAATGAGGCGATGGTCAGTCCAGCAGTCTGCACCACACATGGCCTTCGTCACTCTAAAGTCCATCTCATCCCTTTTCCTGGCAATGATGTAATCAATGAGATGCCAATGCCTCGAGCGTGGGTGCATCCGTGGGTAAGCGGAATAAAGTGTTGGTGATGACAAGGTCATGTGTGGCACACATCTTGAGGAGCAGCAGGCCATTACTGTTACACTTGCCAGTGCCGTGTCTCCCAATGACCCCTTCCCAGTTTTGATGGTCTGTTCCCACTCTGGCATTAAAGTCTCCAAGTATAATGAGCTTGTCTGCCTGTGGGATTGCTGAAATAAGTGTGTCAAGTTCATCATAGAACTTATCTTTAATGTCATCCGGATTAGTCATCGTGGGAGCATAGGCACTGATCAGAGTCGCGCGTTTCTTGTTTGTAAGTGGGAGCTGAAATGTCATCAGACGGTCGTTGATGCCCTCCGGAAGCCAGGTAAGTTTACGAGCAAGATGAGTTTTGATAGCAATTGATTATGCAAGAATGGACAGCTATCAGTCAGGATTTGGTCCAGAAGTTGATTGAGAACATGCCAGGGAGAACTGCAGAGGTCTTGGAGAAGAAGGGTCAACACTGCAAATATTGACTTGCTGCATTAACTCATTCTAACTGTCAATATAACCTATTGGTACTCATAATATGATTGCAATTATATTTCTGTATGTGATATAAACATCAGACAAACACTAATAAAAACCAGAGGGCAGCAGATCATGTGAAAATATAATTTTGGTGTCATTCTCAAAACTTTTGGCCATGACTGTATGTACTCTCTTCCAATTAAATTTCACTTGCATCTGATCACGTGTGTGCCAAGTTTATCTACAATGTAGTATGGTTTGGGCACCTACTTGTGCACCACAACTCTTAGTAGTGCCTACGGCTATCTTTCACACACAGGTCATGTGACCGCGACGTGATCACAGGTCTTGCGCCCATACCAACCCTGGGACCGGAAGCTGCCGCGTGCACCGCACACAGGGCCAGGACTTCAACGGAGGGTGAATATATGCTTATTTTTTATTTTAAGTCTGTATACTACATGGCTCTGTGCTGTATACTCTGTCGCTGTGCAATATACTACGTGGCTGGGCAATATACTACGTGACTGGGCAATATACTACGTGGCTGGGCAATATACTACGAGGCTGGGCAATATACTATGTGGCTGGGCAATATACTACGTGACTGGGCAATATACTACGTGACTGGGCAATATACTACATGGCTGGGCAATATACTATGTGACTGGGCAATATACTACGTGGCTGGGCAATATACTACGTGGCTGGGCAATACACCACGTGGCTGGGCAATATACTACGTGACTGGGCAATATACTACGTGGCTGGGCAATATACTACGTGGCTGGGCAATATACTACGTGGCTGGGCAATATACTACGTGGCTGGGCAATACACCACGTGGCTGGGCAATATACTACGTGACTGGGCAATATACTACGTGACTGGGCAATATACTACGTGACTGGGCAATATACTACATGACTGGGCAATATACTACGTGACTGGGCAATATACTACGTGACTGGGCAATATACTACGTGGCTGGGCAATAAACTACGTGACTGGGCAATATACTACATGGCTGGGCAATATACTACGTGGCTGGGCAATATACTACGTGGCTGGGCAATATACTACGTGGACATGCATATTCTAGAATACCCGATGCGTTAGAATCGGGCCACCATCTAGTATAAGACATAATTTCAGTTGTTTCACACTTTTTTGTTAAGTACAGTTAGGGCCAGAAATATTTGGACAGTGACACAAGTTTTGTTATTTTAGCTGTTTACAAAAACATGTTCAGAAATACAATTATATATATAATATGGGCTGAAAGTGCACACTCCCAGCTGCAATATGATAGTTTCCACATCCAAATCGGAGAAAGGGTTTAGGAATCATAGCTCTGTAATGCATAGCGTCCTCTTTTTCAAGGGACCAAAAGTAATTGGACAATGGACTCTAAGGGCTGCAATTAACTCTGAAGGCATCTCCCTCGTTAACCTGTAATCAATGAAGTAGTTAAAAGGTCAGGGGTGGATTCCAGGTGTGTGGTTTTGCATTTGGAAGCTGTTGCTGTGAGCAGACAACATGCGGTCAAAGGAACTCTCAATTGAGGTGAAGCAGAACATCCTGAGGCTGAAAAAAAAGAAAAAATCCATCAGAGAGATAGCAGACATGCTTGGAGTAGCAAAATCAACAGTTGGGTACATTCTGAGAAAAAAGGAATTGACTGGTGAGCTTGGGAACTCAAAAAGGCCTGGGCGTCCACGGATGACAACAGTGGTGGATGATCGCCGCATACTTAATTTGGTGAAGAAGAACCCGTTCACAACATCAACTGAAGTCCAGAACACTCTCAGTGAAGTAGGTGTATCTGTCTCTAAGTCAACAGTAAAGAGAAGACTCCATGACAGTAAATACAAAGGGTTCACATCTAGATGCAAACCATTCATCAATACCAAAAATAGACAGGCCAGAGTTAAATTTGCAGAAAAACACCTCAAGAAGCCAGCTCAGTTCTGGAAAAGTATTCTATGGACAGATGAGACAAAGATCAACCTGTACCAGAATGATGGGAAGAAAAAAGTTTGGAGAAGAAAGGGAATGGCACATGATCCAAGGCACACCACATCCTCTGTAAAACATGGTGGAGGCAACGTGATGGCATGGGCATGCATGGCTTTCAATGGCACTGGGTCACTTGTGTTTATTGATGACATAAGAGCAGACAAGAGTAGCCGGATGAATTCTGAAGTGTACCGGGATATATTTTCAGCCCAGATTCAGCCAAATGCTGCAAAGTTGATTGGACGGTGCTTCATAGTACAGATGGACAATGACCCCAAGCATACAGCCAAAGCTACCCAGGAGTTCATGAGTGCCAAAAAGTGGAACATTCTGCAATGGCCAAGTCAATCTCCAGATCTAAACCCAGTTGAGCATGCATTTCACTTGCTCAAATCCAGACTTAAGACGGAAAGACCCACAAACAAGCAAGACCTGAAGGCTGCGGCTGTAAAGGCCTGGCAAAGCATTAAGAAGGAGGAAACCCAGCGTTTGGTGATGTCCATGGGTTCCAGACTTAAGGCAGTGATTGCCTCCAAAGGATTTGCAACAAAATATTGAAAATAAAAATATTTTGTTTGGGTTATGTTTATTTGTCCAATTACTTTTGACCTCCTAAAATGTGGAGTGTTTGTAAAGAAATGTGTACAATTCCTACATTTTCTATCAGATATTTTTGTTCAACCCTTCAAATTAAACGTTACAATCTGCACTTGAATTCTGTTGTGGAGGTTTCATTTCAAATCCAATGTGGTGGCATGCAGAGCCCAACTCGCGAAAATTGTGTCACTGTCCAAATATTTCTGGCCCTAACTGTATATAATTCCACATGTGTAATTCATAGTTTTGATGCCTTCAGTGTGAATTTACAATTTTCATAGTCATGAAAATACAGAAAAATCTTTAAATTAGAAGGTGTGTCCAAACTTTTGGTCTGTACTGCCTATTCTTATATAAATTCTGTTAACTCTTGCTCTGCCTCCTGCGTTCCTGCTAGTACCTTACATAATAACTGCCCCCCCCAGCTGTGACTTGTGAATTTAGAAATTAGAATCAAATGAACAAAACAAAAAAAAAAACCCCAATATGAATTATAGAACATATTCAGGCCAAGAAACACAATATTAATATTAGGGTGGGGTATCTCCAGTAGTAGGTTGTCGGAACGAGACGGAACCGCCCAGGGGAACTTGTATTTATTAGGTGAGTGTAATCCACTCAACATGCAGGAAAGGAGAAAATGGGGTGTAAACCTACTGAACTGCCTATGCAGAGCGGGACATAAAGTGAAGGTGACACCCCCACAGTTCTGATGTGGAATAGCCTGATCTGGAGTAGGCCAAAAATATTTGACACTACGGTGGGGATAACCTTAACCCTTTGCATATTAGCTAAGAGCAATCAGGAGAAAGCACCTTTACTGGGAAAGGAACAGGGGGACAAACATGACTCGTGCCCCCAGAAAACCCTACACCAGGTGACTTGAGGTCCAACAAATTTCTGAAAAATCATAAAATTTATAATTGATTAGGTTTTTTTTTGTTAAAAAATGAATAATTCAGCGATTAAAGGGATTGTCCAACCACATATAAAAACATCACAGAATACTTTGAAATAATTCGAATTTATCCTACCATTTCCCTCTTTCCCTGCTTTGATGCTTTCCAAGTCCTTCAACAATGTCTGCACTTCCTGTTTCGCACAGACGGTCATAGGACTGCTGCAGACAATCGCTGGCCATAGTGGTACCCAACACTTCATTGTTTCAGTAAGTGACTGGCTAGAGTGGAAAAATGACTGTCAGGGAACCCAGGAAGCATCAGGCCAGAAATCAATAAGAGGATTATTTATTTTACTGTTTTACAGCATTCTTATAGTATTTTTTTCGTTCATTTTAAATGGCTGTACAATTTTTTCACTCCTTATTCATGCAGCCCTTTTTGCTTTCATGTGATTTTTTTTTTCATTTAAAAAATGAATGCGTTTCTGCTATCAGACACTTCCCGATTGGTAGGGGTCCAAGTGCCAGAACCTGTGGAGAGGAGGAGAAAAATGATAAAGAACTTCTACGACTGACCAAAACACAAACTAAGGATCTGGAGTCCAAGCTCTCTACATTTGATAGCACTCAGGTTGCCAGTTTCAAACAAAAACTAAAAGATACGTTGGATAAGTTTGAAGCAGAAGTTATTTCCAAAAAACGTAAGAAGTTTCATCGAGACCGTTCTGATTTAGATAACAACGCTACCTTTAAGTGGAGACATTTTGGCAACAAACGTTTCACTGATCGCGCTGCAGTCACTCCAGTTGGTCCCTGTTCGGATCCTCCTCAAGGGGCAACAAGTTCGAGTGATTTTTTATCTTCAGGAGGCAGCGATCTGGACGCAAAACACGACGTGGGGGCAAACGTCAGAGCATCAAGAAAAAGAACCAGCTTCTACAAGGGTCAGAAATCCCCCTTCCGCCAAACCTACAAAACTCGCAACAGATAAATATCCTCCCTACTTCATCTTCTCATGCGCAGGATTCATCAACAACCTCGACACAACTACAGGTAATTAATCTTTCTAACGACACTTTATCTACAGCTGAATTATCTGTTTTACAGAAGGGCCTCACTTTCTCCCCCTCCAAAACATTAGATAAATGTATTCTTGTTAAGGATCTTTTTTATTGTTCTGCCGGAAGTTAGTCTTAGGCTTCTTTTACATTTCCGTCGGTAGTCAGCTGTCACAAAGCGTCGGCGCGACGTACCGACGGACGTTTGGAAAATAGTGGATAAGGCTACTTTCACACTTCCGTCTTTTCAGATCCGTTGCAATGCGTCGTTTTGGGAACAAAACGGATTCTGCAAATGTGCCCACAGGATCCGTTTTTTTCCCCATAGACTTGTATTAGCGACGGATCGCGACGGATGGCCACATGTCGCATCCGTCGTGCGACGGATCCATCGTGTTTTGGCGAAACGTCTTCTGGAAAAAACGTTCAATGTAAGGTTTTTTTGTCTGCGTCAAAAAAAATGTACAGCGATGGATCCTGCGGCGTCCGTCGTTGGCTAGAATGGAAGCCTATGGGCGCAGGATCTGTTGCTGTCCATCAAATGACGGAATCCAGCAACAGATTCCGTGTTTTTACACGGAGCATGCCTGGAAGGATTTTTATTCCTTTAATTTAACCCATGCAGCTGCTGCATCGACGGATCCGTCAAAAAACAGTATCCAGTGCATCCGTTTTTTACAATCTGCACAGGATCCGTCTTTTCAACACTTTGACGGATTGTGACTGATTCTAAAAGACCGAAGTGTGAAAGTAGCCTAACGTGTGCAGCGGATGCAGTGTTTGAACGTGTCCGCTGTCCAGTCTAAAGTCCCGGGGAGGAGAGAGAGAGCGAGATTTCCTGCCGGGCAGGCGCAGTCTGAAACATAGGATACAACGTCCAGAAAAACGTTCCCTTGAACGTTTTTTTCCAGACGACGTACCGCCAAATTCCGCAGGATCCAGTGCACGACGGACGAAACGTGTGTCCATCCGTCGCGATACGTCGCTAATACAAGTCTATGGGAAAATGCAGGATCCTGCAAAAGATTTTTGCAGGATCCTACATTTTCAAAAATTGACGTATTGCGACGGGAGCAGAAAGACGGAAATGTGAAATAGGCCTTACAGGCTATTCACCATAAACCTGAAAATAGCAAGCAACTTGGGGATGGAAGAAACACAGGCTCTTCAGGATCTTCTTGACCTCCTACAGGAGAATGAGGGTACACAAGGTAGGATTTTATTTCCATACAGAAATAAATCATTGGCTTCCCCTTCTTTTTCTCTTTTTCCCGCGATAAAATTTTTCTTTGAACTGACCAAGAGGGACATTATGCAACTTCCATCCCTCTCGGGGGGTCCCTAACAATCTTACCCCCAATGAGAAAAGGGCACTTACCTCACTCAAAAACTATAAAGATTTCATTATTAAGGAGGCAGATAAGGGTGGGAACGTGGTTCTGTGGCCTGTACATCTTTATATTGAGGAAGCTCTAAAACAGCTTAACTCTAATTCGATGTTAAATTACCTTCAGACCCAACGGAAATATTCTCAAATAAATTCAATTCGTTATTGGGTCAGGCTTTTGACTATGGTATTGTTAACAACAGTACCAAACAATATCTCAGGGTTGAGTTTCCAGTCATTCCCACCTTTTATCTGCTTCCTAAAGTTCACAAAGACCCTGTCACACCGCCTGGATGCCCCATTGTGCCCAGTATAGGGAGCCATTGTGAAAAAGCCAATGTTTACATTGATTTCTACCTACAGCCCATTGCCACTGCCTTCGCCTCTTACATTAGGGACTCGGCCCATTTCATTCACGTTTGCCGAAATGTTTCTCTGGAAAGACGAACCATACTGGTAACTTGTGATGTCGAGTCTTTGTACTCGAATATCGGCCATCATGATGGTTTGGAGGCAGTGGGTCACTTCCTTAGGAGACCGAATACTATCGATCGTCTTCACGCTTCTTTTTTGATTGATCTTTTGAAATTTATTTTGCAGCATAATTATTTTCTCTTTGACCACTCCTTCTACCGACAAGTATCGGGAGTGGCAATGGGCGCAAACTGTGCGCCAGCCCTGGCTAACATCTTTTTGGGCAGGTGGGAAGAATTTTTTGTCCACAAATCCGACTTCTTCAGTAAACATGTTCAACAGTGGCACAGGTTCATTGATGATGTCTTCTTCACATGGAGCGGGACTGAACAGGAGTGTCTTCAATTTCTACAGGAATTAAATTGGAATGAGTTTGACATTGTCTTGACACATACTTTTTCTTTAACATCAGTTACTTTTCTGGACTTGAAGGTCTCCATTCAGGAAGATGGCCTTATCACGGACCTTTTTCTTAAACCCACAGCAACAAACAGTTTACTCAGGTATGATAGCTTCCACCCCCATCACATCAAAAGGGGTATTCCTGTCGGCCAATTCTTGCGAATTTGCCGTAATTGTACTTTGGATGAAGATTTTTCTCTCCAATCTAGAATCTTTACGACCAGGTTTTGAGAACGTGGCTACCCCAAGAAATTGAACTCTTCTGCATTTCAAAGGGCCAGGATTCGTTACTTTCTTCCAACAAACGTTCCAAGGACAAATTTGTCTGTTTCATCTCGGACAATAACGACCAATGGAGTCAGGTGAGAAACATTCTTACGACCCACTGGGACATACTTACTACGGATGATCAAACTTCGCCTCTTGTAGCCCCTCATGACTGCTAAGAGGGCCCCCAATTTGGTGGATATTTTGACAAGGAGCCAATTTACACGTCCTTCCATCAGACTGAATCGGGGTACCCGCTTGAGGGGGTCTTTGCCTTGTGGGGATTGCAGTGTTTGTCCCTATGTTCCTGTCACTAAGGATTTCTTTACCAATCCCACAGACCAGAAAATTTATCATTTAAGGTCGTATATTAACTGCAAGACCGCTAACATCATTTATGCTATCATTTGCCCCTGCAGCAGGGTCTATATAGGTCAAACCTCTCAGGAATTCAGGAAAAGAGCACAGAACCACCTCTCTACAATACACTTAACGTCCTCTGATGCCAAAAAGGTTAAGACCCCGACCCCGGTGGCCTCCCATTTTTTGACCAAACATGGTGGGTCGGTCATTAATATTAGATTTTTTGGTTTACAGAGGGTTCACCTGAATACTAGAGGCGGAAATCTCAAGAAACTTTTACTTCAAACCGAATCACGCTGGATTTTCAACCTACGAAACCTATGGCCTCAATGAGGAGCACCTTTACACAAGCTTTTTGGGATGATGTCTTCATTTACTTGTTATTTATTGTATTTTGTATGTTATATAGGTTTTTGTTTTTTTTTGAGGTTTTTTTCTCTTTTTTTTTCTTTATGCGCAATGTGCTCATGTGCAATGTGTGATTTATGTGCACATTTACATTATATATTTTCATTCAATTTATTTTTATGTTCCTTAGCTCTTTTTTTCCATGTTATTTTTCTTTTTTGCTTGTCCATATTTATTTTTTTTTCCCTTCCCCCCTCCCTTTTTATATTTTTCATTTTCTTTACTTATAATTTTTCCTAGTGTACTGTTCAGCACAACCCAACATGGTGGGTCACATTATACGTAACCCTTTATCCTAAGGGCTGCTGGCACATAGGCACTTTCAATTGTGTTTTTTTTTTTTGCTTCTCCCCTGGGCCGATATTTCTTTTTGCTCTTTCTATTGGCAAATTTAAGCATATGGGGGGTAAAACCCCACTAAATGTTATATGTTTCCCCTTATTATAGGGGTTGTTGATATATAGACACTTTTAAATGGCCACCCTTTTGCGCACATATATATATTTTTTATGCTGCGCTTCCTATCAGCATAATTTGCCTCATGCCTCAATGGGCTTAAAGGGAATCTGTCACCAGGTTTTTACTACATTATAGTAGAGCAGCATGATGTAGGGGCAGAGACCCTGATTCCAGCGATGTGTCACTTACTGGGCTGCTTGCTGCAGTTTTAATAAAATTACAGTTTTATCTGTTGCGGATCGAGAAGTTCTCTGAATGCTGAGCTCTGCATAACCCCGCCCACAACTCTGATTGGCAGCTTTCTGTGTACACTGTGCATAGGTGGAAAGCAACCAATCAGCAGTGTGGGCGGGGTTATACATACAAAGCTCAGCATTAAAGAACTGGAGCATAAAAAACTGTGATTTTATCAAACCTGCAGCAAGCAGCCTGGTAAGTGACACATCGCTGGAATCAGGGTTTCTGTCCTTAAATCATGCTGCTCTCAAATTCGGTATCAAAAACCTACTGATAGATTCTCTTTAAGTTACAATTTATACTGGTGGTGAGACTCAGGAGCATCAGCGTGCAGAGAAAAACTTTGAGGGGCAACAGCTCTAAATTACTCTTCATTTATTACACCTTTGTGACTTCCAGAATGAGTGCTGTGCAACATGCCAGAAAGTCAGTAAAATGAAAACAAAACCATCATTTTTTTTGTTGTGGTTTTCTGTTAAGTTGTTGGCCGACTCTTTAATTGTGACACCCAAAGATTATTTACATGCAGGCGAAGAAAAAGAGAAGCTGTGATATAAAAGCAGAAGGGCAGTTTCACGTGCTGCACTTTTGTCAAAAGATGTTTTGGGGTTATTTTTCTGCCGTTTAACTGTGGTTTAGTAAAAAAAAAAAAAAAAATGAAAGGAACTGCAAAAATTATATTTTGGGGGTGTTCTTCACACTGTTTTTTTGTGTGTGACTCCTTACAAGTACAACACTCTCTGGATATTGTCCATTTTTCGTGTGTTTTCCCATAGGCTTAGCTAAAAGCGATAAAAAATAATTTGGGTATAAAAAATGGCACACACAAAAAAACTTATAAAAACATGAAAATCATTGTTTTTTTTTCACAAGCCAGGAAGAAATCAACAAAAATAAGAAGAAAGAAAAAGACGTCTGAAAGAAGAGATGGATAAATAGATAGGAGATCATGCAGATAGATATTAAGAAAGATAAATAATAGATTAATAGATAATAGATATAGATAAATAATAGATTAATAGATAGATAATAGATAATATATAATAGATAGATGATAGATAATAGATATAGATAGATAATAGATAGATAATAGTTAGATAGATAGGTGATAGATAATAGATAAATAATAGATAGATGATAGATATTTGGCAACAGACATGAGAACAAACTGTAGATACATATTAGTCACATACATAGATCTGACATGAATTAGATGTATTTTCTTTAACAATAATCCTATATTTGAAGAATAAAGTCACGTTTCTAACTTAGTTTCAAGTTTTTGGGAAAGAGATTTGAGCTTTGATTTAAACATAATGTTTTTTATATCTGTCGTTCTCCCCATGGTCGTTGCAAAAATGTTTCTTTTATTCGCCCCAGTAAAATAAATCCCCGTGTGCCAGTAGTGGGGGGTAACATGAGGATTTCGTTCACTTGCCCCTTTGTGAGTCCGGATACAATTATTCTCACCCAATAGTAAACCTGCCCGTTACGTACCAGTGCCGGCTCCGGCTTCCCGGCAGTATTGGTGTCCGGGGCTGTTGGCCGCGGATGACGGTTTCTGCGTCTATAATTTGCCTTTGCTGACATCACAAGCCTCGTATATATAAACCGATAGACTTGTACAATTAACTCATTACTGCCGGCGTGCCAAGCCAAACCTCGCGCAGAGTCTTCCCAGGAGCGGGTGAGTCCAGGCCAAGGTCAGCTGCCGGAGCAGAGCCCAGATGGCTGCAGGTAAGGCCCACTCCTCCGTCCCTTCCTTTCATCCCTCCTCCAGCTAATCTGTTTGCCATCCCTTCATACTGTACATCAACCTCTCCGAACAAAAGGCCGTCCTGTCTCGCCGTGGCTGAACACTTTCCAAGTCGCTTCCTACAAAGCCCTTGTGGTAAAATAAATCAAACGTCAAAGAAATGTCTTTTATGTGGAATAAAAAATGTGCAAAAAATAATAATTCCACGTTCCTCTCCATGGCTGCATTGTGTCATTGAAGTTACCTTTATCCTACATCCTATGTAAAGATTTACTTCTGTTAGATGAAGAAAGATGTGAAATATTTAAGAAAGAATATATATATGCTTTATTCACCCTCCCTAGGTCCAACACTGAGTCTCCACCACTGCTTCCATTGTTGGGTGCTGTGTGCGCTGCAGCCAATCAATGAGCTCAGTCGATGGCACAAGATCATTTACTGCCTACAGCGCTGTTGAGCAGTGACGGAGACTCAGTGCTGGAACAGGGGAGGGTGATTTTTTTTAAACAAATTGTAGTCGGAGGAAAGAGGTTTTTGGAAACCCAAATATTAAAGAAGCATGTCAGTCATAAATGATTACTCTCATTGAAAAAATGATCACTATGGGTCCCATCATTGCTAACAAAGGGGTTTTGTGTAGTCTTGTGGACTTGTACAGCACAGCCCTCAGCTATCTTTTATTATTTGCATCTTTTCATTGCCACAGATGTAAAATTTCTACTGGCCACGGTCTTGTAGATTGATCTATGTCTCATATTTTTTTGTCTTGTGGAGCTGCCTCTCCCAGTAATATAGGCTGGACGTGAGGTCTTTGTCTCTCTCAGTAATACAGGCTGGATGTGTAGTCTGTGTCTCTCTCCCGGTAATGTAGGCTGGATGTGACCTCTGTGTGTCTCTCCCAGTAATATAGGCTGGATGTGAGGTCTGTGTTTCTCTCCCAGTAATATAGGCTGGATGTGACCTCTGTGTGTCTCTCCCAGTAATATAGACTGGATGTGAGCTCTGTGTGTCTCTCCCAGTAATATAGGCTGGATGTGAGGTCTGTGTCTCTCTCCCGGTAATGTAGGCTGGATGTGACCTCTGTGTCTTTCCCAGTAATACAGGCTGGATGTGAGGTCTGTGTGTCTCTCCCAGTAATATAGGCTGGATGTGAGCTCTGCGTGTCTTTCCCAGTAATATAGGCTGGATGTGACCTCTGTGGGCCTCCCAGTAATATAGGATGCATGTGAGCTCTGTGTGTCTCTCCCAGTAATATAGGCTGGATGTGAGGTCTGTGTCTCTCTCCCGGTAATGTAGGCTGGATGTGACCTCTGTGTCTTTCCCAGTAATATAGGCTGGATGTGAGGTCTGTGTGTCTCTCCCAGTAATATAGGCTGGATGTGAGCTCTGTGTGTCTCTCCCAGTAATATAGGCTGGGTGTGAGGTCTCTGTGTCTCTCCCAGTAATATAGGCTGTATGTGACGTCTGTGTGTCTTTCCCAGTAATATAGGCTGGATGTGAGCTCTGTGTGTCTCTCCCAGTAATACAGGCTGGATGTGAGGTCTGTGTCTCTCTCCCGGTAATGTAGGCTGGATGTGACCTCTGTGTGTCTCTCCCAGTAATATAGGCTGTATGTGTTAGGTGTCGAGTTCCCGCTTCTGCACAAGGGGAATCTCGAGCCATCTCCGCTGCGGTCTCCCATTCTTCTCCAGCCACAGTGGAGTCTGCTCAGCAGAGACGTCGGTCCCAGCGTCTTGCTCAGTCTCACTCTGTTCATAGAGTTACTGCTGCATTTCCTGCTTCTGCCATTGAAGTCAGTGTTGGGCAGCAGCGAGCAGATGCTTTTGGGGCTAAGTCCTGCTTTTCTCTTTCTGAGCATGCCCAGGGCAAGATCTCCCATTGGAGATCGAGGGTCACAAGCTCAGGTACTGCAGCACATCCCATTGGTCCTCCAGGAAGGTCCTGAAAGGGCAAAAGTTCGGTAGCAGCTTCCCATTGGTCCTTTATTGGAAGGTCCTGAATGTGCTGCAACTATATAAGCTGCGCATGACCGCACGGCCATGCGCTAGTATAGACTTGATAACGTGTGTGTGTTGATGGATGTATGTCGATGGATGAAAGCTCCTAAATCACTCCCATTCCTAGTGTTGTTGACTGGTCGCGAATGAAGGATTGCTATCTAGCGCCCGACTTAGCCATCAGCACGTAAACACACAATACAGCGTCTTATTGCTGTGACCGCCAGTGCAGCGCCGTGCGCTTTCACAGCGCTTTCCTGACCCAAGCCTGGGTGGTTAGTGGCGTTCGCCAGTGCGGCACTGCATGCACTCTCGTGCTTCTATTGCTGTCACTCTGACACCCCAGTAGCGGTGTCGAGTGCATGAGGTCTATGTACTCAAATCCTGTGTCTTGGGATTAAGTTCTGAGACTCCTTGCTTGCGCTCTTGGTGCGGTACCGCGGCCCTGTGACGCAACAGGGTTCGCTTCCTTCACACAGGGTGAGGTTAACCCATGTGTGTATTCACTTTGTACCGCCATATAGTCCGTCATTACTTGGCAGCAGGTTCCATCTCTGCACGGTGGACCCCGGGCTGCGAACGCTCCATACTCTATCTGTCTTATTATTTGGTGCGTTCCGCTAGCCCTAACATTATACTAGCACCAGGGTCTGGCTAGTAATGACGGACAAACAGCAATCTTTGCGGTATATCCAGCAGCTGGAGGGTAGGTTGGCGGCTCTCGAGAGCTCAACCTCAGCTGTGGATGTTACCGCAGTTGCTGTACAGGCTGCTAGCGTGGCTGCAGCAACCTTGTCCATTGCCACCCCTGTTCCGACATTATCTCGCCTCCCGCTGCCAGAAAAATTTTCTGGTGATAGCAAATTTTGTAGGGGATTCGTGAGTCAGTGCTCTATTCACCTCGAGCTCCTGGCTGCACGTTTTCCCACAGAGCGGGCTAAGGTGGGATTTATAGTGTCTCGCTTGTCGGACAGGGCGTTGGAATGGGCTACGCCGCTGTCGGAGCGTGGCGATCATGTGGTGCAGAGTGCTCCGCTGTTCCTGAGCACTCTGAAACAGGTCTTTTTAGGACCTCAAGTCACCCATGATACTGCGCTCCAACTGCTGGTATTAACTCAAGGTGAGTCCTCGGTCAGCCATTTTGCCGTCCACTTCCGCACTTTAGCTTCTGAGCTGGAGTGGTCGGATAAAGCCCTTATCCCCATATTTTGGAGGGGCCTGGCTGATCACGTTAAGGACGCTCTGGCCACTAGGGAGATTCCCGCCACACTGGAGGAGTTAATAACTGTCTCAACTCGAATTGACCTCCGTTTTAACGAGCGAAGGTTAGAGCGAGCCCAGTGTAGGCAGAGGTTTCGGCTGGCTCCTACCTTCGCCAAACCTCTGGAATCTCCGGTCCTGGTTCCTGAGTCACATGAGGCCATGGAAGTGTCACGAGCGGGATCTAAGTCCCAGACCGCTTGTGCACTCAAGGTCTGCCATGTTTGCCAGCAGTCAGGACACCTAGCCACCAGATGTCCTCAGCGGTCGAGGAAACGTCAGCGTCTAGTGGTAGTAGGTGGAGGTACACTAGACACGGCGACGTTTGCCTCCAAATTGTCCTTTAAGGGGACAATTATTATAGGCTCATTCTCCCACTCGGTAGAGCTCTGCGTGGATTCTGGGGCGGAGGGCAATTTTATGTCTTCTGCCTTCGCCCAACGTCACGCAATACCCCTGGTTATGCTAGCTCAACCAGTAACGGTACGAGTGGTGAATGGGTCGACACTGCCCTCACAGATAACACACCAGACCATCCCTTTTACTCTGTCCATGTCGCCATCTCATCAGGAGATTATATCTCTGCTTGTCATTCCTGAGGGAATTGATGAGGTCCTGTTGGGAATACCTTGGCTACGGTACCACTCTCCTCATATCGAGTGGTCCTCAGTCAGAATTCTGGGATGGGGCGAATCTTGTGGGGGTAGGTGTCAGAGGGAGTGCGTTCAGGTTGCTAAAACAGAGGTACCCGCAGATCTATCCTCTCTCCCCAAGCAATATTGGTCTTATGCAGACGTGTTCTCCAAAAAGGCGGCGGAGACCCTTCCGCCCCATCGCCCCTATGACTGTCCTATTGATCTCTTGCCTGGTGCTGAGCCTCCCCGGGGTCGAGTCTATCCGTTATCTCTCCCGGAGATGGAGGCAATGTCACAGTACATCCAGGAAAATCTGGCAAGAGGGTTCATCAGGAAGTCAGTGTCACCTGCTGGGGCAGGGTTCTTCTTCGTGCAGAAGAAGAATGGGGAATTGCGTCCATGCATAGACTACAGGGGTCTTAACGCCATCACCGTTAAGAATAAGTATCCTTTGCCCTTGATATCTGAGCTCTTCGATAGGCTTCGGGGAGCAAGGGTATTTACTAAATTAGATCTGCGGGGTGCTTACAACCTGATTCGCATCCGTGAGGGGGACGAATGGAAGACGGCTTTTAACACCAGGGATGGGCACTATGAATATCTGGTGATGCCCTTCGGGCTCTGTAATGCCCCAGCCGTTTTCCAAGACTTTGTGAACGACATCTTCCGGGATATGCTTTCCACCTCGGTCGTAGTCTATCTGGATGATATTCTCATCTACTCTCCAGATATTGACTCCCACCGGAGAGATGTTTGCAAAGTCTTCGACCTCCTACGGGCAAACTCCCTCTATGCCAAGTTGGAGAAGTGTATGTTCGAGCAGGAGTCTTTACCTTTCCTGGGCTATATCATCTCCGCCCAGGGATTGGCTATGGATCCTGCCAAACTACAGGCTGTGATGGACTGGCAGGAACCCCATTCTCTTAAAGCGGTGCAGCGCTTTATGGGGTTCATTAATTATTATCGCCAGTTCATTCCACACTTCTCAACTTTGGTAGCTCCCTTGGTTGCCCTCACCAAGAAAGGGGCAAATCCCAAATTGTGGCCTGAGGAGGTCTCCAAGACCTTTAACTCCATAAAGTCACACTTCTCTAACGCTCCCATCCTACATTGCCCCGATGTTGATAAGCCATTTATCATGGAGGTGGATGCCTCTCCTGTTGGTGCTGGAGCAGTCCTCTTCCAAAAGGATGCTCAAGGTCAGAAGCATCCTTGCTTCTTCTTTTCTAAGACCTTCTCACCAGCAGAGAGGAATTATTCCATCGGGGACAGGGAGTTGCTAGCCATGAAGTTGGCTTTCTCGGAGTGGAGACATCTCTTGGAGGGAGCTCGTTTTCCCTTCCAAGTCTTCACAGACCATAAAAATTTGGTGTACCTGCAGACAGCCCAGCGGTTGAATTCTCGCCAGGCCAGATGGTCCTTATTCTTCTCCCGGTTTCATTTCACCCTCCATTTTCTTTCTGGGGAGAAGAACATTCGGGCCGATGCTCTCTCTCGCTCCGTTGTGTCATCTGTGGAGGAGGAAGAGGAGCCTCGGCTTATTGTCCCCACCGAGAGCATGAGAACTGTGGCCCCGATTTCGCTAGCGTCTGTGCCTCCGGGCAAGACTTTTGTACCATCCAGTTTGCGACCGGAGGTTCTCTCTTGGGCACACTCGTCCAGGGTGGGTGGACATTTTGGTTCCAAAAGGACATCTGAGTTACTGGCGAGGACATACTGGTGGCCGCATTTGGCTCGTGATGTTGCAGAATATGTTCGGGCGTGTGTCTCTTGCGCCAAGAACAAGTCCTCTCGGCAACGGCCAGCTGGTTTGCTTCACCCTCTGCCGGTGGCGGACAGGCCCTGGGAGATGGTCGGGATGGACTTTGTGGTGGGCTTACCCAAGTCTCGTAACTGCACCATTATCTGGGTGATCACCGACCATTTTTCCAAAATGGTGCACTTGGTGCCTCTTCCACGGCTACCTTCTGCACGGGCTTTGGCTGTCTTGTTCATCAAACATATCTTTCGCCTACACGGTATGCCAGACAAAATTGTTAGTGACCGGGGTCCCCAGTTTGCATCTCGATTCTGGAGAGAGCTTTGTGGTCTATTCAGTATTGAGTTGAATCTCTCTTCCATGTGTCTTTCCCAGTAATATAGGCTGTATGTGAGGTCTGTGTGTCTCTCCCAGTAATACAGGCTGGATGTGAGGTCTGTGTGTCTCTCCCAGTAATATAGGCTGGATGTGAGCTCTGTGTGTCTTTCCAAGTAATATAGGCTGGATGTGAGCTCTGTGTGTCTCTCCCAGTAATACAGGCTGGATGTGAGGTCTTTGTCTCTCTCAGTAATACAGGCTGGATGTGAGCTCTGTGTGTCTCTCCCAGTAATATAGGCTGGATGTGAGCTCTGTGTATCTCTCCCAGTAATATAGGCTGGATGTGAGGTCTCTGTGTGTCTCTCCCAGTAATATAGGCTGGATGTGAGCTCTGTGTATCTCTCCCAGTAATATAGACTGGATGTGAGGTCTGTGTGTCTCTCCCAGTAATATAGGCTGTATGTGAGGTCTGTGTGTCTCTCCCAGTAATATAGGCTGGATGTGAGGTAAGTGTGTCTCTCCCAGTAATATAGGCTGGATGTGAGCTCTGTGTATCTCTCCCAGTAATATAGACTGGATGTGAGGTCTGTGTGTCTCTCCCAGTAATATAGTGTTAGGAGTCGAGTTTCCTCTGCTGCACAGGGGGAATCTCGATCCGTGTCTGCTGCGGTCTCCCATTCTGGTTCGGCCGCAGTGGGCTCTGCTCAGCGGAGGCGTCGCTCCCAGCGTCTTGCTGGGACTGATTCTGTGTAAAGGGTTACTGCTGCCTTTTCTGGCTCTCCTGTTGTACCCTGCACTGATCTGCGGCGAGCGGGCTTCTCTGGGACTAAGTCCTTATTTGCACACACTGAGCATGCCCAGGGCAAGATCTCCCGTTGGAGATCGAGGGTCACATGCTCAGGTACTGCAGCACATCCCATTGGTCTTCTTGGCAGGTCCTGAAAGGGCAAAACTTCTGTAGCTGCTTCCTGTGCTGCAACTATATAAACTGCGCATGACCGCATGGCCATGCGCTAGTATTGTCTTGATATAATGTGTGTGTGTAGATGGATGTATGTCGATGGATGAAAGCTCCTAAGTATCCCTCCCTAGTGTTGTTGACTGCTCGCGGATGATGGTAGCTATCTAGCGCCCGATTAGCCATCTGCACGTAACACACATCACAGCGTCCAGTTGCTGTGTCCTCCAGTACGGCGCCGTGCGCTTCCTCTGCGCTTTCCTTACCCAAGCCTGGGTGGTTAGTGGCGTCCGTCAGAGCGGCACCGCATGCACTCTCGTGCCTTTATACACTATTGTAATAGCTTCCTTACACACCCAGTTGCGGTGTTGTGCCTGCAAGTGGTCTAATCGGACTTCAATCCTGAGTTTGGGTTGTGTTCGCTGACTTCTTGCTCGCGCTCTATGTGCGGTACCGCGGTCCTGTGACGCAACAGGATCGCTTCCTTCACGCAGGGTGAAGTTAACCCGTGCGTGTATACTTATAGTACCGCCATATAGTCCGTCTTACTAGCAGCAGGGTTTTTACCTGCACGGTGGACCTCGGACTGCGAATGCACCTAGTTTCATTTCATCTATATTTGGTGCGTTCCGCCAGTCCTTAACATATAGGCTGTATGTGAGGTCTGTGTGTCTTTCCAAGTAATATAGGCTGGATGTGAGCTCTGTGTGTCTCTCCCAGTAATATAGGCTGGATGTGAGGTCTGTGTGTCTCTCCCAGTAATACAGGCTGGCTGTGAGGTCTGTGTGTCTCTCCCAGTAATATAGGCTGGATGTGAGCTCTGTGTGTCTCTCCCAGTAATATAGGCTGGATGTGAGCTTTGTGTGTCTCTCCCAGTAATATAGGCTGGATGTGAGGTCTCTGTGTGTCTCTCCCAGTAATATAGGCTGGATGTGAGCTCTGTGTGTCTCCCAGTAATATAAGCTGGATGTGAGCTCTGTGTGTCTCTCCCAGCAATACAGGCTGGATGTGAGGTCTTTGTCTCTCTCAGTAATACAGGCTCGATGTGAGCTCTGTTTGTCTCTCCCAGTAATATAGGCTGGATGTGAGCTCTGTGTATCTCTCCCAGTAATATAGGCTAGATGTGAGGTCTGTGTGTCTCTCCAAGTAATATAGGCTGGATGTGAGCTCTGTGTGTCTCTTCCAGTAATATAGGCTGGATGTGAGCTCTGTGTGTCTCTTCCAGTAATATAGGCTGGATGTGAGGTCTGTGTGTCTCTCCCAGTAATATAGGCTGGATATGAGGTCTGTCTGTCCCAGTAATATAGACTGGATGTGAGGTGTGTCTGTCTGTCCCAGTAATACAGGCTGGATGTGAGGTCTTTGTCTCTTTCAGTAATACAGGCCGGATGTGAGCTCTGTGTGTCTCTCCCAGTAATATAGGCTGGATGTGAGCTCTGTGTATCTCTCCCAGTAATATAGGCTAGATGTGAGGTCTGTGTGTCTCTCCCAGTAATATAGGCAGGATGTGAGTTCTGTGTGTCTCTTCCAGTAATATAGGCTGGATGTGAGCTCTGTGTGTCTCTTCCAGTAATATAGGCTGGATGTGAGCTGTGTGTCTCCCAGTAATATAGGCTGGATGTGAGCTCTGTGTGTCTCTCCCAATAATACAAGCTGGATGTGAGCTTTGTGTGTCTCTCCCAGTAATAAAAGCTGGATGTGAGGTCTCTGTGTGTCTCTCCCAGTAATATAGGCTGGATGTGAGGTCTCTGTGTGTCTCTCCCAGTAATATAGGCTGGATGTGAGGTCCTTGTCTCTTTCAGTAATAGAGGCTGGATGTGAGCTCTGTGTGTCTCTCCCAGTAATATAGGCTGGATGTGAGCTCTGTGTGTCTCCCAGTAATACAACCTGGATGTGAGCTCTGTGTGTCTCTCCCAGTAATATAGGCTGGATGTGAGGTCTCTGTGTGTCCCTCCCAGTAATATAGGCTGGATGTGAGGTCTCTGTGTGTGTCTTTCCCAGTAATATAGGCTGGATGTGAGGTCTCTGTGTGTCTCTCCCAGTAATATAGGCTGGATATGAGGTCTTTGTCTCTTTCAGTAATACAGGCTGATGTGAGCTCTGTGTGTCTCTCCCAGTAATATAGGCTGGATGTGAGCTCTGTGTATCTCTCCCAGTAATACAGGCTGGATGTGAGGTCTGGGTGTCTCTCCCAGTAATATAGGCTGGATGTGAGGTCTGTGTGTCTCCCAGTAATAAAAGCTGGATGTGAATCTGTGTGTCTCTCCCAGTAATACAAGCTGGATGTGAGTCTGTGTGTCTCTCCCAGTAATACAAGCTGGATGTGAGTCTGTGTGTCTCTCCCAGTAATATAGGCTGGATGTGAGTCTGTGTGTCTCTCCCAGTAATACAAGCTGGATGTGAGCTCTGTGTCTCTCCCAGTAATACAGGCTGGATGTGAGTCTGTGTATTTCTCCTAGTAATACAGGCTAGGTGTGAGCTTTGTGTGTCTCTCCCAGTAATTTAGTCTGGAGGTCTGTGTATTTCTCCCGGTAATACAGGCTGGATGTGAGGTCAGAGTGTTTCTCCCAGTAATAAAGGCTGGATGTGAGGTCTGTGTGTCTCTCCCAGTAATATAGACTGGATATGAGGTCTGTCTGTCCCAGTAATATAGGCTGGATGTGAGGTCTGTCTGTCCCAGTAATATAGGCTGGATGTGAGGTCTGTGGGTTTCTCTTGGTATTATAGGATGGATGTGAGCTTTGTGTGTCTCTTCTAGTAATATAGGCTGGATACGAGCTCTGAATGTCTCGACTAGTACTAAAGAATGGATGCGACTTCTATGTGTCTATCCATTTAATATCGGCTGGATAAGAGGTCTGTGCCTCTCCCAGTAATATAGTCTATATGTGGCCTATATGTGTCTCTCCCAGTAATATAGGCTGGCTGTGAGGTATGTGTGTCTCTTCTAGTAATACAGGTTGGATGTGATGTCTCTGTGTGTCCATGGCATTACTGACTTCATTACATCATATACAGTATAAACACAGCTTCTATCCTGCACTAATTTCCCCATCATCATTCCTTCTTATCTACAGCCTCTTTTTTTTCCTCCTTGATACTATACATTCTCTCTCCCCTCTCCACACTGTGAAGATTTATGTATAATCCCCCTGCAGCTATCTCCAGCACAGAGAAAGCGATGTCCGAACCAGCACTCAAAACTCATACTGTAGAAAAAAGGGGGTGCAGCGAGGAGACCTTTCTACATGTGATTAATTACCTCTCCTGTTTCTCTGTTCTTTAATTTACAGGAGCAATGGAGGCTGCACGGGCAGATCACCATCCGGGAACACTCAAACATGTTGACATTCTGGGTGAAATAAAAAAAAACAAAAAAAAAACTTTGATTCAACTGAATCATCAGCTCCGAGGTTATGAAGAGAAGGACGAGAGCGGTATTGATGCAAAAACACAGATCTGCCAAAATAAATCCACTACTGAGCCATGAATATGTTATGTTACAAGTCTGTCTGCACAATCGCAGCTAGGAACAATCTTGAACCGGCGCCAAAAATACTTATTCTGAGGTTTTTCGCCGGCTTTTAGGTGGGAGCTCTTAAACACCTTCTCCTGTGTGTCACCACAGCGCGGTATTATTTATGTATACACACCTTGTGGGATACGTGTGGATGCAGATACGTGTATATTGTGGGCCGCTTCATAGCCAGGAGAGATATCGCCTCAAATGGCCGCCATATTGGTTGTCACTTAATGGGGTTTTCCGGTTTTGGAAATCCCTTATTTCCAAGCTGCAGTCTGTTTTAAACCTCCCTCCCCACTAACTCCCTCTACTTCCCCTCCCCAGGTCCAGCGCTGAGTCTCCACCACTGCTCCCGGTGTCTTTTACTGTCAAGTCCATGGCGCTGCAGCCAATAATTGAGCTCAGTGGTTCTGCCTGCAGCGTTGGCGGCACGGGCTGTTCTGACCCGCTGAGCTTCCTGATTGGCTGCAGCACTGTTGACATGACACCAGTGCCGCACCCCAGGTAACCGGCTGCTGCAGTGATGTTGCCTTCCCTGGGTGATGTCACGCTTGGAGGCAGGGCCGGACTGGCCATTTGGCAATTCTGGCAAATGCCAGAAGGGCCGGTCTGGTTGTGGGCTGCCTTGTCTGCTATGTTGTTAACAGAATCAATGTTCTCAAGACACCCATACTGTTAACAGTTGTGATGGAGCACAAAGCTGGTCACTCCGTCACTTACCTCAGCATGCCGTGGGTATAATTAGAAATATTGGTCTTGTAGTAAATCTTCCTTTCCTCCATCCAGCGTAATATTAGTAATATATCCCCATCTGGTTATTGGGGACGGTGAGACCATGGGCCTGTGTGATTTCAAATGCCAGGGTTGAATTTCATCCCCAGTCCGTACCTGCTTGGAGGCAAGGGGGATTCTTTCTAACAGGTAAGGAACTTCAGATTCAACACATCTGAATCTACTGTAGGCCAGGAGGGGGAGCTCAGGACCTGGATTCAGGGGAATTTCCCTTAGCTATATGGATCCTGGTCTGGAGGAGGAGCCAGTTAGTCTGAGAGAGGAGAGGAGAAGGCATCTGGAGGAGACGTAGGGGCCGAGCAGCCACGAGGGAGCTGCTACCCCTGGAAAGAGCTAGAATTTGAAGGAGAGTTGAATTGTGAAGAGCTTAGAGGAAAGGGGAACAGCAGGGGAACAGGGGAATGACAACCTCAGAGCCAGAGCGCAGAAACCGGGTACCAGGAGCCCGAGGTCGTGTTGTTCTCCAGGATGCGCAACAGAACCGGAGGGCAAAGTACTCTACATCACTTGCCCGTAACAAGTCTGAGGTGAAGCAGTAACCCTAAGAGCCGGGTCATCTAAGAGATCCTATAAACAGGCTCAAACTGCTTATCGTACAGACATCTGTCTTAGGACAGGAGAGAGGGGACTTGCACTGAGCTTCAAGCAGCAGGGACCTAATTAACTAAACGGCTCTAGCAGGAAAGGCTTACGGACCTCACCTGGTAAAGGGATGTCTTATTGCCTCCAAGCCGGCCGGTCCACAGCTAACCTGCACCTGGTACCCTGGACTGAGGACTGCTACTACCATCAGTAAGCCAGGTAAAGACTTTGCAAACCTGTGTCCTCGTTCTTTGCTCAGTTATCGGCTTACACCATACACCTGGGAAGCCCTGGGGACCTTGCTTCACCTGTGGGAAGTGTTACCATCTTGCTGCAACATCACCCCAGAGGACCCCTTTAAGCAGCGTCGGTCCCTACTGACCGAATACCACAGCTGGCGTCACAAACAATAGACATTACCAATCTCTTAAAAGACCTTTCCCTTTAATTGGACGCCCAGGGCCAGGAACCGGGTCGCAGCCAGCGTGACATCCCCTTTAAGACGGGACCCGGTACCGAGTACCCCGCTGCCCTGGTGTGGGCTCTCCACCAGCGCTGCAGACAATAATCATGAGTGGCTGCGGAGACTCGGGGAAGGTGAATAAAACATGTCTTTTAAACAAATATCGTGAAACAGCGCTTGAAAATCTCTTTTAAAGATTGTTTTTCTTAACCCCTTAACGACCAGGCTATTTTTGGTTTTGCGTTTTCATTTTTCGCTCTCCTCCTTCCCAGAGCCATAACGTTTTTTTTTATTTTTCTGTCAATATGGCCATGTGAGGACTTGTTTTTTGCGGGACGAGTTGAACTTTTGAACGACACCATTTTTTTTACCACCTCGTGTACTAGAAAGTGGGAAAAAAAATCCAAGTGCGGTGAAATTGCAAAAAAAGTGCAATCCCACACTTGTATTTTTTGTTTAACTTTTTTTGCTAGATTCACTAAATGCTAAAACTGACTTGCTATTATGATTCTCCAGGTCATTACGAATTCATAGACACCAAACATGTCTAGGTTCTTTTTCATCTAAGTGGTGAAAAAAAAAATCCAAAATTTGCTAAAAAAAAAAAAATTGCCATTTTCCGATACCCGTAGCTTCTACCTTTTTCGTGATCTAGGGTTGGTTGAAGGCTTATTTTTTGCGCTCTAATCTGACATTTTTATTGATACAGTTTTGGTGCAGATACGTTCTTTTGATCGCCCGTTATTGCATTTTAATGCAATGCCGCAGGGACCAAAAAATTTACTTCTGGTGTTTCATTTTTTTTTCTCGCTACGCCGTTTACTGATTGGATTAATTCTTTTTATATATTGATAGATCGGGCGATTCTGAATGCGGTGATACCAAATATGTGCATATTTGATTTTTTTTCTTGTTTTATTTTGAATTGGGCGAAAGGGGGGTGATTTGAACTTTTATATATTTTTTATTTTAATTTTTTTAAATATTTTTAAAAACATTTTTTTTTTACTTGCTTCAGTAGTCTCCATGGGAGACTAGACGCTGCACTTGTCCGATCGCCTGTGCTACATAGAGCAGGGCTGCAGATATATGCTTACTTGCTATGAGCACTGACCACCAGGCGGCGCTCATAGCGATCCAGCAATGACAACCATAGGGGTCTCCTGCTGACCCCGGGTTGTCGTGCCAACCCATCGGTGACCCGCAGTCATGTGACACGGGCACCGATGGGAGGAGGTAATGACGCGCTTCCTGCGTGTGCACATTAAATGTCACGCGATTCCACCCGTGGCTGTTACGGGGATATGTCAGCTTATTGGATCAGGGGGAGGCGGTCAATGACAGACTATGCCTGTCATTGGATGTTAAGGGGTTAAACAAATCTGTCAGCAGGTTTTTGCTGCTTAATCTGAAAGCAGCATGATGTAGGAGCAGAGACCCTGATTCCGGGGATGTATCACTCGCTCAGCAGCTTGCTGTAGTTTCAAATACATTCAGAGTTTTATCAGCAGGAGATTATCGCTGTAGGACTAGATGTCACGTGCGGATCAGTCCAGCTAATGTCACGGGGTTACCGCAACAGTGTGGAGCCAGAAGACCGCAGTGTCTGATTTCTCCTACTCCGGTGCTGAGATGAAGCACTTCTTCATTTTAAATGTGTTTATTCCTTCTGACCGAAGAGGGGTTAATTGTCCATGCTAGAAATCCCTGTGCTCACGGCTGTGCTCGGTTAGCCACTCCTTTTCCCTTTCTAATCTGGGCTCTGATACTAATCCTTGTCAGAGCTAGCATTTGCTGCATGGCTGACAGTTTGGGAGGAGCACGTATGAGAAGGAGAGTTGGAGGAGTTATTATTATTAATTATTATAGCGCCATTTATTCCATCAGTGAAATCAGTCTTTGAATTTATATGCAAATGAGGGCAAAGAGCTATGGTAGATCTGAAGCCTCCGTCACACCAGCTCTATTCCCCGCCTCCTCCTGCTTGACTGACAGTTCCATTGCCTGAAGATGCATAACATAGAGACTGTATGTCAAGAAGGAAGCTGCGCTGGGCGGAGAATAGAGCTGGAGTGACAACTGTTTCATGTCTACCATAGCTCTTCAATTTCAAACACTGATTTTTCA
The DNA here is from genome assembly GCF_032444005.1 of Ranitomeya imitator. NCBI lineage: Eukaryota > Metazoa > Chordata > Amphibia > Anura > Dendrobatidae > Ranitomeya > Ranitomeya imitator. The sequence goes on from NC_091284.1 coordinate 36,654,299, forward strand.
ACAACAGAGGAAAGGACCGGCCATGTAAAGGTATCGCTGGGCTTGTCTTTGAAAGGGCTACATGCACTTATAAAGTATTTGTGTAGCAGATCAGTTATATTGGGTTATTTAGGATGTCGAAAAATGGCATTGAGAACCCATATAGCAGATAATGGAATATAGTTTCGCAGTTGTCAGAATTGTGTTTTTTTGGTCACCCCACCTCCCTAAAACAATGCAATAAAAAATCAATGCAACAAAACAATGTATGTACGCAAAATGGTATCACTGACATAACCTCATCAAGCAAAATACAAGCCCTAGATCTAGGCATGCTGAGTCCTGTATAACCCCGCCCACACCATTGATTGGCTGCTTCCTGTGCTGTATCAGTGGTTGGGGCGTGGCTGGACTAGGATGCACCTAGTCCTGTAGTGATAATCTCCTGCTGATAAAACACTAATTTTATTGACACAACTCACAACCTAGTAAGTGATACATTGTTGGAATCAGGCTCTCTGCCCCTACATCATGCTGCCACTGGATCACATAGCAAAAAAACTGCTGACAGATTACCTAAAAAAAAAAGTTTTAAATATTAAAAAGAAAATAAAACATTATTACTTTACTTTTTTTTTTTTTTTCATTTTATTTTTGATGATATATCAAAGTTTTTCTCCAATGATGTACCCTAGTGCAGGTGTTTGGCTGTATGGGTCATCATAATCGGAGTTGTCCATCCTAATACCTTGTATATCGCACATCCATATATATTAAATATTCATTTCTCCACCTAGCTCATTATAACGATTTCTTAGAATTTTCACGATTCCATGAGAACTCCATCCAGACCTTTGTTCCCAATTTTACAGGTGACTGTGGAAATGGAGTCGCCCTGTCGGCGCGGATTATTTTGGAGAAATACGGTAGTGTAATGGGGACTGATAGGGTTGCAAATTCCTCCCTAAATCCCCCCCATCCCTGCCTCCTCGTCATTGCAATGTGTCATTATATCTCCACAATAACACTTTGCACCATTCTATCCCTAATCCCTGTTCATGTTCATATTAATGTGAAATGGATGCTAGAAAACACTTAATGGCCTATTAACTCCCAACAATCCGAGCGGCTTAACTCCGCAACGCGACCCATCTGTTGTATGTAGATTTCTTTTTTCCTCCCCGTACAGAGACCTTGATTGCTAATGCAATTTTTAATACCTACATTTAGCGGTCTGGCTGCATTTTTTTTCTTTTAGTCTTGGAAGTTAAGTATCGGAATCTCCATGCGATTGGGACCACGTTGCACTTTAACGACCCTAGTGCTTTGGCGCTGTGATTGAGTGGTTTTGCAGAGCTCGATTTTTATCCCAGCTTTGTAATTGGCAAAAACAGCGCAGGCCGGGGTTTGTTATGTACGGTGTGGATAATGCAGCAATGTAAGAAAATACAAGTAGTATATTTTCATGTATGCCTGGAAAGCCATTAAACAAAAGGACGGAATAGCACTTGTAGCCGCTCGCTTTGCATTTCCAGAATTGATTTCTATGGGTTTGTGACGGGATCTGTCGGAGCACTGAGCCTATTATTTATTCCTTCAACTGTAGACCTCCAGGGAAGTTTTGCCAAGGTATGTGATGCCATTTTATTGTAGATACTGCACCTTTAATATGTACAGTCCTGCTCATCGTATTGGCACCCCTTCATTGTTTTCATAGACTGTACAATATCTTTAGAAACAAATATAAATGTACCATAGTGATATCCTCAGGATTTTTTAACTAGTGTCCCAAAGGAATAGAGCAATAAAACATTATTTTTCGACTTACATGTTGCAATTTCAAAGAAGAAATAGAATAAACAGCATGTGCAGTAATAAAGGCACCCCTAATTAATACTTATAATAATAATAATGAATTATAATAATTCTTGTAGCCATCTATAAGCTTCTTGCGCTTCTTAGATGGTATTTTCTCCCATTCTTCCTTTTCAGTTTGTTCAAGATCTTGAATGTTTGGAGGGTTCTTTTTCCCAACGGAAGATTTCAGCTCACCCCAAAGATTTTCAATGGGATTGAGGTCAGGACTCATTGTTGGCCACTTTAAAACAGTCCTTTTTTTCTTTTTCAACCATTCCTGCGTACTTTTGGATGTGTGCTTTGGGTCATTGTGTTGCTGGAGGACCCATGATCCTTGACTGAATCCAAATTTTCTTATACTGGGTAGGACATTTCACTCTAGCATCTCCACCATGCTTAACTGTTGGTAGGGTGTTCTTTTCCTTATAAGCTTCATTGCGCCGTCTGTAAACAAGCTGTTGCTTTGCATTGCCAAAAAGTTCTATTTTTGTTTCATCTGTCCACAGAACATTTTCTCAGACAGATTGTAGTTTATCAAGGTACTTTTTGGAAGAGATCAGTCATCTCTTTTTATTTCTTTTCTTCAGCAATGGTTTCTTCCTTGGCCCATACAGCTCTGCTTGGTTTAGTGTGCGGCGTATGGTACTTGTTGAAAGCATAACCCCAGACTGTCCAGGATGGCCTTCAGGTCTTTGGATGCTTGACTTGGTGTTTTTTTTCACAACTCCCACCAATCTTCGAAGACATCTCTTGCCAATTTTCCTCTTTCCCCCACATCCAAGGAGGTTCTTGATGGTTCCATGCTTGGAAAGCTTTTTAATAACATTGTGCACTGTTGTAACTGGGATACCAAGGTCTTTGGAGATGGCCTTATACCCTTTGGAAGTCTTGTGTTTAATAATAATAATAGCATTTCTGATGTCCTCAGACAGCTCCTTTGTCTTCATTATTGTGACAAAGGAACAGGGCCTACCATGTGTGGCTTTTAAGTCATCATTCACCAAACCACTGCACGACCAGCTCTATCCTCACCTACTGAATCCTCACCCATCCCTTGTAGATTGTGAGCCCTCGCGGGCAGGGTCCTCTCTCCTCCTGTACCAGTTGTGACTTGTATTGTTCAAGATTATTGTACTTGTTTTTATTATGTATACCCCTCCTCACATGTAAAGCGCCATGGAATAAATGGCGCTATAAATCATAAATAAATAATTCATGTCACATGGGCACCGACAATTAATCACAGGTGATTATCATTTGTCATTTACCACAGGCGAGTCAAAATCTGTTTCCATAGCAAATTAATGTAACAGGGCCAATACCAGTGAACAGCAAGATTTAGGTTTTTCTATTTTTACCTCCCATTGTTTTTTGCTTTAAATTATTGATTATCATGTGCTGTATTTAACACGAGTGCTCTATGCAAAAAAAAGTTCATATTTTTTTCGGGAGATATTCCACATTATGTGCTAATACTTCACGTATGCCAATAACGATGAGCAGGACTGCACCTATGGTTCATTGAAGGTACAGTGCCTTTTATGCTTTAATACAAGTAGTTAGGGGCAGTGAGGAAGATCAATTGCTAGCAGGGGTGTAACAAGGGAGAGAGGCCAACACCAGCCCCTATATAACCTGGATATGCGTCTTCAGATACACATTCACCCAAAAATGTATTGTGGCGCAGAGACCCGCTGGTTCGCTGCACCTCAGTACATGCCACCGAGCCAATCAGAAGCCAACAACTGATGTTGCCATTTGCCGTCATGGCAGTGACATCATATGTTACCCTTGTTGGGCATGCCAGAGTCAGCTGCTGGCCTCTGAGCCAGCTGTGCAAGAGGATGATGCATGCCATGAGAGGTAAGAAGGATTGCTAATTTTTTAAAAATATGTTTGAGAATAGCAGAAAACATTATTACAGAGAGGGGCCAGTATGGGGGGACATTATGGGGGACATTATTACAGGAAGGGGGCCAGTATGGGGGACATTATTACAGGAAGGGGCTCATTATCGGGGACATTATTACAGGAAGGGGCCCAGTATGGGGGACAATATTACAAGAAGGGGCCCAGTATGAGGGACATTATTACAGAGAGGGGCCAGTATGGGGGACATTATTACAGGAAGGGGCCCAGTATGGGGGACATTACAGAGAGGGGCCCAGTATGGGGGACATTATTACATAGAGGGGCCAGTATGGTAGACATTATTACAGAGAGTGGCCAGTATGGGGGACATTATTACAGGAAGGGGCCCAGTATGAGGGACATTATTAGAGAGGGGCCAGTATGGGGGACATTATTACAGGAAGGGGCCCAGTATGGGGGACATTATTACAAGAAGGGGCCCAGTATGAGGGACATTATTAGAGAGGGGCCAGTATGGGGGACATTATTACAGGAAGGGGCCCAGTATGGGGGACATTACAGAGAGGGGCCCAGTATGGGGGACATTATTACATAGAGGGGCCAGTATGGGGGACATTATTACAGGAAGGGGCCCAGTATGGGGGACATTATTACAGGAAGGGGCCCAGTATGGGGGACATTACAGAGAGGGGCCCAGTATGGGGGACATTATTACATAGAGGGGCCAGTATGGTAGACATTATTACAGAGAGTGGCCAGTATGGGGGACATTACTACAGGAAGGGGCCCAGTATGAGGGACATTATTAGAGAGGGGCCAGTATGGGGGACATTATTACAGGAAGGGGCCCAGTATGGGGGACATTATTACAAGAAGGGGCCCAGTATGAGGGACATTATTAGAGAGGGGCCAGTATGGGGGACATTATTACAGGAAGGGGCCCAGTATGGGGGACATTACAGAGAGGGGCCCAGTATGGGGGACATTATTACATAGAGGGGCCAGTATGGGGGACATTATTACAGGAAGGGGCCCAGTATGGGGGACATTATTACAGGAAGGGGCCCAGTATGGGGGACATTATGACAATGCCAGGTTAGAGACATTATTACATGGGGCTGGACACGTATAGGATTTAGAACACTACATGGGCCCATACATCTGATCAACATGCAGTTCGGGGCCCAATTCCAATTTCTACACCGGGCCCATTGGACTCTAGTTACAGCACTGATGGCTAGGGTTGAACCTTATGAGAGAAGTTACAATGGGATCTGTTAGGGTGAAATAAACTTGTGGTGTAGGGTAACAGCAACTTGTCCTGAAATATGGCGAACTGTGTCATCGAACAGAGAGAAAGACAAGAACACTGTGGTAGTGGAGAGCAGAGAACAGAGCAAAAAATTGGCCCAGACCAATGGAAAATTAGCTCAAAGAATACATTGGTCTAAAACTGATGGAGGTGGACACTGGAGGAGGTTGCACTAGAAGGAAAAGAGAGTACTGAGGAGGAGAGGCTGCAGGAGAAGACACAAGAGAAGATGTAAGACTCAACCAATGAAGTGAAGGTATGGTCCACAAAGAGGTGCAGACGAAGCCGAAAGAATGCAGTAAAGAGGAAGCCATGTCCAACCTATGCAGAGAGGAAAACTAGACCAACATCCTCTTGCTGCCCAGCGGTGGTGGTTCGCCCGCCAAAGAGTGAGAGATTGTGGCTTTCCTACTGAAAGAGATGTAACCGCAGGGAAAGAAAGCAGCTAGCCAATCACATGCTTGCGGGCCAGTTTCAGATGAACAGGCCTGATACCTCAGTACATCAGAAGAAGTTACCTCACAGGAAGTCTTCCTCACAGAAGGTGGCCACCAACATTTGGATGAATACCGTTGTCCCAGAAGCCACCATACCTTTCGAGTTGAGAGGAAGACCAGGCCATGAGATCGCACAGCAGGACGGCAGGGCTTCCACTGGCAGTTTAGTTGTCCCCTGCGATAGTCACTAAGGAGTGTCCAGTCACTAAGAGGGAGAGGTGGAGGAGCTGCAAGATTCTAAAAATGTAAGTACCATAGTTTGCCAAGTTGTCAGTTGTTGACCATGACAATCATCTACACAAACTGGGCCAACTGATCTCTGAAGTAGCTGAAAGATAGGCCCAAAGAAGTTGAAGTAGCCTCTTGTTAAGTGAAAATGTTTGTATTCCCCTAGTTGTAAAAGAGGGGTCTGAAATAGCTGGATAGGGTGAACTTAAAATTTTTGCTTTGTCCGTTTTACCCCTTTCTGCTGGATAAAGACTATTGTGGCTGAAGAGTCCTACACCTTCAGCTATGGACTGATGCACTGAGCCACATCCACCAAGGACTACGCAAAACAAATGACCTGTCCCAGTGTAACATGGCACGGGGAGGTAGCCGCGGGCGAGGCAGCCATGTTATAGTGCACGGCTGGGTTTGTGATGCTGCAGGAACACTGCAGCGCCGTCAAAACTATGATGGCCGCGTCCGAGTACTGCAAATCCATTATCATTTGAATAGGGGGAGGATCAGCAGTACCCGGCCGTGGCTACTATGGAAATTACGGAGGTGCTGTGTTCTGGCTGCACACGAGAACTTCTATTGATGCCGGTCACAGCTGATTGGCGGAGGGTGCCAGGTGTCGAACCCCCACCAATCAGATAGGATAGGCCATCAATAAAAATATAGTAAGGATTATGATATAATACAATATTTTCCTGAGAGCACTTTATGGAAAGGAGATAACTACATGTGTCCATTCTCCAATTCTCATTCGTCATAGACATGAAATAAAAGAAAATCTGACATTTTCTTGCATAATAGTCCGAAAATGCTTTGAATTACAAGTCAGCAGAAAGAAATGAATTTCACAGGAAATCAAAAGAGACTCCGCGTATAATTTTAACTTTGTGAAAAAGTCCCTTATCCTCCCTCAGCAGTGAGGAGTCGTGCTTGGAGGTGGTCGGAGGCAGCGGCACCCCGCACACACGTGTTATGTAATGATCCGACAGAACGGGTGATAAAACGGCTCCTAAATTCATCCCAATCGCAGCATGAAATCCTCCATGCAGACGAATGGAGCTTGGAAAGGAACCAATAAGAAGTAGCAATTGTGTGCCAAAACTGCCAAGTAGCGAAGCACACGGAATTAGTTAGAAAAACTTTTTATCAAACTATGAAAGTGTTGAATTTAATGCTGTGGGTGCAACCAACGATCCAACCATCCCGCAGCTCCAGGCAATAAGACAAATCTTATCCTGCATAGATGCAAACATTTCAACACTTTATTTTTTACTCGGATCAAGTGTACAAACTGAAGAACAGGAATCCATGATACCATCCTGCTGGGGATAACTCAAAAGGGCGTTTTCTTTTTACATACAGTACAGACCAAAAGTTTGGACACACCTTCTCATTTAAAGATTTGTACGTTCACACTGAAGGCATCAAAACTATGAATTAACACATGTGGAATTATATACTTAACAAAAAAGTGTGAAACAACTGAAATTATATCTCATATTCTAGGTTCTTCAAAGTAGCCACCTTTTGCTTTGACGACTGCTTTGCACACTCTTGGCATTCTCTTGATGAGCTTCAAGAGGAAGTCTCCGGGAATGGTTTTCACTTCACAGGTGTGCCCTGTCAGGTTTAATATGTGGGATTTTTTGCCTTATTAATGGGGTTGGGACCATCAGTTGTGTTGTGCAGAAGTCTGGTGGATACACAGCTTATAGTCCTACTGAATAGACTTTTAGAATTTGTTTTATGGCAACAACAAAAAAAAGCAGCTAAGTAAAGAAAAACGAGTGGCCTTCATTACTTTAAGAAATTAAGGTAAGTCAGTCCAAAAAATTTGGGAAAACTTTGAAAGTGTCCCCAAGTGCAGTTGCAAATACCATCAAGCGCTACAAAGAAACTGGCTCACATGAGGACCGCCCCAGAAAAGGAAAACCAAGAGTCACCTCTGCTTCTGAGGATAAGTTTATCCGAGACACCAGCCTCAGAAATCGCAGGTTAACAGCAGATAAGATTAGATACCAGGTCAATGCCACACAGAGTTCTAACAGCAGACACATCTCTACAACAACTGTTAAGAGGAGACTTTGTGCAGCAGGCCTTCATGAAATAGCTGCTAGGAAACCACTGCTAAGGACTGGCAAAAAGCAGAAGAGATGTGTTCGGGCCAAAGAACACAAGGAATGGACATTAGACCAGTGGAAATCTGTGCTTTGGTCTGATGAGTCCAAATTTGAGATCTTTGGTTCCATCCACCATGCCTTTGTGCAGCGCAGAAAAGGTGAACGGATGCACTCTACATGCCTAGTTCCCACCATGAAGGTCGGAGGAGGTGTGATGGGGTGGGGGTGCTTTGCTGGTGACACTGTTGGGCATTTATTCAAAATTGAAGGCATACTGAACCAGCATGGCTACCACAGCATCTTGCAGCGGCATGCTATTCCATTCGGTTTGCGTTTAGTTGGACCATCATTTATTTTACAACAGGACAATGACCCCAAACACACCTCCAGGCTGTGTAAGGGCTATTTGACCAAGAAGGAGAGTGATGGGGTGCTACGCCAGATGACCTGGCCTCCACAGTCACCAGACCTGAACCCAATCGAGATGGTTTGGGGTGAGCTGGACTGCAGAGTGAAGGCAAAAGGGCCAACAAGTGCTAAGCATCTCTGGGAACTACTTCAAGATTGTAGGAAGACCATTCCCGGTGACTACCTCTTGAAGCTCATCAAGAGAATGCCAAGAGTGTGCAAAGCGGTCATCAAAGCAAAAGGTGGCTACTTTGAAGAACCTAGAATATTATACATAACAAAAAAGTGTGAAACAACTGAAATTAAGTATATAATTCCACATGTGTTAATTCATAATTTTGATGACTTCAGTGTGAATGTACAATTTTCATAGTCATGAAAATACAGAAACATCTTTAAATGAGAAGGTGTGTCCAAACTTTTGGTCTGTACGGTAATTCTGCCAAAGAAAAAAAGAAACTGGAAAAAAAAGTATTGCAAATACAGAAATAAAAAAGAAAAATATCTGTGGATGGAGACGTTACTGAACTGTAAATATAAAAGACGTCCCATGCAGAACAAGACCAGCATTGCATCTAGCAGAACATTGCTGGCGGTGCGGATGTAACTCACCAGAGACACGTAGATGTAGGTGTAAGACAAGTTTAGGCTGACCATAGGGTCTGTTTAACCCTGAGGCCGGTTTCACACATCCAATATTTATGTTCCAAGTACGGACCGCAATATATGAGTGTCTGTTGACCTCCACCGAACATGTGCATAGGTATATATGAGACTGTTGAGTTTGGGTTAGGCGACCAACATCTAGTCCAGACATTACGGCCTGTACTTGGGCTGTGAAATCGGTCTAATGGGTACCAGGGACTGATTCGGATTTTCTGTCCAGATGTTTGGATGAAAAATCCGCAGCGTTATACAGTCGCAACATAAAATTCTCATCCACATTCTCCTGCCATTATCTGCTTGGAAACTGATCTGCATTGCTGTGACTTTTGGTGGAACTCAATGTCCAAAATATCATGTTCATAACAAGTTAAAGAGTAAAAAAAAAAGCATGATACTGATTTCTGATGCTGATTTTTTTAGGTCCTAACAGGGTTTCCATGTTGGTCTTGGTATATACATATACATATGGTGATATTACATTTTACTTTTTAAAGATGTTTCTGAAATCCACAGCAAAATTGTCAGCAAGATTTGCATGATTTATACTCTCCGAGCCCATACACGGCTCTTTGCGCGATCTCATGCAGCAGCAGAACGCTCCAGCTTCCTGGGCAGCGCATAGTGACAAATGTTTTGAGAGATATCTGGGGGTCACCATCAGTGTATCTTGAAACTCATGGATCCCAATGCAAAAGCTGTAATAGGGCCCCAGTTACTGCAATCTCTAATAGTGTTGGTCTTATCATATAGGCCGGGACCCTATTCAACTTCAGGGTCTGGGTGCGATTCCAACCCCTGCACCTATTATAATTATGCCCCTGGAAGGGTCCCAATCAGGAATGTGACCGCAACAATCAAGCAGGAAAGTCTTGTGAAAAGACTTGTGAAAGTATCCTGCGACAATATGTCATCAGGGACAATTCTCCCATGAGTCTCTAATAGTAGACTACTGTTCCCCACATAATGAAACATACTATTTTTGCATGAATTATATCAGTTTGTCAACAGAGACATGGGACAACCTACCATTTTTGGGTCCCGTGCAGACAATCGTATTTTTGGTCCGAGTGTGTTCCATCAAAACATTGTATCACTCTTGAACCAATGTTATTCTATGGAGCCGTTCACATGTCCGAAACATTGCCGCATCCTCAAGTTTGATCAGATATAGAGATCGCACTTGACTGTGCAAGTCAATGAGTCTGTGGAAAATATTGGATATACCGGGATCACATCTGAGTACAGTCCAATTACCGTGGACTGATGGAGTGGAGATGATGGAGACATTTGTTTTATACATTTTCTCCTCATTCGAGAGAATCGGATCGTACTGTACTGACACTCCGATCAGAGTGTTTAGAATAATTGAACAGATTCTCTCGGATGAGAGAATACACGGACATCTGCACCTGCCCTTCAACTGACAAACCAAAGTGGTTTCAGCCTTCTTGTCCTACTAGCACCATTACACCAAAACAAAACAATGATCAGTTCTTGATGTAGATGTGTTGGATGCCCAAGTGTAAGGATCTGATGGATTGCTTAGAACCTACTGAGAGTGGTCGAAAAAAGAAAAACCAATAAACCATGAAAAGTTACCAAATTGAGATCCTGCAAATTCACAAGATCTCAGTTAGATGATCGATCATCTGTGGAATGTGCTGCTAAACCTAGAGAAATCGACTGAGGTGACACCGAGCAATTTGCAGGATCTGCGACTAGCATCTTGGTACCCACATACCAAAGAAGACCTTCAGAGGTATTATGATGTCCATACTTTGATGCTCAAACTATGCTTTGGTGTCAGGAGCATACCTATCCAAAATTAGACTATTTCCATAAGTTCTGTGGACTTGGGATGAAGCATACATGACAGACAAACCATTAAAGCAGCGAAATGGGATCCCAGTTCGGATGATCAGTGGGGGCCCAGCTGGAAAACCTACGGTCAATAATTTGTCACCGATTCTGAGGATATGTGATTAGTTACAATCTTGGTACAACCACTTCAAAATGGGTCATAGCAGACATGACAAGGAACCTAACAGAACAGGACAGCTGGTCTACAAACAAACGAGGCACTTTCTGAGCAATGGTCTTGCGTGAAGGCGTAATCCAGGCATGGAAACCGTCGCTGGAATTTTTAATTATGTATGAAATTGTTAATTCGAAATATGGTAAATTATTTGGAAAAAAACATAATTAAAACAAACAGGTCGTCTGCGAGACTTTGTAGCCGTGATTGACTACACATGGTGGCCAACTGCACTCCTTGACCTCAGAGTGTGTCACACACCTGGAAGTACTGAAGGTCAATTAATCTGTCATTGCTGCTAATAACAGCTACTACGGAGAGCTTATCCAGCTCCCTGGAGGAATCGGAGCCTATCCATTCAAGGTAACACAAACAGAAAGCCGACAAAACTGCTAAGTATCAACAGGAACACCTAGTATCTGCAGTAACAGAGCCAAATACCCTCTGTAATGCAGCCAAGCACATGTTATTTCCTACCCAAGAAGATCTATCTATCATGAGTAATTATATACAAGTGCAGAAATAAACAATTTTTTAGGCTTCAGAGCAAACCTCTCCCAGTATTCCTTACTGGATTAATGTCTGCACAAAACTTTCTGGGAAGTGTGGTATTTGCTCCATGCACTATACAGCAACAGGGTTGCCACTAGGAATTTCGGGGCCCCATACTGGCAAAATTTTTGGGGCCACCTTGAGACTCTGCCCAGTCTCCACCCCAGCCCTGCCTCCACCCCCCGAACTGTCCACAACCCCACTGCTCTCTCTTGGAAAAACTTCACTTCTCACCAATCACACATTAACAGTTCCCATCACCAGATCACACATACAACCAGCAGCCTTTGTTTTGGCCCCAAAAAATTTTTAAGCCGCCACCATGACACGATAGACTCTTTTGGCCTGGCTCTACTGTACTCTAACCTATTAAACATTTGGTAAAATATGCAATACAATTTAGGTGTATTTTAAAATTTTTAAAATGACCAATAATATCACACATAAGGGACAAATACCACCGTACCATGACCAGACACCATATTACCACCACATAGTGATCTATAATACCACATACAAAGAACAAATACCATCACACCATGTTCAGATCACATATTAAAACCACAGTGACCGAATAATATCACATACAAGGGAAAAATACCGCCACACCATGACCAGACCACATGTTGGTTACCACCACATGGTGACCAATAATACCACATACAAGGAACAAATACTAGCACACCATGGCCGGACAACATATTACCACCACTTTGTGACTGACTACTACAATACTGATCAGTAATAAAAAAAAACCACAATGCTAATATCACCATATGTGCCATTATACACAGGAGATCTGTACTTAGTATGCAGTGTCACTGTAAAGGTAATACAGTGATCACTGGTGACATTGTACACAGGACCGCCTGCATATACTATACAGTGTATAGTATCAGTGTACAGGTAACACACTGACTCACCAGTGATGCTTCTAGGTGAAGTCTTTCATCTTCATCCAGCACAGACCACCGTCACATCTTCCAGCCAGGACTCGTCTTTGCAGGAAATAACACAGTTAGCTAGAGTACCGCTTGCAGAACACATTACTTATTTTTTTCCCAACTTCTACACTACACCGAATGAAGAAAAAAGGCGACATAGTATCACTCTGCACAGTAACAGGACCGCCTCCCCATTTAAAATGGTATACTCAAAAAATAAAATAAATACATCACTGCAGTAATAATATCCCTTAATTATCCCCTATGGTAATATTATCCCCCATCCTGGCTTTCGTGTATCTCATACCTGGCTCCAGCCATATGTTCTGCCGGCTTGCCGCTTTCAATAAAATAGAAACAAACAAAAAAAAACCTTTCCTCTTACCTTGCCACACTCCTGCGGCGAGCGATTTTCCCTCCAGGCTGAAAGCGCGCACTCGCCGGCGAATGGCGATGACGTCAGACGCCGGTGACATATGCGCTGACGTCAGCTACCAGCCTCCTATTGGTTGGCAGCTTTAACTATTGCCATGCGATCCCGGGCCAGGCCCGCACGGCAATGGAGTGTAACTCAACCCTGCATCTCGGACGCAGGGTTCAGTAAATCCTGCCACTGGGGCCTGATCAGCAGAAGAGACGGGGCCCAATGCGGGCCCCCTCTGCTGACCGGGCCCCATACACCAGTCAGGGCAGTAATGCCCTGATGGCGGCCCTGTACAGCAATATGCTACAGGAAATTTATGGGAAAATTCAGATATTACGGTTGAAGTGCAGTTAAAATCACATAAAGAATTGTTATCCAAGGGGTAACATTTCTCCTGACATAGAGTGGCATGTCAAATATGCCGAGATGAGGAGACTTTTAAGCCTTGCAATGCTCCTCTGGAAAATATGCAAACTGTCTCTTTAGAGAGGAAGAGGTCTAGAACTCTAGTGCCACCTATAGAAAGTAGTAATCCTAATAGTCAGTGTCGACCCTTTAACAAGCCTCGTCACATGATCCGATCAGACGCCCCTCCAAACCAGATCTCACACTTTGCACTGACGAGGGGCACTACCCCGAAACACAGAATCTGTAAATTGAGATTCTGGTTTTGGCTTTTATCCTACGTCATCTGACAAGGCTCATTAACGGGTCGACATTGACTTTTAGGACCGCTACGTCCTGTAGGTGGCGCTAGAGTTCTAGTCCTGTTTCTCTCTGAAGAGATAATTTGCATACTGAACTGTTGTTACTTTCAATACGGTTGTGGTTTTATTGTGGTTTGAAGCTGCATCTCAACCAGATCTTCTGGGTTTGCCCGCATCAAAGGCGGGACATGTCAGCTGTTTTGAACAGCTGACATATGCCCCCAATAGGCGCGGGTTGAATCGCGATCCACCCACGCCTATTAACTAGTTAAATGCCGCTGTCAATCTCTGACAGCGGCATTTAACGCACACTTCTGGCCATAGGGCTGGAAATACGAGCACCGCTGATCGCCGTCACGTGATCGGGGGTCATCGGCATGTCGGCATGACAACCAGTGGTCTCCATGAGACCTCTATGGTTGTTGATGCTGGATTGCTATGAGTGGTCGGCGCTCATAGCAATGCAGCAATTCTGAGCATCGCTTCTATGTAGCAGAGCCGATCAAGTTATGGCAGCTTCTAGTCTGTTGAAGCATGGCAAAATTAAAAACAAAATGTTTTGAAAAATATGAAAAAAATAAAAAATAAAAGTTCAAATCACCCCCCTTTCGCTCCATTCAAAATAAAACAATAAAAAAAAAAATCAAACCTACACATATTTAGTATCGCCGCGTTCAGAATTGTCCGATCAATTAAATAAAAGGATTAAACGGCGTAGCGATAAAAAAAGGCCAGAATTACTTTTTTTTGGTCGCCACGACACTGCATTAAAATGCAGTAACGGGTGATCAAAAGAACATATCTGCAGAAACGTGGTATCATTAAAAACATCAGGTCCGCACGCAAAAAATAAGCCCTCACCCAACTCCAGATCTCAAAAAATGGAGGGCCTACGGGTATCGTAAAATTGCGCTTTTTTTTAGCAAAGTTTGGAATTTTTTCTCACCACTTAGATAAAAAAGAACCTAGACATGTTTGGTGTCTATCAACTCATAATGACCTAGAGAATCATAATGGCAGGTCAGCTTTAGCATTTAGTGAATCTAGCAAAAAAAACAAAAAAACAAAACAAGTGTGGGATTGCATTTTTTTGCAATTTGACCGCACTTGGATTTTTATCTCCCGTTTTCTAGTACACAACATGGTAAAACCAATGACGGCCTTCAAAAGTACAACTCGTCCCGCAAAAAATAAGCCCTACATGGCCATATTGACGAAAAAATAAAAAAAGTTATGGCTCTGGGAAGAAGGGGAGCGAAAAAACGAAAACGCAAAGCCAAAAAAAGCTCCGGGGGTGGAGGGGTTAATATTTTATAACGTGATGTACATTTTATTTATGCCTTTAAATACTTTCTGCACGGTTTTGCATGTGGTATGAAGCAGTGGTAAAACTTCCCACTTAGATGGTAGCTAGGGAATAGCTTTGAGGGTGGAGATCAAGAAAACTGCTCCAACCATGGCTCCCATGAGTCCAGTCAAAGAAGAGCAGGGAGCAGCCACCGCGACATGTAGGAGATTAGCGTCCTTCAGTACGCTGTGCAGACCAGAGGAGTACTCATGGACCGAAGTAAGTCACCCATAGAGCAAATGGGGAAATTAACTACCTACATGTAATGATTAGAGGAAATTGGGACACTGAGGCCAGCCAGGGGTCACGGTCCTAACATCCATGGTGTCAGTACTGGACTCCAGCTTAGACCCTGGGGGACTTGGTGTGATGCCCTCCTCACGTACACCTGTTTGCTATATCTGTTGCTGAAAGTTTGTATAATGGAATTTGCCTTTAAGTAAATGCACCATCATTTGCTGTTACCACCTGCTTCCCTTCAAAAGCAAAGTTTTACATCTGGTTTACTATAATACCTGCCTGCTGACTCTCTCCTGTTTCCTCCACAACATCACATCATGGAGGAACGTCACTAACCACCTAGATGTGAGGGAATAGTAAAATGTTGGCGTCAATCCTCACACATCCAAAGCCATGTGCCCTGTTCACTGAGCCAGTGCGCCAGGTGTGAACATCACTACCAATAACACAGAGGATCCGACCCATGCCCGGTGCTAGATCGGCAGTAATGTAGCACTTACTAGTCCCATGCTTGTAGAGACCCGGAGAAGTTGCAATTCTTCCAGCATGGAGATAAAACACGGTGGTGCGTGTGATTGTGGTTCTTCGGCACCACAGACTCCAAGTTGATACTGACTCTCAGTTGAGACCAACTTCACCGAGGAAGGTTGGGGACTACAGAGGCCTCAAAAGCAGGGTTGTCAACTGTCCAGAAATTCCAAGGCAGTCCTTTTTTTAAATTCTGCCCTGTCCTTAAAAAAATTTAAGGCATCCGTGAATTTTTTGAAGATGAAGAAATTCATACAGATTATTTTGGCTGTTATTCTCACCAGTTTACAGTTTACCGTGCAGCTGATGTCTTCATATCAGAATTATTGGCTGTTCATCTTGCCCATTCATGTTAACCCAGAAGAAATTTGTTGTCTAAAAGCTTCTACTTCATTTAATTGGTGTAAAGAGGAATTAACATACCTAGGCGTTATAATCAACAAAAACTTAGACAAGACCGCCATATCAAACTTGAAAAAAGAGACAGTATCACTTTCAGAGATAGAGACTTGACCTGGTGGGGGAGAAACTTGGCGGCAAAACTATTTACACTTCCCAAAATCTTATACATTTTTAGGTGTATCCCACTTCCCATCTCCACGGCTTACCTGACGGCTATTCAATCTCAACTGAATAATGTTGTCAGGAATAATAAAAAACCCAGAACAGCCACTAGATCATTGTTCAAAATGAAAACCCATGGTGGAATAAATCTTCCAAATATCTATGCCCACTATTTTACGCTATTACTCAGAGTGTATCTTGGTTTTCAGACCAGAATGCTCCCGCATGGTACAATATGGAGATGGAAATTAATAAAGGTAAACACCCTAAATCCCTGGTTCTTAAGGCTATATCTAGTTTGACATCAAGCACTTCAACACACCCAATATTCCAAGCAATCTCCTTGGCTTGGTCCAGAATCTCCAGACTAGATGGCCGTAGTCAGAAATTGTCCACGCTACATAAACTGCCTCTAACCTTTGTCTACTCATTCTTGGGCCAAACTATACCCTCCCGTTGGGCGGATTTTAAAATTCACACACTGGGCGATATCTCAGATGGACCCAATCACCTGAATTTCAGCACTCTAAAAAATAAATTTAAGGTACCATCATCTTTCTTCCATGATTACATGTCATTGAGGGAACATGTTAAGTTGTTTCTAGGTAACAAGCTGAGATTCTCAGAGGCATCTTTAAAAATATTGGTCAATCCGAATCACCGAATTTTCTGGAGCCACAAGTTTGTCTACGATAGTTTTAACAAAGACATGTCTTTTGTGAAAAGAGCTTTCATGCTAGTTTGGGAGAAATCCCTTAACCACACTGCTTCTATAGACGACTGGGAAGAGGTGATCTCGATGTCTGACCATTCCACGATATCTATGTCTCTTCTGGAGTCGCATTTCAAGGTGTGCTCCAGATGGTACTACACACCATCTAGGTTGGCACACATAGATACTTCTAACTCTCCACTTTGTTGGAGAGAATGTGGCCACAAGGGAGATTTAATACACATTTTCTGGAATTGTCCCACTGCTGTTGCTTTTTGGTCAGAAATCTCTTCAATAATCACTAAACTTTCAGGTTCAACGTTTACCCTTACACCGCAATTAGCTTTAATTTCTTTAGATAATAAACTCCTAGATAGTTCTCTGCAACATATTGTCTTACACATATGTATGTATGGTCGCCAAGAATTCCATCGCCTACTATTGGAAAAACCGTACTCTACCCAGTTCTGGCACCATTATCAAGTTCATTACACAACACAGAGCACTTGAGCTTAAGTTCGCTCTGTCCAATAATGGATTTGATAAGTTCTATTGGAAATGGTACAAATGGGACCAATTTTTCTCTCCTTCACTTACATAATTACCTGATAGATTTGAATTTGGCTATGCTTTGATTACCTATTCTCTTGCCTCTATAACCTTCTATAACCGGTTCGCTTTTTATCAAGGTCATAGATATGTCTTATTATTGCACTATTTGTTTCTCATTTGTACACTATAGTTGTTGACCATAATGTTGCTTTTCAAGGGCTGTGCCCCTTGCTTTATTCAGGCTAAATTGTTGCCAGTTTGTAATTTTATGTTATTGCTATGTTTTGTTTTGTTATGTTTGCTTCCCTCGCCTACCCAGTTTCCCCTTGGCCCATTCCATATTTCCTTCCCCTCCCCTCCATTATTACCCGTCCTCCCTCCCTCTTTATCCTTGTCAAAACACAAATAAAAATATTGGAAAAGAATTATTGGCTGTAGACATGTATCACTTTTAATTGTAATAATTTATTATAACTTTCCAATGTGTCCGTAAAAAATATTGTCTGTTTGTGATTTTTTATAAGGTGTCCCCCCAAAAGAAAAGTCAATCTGGCAACCCTGCTCAGGAGAATGAACGCTCCTAAGCCATCTATAGGTCAGTGAAAGGTTGAATAAAATGATACCATGATATCTGCAATCCAATGTTTTATTCCAGAGAAATCCACATTTTTCTTAACATAGATCTGTTAAGATCTATGGGCCAGACAGAGATCTCAACAATAATTACCTCTAGAGCTTGTTTTAAGTGAAAAGAGGCGTTATCAGTGTGAGACATATAGATCAGGAGAGCCGACTGTCAGTCATTACATGTCTCATACTGGTAACGTCTCCTTTCATTTCAAGCAAGCTCTGGAGTCAGAGTCTCAGGGAGATGTATGTCCAGCCCATAGATCGGAACAGTGGATTTCTTTGGAATAAGACATTGCAGATATCAAGTTATCATTTTATTCAACTTCATATGCCCTTGTGCACATATAGAGGGTTTATCCTCCTGACAGATTCCCTAATAATGAAAATCTTCTGAATACAAATGGATTAAAAAAGATGGCAAATGAAAAGAAAAAAAGCTGCAGTGCTAGTGTAAGGAAATGGACATATTGCCCACATTCCCCCTTGAAGAACAAATGTATTGTTATATCATGTAATTTGAATGGTGACTTGCGTTAATGATGTGCTGCCTGACAGTAGGGAAAGTTAGAGCTAATGGTTGGGACTAGCCTGGAGTTGGATGGGCTAGGCTGAAGAGACAGAGATAGCTTCTGTCAGAAGGTCAGAAAGGGCCCAGTGTACGTAGAACGCAGATACAAGGTTTGATCTGTGAGCAGTGCCTTATGTTGTGGGTGGCTCTAACTTGAGAGTAGACTGAGATAAAAGATAGCGAGATCCTGGCGAAAAGTAGAAGAAAAGTGACCAAAGGAACAGTGAGAGCGATCAGAGACGGCTACTGGGTCAGGATGCTTAACAGTACGGCCCAGAGTTTATAACTCAGAGAAGTAACGGGTCTAAACAGGACAGAGTACATAAGATGAAGAGAGTGCCGTGGGTGGGAGTTCCAGAGCGTCAGGTACTGAGAAGATGAGTATTGGTCATACTGGCAATATAGTTCCCTAGAAGGGAAAGAAGATTTGGAACCGCAGGTTGAGCATATGACTTTTGCTAACTGAACTATAGTACTGAGCTGGGCTGTGATAAAGTAGACTGGAATGGTGAAGATAGAAAACAAGAGAAGAAGGAATTGAAATTGTGTGTGGAAAATTCTCCGTATTATGAAGGAAACATTCATCAAGTTTTGTATCCACTATCTACTGTATATCATCCCCACCTCTCCCAAGTTATCGTTGAGTACAAGAGTTTATTTTTAAATGGTGGCCTCCCTCATTGAACTGCAAACACTTGGTTCTGGCCAACCAAAGTTATCGGTTACATGCTGTCTTCAAGGGCGTAGCTCCCCACGAAGCACAAGTCCACACACCCAGCCAGGACTCCCACCTTCATGTAACGTGCAAGGACATAGGAGATGAGTACCTCGCCCCGCGCCATGTTACTTTACAACCAGGTACATTATGAAGAAGGGATTATCCACTTGCTCGGCAGTCTGCTGCAACAACAGCAAGCAATGTACAGCAGGCTAAGCAAATGAAGCTATCCAGCCATTTGGATATAAAAGTTCACCATTTTATTAGTACAGGTTAAAAGGTTCCAGGTACGTTAAAACTATTGCATCAAGGCAAAAACCAACGCGTTTCGCACTTAGAACTCTCCATAGTCATGTTATCTGTGGTTGCAGGTGCAAGTGATGCAAAGTCATCACCTAAGGGTTGAATAGTGATATGGTTTCTAGTGTTGTGATGAGTCAGGGTCAGATTTAAGTGGGTAATCCCAATGGCATTGTGGCAGATGAAGTGTCAGTGCCTGGGAAAATAGTGAATCATCCTTGTCTCTGGAAGGCATGTTGCAGCAAAGTCTCCTGGGGACTCTAAAGAAGGAACAGATAAATAATTGTAGACGTTCAAGAGGATGATCTGTACTTCTTAATAAAGAGACAGAACTTCAGAGCCTTCCAAGGGGTGTAGTGATGCATGCCCTTCAAGATCTAAGGTTGTTGCGCTCCTGTTGAAGATGGGCTGCAAGGTTATTCACTAGAGATGAGTGGATCTTTGCAATTCAAAATCGCCAACTTTGACAAATTTTCCCCCAAAATGAGATTTTTTAATTTTACCGTAAAGCTTGTAATTGCTCAAAACTTACACGTAGAGGAGAGAAAGAGAATCTCACTGACCATAAGAGCTTACACTCTACAGAAGAGAGAGAGAGGACCTCACTGATCATAAGAACTTACACTCTACAGGAGAGAGGACCCCACTGACCATAAGAGCTTACACTCTACAGAAGAGAGAAAGGACTACGTTAATCATAAGAACTTACACTCTACAGGAGAGAGGACCCCACTGATCATAAGAACTTACACTCTACAGGAGAGAGAGAAGACCCCACTGATCATAAGAACTTACACTCTACAGGAGAGAGAGGACCCCACTGACCATAAGAGCTTACACTCTACAGGAGAGAGAAGACCCCACTGACCATAAGAGCTTACACTCTACAGGAGAGAGAAGACCCCACTGACCATAAGAGCTTACACTCTACAGAAGAGATAAAGGACTACGTTAATCATAAGAACTTACACTCTACAGGAGAGAGGACCCCACTGATCATAAGAACTTACACTCTACAGGAGAGAGAGAAGACCCCACTGATCATAAGAACTTACACTCTACAGGACAGAGAAAGGACTACGTTAATCATAAGTACTTACACTCTACAGAAGAGAGGACTACGTTAATCATAAGAACTTACACTCTACAGACGAGAGGACCCTGCTGACCATAAGAGCTTACACTCTACAGAAGAGAGAAAGGACTACGTTAATCATAAGAACTTACACTCTACAAAAGAGAGAGAAAAGACCCCGCTGATCATATGAGCTTATGGAGCGCCCCCAGACACAGGGCCACGACGTTTCGGTACCGAGCCTCTTTGGTTCGGTTCTGAGGCAGTCACGGTGGCTAGACCCGGTCTGTGACCCTGCTAAGGGGCGTCCAATGAAGGTGGTGGTATAGTCTGTTAGGGGTTCGTGACGCCACCTCTGGTGTTCGGTCAGGGTGACCGACGCTGCTGTGGGGTCCGCTGGGGTGATGGAATAGCAGCCGGATGGTATACCTTCCCACAGGTGAAGTAAATCCCCAGGGCTTCCCAATAGGGTGGATGGTGATGGTGTGAGGTGCAGGCAATAACGAGGACACAGGGTTGCAGTCTCTTTACCTTTTACTGAAGGCTTCAGTACACTCAGTCCAGAGCACGTTCAACTGGGCTATCAGAGACCGGCCGGTCCGATGGGCACATCCAGAGTTTCCCTCGCAGATGGAAATTGTTGCCTACCAATAGCGCCTGTGTGTTGTAGTCCTACCCTGCTGAGCATTCGGAATAGTCCTCACAACTGCTGTTTCTTTTCGTTCGTTCTCTACAGCTCTCTCTCTCTCTCTCGTTCTTTGGTTCCAGATGTTGCTAGTTTCTAACGTCCCCCAGATATGTTATGGCTAGGACGCCACCCGTTTGACGGGAAGGCTTGGAGGTCTTCCGGGACCCTAGAGACGCCCCTCTCCCAATGTTGCCCCCTATGTCTTCGTAGGTGTAGAAGGTAGACAGCCAACCTATAATTGACTGTCTAGCGGAATTTGAAGTAATGCGTGAAGTCAGTTACTCCTACGGTGATCCGGCCACCGACTACGCGCCTCAGTAAGATGTTGCCTTCCTCTCTTGGCACGACTCTTACTGGCTCTCCTTTGTGCTGATCTCGTTTACACTGTTCCACAATATTCTTCCCCTCTTGTCTCTTCCTTAGGATACCGCCGCAAGGTGTGCAGGCGCGGTTCTGTAACGTTCTGTTCTGTCGCTAGGCACCTGCCAGGTTCCCACGCCTGACAGGGACCCCCCTGTGTCTTCTCCCCGCAACACCCCGTCACGGGATGTTAACTGGTTCCAACCCAGTCAGCTTCTGACTAACTTCCTCCCCAGCCCCTAGTTTTACCAGTGTGAGGAGTGGCCCAATAAATGAAGCCTTTTTCTCCCCCTAGTGGCCGGAGTGTGAAGTGTAATGTGTTCTGGTGATACCTGGTCAGGAGAACTCTTTAGTGCCATCGGACGTACCGCTACTCGCCTTGGGGCCATACTGCAACGACCAGGTCTCTGGGGCGCTGCACTTACACTCTACAGAAGAGAGAGAGGACCCCGCTGGTCATAAGAGCTTACACTCTACAGAAGAGAGAGGACCCCGCTGACCATAAGAGCTTACACTCTACAGAAGAGAGAGGACCCCGCTGACCATAAGAGCTTACACTCTACAGGAGAGAGAGAGGACCATGTTAATCATAAGAGCTTACACTCTACAGAAGAGAGAGAAAAGACCCCGCTGATCATAAGAGCTTATACTCTACAGAAGAGAGGACCCCGCTGACCTGCTGAGTGGGAAGATAAAATAATTTTTACGCAATCACCCAAAATGGAAGTACCCATTCTGTTGACACTGGTGTCCATTAAAGTCGCACGGAAGACGTTGTGCCATTCAACTAACCAAAAGCCATGCTGGGGTTTCCAGTAGGTAAGAGATTTGCACAGCTCTCATCCAGCAGACACAGACTTTTCAAAGGGCCGGAGTGCCGAGATTCAATTCACCCAAATTTAATCAACAGCCATTGGCTTACAAAAAGTAACTCAATCTTCAGAACTAGTACAGGTATTACCCATGAGTTTAAGATTATGAAGAACCAGATGAGGACATCCGTCAGGCAAGCCTTACCAGCCATACTATTAAGGACAACTCTACCATAAGTCAGCTTGTCTCTGAAACCTCCTCTTTGTTGAGGCCTCATGAATATCTTGAAGTCCTGTCCATGGACAACCTTCTGACTCACAGAAATATAGATCTTGAATCTCATAAAGAGACACTTCCTGTCCTACTTAGGTTAGAAAACATAATCGTTGATTGAAGACCTCTACAATTAGGCATATACCCATTTCCTATACGGCTCGGCCGCAAGAGGCTAATAGTAAGGCCTTTGACTCCGCTCTTTTTTAGCTTTAAATACAGACACCAAATCTGGCATTCTATTGTCTGGCAAAAATAAAATGTCGACTTTAACCTGGTAGAGAAAATCAAAGGCCGCAAATCTAGCAGTAATTGATTTAATAGTGGTGCAATGATGACAATACACAAGCCTGGTTATCTAAAGCTGCACCTGGGATAGTGGAAGGTAAAAGATTTGTGAGCCTCACTTCCAAAGGCCAGAGACTACTGACCTGGCCAATGCACCAGAAAGTAACCTGCCCATCTCTATAGGTAAAAAATATCCTGGTGAGAGAACTCAAGAGTAGGGTTGAGCGAAACGGGTCGAACATTTTCAAAAGTCGCCGACTTTTGGCGAAGTCGAGTTTCATGAAACCCGATCCGACCCCTGTGCGTGGTCGGCCATGCGGTACGCGACTTTCGCGCCAAAGTCGCGTTTTAATGACGCGAAAAGCGCCATTTCTCAGCCAATGAAGGTAAACGCAGAGTGTGGGCAGCGTGATGACATAGGTCCTGGTCCCCACCATCTTAGAGAAGGGCATTGCAGTGATTGGCTTGCTGTCTGCGGCGTCACAGGGGCTATAAAGGGGAGTTCCCGCCGACCGCCATGTTACTGCTGCTGATCTGAGCTTAGGGAGAGGTTGCTGCCGCTTCGTCAGAAGCAGGGATAGCGTTAGGCAGGGTCCATTAACCACAAAACCGCTTGTGCTGTAGCGATTTCCACTGCCCAACACCACCTTCGGTGTGCAGGGACAGTGGAAGCTCCTTTTTTTTTTTTTTCCTCAGCGCTGTAGCTCATTGGGCTGCCCTAGAAGGCTCCCTGATAGCTGCATTGCTGTGTGTACGCCGCTGTGCAAACCAACTGCTTTTTTCAAAGCACAAATCCTCTTGTTCCTTCCTTTCTGCACAGCTATCTTGTTTGTTTGTCCACACTTTTTATTTAATTTGTGCATCAGTCCACTCCTTATTGCTGCCTGCCATACCTGGCTGAGATTACTGCAGGGAGATAGTAATTAAAGGACAGTTCCTTTTTTTTTTTTTTTTGTGGGAGATTAAGATAGACAGAGATGGCACTCTAGCAGAAATGTCAGTGTCATCTCTCACTCAGTGGGCCATAGAAAGCCTATTTATTTTTTTGCTTGATTTGGGTTCCAAAATCTACCAGAAAAAATCACAACATCAATCAGTGGGAGAAAAATATTGGCCTCAGGGCTTGTGTGCCACTCCTTACTCCTGTGTGTGCCATCTCTCACTCAGTGGGCCATAGAAAGCCTATTAATTTTTTTGCTTGATTTGGGTTCTAAATTCTACCTGAAAAAATCAATAAATCAATCAGTGGGAGATTAATATTGGCCTTTGGGCTTGTGTGCCAGTCCTAAGCGTGCCATCTCTCTCTCTCAGATAGTGGGCCATAGAAAGCCTATTTATTATAATTTTTTTTATTGGGTTTATAAATTTTCCCTGGAAAAAAAAAAAAATGGGAGATTAATATTGGCCTCTGGGCTTGTGTGCCAGTCCTGAGCGTGCCATCTCTCTCACAAATAGTGGGCCATAGAAAGCCTATTTATTTTTTTGGTTGATTTGGGTTCCTAATTCTACCTGAAAAAATCAATCAATCAATCAGTGGGAGAAAAATATTGGCCTCAGGGCTTGTGTGCCACTCCTTACTCCTGTGTTATGCTGTGCTATCAGGCAACACAGTGTGCAGTAATCAGCGCACATACAGTGATATGGCAATAACCCAAAAACAATAGAACAAGCTCTGAGACGTGGAATCTCTGCAGACTGCAATACCTGAACCTATCCTCACACAACTAAAAGCAGCAGTGGATTGCGCCTAACACTACCTATGCAACTCGGCACTGCCTGAGGAGCTGACTAGCCTGAAGATAGAAATACAAGCCTGACTTGCCTCAGAGAAATACCCCAAAGGAATAGGCAGCCCCCCACATATAATGACTGTTAGCAAGATGAAAAGACAAAACGTAGGAATGAAATAGATTCAGCAAAGTGAGGCCCGATATTCTAGACAGAGCGAGGATAGCAAAGAGAACTATGCAGTCTACAAAAAACCCTAAAGCAGAACCACGCAAAGGGGGGCAAAAAGACCCACCGTGCCGAACTAACGGCACGGCGGTGCACCCTTTGCGTCTCAGAGCTTCCAGCAAAAGAGAATAGCACAGCTGGACAGAAAAAACGGAAACAAAAACAAAGTAACACTTATCTAGCAGAGCAGCAGGCCACAGGAAAGATGCAGTAGCTCAGATCCAACACTGGAACATTGACAAGGAGCAAGGAAGACAGACTCAGGTGGAGTTAAATAGCAAGGCAGCCAACGAGCTCACCAGAACACCTGAGGGAGGAAGCCCAGAGGCTGCAATACCACTTGTGACCACAGGAGTGAATTCAGCCACAGAATTCACAACAGTACCCCCCCCTTGAGGAGGGGTCACTGAACCCTCACCAGAACCCCCAGGCCGACCAGGATGAGCCACATGAAAGGCACGAACAAGATCTGGGGCATGGACATCAGAGGCAAAAACCCAGGAATTATCCTCCTGAGCATAACCCTTCCATTTGACCAGATACTGGAGTTTCCGTCTAGAGACACGAGAATCCAAAATTTTCTCCACAATATACTCCAATTCCCCCTCCACCAAAACAGGGGCAGGAGGCTCCACAGATGGAACCATAGGTGCCACGTATCTTCTCAACAACGACCTATGGAATACATTATGTATGGAAAAGGAGTCTGGGAGGGTCAGACGAAAAGACACCGGATTGAGAATCTCAGAAATCCTATACGGACCAATAAAACGAGGTTTAAATTTAGGAGAGGAAACCTTCATAGGAATATGACGAGAAGATAACCAAACCAGATCCCCAACACGAAGTCGGGGACCCACACGGCGTCTACGATTAGCGAAAAGCTGAGCCTTCTCCTGGGACAAGGTCAAATTGTCCACTACCTGAGTCCAGATCAGCTGCAACCTGTCCACCACAGAATCCACACCAGGACAGTCCGAAGACTCAACCTGTCCTGAAGAGAAACGAGGATGGAACCCAGAATTGCAGATCTCCTGGGACAACCCTAGCTGGTTACCGACATAGAGTTCCAATCTAATACTGGATTATGGGTTTGTAGCCATGGCAACCCCAACACGACCACATCATGCAGATTATGCAGTACCAGAAAGCGAATAACTTCCTGATGTGCAGGAGCCATGCACATGGTCAGCTGGGCCCAGTACTGAGGCTTATTCTTGGCCAAAGGTGTAGCATCAATTCCTCTCAACGGAATAGGACACCGCAAAGGCTCCAAGAAAAATCCACAACGTTTAGCATAATCCAAATCCATCAGATTCAGGGCAGCGCCTGAATCCACAAACGCCATGACAGAATACGATGACAAAGAGCATATCAAGGTAATGGACAGAAGGAATTTGGACTGTACAGTACCAATGACGGCAGAGCTATCGAACCGCCTAGTGCGCTTAGGACAATTAGAAATAGCATGAGTGGAATCACCACAGTAGAAACACAGCCTGTTCATACGTCTGTGTTCTTGCCGTTCAACTTTAGTCATAGTCCTGTCGCACTGCATAGGCTCAGGTGTACTCTCAGACAATACCGCCAGATGGTGCACAGATTTACGCTCGCGCAAGCGACGACCGATCTGAATGGCCAAGGACATAGACTCATTCAAACGAGCAGGCATAGGAAATCCCACCATGACATCCTTAAGAGCTTCAGAGAGACCCTTTCTGAACCAAGCCGCCAGTGCAGATTCATTCCACAGAGTGAGTACTGACCACTTCCTAAATTTCTGACAATATACTTCTACATCATCCTGACCCTGGCATAAAGCCAGCAAATTTTTCTCAGCCTGATCCACTGAATTAGGCTCATCGTAAAGCAATCCAAGCGCCTGGAAAAACGCATCAACATTACTCAATGCAGGGTCTCCTGGCGCAAGAGAAAACGCCCAGTCTTGAGGGTCGCCGAGCAAAAAAGAAATAATAATCAAAACCTGTTGAATAGGATTACCAGAAGAATGAGGTTTCAAGGCCAGAAATAGCTTACAATTATTTTTGAAGCTCAGGAACTTAGTTCTGTCACCAAAAAACAAATCAGGAATAGGAATTCTTGGTTCTAGCATAGATTTCTGATCAATTGTATCTTGAATCTTTTGTACATTTATAACGAGATTATCCATTGAGGAGCACAGAGCCTGAATATCCATGTCCACAGCTGTGTCCTGAAGCACTCTAATGTCTAGGGGAAAAAAAAAACTGAAGACAGAGCTGAGGAAAAAAAAAAAATGATGTCAGGACTTCTTTTTTCCCTCTATTGAGAATCATTGGTTTGGCTCCTTGTACTGTTATGCTGTGCTATCAGGCAACACAGTGTGCAGTAATCAGCGCACATACAGTGATATGGCAATAACCCAAAAACAATAGAACAAGCTCTGAGACGTGGAATCTCTGCAGACTGCAATACCTGAACCTATCCTCACACAACTAAAAGCAGCAGTGGATTGCGCCTAACACTACCTATGCAACTCGGCACTGCCTGAGGAGCTGACTAGCCTGAAGATAGAAATACAAGCCTGACTTGCCTCAGAGAAATACCCCAAAGGAATAGGCAGCCCCCCACATATAATGACTGTTAGCAAGATGAAAAGACAAAACGTAGGAATGAAATAGATTCAGCAAAGTGAGGCCCGATATTCTAGACAGAGCGAGGATAGCAAAGAGAACTATGCAGTCTACAAAAAACCCTAAAGCAGAACCACGCAAAGGGGGGCAAAAAGACCCACCGTGCCGAACTAACGGCACGGCGGTGCACCCTTTGCGTCTCAGAGCTTCCAGCAAAAGAGAATAGCACAGCTGGACAGAAAAAACGGAAACAAAAACAAAGTAACACTTATCTAGCAGAGCAGCAGGCCACAGGAAAGATGCAGTAGCTCAGATCCAACACTGGAACATTGACAAGGAGCAAGGAAGACAGACTCAGGTGGAGTTAAATAGCAAGGCAGCCAACGAGCTCACCAAAACACCTGAGGGAGGAAGCCCAGAGGCTGCAATACCACTTGTGACCACAGGAGTGAATTCAGCCACAGAATTCACAACACTCCTGTGTGTGCCATCTCTCACTCAGTGGGCCATAGAAAGCCTATTAATTTTTTTGCTTGATTTGGGTTCTAAATTCTACCTGAAAAAATCATTAAATCAATCAGTGGGAGATTAATATTGGCCTTTGGGCTTGTGTGCCAGTCCTAAGCGTGCCATCTCTCTCTCTCTCAGATAGTGGGCCATAGAAAGCCTATTTTTTTATTATTTTATTGGGTTTATAAATTTTCCCTGGAAAAAAAAAAAGTGGGAGATTAATATTGGCCTCTGGGCTTGTGTGCCAGTCCTGAGCGTGCCATCTCTCTCACAAATAGTGGGCCATAGAAAGAATATTTATTTTTTTGGTTGATTTGGGTTCATAATTCTACCTGAAAAAATCAATCAATCAATCAGTGGGAGATTAATATTGGGCTTTGGGCTTGTGTGCCAGTCCTAAGCGTGCCATCTCTCTCTCTCAGATAGTGGGCCATAGAAAGCCTATTTATTATTATTTTTTTTATTGGGTTTATAAATTTTCCCTGGAAAAAAAAAAATGGGAGATTAATATTGGCCTCTGGGCTTGTGTGCCAGTCCTGAGCGTGCCATCTCTCTCACAAATAGTGGGCCATAGAAAGCCTATTAATTTTTTTGCTTGATTTGGGTTCCAAAATCTACCAAAAAAAATCACTAAATCAATCAGTGGGAGATTAATATTGGCCTCTGGGCTTGTGTGCCACTCCTGACTCCTGTGTGCGTCATCTGTCACTCAGTGGGCCCTAGAAAGCCTATTTTTTGTTTTATTTGTTTTCTAAATTCTCCCTGAAACAACCATTTTTTTTTCTTTGGTTTCTAAATTATTCCTGAAAAAAATCATTTTTTTTGTATTTTTTTTCTCTCAAGTCTCCCTGAAAAAAAAAAAAAAAAAAAAATCTGTGGGAGATTCATATTGCCCCTTCTGCTTGTGTGCCAGTCTTGACTCCTGGGTGTGCCATCTCTCTCTCTCTCCCCAATTGTGGGCCATAGAAAGCCTATTAATTTTTTTGCTTGATTTGGGTTCCAAAATCTACCAAAAAAAATCACTAAATCAATCAGTGGGAGATTAATATTGGCCTCTGGGCTTGTGTGCCACTCCTGACTCCTGTGTGCGTCATCTGTCACTCAGTGGGCCCTAGAAAGCCTATTTTTTGTTTTATTTGTTTTCTAAATTCTCCCTGAAACAATCATTTTATTTTCTTTGGTTTCTAAATTATTCCTGAAAAAAATCATTTTTTTTGTATTTTTTTTTCTCTCAAGTCTCCCTGAAAAAAAAAAAAAAAAAAAAAAATCTGTGGGAGATTCATATTGCCCCTTCTGCTTGTGTGCCAGTCTTGACTCCTGGGTGTGCCATCTCTCTCTCTCTCCCCAATTGTGGGCCATAGAAAGCCTATTAATTTTTTTGCTTGATTTGGGTTCCAAAATCTACCAAAAAAAATCATTAAATCAATCAGTGGGAGATTAATATTGGCCTCTGGGCTTGTGTGCCACTCCTGACTCCTGTGTGCGTCATCTGTCACTCAGTGGGCCCTAGAAAGCCTATTTTTTGTTTTATTTGTTTTCTAAATTCTCCCTGAAACAATCATTTTATTTTATTTGGTTTCTAAATTATTCCTGAAAAAAATCATTTTTTTTGTATTTTTTTTTCTCTCAAGTCTCCCTGAAAAAAAAAAAAAAAAAAAAAATCTGTGGGAGATTCATATTGCCCCTTCTGCTTGTGTGCCAGTCTTGACTCCTGGGTGTGCCATCTCTCTCTCTCTCTCCCCAATTGTGGGCCATAGAAAGCCTATTAATTTTTTTGCTTGATTTGGGTTCCAAAATCTACCAAAAAAAATAACTAAATCAATCGGTGGGAGATTAATATTGGCCTCTGGGCTTGTGTGCCACTCCTGACTCCTGTGTGCGTCCTCTCTCACTCAGTGGGCCCTACAAAGCCTTTTTTTTTTTCCTAAATTCTCCCTGAAACAATCATTTCATTTTATTTGTTTTATAAATTCTTCTGTAAAAAATAATTTTTTTTTAATTTTTTTTTTTTCTGAAGTCTCCCTTTTAAAAAAAACAAACACAAATCAGTGGGAGATAAATACTTACATTTGCGCTTCAGTGACAGTCCTGCGTGTGTGCCATCTCATTTGTTGCCAACAACAACAGAGTGTGTAACATTGTGGCTGATTTTCCTTGTGGTCTCACCCACCTGTAAAGGGGTAGCTAAATCATACTGAAGTTATAGCTCACCGTGTAAGTTGTGTGACAGCAACAAATACCGTTCGTTTGGTAACGTTTTTAAAACAATGAGGAAGTCTGGTGGAAGAAGTCGTGGCCGGGGGTGTTCATTCTCAGCTGGTAATGAGGGTAGTGGTAGTGGTGGAGCATCAGCTGGTCGTGGGAAAAAAAATATTGCACCTAAGTCTGGAGCTGTGGAGCCAGGTTCGTCGTCTGGCTACACAAGGCCTCGAACGCTCCCTTTTCTGGGAGTAGGAAAACCGCTTTTAAAGCCGGAGCAGCAAGAGCAAGTTTTGGCTTATCTTGCTGACTCAGCCTCTAGCTCTTTTGCCTCCTCTCGTGAAACTGGTAAATGTCAAAGCAGCGCGTCGTTAGTGGATGTTCACGGTCAGGGACAAGTCGCTTCCTTGTCCTCTTCAGCAAAAACAACAACAGAGAAGAATGCAGCAGGCGACACAACGGGTTACTCCATGGAGCTCTTTACACATACCGTCCCTGGCTTAGAAAGTGAAGCAGTTAACAGTCCATGCCCATTACAAGTTGAATCTGACATGGAGTGCACTGATGCACAGCCACAGCCAGACTACTATCCTGGTCCTTTGACTCAGACCACAACATTGCCCTCGCAGGGTGCTGATCAAGAATCAGACCCTGATGAGACTATGTTGCCCCATCACGAACGCTATACCACCGACCGACACGGTGACACAGACGAAGTTGCAAACGAGCTACAAGAAGAGGTAATAGATGACCCAGTTCTTGACCCCGATTGGCAGCCATTGGGGGAACAGGGTGCAGGCGGCAGCAGTTCTGAAGCGGAGGAGGAGGGGCCGCAGCAGGCATCAACATCGCAACAGGTTCCATCTGCCGGGCCCGTATCTTGCCCAAAACGCGTGGCAAAGCTAAAACCTGTTGGAGGACAGCGTGGCCATCCGGTTAAAGCTCAGTCTGCAATGCCTGAAAAGGTATCCGATGCTAGAAAGAGTGCAGTCTGGCATTTTTTTAAACAACATCCAATTGATCAGCGCAAAGTCATCTGTCAAAAATGTTCAACTACCTTAAGCAGAGGACAGAATCTGAAAAGTCTCAATACAAGTTGCATGCATAGACATTTAACCACCATGCATTTGCAAGCCTGGACTAACTACCAAACGTCCCTTAAGGTTGTAGCACCCTCGGCCAATGAAGCTAGTCAGCAACGCAACATCCCTTCCGGCAGTGTAGGGCCACCATTTTCCGCACCACCTGCAGTATCTGTGCAGGTTTCTTTGCCAGGCCAAAGCCGTCAGGGTCAGGGAATCACCAGTTTCGTAGTAGGAAACACTGCATCTAGGGCACCGGTGGCAACAATACCATCTCCCACCGTCTCTCAGTCTGCCATGTCCACCGGCACCCCCGCTAGTTCCACGATCTCCAGCTCTCCAGTCCAGCTCACCCTACATGAGACTATGGTTAGAAAAAGGAAGTACTTAGCCTCGCATCCGCGTACACAGGGTTTGAACGCACACATAGCTAGACTAATCTCGTTAGAGATGATGCCCTACCGGTTAGTTGAAAGCGAAGCTTTCAAAGCCCTGATGGACTACGCTGTACCACGCTACGAGCTACCCAGTCGACACTTTTTTTCCAGAAAAGCCATCCCAGCCCTCCACCAGCATGTTAAAGAGCGCATCGTCCATGCACTCAGGCAATCTCTGAGCACAAAGGTGCACCTGACAACAGATGCATGGACCAGTAGGCATGGCCAGGGACGTTACGTGTCCATCACGGCACACTGGGTAAATGTGGTGGATGCAGGGTCCACAGGGGACAGCAAGTTTGGGACAGTTCTGCCTAGCCCACGGTCTATGAAACAATTGGCTGTAGCCGTTCGCACCCCCTCCTCCTCCTCTTCGTCCTCCTGCAGAAGCGAGAGCTCGTCCACAGACCGCAGTCGCACAACCACTCCATCCGCAGCTGCCACTGTTGCACACCAGGTCTCCCATTATCGGGCAGCTACTGGCAAACGTCAGCAGGCTGTATTGGCTATGAAGTGTTTGGGCGACAACAGACACACCGCGGAAGTTCTGTCCGAGTTCTTGCAGAAAGAAACGCAGTCGTGGCTGGGCACTGTAGATCTTGAGGCAGGCAAGGTAGTGAGTGATAACGGAAGGAATTTCATGGCTGCCATCTCCCTTTCCCAACTGAAACACATTCCTTGCCTGGCTCACACCTTAAACCTGGTGGTGCAGTGCTTCCTGAAAAGTTATCCGGGGTTATCCGACCTGCTCCTCAAAGTGCGTGGACTTTGCTCACATATCCGCCGTTCGCCCGTACACTCCAGCCGTATGCAGACCTATCAGCGTTCTTTGAACCTTCCCCAGCATCGCCTAATCATAGACGTTGCAACAAGGTGGAACTCAACACTGCACATGCTTCAGAGACTGTGTGAACAGAGGCGGGCTGTTATGTTTTTGTGGGAGGATACACATACACGGGCAGGCAGTAGGATGGCAGACATGGAGTTGTCAGGTGTGCAGTGGTCGAAGATTCAAGACATGTGTCAAGTCCTTCAGTGTTTTGAGGAATGCACACGGCTGGTTAGTGCAGACAACGCCATAATAAGCATGAGCATCCCCCTAATGCGTCTGCTGATGCAAAGTTTGACGCACATAAAGGATCAGGCGTCTGCAGCTGAGGAAGAGGAAAGCCTTGATGACAGTCAGCCATTGTCTGGCCAGGGCAGTGTACAGGACGAGGTAGCGGGCGAAGAGGAGGAGGAGGACGAGGAGGATGATGGGGATGATTATATTTTTAATGAGGAAGCTTTTCCGGGGCCACTGGAAATTGGTGGCGCGGCAAGGCCGGGTTCTGGTTTTTTGAGGGACACAAGTGACGTTGATTTGCCTGAAACTGCCCCTCAACCAAGCACAACCGCAGATTTGAGAACTGGAACTTTGGCCCACATGGCGGATTATGCCTTACGTATCCTCAAAAGGGACACACGCATAACTAAAATGATGAATGATGACGATTACTGGTTGGCCTGCCTCCTTGATCCTCGCTATAAAGGCAAATTGCAAAATATAATGCCACATGAGAACTTGGAACTAATATTAGCAACCATACAATCAACTCTTGTTGACCGTTTGCTTCTGGCATTCCCTGCACACAGCGCCCGTGATCGTTCTCACACGAGCTGCAGGGGCCAGCAGACCAGAGGAGTTAGAGGGGCAGAAATCAGAAGTGGCGTTGGCCAGAGGGGTTTTCTGACCAGGTTGTGGAGTGATTTTGCTATGACCGCAGACAGGACAGGTACTGCAGCATCAATTCAAAGTGACAGGAGACAACATTTATCCAGTATGGTTACAAACTATTTTTCATCCCTTATCGATGTTCTCCCTCAACCGTCATTCCCATTTGATTACTGGGCATCAAAATTAGACACCTGGCCAGAATTGGCAGAATATGCATTGCAGGAGCTTGCTTGCCCGGCAGCTAGTGTCCTATCAGAAAGAGTATTCAGTGCTGCAGGTTCAATACTAACAGAAAAAAGGACTCGTCTGGCTACCCAAAATGTAGATGATCTAACCTTCATTAAAATGAACCACAACTGGATTTCGAAATCTTTTGCCCCACCTTGCCCGGCTGACACCTAGCTTTCCTATGAAAAGGTCTTGCCTGTGGACTATTCTGAATGCCTTTTCCAATCTCGTAATTTTCAGCACCTGATTGTCCAGCATACGACATGTTTACACCTCACTAAATGGCCAAACTCCCCACACGGGGCCGTGGTATCGACACTTGGCGACAGCACCCATGAGAGTGCAGTTTGTCTGAAGAGGTGGGTGAGCCCGCTTTTGGTCGATGGCACTGCCACTGGGTCCCTCCTAGTACAATAAAGTGTCTCTGGCGGTGGTGGTGCGCACCCAACGTCAGACACACCGTTGTAATATGAGGGGCCCTGGGCCTGTACCGCCGGCCACAAGACAGTTTCCCCCCACCCCAGCTCAAACAGTGCTCTACCACTTGCAAAATTATCTCACAGCTCCACCAATGTTTAGTCTATGCGCTGACATCCTTCAATGCCTGCCACTGACAATACCATTGTATTGACATTTTTGTTATGTTAGGCCTTCGATGCCTGTCTGTGGTCACTCCTTCCACTAGGCCTCCACTGACCACACCACTGCTGCCCGTGTACCCCTGGAACCAATTTAAAATTGCCTACAGCCATGTGTTATTATTTTTGGCCTTCGATGCCTGTCTGCGGTCCATTCTTTCAACTACTACTACACTGACCAGGGCACTGCTGCCCGTGTACCCCTGGAACCAATTTAAAATTGCCTATAGCCATGTGTTATTATTTTAGGCTTTCGATGCCTGTCTGCGGTCACTCCTTCCACTAGGCCTCCACTGACCACACCACTGCTGCCCGTGTACCCCTGGAACCAATTTAAAATTGCCTACAGCCATGTGTTATTATTTTAGGCCTTCGATGCCTGTCTGCGGTCACTCCTTCCACTAGGCCTCTACTGACCACACCACTGCTGCCCGTGTACCCCTGGAACCAATTTAAAATTGCCTACAGCCAGCCCAATTTTTTTATTTTAGGCCTTCGATGCCTGTCTGCGGTCCATTCTTTCAACTACTACTACACTGACCAGGGCACTGCTGCCCGTGTACCCCTGGAACCAATTTAAAATTGCCTACAGCCATGTGTTATTATTTTAGGCCTTCGATGCCTGTCTGCGGTCACTCCTTCCACTAGGCCTCTACTGACCACACCACTGCTGCCCGTGTACCCCTGGAACCAATTTAAAATTGCCTACAGCCAGCCCAATTTTTTTATTTTAGGCCTTCGATGCCTGTCTGCGGTCCATTCTTTCAACTACTACTACACTGACCAGGGCACTGCTGCCCGTGTACCCCTGGAACCAATTTAAAATTGCCTACAGCCATGTGTTATTATTTTAGGCCTTCGATGCCTGTCTGCGGTCACTCCTTCCACTAGGCCTCCACTGACCACACCACTGCTGCCCGTGTACCCCTGGAACCAATTTAAAATTGCCTACAGCCATGTGTTATTATTTTAGGCCTTCGATGCCTGTCTGCGGTCACTCCTTCCACTAGGCCTCCACTGACCACACCACTGCTGCCCGTGTACCCCTGGAACCAATTTAAAATTGCCTACAGCCATGTGTTATTATTTTAGGCCTTCGATGCCTGTCTGCGGTCCATTCTTTCAACTACTACTACACTGACCAGGGCACTGCTGCCCGTGTACCCCTGGAACCAATTTAAAATTGCCTACAGCCATGTGTTATTATTTTAGGCCTTCGATGCCTGTCTGCGGTCACTCCTTCCACTAGGCCTCTACTGACCACACCACTGCTGCCCGTGTACCCCTGGAACCAATTTAAAATTGCCTACAGCCAGCCCAATTTTTTTATTTTAGGCCTTCGATGCCTGTCTGCGGTCCATTCTTTCAACTACTACTACACTGACCAGGGCACTGCTGCCCGTGTACCCCTGGAACCAATTTAAAATTGCCTACAGCCATGTGTTATTATTTTAGGCCTTCGATGCCTGTCTGCGGTCACTCCTTCCACTAGGCCTCCACTGACCACACCACTGCTGCCCGTGTACCCCTGGAACCAATTTAAAATTGCCTACAGCCATGTGTTATTATTTTAGGCCTTCGATGCCTGTCTGCGGTCCATTCTTTCAACTACTACTACACTGACCAGGGCACTGCTGCCCGTGTACCCCTGGAACCAATTTAAAATTGCCTACAGCCAGCCCAATTTTTTTATTTTAGGCCTTCGATGCCTGTCTGCGGTCCATTCTTTCAACTACTACTACACTGACCAGGGCACTGCTGCCCGTGTACCCCTGGAACCAATTTAAAATTGCCTACAGCCATGTGTTATTATTTTAGGCCTTCGATGCCTGTCTGCGGTCACTCCTTCCACTAGGCCTCCACTGACCACACCACTGCTGCCCGTGTACCCCTGGAACCAATTTAAAATTGCCTACAGCCATGTGTTATTATTTTAGGCCTTCGATGCCTGTCTGCGGTCCATTCTTTCAACTACTACTACACTGACCAGGGCACTGCTACCCGTGTACCCCTGGAACCAATTTAAAATTGCCTACAGCCATGTGTTATTATTTTAGGCCTTCGATGCCTGTCTGCGGTCACTCCTTCCACTAGGCCTCCACTGACCACACCACTGCTGCCCGTGTACCCCTGGAACCAATTTAAAATTGCCTACAGCCAGCCCAATTTTTTTATTTTAGGCCTTCGATGCCTGTCTGCGGTCCATTCTTTCAACTACTACTACACTGACCAGGGCACTGCTGCCCGTGTACCCCTGGAACCAATTTAAAATTGCCTACAGCCATGTGTTATTATTTTAGGCCTTCGATGCCTGTCTGTGGTCACTCCTTCCACTAGGCCTCCACTGACCAGACCACTGCTGCCCGTGTACCCCTGGAACCAATTTAAAATTGCCTACAGCCAGCCCAATTTTTTTATTTTAGGCCTTCGATGCCTGTCTGCGGTCCATTCTTTCAACTACTACTACACTGACCAGGGCACTGCTGCCCGTGTACCCCTGGAACCAATTTAAAATTGCCTACAGCCATGTGTTATTATTTTAGGCCTTCGATGCCTGTCTGTGGTCACTCCTTCCACTAGGCCTCCACTGACCACACCACTGCTGCCCGTGTACCCCTGGAACCAATTTAAAATTGCCTACAGCCAGCCCAATTTTTTTATTTTAGGCCTTCGATGCCTGTCTGCGGTCCATTCTTTCAACTACTACTACACTGACCAGGGCACTGCTGCCCGTGTACCCCTGGAACCAATTTAAAATTGCCTACAGCCATGTGTTATTATTTTAGGCCTTCGATGCCTGTCTGTGGTCACTCCTTCCACTAGGCCTCCACTGACCACACCACTGCTGCCCGTGTACCCCTGGAACCAATTTAAAATTGCCTACAGCCATGTGTTATTATTTTAGGCCTTCGATGCCTGTCTGCGGTCACTCCTTCCACTAGGCCTCCACTGACCACACCACTGCTGCCCGTGTACCCCTGGAACCAACATCAGAAAATATAAAAATAAGTATTTTGCTTATAAAAAAGAAAATACTGGAGAGATATCAAATGCAGACATTTTAACATTAAAAACAAACACACAACTAAAATCTGGTACAGTACTAAAAATGGCCACCAGCTACAATTACTTTCTCCTGCAAGTAGTTAACTGAAAGGTTTTTTAAATTGAAAACACAGATATGGCATCCACCGAGTGTTGTCCTGTCGCGTCTTCTTTATATTATTGCCGAGAAGATGCAAAACAATGAAAATAATAAAATCATTAATTACCAAAATAATAGAGAAAGTCAACACCACATTGCAAATAAACATTCATTCCAAATAAAGAAGCAGGGCGCGTCCGAGGGTGAGTATATACCTAATAAGAATATAATCACCCTTGGACGCGCAATGCTTATTTCCAACAGCCTTCCTTCCTAAGAATCAGCCCTTCCGTGGTGTAGAGAGACGTTGTGTTACACTCCAAGGTGTTCCCCAGGTTGCCTTTCCTGAGCTTCGATCTTCCGGCTCTCGTTTTGTAGTTGTTGGAAACTACGCTGCATTAGGCCTTCAAATTTGGTATGGGGTGTAGAGAGATGGTGTGTTCCACTCCAAGGTGTTCCCCAGGTTGCCTTTCCTGAGCTTCGATCTTCCGGCTCTCGTTTAGTAGTTCTTGGAAACTACACTGCATTAGGCCTTCAAATTGGGTATGGGGTGTAGAGAGAGGGTGTGTTACACTCCAAGGTGTTCCCCAGGTTGCCTTTCCTGAGCTTCGATCTTCCGGCTCTCGTTTAGTAGTTCTTGGAAACTACACTGCATTAGGCCTACAAATTGGGTATGGGGTGGAGAGAGATGGTGTGTTCCACTCCAAGGTGTTCCCCAGGTTGCCTTTCCTGAGCTTCGATCTTCCGGCTCTCGTTTAGTAGTTCTTGGAAACTACACTGCATTAGGCCTTCAAATTGGGTATGGGGTGTAGAGAGAGGGTGTGTTACACTCCAAGGTGTTCCCCAGGTTGCCTTTCCTGAGCTTCGATCTTCCGGCTCTCGTTTAGTAGTTCTTGGAAACTACACTGCATTAGGCCTACAAATTGGGTATGGGGTGGAGAGAGATGGTGTGTTACACTCCAAGGTGTTCCCCAGGTTTCCTTGCCATTGCTTCGGTCTTCCGACTCTCGTTTAGTAGTTGTAGAAAAGTACACTGCATTAGGCCTACAAAATGGGTATGGGGTGGAGAGAGATGGTGTGTTACACTCCAAGGTGTTCCCCAGGTTGCCTTTCCTGAGCTTCTATCTTCAGGCTCTCATTAAATTGTGGTTAAATGGAACAACTGCATTTGGCGTACTAGTTGGTTTGGGGCCTACTATCGGTGTCTGCCACTCCTTGCTGTTCTCCTGGTTTCCTGTCCTGAAATTCCATTTTCAGGCTCTCGTTAAGTAGTTGTTAATGTTAGACTGCATTTGGCCTACTAGTTGGGTTGGGGCCTACTATCGGTGTCTGCCACTCCTTGCTGTTCTCCTCCACTGAACAAAGCTGTGCCGCCTGTTTACTACGGTTGCCAATTTTGAACTGCATTTCGACTACTTACTGATTTGGCCCTACTCTCTGTGTCAGCCTCTCATTCCAGTTGTCCTCCACTGCAATGCCCCCTGGTTATTCCTGTGTTACCAATTTTGAACTGCATTTAGCCCACTTTATTCTTTGGGCCTATATCTGTGTTTCCACTTCATCGTGCCCATTGCCCAGCCAGTGATAGATGAGTCTGCTGGTACATTGACCCATAACGCAACATTCCCCGTGCATGCTACACAACAACATTGTGACCCTGCTGAAAGTCAGGTTGCTCTTCCCGCATACCATACCACCTTACACGGGGACAAAGAGGAAGGTGCAGATGAAAGTGCAGGTTCCTTCATCAGGTGGGGGGAGGAATACTAGTTGGCGACGTCACTGGCACAGGGCCTCTCATAGTACGCAAAAGTGTTGCTGCCGGTGGGAGGCGCCCCCGCCGTGCAAACACACCGCTGTACTTTGAGGGGCCCTGTGCCAGTGCCAATGCCAACAAGTGGGCCCCCCCTGCTTGCTCAGGATCACAGCACTTGCAAAGTTGAAATACTTACCTCTCCCTGCTCCACTGCCGTGACGTGGTCCAGATTTCCTGGGCCCACTAATTACTTGAACCAGCCCTACCCCACACAACTTTAGCCAAATGACCCCCAATTTCAAATGCCTTCCAATTATTATAAGGTAAATTACGCTTGACAAGCTTCATTAAGAAGAATGGATGGTTTTGACATTAAAATGGGCACTCTAGGTGTTTTCCTGGCCCCCACTCACTGCCGACTATGCTGCCCCATTGACTTGCATTGGGTTTCGTGTTTCGTGTCGTCGATCCCGACTTTACGTCATAATCGGCCGATTTCACTCGACCCGACTTTTGATATAGTCGGGTTTCGCGAAACCCGGCTCGACTCTAAAAAGGTCAAGGTCGCTCAACTCTACTCAAGAGCTTTAATAAATTGTTCTTATAATGATCAGTATCACACTGTCAGGATTCCATTCCTGCCCGAGTGGTCGTAACATATCGAAGAATGAAAATATAGATATAAAAATATAGAAATTAAATTATAAATTTATGGACTAAAAAAAAAAACAGAAATAGAAAGGTTAGATACAAATTCTAAAACATGAACAAGCCCTGTCTTTTATGGGGCTGTACTTTGGGAAAAATGAATTCAGAGTACAGAATCCTGGCTGTCGCATCTTTTTGGTCTCTTAAACTTTTCCACCATAAACTTGAAAGTTCTCCATCTACAAACACAGAGGTCATTAAATGCAGCCTCATGAAGATGTCACTGGAAACTGGCAATTTAATTCAAATGTCGAGACCCATGGGGTTACCATGGTTCTCGTCATTGTTCATATTTGCAGTCCTTGTCATTCACGTCCTGTCTTGATAAGCAGATGAGATGGAGATTACTCTGCTCAAACATTCCATCTTTTCCTTTATCCCCTGTCCGGTCCTGAGCACGAAATACCTGTTTTATTTATAATTCTGGTTGCTCTTGACATTGCGATCAATAGCTGTAGACATATGTCCAAGGCATCCCATGAAAAGTTTTGGTTGCCCCTTGTGAGGACTCATATTAGCTATGCAGCAGAATGACGGCGTAAACATAGGTTAGGACCTTGGAAGGAGCAAACTGATAATTAATTTATAAAAATATAAGACAACTAAAAGGATTAAGAGCTCAGACGTATCTGGCGG
Organism: Ranitomeya imitator; assembly: GCF_032444005.1. Classification (NCBI taxonomy): domain Eukaryota; kingdom Metazoa; phylum Chordata; class Amphibia; order Anura; family Dendrobatidae; genus Ranitomeya; species Ranitomeya imitator. The sequence goes on from NC_091284.1 coordinate 36,695,175, forward strand.
ACCCATGAGGACAAGACTCCTTATTGACCATTAAAGTGGCTGATGTTTGACAATGGCTAATCCTAAAAGGGCATTTCCACCTAGAATCAGAAGTCACTGAATCATTTTCTTCTATTAAGTTTCTAAAACTTCTCATCTGTGTACAGTATATCAGTTTCTGGACTTCATTTTAATAATAAAAAAGCATAACAATTGATATTTGTGGTTAAAACTGGGGGGTTGTCAAACAACCATTTTTTTAGCCATGGATGGAGTTTAAATGATAAACACCTTCCAGTGCCCCCGTGGATGCAAAGCAGGCCACTCCAGAGGTCTGCACAGAAGTCACAGTACTACAGCAGCGGTTAGGTGACTACACTAGAGATACATCTGATAATGCACTCTTCTACTCAACTGACCGCTGCAGCCAATCACAGGCTGTAGCACTATTTGAATCTTCCTTAAAAGAGGAAACATTGCTTCCGAAGCTGGGGCAGATCTCCAGAGCAGCTGGGGCAGATCTACAGAGCAGCCTGCGCCAGATCCGAGGGGTCAATGAAGGTGAGTATGCCTTTCATTATTATTTCAGAGCCGTCCATGCGTAAAAAAAAATATTTCACAGTTTGTGTGACTGAACATTGTGTGATGTGACAGAAGTTATCTGAGACAAACTTACTTATGAGGTCAGCTTATATGACTTAGGGTGAACCATGTGGTGCAGTAGGCTATGTGGCCAATGGCTATACAATTTTGCCTAAAAAGTGAGCTATGGGTAGAATTTCAGCCATGTGTGCTCAACTACACTATGTTGTCTTACCCTTAAAGGGACTCTGTCACCTGAATTTGGAGGGAACAATTTTCAGCCATAGGGGCGGGGTTTTCGGGTGTTTGATTCACCCTTTCCTTACCCGCTGGCTGCATGCTGGCTGCAATATTGGATTGAAGTTTATTCTCTGTCCTCCAAAGTACACGCCTGCGCAAGGCAAGATTGCTACGGAGATGTCACTGCAGCTTACTTGAATACGACCACTTGTGATGTTGGAGCGCCCGCTAGGACGGTGGGGTAATCGGGCTGAGTCCGGCAGCACTCAAAGGGGTGGTCACGGAAGTGATGACCCGGTCCGTGACCCTGGGTGTCCAATTAAAGGGGATGAAGTGTAGTAGAAAATAAAGTCTATGGAAAAATGTTTGTGACGCCACCTGTGGTACTCGACCAGGGATGGCTGACGCTGCTTAAAGTTGACCACTGGGGCTGATGGTGTTGCAGCAGAGTTGGTATAGCTTCCCACAGGGCTACCAGAGCAGTTTGTAAGGTATGATAGATGGTGGGGTGCAGGACTGAGGGTGCAGGAAATAAATGGAGGACACAGGTATTGCAGTTTCCTTACCTTTTACTGGTGAAATTGCAGGTGCAGTCTGGGGCACAGGCTACAGGTGTTGATGGGGTCCGGGCAGCCTGGGAGTATCTTGGGATCCACCTAGCCAGGTGGGTTCAGATGCCTTCCTTTTGCGCTGTGCTCTCTGTCCCTTGCTGCCTGAAGCTTTACACAAGTTCCTCTTGGTGTCTGTTTCTCCTAATCCGTATGTTTGACAGCATGAGCCTTGCACGGGCACGGGTGTTGTATGTTTGTGTTACCTGCTAAGTGGATCCCTCCTTACCTCCAGGCTTCACATCACCCCCTGTGAGGAAGACAATGCCATTGTGGCAACCGGACTCCTGGGGTGCCACAATGTCACATCAGTTTACTTGCCTGAACCACCTACAGACATTATGAATGATTAAATAAGTAAAGGAAAAGGCGCAAACAAGCTTCTATATATAATTTGTGTGACATTATTTTATTTGTATAGTGCGGTATGTGTACAGTTAAATGTTATCTCAGATTATCGTTTTCATCAGCAATTTCCTCTTGTTCTTATCTGATTTTATCGGCATATCTTGTCCATATGGTTTATGTCACACAGGTAAACATCATACAATTTGCTCTTATTTGTAATTAATGTGTTAATAACATTTGTTTCCTGTCTTACATGTACAGTTTTTTTTTTCAGATCTGAGGAAACAGTGTGTTTTATTTGATTTATTTTATTATATCATGTTGATTGATAATAATCTTCAAGCTTTGTGGCCCCAATGTAAAATCTGTATCTGGCCTCTCAGAGGCACCAGGCCTCACATTGAGGGGAACACATACTAGATGTGCAGCTGTTGTGTTGCGGAAGAAGCTCCAGCAACAAGCCACAGGCCGCACTGCTAAATATAGAAAGATTTTTTCTATCTAAAGATCTAAATGGTATTTTTCTTCTTTACAGGCACATTGTACTGGTACTTACATAAACATCTCTTCAGTATATATCTGTACGTTAGAAGTAAAATAAAAAAAAACAATCTTTTTTTTCCCTACAAAATATTTAAAAATTAATTAAAACAGTTACAAAAAAAACATTTTAATACACCTATAAAAATAAACATCATAAGCCAGTAAATAGCATGACATATTTGGTATCCCTATAATTATAAAAACTCGTACTATACAATGAACAGATCTCCGGTGATTGGTAAATGATGTAAAAATAAAAATGTGTTTTTTTTCTCTCCGTTAAATCCACAAAAAATATAACACAAATGTATTGCTTATGTACGTGCTGGGCAAAATGGTACAAAAAAAGTGCTGAGCCGGCTGTCAGTCAGTTCCAGGGGCGCGGTTACAGCTGTAGCTCACTATGTACTGAGCGGTGACTGAAGCTGCAGCGGCCTGCGCCTCTATCACTGAAATCCCAATGCTGCCGGGAGGAATTAAGTTCACTTCCTCCAGGCAGTGGGGCTCTCAAGGCGGATGACGAGCAACTTCAGGATACTGTTAACCTGCAGATTAACCCTATATCGGAGGGTTAATAGCTTTTTTTTTTTGAATGACCGTTTCCCTTTAATTAAATTGATGAACTGTCCTTAAAGGAGTTGTCCAGTCTCACAGTGACTGTTGACTTTTCTTCCAGGTGACTGCCGATCAGTGACAGTGTACGATGAGCACACCTTCGCAATTCCCCAATGTATCCCATGCAGGTAGGCGGTCACATGACTGCGTGTATTTATTTGATTTACATACTTACAATCACAAGCCGATCAGACTCCTATGTGATCTCGGGTTGTGGATCCAATTTGTTCTCATGCTAGCCAGGAGGATGCTAGAAGTGAAGCCTGTGCATGAGCTTCATAGGAGAACAAAAGATTTATTCTATAGCGCCATTAATTCCACAGCGCTTTACAAACGCCATCAGGCGATTGCAAATTCAAAGACCCTAAAAGGATTAAGAAAAGTAAAAAAAAAAGTTCAAAACTATATAAAAATTACAATCACAACCTTTGATAAAAAAAGGAAATCTAATACCTATATAAAAACTATACGTTTGGTAGCCCTGTACTCATACTGACCAGGAAATTCATACTTCATTTTTCTTCCCCAAATTTCATTGCACCGCAATTTTTTTCCCATTTTCCAGTACATATGGTAAAGTAAACGGCGTCATTCAAAACTACAGGTTGGCTAAAAAAAATAAAAAATAGACCTTGTATGTCGTCTGTTTTCATGGAAAAATAAAAAGGTATGTCTTTTGGAAAAAGGAAAGAAAAAAATGCAAATCGGGAAAATTGTCATATACGGTATATACTACTCTATAAAAAGTTTTAGGCAGGTATGATAAATAATACTGCACAGTAAGAATGCTTTTAAAAATAGAAGTGTTAATAGTCTATTTTTCCTAACTAACAAAATGCAATAATATTTGTACAATGAGGACAACATTAATACCGACCAACTCCCCAACTCCATTTACAGAAATGCAACCCCAAACCTTACAAGAAACCTCCATCAAGCTGCACTGTCCCTGCATTATTCTTCAGTTCTCCAGCCCTTCAGGGAACAAACTGCTTTTTGTTACAATCAAAAATTTCACATTTTGACTCATCAGTCCAGAGAACCTGCCGCCATTTTTCTGCATCGCAGTTCCTATGTTTTTGTGCATAGTTGAGTGACTTAGTCTTGGTTTCAATGTTGAAGTTATGGGATCTTCCCCTCAATTCTACCACGTCTGGCCAGAGTTCCAAACAGTAGATGGGTGTAGCTGGGTCCCACTGGTTCCTGCCAGCTCTGAACTGATGCCACTGCTGGACATCTTCTCATTTAGATGGGGAGTAAGCATCATGTGTATTTCATGAGGTGCACTAAGTTTTCTTGGCCAACCACTGCAACTTTGGTCCTCAGTGTCGCTCATTTCAATGCTGACAAATACAGGCAAATATTTATCCATCAGGTAACATCAGGAGGCATTTGGCTCCAAATTTATTCTGTAGCAGAAAAACGACCCGACCCCAAACATCCAGCCATAGCCATTAAGAACTACATTCAGCGTAAAAAAGAAAAAGAAGTCCTTGAAGTGATGATACGTGTTGTGAATTCTGTTATCGAACTCCCTCCTGTGGTCATGAATGGTACTTCGGCGAGTTCTGTCCATGGACTCCCTCTGGTGGCTGTGAGTGGAGCTGCTGCTTCTGAGGTTCCTTCCACAGGTGATGTAGTTTATTCTTTGGCTGGCTGTTCTATTTAACTCCACTCAGATCGTTACTCCATGCCAGCTGTCAATGTTCTTGTACTGGTTCAGTTCGCTCTTGGATCTTTCTGGTGACCTGTCAACTCCAGCAGAAGCTAAGTCCCTGCTAGTTATTTATTTGTTCATTGTTTCCTTGTCCAGCTGGCTATCATTATCTTGCCCTGCTAGCTGGAAGCTCTGGGATGTAGAGTGGCACCTCCGCACCGTGAGTCGGTGCGGAGGTCTTTTTGCACACTCTGCGTGGTCTTTTTGTAGGGTTTTGTGCTGACCGCAAAGATACCTTTCCTATCCTCAGTCTGTTTAGTAAGTCTGGCCTCCCTTTGCTAAAACCTGTTTCATTTCTGTGTTTGTGACTTTCATCTTATCTCACTGTCTATATATGTGGGGGGCTGCCTTTTCCTTTGGGGAATTTCTCTGAGGCAAGGTAGGCTTTATTTTCTATCTTTAGGGCTAGTTAGCTCTTAGGCTGTGAAGAGGCGTCTAGGTCGTGTTAGGTACGCTCCACGGCTATTTCTAGTTGTGTGAAAGGATTAGGGATTGCGGTCGGCAGAGCTCCCACTTCCCAGAGCTTGTCCTGTGTGAGTTTAACCATCAGGTCGTTCCGGATGCTCCTAACCACCAGGTCCATAACAGTACAGCTGGCCCAAAGTATTAATGCATCTCAATAGAGGGATAAGAGAAGTTCTGAGACCATTTTTTTTTCTCTGCAGTGTTTTTTGTCTTTCTTTTCCCCTAAGCCTCTGGGTGGTTCAGGACACAGGTGTAGATATGGACATTCAAGGTCTGTCCTTTTGTGTGGATCATCTCAATGCAAGGGTACAAAACATTCAAGATTTTGTGGTTCAGAATCCGATGTTAGAGCCTAGGTTCCAATTCCTGATTTGTTTTCTGGGGATAGATCTAAGTTCCTGAATTTCAAAAATAATTGTAAACTGTTTCTAGCTTTGAAACCCCGCTCCTCTGGTGACCCCGTTCAACAAGTAAAAATCATTATTTCTTTGTTGCGTGGTGACCCTCAAGACTGGGCATTTTCCCTTGCGCCAGGAGATCCTGCATTGCGTGATGTAGATGCGTTTTTTCTGGCGCTTGGATTGTTTTATGATTAACCAAATTCAGTGGATCAGGCAGAGAAAATCTTGCTGGCTTTGTGTCAGGGTCAGGATGAAGCGGAGGTGTACTGTCAGAAGTTTAGAAAGTGGTCTGTGCTTACTCAGTGGAATGAGTGTGCCCTGGCGGCAATTTTCAGAAAGGGTCTTTCTGAAGCCCTTAAGGATGTCATGGTGGGATTTCCCACGCCTGCTGGTCTGAATGAGTCTATGTCCTTGGCCATTCAGATCGATCGGCGCTTGCGTGAGCGCAAAGCTGTGCACCATTTGGCGGTATTCTCTGAGCATAGGCCTGAGCCTATGCAGTGTGATAGGACTTTGACTAGAGCTGAACAGCAAGAACACAGACGTCGGAATTGGCTGTTGATTCCACTCATGCTATCTCCGATTGTCCTAAGCGCACTAAGCGGTTCGCTAGGTCTGCCACTATTAGTACTGTACAGTCTAAATTTCTTTTGCCCGTTACTCTAATTTGCTCTCTGTCGTCCTATTCTGTTATGGCATTTGTGGATTCAGGCACTGCCCTGAATTTGATAGACTTGGAGTTTGCCAGGCGCTGTGCTTTTTTCTTGGAGCCCTTGCAGTATCCTATTCCATTGAGAGGAATTGATGCTACGCCTTTGGCCAAGAATAAGCCTCAGTACTGGACTCAATTGACCATGTGCATGGCTCCTGCACATCAGGAGGATATTCGCTTTTTGGTGTTGCATAATCTGCATGATGTGGTCGTTTTGGGGTTGCCATGGCTACAGGTCCATAATCCAGTATTGGATTGGAAATCTATGTCTGTGTCCGGCTGGGGTTGTCAGGGGGTACATGGTGATGTTCCATTGCTGTCAATTTCGCCTTCCACTCCTTCTGAAGTCCCTGAGTTTTTGTCAGATTACCGGGATGTATTTGAAGAGCCCAAATCCGGTGCCTTACCTCCTCATAGGGATTGCGATTGTGCAATTAATTTGATTCCTGGTAGTAAGTTTCCTAAGGGCCGACTGTTTAATTTGTCTGTGCCAGAGCACGCCGCTATGCGGAGTTATATAAAGGAATCCTTGGAGAAAGGTCATATTCGCCCGTCGTCATCACCGTTGGGAGCAGGGTTCTTTTTTGTGGCCAAGAAGGATGGCTCTTTGAGACCTTGTATTGATTACCGCCTTCTTAATAAGATCACAGTCAAATTTCAGTACCCTTTGCCGCTGCTGTCTGATTTGTTTGCTCGGATTAAGGGGGCTAGTTGGTTCACCAAGATAGATCATCGAGGGGCGTATAATCTTGTGCGAATTAAACAGGGCGATGAATGGAAAACAGCATTTAAGACGCCCGAGGGCCATTTTGAGTACCTGGTTATGCCATTCGGGCTTTCTAATGCTCCATCTGTGTTTCAGTCCTTTATGCATGACATCTTCCGAGAGTACCTGGATAGATTCATGATTGTATATTTGGATGATATTTTGGTCTTTTCGGATGATTGGGAGTCTCATGTGAAGCAGGTCAGATTGGTGTTCCAGGTCCTTCGTGTGAATTCCTTGTTTGTGAAGGGGTCGAAATGTCTCTTTGGGGTTCAGAAGGTTTCATTTTTGGGTTTCATTTTTTCCCCTTCTACTATCGAGATGGACCCTGTTAAAGTTCAGGCCATTTATGATTGGACTCAGCCGACATCTGTGAAGAGCCTGCAGAAGTTCCTGGGCTTTGCTAATTTTTACCGTCGCTTCATCGCTAATTTTTCTAGTGTTGCTAAACCGTTGACTGATTTGACCAAGAAAGGTGCTGATGTGGTCAATTGGTCCTCTGCGGCTGTAGAGGCTTTTCAGGAGTTGAAGCGTCGTTTTTCTTCTGCCCCTGTGTTGTGCCAGCCAGATGTTTCGCTCCCGTTTCAGGTCGAGGTTGATGCTTCTGAGATTGGAGCAGGGGCTGTTTTGTCGCAAAGAAGTTCTGATGGCTCGGTGATGAAACCATGTGCCTTCTTTTCTAGAAAATTCTCGCCTGCTGAGCGCAATTATGATGTTGGCAATCAAGAGTTGTTGGCCATGAAGTGGGCATTCGAGGAGTGGCGACATTGGCTTGAAGGAGCCAAGCATCGCGTGGTGGTCTTGACGGATCACAAGAATTTGACTTATCTCGAGTCTGCCAAACGGTTGAATCCTAGACAGGCTCGATGGTCGCTGCTTTTCTCCCGTTTTGATTTTGTGGTTTCGTACCTTCCGGGCTCTAAGAATGTGAAGGCTGATGCCCTGTCAAGGAGTTTTGTGCCTGACTTTCCGGGTGTTCCTGAGCCGGCGGGTATTCTCAAAGAGGGGGTAATTTTGTCTGCCATCTCCCCTGATTTGCGGCGCGTGCTGCAGAAGTTTCAGGCTGATAGACCTGACCGTTGTCCAGCGGAGAAACTGTTTGTCCCTGATAGATGGACTAGTAGAGTTATCTCTGAGGTTCATTGTTCGGTGTTGGCGGGTCATCCTGGAATCTTTGGTACCAGAGATTTGGTGGCTAGATCCTTTTGGTGGCCTTCTTTGTCACTGGATGTGCGTTCTTTTGTGCAGTCCTGTGGGACTTGTGCTCGGGCTAAGCCCTGCTGTTCTCGTGCCAGTGGGTTGCTTTTGCCCTTGCCGGTCCCGAAGAGGCCCTGGACGCATATTTCCATGGATTTTATTTCAGATCTCCCTGTCTCTCAAAGGATGTCGGTCATTTGGGTGGTTTGTGATCACTTCTCTAAGATGGTCCATTTGGTACCCTTGTCTAAATTGCCTTCCTCCTCTGATTTGGTGCCATTGTTTTTCCAGCATGTGGTTCGTTGGCATGGCATTCCGGAGAATATCGTCTCGGACAGAGGTTCCCAGTTTGTTTCAAGGTTTTGGCGGTCCTTTTGTGCTAAGATGGGCATTGATTTGTCTTTTTCTTCGGCTTTCCATCCTCAGACAAATGGCCAAACCGAACGAACTAATCAGACTTTGGAAACATATCTGAGATGCTTTGTTTCTGCTGATCAGGATGATTGGGTGTCCTTCTTGCCTTTGGCTGAGTTCGCCCTTAATAATCGGGCCAGCTCGGCTACTTTGGTTTCGCCTTTTTTCTGTAATTCTGGTTTCCATCCTCGTTTCTCTTCAGGGCAGGTTGAGCCTTCGGACTGTCCTGGTGTGGACACGGTGGTGGACAGGTTGCAGCAGATTTGGACTCATGTGGTGGACAATTTGACATTGTCCCAGGAGAAGGCTCAACGTTTCGCTAACCGCCGGCGCTGTGTGGGTCCCCGACTTCGTGTTGGGGATTTGGTTTGGTTGTCATCTCGTCATGTTCCTATGAAGGTTTCCTCTCCTAAGTTTAAGCCTCGTTTCATTGGTCCATATAAGATTTCTGAAGTTCTCAATCCTGTGTCATTTCGTTTGGCCCTTCCAGCTTCTTTTGCCATCCATAATGTGTTCCATAGGTCGTTGTTGCGGAGATACGTGGCGCCTATGGTTCCCTCCGTTGATCCTTCTGCCCCGGTGTTGGTCGAGGGGGAGTTGGAGTATGTGGTGGAGAAGATTTTGGATTCTCGTATTTCGAGACGGAAACTCCAGTACCTGGTCAAGTGGAAGGGTTATGGTCAGGAAGATAATTCCTGGGTTTTTGCCTCTGATGTTCATGCTGCCGATCTAGTTCATGCCTTTCATTTGGCTCGTCCTGATCGGCCTGGGGGCTCTGGTGAGAGTTCGGTGACCCCTCCTCAAGGGGGGGGTACTGTTGTGAATTCTGTTATCGAACTCGCTCCTGTGGTCATAAATGGTACTTCGGCGAGTTCTGTCCATGGACTCCCTCTGGTGGCTGTGAGTGGAGCTGCTGCTTCTGAGGTTCCTTCCACAGGTGATGTAGTTTATTCTTTGGCTGGCTGTTCTATTTAACTCCACTCAGATCGTTACTCCATGCCAGCTGTCAATGTTCTTGTACTGGTTCAGTTCGCTCTTGGATCTTTCTGGTGACCTGTCTACTCCAGCAGAAGCTAAGTCCCTGCTAGTTATTTATTTGTTCATTGTTTCCTTGTCCAGCTGGCTATCATTATCTTGCCCTGCTAGCTGGAAGCTCTGGGATGCAGAGTGGCACCTCCGCACCGTGAGTCGGTGCGGAGGTCTTTTTGCACACTCTGCGTGGTCTTTTTGTAGGGTTTTGTGCTGACCGCAAAGATACCTTTCCTATCCTCAGTCTGTTTAGTAAGTCTGGCCTCCCTTTGCTAAAACCTGTTTCATTTCTGTGTTTGTGACTTTCATCTTATCTCACTGTCTATATATGTGGGGGGCTGCCTTTTCCTTTGGGGAATTTCTCTGAGGCAAGGTAGGCTTTATTTTCTATCTTTAGGGCTAGTTAGCTCTTAGGCTGTGAAGAGGCGTCTAGGTTGTGTTAGGAACGCTCCATGGCTATTTCTAGTGTGTGTGATAGGATTAGGGATTGCGGTCGGCAGAGCTCCCACTTCCCAGAGCTTGTCCTGTGTGAGTTTAACCATCAGGTCGTTCCGGGTGCTCCTAACCCCCAGGTCCATAACAGATACGGCCCTCAGAGAGCCCTGATCTCATCATCCAATCTGTCTGGGATCAAATGAAGAGACAGAAAGATTTGCACAAGTGACGCCCACAGAAGATCTGGGGTCAGTTCTCCAAGATGTTTGGAACAATCTCCTGCCGAGTTCCTTCAAAAGTGTGCAAGTGCAAGCACTAAGAAGATATTATGAAGACAAAGGGCGGTCACCAAATATTGATTTTGATTCAGATTTCTCTATAGTTCATTCACTTTGCATTCTCTTAACTGATATAAGAAAAAACTATTAACACTTTAATTTACACACCAAACAGACACATACAGTATATATACCATATATACTTGAGTATATACCGCCTCAATGCATTAACCTAACGATCCCTGTGTGGCCTATTTATAATAAAAAAAAAAAAAAAAAAAAAAAAAAAAGGTTCCTCGCATCATGTTCTCATACACTTTATGCAGTTAATAGCCCTCTGTGTCTGTACTGTTACATACTTAGGCAGGTAACTGGTTCATGCAGCTTTACATGAACACCTGAGCCTTACACTATAGCTGGTCCGAATAACTAAAGCAATTGTTACCATCCACCTCTCGTGTCTCCCCTTTTCCCCATAGTTTGTAAGCTTGCGAGCAGGGCCCTCACTCCTCTTGGTATCTATTTTGAACTGTGATTTCTGTTATGCTGTAATGTCTATTGTCTGTACAAGTCCCCTCTAGAATTTGTAAAGCGCTGCGGAATATGTTGGCGCTATATAAATAAAAATTATTATTATTATTAAGCCGAGATTTTCAGCACAAAAAAAATTGGCTGAAAGTGCCCCTCTCGGCTTATACTCGAGTAATGGAAGGCGGGGGGGTCGGTGGGTCAGGGGAAGCGACGCCTGTCAAATACTCACCTGCTCCCAGCGCTCCTGGCGCGGTCCCTGCATGTCCCATGGTCTTCGGGCGCGGCAGCTTCTTCCCCTGTTCAGCGGTCACTGGTACCGCTCATTAAAGTAACGAATATGGACTCCACTCCCATAGGGGTGGAGCCGCATATTCATTACTGTAATGAGTAGTGCCACGTGACCGCTCACTACAGGAAGAAGCTGCCGCTCCCGGAGACATGGGACATGTGGGGACCACGTCCGGAGCGCTGGAAGCAGTGAGTATGTCATATTCACCTTTCCGCGTTCCACCGGCGCTCCGTGTTCCGCATCCTCTGCACTGACTGTTCAGGTCAGAGGGCGCGATGACGTATTAAGTGTGCGCACCGCCCTCTGCCTGAACAGTCACTGTGGAGAGACGGGATGCTGAGGAGCAGCGGGCAGCAACGAGAGGTGAGTATGGAGCATTATATGGGGTATCTATGGGGCCACAAAGAACTGCATGGAGCATTATATGGGGTATCTATGGGGCCATAAAGAACTGCATGGAGCATTATATGGAGCATTACATGGGGCCATAAAGAACTGCATGGAGCATTATATGGGGCCATAAAGAACTGCATGGAGCATGATATGGGGTATCTATGGGGCCATAAAGAACTACATGGAGCATTATATGGGGCATCTTATGGGGCCATAAAGAACTGCATGGAGCATTATATGGGGCATATTTGTATATGGAGCATCTTATGGGGTCATAATGAACTGTATGAAGCATTATATGGGGCCTATTTTGTATGGAGCATCTTATGGGGCCCATTATGAACTGTAAGGAGCATTATATGAGGCTCCTGATTCAATATGGATATTCAAAAAACACGTAACCTACTGATGTCTCAATTAATTTTACTTTTATTGGTATCTATTTTTATTTTTTGACATTTACCGGTAGCTGCTGCATTTTCCACCCTAGGCTTATACTCGAGTCAATATGTTTTCCCAGTTTTTTTATGCAAAATTAGGGGGGTCGGCTTATACTCGAGTATATACGGTATATTTATATACATATATAGACACATTACTGTAAATATATATATACATATGTTTTTTTCTGCTATTTGATGTTAGTTATTTTATGTCCTTTTTCACTACAAGCATTACTCCTCTCACCTGCACTTTGTGCCTTTGTTCGGTGATGTTTTTATAGCAGAAGCTACGGGGAAATTAATGTTCATGGCTCACGTTGACGAGCAGAGAGCACATTACACCCAGTTCAAATCAGGTTAGGTATTAGGACAGAAATCCCTAGAACCCCACCCTTGTCTTTACTGAATTTGACAGTATATCAAGAACATTTTCTTTCCTCTGTATATTTATAGTAATAAATATAGTTATAAATATAATAATAATAATAGGTATAATACAGGTCCTTCTCAAAAAATTAGCATATAGTGTTAAATTTCATTATTTACCATAATGTAATGATTACAATTAAACTTTCATATATTATAGATTCATTATCCACCAACTGAAATTTGTCAGGTCTTTCATTGTTTTAATACTGATGATTTTGGCATACAACTCCTGATAACCCAAAAAACCTGTCTCAATAAATTAGCATATCAAGAAAAGGTTCTCTAAACGACCTATTACCCTAATCTTCTGAATCAACTAATTAACTCTAAACACATGCAAAAGATACCTGAGGCTTTTATAAACTCCCTGCCTGGTTCATTACTCAAAACCCCCATCATGGGTAAGACTAGCGACCTGACAGATGTCAAGAAGGCCATCATTGACACCCTCAAGCAAGAGGGTAAGGGTACCGTCACACTATAACATTTCGATCGCTACGACGGTACGATTCGTGACGTTCCAGCGATATCGTTACGATATCGCTGTGTCTGACACGCAGCAGCGATCAGGGATCCTGCTGAGAATCGTACGTCGTAGCAGATCGTATGGAACTTTCTTTCATCGCTGGATCTCCCGCTGTCATCGCTAGATCGGTGTGTGTGACACCGATCTAGCGATGCGATCCAGCGATGCGTTCGCTTGTAACCAGGGTAAACATCGGGTAACTAAGCGCAGGACCGCGCTTAGTTACCCGATGTTTACCCTGGTTACAAGCGTTAAACTAAAAAAAAACAAACAGCACATACTTACATCTGGTGTCCGTCAGGTCCCTTGCCGTCTCTGCTTCCCGCACTGTGACTGCCGGCCGTAAAGTGAAAGCAGAGCACAGCGGCTGTGCTTTCACTTTCACTTTACGGCCGGCAGTCACTGAGTGCGGGAAGCAGACTGCAAGGGACCTGACGGACACCAGAATGTAAGTATGTGCTGTTTGTTTTTTTTAGTTTAACGCTTGTAACCAGGGTAAACATCGGGTAACTAAGCGCGGTCCTGCGCTTAGTTACCCGATGTTTACCCTGGTTACCCAGGGACCTCGGTATCGTTGGTTGCTGGAGAGCTGTCTGTGTGACAGCTCCCCAGCGACCACACTACGATTTACCTACGATCACGGCCAGGTCATATCGCTGGTCGTGATCGTAGGTAAATCGTATAGTGTGACGGTACCCTAAGACCCAGAAAGAAATTTCTCAACAAATAGGCTGTTCCCAGAGTGCTGTATCAAGGCACCTCAATGGTAAGTCTGTTGGAAGGAAACAATGTGGCAGAAAACGCTGTACAACGAGAAGAGGAGACCGGACCCTGAGGAAGATTGTGGAGAAGGACCGATTCCAGACCTTGGGGAACCTGAGGAAGCAGTGGACTGAGTCTGGTGTGGAAACATCCAGAGCCACCGTGCACAGGCGTGTGCAGGAAATGGGCTACAGGTGCCGCATTCCCCAGGTAAAGCCACTTTTGAACCATAAACAGCGGCAGAGGCGCCTGACCTGGGCTACAGAGAAGCAGCACTGGACTGTTGCTAAGTGGTCCCAAGTACTTTTTTCTGATGAAAGCAAATTTTGCATGTCATTCGGAAATCAAGGTGCCAGAGTCTGGAGGAAGACTGGGGAGAAGGAAATGCCAAAATGCCTGAAGTCCAGTGTCAAGTACCCACAGTCAGTGATGGTGTGGGGTGCCATGTCAGCTGCTGGTGTTGGTCCACTGTGTTTCATCAAGGGTCAATGCAGCTAGCTATCATGAGATTTTGGAGCACTTCATGCTTCCATCGGCTGAAATGCTTTATGGAGATGAAGATTTCATTTTTCAGCACGACCTGGCACCTGCTCACAGTGCCAAAACCACTGGTAAATGGTTTACTGACCATGGTATTACTGTGCTCAATTGGCTTGCCAACTCTCCTGACCTGAACCCCATAGAGAATCTGTGGGATATTGTGAAGAGAAAGTTGAGAGACGCAAGACCCAACACTCTGGATGAGCTTAAGGCCGCTATTGAAGCATCCTGGGCCTCCATAACATCTCAGCAGTGTCACAGGCTGATTGCCTCCATGCCACGCCGCATTGAAGCAGTCATTTCTGCCAAAGGATTCCCGACCAAGTATTGAGTGCATAACTGAACATTATTATTTGTTGGTTTTTTTGTTTGTTATTAAAAAACACTTTTATTTGATTGGATGGGTGAAATATGCTAATTTATTGAGACAGGTTTTTTGGGTTATCAGGAGTTTTATGCCAAAATCATCAGTATTAAAACAATAAAAGACCTGACAAATTTCAGTTGGTGGATAATGAATCTATAATATATGAAAGTTTAATTGTAATCATTACATTATGGTAAATAATGAAATTTAACACTATATGCTAATTTTTTGAGAAGGACCTGTATATATAAAATCTAATAAACTATAATAAATATAAAAAAATATTATAAATATGCTATTTATACATTTTTTTAAATTTTGACCGGATTACCGTATATACTCGAGTATAAGCCGACCCCCTAATTTTGCCACAAAAAACTGGGAAAACATATTGACTCGAATATAAGCCTAGGGTGGAAAATGCAGCAGCTACCGGTGAATTTCAAAAATAAAAATAGATGCTCCATACTGTTCATTATGGCCCCATAGCTGTGCCATATAGTGCTCTGCACCGTTCATTATTGCCCCATAGCTGTGCCATATAGTGCTCTGCATGTTCATTATTGCCCCATAGCTGTGCCATATAGTGCTCTGCACCGTTCATTATTGCCCCATAGCTGTGCCATATAGTGCTCTGCACCGTTCATTATTGCCACATAGCTGTGCCATATAGTGCTCTGCACCGTTCATTATTGCCCCGTAGCTGTGCCATATAGTGCTCTGCACCGTTCATTATGGCCCCATAGCTGTGCCATAAAGTGCTCTGCACCGTTCATTATTGCCCCATAGCTGTGCCATATAGTGCTCTGCACCGTTCATTATTGCCCCATAGCTGTGCCATATAGTACTCTGCGCCGTTCATTATTTCCCCATAGCTGTGCCATATAGTGCTCTGCACCGTTCATTATTGCCCCATAGCTGTGCCATATAGTGCTCTGCGCCGTTCATTATTGCCCCATAACTGTGCCATATAGTGCTCTGCACCGTTCATTGTTGCCCCATAGCTGTGCCATATAGTGCTCTGCACCGTTCATTATTGCCCCATAGCTGTGCCATATAGTGCTCTGCACCGTTCATTGTTGCCCCATAGCTGTGCCATAAAGTGCTCTGCGCCGTTCATTATTGCCCCATAGCTGTGCCATATAGTGCTCTGCACCGTCCATTATTGCCCCATAGCTGCCATATAGTGCTCAGCGCCGTTCATTATTGCCCCATAGCTGTGCCATATAGTGCTCTGCGCCGTTCATTATTGCCCCATAGCTGCCATATAGTGCTCTGCGCCGTTCATTATTGCCCTATAGCTGCCATATAGTACTCTGCGCCGTTCATTATTGCCCCATAGCTGTGCCATATAGTGCTCTGCGCCGTTCATTATTGCCCCATAGCTGCCATATAGCGCTCTGCACCGTTCATTATTGCCCCATAGCTGTGCCATATAAATCTGTGCCATTGCTGCTGCAATAAAAAAAAATGCCATACTCACCTCGCTGCTTGCAGCTCCCGGCGTCTCGTCTCGGCGTCTCTCCGCACTGACTGATCAGGCAGAGGGCGCCGCGCACACTATATGCGTCATCGCGCCCTCTGACCTGAATAGTCAGAGCAAGAGGACACGAAGACAGAGCGGCGCCCGGCGTGTGGAACGCGGACAGGTGAATATTACATACTTACCTGCTCCCGGCGTCCCGCTCCCTCTGCCCGTCACACGGTCTTCGGTGCCGCAGCCTCTTCCTCTATCAGCGGTCACCGCTGATTAGAGAAATGAATATGCGGCTCCACCCCTATGGGAGGTGGAGCCGCATATTCATTTCTCTAATCAGCGGTCCCACGTGACCGCTGAACAGGGGAAGAGCTGCAGCACCGAAGACCGTGTGATGGGCAGAGGGAGCGTCAGGACCGCCGGGACTAGGTGAGTATGCCTCAGCGCCCTCTCCCCCTCACCCGCCAACCCCGCCACCCACCGTGACTCGAGTATAAGCTGAGAGGGGCACTTTCAGCCCAAAATTTTGGGCTGAAAATCTCGGCTTATACTCGAGTATATACGGTAATTACTTTTTCAAGTTTTACTACTTTTGCACAATAAAAACACTGTGTCAGTAAATAATTTGCTTTTCTGTCACTGCATTGAAAAAAAATTTTTTTTTTACATTTTTGATATTTATTATTTTCAGATACATACTCTTTTTGATCTGTTTTTATTTAATTTTTTGATGGCTAGAGAATTTAGGATGAAAAAACAGGGATTTTAGCCTTTTTTTATTCTATTTTTAAATTGTAAGTAAACATTTGTTTTTATTTAATTATCCTACTGGCAATGCAAAGTTATGATCTTTTGTAATATACCATTGTTTAGTTTTGCCTCCATGTCTCTTAAACACTATGATGCAGAGATGTTAAAATGCCCAATTTATGATCCATGTTCCTTTTAACTGCTGCTTGGCAAGATCCAATCACTGTATTCAAATCAGAGTACAAAATTAATTACCCTCCACCTCTGAGCTCCGCAACCCCAAGACAGGGAAATTCCCGTACTCTGTTTGAAAATAGTATATGGATATTGAGAAGCAGCAGTTAAAAGATGCTTCTAAAGGAGCAAGAACTGGATATTTTTACATATATCTGTGTTTGAGAAAGAAAAAAACAAAAATAAAGTCATGAAGTAGATCACAAAAATACACCATAACTTTGAAATGCCTGGAGGATAATTAAATAATAAAAAAACTTTAGTTCCTTTCTAACAGTATTCACTATTGAGATAAATGAAGTCTTTGCTTTATGGTAAATGTTGTTATTGATTCAATAATACAAATTATTTAATATTAGTGATTTTTTTTCCAATGTTCTCCCAAAAATGTTTTTTTTTCTTTGATCACAGAAGGAAACTTGAATGTGTAATATGTCTATCAGTGAAAAAGAGAGTGGTAACTTATTATTAGGTGTTGCTTCTGGCAGGACCTAATATGCTTCCATAAATGCAAACTTGGAGGCCAACTTTGGCTGCTATAGCAAACTATCGGCATCCATCAATGATGGCATGGGCTTGGGCACTGATGGGGTGATAGGAAGCTCCCTTCCTCTGTCAAACCGCCTAGATGCCACAGTTGGTCATGAATAAACTCTGACATTGGCCGCTGCGGCGGAATGGCACCTGTGTGTTACAATAGACACCCGCTGACCCCATACCTCACTGCACTTTATATTTATAGGGCTGGGCAACTTCTTGATGTCATGCAGCTGCAGTGCAATACAGTGCAACTAACACCAGGGGGAGTTTAATAGGGATGCGAGACTGCACACACTGAGCAGCTGAACAGATGCCACCTAGTGGCAAGAGAGTAGTCAGAGAAAGCAGAGTCAGGACATAAGATAACACGTCGGTACAAAAAGGATTAAACATAAAGGATAGTCAGGACATAGCAGGAGATCAGTAAACCAGAGCGAGCAAAATACGGTACAATAGGGACAAATCAAGACAGAGTCAATAACCAAGCCAGGAGATCAGCATCAGAGAATCAATCAGAACAGACAAACGCAGGGAAAGGGCAGACAGAGGGGGATTACAGACGCAGGACAAGTCAGGGTTAACAGCAGGACAAACCAAGGGTTTCCAGAGTCAGGTTCACAGGCCGAAGACAGAACTATAGCTGACACCACCCTCAGGATACCTGGGAGCTAAATAGCAAACCCGAGCCCAGAATGAGGCAGATTAAAGTTAACCCTTGACATGATCCACCCAGAGAAAAAGCAGACAGGACTAAACTCCGGAACAGATCATGACACTTGAGTTTTCTTTACTGTTATTGTGCCCTATGGCCATTGTCAAGGGTTTAGCTATAGGGAGCGCAGGGGTCGCAGTTGGATCTAGGTTCTAGTTCTTGACAGGAACATAGGAATACGCCTGCCATATAAGACACCTGGAACAGGCTGCCACGAGAAGTGGTGAGTTCTCCTTCAATGGAAGTCTTCAAACAGAGGCTGGACAGACATCTGTCTGAGATGGTTTAGTGAATCCTGCATTGAGCAGAGGGTTGGACATCATGACCCTGGAGGTCCCTTCCAACTCTAACATTTTTTGTTTCTATGAATTTTAATCACCCATGAAGTGGTGTGACTTGAAGATCATGAGCCCCAATACAGAAGCTCCAACGGCGCCCAAGTATTGCAAATCTTTAGAATTACTCATCTTTTCATATAGACCAAAAGAGAAGTTTGGAACCCCTTAGGATTTAACCCCTGCACCTGTTGTAGTTACACCCCTTGACACATGGTATGACTGTGGACCGTGTTGCATATTTTTATTACGCCTCTGGACACTGTGTCTGTCCATCCGGACCGGACCACATACAACGGCCAGGCTACACACTGTGCATTTGTACTTTGTGCAAGTATAATAACTAAAAAGTCAACATATTCCTAAAATGAATGGTTCTTTTTTGTTTCCTCCGCAATATACTACATCGTTTTTTTGCAAATTATCTCCGCATCTTGATGTCAGAACGTAGGGCGTGTGAAGGGATTTTTTTATCAAGCGTCGCCTGGCCTGATGTTTTTATTTGGTTGAGTGTCAGTGTATTTATCTCGCTTAGTAGTTCATACCCTTCCGGGGTTGGCGGCCATATAAAAGAGGAATGTATGACTGGAGTACGTTAGCTAGAAGCGCTAACAACACAAGGTCTATACCGGCCCATCCGGCTCCCAACAATCTGCCACTGTTCTCTCTCATTTGTTCCCAAAATGCTATATTCATGATATTTATTTTCAGATCAGGACTAATATACACATAAATTAGGCAGCTCATTGCAGTCATTCTATGAACGCACAGACCATCCCCGGCCTCCATTTCTCAAGGGTTTGCCTTCCAATTATGAGTCTGATAATGTGGAGCCAGAAGGCAGATCGCCAATTGTTCTGTCTCCGGGTTTGTAAAGTAGTTTTGCAAGTTTGGGCCAAAAATATAGACCATAAAGTCAGCAAATGGGGGCTGGGGGCCTCAAAAGACAGAGTAGAAGCTTGTCTCTTGGGTGCTTGGTCATATTGATGTCTGCAGCCAAAAAGGAAATCAGTATACCACAGACGTACATAGCAAAGCTCAATACACAAGCCTCTATTAAAATGCAACTGGGTATGAAGGGAATTTCAATATAAAACATGATTTCATTTGTAGGAACCCAGACAATGCCTCCTTTAAAATGTCATTTTTCTATTTGTTTTACAAGTGGTTTATTTTCCCTTTGCCTACTGTAACTTCCTATAGGATAATTCTTACTGGCCCGAAAAGCAATCCGCAATGATGACAAGTTTAGTGACTCCTTTTTTTGTGTACTTGATGGGAAGTGGAAAAATTCGATTTTCTGATTTTGGACTTCAATATGAACTTTTACCTAAAAATTATATTCCGTAAAGGGCAATAAATGTAATAAATGATCTATAACCGGTAAGTTATATAGGATAATAATATATAGCAGTTGTTAGGATACGTGCTCCCATTATCAGGTACCTGCTCCATCCAAAATCCCGGCAGCGTCGCTCTGTCATGTGCCCGACACAGAACAATGTTTACCCTGTCGGAACCAGACCAGAGTATTATTTGAAAGGGACTGGTTGATTACATATTTGAACAGGTAAGCTAGCCGCCTTGTATGTCACAGTCGATGTATACAGTAGGCAAAGGGGGATTATCACGATGTGTGGAAAAGATGAGATCCAGAAAGTATAAGCAAGGCTTTTTATACACACCAACGCGTTTCGGCACCAAACCGACACCTTTCTCAAGGTAGAACAAGTAAAAAAAAAAAGCCTTGCTTCTACTTTCCGGATCTCTTCCTTTCCATGAGAGCAGCCAACGCATCGTGATAATCTCCATTTTGAGACATCCACTATAAGATCACTGATCCTCTCAAAAACTGCAGCAAATCTAAAATTTGACCCCTTGCTCACCTAGGAATTGACGGCAAAAACTGAAACAATTAGCTGGAAGGGCTCATGCACATGACTGTAAAAATTGGATGAGTGCTAGCCGTCATTTTGAAGCATATTTTGTGGGTGTCTAACAGCCGTGAAACATGCGGGGGCAGGGAATCAAATATGTCACTTGCGTACGCACGATACTTGGTCCATAATCGAGCACCCTTGGCAAAATCGAGTAACGAGCACTTGCGCTCATCACTAGCATCAAGTCTAAGTCGGGACATGAGAGGGCGAACATTGGGGCCAATGAAGATTGTACATTCTTGATAATTTTTTAGGTATTGATACCACATTAGATTTTGATGTGCCGTATGTAGAGATGCCTAGATCAGGGCAACAAATTTTGAGAGAGAGACATAGAAGGTTGTGGTCAGAGAGTGGGATAGGGGAGTTAGTAAAGTCAGACACTAAGCAGAGCTGGGAGAAAACCAGGTCCAGTGTATTCCCTTCTTCATGTGTAGGAAAGTTAGTAGCTGTGAAATGCTGAGAGAGTAGGTTAGAGAAAGAGCACGAGTGGCAGATGGGGAGATTAGATTATCAATGGGCATGTTAAAGTCCCCCATAGCGAGAGTGGGAATGTCACAGGACAGAAAATGTGTAAGCTGGGTGGCCAAGAACCTATGAGCACCATAAACAACCACAACTTGGAGGGAGAAAGGCAGGAAAAGTCTGATGGGATGGATCTCAAGGGCAACAAATAGTAAGAGAAGGAACTGGGGAATGACCTGAAAAATACATTTTGATGAAAGAAGCAGACCACCACCACCACCACCTTGTCTATTCTCAGGTCTGGGGAGTATCAGAAAAATGTTGGGCACCATACGAGAGGACTGTAGGTCTGACTGCTTGATCCAGGTTTCAGTGAAAGTCAAAAGATTAAGAGAATAATCTAAGGACGCTAGCGCCAAGAAAAAGGGATAGGAATTGCTGGAAGCAGCTGACAGATCAACAGGTTCCGTATGATAACTCGTAAAAGAACTAACAACTAGAACGATTTATTAGATACTGCCACGCTAAACAGCTAAAGGACAAGGCAAGAGCATAATGAAATTAACGACACTTATCAGCATTCATGATCTGCAGGTTTTTGAGTCTGTGTATTAGAATAATTAACTGAAGGGGGGTGTATTCAAAATAATAGTAGTGTGAAGCTCAATTAGTGAGGTCAATCATTCTGTGAAGAAACAGGTGGGAATCCGGTGGCCCATATTTAAGGGTGAAGCCAGGGCATGCTGGACATGCATTTCTCCTTGTGAATAAAAACAACCCTAAAAATAGGGAGCGAAAAGGGAAACAAACACCACGCACGATCTAAGTGCAGCAAAAATTACTCGGGCCGCACCAAGTTTAGCCAATTTGTTCATGGGGCGATTCGAGTTCTCGTTGGGTTTATCAAATTCTGCTTTTACAGAAAATATTCTGTTATATAAAAGGTACATAGACGATTTAATTATATTCTGGCGTGGCCCTCCTGAAAAAGCATGGTATTTGATTGGGGGATTTCTTTGGTGGGAACTGTTAATAGCGATCAAAAAATGTATTTAGATGTAGATTTTTCCTATGAGGGTAACAAGATTATTGCAAAAACATTTTTTTTAAAAAGTAGATAGCAATGGTTATTTAGATTTCAGGAGTGCGCATTACATTACGTGGAAAAGGAATATTCTACACAGCCAATTTTGGCAGATACGGAAATCCTAAAAAAGAGATTTTTGGAGAAAAAGTACCCACTGAAGTTAGTAAATATGGCTTTTGAAAAAAAAATCTCAATAGAACTCAATGGGAATGCTTGGTGAAAACTGGACAAGAATCCCAGGAAGGGGGTCGAATTGTGAGAAAAAAACTTTGAAATTTATTTTTTTTAAATTTGAAAGAAATCCGAGTCGTTTTACTGTATGTTTAATTTTATTACAGGTTACAACAAAGGTAACAAACTCATAAGGAGAATTATAAACTAACATTGGCATTTGTTACTAAAGGATTTTTTTTAAGAAAATGTTCTACCTAACCAGCCTTGTATTACTTTTATGAGGGGTTGTAAAATTAAAAATCTAATAGCTTCTAGTAAGGTCTATAGAAAAAATAAGGGTTTTGACCCTACGGGGCAAATAAAAAACGCATGAGTATACAAATGTGGATCGGGTAATTGTTGCACCCGTGCTATTAGGCTGGTTTCACATTTGCGTTTTTTGGGTGCGTTTTTGCGGTAAAAAACGCAAAAAAAAACGCATGGTGAAAAAACGCATGTAAACGCGTGCAAATGCTGCGTTTTTTTTACGCATGCGTTTTTGCATGTGGTGAAAAAAACACGGCGTTTTGACGCGTTTACATGCGTTTTTTCATGCGTTTACGTTTTTTAAACGCATGCTGAGGAATGTGTGACAGCTGCCAATCATCAAAATAAAGTAAAAAACCCACTATAAACAGAAATAGTTAGGGTTAGGGGTAGGGGTAGGGATCATAACCGTAACCCTAAAGGGATCCTAACCCTAACCCTACCGCTAACCCTAAGGGATCCTAACCCTACCCCTAAGGGATCCTAACCCTAACCCTACCTCTAACCCTAAGGGATCCTAACCCTACCCCTACCTCTAACCCTAAGGGATCCTAACCCTACCTCTAACCCTAAGGGATCCTAACCCTAACCCTACCTCTAACCCTAAGGGATCCTAACCCTACCCCTACCCCTAAAGGGATTAGGGTTAGGGGTAGGGTTAGGGATATGGTTAGGGTTAAGGTTAGGATCCCTTTATCCCCTTTATGTTGGGGGGTGGCATATCAGTGTGTTTTCTGGTTTTTTAATAGAAAAACGCATGCGTTTTTAACGCCAAAAAACGCATGCACAAAAAAACCGCATGCGTTCCCATTGACTCCAATGTATTTTTTGACCCCAAAAAAATGCATGAAAACGCATGCGTTTTTTTTGGTCCAAAAAACGCCTCTCAAAAATGCTACAAGTTGCATTTCTGAAAATGAACGCATGCAGTAAAAAAACGCATACGTTCAAAAACGCATGCAAACACGTACACCAAAAAACGCATGCGTTTTCAATGTTAAATATAGGGAAAAAACGCATGCGTTTTTTTTGCAAAAAACGCTGCAGACAAAAACGCAAGTGTGAAACCACCCTTATTCAGCAAAATCGATAACATCTAATAGTACAGGTGACAAATTCATGATAAAACAACATTTATCTTGTGAAAGTACCTTTGTGATCTATGTTGTCATCTGTTCGTGCGGTCTTCAATATGTCGGTTGCACCACTCAAACGTTACTTGCGTGGACATCGCCATAATATTAAGGTTGGTTTTGTCCAACATAGTTTATCTAGACATTTGTTAATTAAACATCAGAAACAGTTTAATATCACAGTGATTCCTGTAGAACATATTCCTGAAAACATATTGAACCGTAATCAAGTGTTAAACAGGAAAGGATCCTTTTGGATCTACCAGCTTCAGACCTTGTTTCCCAATGTTCTGAATGATGTAGTAGAAAAAGTCTAATTATTAATGTTGACGGGATTATTTAGTGTTGTTGAATAATATAATTCTTAACTAAGATCAGTTCTTTTTTGTTGTTTATTTTAGAAGGTTTTTTTAAATTTCTTTGGGAGGATTAGCCTCTTTTTTATCTATCCGGGCGGTGCCGTAGAGCTCTCTCAGCACTCCGCCCAATTTGTCCTGTGGGAAGTTGAATGTATATTAGGAGAGTACGGTTGAATTTTCTGTATAATACATTTTTAATGACCTGAAGAAGACTCCAGGGCGTTGGAGTCGAGGTGCGTTGTCCTGGATTTCCTAAATAAAATAGACGTTCATATTTTACATCTACGAGAATTTTTACATGACTATTTACTGGGTGTATTCTTAGAAAGGCATATTCGTGCCGAAACGTTGCGAAAGTTAATCTGTCTTTCAATCGGGTCATCCTGTATTTTTTCTGTTGTTGTATGGTGGTGGTATTTGCCTCATTGGTCTACATTGGACAATATATTTTTATTTGAGTGCCAAGCTTTTTTGTTATTTATTGCTAATACCTTGGAGCACCACCTCGTACGCACAGTGAGCACCCCCTATATTCCCTCATGTGTTCTTACTCATGCATTTCTCCTTGAAAGCCTGAGAAATATGGGTCGTTTGAGACATTGTTCAGAAGAACAGCGTACTTTGATTAAAAAGTTGATTGGACCCGAGCATACATGCCTATTATTTAACAAATCTAATCAAACAGAGCCAACATTGGTTAATGGAGGGTATAAAACCTGCATGGATGGATTTGGAGGCACAGATACATGTTACCAAACCCTTACAGAGAATCCTCCTCGAACATATATTTAATCTAAACAATTATAAATCAAAACA
Organism: Ranitomeya imitator; assembly: GCF_032444005.1. Lineage (NCBI taxonomy): Eukaryota > Metazoa > Chordata > Amphibia > Anura > Dendrobatidae > Ranitomeya > Ranitomeya imitator. The sequence continues at coordinate 36,720,112 of NC_091284.1, forward strand.
TCCAATCTTATCGGCAATCGCATGTGCTTGGGGATCCCTGACCAACCAAAAGGACAAAGCAGAAGGGAATCCTGGAGACAAAATCCCATTGACCTTGATAGCTACCGCTTTGGGGACCACTTTCCCCGAAAACTGGATAAAGGCTGGTGTGGACAAGTTGGGTGATCTGGTCTGTGATAATAAGATAAAATCTTTTTCAGAAATAAAGAAAAAATTTAACATCCCATCGGAGGAAATCATGCAGTTCTTCACCATAAAAGAACTAATAAAAAAATTCTTGGGCAGAGCTACTATTAAGTCAGAAGTTTCCCACCTCCTCCTCAAAAATACACACATAAGATTTTCTGGAGCACAGGGTTTATATATAAGTTTTTAATAAAGACAGTGAGTTTAAGAAAAACCGGTACATACAAAAATGGGAGAAGGAATTGCAATTTAGGGCATCTAGGAAAAAGTGGGAGAATGCCATCAACTATACCTATGCATCAACAATTTCAATTCCTCTGCATGAGTCCTATCTCAAGATTCTAACTAGGTGGTATCTCACACCTTCCAGAGTTGCACATTTCAGGGCGGACGAGTCCCCATTATGTTGGAGAGGTTGTGGAAGCAAAGGTGACATGATGCATGTCTTTTGGTCATGCCCGAAACTTGGGGATTTGTGGAGAGAAATGTCGGAATACATCAGTAACCTTATCAGCAGAGACTTTGTTCTCTCTTCGCTGAATCTACTGTTCTCATTGAACTTGGAGGACATCCACCCCTCCACAAGACATGTCATCATTCACATTCTGTTAATAGCGAAAAATCTGATTGCTACATTCTGGAAGAGAATTAATCCCCCAAGGCTCCCTGACGTTGTGGACAGGTTACAAACACACAACGCGCTTGATCTTAACCCCTTAGTGACAGAGCCAATTTGGTACTTAATGACCGAGCCAATTTTTGCAATTCTGACCACTGTCACTTTATGAGGTTATAACTCTGGAACGCTTCAACGGATCCCGCTGATTCTGAGATTGTTTTTTCGTGACATATTGTACTTCATGTTAGTGGTAACATTTCTTCGATATTACTTGCGATTATTTATGAAAAAAACGGAAATATGGCGAAAATTTTAAAAATTTTGCAATTTTCAAACTTTGTATTTTTATGCCCTTAAATCAGAGAGATATGTCACGAAAAATAGTTAATAAATAACATTTCCCACATGTCTACTTTACATCAGCACAATTTTGGAAACAAAATTTTTTTTTGTTAGGGAGTTATAAGGGTTAAAAGTTGACCAGCAATTTCTCATTTTTACAACACCATTTTTTTTAGGGACCACATCACATTTGAAGTCATTTTGAGGGGTCTATATGATAGAAAATAATGAAGTGTGACACCATTCTAAAAACTACACCCCTCAAGGTTCTCAAAACCACATTCAAGAAGTTTATTAACCCTTTACGTGCTTCACAGGAACTGAAACAATGTGGAAGGAAAAAATGAACATTTAACTTTTTTTTGCAAACATCTTAATTCAGAACCATTTTTTTTATTTTCACAAGTGTAAAAACAGAAATGTAACCATAAATTTTGTTATGCAATTTCTCCTGAATACGCCAATACCCCATATGTGGGGGTAAACCACTGTTAGGGCGCACCGCAGAACTTAGAAGTGAAGGAGCGCCGTTTGACTTTTTCAATGCAGAATTGGCTGGAATTGAGATCGGACGCCATGTCACGTTTAGAGAGCCCCTGATGTGCCTAAACAGTGGAAACCCCCCACAAGTGACACCATTTTGGAAACTAGACCCCTTAAGGAACTTATCTAGATGTGTGGCGAGCACTTTGAACCCCCAAGTGCTTCACAGAAGTTTATAACGTAGAGCCGTGAAAATAAAAAAATCGCTTTTGTTTACACAAAAATGATCTTTTTGCCCACAAATTCTTATTTTCACAAGGGTAACAGGAGAAATTAGACCACAAAAGTTGTTGTGCGATTTCTCCTGAATACGTCGATACCCCATATGTGAGGGTAAACCACTGTTTGGGTGCACCGCAGAGCTTGGAAGTGAAGGAGCGCCGTTTTACTTTTTCAATGTAGAATTGGCTGGAATTGAGATTGGACGCCATGTCGCGTTTGGAGAGCCCCTGATGTGCCTAAACAGTGGAAACCCCCCACAAGTGACACCATTTTGGAAACTAGACCCCTTAAGGAACTTATCTAGATGTGTGGCGAGCACTTTGAACCCCCATGTGCTTCACAGAAGTTTATAACGTAGAGCCGTGAAAAAAAAAAATCGCATTTTTTCTACAAAAATGATCTTTTTGCCCACAAATTTTTATTTTCACAAGGGTAACAGGAGAAATTAGACCACAAAAGTTGTTGTGCAATTTCTCCTGAGTACGCTGATACCCAATATGTGGGGGTAAACCACTGTTAGGGCGCACCGCAGAGCTTGGAAGAGAAGGAGTGCCGTTTTACTTTTTCAATGTAGAATTGGCTGGAATTGAGATCGGACGCCATGTCGCGTTTGGAGAGCCCCTGATGTGCCTAAACAGTAGAAATCCCCCACAAGTGACCCCATTTTGGAAACTAGACCCCCCATGGAACTTATCTAGATGTGTGGTGAGAACCTTGAATGCCCAAGTGCTTCACAGAAGTTTAAAATGCAGAGCCGTGAAAATAAAAAAAAATTTTTTTTCCACAAAAAAGATATTGTAGCCCCCAAGTTTTTATTTTTACAAGGGTAACAAGAGAAATTGGACCCCAAAAGTTGTTGTCCAATTTGTCTTGAGTATGCTGGTACCCCATATGTGGGGGTAAACCATTGTTTGGGCGCACGGCAGAGCTCGGAAGGAAGGAGCGCCGTTTTGGAATGCAGACTTTGATAGAATGGTCTGCGGGTATTATGTTGCATTTGCAGAGCCCCTGATGTACCTAACCAGTAGAAACCCTCCACAAGTGACCCCATTTTGGAAACTAGACCCCCCAAGGAACTTATCTAGATGTGTGGTGAGAACTTTGAATGCCCAAGTGCTTCACAGAAGTTTAGAATGCAGAGTCGTGAAAATAAAAAATATTTTTTTTTTCACAAAAAAGATTTTGTAGCCCCCAAGTTTTTATTTTCACAAGGGTAACAGGAGAAATTGGACTGCAATAGTTGTTGTCCAATTTATCCCGAGTACGCTGATGTGCCATATGTGGGGGTAAACCACTGTTTGGGCGCACGGCAGAGCTCGGAAGGGAAGGAGCGCCTTTTTGGAATGCAGACTTTGATAGAATGGTCTGTGGGCATTATGTTGCGATTGCAGAGCCCCTGATATACCTAAACTGTAGTAACCCCCCACAAGTGACCCCATTTTGGAAACTAGACCCCCCAAGGAACTTATCTAGATGTGTGGTGAGAACTTTGAATGCCCAAGTGCTTCACAGAAGTTTAGAATGCAGAGTCGTGAAAATAAAAAATATTTTTTTTTTTCACAAAAAAGATTTTGTAGCCCCCAAGTTTTTATTTTCACAAGGGTAACAAGAGAAATTGGACCCCAGAAGTTGTTGTCCAATTTATCCCGAGTACGCTGATGCCCCATATGTGGGGGTAACCCACTGTTTGGGCGCACGGCAGAGCTCAGAAGGGAGGGAGCACCATTTGACTTTGTGAGCGCAAAATTGGCTGTCGTGTTTGGAGACCCCCTGATGTACCTAAACAGTGGAAACCCCCCAATTCTAGCTCCAACCCCTAACCCTAATCCCAACCTGATCCATAATCCTAATCACTAACCCTAACCATAATCACAACCCTTACCCCAAAACAACCCTAATGTCAACCCTAACCATAACCCTAATCAAAACCCTAAATCCAACACACCCCTAATCCTAATCTCAACCCTAACCTCAAACCTAACCCTAATCCCAATACACCCCTAATCACAACCCTAATCCCAAACCTAACCCTAATCCCAAGCGTAACCCTAATACCAACCCTAATCCAAACCCTAAACCTAATCCCAGCTCTAACCCTAACTTTAGCCCCAACCCTAGCCCTAACTTTAGCCCCAACCCTAACCCTAGCCCTAAGGCTACTTTCACACTTGCGTTGTTTGGCATTCCGTCGCAATCCGTCGTTTTGGACAAGAAACGGATCCTGCAAATGTGCCCGCAGGATGCGTTTTTTGCCCATAGACTTGTATTGCCGACAGATCGTGACGGATGGCCACACGTCGCGTCCGTCGTGCACTGGATCAGTTGTGTTTTGGCGGAGCGTCGGCACCAAAAAACGTTCAATGAAACGTTTTTTTGTACGTCGCATCCGCCATTTCTGACCGCGCATGCGTGGCCGTAACTCCGCCCCCTCCTCCCCAGGACATAGATTGGGCAGCGGATGCGTTGAAAAACTACAGCTGCTGCCCACGTTGTGCACAATTTTCACAATGTGCGTCGGTATGTCGGGCCGACGCATTGCGACGGCCCCGTACCGACGTAAGTGTGAAAGAAGCCTAACCCTAAATTTAGCCCCAACCCTAACCCTAAATTTAGCCCCAACCCTAACCCTAAATTTAGCCCCAACCCTACCCCTAACCTAACCCTACCCCTAACCTAACCCTAGCCGTAACCCTACCCCTAACCTAACCCTACCCTACCCCTAACCTAACCCTAGCCCTAACCCTACCCTACCCCTACCCTACCCCTAACCCTACCCCTAACCCTAATTTTAGCCCTAACCGCTGTTCTCCTGCCGGCCGGCAGATAGAGACAGATGGCGGGCGCACTGGGCATGCGTCCGCCATGTTCTTCTGCCGGCGGCCAGGAGGAGCAGCAAGAGGATCCAGGGACCTAGGTGAGTATGCTAGGGTCCCCGAATCCCCCTATTTCTCTGTCCTCTGATGTGCGATCACATCAGAGGACAGAGAATTACACTTTACTTTTTTTTTTTTTTTTTTTTTTGCGGTCGCCGGTAAACAGTTAATTACCGGCGATCGCAAAACAGGGGTCGCTAAAACCGACCCCCGATCATGCTCTTTGGGGTCTCGGCTACCCCAGGCAGCCGAGACCCCAAAGATTCTCCCGGTGCCGGCCGGCGGGCGCACTGCGCATGCGCCCGCCATTTTGAAGATGGCGGCGCCCACCGGGAGACACGAGGAGCATCGGGGGAGCTAGGTGAGTATTGGGGGGCCACCTGGGACCCCTTTTCTCTGTCCTCCGATGTGCGATCACATCGGAGGACAGAGAAATTAAAAAGAGATCGCTTTTTTTTTTTTTTTTTTTTGCGATCGCCGGTAAACGGTTAATTACCGGCTATCGCAAATGCGGGGAGGGTTAAAAACCCCCCGAATCATGTTCTCTGGGGTCTCGGCTACCCTCGGCAGCCGAGACCCCGGAGAAAATCGGCCTGTGGGGGGCGCTATACACTTTTTCCACAGCGCCGTTAATTAACGGCGCTGTGGTTTAAGTACCCTTAGCGGCCGCCGTTAAAAGGCGTATCGGCGGTCGCTAAGGGGCTAAATTTGCCATAATGAACGATTGTATACATAAATATGAAAAGAAGTGGAATACTTGGAACACCATTTACCAAAGTTAAGTGTTAAGTGTGGAGTTACGGAATGTTGAGACATTCCTTGTGTATTTAGTTTACCTTTAACCCCTTCGCGCCATGCGCCGTACTAGTACTGCGCTGCCGGCACTGCATAAGTGCCAGCCGCAGTACTAGTACGGCGCCGCCATTTTCCGGTCACCGCGCGGCATCGCGCGGTGATCGGGTTCCGGTGTCTGCTGTTCCTGACAGCAGACAATCCCTGCACGCAGCCCCGGGTGCCTGCACCGCCCCCCCGCATCAGCGATCGCTGTGATTGGCTGGTCAATTCTGACCAGCCAATCACAGCGATGTGACAATAAAGTTTCAAAAAAAAAAAAAAAAAAAAAGCATGTGACAGGCTGTGATTGATGCTGTGTGACGTCGCACCAATCACAGCCGTCACTGTAGGTGGGGTGATCGCCACGTCACCTCACCTGATTAACCCCTATGGCGCCAAAGGGGTTAATTTAAAATACCGATCACCGCCCTGCACGCCATCTTTCTCTCAGATTTGGCGTGCAGAGCGGTGGTCTAAGCCCCTCTGTGTCACCTTAGTGAAGGAATCCATTGGTGGCCAGTGCGATCCTCCCTGGGATCTCCTGCCTCCAGCTTGTGCTCCTGCTTCAGCTTGTGCTCCGTGCTGTGTGCTCTCTGCTGCCATCTGCCTGCTGTGTGACTCCTGTGATCACAGCAGCAGCACCTCCCCCACCCCTTTCCCATCCCCCCATCCCTGTTCCAGTACCCCCTCCCTCCCCCACCCTCCAATTGAAATTTTTTGCGCTTTTTTTGCGCTTTTTTTCCTGTGCGCGGCGTCCCGCGCAGAGCATTCGTGCTCTTCCTGTGTCCGCAGCGCTCTGATCAGTATCGCTGGTGATCAGAGACTGCGCCACAGGACTTTTTTTTTTAGGTTAGTTAGTGTAGCGGACATTGCAGTCTAAGCGACGTCCGTTTTTGTTTTTTTTTAGAAAAAAAATTGTAGTTAGTACAGTGTAGTTTTAGACGTAACAAGGTAGCGTAGCCGGCGTCAGTGTTTGGTGACGTCCCTCCATCCCTGTTCAAGTACCCCCCTCCAATTCAATTTTTTGCGCACTTTTTTGCGCTTTTTTTCCTGTGCGCGGCGTCCCGCGCAGAGCATTCGTGCTCTTCCTGTGTCCGCAGCGCTCTGATCAGTATCGCTGCTGATCAGAGACTGCGCCACAGGACTTTTTTTTTTTAGTTAGTGTAGCGGACATTGCAGTCTAAGCGACGTCTGTTTTTTTAGAAAAAAAATTGTAGTTAGTACAGTGTAGTTTTAGACGTAACAAGGTAGCGTAGCCGGCGTCAGTGTTTGGTGACGTCCCTCCATCCCTGTTCAAGTACCCCCCTCCAATTCAATTTTTTGCGCACTTTTTTGCGCTTTTTTTCCTGTGCGCGGCGTCCCGCGCAGAGCAGTCGTGCTCTTCCTGTGTCCGCAGCGCTCTGATCAGTATCGCTGCTGATCAGAGACTGCGCTACAGGACTTTTTTTTTTTAGTTAGTGTAGCGGACATTGCAGTCTAAGCAACGTCCGATTTTTTTTTTTCTTTTACAAAAATATAATAGTAGTTAGTACAGTGTAGTCTTAGACGTAGATTAGCTGGTGTCACAGCGTTCGTGACGACCGGTCTTTTTTTTTTTTTTTGGAGAAAAAAAAAATTGTACAGAGTAGTTTAGTGGTAGCGTGTTAGTGTAGCCAGCGTCACAGCGTTAGTGACGACCGATCATCTTTTAGAAGAAAAAAAAATCGTACTGAGTTTTATAGGTAGGAAGGTAGCGTCTTGTGCATAAAAAAAATCTGCTATCGCCGGATTATCTCTAGTGCATTAGGGGAGCGTACGTCACAGTGTTAGTGGCGTTCGCTTTTCTTTTGTAAAAAAAATATTTAGTTGCGTAGGGTAAATTTATACTTTTTTTTTTTATACAAACTTATTTTTTTACATTGATTTTTCTTTTCATCTTTTTTTCTTGTTTCTTCTACATTTTTTCTCACTACTTGTTTTTTCTCTCTGATTGGTTTTAATAAAGAGTACCCTATACACAAGCCCCACACATTACACGTGTAAAAGCACCACTTACACACACACCCAGGGTTTGGGAAAAAAAAAATGGCCCATTCGTCAACAAGGCGCTATTCACCAGAGGAGGCTTACGCCATCCTTGCGTCCGACACGGATTCAGCCAGTGAGGAAGATCCCACATTCCTCTATTCCTCCTCCTCCTCATCTGGTGAGGAAAGACCCCTAACACGGCGCCGTAGGACCCAGGCAACTCCTGCAGCAATCGATCCCGTATGGATTGCACCCCCGGAAAATTTTCAGCCCGTCATTCCGGATTTCAGCAGCAGCTCAGGAATCCAGTTTGACACGACTGGCCTCACTGAAATTGACTTCTTCAAATTCTTTTTCAGTGATGAAATAATAAATATTATGGTGGCCCAGACAAACCTGTATGCCCAACAATTTTTTACCCAAAATCCCACGTCATCTTATGCCAGATGGACCCCCGTAAATGCAGCAGAGATGATGACATTTTGGGGAATTGTGCTGCATATGGGCCTAATCAAAAAGCCAAAGCTTCGGCAATACTGGAGTACTGACATTCTCTACAGTACACCGGTATTCCGCATGGCCATGAAAAGGACACGATTTGAAGCGATCCAAAAATTTTTGCATTTCAGTGATAATGCGCAGTGTCCTCCCCGAGACGATCCAAACTTTGATCGTCTATATAAAATTCGTCCAGTGGTTGAACTCTTCAGCAGAAAATTTGCTGAGGCGTACACACCCCAGAGGGACATCGCTATTGATGAATCTCTCGTTCATTTCAAAGGGAGGCTAAAATTCCGACAGTACCTGCCCAGTAAGAGGTCCAGGTACGGAATAAAGCTGTACAAACTGTGCGAGAGTACCTCAGGGTACACCCACAGATTTAGGGTCTACGAGGGTAAGGACACCCAGATTAACCCCCCTGAATGCCCCCCCATCCTGGGGGTGAGTGGGAAAATTGTGTGGGAATTGCTGCACCCACTGCTGGATAAGGGTTATCACCTTTATATTGACAACTTTTACACCAGCATCCCACTCTTCAAGGCCCTCTCTGCCAGAGGTACAGCTGCATGTGGCACCGTGCGAAAAAATCAGCGAGGCCTCCCTAAGCCGCTAATTGGGCAAACGCTGAGAAAAGGGGAAAGCAGAGCCAAATGCAGCGACAACATGCTGGTGGTCAAGTATAAGGACAAAAGGGATGTCCTTATCCTGACCACCATACACCGTGACAACAGCACCCTTGTCACTGTTCGTGGGACCACAACACAAGTCCCAAAGCCAGATTGTATCCTGGATTACAATCGGTACATGGGGGGTGTGGATCTCTCAGATCAGGTCCTCCAACCATACAGTGCCATGCGAAAAGCTTACGTATGGTACAAAAAATTGGCCGTGCACATTGTACAGATGGCACTGTACAATGCTTTTGTGCTGTCCCGATCTGCAGGCAATACGGGGACCTTCCTTCAGTTTCAGGAGGTAGTCATCAAGGCCCTAATGTTTGGCACTCAGGGAGGTGAGGGTCCCAGTACTTCTGAATCTGATAGTGCCCGTATTGTCCAAGGTCAACATTTCCCAGGACAGGTTCCCCAAACAGCGAGGACAGGACGATCACAAAAACGGTGTAGAGTATGTTCCAAGAGGGGAATCCGAAAGGACACAATTTACCATTGTGAAACCTGCCCTGAGAAACCTGGCCTTTGCATTAAGGATTGCTTCAAAGCATACCACACGTCCACAAATTAATAAAAATTAGTTTATACCCTGTTGACACAACACACTGTGTAGTTTCCAACATGGGGTCACTTGTGGAGTGAGGCACTTGGAGGTTTACGGTGCTCACCACATATCTAAATAAATTCCTTGGGAGGTCCAGTTTTCAAAATGGTGTCACTTGTGGAGTGAGGCACTTGGAGGTTTACGGTGCTCACCACATATCTAAATAAATTCCTTGGGAGGTCCAGTTTTCAAAATGGTGTCACTTGTGGAGTGAGGCACTTGGAGGTTTACGGTGCTCACCACATATCTAAATAAATTCCTTGGTAGGTCCAGTTTTCAAAATGGGGTCACTTGTGGAGTGAGGCACTTGGAGGTTTACGGTGCTCACCACATATCTAAATAAATTCCTTGGGAGGTCCAGTTTTCAAAATGGGGTCACTTGTGGAGTGAGGCACTTGGAGGTTTACGGTGCTCACCACATATCTAAATAAATTCCTTAGGAGGTCCAGTTTTCAAAATGGGGTCACTTGTGGAGTGAGGCACTTGGAGGTTTACGGTGCTCACCACATATCTAAATAAATTCCTTGGGAGGTCCAGTTTTCAAAATGGGGTCACTTGTGGAGGATTTCCACTGTTTAGGTACATCAAGGGCTCTGCAAATGCAACGTGACGCCTGCAGACCAATCCATCTAAGTCTGCATTCCAAATGGTGCTCCTTCCCTTCCGAACTCTGCCATGCGCACAAACAGTGGTTTTTCCCCACATATGGGGTATCGGCGTACTCGTGAAAAATTGCACAACATTTTTTTCTTTCTATTTTGTCCTATAACCCTTGGGAAAACAAAAAAAACCTTGCTAAAGATCATTTTTGAGGAAAAAATGTGTTCTATTTTTTTTTTACGACTCATCATTATAATTTTTGGTGAGGCACTTGGAGGTTCACGGTGCTCATCACATAGCTAGATAAGTTCCTTGAAGGGTCTAGTTTCCAAAATGGGGTCACTTGTGGCGGTTTTCCACTGTTTAGGCACATCAGGGGCTCTCCAAACGGGACATGGTGTCCGATCTCAATTCCAGCCAATTTTGGTTTGTAAAAGTCAAAAGGTGCTCCTTCCCTTCCGAGCCCTGCCGTGTGCCCAAACAGTGGTTTTCCCCCACATATGGGGTATCAGTATATTCAGGATAAATTGGTCAACAACTTTAGTGGTCCATTTTCTCCTTTTACACTTGTGAAGATAAAAAAATTGTTGTTAAAAGATCATTTTTGGGGAAAAAATGTGAATTTTTATTTTCACGCCTCTACGTTCTAAACTTCTGTGAAGCACCTGGGGGTTCAAAATGCTCACCACATAGCTAGATAAGTTCCTTGAAGGGTCTAGTTTCCAAAATGGGGTCACTTGTGGCGGTTTTCCACTGTTTAGGCACATCAGGGGCTCTCCAAACGGGACATGGTGTCCGATCTCAATTCCAGCCAATTTTGGTTTGTAAAAGTCAAAAGGTGCTCCTTCCCTTCCGAGCCCTGCCGTGTGCCCAAACAGTGGTTTTCCCCCACATATGGGGTATCAGTGTATTCAGGATAAATTGGTCAACAACTTTAGTTGTCCATTTTCTCCTTTTACACTTGTGAAGATAAAAAAATTGTTGTTAAAAGATCATTTTTGGGGAAAAAATGTGAATTTTTATTTTCACGCCTCTACGTTCTAAACTTCTGTGAAGCACCTGGGGGTTCAAAGTGCTCACCACATAGCTAGATAAGTTCCTTGAAGGGTCTAGTTTCCAAAATGGGGTCACTTGTGGTGGTTTTCCACTGTTTAGGCACATCAGGGGCTCTCCAAACGGGACATGGTGTCCGATCTCAATTCCAGCCAATTTTGGTTTGTAAAAGTCAAAAGGTACTCCTTCCCTTCCGAGCCCTGCCGTGTGCCCAAACAGTGGTTTTCCCCCACATATGGGGTATCAGTGTATTCAGGATAAATTGGTCAACAACTTTAGTGGTCCATTTTCTCCTTTTACACTTGTGAAGATAAAAAAATTGTTGTTAAAAGATCATTTTTGGGGAAAAAATTTGAATTTTTATTTTCACGCCTCTACGTTCTAAACTTCTGTGAAGCACCTGGGGGTTCAATGTGCTCACCACATAGCTAGATAAGTTCCTTGAAGGGTCTAGTTTCCAAAATGGGGTTACTTGTGGCGGTTTTCCACTGTTTAGGCACATCAGGGGCTCTCCAAACGGGACATGGTGTCCGATCTCAATTCCAGCCAATTTTGGTTTGAAATAGTCAAACGGCGCTCCTTCCCTTCCGAGCCCTGCCGTGCGCCCAGACAGTGGTTTTCTCCCACATATGGGGTATCAGTGTATTCAGAAGGAATTGCACAACAACTTTCGTGGTCCATTTTCTTCTTTTACCCTTGTGAAAATAAAAAAAATGTTGCTAAAAGATCATTATGTGGAAAAAAAAGTTAAATGTTATTTTTTTCCTTCCACAGTCCGTTAATTCCTGTGAAGCACCTGAAGGGTTAATAAACTTCTTGAATGTGGTTTTGAGTACCTCGGGGGGTATAGTTTTTAGAATGGTGTCACTTTTGGGTATTTTAAATCCTATAAGCCTCTCAAAGTGACTTCAAATATGATGTGGTCCCTACAAAAAATGGTTTTATAAAAGTTGTTGAAAAAATGAGAAATCGCTGTTTAACTTTTAACCCTTATAACTCCCTAAGGAAAAAAAAATTGGTTCCAAAATGTTGCTGATGTAAAGTAGACATGTGGGAAATGTTATTTATTAACTAATTTGTGCGATATGAGTCTCTAATGCAAGGGTATAAAAATTCAAAGTTTGAAAATTGCAAAATTGTCAAAATTTTCGCCAAATTTCCGTTTTTTTCACAAAGAAACGAAGGTAATATCAAATAAATTTTACCACTATCATGAAGTACAATATGTCACGAGAAAACAATGTCAGAATCCAATTTCACCTGTCAGAAGTGTAGACTAGTGGCCCTTTTAGAAGAAAAGGTGCGGGGTCTGGAAGAAAGAATAGCAACTTTGAAACTCATCAAAGAGAATGAAGACTTTCTAGACAGAACAGAAGCATCTCTACTGGTCACAGAAGGTGCAAAAAGTGTCAGAGAACCTCCAAAAGCAGATGAGTGGAAGCATGTGACCAAAAGAAGCAAGAAGACCATGGAGAAATCACCAACCACACAACTGAAGAACCGATATCAAATCTTTGTAGAGGATGAAGATGGCACACCTAAGAATGAAGCAATACCAGCAAGCAAAAAAGAAAAGGGCACACAGCAACAAGTGACAGCAAAAAGTACAGACAAGAAGCAACGAAGAGTGGTGGTGGTGGGAGACTCACTACTGAGAGGCACCGAAGCAGCCATCTGCAGACCGGACATAACTGCAAGAGAAGTATGCTGCCTTCCAGGTGCGATGATCAAGGATGTGACCGATAGGATACCAAAGCTCTTCAGCTCCAAGGACGTCCACCCATTTCTTCTGATACATGTTGGCACCAATGACACGGCAAGGAAGGACCTACCGACAATCTGCAAGGACTTTGAAGAGTTGGGGAAGAAAGTAAAGGAACTGGATGCACAGGTAGTTTTTTCTTCTATCCTTCCAGTAGACGGGCATGGCACCAGGAGATGGAACAGGATCCTTGATGCAAACAACTGGCTAAGACGATGGTGCAGACAACAAGGATTTGGATTCCTGGACCACGGTGTGAATTACTGGTATGATGGACTCCTCGCCAGAGACGGACTACACCTCAACAAACCTGGGAAACACACATTCGCCAGAAGACTCGCTACACTTATCAGGAGGGCGTTAAACTAGAAGAAGAGGGGACGGGAAGAAAAACATTAGACTCGAACAAAGACGACCCAGGAAAACATACTCAGAAGGGAGGTAAGAACATTTCTAAAACAATCCACAGTGAGGAGATTGGAACAAAACAAAATCCTCTAAACTGCATGCTCGCAAACGCCAGAAGCCTGACAAACAAGATGGAAGAACTAGAAGCAGAAATATCTACAGGTAACTTTGACATAGTGGGAATAACCGAGACATGGTTAGATGAAAGCTATGACTGGGCAGTTAACTTACAGGGTTACAGTCTGTTTAGAAAGGATCGTAAAAATCAGAGAGGAGGAGGGGTTTGTCTCTATGTAAAGTCTTGTCTAAAGTCCACTTTAAGGGAGGATATTAGCGAAGGGAATGAGGATGTCGAGTCCATATGGGTTGAAATTCATGGAGGGAAAAATGGTAACAAAATTCTCATTGGGGTCTGTTACAAACCCCCAAATATAACAGAAAGCATGGAAAGTCTACTTCTAAAGCAGATAGATGAAGCTGCAACCCATAATGAGGTCCTGGTTATGGGGGACTTTAACTACCCGGATATTAACTGGGAAACAGAAACCTGTGAAACCCATAAAGGCAACAGGTTTCTGCTAATAACCAAGAAAAATTATCTTTCACAATTGGTGCAGAATCCAACCAGAGGAGCAGCACTTTTAGACCTAATACTATCTAATAGACCTGACAGAATAACAAATCTGCAGGTGGTTGGGCATTTAGGAAATAGCGACCACAATATTGTGCAGTTTCACCTGTCTTTCACTAGGGGGACTTGTCAGGGAGTCACAAAAACATTGAACTTTAGGAAGGCAAAGTTTGACCAGCTTAGAGATGCCCTTAATCTGGTAGACTGGGACAATATCCTCAGAAATGAGAATACAGATAATAAATGGGAAATGTTTAAGAACATCCTAAATAGGCAGTGTAAGCGGTTTATACCTTGTGGGAATAAAAGGACTAGAAATAGGAAAAACCCAATGTGGCTAAACAAAGAAGTAAGACAGGCAATTAACAGTAAAAAGAAAGCATTTGCACTACTAAAGCAGGATGGCACCATTGAAGCTCTAAAAAACTATAGGGAGAAAAATACTTTATCTAAAAAACTAATTAAAGCTGCCAAAAAGGAAACAGAGAAGCACATTGCTAAGGAGAGTAAAACTAATCCCAAACTGTTCTTCAACTATATCAATAGTAAAAGAATAAAAACTGAAAATGTAGGCCCCTTAAAAAATAGTGAGGAAAGAATGGTTGTAGATGACGAGGAAAAAGCTAACATATTAAACACCTTCTTCTCCACGGTATTCACGGTGGAAAATGAAATGCTAGGTGAAATCCCAAGAAACAATGAAAACTCTATATTAAGAGTCACCAATCTAACCCAAGAAGAGGTGCGAAACCGGCTAAATAAGATTAAAATAGATAAATCTCCGGGTCCGGATGGCATACACCCACGAGTACTAAGAGAACTAAGTAATGTAATAGATAAACCATTATTTCTTATTTTTAGGGACTCTATAGCGACAGGGTCTGTTCCGCAGGACTGGCGCATAGCAAATGTGGTGCCAATATTCAAAAAGGGCTCTAAAAGTGAACCTGGAAATTATAGGCCAGTAAGTCTAACCTCTATTGTTGGTAAAATATTTGAAGGGTTTCTGAGGGATGTTATTCTGGATTATCTCAATGAGAATAACTGTTTAACTCCATATCAGCATGGGTTTATGAGAAATCGCTCCTGTCAAACCAATCTAATCAGTTTTTATGAAGAGGTAAGCTATAGGCTGGACCACGGTGAGTCATTGGACGTGGTATATCTCGATTTTTCCAAAGCGTTTGATACCGTGCCGCACAAGAGGTTGGTACACAAAATGAGAATGCTTGGTCTGGGGGAAAATGTGTGTAAATGGGTTAGTAACTGGCTTAGTGATAGAAAGCAGAGGGTGGTTATAAATGGTATAGTCTCTAACTGGGTCGCTGTGACCAGTGGGGTACCGCAGGGGTCAGTATTGGGACCTGTTCTCTTCAACATATTCATTAATGATCTGGTAGAAGGTTTACACAGTAAAATATCGATATTTGCAGATGATACAAAACTATGTAAAGCAGTTAATACAAGAGAAGATAGTATTCTGCTACAGATGGATCTGGATAAGTTGGAAACTTGGGCTGAAAGGTGGCAGATGAGGTTTAACAATGATAAATGTAAGGTTATACACATGGGAAGAGGGAATCAATATCACCATTACACACTGAATGGGAAACCACTGGGTAAATCTGACAGGGAGAAGGACTTGGGGATCCTAGTTAATGATAAACTTACCTGGAGCAGCCAGTGCCAGGCAGCAGCTGCCAAGGCAAACAGGATCATGGGGTGCATTAAAAGAGGTCTGGATACACATGATGAGAGCATTATACTGCCTCTGTACAAATCCCTAGTTAGACCGCACATGGAGTACTGTGTCCAGTTTTGGGCACCGGTGCTCAGGAAGGATATAATGGAACTAGAGAGAGTACAAAGGAGGGCAACAAAATTAATAAAGGGGATGGGAGAACTACAATACCCAGATAGATTAGCGAAATTAGGATTATTTAGTCTAGAAAAAAGACGACTGAGGGGCGATCTAATAACCATGTATAAGTATATAAGGGGACAATACAAATATCTCGCTGAGGATCTGTTTATACCAAGGAAGGTGACGGGCACAAGGGGGCATTCTTTGCGTCTGGAGGAGAGAAGGTTTTTCCACCAACATAGAAGAGGATTCTTTACTGTTAGGGCAGTGAGAATCTGGAATTGCTTGCCTGAGGAGGTGGTGATGGCGAACTCAGTCGAGGGGTTCAAGAGAGGCCTGGATGTCTTCCTGGAGCAGAACAATATTGTATCATACAATTATTAGGTTCTGTAGAAGGACGTAGATCTGGGGATTTATTATGATGGAATATAGGCTGAACTGGATGGACAAATGTCTTTTTTCGGCCTTACTAACTATGTTACTATGTTACTATGTAGAATCGCCAGGATCCGTTGAAGCGTTTCAGAGTTATTACCTCATAAAGTGACAGTGGTCAGAATTGTAAAAATTGGCCCTGTCACTTAGGTGAAAACAGGCTTCGGGGTGAAGGGGTTAATATAGGGAAATTGAAGCTAGTGACAATAAGACAGATACGGAGACAAATCTTTACAAGCAATAACAAGTCTGTCTACACCATGGTTATTTTTTCACCTTTCCTTCCCCTTTCTCTTCCCTCCCCCACCCCACCACTTCCCTCTGCCTCTTTCCTTATATGTAATATGGATGAAGCATATACCAACACAACATTAATGCATAAGTTTGCTGTTATGTTTAAAAGTTTAATAGAAATACTTAAAAAAAAAAAAAAAGTTGATTGGAGAGGGTAAAGAAGTGCAGCCAATGATAGGCTATTCAGCTACAATGATCTCCAATGCTTTAAAATGGAAAGCCAAACCAGAGAGACATGGAAGAAAATGGAAGACTACCATTCGAATGGATGGAAGAATAGCCAGAATGGCAAAGGCTCAGAGAGTGATCAGCTCCAGGATGATCAAAGACAGTCTCACGCTACATGTGAGGACTGTGATGGTTAGAAGACGTCTGTGTGGAGCTAATCCATTGGCAAGAAGTCCCCACGAAGTCCCACTGTTAAAAAAAGACATGTACTGAAGGGGATACAATTTGTCAAAGAACATATCAACTGGCCTAAAGAGAAATGGAGATTTTCTGGACTGATGAAAGTAAAATTGTTCTTTTTGGGTCCAAGTGCCACATAAAGTTCTTCAGACGACCCTCAAACTCTGCAGTCAAGCCACAGTACACTCTGAAGACAGTGAAGCATGGTGGTGCAAGCATCATGATATGGGCATGTTTCTCTTACTATGGTGTTGGACCTATTTTTTACCGCATGCCAGGGATGAAGGACAATTTTGATAATTTTAAAATACTTTAAGAGGTCATGTTGCCTTACGCTGAAAAGGATATGCCCCTGAAATGAACTACCCTAAACACATCAGTAAACAAGCAAAATCTTGGTTCTAGTCCAACAAAATTGAAGTTATGGAGTGGCCAGTCCAATCCCCGGACCTTAACCCGATAGAACACTTGTGGGGTGACATTAAAAATGTCGTTTTTGAGGCAAAGCCAACAAATTCCAAAAAATTGTGGGATGTAGTCCAAGCATCCTGGCCGGAATAACAGGTGACAGGTGCCAGAAGTTGGTTGACTATGCAAAATAGATGTGAAACAGTTCTAAAACTGTGGGTATACAACTAAATATTAGGTTAGTGATTCACAGGAATGATAAATCCACCAAAAAATAGAACATATTGTGAGTTTCTAAAGACAAATGCGGACACTGCTATTTTATAGAACAGCTCATTGTTCATTTTTTGTTATTTTCTGTAAAGTAGTTAAAAATTCTATACATTTCTCTTCACGTTTTGAATCAGAAAACAGTGTACAATGTTCCCAATGCATGGAAATAAAAAAAAGTGGAAAGATTGAGTGATTAACTCATGTTTTTGAACACACAGCTATTATTTTGAACACTACTGCACTAAAAAAATGTCAAAAATTATCACCCCCCATAGATTCGGAATGGTAAGGGTATGTGCACACGTCAGGATTTCTTGAAGAAATTTTCCTGACAAAAACCGGACATTTCTGCCAGAAATCCGCATGCGTTTTTACAGCGATTTTGACGCGTTTTTGATGCGTTTTTTGTGCGTTTTTTCCCAAATGCATAGAATTGCGGTAAAAAAGCAGAAAATCTGCAAAAATAATGAACATGCTCATTTTTTTTACTGCGATGCGTTTTTTTCGCGGAAAAAAACGCATCCATGTGCACAAAACATGCAGAATGCATTCTAAATGATAGAATGCATAATGTATGCGTTTTTAATGAGTTTTTATAGCGTTTTTAGTGCGAAAAAAACGCGAAAAAACCTGAACGTGTGCACATACCCTAAGATTAGTCAAGGTACTAACGACCTTAAGACAACAATAAGGAGACAATCCCTGTAAAAAGAATGTTAACAAGATATTGTTCCTTTACTATAACTAATTTGTAACCTCTAACAAGATTTACAGAGGGAGCACCAAATCTCATGGCATATAGTTAGTACCTTGACTATTGTAACATTTACTAATCTAAAGGGTGACAATTTTTGAGTGATTACACCTATAACTATCATTGACTCCGCAGCTTTAAGGTACTGTTACACTAAACGACTTACCAACGATCACGACCAGCGATACGACCTGGCCATGATCGTTGGTAAGTCGTTGTGTGGTCACTGGGGAGCTGTCACACAGACAGCTCTCTCCAGCGACCAACGGTCAGGGGAAAGACTTCGGCATTGTTGAAACTGTCTTCAACGATGCCGAAGTCCCCGGGCAACCAGGGTAAACATCGGGTTACTAAGTGCAGGGCCGCGCTTAGTAACCTGATATTTACCCTGGTTACCATTGTAAAAGTTAAAAAAAAACAAACAGTACATACTCACATTCCGATGTCTGTCACGTCCCCCGGCGTCCACAGGGTTAAAACTGCTTTTGGCAGGAGCGCTGCTAATGCACGCGCTGCTGCCGAGAGCTTTCCCTGCACTGTGTCAGCGCCGGCCGTAAAGCAGCGGTGACGTCACCGCTGTGCTTTGCTTTACGGCCGGCCGGCGCTGACACAGTGCAGGGAAAGCTCTCGGCAGCAGCGCGTGCATTAGCAGCGCTCCTGCCGAAAGCAGTTTTAACCCTGTGGATGCCGGGGGACGTGACAGACATCGGAATGTGAGTATGTACTGTTTTTATTTTTTTTACTTTTACAATGGTAACCAGGGTAAATATCGGGTTACTAAGCGCGGCCCTGCGCTTAGTTACCTGATATTTACCCTGGTTACCAGTGAACACATCGCTGGATCGGCATCACACACGCCGATTCAGCGATGACAGCGGGTGATCAGCGACCAAAAAAAGGTCCTGATCATTCCCAGCGACCAACGATCTCCCAGCAGGGGCCTGATCGTTGGTCGCTGTCAAGCTTAACGATTTCGTTAACGATATCATTGCTATGTCACAAAAAGCAACGATATCGTTAACGAAATCGTTATGTGTGAAGGTACCTTTAGGCATATGCTATTGGAAATTTAATTGAGAGACTTTATTTACAGGGTCCTTGACATTTGTGTATGTACTGTGAGGATTTAGACCCTTTTTTACTGTAATTTTACTTGTGTTTATCTGCACACAAAATACCAATTTTATATGTCCTTGATTTTATTATTCTCTTGCCTTGTCCAGTAGCTGTTTACTGCGGCAGTATGCAATACATGTTTCTAAAAGATTAAGACCGTTTCAAAAGAAGAAGTCGTGGATGTAAGGGAGTTTGTTACACACTGACTGGGAGTTCCAGAGGGCACAGTTAAATGAGAAAAGAGAAGGCATGGCGCTATATGTTAACAAGATTAGCAGAGTTTCTGTGTGCATCAGAAAAGGAGTTAAATTTACTAGTATAACTGTTAAACCCTTCATCCACATTCACAATCAAAATTTTAATAACAAGAGTTACCCAAAATGAAGCAGTTCTGTAGCAGGAAGCGTCAGGCCTCATCTGTCATGTGTTTGCAGGATGCATTCTTCAATAAGAAGAAAGGGAAAGGCTTAGGAGATAAAGTTTGCAATCCACACAGTTTAATTAAGCATTTGTCATCAGCCTGTCAATAGGAGACGGAGAGGTGGTGTCTCCAGAATCCCATTGTTGATCGGATATCTTATACAAAAGGCATTAAATATCAATTAAGATTTATTTTTTTGCTGACACAACGCTCTAAACTTCTGTAGAGTTAAAGTTGCTGGACAATGGCCAGGCGATTAAAGGCTGAAGATTATCTCGTCCTTTATGCTCATTGAATTAAAAATACATAACAAATATTATATTACACACCTACTGCCTGGCTCCAACTTTTCAGTGCTGAACATGCTAAACTGTGTGTCCTCATCTGCAAAATGTTTGTATTTGTTCAGGGTAAAAGCTGAATCTAAATTAAGTAAAATTATGTACGACTACTGCAAAAATAACATACATTTTTTAAAAATATTGAATATGTTTCTATTCTTATAGGGGCTGTTTACTTTAGTAGTTATATTTCTGTATATAGGAGCAGTATTATAGTAGTTATATTCTTGCACATAGGGGCAGTCTCATAGTAGTTATATTCTTGTACATAGGGGCAGCATTATAGTAGTTATTGTTAGGTGTTGAGTTCCCGCTGCTGCACAGTGGGAATCTCGAACCATCTCTGCTGCGGTCTCCTATTCTCCTCCAGCCGCAGTGGAGCCTGCTCAGCAGAGACGTTGGTCCCAGCGTCTGGCTCAGGCAGATACTGTGCGCTTGGTTACTGCTGCCCTTCCAGGTCCAGCCATTGTAACCAGCACTGATCAGAGGCGAGCAGACGCTGCTGGGACTAAGTCCTGCTTTTCCTCTACTGAGCATGCCCAAGGGAAGACCTCTCATTGGAGGTCGGGGGTCACATGCTCAGGTCTTGAAGCAGCTCCTATTGGATCACTGGGAAGGTCCCGGAGAGCTTCCGCTATAAAAGGTTCGCATGGCTGCACTGCCATGTGCTAGTATAAACTTGATAACGTGTGTGTGTAGATGAATGAATGTCGATGGATGAAAGCTCCTTAATCATTCCCATTCTTTGTGTTGTTGACTGCTCACGAATGGTGGAAGCTATCTAGTGCCCGCCAGTGCTACCTGCACACGTAGCATATGTTGCAATGCCTTTTTGCAGTGCCCGTCTGTACAGCACCATGCGCAATCAGTGCGCTTTCCTGCCAGCCTGTCAGTGTAGGGTGGGAATTCCCGCTTAGACTCTGCGCGTCCTCAGGCGCCGGCTCAAAAGCCACCGAGGGTCAGAGCGAGTCCAATCACCAGTTTAGTGGGGGTGATTCATAGGGATCCCACTAGTGTCTTGCAGCTGCACTCTGTGACTGCTAACAGGGTGCAGCGTATTTTGGCGAATCTGTGAAGCAACAGAGTTTGCTTCCTTTTGCACTGGGTGAAGCCTAACCCACGTGTGAGCAAGTGCCCATCCGCCATTACTCAGCAGCAGGTACCATCTCTGCACGGTGGACCCCGGGCTGCGAACGCTCCCCATATCTACCTCTTTATTATTTGGTACGTTCCGCTAGCCCTAACAGTTATATTATTGTACATAGGGGTAATATTATAGTAGTTATATTCTTGCACATAAGAGCAGTATTATAGTAGTTATATTCTTGTGCATACAGTTAGGTCCATATATATTTGGACAGAGATAACATTTTTCTAATTTTGGTTATAGACATTACCACACTGATTTTTAAACAAAACAATTCAGATGCCGTTGAAGTTCAGACTTTCAGCTTTCATTTGAGGGTATCCACATTAAAATTGGATGAAGGGTTTAGGAGTTTCAGCCCCTTAACATGTGCCACCCTTTTTTTAAAGGGACCAAAAGTAATTGGACAATTGACTCCAAGGCTATTTCATGGACAGGTGTGGGCAATCTCTTTGTTATGTCATTCTCAATTAAGCAGACCGCAGCAGAGATGGCTCGAGATTCCCCCTGTGCAGAGGCAGGAACTCGACCCCTAACATTACCCCCCCTCCAGGCCCCCCCTCCTTGGACATCGCCAAGCTCGAAGGCAGCAATGAGCTGCAGAGCCCGAATATTCTCAGCAGGCTCTCATGACCATAACCCTTCCAGTTCACCAAATAAATTTTTTTGCCACGTACCATCTTGCACCCCAAAATAGCATTCACCTCATAATCGTCCGTAGACGAACCCGATGTCCCGGCAGATGACTCGGAAAACCGGGACATGTATACTGGCTTCAAGAGGGACACATGAAAGGTGTCGGTGATACCCAGACGTGGCGGAAAGGCCAGACGGTAGACCACTGGGTTAACCTGTTCGAAGACCTTAATAGGGCCCAAGTAGGGAGGAGCAAACTTAGTGGACTCAACTCGCAGCCTGATGTTACGGGCGGAGAGCCACACTAAGTCGCCAGGGGCAAAGGTCGGAGCGGGGCGCCGATGTGCATCGGCGGAGGACCTCATTCTCTCCTTGGAGGCCCGAATGGCATCCTGAGTGCGGTCCCAAATGTCCCGCGCCTCTACAGCCCAGTCTGCCACCCTGGAGTCGGCGGAAGACACAGGCATAGGCACAGGTACCCGCGGATGTTGACCATAGTTTAGGAGGAATGGGGTCTATCCGGTGGAGTCGGCTATGGCATTATTCAGCGCAAACTCCGCCCACGGTAGCAAGGATGCCCAGTTATCTTGCCTGGCTGAGACAAAGTGTCGAAGATATGTGACCAAGGTCTGGTTGGCCCTCTCTACCAACCCATTCATCTCGGGATGATATATATCTTTTGTGTTGGAGGGGGCATTTGTTCATGCGGCACATATATCATGCTATAAATAGATCCATCTTTGCTGGCCTCTCTCTCCCTTTACCACTTGGAAGTCCCATTTTGTGTCTTTTTTATAATCTTTTGGTCCACTTCCCCTCCCCCTTCCCCCTTGCCTTTTTAATATGTATTAATAAACAGTTATTTTAACTTTACCCATTGTTCATTTCACTTTTTATCCTCTGCGTGGTGTACCCCTTAGAGGATTAAGGCTATGTATTACCAGGGGTATTGCATGACGTTGGGCGAAGGCAGAAGACATAAAATTGCCCTCCGCCCCAGAATCCACGCAGAGCTCTACCGAGTGAGTGAATGAGCCTATTGTAATTGTCCTCTTAAAGGACAATTTGGAGGCAAACATCGTGTCTAGTGTACCTCCACCTACTACCACTAGACACTGACATTTCCTCGACCGCTGTGAACATCTGGTGGCAAGATGTCCTGACTGCTGGCAAACATGGCAGACCTTGAGTGCCTGAGCGGTCCGGGACTTAGATCTTGCTCGTGACACTTCCTTGGCCTCATGTGACTCAGGACCGGAGATTCCAAAGGTTTGGTGAAGGTGGGAGCCAGCCGAAACCTCTGCCTACACTGGGCCCGCTCTAACCTTCGCTCGTGAAAACGGAGGTCAATTTGGGTAGACACAGCTATTAATTCCTCCAGTGTGGCGGGAACCTCCCCTGTTGCCAGAGCGTCCTTCACGTGGTCAGCCAGCCCCCTCCAAAATATAGGGATAAGGGCTTTATCCGACCACTCCAGCTCAGATGCTAGGGTGCGGAAGTGGACGGCAAAATGGCTGACCAAGGACGAGCCCTGAGTCAATGCCAACAGTTGGAGCGCCGTATCATGGGTAACTCGAGGCCCTAAAAAGACCAGTTTCAGAGTGCTCAGGAACAGCGGAGCACTCTGTACCACATGATCGCCACGCTCCCACAGCGGTGTAGCCCACTCCAACGCCCTGTCCGACAGGAGAGACACAATAAATCCCACCTTTGCCCGCTCTGTGGGTAAACGTGCAGCCAGAAGCTCGAGATGTATAGAGCACTGGCTCATGAAACCCCTACAAGATTTACCATCTCCAGAAAATTTCTCTGGCATCAGGAGGCGAGATAGAGTCAGAGCAGGGGTGGCAGTGGACAAGGTAGCTGCAGCCACGCTAGCAGCCTGAACAGCAACTGCGGTAACATCCACAGCTGAGGTTGAGCGCTCGAGAGCCCCTAACCTACCCTCCAGCTGCTGGATATACCGCAAGGATTGCTGTTTATCCGCCATTTACTAGCCAAACCCTGGCGCTAGTATTCTGTTAGGAATAGCGGAACGCACCGAGTAAATATAGATGTTTATTATTATTGATGCGTTCGCAGCCCGGGGTCCACCGTGCAGGAGAACCTGCTGCTAGTAAATGGTGGCACTATTTGGCGGTATAGACTAGCTCTGTTACTTCACAGAGTAGCCGTGAAAGGAAAGCACTGCGCCCTGTTAGACTTCACAAGAGCACAGGCTAACTGCCCAACTGAGAGCAGTCAGTGGTCATGCATGCACACAAAACTCCTCGCTGGAGGTGTCAGCATTCTAGGGGCTTATTTCAGCCAGGTCCCTGAATACACTCAAACACACAATCTCCTCACTGGAGGTGCCGGTATTTTAGGGGCTTATTTCAGCCGGGTCCCGGAATACAATCTCACATAACCCAACTGGCGCAAAGCACATAACTCAGAAAGATACTAGCGCATGGCCGTGCGGTCATGCGCACCTTATATAGCTGCAGCAACTACAGGACCTTCCAAAAAGGACCAATGGGAAACTACCAGAGAACTTGAGCAACTTCAGGACCTTCCTAGAGTATCAATGGGAATAGCTGCAGTACCTGAGCATGTGACCCTTGATCTCCAATGAGAGATCTTACCCTGGGCATGCTCAGAAGGGGAAAAGTAGGACTTAGTCCCAAAGACGTCTGCTCGCTGCTGACCAGTACTGGCTACAATGGCAGAAGCTGGAAGGACAGCAGTAACCCTTCACACAGTGTCAGACTGAGCATGACACTGGGACCGACGCCTCCGCTGAGCAGGCTCCACTGCGGCAGGAGAAGAATTGGAGACCGCAGCGGAGATGGCCCGTGATTCCCCCTGTGCAGAGGCAGGAACTCGACCCCTAACAAATATTGTAAACCTATATGAATGTAGATATTGAACACAGCAAAATAACATTTTTTTTTTTACATAATTTAAAAATGTATGTGATAATGGGGCTACCAAATTTAAGTATAATGTTTGCCATTCCTCTAAATCAGGTGTGCCCATATAAATTTACTAAAGGGCCACATGAGACAACATGACTGTTGTGGAAAGAAAACCATATGCAGAAATAAATAGAAAATCATTATTAATATCAATAGTGTTAGGGCTAGTGGAACGCACCGAGTAAATATAGATGTTTATTATTGGTGAGTTCGCAGCCCGGGGTCCACCGTGCAGGAGGAACCTGCTGCTAGAGAAAGGTGGCACTATTAGGCAGTATAAGCTAGCTCTGTTACTTCACAGAGTCGCCGTGAAAGGAAAGCACTGCGCCCTGTTAGACTCACAGGAGCGCAAGCTAACTGCCGAACTGATAGCAGTCAGTGGTCATGCAATCACACAATCTCCTCACCGGAGGAGCCGGTATTCTAGGGGCTTATTTCATCCGGGTCCCTGAATACATTCACAACACACAATCTCCTCACTGGAGGTGCCGGTATTCTAGGGGCTTATTTCAGCCGGGTCCCTGAATACATACGCACATAACCACACTGGCGCAAAGCACATAACTTAGATTGATACTAGCGCATGGCCGTGCGGTCATGCAAACCTTTTATAGCTGCAGCCAGTACAGGATTTTCCCAGAAAGACCAATGGGAGGCTGCCACAGAAGTTGAGTACCTTCAGGACCTTCCTGGAGGACTAATGGAATTTGCTGCAGTATCTAAGCATGTGACCCTTGATCTCCAATGAGAGATGTTACCCTGGGCATGCTCAGAAGGGGAAATGCAGGACTTAGTCCCAAAAACGTCTGCTCGCCGCTGCCTAGTACTGGCTACAGTGGCAGAAGCTGGAAAAGCGGCAGTAACCCTTTGCACAGAGTCAGACTGAGCGAGACACTGGGACCGATGTCTCCACTGAGCAGGCTCCACTGTGGCAAGAGAAGAATGGGAGACTGCAGTGGAGATGGCTCGAAATTCCCCCTGTGCAGAGGCGGGAACTTGACCCCTAACAAATAGCTTCTGATGTTTTTCAAATTAAGACTGTAAGTTATAACAAATAATATTGATCAGAATTAAGTATAGTGACATCCCGCTATATATTTGGAACCAGTGTCCAGGCCCTCACTATATATACTGGATGAGGCCCCAAGTGTACACATGTGCTGCATTTCAACCACATATCATCCCCATGCTCAACCCTACGTCACATACATATTTTGAAAAATAACAGCACAAGTACCCTCGGTTATGTTCCTCATTGCTCTGCTCCTGTCTTGGTGTCTCTGGTGTGCTGACTCTCCGCAGTACACAGCTGATGAGATGAAAAAACATCATTGTGGCAGCTGTTTCACATGCTGATTGGTGTAGGAAGTGGCCAAAGACCCCTCCTCAACCAACGCAGTCAGTGCAGATAGAGACAGCGAGCGGGTGGTCTTGTTGTGTGGCACGGAACTCTATTTTCTTGACACATGGTCTGATATACATCAATGTTCACTTTGCCTTAATTTGGATCTGTCTTTCCATTTTTAGGTTTTTAGCAACGGGACAATCGTATGCTTCCCTCCATTTAGAGTATCTTCTGGGCATAACTACAATCTCAAATATAGTGAAGCACACATGCTCCCAAATATGGATTTGCCTAAAGGACAAAGTGATGTCGGAGCCCACACCTGAAGATTGGGAAGGTATTGCTAATGGGATCTATGAGACGTGCCACTTTCCCAATTGTCTGGGTGCTCTAGATGGGAAGCACATTAGGGTCAAGAAGCCGCTGAACTCATGGTCCCTATACTACAATTATAAGGGATTTTTTTCCGTTGTCTTGTTGTCCTTAGTAGACAGCAAGTACAATTTTATAATTGTAGATATAAGGGCCTATGGAAGAACTGGAGATTCTTGAATCTCCAATTCTTCCATTATGGGTCGGCGGCTGAAGGCCAATGAATTGGGTGTGCCACCCCCAAGGAGTCTTTCTTCTGGTGGTCAACCAATGCCATTGTCACGCACGCGCCCAGACTGGTTGGCGCGGGCATACGGGCGTGTGGCCCCACTGGACCACAGACCAAACTTCCCTGGAAGGGGCGTAACTAAGTAGCTTCCTAGGTGTTCACTGGAGCCTCTGATGGTGAGGTCAGACTTGTGCAATAGGAAGCTACCAGGTGCCACTCCAGGGTGATGTCTGGCTGTGGCTGCTGATCCCACTAAGGAACGGAGCGGGCACGGCTGGCACTCTGGCTGACAGGCGGGCACGGCTGGGACACAGGCAGGCAGACGGGTACAACAGAGACACTGGCGGGCAGGCAGACACGGCTGGCTCTCTGGTAGGCAGGCGGGTACGGCTGGAACATAGGAAGAACCGGTAGGGACCGGTCTGCAGGCAGGTATGTGAAACAGGTTGGAACCTGTTCAGACAGGAGGACTAAGTAACAAGTAGAGAAAGACCGCAAGAGCGGATGCAGAGCGAAAGCACAAGAGCTAGAACCAAGAACAGAAACGCAGGAGGCTGAGTACGAGTAGAAGGTGGAGCAAAGAGAAGGAGAAGGCAGAGCCAAGGGTGGAGCCGTAAGAGGCGGAGCCAAGGGCGGAGATGCTGGAGGCGGAGCCAAGAGCGGAGATGCTGGAGGCGGAGCCAAGAGCGGAGACGCTGGAGGCGGAGCCAAGAGCGGAGACGCTGGAGGCGGAGCCAAGAGCGGAGACGCTGGAGGCGGAACCAAAAGCGGAGACGCTGGAGGCGGAACCAAAACCGGAGACGCTGGAGGTAACGTCAAGAGCGGAGACGCTGGAGGTGGAGCCAAGAGCGGAGACGGAGCCAAGTGCAGAAACACAGGAGGCGGAGCCAGATAGAACCGCAAAGAGCGGAGCCACAGAGCAAAGCCAGAGAGTGCGAAGCAAGGTCTGAGTGCGAAGCAAGGTCTGAGTGCAGAGCCGCAAGAGTGCGGAGTGTAAGCAGACTGAGAACACAAGGAAAGACACAGCAGGGAAGGAAGCCACAGACAAGGAAACCGAGATAAGACTAAGTACAGACAAGGCAATGGAACAAGACACTGGGACAAAGACACAGGGACCAGGATATTCTGCCTCCTGGAGGACGGACTACAAGATCAAGGCAATAGCACAGAGAAAAGCCTCCAGAGAGGGAGTAACTCAGAGCAGGACCTGGCAAACTCAGAAGCAAGAAACAAACTGAGCTAACACATTGCACAGGCCCAGAGCACAGGGTGGAGCTGCACTATATACAGGAGGCCTCTTGATAATTGGTCAGGAACTGATTAGACAGGTGCACCTGATTCCTATAAGGACCAGAGAGTTCAGGCGCCGCCCCCCTATACACATAGCCATGAGGCATGCAGAGAGCAGAGACACAGAACATGGAGCTGGCATGAAACAGAAACCACATCATGGCCTGGAGCAGTGGGTAAGATTGTGTGAGAAATGTGAGGCCATGACGTGATGCCAGCAGATTTGTTACAGCCATATGTAGTAGTTGGTGATGAGGCATTTCAACTAATGCGTAATGTTATGAGGCCTTATCCGTGACGCGCTCTGGACAGACATGGCCGCATTTTTAATTACCGACTAACTCGGGCACGGTGTCTTGTGGAATGTCCATTTGGGATTTTGACTGCTAAATGGAGGGTCTTGCTCAGTGCCCTCCAGTTAAGCCAAAACAATGTGAACATAGTAATAAAGGCCTGTGTCATATTGCACAACTTTACATGTCAACATGATGTCTGTGTCTCAGGAAGGCATTGTAGGATTGCCAAGCAATCGTGGACACATTGCACAGGCTTTGCCCATAGGCACCCAGCTGTCAGGTCTCAGAGTATGAAATGTTTTGGCAAATTATTTTGTATCACCGGAGGGAGCAATACCCTGGCAAGAAAATGTTGTCATATGATTATTTATTTTTCTTGTGTATTCATTATGTGTCTGAAAATTATCATACCATATGTTAGGGGTTGAGTTCCTGCCTCTGCACAAGGGGGAATCTCGAGCCATCTCCGCTGCGGTCTCCCATTCTTCTCCTGCCGCAGTGGAGCCTGCTCAGCAGAGACATCGGTCCCAGCGTCATGCTCAGTCTGACACTGTGCAAAGGGTTACCGCTGTCCTTCCAGCTTCTGCCATTGTAGCCAGTAATGGTCAGCAGCGAGCAGACATCTTTGGGACTGTCCTACTTTTTTCCTTCTGAGCATGCCCAGGGTAAGATCTCTCATTGGAGATCAAGGGTCACATGCTCAGGAAGGTCCTGAAGCTGCTCAAGTTCTCTGGCAGTTTCCCATTGGCCCTTTTATGGAAGGTCCTGTAGTTGCTGCAGCTATATAAGGTGCGCATGTCCGCACGGCCATGCGCTAGTATCTTTCTGAGTTATGTGCTTTGCGCCAGTGTGGTCATGTGAGATTGTATTCAGGGACCCGGCTGAAATAAGCCCCTAGAATGCTGGCACCTCCGGCGAGGAGATTGTGTGTTTGACTGTATTCAGGGACCTGGCTGAAATAAGCTCTTAGAATACTGGCACTTCCGGCGAGGAGTTTTGTGTGCATGCATGACCACTGACTGCTCTCAGTTGGGCAGTTAGCCTGTGCTCTTGTGAAGTCTAACAGGGCGCAGTGCTTTCCTTTCACGGCTACTCTGTGAAGTAACAGAGCTAGTCTATACCGCCAAATAGTGCGACTATTTACTAGCAGCAGGTTCTCCTGCACGGTGGACCCCGGGCTGCGAACGCATCAATAATAATAAACATCTATATTTACTCGGTGCGTTCCGCAAGCCCTAACCCCATATTGTTTCTATTGCTATCATAACAATGGTTTTCTTTAAAACAATATATATATTTTGATGAATGAACGTGTTTTTTAATTCTACAAACATACAAACACAAATCAGCCTTCATTTTGGGCTAACTAACAACGTGGCCATCTTGGCAATGCTTTTGGAATTTAACCAATAATAAACATTAGAAGTCCAAGAAAGAATGATGGGATGTTGAGGATGAGGTTGGTGTTTGTGATGTCTGGCTTTCAGAGTGTTGTTGAGTGGTTGTAGGCAAAGGAACATTGTGTGCTTGGGTGGGTATATGTTGTGAATTCTGCTCTTGGGCTCCCTTCGGTGGTTATGAGTGGTAGTGCTGCTGTCTTTGGATCGCAGCATTTATCAGGTGTGTCCACTTAATTGCTATTTGGACTGGGCTATTTAGTCTTGCTTGATCCTTTAGTCAGTGCCAGTTGTCCATTGTTTTTGGAGGATTCACATCCATACCTGGTCTCTCCTGTTTTGCTGTTCATTTCATCAAAGATAAGTTCTGGCTTTGTTTTTGCTGTCCACATGCTGTGGACCTTATAGTTCAGTGCATTTTCATGTTTTGTCTTGTCCAGCTTTGTCTGTGAAGGATTTTTTGCAGCCAAGCTGTGTCTCTGGAGATGCAGATATACCCTCCATGTCTTTAGTCAGATGTGGAGATTTGTATTTTCTGTGGTGGATATTTTCTAGTGTTTTAATACTGACCGCATAGTACTCTGTCCTATTCTTTCTTTCTAGATTGGCCTCCTTTGCTAAATCCTGATTTCAGTCTGCGTATGTCTTTTCCCTCTCCTCTCACAGTCAATATTTGTGGGGGGCTGTCTATCCTTTGGGGATTTTCTCTGAGGCAAGATAGTCTTCCCGTTTCTATCTTTAGGGGAAGTTAGTTCTAAAGGCTGTGTCGAGGTGTCTAGGGAGTGTTAGGTACATCCCACGGCTACTTCTAGTTGCGGTGCTAAGTTCAGGGTCTGCGGTCAGTACAGGTACCACCTTCTCCAGAGTACTTCTCATGCTGCTCCTAGGCCACCAGATCATAACAGTACAACTGGCCAACAATGAGTTAAACGCATCTCAGAAGAAGGGAAGAAAAGTGCTGAGCCATTTTTTTTTTTCTGTAGTCTGTTTTGTCTTTCCTTCCCTCTTTTCCTCTGGGTGGCTCAGGAGTTTAGCACTGGCATGGAGGTTCAGGAATTGGTTTCTCGTGTGGACCAGCTTGCTGCTAGAGTACAGGGTATTTCCGATTATATCATTCAGACTCCGGTTTTAGAGCCTAGAATTCCAACTCCTGATTTGTTTTTTGGGGACAGGTCCAAATTTTTGAGCTTTAAAAATAACTGTAAACTGTTTTTTGCTCTGAAACCCCGTTCTTCTGGTGATCCCATTCAGCAGGTTAAAATTGTTATTTCCCTGTTGCGTGGTGATCCTCCGGATTGGGCATTTTCCCTGGAATCTGGGAATCCTGCTTTGCTTAATGTAGACACCTTTTTTCAGGTGCTAGGTTTATTGTATGATGAACCTAATTCAGTGGATCATGCAGAGAAGACCTTGTTGGCCCTGTGTCAGGGTCAAGAAGCGGCAGAATCGTATTGCCAGAAATTTAGAAAATGGTCTGTGTTGACTAAATGGAATGAGGATGCCTTGGCGGCAATTTTCAGAAAGGGTCTTTCTGAATCCGTTAAAAGACATTATGGTGGGGTTCCCCACGCCTGCTGGTCTGAGTGATTCTATGTCTCTGGCCATTCAGATTGATCGGCGCTTGCGCGAGCGCAGAGTTGTGCACACTGTGGCGTTGTCCTCCGACCGGAGCCCTGAGCCTATGCAGTGTGATAGGATTTTGTCTACAGCTGAACGACAAAGATTCAGGCGTCAGAATAGGTTGTGTTTTTACTGCGGCGATTCTGCTCATGTTATTTCTGATTGCCCTAAGCGTACAAAGAGAATCGCTAATTCTGTTACCATCAGTACTGTACAACCTAACTTTCTGTTATCTGTGACCTTGATCTGCTCATTATCGTCAATTTCTGTCATGGCATTTGTGGATTCAGGCGCCGCTCTGAACTTAATGGACTTAGAATTTGCCAGACGTTGTGGTTTCCCCTTGCAGCCTTTGCAGAACCCTATTCCTTTAAGGGGGATTGATGCTACACCGTTGGCTATAAATAAACCTCAGTTTTGGACACAGCTGACCATGCGCATGGCGCCAGCCCATCAGGAAGATTGTCGTTTTCTGGTGTTGCATAATTTGCATGATGATATTGTGCTGGGTTTTCCATGGTTACAGGTACATAATCCGGTGTTAGATTGGAAATCTATGTCTGTGACTAGTTGGGGTTGTCAGGGGGTTCATGGTCACGTTCCTTTGATGTCAATTTCCTCTTCCCCCTCTTCTGAAATTCCTGAGTTTTTGTCAGATTTCCAGGATGTATTCGATGAGCCCAAATCCAGTTCCCTTCCACCGCATTGGGACTGTGATTGTGCTATTGACTTGATTCTAGGTTGTAAGTTCCCTAAGGGCCGACTTTTCAACCTGTCTGTGCCAGAACATGCCGCCATGCGGAGCTATATTAAGGAGTCTTTGGAGAAGGGGCATATTCGGCCATCTTCTTCACCATTGGGAGCAGGGTTTCTTGGAATGTGGAATGGCTGCTCCTTGGATTTAGCAGTCAGCAGCTGCTTCCACTGATTGTCTATTCTGCTCGGCTATTTAGCCTGGCTCTTTCCTTCAGCTTGTGCCACTTGTCAATGGTTCCTGGTTGGATTCACATCTCTTTGGATTTCCCTGTTATCCTGACCAGTTCAGCAAAGCTAAGTCCTTGCTTGCTCTTTTCTGTCCACAGGTTGTGGACTTATCCGTTCTGTGCTTTCTATGTTTGTCCAGCTTGTCAGTATGAATTAATTCTGTGTAGCTGGAAGCTCTGGGAAGCAGATTTACCCTCCACACCTTTAGTCAGGTGTGGAGATTTTTGTAAACTCTGTGTGGATTTTTTGTAGTGTTTTATACTGACCGCACTGTATTCCATCCTGTCCTATCTATCTAGCTAGACTGGCCTCCTGTGCTCATCCTGGTTTCATTCTGTGTATGTATTTTCCCTCTCCACTCACAGTCATTACTTGTGGGGGGCTATCTATCCTTTGGGGATTTTGTCTGAGGCAAGATAGTTTTCCTGTTTCTATCTTTAGGGGTAGTTAGTTCTCAGGCTGTGACGAGGTGCCTAGGGAGTGTCAGGAGCATCCCACGGCTACTTCTAGTGTTGTGTTGAGCTTAGGGACTGCGGTCAGTACAGGTACCACTTCCATCAGAGCTCGTCCCATGTTGCTTCTAAACCACCAGATCAAAACAGTACAAGTGGCCAAAAATGAATTAAATGCATCTCAAAAGAAGGAAAAAATTCTGAGCCATTTTTTTTTTCTGTGCTCTGTTCTGTCTTTATTTTCCTCTTGATCTCTGGGTGGTTCAGGATTTATGCTCTGGCATGGATGTTCAGGGTTTGTTTTCTCGTGTGGATCAACTTGCTGCAAGAGTACAGAGTATCCAAGATTATGTTGTCCAGACTCCGGATTTGGAGCCTAGAATTCCTACTCCTGATTTGTTTTTTGGGGACAGATCCAAGTTTTTGAACTTTAAAAATAACTGCAAATTGTTTTTTGCTTTGAAACCCTGTTCTTCTGGTGATCCCATTCAGCAAGTTAAAATCATCATATCCCTCAGGACTGGGCATTCTCCCTTGAATCAGGGGATCCGGCATTGCTGAATGTAGACACATTTTTTCAAGCGCTCGGATTATTGTGTATGACGAACCTAATTCTGTGGATCATGCAGAAAAAACCCTGTTGGCCTTGTGTCAAGGTCAGGAAGCGGCAGAATTATACTGCCAGAAATTTAGGAAATGGTCTGTGCTCACTAAATGGAATGAGGATGCTCTGGCTGCTATTTTCAGAAAAGGTCTTTCTGAAGCCCTTAAAGATGTTATGGTGGGCTTCCCTACGCCTACTGGTTTGAGCGAATCTATGTCTCTAGCCATTCAGATTGATCGGCGTCTGCGCGAGCGCAAAGTTATGCACCATATGGCAGTGTCCTCTGAGCAGAGTCCTGAACCTATGCAATGTGATAGGATTTTGACTAGAACAGAACCGCAGGAATTCAGACATCAGAATAGGCTGTGTTTTTACTGTGGTGATTCTGCTCATGTTATTTCTGATTGCCCTAAACGTACTAGGAGGGTCGCTAGGTCTGTTACCATTAGTACTGTACAGCCTAAATTTCTTTTATCTGTGACCCTGATTTGCTCATTGTCGTCCTTTTCTGTCATGGCATTTGTGGATTCAGGCGCTGCCCTCAACTTAATGGACTTAGAATTCGCCAGGCGCTGTGGTTTTTCCTTGCAGCCTTTGCAGAGCCCTATTCCTTTGAGGGGCATTGATGCTACACCATTGGCCAAGGATAAACCTCAGTACTGGACGCAGATGACCATGTACATGGCTCCTGCACATCAGGAAAATTGCCGTTTTCTGGTGTTGCATAACCTGCATGATGTTGTTGTACTGGGTTTTCCATGGTTACAGGAACATAATCCGGTGCTGGATTGGAAAACTATGTCTGTGACTAGTTGGGGTTGTCAAGGGGTACATAGTGACCTTCCTTTGATGTCAATTTCCTCTTCCCCCTCTTCTGAGGTCCCTGAGTTTTTGTCGGATTTCCAGGATGTATTTGATGAGCCCAAGTCCAGTTCCCTTCCTCCACATAGGGACTGTGATTGTGCTATTAACTTGATTCCTGATTGTAAGTTCCCTAAGGGCCGACTTTTCAATCTGTCTGTGCCAGAGCATGCCGCCATGCGGAGCTATGTTAAGGAATCTTTGGAGAAAGGGCATATTTGGCCATCTTCGTCACCATTGGGAGCGGGTTTCTTTTTTGTTGCTAAAAAGGATGGCTCCTTGAGACCCTGTATAGATTATCGTCTTCTTAATAAGATCACGGTCAAATTCCAATACCACTTGCCTTTGCTTTCTGATTTGTTTGCTCAGATTAAGGGGGCTAGTTGGTTTACTAAGATTGACCTCAGAGGGGCATATAATCTTGTTCGTATTAAACAGGGTGACGAATGGAAAACTGCATTTAATACGCCCGAAGGCCATTTTGAATACCTTGTGATGCCATTCAGGCTCTCTAATGCTCCATCTGTGTTCCAATCCTTCATGTATGATATTTTCCGCAATTATCTTGATAAATTCATGGTTGTATATTTGGATGATATTTTGATTTTTTCCGATGATTGGGAGTCTCATGTGAAGCAGGTCAGGATGGTGTTCCAGATCCTTCGTGATAATGCTTTATTTGTGAAGGGGTCTAAGTGCCTATTCGGAGTTCAGAAGGTCTCTTTTTTGGGTTTTATTTTTTCTCCCTCGTCTATGGAAATGGATCCTGTTAAGGTCCAAGCTATTCATGACTGGATTCAACCCACATCTGTGAAGAGCATTCAAAAGTTTTTGGGCTTTGCTAATTTCTATCGCCGTTTCATTGCCAACTTTTCCAGTGTGGTTAAGCCCCTTACTGATTTGACGAAGAAAGGCGCTGATGTGACGAATTGGTCCTCTGCGGCTGTTGAGGCCTTTCGGGAGCTTAAACGCCGATTTACTTCTGTGTTGCGTCAGCCGGATGTTTCTCTTCCTTTTCAGGTTGAGGTTGACGCTTCTGAGATTGGGGCAGGGGCCGTTTTGTCTCAGAGGGATTCTGATGGTTCTTTGATGAAACCGTGTGCTTTTTTTTCCAGAAAGTTTTCGCCTGCGGAACGCAATTATGATGTCGGCAATCGGGAGTTGTTGGCTATGAAGTGGGCGTTTGAGGAGTGGTGACATTGGCTTGAGGGAGCTAAGCACCGCGTTGTGGTCTTGACTGATCATAAGAATCTGATTTACCTCGAGTCGGCCAAGCAGCTGAATCCTAGACAGGCTCGATGGTCCCTGTTTTTCTCCCGTTTTGATTTTGTGGTCTCGTATCTTCCGGGATCTAAGAATGTTAAGGCTGATGCCCTCTCTAGGAGTTTTTCGTCTGATTCTCCTGGAGTCCTTGAGCCGGTTGGCATTCTTAAGGAAGGGGTGATTATTTCTGCCATCTTCCCTGATTTGCGGCAGGTGCTTCGGGAATTTCAGGCTGATAGGTCTGACCGCTGTCCAGTGGGGAAGCTGTTTGTTCCTGATGGATGGACAAGTAAGGTGATTTCTGAGGTTCATTGTTCAGTGTTGGCTGGTCATCCTGGGATTTTTGGTACCAGAGATTTGGTTGCTAGGTCCTTTTGGTGGCCTTCCTTGTCGCGCGATGTGCGTGCTTTTGTGCAGTCCTGTGGGACTTGCGCCCGGGCCAAGCCTTGCTGTTCCCGCGCTAGTGGGTTGCTTTTGCCTTTGCCGGTCCCTGAGAGGCCCTGGACGCATATTTCCATGGATTTTATTTCGAATCTTCCTGTTTCCCAGAAGATGTCTGTTATCTGGGATGTTTGTGACCGGTTCTTTAAAA
Organism: Ranitomeya imitator; assembly: GCF_032444005.1. Classification (NCBI taxonomy): domain Eukaryota; kingdom Metazoa; phylum Chordata; class Amphibia; order Anura; family Dendrobatidae; genus Ranitomeya; species Ranitomeya imitator. The sequence continues at coordinate 36,756,327 of NC_091284.1, forward strand.
TGGTCCATCTGGTACCTTTGCCTAAGTTGCCTTCCTCCTCAGATTTGGTTCCATTGTTTTTTCAGCATGTGCTTCGTTTGCATGGCATTCCGGAGAATATTGTGTCTGACAGAGGTTCTCAGTTTGTCTCTAGGTTTTGGCGGGCCTTTTGTGCTAGGATGGGCATTGATTTGTCTTTTTCTTCGGCGTTTCATCCTCAGACTAATGGCCAAACTGAGCGAACTAATCAGACCTTGGAGACCTATTTGAGATGCTTTGTGTCTGCTGATCAGGATGATTGGGTGGCTTTCTTGCCGTTGGCCGAGTTTGCCCTTAATAATCGGGCTAGTTCGGCAACTTTGGTTTCACCTTTCTTTCGTAATTTTGTTTTTCATCCTCGTTTTTCTTCTGGGCAGGTTGAGCCTTCTGATTGTCCTGGTGTGGATTCTGTGGTGGACAGGCTGCAGCAGATTTGGACTCATGTGGTGGACAATTTGACGTTGTCTCAGGAAAGGGCTCAACGTTTTGCTAACCGCCTTCGGAGTGTTGGTCCCCGGCTTCGTGTGGGGGATTTGGTTTGGTTGTCTTCTCGTCATGTTCCTATGAAGGTTTCTTCCCCTAAGTTTAAGCTCGGTTTATTGGTCCTTATAAGATTTCTGAAATTATCAATCCGGTGTCTTTTTGTTTGGCTCTTCCGGTCTCTTTTGCCATTCATATTGTTTTCCATAGATCTTTGTTGCAGAGATATGTGGTGCCCGTTGTTCCCTCAGTTGATCCTCCTGCCCCGGTGTTGGTTGAGGGAGAGTTGGAATATGAGGTTGAGAAAATTTTGGATTCTCGTTTTTCGAGGCGGAGGCTTCAGTATCTTGTCAAGTGGAAGGGTTATGGCCAGGAGGATAATTCTTGGGTTGTTGCCTCCGATGTTCATGCCACCGATTTGGTTCGTGCTTTTCACTTGGCTCGTCCTGATCGGCCTGGGGTGTTAGGACTGGCGGAACGCACCAAGAGAGATGTAATGGATGCGTTCGCAGTCCGGGGTCCACCGTGCAGGTGAAACCTGCTGCTAGGACATGACAGACGATATGGCGGTACTCATAAGTATACACGCGTGGGTTAAACCTCACCCAGCGTGAAGAAAGCGATCCTGTTGCGTCACAGGATCGCGGTACCGCACATAGAGCGCGAGCAAGTGGTCAGCGAACTAGACCCCAACAGGGATAGTAGTCCGATTAGACCCTTGCTGGCACTACACCACAACTGGGTGTGAAAAGTATATACAATAGAGGCACCGAAGTGCAAACTGTGCCGTGCTTGCAGGCACCACTAAGTACCCAGACATGGGTCAGGAAGCGCACACAGGCGCGTGGCGCCGCACTGGCGGTCACAGCAGAGGACGCTGACACGTGTGTGACACGTTGAGTGTTAAGTCGGGCGCTAGATAGCAGCCATACACCATACGCGAACAATCATACAGTAGGGTAGGGGTATTTAAAGGACGACTTGCACTCACAACAAACACACGTATAAAGTTGTACACTAGCGCATGGCCGTGCGGTCATGCGCAGTTTATATAGCTGCAGGACAGGAAGCGGCCACAGAAACTTTGCCCTTCCAAGACCTGCCAAGAGGACCAATAGAATGCGCTGCAGAGTCTGAGCACATGACCCTCGATCTCCAACGGGAGATCTTGCCCTGGGCATGCTCAGTGTGCGCAGACAAGGACTTAGTCCCAGAGAAGTCCACTCGCTGCTGACCAGTATTGGCTTTAAAGGCAGAAGCTGGAGAAGCAGCAGTAACTCTTCTCACAGAGTCAGACTGAGCGAGACGCTGGGATCGACGTCCCTGCTGAGCAGGCTCCACTGCGGCTGGAGGAGAATGGGAGACCGCAGCGGAGACGGATCGAGATTCCCCCTGTACAGCAGAGGAAACTCGACTCCTAACATTACCCCCCCTCCTAGGGCCCCCCCCTCCTTGGGCCTCGCTACGTTCGAAGGCAGCAATGAGCTGTGGGGCCCGAATGTTTTCAGCAGGCTCCCATGACCTGTTCTCTGGACCATAACCCTTCCAATCCACCAGATAGAACTTTTTGCCGCGTACCACCTTACACCCCAAAATAGCGTTCACCTCGTAATCGTCCGTAGACGAACCCGATGTCCCGGCAGATGACTCGGAAAACCGGGACATGTATACGGGTTTCAAGAGGGACACATGAAAAGTGTCGGTGATACCCAAGCGTGGAGGAAGAGCCAGGCGGTAGACCACAGGATTAACCTGTTCGAGAACCTTGAAGGGACCCAAGTAGCGAGGAGCAAACTTAGTGGACTCAACTCGCAGCCTGATGTTACGGGCGGAGAGCCACACCAAGTCGCCAGGGACAAAAGTCGGAGCAGGGCGCCGATGAACATCGGCGGAGGACCTCATTCTCTCCTTGGAGGCCCGAATGGCATCCTGCGTGCGATCCCAAATGTCCCGTGCCTCCACAGCCCAGTCTGCCACCCTGGGATCAGCGGAAGACACAGGCATGGGCACTGGAACACGCGGATGCTGGCCGTAATTTAAGAGGAATGGAGTCTGACCGGTGGAGTCGGCTACGGCATTGTTAAGTGCAAACTCTGCCCACGGTAGCAAGGATGCCCAGTCATCCTGTCTGGCAGAAACAAAATGTCGCAGATATGTGACCAAGGTCTGGTTGGCCCTTTCTACCAACCCATTCGTCTCGGGATGATATGCCGAAGAGAGATTTAACTCAATACTGAGTAAACGACATAGCTCCCTCCAGAATCGAGACGCAAACTGGGGACCCCGGTCACTAACAATTTTGTCTGGCATACCGTGTAAGCGAAAGATATGCTTGATAAACAAGACAGCCAACGCCCGTGCAGATGGTAGCCGTGGAAGAGGCACCAAATGCACCATTTTGGAGAAATGGTCGGTGATCACCCAGATAATGGTGCAATTACGAGACTTGGGTAAGCCCACCACAAAGTCCATCCCGACCATCTCCCAGGGCCTGTCAGCCACGGGCAGAGGGTAAAGCAAACCAGCTGGCCGTTGCCGAGGAGTCTTGTTCCTGGCGCAAGAAACACACGCCCGAACGTACTCCGCGACATCACAAGCCATATGCGGCCACCAGTATGTCCTCGCCAGTAACTCAGATGTCCTTTTAGTACCAAAATGTCCACCCACCCTGGACGAGTGCGCCCAAGAGAGAACCTCCGGCCGCAAACTAGATGGAACAAAAGTCTTGCCCGGGGGCACAGACTCCAGCGAAACCGGGGCCACGGTTCTCAAACTCTCGGTGGGGACAATAAGCCGAGGCTCCTCCTCCTCCTCCGCAGATGACACAACGGAGCGAGAGAGAGCATCGGCCCGAATGTTCTTCTCCCCAGAAAGGAAATGGAGGGTGAAATGAAACCGGGAGAAGAACAAGGACCATCTGGCCTGGCGAGAATTCAACCGCTGAGCTGTCTGCAGATACACCAAATTTTTGTGATCTGTGAAGACTTGGAAGGGAAAACGTGCTCCCTCCAAGAGATGTCTCCACTCCGAGAAAGCCAACTTCATGGCTAGCAACTCCCTGTCCCCGATGGAATAATTCCTCTCTGCTGGTGCGAAGGTCTTGGAGAAAAAGAAGCAAGGATGCTTCCGACCTTGAGCATCCTTTTGGAAGAGGACTGCTCCAGCACCAACAGAAGAGGCATCCACCTCCATGATAAATGGCTTATCAACATCGGGGCGATGAAGTATGGGAGCGCTAGCGAAGTGTGACTTTATAGAGATAAAGGCCTTGGAGACCTCCTCAGACCACAATTTAGGATTTGCCCCCTTCTTGGTGAGGGCAACCAAGGGAGCTACCAAAGTTGAGAAATGCGGGATGAACTGGCGATAATAATTGATGAACCCCATAAAGCGCTGCACCGCTTTAAGAGAATGAGGTTCCTGCCAGTCCATCACAGCCTGTAGTTTGGCAGGATCCATAGCCAATCCCTGGGCTGAGATGATGTAGCCTAGGAAAGGTAAGGACTCCTGCTCAAACATGCACTTCTCCAACTTGGCATAGAGGGAGTTTGCCCGTAGGAGGTCGAAGACTTTGCAAACATCTCTCCGGTGGGAGTCAATATCTGGAGAGTAGATGAGAATATCATCCAGATAGACTACGACCGAGGTGGAAAGCATATCCCGGAAGATATCGTTCACAAAGTCTTGGAAAACGGCTGGGGCATTACAGAGCCCAAAGGGCATCACCAGATATTCATAGTGCCCATCCCTGGTGTTAAAAGCCGTCTTCCATTCGTCCCCCTCACGGATGCGAATCAGGTTGTAAGCACCCCGCAGATCTAATTTAGTAAATACCCTTGCTCCCCGAAGCCTATCGAACAGTTCAGATATCAAAGGCAAAGGGTATTTATTCTTAACGGTGATGGCGTTAAGACCCCTGTAGTCTATGCATGGACGCAATTCCCCACTCTTCTTCTGCACGAAGAAGAATCCTGCCCCAGCAGGTGACACTGACTTCCTGATGAACCCTCTTGCCAGATTTTCCTGTATGTACTGTGACATTGCCTCCGTCTCCGGGAGAGATAGCGGATAGACTCGACCCCGGGGAGGCTAAGCACCAGGCAAGAGGTCAATAGGACAGTCATAGGGGCGATGGGGCGGAAGGGTCTCCGCCGCCTTTTTGGAGAATACGTCTGCATATGACCAATACTGCTTGGGGAGAGAGGATAGATCTGCGGATACCTCAGTAGTAGCAACCTGAACGCACTCCCTCTGACACCTACCCCCACAAGATTCACCCCAACCCAGAATTCTGCCTGAGGACCACTCGATATGAGGAGAGTGGTACCGTAGCCAAGGTATTCCCAACAGGATCTCATCAATTCCTTCCGGAATGACGAGCAGAGAAATTATCTCCTGATGAGATGGCGACATGGACAGAGTAAAAGGGATGGTCTGGTGTGTTATCTGTGAGGGCAATGTCGACCCATTCACCACTCGCACCGTTACTGGTTGAGCAAGCATAACCAAGGGTATTGCGTGACGTTGGGCGAAGGCAGAAGACATAAAGTTGCCCTCCGCCCCAGAATCCACGCAGAGCTCTACCGAGTGGGAAAATGAGCCAATAGTAATTGTCCCCTTAAAGGACAACTTAGAGGCAAACGTCGCCGTGTCTAGTGTACCTCCACCAACTACCACTAGACGCTGACGTTTCCTCGACCGCTGAGGACATCTGGTGGCTAGATGTCCTGACTGCTGGCAAACATGACAGACCCTGAGTGCACAAGCGGTCCGGGACTTAGATCCTGCTTGTGACACCTCCCTGGCCTCATGTGACTCAGGAACCAGGACTGGAAATTCAAGAGGTTTGGCAAAAGTAGGAGCCAGCCGAAACCTCTGCCTACACTGGGCTCGCTCTAACCTCCGCTCGTTAAAACGGAGGTCAATTCGAGTGGAGACAGTTATTAACTCCTCCAGTGTGGCAGGAATCTCCCTAGTGGCCAGAGCGTCCTTTACGTGGTCAGCCAAGCCCCTCCAAAATATGGGGATAAGAGCTTTATCCGACCAATCCAGCTCAGATGCTAAGGTGCGGAATTGGACGGCAAAATGACTGACCAAGGACTCACCCTGAGTTAATGCCAGCAATTGGAGCGCAGTATCATGGGTGACTTGAGGTCCTAAAAAGACCTGTTTCAGAGCGCTCAGAAACAGCGGAGCACTCTGCACCACATGATCGCCACGCTCCCACAGCGGCGTAGCCCATTCCAACGCCCTGTCCGACAATAGAGACAAAATAAATCCCACCTTAGCCCGCTCTGTGGGAAAACGTGTAGCCAGGAGCTCGAGATGAATAGAGCACTGACTCACAAATCCCCTACAAAACTTGCTATCACCAGAAAATTTCTCTGGCAGCGGGAGGTGAGATAATGTCGGAACAGGGGTGGCAATGGACATAGTAGCTGCAGCCACGCTGGCAGCCTGTACAGCTACTGCAGTAACATCCACAGCTGAGGTCGTGCTCTCGAGAGCCGCCAACCTACCCTCCAGCTGCTGGATATGCCGCAGAGATTGCTGTATGTCTGTCATCACTAGCCAGACCCTGGCGCTAGTGTAATGTTAGGACTGGCGGAACGCACCAAGAGAGATGTAATGGATGCGTTCGCAGTCCGGGGTCCACCGTGCAGGTGAAACCTGCTGCTAGGACATGACAGACGATATGGCGGTACTCATAAGTATACACGCGTGGGTTAAACCTCACCCAGCGTGAAGAAAGCGATCCTGTTGCGCCACAGGATCGCGGTACCGCACATAGAGCGCGAGCAAGTGGTCAGCGAACTAGACCCCAACAGGGATAGTAGTCCGATTAGACCCTTGCTGGCACTACACCACAACTGGGTGTGAAAAGTATATACAATAGAGGCACCGAAGTGCAAACTGTGCCGTGCTTGCAGGCACCACTAAGTACCCAGACATGGGTCAGGAAGCGCACACAGGCGCGTGGCACCGCACTGGCGGTCACAGCAGAGGACGCTGACACGTGTGTGACACGTTGAGTGTTAAGTCGGGCGCTAGATAGCAGCCATACACCATACGCGAACAATCATACAGTAGGGTAGGGGTATTTAAAGGACGACTTGCACTCACAACAAACACACGTATAAAGTTGTACACTAGCGCATGGCCGTGCGGTCATGCGCAGTTTATATAGCTGCAGGACAGGAAGCGGCCACAGAAACTTTGCCCTTCCAAGACCTGCCAAGAGGACCAATAGAATGCGCTGCAGAGTCTGAGCACATGACCCTCGATCTCCAACGGGAGATCTTGCCCTGGGCATGCTCAGTGTGCGCAGACAAGGACTTAGTCCCAGAGAAGTCCACTCGCTGCTGACCAGTATTGGCTTTAAAGGCAGAAGCTGGAGAAGCAGCAGTAACTCTTCTCACAGAGTCAGACTGAGCGAGACGCTGGGATCGACGTCCCTGCTGAGCAGGCTCCACTGCGGCTGGAGGAGAATGGGAGACCGCAGCGGAGACGGATCGAGATTCCCCCTGTGCAGCAGAGGAAACTCGACTCCTAACATGGGGGCTCTGGTGAGGGTTCGGTGACCCCTCCTCAAGGGGGGGGGGTACTGTTGTGAATTCCGCTCTTGGGCTCCCTCCGGTGGTTGTAAGTGGCACTTTTGTAAGTTCTGCTCTTGGGCTCCCTCCGGTGGTTTTAAGTGGAATGGCTGCTCCTTGGATTTAGCAGTCAGCAGCTGCTTCCACTGATTGTCTATTCTGCTCGGCTATTTAGCCTGGCTCTTTCCTTCAGATTGTGCCACTTGTCAATGGTTCCTGGTTGGATTCACATCTCTTTGGATTTCCTTGTTATCCTGACCAGTTCAGCAAAGCTAAGTCCTTGCTTGCTCTTTTTTGTCCACAGGTTGTGGACTTATCCGTTCTGTGCTTTCTATGTTTGTCCAGCTTGTCAGTATGAATTAATTCTGTGTAGCTGGAAGCTCTGGGAAGCAGATTTACCCTCCACACCTTTAGTCAGGTGTGGAGATTTTTGTAAACTCTGTGTGGATTTTTTGTAGTGTTTTATACTGACCGCACAGTATTCCATCCTGTCCTATCTATCTAGCTAGACTGGCCTCCTGTGCTCATCCTGGTTTCATTCTGTGTATGTCTTTTCCCTCTCCACTCACAGTCATTACTTGTGGGGGGCTATCTATCCTTTGGGGATTTTCTCTGAGGCAAGATAGTTTTCCTGTTTCTATCTTTAGGGGTAGTTAGATCTCAGGCTGTCACGAGGTGCCTAGGGAGTGTCAGGAGCATCCCACGGCTACTTCTAGTGTTGTGTTGAGCTTAGGGACTGCGGTCAGTACAGGTACCACTTCCTTCAGAGCTCGTCCCATGTTGCTCCTAAACCACCAGATCATAACACTGATGGTTCCTTGATGAAACCGTGTGCCTTCTTTTCTCGGAAGTTTTCACCTGCGGAACGCAATTATGATGTCGGCAATTGGGAGTTGTTGGCTATGAAGTGGGCATTTGAGGAGTGGCGACATTGGCTTGAGGGGGCCAAGCACCGTATTGTGGTCCTGACCGATCATAAGAATCTGATTTACCTCGAGTCTGCCAAACGACTGAATCCTAGACAGGCTCGATGGTCCCTGTTTTTCTCCCGTTTTGATTTTGTGGTCTCGTATCTTCCGGGTTCTAGGAATGTTAAGGCTGATGCCCTCTCTAGGAGTTTTTTTCCTGATTCCCCTGGGGTTCTTGAGCCGGTTGGCATTCTGAAGGAAGGGGTGATACTTTCTGCCATCTCCCCTGATTTACGACGGGTTCTTCAGGAATTTCAGGCTAATAAACCTGACCGCTGTCCAGTGGGGAAACTGTTTGTCCCTGATAGATGGACTAGTAAAGTGATTTCTGAGATTCATTGTTCTGTGTTGGCTGGCCATCCTAGGATTTTTGGTACCAGAAATTTGGTTGGTAGGTCCTTTTGGTGGCCTTCTTTGTCGCGGGATGTGCGTTCTTTTGTGCAGTCCTGTGGGATTTGTGCGCGGGCTAAACCTTGCTGTTCCCGCGCTAGTGGGTTGCGTCTGCCTTTGCCGGTCCCTGAGAGACCTTGGACGCATATTTCTATGGATTTTATTTCAGATCTTCCGGTTTCCCAGAGGATGTCGGTTATCTGGGTGGTTTGTGACCGGTTTTCTAACATGGTTCATTTGGTACCTTTGCCTAAATTGCCTTCCTCTTCTGATTTGGTTCCGTTGTTTTTTCAGCATGTGGTTCGTTTGCACGGCATTCCGGAGAATATTGTGTCCGATAGAGGTTCCCAGTTTGTTTCTAGGTTTTGGCGGGCCTTTTGTGCTAGGCTGCGCATTGATTTGTCTTTTTCTTTTGCATTTCATCCTCAGACAAATGGCCAAACCGAGCGAACTAATCAGACTTTGGAAACTTATTTGAGATGCATTGTGTCTGCTGATCAGGATGATTGGGTGGCTTTCTTGCCATTGGCTGAGTTTGGCCTTAATAATCGGGCTAGTTCTGCTACCTTGGTTTCGCCTTTTTTTTGTAATTTTGGTTTTCATCCTCGTTTTTCTTCAGGGTAGGTTGAGCCTTCTGATTGTTCTGGTTTGGATTCTGTGGTTGACAGGCTGCAGCAAATTTGGGCTCATGTGGTGGACAATTTGGTGTTTTCTCAGGAGGAGGCTCAGCGTTTTGCTAACCGTCGTCGGTGTGTTGGTTCCCGGCTTCAGGTTGGGGATTTGGTCTGGTTGTCTTCCCGTCATGTTCCTATGAAGGTTTCTTCCCCTAAGTTCAAGCCTCGGTTTATTGGTCCTTACAGGATTTCTGAGATTATCAATCCAGTGTCTTTTCGTTTGGCCCTTCCAGCCTCTTTTTCCATCCATGTTTTCCATAGATCTTTGTTGCGGAAGTATGTGGTGCCCGTTGTTCCCTCGGTTGATCCTCCGGCCCCGGTGTTGATTGATGGGGAGTTGGAGTATGTGGTTGAGAAGATTTTGGATTCTAGTTTTTCGAGGCGGAAGCTTCAGTATCTGGTCAAATGGAAGGGTTATGGCCAGGAGGATAATTCTTGGGTTGTTGCCTCCGATGTTCATGCTGACAATTTGGTTCGTGCCTTTCATTTGGCTCATCCTGATCGGCCTGGGGGCTCTGGTGAGGGTTCGGTGACCCCTCCTCAAGGGGGGGGGGGGGTACTGTTGTGAATTCTGCTCTTGGGCTCCCTCCGGTGGTTATGAGTTGTAGTGCTGCTGTCTTTGGATCGCAGCATTTATCAGGTGTGTCCACTTAATTGCTATTTGGACTGGGCTATTTAGTCTTGCTTGATCCTTTAGTCAGTGCCAGTTGTCCATTGTTTTTAGAGGATTCACATCCATACCTGGTCTCTCCTGTTTTGCTGTTCATTTCATCAAAGATAAGTTCTGGCTTTATTTTTGCTGTCCACATGCTGTGGACCTTATAGTTCAGTGCATTTTCATGTTTTGTCTTGTCCAGCTTTGTCTGTGAAGGATTTTTTGCAGCCAAGCTGTGTCTCTGGAGATGCAGATATACCCTCCATGTCTTTAGTCAGATGTGGAGATTTGTATGTTCTGTGGTGGATATTTTCTAGTGTTTTAATACTGACCGCATAGTACTCTGTCCTATTCTTTCTTTGTAGCTAGATTGGCCTCCTTTGCTAAATCCTGATTTCAGTCTGCGTATGTCTTTTCCCTCTCCTCTCACAGTCAATATTTGTGGGGGGCTGTCTATCCTTTGGGGATTTTCTCTGAGGCAAGATAGTCTTCCCGTTTCTATCTTTAGGGGAAGTTAGTTCTTAAGGCTGTGTCGAGGTGTCTAGGGAGTGTTAGGTACATCCCACAGCTACTTCTAGTTGCAGTGCTAAGTTCAGGGTCTGCGGTCAGTACAGGTACCACCTTCTCCAGAGTACTTCTCATGCTGCTCCTAGGCCACCAGATCATAACAGGTATATGATGTTGCTTTATGGCGTCCTGACTGTGGCTATAAGCATCAGGTGGTCCAAGTGTCCAACCAGCATTTTCAGAATGCCAGGATACTCTTAGTCTGCGTTGGCCAAAAGGCCCTTGGTGTTGTGCTCCTTGCTGCCAAACTTGACCATGGCCATAAGCATCCGAAAAACTAGTTTGTGGCCCATGGTGGTACCGCTCACTCAAAAAATGTGATGGAGGAGATTATGGAGGCATTTCTAGGTAGCTATGCGTAGCCCTCAATGTGTGTTATCCATAGAGCTGATGATGTTGAGCGTGAGGCACTTTAGAACACCCCCTCATCCCAGCCTGCATCAATGCTCCACTCTTGCCTCATTCATCAGCGACCCTGGGACCCTCCATTCACCGCAGCCACCACCCCCAGTAACTATACGGCCCATGGATTATAAGAAGCACCAACATTTTACTAAAAACAAATTTATGAAAATTTTAGTAATTTCTATTTGTGGTGCGTTTTATAATCTGGAGCGTATTTTAATGTGAAAAATACGTTACTTGAAACTTTGCAAAGGGGACTTATTTTCTTGTTTAATTATAATTAAACACTAAAACAAGGGTGCGGTATGTTAGGGGTCGAGTTCCTGCTTCTGCACAGGGGGAATCTCGGGCCGCTTCTGCTGCGTTCTCCCATTCCTCTCCTGCCGCAGGTAAACCTGCTCAGCAGAGACGTCGGTCCTTGCGTCTGGCTCAGTCTCACTCTGTGCTTAGGCTTGTTGTTGCTTCTCCAGCTTTTGCCATTAAAGCCAGTGCTGGGCAGCAGCGAGCGGACGCTTTTGGGACTAAGTCCTCCTTTTTCCCTTCTGAGCATGCCCAGGGTGAGATCTCCCGTTGGAGATCAAGGGTCACATGCTCAGATGCTGCAGCGGTTCCCATTGGTCCTCCTGGCAGGTCCTGAAAGGGCAAACTTCTGTGGCAGCTGCCCATTGGTCCTTTATTGGAAGGTCCTGAAAGTACTACAGCTATATAAGCTTCGCATGACCGCACGGCCATGCGCTAGTGTACAATTGTATACGTGTGTTTGTTGTGAATGCAAGTCGTTCATTAAATACCCCTACCCTATTGTATGACTGTTCGCGTATGGAGTATGGCTGCTATCTAGCGCCCGACTAACCACTCAACGTGACACACACGTATCAGCGTCTATTGCTGTGACCGCCAGTGCGGCGCCACGCGCCAGTAGTGCGCTTCCTGACCCACGTCTGGGTGCTTAGTGGTGTTTGCCAGCACGGCACAGTTCGCACTTCGGTGCTCTAATTATAATAGTTGCCTAACACACCCAGTTGCGGTGTTGTGTCAGCAAGTGGTCTAATCGGACTTCAATCCTGTGTCTTGGGGTTGTGTTCGCTGACTCCTTGCTTGCACTCTTTAGTGAGGTATTGTGGACCTGTGGCTTTACCAGGTTCACTTCCACCGCCATATTACGCTGCCATTTACTAGCAGCAGGTTTTCACCTGCACGGTGGACCCCGGACTGCGAACACATCTATTACATCTTTCTTGGTGCGTTCCGCCAGTCCTAACACGGTAAATAATCATTAAACAGATTAAAAATAATTTTAAAAATTACCCATTCCAAGCTGCACATCCGGGCCACTTTCTGAATAATTATAAAACAATTGGCGGCATACATATGTCAATGATGCGTCCCGTAAAGTACGGTTTTGATAGGTCGGATCTCTGGGATTTCACAATTCAGGCCTCTCTTGGACAAGCACCAACAAATAAGCACCGGCGGTGCTTATTTCTAAGCCGTAGCATGTCTATTTATCGGCGGAGACCCACAGTCTTGGCCAGATAAACAGCACCCTCCAATGTATAAGAACACATGCAGAATCACCGCATCCTATTAATAGAAAGGTGCAATTTATATTATGAAGACAGAACGTCTCCGCAAGAAAAATAGACATGCTGCGGCCTAGAAAAATGAGCCGCATGTGAGTATACGCACATCTGAGGCCTGCGTTTTTTAACTCAATAGTGCATTTTAGATTTTAAAAAATTACATCCACCATGCTGTAACATCTGGCCGCTGCGGATGTACGCACTGTACAATGCACAGCAATTACTGACCAAATCATGACCGTGGAAACGTACCCTATATGTCAACCTTCCCTTAATTTGGAACTGTATTTACATTTTAGGTTTCTGGCAACAGGAGAGTCGTATGCTGCCCTCCATTTAGAATTTCTCATTGTACGCACAACCATTTCAAATATTGTGAAGCACACCTGTGCACAAATATGGGATCTCCTTAAGGAGAAATTCATGCCGGAGCCAATCCCGGAACACTGGGAACGCATCGCAACTGGGATGTACTGGAACTGTCAGTTCCCAAATCGACTGGGAGCTTTGGATGGGAAGCACATCCGGGTCAAGAAGCCGCCGAACTCAGGGTCCCAATACTACAATTATAATGGGTTTTTTTCAGTAGTCTTGTTGGCATTAGTTGACAGTCAATACAATTTTATAATTGTAGATATTGGGCCTTATGGAAGAACTGGAGATTGTCGCATCTTCAATTCTTCCATAATGGGTTGGCGGCTTAAGAACAGTCAAATGGGTGTTCCACTTCCAAGTAGTCTTCCTGCTTCAGGTGGTCCACCAATTTCTTCCATGATAGCGGCTGATGAGACTTTTTCAACTCACGCGCTAAGTCATGAGGCCTTATCCTCGGTGGGGTCTTGACAGACATCGGAGTATTTTTAACTACAGACTAACAAGGGCACGGCGTTTGACCGCAAAATGGAGGGTATTGCTTACTGCCCTCCAGGTAAGTGAGCACAATGTGGACGTGGTAATTAAGGCGTGTGTAATATAGCACAATATTACACGTATCCATGAGTTGCATGTGTCTGAGAATGCCGAGGGAGGATTGTGTAACAATCCTGCTCAAATTGCCCTGGCTTTGCCCAGAGGCAGAGAGCTTTCTGTCCTCAGAGTGCAGTGAGATTGTGACGGATTATTTTCTTACACCTGAGGGAGCCATACCCTGGCAAGATAATGTTGGGCCATGTTTTTTTTTTTTTTTTATGTGATGATGCAGATTACAATAATCACATTATGTGCTAATTATTTTGGCTAATCACAATGGCTACATGTTTTCTTTTAATAATAAACACATATTTTGCTTTTAAAACAAGATTTGCTTTTATTTTGCTAAACATAAAAAAAACATAAACAGGCTTCATTTTGCCTAAACTTAGAAATAGCCAACATTGGCAAATAACCATTATAACACAACCAAACCTTACAAATCAACAAAAGAATTATGTGATGTGGTTGAAGATGTTGAAAGGTGAATGTTGGGGTTTTCGGGAAGAGTGCTTTGCTGATGTGTTGTATTTGGATTTATGGCTGCTGGGGGGTTGTGCTGTATTGGTTGTTGTTGACTTGGCACATAATCCACTTGTCCCTGAGAATACAAAGCAGGTTCCTGTGTATGTTGCTGGTAAAATTTTTGGCTGTGTTGGCCAATATTTGAATTTTGTTGTGGAGGACGATGAGGCCAACCTTCACCCTGCCAAACTAAATTTGATTACCTGTACTGTGGCCCATATTGGGTTTGGTATGTGGGCCATGCTTGCTGAGTATGTGTGCGGGGGAATATTGCTGATTGTGGGATTGGAATACCCTAGTAAAGGAGGCGGTTGGCCTATGGTGCCATGCTCCTGTACATATTGGCCTGCCACACTCATATGACCTTGCCATGATTGTATTGAAATGAGAGAGGAAGATGGATGCCCAGAGTCAGTAGTTGGCCTACTGATAGGTGGTTATTCTGACTCCCTAGTTGCAGGGCCATGAGCAGCTCCTGAGCTGGATGCATCGGGGCAGTGAGACAGCTGTTGGTGGTGTTTCTCAATTCATTCAAAAAGATACCTAGGATATTTTTTTTGGGGGGCAGCATGTATGAGGTGCATTATAGCTGTTTTCGTGTTTAGCCTTAAATCTATTGGTATTCGTGGAAGATGTTGGGTCAAGCTGCGACAAAATGCCTCCTCTCCATCATCATAAAAGGTGAGACCAATGTAATCCATGACACGGCTATCAATCTCCCTTCTTGTCACTAGATTTTGGGCATCTCTCCTTCTGCGCATTCTCTGAGGTATTGATCCATGGGCTGAGGTATATAGGGGCAATGTAGGACTGCTGCTCCTGGCCTGCTCTTCCTGCTGTGCTGCATCCTCGGGATGGTTTGGTTGTTGTCGACCTTCCTCCGCTGATGGTCCAGGGACATCTTCCTCACATGGGCGTTGTTCGTCAGGTTGGGATGGCCCTGCCTCTGCCTCCGAGGCTGTGTCTGTTGGATTCTGTTCTAGATACAAATAATTTATTTGATTAAAACATTTTTGTAACACTACTAGATATCTGTTTAAAAACATTAGCAATGTGGCATAAAAACAAGTACCGTATATACTCATGTATAAGCGGAGATTTTAAGCCCACATTTTTTTTCCGAAAACACCCCCCCTCGGCTTATACACGAGTCAATTTTCCACAATGCTGACGGGGGAGGGGCAATGGCGTAGCAGCGGTAGGAGCCGGCTATCAGAGTACACCATACTCAACCTCCGTCCCTGCATCTCCATTGTCACGGCGCCGCCATCTCTCTGCTCCTGTGCTTAGCAGTCACGCGGTACCGCTTATTAGGGTAATGAATATGGACACATCTTCATAGGCGTGGAGTGCATATTCATTACCTTAATAAGGAGTACCACGTGACCGCAGGGGAGAAGAGAGCAGCCGGCGCCAGACAACGGAGATGCAGGGACGGAGATGCAGCGACAGAGGGTGAGTATAACGGGGAGTTAATGTCAGCCATGCATACAATCAGGGGAAGGGGGGGAGCTGAGCAATGCGGGACCGGGGGAGCCATGCATACAACAGGGTGAGGCACACATGCCAGGACAGGACAAGGGGTTAGACACGCATAGCAGTACAGGGATGAGGGGACAATGCATACCCGGCTTATACTTGAGTCAATAAGCTTAACCAGTTTCATATTGCAAAAGTAGGTGCCTTGGCTTATACTTGGGTCGGTTTATACTCGAGTGTATACGGTACTTACAGTCTTAGGTCAATGATGAGGGCTAAAAAGTTTAAGCGACTCGTATACAGGTAGGGCCTTTTTTTTCGAACCCCAGAACCACTTTGCTGCCATTGCTGCCGCTCTCTCCTGTATTGATCCTGGCAGCTCTGCCATCTCCGGGTTACATCATTCACTGCAAAAAAGAAAAAAAAACATTTACACATACAAATATTAGTACTGTGAAGCCCACTATATCTAATATATAAAGCTGAATGTGTGTGTGTATCTGTGTATTGGCATCTGCACCGTCGCAGCTACAGCCACAAAATTTTGCACAGTCACATGTCTGGACCCCGAGAGCGTCATAGGCTATGTTGTGAGGTGAAATTTTAACCCTGCGCGTTCCAATTCACCAAACAATTTTGCCCCTATCTACATAATGGAAACAAAAGTGTAAGGAAAAGTGTTGGAGGCAAATTGACAGCTGCCAGATGTGAACAAAGTGGACTTAAAGAATGAGAGCGATGGTGCCAAAGAGTATATACCGTACAGTTGCTAAGGTGGGGCCCCGACATGGGATACTCACCACACACGGGGATATGAACACACACACAAAATGCGCCACACACTACCACGTGCTTGAACACATATCACCCTCAGCACACATTTCACCACACATACACCAACCTCGCCACATAAAAGTCGAAATAAAAAAAGTCGCCGTTCAAAACTCGTCACGCGCAAAACTTGCCACACGTGCAAAACTCACCTCAATGGAAAACTCGCCTCACGCAATACTAGCACACGCAGAAAAATTGCCACATGCACAAAAGTTGCAACACATGCAAAAGTTGCCTCACACAAAACTTGCACATACTCAAAACGCACCACACATAAAACTCGCCATGTGCAAAACTTGCCATGCGCAAAATTCGTCATGCGCAAAACTTGCTGCACACAACTTGCTACACTAACCTGTCACATGCAACTCGACACAAAAGGTTGCTACACGCATGTCGCCACACAAAACTCATCTCACAAAAGTCGCTACATGCATGTCGCCACACGCAACTCAACACACACAACTTGACACATGAAACTCGCCCTAAAACACACACAAGTCTGGTATTAGCCTTCAAAAATTAAAATCTGATTAATAAGCAGACAAACTACAAGAGCAACAACTGTACCATATAGGAAATACGGCAGCTGTCAGTCACATGACCTGTCTATTATGTGTATGTGTGAGCTAATATATACTGCCAGAGGGGAGGGCTTCCTGTTGGCTGGGGATTTATCAGGCTGCCAATTTATCTTACAAATACTGAGGTAAAAATACTGAGCAAATAACGTGTGAACGAGATCTAATACAGGAGGAGATGACACACAGATATGTACTATATACAGGAGGAGATGACACACAGGTATATACTATATACAGGGGAGATGACACAAACATATATACTATATACAGGGGAGATGACACACAGGTATATACTATATACAGGGGAGATGACACACGTATATATTATTTACAGGGGAGATGACACACAGGTATATACTATATACAAGAGGAGATAACACACATGTATATACTATATACAGGAGGAGATGACACACAAGTATATACTATATACAGGAGGATATGACAAACAGGTACATACTATATACAGGAGATGACATACAGGTACATACAATATACAGGGGAGATGACACACAGGTATATACTATATACAGGAGGAGATGACACAGATATATACTATATACAGGAGCAGATGACACACAGATATATACTATATACAGGAGCAGATGACACACAGGTATATACTATATACAGGAGGAGATGACATAGGTATATACTATATACAGGAGGAGAAGACATACAGGTACATACTATATACAGGAGGAGATGACACACAGGTGTATACTATATACAGGAGCAGATGACACACAGGTATATAATATATACAGATGACTTACAGGTATATACTATATACAGGAGGAGATAACTCACGTATATAACATATACAGGAGGAGATGACATACAGGTATATACTATATAAAAGAGGAGATGACACATAGGTACAGTACAGACCAAAAGTTTGGACACACCTTCTCATTTAAAGATTTTTCTGTATTTTCATGACTATGAAAATTGTACATTCACACTGAAGGCATCAAAATTATGAATTAACACATGTGGAATTATATACTTAACAAAAAAGTGCGAAACAACTGAAATTATGTCTTATATTCTTGGGTCTTCAAAGTAGCCACCTTTTGCTTTGATGACTGCTTTGCACACTCTTGGCATTTTCTTGATGAGCTTCAAGAGGTAGTCACCGGGAATGGTTTTCGCTTCACAGGTGTGCCCTGTCAGGTTTAATAAGTGGGATTTCTTGCCTTATAAATGGGGTTGGGACCATCAGTTGTGTTGTGCAGAAGTCTGGTGGATGCACAGCTGATAGTCCTACTGAATAGACTGCTAGAATTTGTATTCTGGCAAGAAAAAAGCAGCTAAGGGTACCGTCACACAGTGGCATTTTGATCGCTACGACGGCACGATTCGTGACGATCCAGCGATATGCTTACGATCTCGCTGTGTCTGACACGATCCTGCGATCAGGGACCCCGCTGAGAATCGTACGTCGTAGCAGATCGTTTGAAACTTTCTTTCGTCGTCTGGTGTCCCGCTGTGGCGGCATGATCGCATGGTGTAACAAAGGTGTGCACGATATTGTATACGATGTGCGCATAGTAACCAACAGCTTCTACATCGCAAATACGTTGTGAAGTTATCGCTCCAGCTTTGTGCATTGCGAAGTGTGACCACAGTCTACGACGCTGGAGCGATATTGGAGCGATGCTGGAGCGTCACGGATCGTGCCGTCGTAGCGACCAAAGTGCCACTGTGAGACGCTACCTTTAAAGTAATGATGGCCACTTGTTTTTCTTTACTTAAGGTACCGTCTCACAGTGGCACTTTGGTCGCTACGACGGCACGATCCGTGACGCTCCAGCATCGCTCCAGCGTCGTAGACTGTGGTCACACGTCGCAATACACAAAGCTGGAGCGATAACTTCACAACGTATTTGCGATGTAGAAGCTGTTGGTTACTATGCGCACATCGTATACAATATCGTGCACACCTTTGTTACACCATGCGATCATGCCGCCACAGCGGGACACTAGACAACGAAAGAAAGTTTCAAACGATCTGCTACGACGTACGATTCTCAGCGGGGTCCCTGATCGCAGGAGCGTGTCAGACACAGCGAGATCGTAAGTATATCGCTGGAAAGTCACGAATCGTGCCGTCGTAGCGATCAAAATGCCACTGTGTGACGGTACCCTTAGAAATGAAGGTCAGTCAGTCCGAAAAATTGGGAAAACTTTGAAAGTGTCCCCAAGTGCAGTTGAAAAAACCATCAAGCGATACAAAGAAACTGGCTCACATGAGGACCGCCCCAGGAAAGGAAGACGAAGAGTCACCTCTGCTTCTGAGGATAAGTTTATCTGAGTAACCAGCCTCAGAAATCGCAGGTTAACAGCAGCTCAAATTAGAGACCAGGTCAATGTCACACAGAGTTCTAGCAGCAGACACATCTCTACAACAACTGTTAAGAGGAGACTTTGTGCAGCAGGCCTTCATGGTAAAATAGCTACTAGGAAACCACTGCTAAGGACAGGCAACAAGCAGAAGAGACTTGTTTGGGCTAAAGAACACAAGGATTGGACATTAGACCAGTGGAAATCTGTGCTTTGGTCTGATGAAACCAAATTTGAGATCTTTGGGTCAAAACACTGTGTCTTTGTGTGACGCAGAAAAGGTGAACGGATGGACTCTACATGCCTGGTTCCCACCGTGAAGCATGGAGGAGGAGGTGTGATGGTGTGGGGGTGCTTTGGTGGCAGTGTTGGGGATTTATTCAAAATTGAAGGCATACTGAACCAGCATGGCTACCACAGCATCTTGCAGCGGCATGCTATTCCATCCGGTTTGCGTTTAGTAGGACCATCATTTATTTTTCAACAGGACAATGACCCCAAACACACCTCCAGGCTGTGTAAGGGCTATTTCACCAAGGAGGAGAGTGATGGGGTGCTACGCCAGATGACCTGGCCTCCACAGTCACCAGACCTGAACCCAATCGAGATGGTTTGGGGTGAGCTGGACCGCAGAGTGAAGGCAAAAGGGCCAACAAGTGCTAAGCATCTCTGGGAACTCCTTCAAGACCATTTCTGGTGACTACCTATTGAAGCTCATCAAGACAATGCCAAGAGTGTGCAAAGCAGTCATCAAAGCAAAAGGTGGCTACTTTGAAGAACCTAGAATATAAGACAGAATTTCAGTTGTTTGACACTTTTTTGTTAAGTATATAATTCCACATGTGTTAATGCATAGTTTTGATGCCTTCAGTGTGAATGTACAATTTTCATAGTCATGAAAATACAGAAGAATCTTTAAATGAGAAGGTGTGTCCAAACTTTTGGTCTGTACTGTACCTATGTGTCATCTCCTCTTTTACATAGTATATACCTGTATGTCATCTCCTCCTGTATATAGTATATACGTGAGTCATCTCCTCCTGTATATAGTATATACCTGTAAGTCATCTCCTGTATATATTATATACCTGTGTGTCATCTGCTCCTGTATATAGTATACACCTGTGTGTCATCTCCTCCTGTATATAGTATATACGTGAGTCATCTCCTCCTGTATATAGTATATACCTGTAAGTCATCTCCTGTATATATTATATACCTGTGTGTCATCTGCTCCTGTATATAGTATACACCTGTGTGTCATCTCCTCCTGTATATAGTATGTACCTGTATAAGACATAATTTCAGTTGCTTCACACTTTTTTGTTAAGTATATAATTCCACATGTCTTAATTCATAGTTTTGATGCCTTCAGTGTGAATGTACAATTTTCATAGTCATGAAAATACAGAAAAATCTTTAAATGAGAAGGTGTGTCCAAACTTTTGGACTGTACTGTATATATATATATATATATATATATATATATATATATATATATATATACAAAAAACATTTACACACACAAGTATTAGTACTGTGAAGCCCACTATATATACATATATATATATATACACACACACATATATATATGCCCTGATACATGTAGGTGAAACAGAAAAACCAGAACCCTTGGAACAGCCCAGCCAAACCCAACCGGACCAGAACACCAATAACAACAACCTGACAAAAGCTGGAATTAGGAAGATGGCAGACGAAGGCCAGGAGAGGTATGTCAGTGACTGGAAGAATGATATCATCAGCTCACAGAAACTGACCATGTACCGGAGCCTACAGAGAGACTACAGACTGGCCCCATATCTGGAGAAACTCCCGGACCCCAGAGACCGCCAGATCCTGAGCTGATATAGACTCAGCGCCCACAGTCTGGCCATCGAATGTGGCCGACACAGGCAGAGCTACAAGCCCAGGGAGGAAAGACTGTGCCAACACTGTGACCAGGAGGCCATAGAGGATGAAACCCACTTCCTGCTACACTGCTCCAAATACTCAGCAGTGAGGGACACTCACTTCAGGAGACTCTCACATCTCTTCCCAGACTTCATCACCATGAAGGAGGAAGAGAAAACATATATCTTGCTGGGAGAAGAAGAGAGAGCAGTGGAGATAGCAGCGCGGTATGTGAGCGAATGTCATAGACTGCGAGAAAGAGAACTATGATGCCATGGACTATAGCCCCCAACCTGGACTTGCCCCATCCACCTCCCCTATGCCATGGACTATAGCCCCCACCCTGGATCTGCCCCATCCACCTCCCCTATACCATGGACTATAGCCCCCACCCTGGATCTGCCCCATCCACCTCCCCTATACCATGGACTATAATTCCCACAATGGACCTGCCCCATCCACCTCCCCTATACCATGGACTATAACCCCCACCCTGGATCTGCCCCCATCCACCTTCCCTACAGCTCCTACCCAACATCCCCACAGTCCCTATCCCTATTGCCTTTATACACTTGCTTTGGCAAAACTGATGTGTATTTGGTCCTGCCAATAAAGCTTCTTTGAATCTTGAATCTATATATAAAAACATTTACACATACAAATATTAGTACTGTGAAGCCCACTATATATATATATATATATATATATATATAAATATATATATATATAATTTAAAAAAAACATTTACAGATACAAATATTAGAACTATGAAGCCCACTATATATACGTATATATATATATATATATATATATATATATACACATATATATATATATATATTATATATATATACATACATATATATACATACAAAAACATTTGCACACACAAATATTAGTACTGTGAAGCCCACTATATATATATATATATATATATATATATATATATACACACACACTTACTCATCCCCATTTGGACATCTGGGGTGCTCTCAGCATAATTGCAAAATAATTGCCGACAAATATAAGTCCAGGAGGCGTCGTTGACAAGGCGATTTTGGTAATTAGAATCTCGGGGATCCCAAAGTTCAGGGCGCTCCTGGACCCACTCCGTGGAGGTGTGTCACATACATGCACAGATTCCTGACAGGTGGTTTAGGGGAGCCTGCCAACACTTCCCTGTATGTCACTTCCTGTCATGTGATCATTTGTGTCTTTTGGGCAAAATTCTCTAACTTCAATCCGTAAAAAACGGATGTCATACGCATGGTGCGAGTGCTGTGCGTTTTTTTCCTCGTACCCATTGACTTACATTGGAGAGTCTCGTCCGAGAGTCGCAGCAATACGCAGCATGCTGCGATTTTTTTCTCAGTCCGATTTTGGCTGAGAAAAAAAAATCGCAAATGAGATGTCACCTATTGAATAACGTTGGTACGAGTGCTATCCGATTTTTTATCGGATTGCACTCGTCCGTTTTGCTCTCAAGTGAGCATGAGCTCTAAAACTGATGAAATGTGAGAGTTTGGATGATTGCAGACGAGAGCTGATCATTCGGAAAGAAAAACTGGACAAAGATGTAAACTCTGTGCCCAGAAAGGAAACTTGGGCTATGGAGAAAAAGAGAGGGTCCAGGGCCCAGAAGGCGAATAGAAAACGCGTTATTAGTAATAAGGACATTAAAAATAAAACTGTGCACGGTGTGGAGCAAGGAAGTCTGGTAAGAAATGCAGCACTGATATCACACAATGTGAGGGATCTGAGACAGCAGACAATGCTGGGAGCTCTGCAGAGGCAAGTGTGTCAGCAAACGAGGGGTTAACTGCAGTGGACCCCGCTCACTGGTGCTAACGATTGCTTGTCAGTTTTCTCATAGGAAGCTGATATGACTGATAACACTGGTCTACAAAAAAAAATTTCTGGCATGGACTTTAAGAACAGTTTTAGACTAATTTGAGGGCGCTGAATTCAAATCTGATCTTATAATTTCTCTATCACATCATGTTTTTGCGCTATAGGTTTATAGCCCATTTTCATGAATTCCATGATAAATATAAGTAGTGTATGAAAAGTTCCGGTTTATACGGTTCACTAAGGTAAATTTAGTTTTAATTTAGTCTCCCAATAAATGTGAGAATATCTTTGTTTTCTTTGAACATGCATAATTCGCATTTGTTCTGATAACCCCCTTGTTTTCTGTGCTACTGGGACAGTAGAGCTACAGCAGAGCATTGGGTGAAAACTGAATGGCCTCAGCGACAGAGATTGGCATCTGGCGATAAGAATGTCATCCATGATCCTCTGGTGGATAGGAAGGACATTGTCTTTCCTCCCTTACACATAAAACTTGGATTGATGAAGCAGTTCGTCAAAGCTCTCAATCACAGTGGAGAATGCTTTATCTATATATGTTCAACTCTTCCTGGTCTTAGTGAAGAGAAGAAAAAGGCTGGAATATTTGATGGACCTCAAATAAGAACACTTATGAGAGACCCAAATGTTATCACATCAATGAATGAGACAGAAGAAAGAGCTTGGAATGGATTGTGTAATGTGGGGCAGAATTTTCTAGGGAATAAGAAAGCAGACAACTATGAAGCGATTGTGGAAGAGCTACTAACGAGTCTGCGAAATCTGGGATGGAGAATGAGGATCAAGATTCACTATTTACACAGCCATTTGGACTTTTATTCCAGAGAACCTTGGGGATGTGAGCGAGGAACAAGGGGAGCGTTTTCATCAGGACATTAAAACAATGGAAGAATGGTATCAAGGCCGGTAGGACTCACATATGATGGCTGACTATTGCTGGAGCTTGATGAGAGACAACCCAGAAGCTGCACATCACAGATCAGCCAAGAAAAGAAAGTTCCAATAACTGCCATTAGCCATTCATCTGTGTGCCATATATATGTGTGTTTATATTTTGTAGTTTAATTCTGTAAGTATATTTGATTTGCTGTACATAGACTTTGTAATCTTTGTTATTCCTTGGTTAAAAATATACAAAATGTAGTACCGAAAATCATGTGTTTTTAACATAAAAAATTAAGAGTAATTTTCATAAAAAATTGAAAATATCTCGAAATCCTGATGTGATAGCCAAAAACGAAGTTCATATTCGTAATCAGCAGCCAAAATTGACTTAAAATGTTTTAAAACCTTTTGCCAGAAAAATTGCGTTGACCAGTGTTATCAGGTCAAGGTCTCTATTTCACCTGATGGAGAGAGGGAACTGACGTTGAAAATATTTTGAAGGAGACAGACAAAAACAAGGTATGCTTTTATATTCATAAAAAAATAAGTTGTTTCTTATGTTAAAAGTAATCTGTCATATGACTCATGCTACTCAAAAGTCAGCATGAATTGCATTCTAGCTTGACGATTGCATCTATGTTTACTTTTCTTTTCAGTGTTTCAAATTTTCACAGAAAATATACCATATTTTTTGGTTTTAAAAATGGGGGTGCATTTTATAATCCAGAAATAGCTTAGCGGGGGGCATGGTGTAGCTGGGTCACAGGAGGCAGGGTTTCTGCTGAAGGATGTGAGCGAATGCAACTTCGGGTAGTGCTGCAGGTCTGAGGCTGGGAGGAGGGAAGAAGTTTATTAACCCTTCAGGTGTTTCACAGGAATTTTTGGAATGTTTTTAAAAAAAATGAACATTTAACTTTTTTTTTCACAAAAAATTTACTTCAGCTCCAATTTGTTTTATTTTACCAAGGGTAACAGGAGAAATTGGACCCCAAAAGTTGTTGTACAATTTGTCCCGAGTATGCTGATACCCCATATGTGGGGGTAAACCACTGTTTGGGCGCATGGCAGAGCTCGGAAGAGAAGGAGCGCGGTTTGACTTTTCAATGCAAAATTGACTGGAATTGAGATGGGATGCCATGTTGCGTTTGGAAAGCCCCTGATGTGCCTAAACATTGAAACCCCCCACAAGTGACACTATTTTGGAAAGTAGAACCCCTAAGGAACTTATCTAGATGTGTGGTGAGCACTTTGTCCCACCAAGTGCTTCACAGAAGTTTATAATGTAGAGCCATAAAAAAGAAAAAATCATATTTTTTCATAAAAATGACCTTTTCGCCCCCAATTTTTTTTTCCCAAGGGTAACAGAAGAAATTGGATCCCAAAAGTTGTTGTGCAATTTATCCTGAATACGCTGATACCCCATGTGTGGGGGGAAACCACCTTTTGGGCGCATGGCAGAGCTTGGAAGGGAAGGAGCGCCGTTTGGAATGCAGACTTAGATGGAATGGTTTGCAGAGCCACTGATGTAGTTGTACCTAAACAGTAGTAACCCCCCACAAGTGACCCCATATTGGAAACTAGACCCCGTAAGGAACTTATCTAGATGTATTGTGAGAACTTTGAACTCCCCAGTGTTTCACTACAGTTTGTAATGCAGAGCCGTGAAGGTAAAAAATCTTTTTTTCCACAAGTCCCCAGTTTTGTATTTTCCCAAGGGTAACAGGAGAAATTGGACCCCAAAAGTTGTTGTCCAATTTGTCCTGAGTACGCTGATACCCCATATGTTGGGGTAAACCCCTGTTTGGGCACACGGGAGAGCTCGGAAGGGAAGGAACACTGTTTTACTTTTTCAACGCAGAATTGGCTGGAATTGAGATCGGACGTCATGTCCCGTTTGGAGAGCCCCTGATGTGCCTAAACAGTGGAAATCCCCAAATTCTAGCTGAAACCCTAACCCAAACACACCCCTAACCCTAAGGGTATGTGCACACGTCAGGATTTCTTGCAGAAATTTTCGTGACAAAAACCGGACATTTCTGCCAGAAATCTGCATGCGTTTTTTTTTTCGTGTTTATTCATGCGTTTTTGATGTGTTTTTGGTGCGTTTTTTCCCAAATGCATAGAATAACGGGAAAAACGCAGAAAATCCGCAAAATTAATGAACATGCTGCTTTTTTTTACCATGATGCATTTTTTTCGCGGAAAAAATGCATCATGTGCACAAAACATGCAGAATGCATTCTAAATGATAGGATGCATAATGTATGCGTTTTTAATGAGTTTTTATAGCGTTTTTACCACGAAAAAAAAGCGAAAAAATCTGAACGTGTGTACATACCCTAATCCCAACCATAACCTTAACCACACCCCTAACCCGAACATTCCCCTAGCCCTAATCCCAACCACAACCCTAGCCCCAACCCTATTTGTAGCCCCAACCCTAACTTTAGCCCTAACCCTAATGGGAAAATGGAAATAAATACATTTTTTAAATTTTATTTTTCCCTAACTAAGGGGGTGATGAAGGCGGGTTTGATTTACTTTTATAGCGGGTTTTTTAGCGGATTTTTATGATTGGCAGCCGTCACACACTGAAAGACTCTTTTTATTGCAAAAAATATTTTTTGCGTCTCCACATTTTGAGAGCTATAATTTTTCTATATTTTGGTCCACAGAGTCATGTGAGGTCTTGTTTTTTGCGGGACGAGTTGCCGTTTTTATTGGCACCATTTTCGGGCACGTGACACTATTTGATTGCTTTTTATTCCGATTTTTGTGAGGCAGAATGACCAAAAACCAGCTATTCATGAATTTCTTTGGGGAGGAGGGGGGGCGTTTATACCGCTCCACGTTTGGTAAAATGGATAAAGCAGTTATATTCTTCGGGTCAGTACAATTGCAGCGATACCTAATTTATGTTTTTTATGTTTTGGCCGCTCTTATACGATAAAAACTATTTTATATAAAAAATAATTGTTTTTGCATCGCTTTATTCTGAGGACTATAACTTTTTTATTCTTTTGCTGATGATGATGTATGGCAGCTCATTTTTTGTGGGACAAGATGACATTTTCAGCAGTACCATGGTTAGTTATATCCGTCTTTTTGATTGCGTGTTATTCCACTTTTTGTTTGGCGGTATGATAATAAAGCATTGTTTTTTGTCTCATTTCTTTTGCGGTATTCACTGAAGGGGTTAACTAGTGGGACAGTTTTATAGTTCGGGTCGTTACGGACGCGGCGATAGTAAATATGTGTACTTTTATTGTTTGTTTTTTATTTAAAGAAATGTATTTATTGGTACAATATTTTTTTTCCCTTCATTTAGGATTTTATTTTTTTTTTACACATGTAAATATTTTCTTTTTTTTACTTTTGTACATTGTCCCAGAGTGAGACATCACTATATATTATCTGACACTTTGCAGTGCACTGTAATAATCAGCTGACACCCGGCGGGGATCGGCTGCGCTCCCCTCGTGAGCGCGGCCAATCGACTCTGACATACTATCCCGTCACTGGGAATTAAGTCCCAGGTCAACCTCGACGGGATAGTGCGTCATATGGGATTAAGGGGTTAAAAAATCGGCCTTGTGGATTCATTGCCTATGTAATGCAGCGTTACTACAGTGGCCTTGATTTGTCACAACTTAAATGTTTGGACTCTGGTAAGGGACTTTTTAAAGTGAAAAGCGAGTCTGCAATTGATTTAAAAAAACTGCAAACCGTTTGTGTTGGATTGGAGGGGCCCACTTGCATGCAAAGAATGGCAGAAATTTCTGCTACCATGTAAACACGTGTCTAACTTTGCGCGTTGCAAATTGGCAGTGACATGACATTAATCCAGCATACTCTGAAAACTCCCTTTTTTATCCTGGATAGTGATTGTTTTGTGGACACAAACACTAGGCATCATGACAATGATTTACAAGTACGTGAGTGCAGACCACAAAATAGCGTCAGTTCAGATCCAACACTGCAAGAATTGCCCTCTTGGAGGAGAAATCAGCCGACCTATTTTTGATTTGTCATTGTGTCAAAGTGTTAAAAAGATTTATAGACTCAGTATATCTTTTGGACAATCAAGATTTTGTGAAACATCTCACTGTTGAATTAAGTAATTTGTATTTACAATTACAGGAGCAAATCCCCCAAGAATGTGTCTTGCCACTAAAACCAGCACCAAAAATAACAGTCTCAAAAGCTATACAGGAGCTTCCGGTAAGAAAATATGGAAAATCAAAAAACATGGATATTCACAGAGTAGGATCTAAGGCAGAGAATAAAACAGCTGATGTATGGGAAACTGTGAATGTTGATGGACAAAGGGCAACCCCACAAACTCCCCAAACAGAAAATATGAATTGTGTGTGGGTCACTGTAAAGAATATAAAATTGAGCTTCAGGGATCGTGATGTGATTACCAAGAATGATTGGCTAGACGATAACATAATTAATGTATGCCAGCATTTAATTAGAAAAGCATACCCTAAAGTAGCAGGTTTGATGAACACACTACTGTTGGCCCATTCTGACATTCCTTTGGTAACTGGCAGCCATGTCATCCAGATCCACTATGTTGGCGCGCATTGGCTAGTTTCAGCATGTAACAACAATTTGGTCACTGTATTTAACTCATTGCACTCCTCTTCCATTTCTGACACACTGAAGAACCAAATTTTGAAAATGTACAAACCACTTTTCTACGGCAGTAATAAAATTCTGGATGTTCCAATTATGTGTCGCCAGAAACAAAATGGAGGAAATGATTGTGGGCTTTTTGCAATTGCCAATGCAGTGGCATTAGCCGAAGGTGTAGATTTAAAGTGTAGAGTTTATCCAGGCTGAGATGCCCAATCATCTAATTTTATGCCTAGAAAAGGGTCGTTTGCAATTATTTCCTTATGAAGCCAAGCTTTGTCAGAAAATATATAAAAAAAAAGGTTAACTCTTACAACTATTCAGCACATTTACCTCCCTCCTCCGCTCACCACTTCCACCTCCAACTCCCCTCATCTCTTCCGAGGACTTTGCCACCTACTTCAAAAACAAGATCGACCAAACAAGGCAAACCCTAACTGTTCCGCGACCTCAACCACTCCATATACCAAACCTCTGCCCTTTCCTAATAACCTCCCTCTCCAACATCACTGAAGGAGAACTTACTCGCCTCTTTTCCAAATCGCACCTCACCACCTGTGCACTTGACCCCATCCCCTCCCACCTGCTCCCCAACCTCACTAACATGCTCATTCCAGCCCTAACCCATCTCTTCAACCTATCGCTATCTTCTGGTACCTTCCCCTCTGCCTTCAAACATGCCACCATCACACCCGTCCTCAAAAAAACTAACCTTGACCCAACTGCTATGCCCAGCTACCGCCCCATATGCCTGCTCCCGTTTGCTTCAAAACTCCTTGAGCAGCATGTCCATGCTCAAATTTCCTCCCACCTCTCATCTAACTCTCTCCTTGACAACCTCCAATCTGGCTTCCGCCCCCACCACTCCACCGAAACTGCTCTGATAAAAATTACTAATGACTTACAGCCAAAGCTAACAGACAGGTCTCCATCCTCCTCCTTCTTGACCTGTCCTCTGCTTTTGACACAGTCGATCACTGCCTACTGCTACAGATTCTTTCTTCCCTTAGCATCAAAGACCTTGCCTTGTCCTGGATTGCCTTATACCTTTCTGACCGCACATTTAGCGTTTCCCACTCTCACACCACCTCCTCATCCTGCCCTCTCTCTGTTGGTGTCCCTCAAGGCTCTGTCCTAGGGCCTCTACTTTTTTCCATCTATACCTTTGGCCTAGGACAACTCATAAAGTCCCATGGCTTCCAGTACCACCTGTATGCGGACAACACTCATATCTACCTCTCTGGCCCAGATGTCACCTCTCTGCTGTCCAGAATCCCAAAGTGTCTGTCAACCATATCCTCCTTCTTCACCTCTCGCTTCCTAAAACTCAATGTAGACAAAACCGAACTCATCATCTTTCCCCCATCTCACGTATCCCCCCTACCTGACCTATCTATTATGGTAAACGGCATCATGCTCTCTCCCGCACCTGAAATCTGCTGCCTCGGGGTAACTCTCGACTCTGCCCTGTCCTTCAAACCGCACGTCCAAACTCTTGCCACCTCATGTCGCCTCCAACTCAAAAATATTGCAAGAATCCATTCCTTCCTCAGCCCACAATCTACCAAAACTCTTGTGCATGCCCTCATCATCTCCCGCCTCGACTACTGCAACACCCTCCTCTGTGGCTTCCCCACTAACTCTCTTGCACCACTCCAGTCTGTCCTCAACTCTGCTGCCCGGCTAATCCACCTCTCTCCTCGCTACTCCCCTGCTTCTGCAAATCCCTCCACTGGCTCTCAATTCCCCAATGAATCCAGTTCAAACTACTAACACTGATCTACAAAGCCATCCACAAAATGTCCCCTCCCTATATCTCTGAACTAATCTCCCAATATCTTCCCTCACGTAATCTCCGATCCTCCCAAGACCTCCTTCTCTCCTCCACACTTATTCGTTCCTCACAAAACCGCCTCCAAGATTTCTCCCGAATATCCCCATCCTCTGGAATTCCACGCCTCAACACGTCCGACTATCCACCACCTCGGATCCTTCAGACGAAACCTGAAAACCCATCTTTTCAGGAAATTACAGCCTGCAATAACCATTCTGCCGCCTCGCCATCGCCAGACCCACCGCCTCGCCATCGTCAGAGCCGCCCCCTCGCCCCTACCTTCTGCCTCTTCCCCACTATCCCACAGAATGTAAGTCCGCAAGGACAGGGTCCTCTCCCCTCTGTACCAGTCGGTCATTGTAAACTTGTTTACTGTAAACGATATCAATAACTCTGTATGTAACCCCTTTTGCATGTACAGCACCATGGAATTAATGGTGCTATATAAATAAATAATAATACAAATATTATAATGGACTCTGAACCCTTCATGTCAGTGAATGGAGACCACACTGCAGTAATAATGGACTCTGAATAGTGATGAGCGAATATACTCATTACTCGAGATTTCTCGAGCATTCTCTGGTGTCCTTCCGAGTATTTTTTAGTGCTCGGAGATTTAGTTTTCATCGCCGCAGCTGAATGATTTACAGCTACTAGCCAGGCTGAGTACATGTTGGGGTTGCCTGGTTGCTAGGGAATCCCCACATGTAATCAAGCTGTTTAACAGATGTAAATCATTCAGCTGCTGCAAGGAAAACTAAATCTCCGAGCACTTACAAAAACTCGGGAGGACACCCGGGAGTGCTTGGGAAATCTCGAGTAACAAGTATATTCACCCATCACTAACTCTGAACAGTAACTGGTAATGGACTCTGAAGAACCATGAATGTCTGTGAATGGAGACCACATTGTGCAACAATTAGTAGTGGATCTGGGCATTTTTGCAGCACAAACAGGTGTCAGTAATCATGCAGCTGGGGAGAGCTTCAGCACTGATTCTCCTGCAGTGATGGAGATTTCCAGCACTGATCCTCCTGCAGCGATGGAGATTTCCAGCACTGAACCACCTGTGGCTGGGGAAAGCTCCAGCACTGATCCACTTATGGCTGGGGAAAGCTCCAGCTCTGATCCACCTGTGGCTGGGGAAAGCTCCAGCTCTGATCCACCTGTGGCTGGGGAAAGCTCCAGCTCTGATCCACCTGTGGCTGGGGAAAGCTCCAGCTCTGATCCACCTGTGGCTGGGGAAAGCTCTAGCACTGATCCACCTGTGGCTGGGGAAAACTCCAGCAGTGATCCACCTGTGGCTGGGGAAAGCTCCAGCACTGATCCACCGGTGGCTGGGGAAAACTCCAGCAGTGATCCACCTGTGGATGGGGAAAGCTCCAGCACTGATCCACCTGTGGCTGGGGAAAACTCCAGCAGTGATCCACCTGTGGATGGGGAAAGCTCCAGCACTGATCCACCTGTGGCTGGGGAAAACTCTAGCAGTGATCCACCTGTGGCTGGGGAAAACTCCAGCAGTGATCCACCTGTGGCTGGGGAAAGCTGCAGCACTGATCCACCTGTGGCTGGAGAAAACTCCAGCACTGACCCATCTGCTGACCAACATCACTTCAGGAGACTGTTCAGCAATGTCACAAGACTAGTGAACCCTTCACCTCAGAGGAGGAACGCAGTCAGGATAAAGTACACAGGACCAGAGAACATCCCGAGAAGATCTATGATGAGGAGCAAATATAGAATGAAGAATATTGTGAAAATCCAGCTTTTACAAGAGAATGGTGTAACCAGACATCTGCCGCACTCCTTCTACCTGAGCTCAGAGAGGGGGATATGTTACTACGCCGTCAGCCACATCTGTCTCATAGATGTGGGGGCAGGCATCTCGCCATAAACTGCTCTCGTATCACGTGCTCATTGTGCGGACAGTTCTGGCATACAAAGGACAAATGCACAGGACCCGTCATCTGTAACCTGTGCTCAGGACCTGGGAATACGTTCTGTGATTGTCCGTATTCAGAGCATAATAAATATTAGGGCCAGACCTCCTTGGAAATGACAAAAAAAGATGTCACCAGAGGTGCAGATGTTGTCCAAGAAGCCGACACTAATGAGGTGATAAGTCATAGTAGCAGTCAACATGCTCAAGAGTCTGAGATATTACTAACGGATGCTGCACTACTAGGACCACCGACCACTGAAGAAATGCCAAAAGTACCACCAGCCACTGAAGAAACACCTAAAGTACCACCAGCAAGGGCTAAACCACCATCAGCCATTTAAGTAAGATCTAAGCAATGATCAGCCACTAAAGTAGGGCCTAAAATGCCAGTCACTAAAGAGACACCTAAGGTGTCCAGAAAACCATCCAAGCTTCAGCTCAGTACACCAGTAGAAGCAGATAAACTGTCCGCAGTGTCTAGTGGGGATGAGGAAGGATTTGTGACCATAAAAAGAAAAAATGTCTTTGTGGATTCCTCCAGAAAAGTCAGAAACCTCTGAGCCTCTATTGCTGGCGATAAGTCCTGGACGTTACAATTTACTGGGAGAAGAAGACGAAGAAGAAGAGGCACAAATGGAGCAGGGTCCTTCATATACCATAGAAAATGTCTCTGATGATGTGGATCCTGACCCTCCCGTGTCCACGAAGAAATGGGGCACTGCAGGTGACAGCAGTGGAAGGAGGAAGACCAGAAAGTCTAAGTAATCAGGATGCGGTTGAGAATAAGCTCCATTAATGTGAACAGTGTGAGGACTGGTAGCCGGCGGCAGGTGATTTACCAGCGTTTGTCTGATGAGATATCTGACGTCTTCTTCTTACGGGAGGTGTATCTGAAGTGCAATGCCCAGGGGTATGCAGCCAAGAGAGACTGGAGACTTGGTCCATCATTCTGCTCCTTCAGTCTGGAAAGAAATGACGGTGTGGGGATCCTCTTTAATACCATGCATGTCCAGGTGGACAGAGTTCTGGAGATCTGTCCAAGCCGCTGTCTGATGCTGGACTTTACATTGGACTCCATCCTTTATAGAGCAATAAACATTTATGCTCCACAGACCAGGAAAGAGCGGAGCGGAGGGAACTGTTCGATCACATAAAGCCATATGGCTTTACCTCTAAAGTGTTTATATTGTGTGGGAATTTTAATAATGAATCTTGTAATGTGGATAGATCCATCAGTCACAAGAAACTGCAGTATGATGAGACCTTTCTTAAAATTATAGTCCAGTAGACCCTTATGGTTTCCATCATACCAGTAAGACGTACACATTCCATAAGGGGGTAATCAGAATAGACAGGGGGTATGTAAAGAGAGAGGTGAGATGTTCTCAATACAAGGTCAGCCCTCTGGAGTTCTCTGACCATTGTATGGTGAGCCTGATGCTTGATCTGGCCCAAGCTATAGTCTGTGGAAGGTGAATAGCTCTGAGATCCAAGATGCTTCACCACCTTCTATAATGATTGTAGGACCATCCAATGTATGTGTGATGACACAGCCGAGTGGTAGGAGACCATGAAAAGTGACATCAAGCAGTTTGTTATATGAGCAACCAGGAGACGTAGTAATATGGAATATTTGAGATACTCTGCCCTGATACTGCACCTGAGCCGGCTATATAGCAGGATGAATGGCGGTGAGGAGGTGGACAAACAGAGCATCAGCCATATAAAGCAGTGAATGAGGGAGCTGCAGTACGATCGCCTCAAGTTTCTCAAGGCGGAGGGACAGTTTGATAATTAGGGCGTCCATAACCGGTAAAAACAGGGTCAGTAAGAAGCTAATCACTGCCTTGTTGGATAAGAATGGGGTGGAGCAGTCACAGCAGGTGTAAGTCCACATGATCATTGGTGATTATTATAGAGGGGTGTCCCTACCAACGTTAGACCTGGCACAGGCAGATGGTATGGCCGGTCCCATAACTGAGGAGGAGGTAAAGAAGAGCATTCACTCCTTAAAGGCCAACAAGAGCCCGGGACTGGACGGCTTTACCAGCGAGTTTTATAGAGAGTTCAGGGACTTATTAGCTCCGGACCTGGTGCAGGTCTATAATGATTGCCTCTCTGCAGGGAAGCTCCTACAGTCCCAGTATAAATCTGTTCTGGTTCTCCTGGCAAAGAAAGGAAATCTAAAAGATATAAAGAACTGGCGTCCATTGCCTTTGCTAAACACGGATTATAAAATTCTGGCCAAGATCTTGTATTATCGGCTGAGTGAGGTGGCGGGTGAGCTCATCTTCACCAACCAGATATGTAATGTGAAGGGTCGGACGACAGAGGACTCATTGCTGTTGGTGAGAGAAGCTGTGATGTGCATTAAGCAGCACCATGTGGCGGTGTATATTGTGGACTTAGACAGGAGTAAAGGCTTTGATAGAGTCCATCATGACTATCTATATCAAGTGTAATTACAGTATGGCATCCTGATGCAGGTTTGTGCAGTGGCTGCAGTTTCTGTATAAAGGAGCTATAAGCCTGCCGCTGATTAATGGTCACTTGGCCAAGCCCTTCACGATCATGTCATGGGTGAGGCAAGGCTGTCCTCTCAGCCCATTGTTGTATGTCTTTAGTCTGGATCCTTTCCTCAGAAGGGTCCAGGATCACAGGGATTTCACAGGGCTGAGATGCCACCTGCAGAATATGGTGGAGGATGTAAAGTTCTGTGCCTATGTGGATGATGTGTCGCTTGTGCTATCTTCTAGAGATGACTGTGCGGCTCTACAGCAGGAGATCACAGCCTTCTCCAATGTATCTAACTCCTCTGTGAACATGGAGAAGAGGCGCTGTGGCTGGGGAGCTACTGACATGTCTACTCTGTGCCCTTCAGAACAGTCCAGGGTCAGATTAAGAATTTGGGAGTTGTGTTTGGTGCTGTAGATGATGGGAAGGTGAATTGGGAGGAGAAGCAGGTGGTGTGTGAGCGGAAGGTGCAGAGCTGTAAACACTGGAAGCTGACATATCTGGAGAAGATCCGCCTGCTGAAGACTTTCCTGCTCCTGCTCTTCCTCTGTATCAGTGTGGTGTTCCCGGTGCCAGATAAGCTGCTCCCCAGACTTACCAATGTCTTCTTTCACTTCTTGTGGGGTAACTGAGTGAGTGTGGTCAGGAGAAACATTGTCTATCTCCCTCATAAGGATGGTGGTCTCTCCATGCCTTGTCCAGAGCTCCTCTTTAATCTTTTGTTTCTTATGAACTCTCTGCATCTCAAAAACATTTCTAGAATTCGCCCTTTTCTTACTTTCGACTCTGCAAAAACTCTGACTGTTTCACTTATTCATTCTCGTCTGGACTATTGTAACTCTCTACTAATCGGCCTCCCTCTTGCAAAACTCTCCCCGCTCCAATCTGTCCTGAATGCTGCAGCCAGGATCATATTCCTCACCAACCGTTACACCGATGCCTCTACCCTGTGCCAGTCATTACACTGGCTACCCATCCACTCCAGAATCCAGTACAAAACTACTACCCACATCCACAAAGCACTCCATGGCTCAGCACCACCCTACATCTCCTCTCTGGTCTCAGTCTACCACCCTACCCGTGCCCTCCGCTCCGCTAATGACCTCAGGTTAGCATCCTCAATAATCAGAACCTCCCACTCCCGTCTCCAAGACTTTACACGTGCTGCGCCGATTCTTTGGAATGCACTACCTAGGTTAATACGATTAATCCCCAATCCCCACAGTTTTAAGCGTGCCCTAAAAACTCATTTGTTCAGACTGGCCTACCGCCTCAATGCATTAACCTAACGATCCCTGTGTGGCCTATTTATAATAAAAAAAAAAAAAAAAAGGTTCCTCGCATCATGTTCTCATACACTTTATGCAGTATTAGCCCTCTGTGTCTGTACTGCTACATACTTAGGCAGTTAACTGGTTCATGCAGCTTTACATGAACACCTGAGCCTTACACTATAGCTGGTCCGAATAACTAAAGCAATTGTTACCATCCACCTCTCGTGTCTCCCCTTTTCCCCATAGTTTGTAAGCTTGCGAGCAGGGCCCTCATTCCTCCTGGTATCTGTTTTGAACTGTATTTCTGTTATGCTGTAATGTCTATTGTCTGTACAAGTCCCCTCTATAATTTGTAAAGCGCTGCGGAATATGTTGGCGCTATATAAATAAAAATTATTATTATTATTATTATGAAGAATTTTTCGTTTTGTAAGAATTCAGAGAAGGTGCCATGGTCTTGTTTGTTTAAGAGCCAGATCCAGCAGTTTGTGTCTGTGTGGTCGGTAGGGGACCTCATCAAGAGAATCTAAGGACGAATAAATAATAATGTTTCTTGGTATGGTGTCCACATAATAAGTAAGGTCCTTAGATGAAGGATCCTGTATGATGACATCAAGCAGCTCAGTAGGAAGGAGCTGTATAAGAATGTCCTGTCTTCTCACTTCAGTGTCCAGGTACAACTGAGGGGCGCCCCAAGTGTAGATGTAAAACAGGCTGCAAAAAACGTGCTAGATCCCAGAGTTCCCCCTCATATGAGAGACGTAGCGTGGCTGGCGCTCCATGGTAAAATGTACAATAGGGATAATCTAAAGTGCAGGAATGTATCTGACAGATCCTGTCCCAGAGAAGAGTGCTCCCATACACGGAGACCATGGAGCATCTGCTGTTAGAGTGTCCCTTTAGTATGCAGGTATGGGAGTCTGTGTCCTTGTCCCTAAAGTTACCGCACCTGGTGAGACAGTCATATGGTCAGCTGCTGTACGGAGACTTCCAGCCTGAGCTCAGGGGGTATAACAGGAGCTCTGTTGTGAATTCTGTGGCAGAGCTCCCTCCTGTGGTCACAAGTGGTACTTCGGCTGATCCTCTCTGGGAGCTTCCGTTTGTGGAGGAAACTGGTACTGCTGCTTCTGAGTTTCCTCCCTCAGGTGATCTGGTGAGGTCGTTAGGTGCTTCTCTACTTAACCCCACCTAATGCTTTGATTCATGCTTCCTGTCAATGTTCCAGTGTTGGACTTGTGTTTCTCTGGATCATTCCTGTGGCCTGCTGCTCTGCATAGCTAAGTGCTTCTTTGCTATTTGTTGCTATTTTTTCTGTCCAGCTTGTCTATTTGTTTTGCTGAAAGCTCTGGGACGCAAAGGGTGTACCTCCGTGCCGTTAGTTCGGTACGGAGGGTCTTTTTTGCCCCTTTGCGTGGTTTTCTTTAGGGTTTTGTGTAGACCGCAAAGTTATCTTTCCTATCCTCGTTCTGTCTAGAATATCGGGCCTCGCTTTGCTGAATCTATTTCATCCCTACGTTTGTCTTTTCATCTTACTCACAGTCATTATATGTGGGGGGCTGCCTTTTCCTTTGGGGTATTTCTCTGAGGCAAGGTAGGCTTATTTTTCTATCTTCAGGCTAGTTAGTTTCTCAGGCTGTGCCGAGTTGCATAGGGAGCGTTAGGCGCAATCCACGGCTGCCTCTAGTTGTGTTTGGAGAGGATCAGGGATTGCGGTCTGCAGAGTTCCCACGTCTCAGAGCTCGTTCTGTTATTTTGGGTTATTGTCAGATCACTGTATGTGCTCTGACCTCCATGTCCATTGTGATACTGAATTGCCATTCAGAACAGTACAGGTAGCCCAAAGTACTAATGATTCTCAATAGAGGGAAAAAAGAAGTTCTGAGACCATTTTTTTTTCTTGGCATTGTGTTTTGTCTTTTTTTTCCCCTAGACATTTGGGTGGTTCAGTACACAGGTGTAGCGATGGACATTAGAAGTCTGTCTTCATTTGTGGATCAGCTCTCGGCAAGAGTACAAAAGATTCAAGACACTATTGATCAGAAATCTATGTTAGAACCAAGAATTCCTATTCCTGATTTGTTTTTTGGAGATAGAACTAAGTTTCTGAGTTTCAAAAATAATTGTAAGTTATTTCTGGCCTTGAAACCTTGTTCCTCTGGTGATCCAGTTCAACAGGTTTTGATTATTATTTCTTTTTTGCGCGGCGACCCTCAGGACTGGGCATTTTCTCTTGCGCCAGGAGATCCTGCATTAAGTAATATCAATGCGTTTTTCCTGGCGCTCGGATTGCTGTACGATGAGCCTAATTCAGTGGATCAGGCAGAAAAGAATTTGCTGGCTCTTTGTCAGGGTCAGGATGAGATAGAGGTATATTGCCAGAAATTTAGAAAATGGTCAGTGCTCACTCAATGGAATGAATCTGCGCTGGCAGCTATGTTCAGAAAGGGTCTCTCTGAAGCCCTTAAAGATCTCATGGAGGGATTTCCTATGCCTGCTGGTTTGAATGAGTCTATGTCGTTGGCTATTCAGATCGGTCGACGCTTGCGTGAGCGTAAATCTGCACCATTTGGCGGTATTACCTGAGCTTAAACCTGAGCCTATGCAGTGCGATAGGACTTTGACCAGAGTTGAACGGCAAGAACACAGACGTCTGAATGGGCTGTGTTTCTACTGTGGTGATTCCACTCATGCTATCTCTGATTGTCCTAAGCGCACTAAGCGGTTCGCTAGGTCTGCCACCATTGGTACGGTACAGTCAAAATTTCTTCTGTCCGTTACCTTGATCTGCTCTTTGTCATCATATTCTGTCATGGCGTTTGTGGATTCAGGCGCTGCTCTGAATTTGATGGACTTGGAATATGCTAAGCGTTGTGGGTTTTTCTTGGAGCCCTTGCAGTGTCCTATTCCATTGAGAGGAATTGATGCTACGCCTTTGGCCAAGAATAAGCCTCAATACTGGACCCAGCTGACCATGTGCATGGCTCCTGCACATCAGGAGGTTATTCGCTTTCTGGTGTTGCATAATCTGCATGATGTGGTCGTGTTGGGGTTGCCATGGCTACAAGCCCATAATCCAGTATTGGATTGGAAATCCATGTCGGTGTCCAGCTGGGGTTGTCAGGGGGTACATGGTGATGTTCAATTTTCCATGTCGGTGTCCAGCTGGGGTTGTCAGGGGGTACATGGTGATGTTCAATTTTTGGCAATTTCGTCATCCACCCCTTCTGAGGTTCCAGAGTTCTTGTCTGATTACCGGGATGTATTTGATGAGGCCAAGTCCGATGCCCTACCTCCGCATAGGGATTGTGATTGTGCTATCAATTTGATTCCTGGTGGTAAATTCCCAAAGGGTCGACTGTTTAATTTATCCGTGCCTGAGCACACCGCTATGCGCAGTTATGTGAAGGAATCCCTGGAGAAGGGGCATATTCGCCCGTCATCGTCGCCATTGGGAGCAGGGTTCTTTTTTGTGGCCAAAAAGGATGGTTCGCTGAGACCTTGTATAGATTATCGCCTTCTTAATAAGATCACTGTTAAATTTCAGTACCCCTTGCCTTTG
Organism: Ranitomeya imitator; assembly: GCF_032444005.1. Classification (NCBI taxonomy): domain Eukaryota; kingdom Metazoa; phylum Chordata; class Amphibia; order Anura; family Dendrobatidae; genus Ranitomeya; species Ranitomeya imitator. The sequence continues at coordinate 36,795,829 of NC_091284.1, forward strand.
TTGTCTGATTTGTTTGCTCGGATTAAGGGGGCTAGTTGGTTCACCAAGATTGATCTTCGTGGTGCGTATAATCTGGTGCGAATCAGGCGAGGCGATGAATGGAAAACTGCATTTAATACACCCGAGGGTCATTTTGAGTATCTAGTGATGCCATTCGGGCTTGCCAATGCTCCATCAGTGTTTCAGTCCTTTATGCATGACATCTTCCGAGAGTACCTGGATAAATTCCTGATTGTGTACTTGGATGACATTTTGATCTTCTCGGATGATTGGGAGTCTCATGTGAAACAGGTCAGAACGGTTTTTCAGGTCCTGCGTGCTAATTCTTTGTTTGTGAAGGGATCAAAGTGTCTCTTTGGTGTGCAGAAGGTTTCATTTTTGGGGTTCATCTTTTCCCCTTCTACTATCGAGATGGATCCTGTTAAGGTCCAAGCCATCCATGATTGGACTCAGCCGACATCTCTGAAAAGTCTGCAAAAATTCCTGGGCTTTGCTAATTTTTATCGTCGCTTCATCTGCAATTTTTCTAGTATTGCCAAACCATTGACCGATTTGACCAAGAAGGGTGCTGATTTGGTCAATTGGTCTTCTGCTGCTGTGGAAGCTTTTCAGGAGTTGAAGCGTCGTTTTTCTTCTGCCCCTGTGTTGTGTCAACCAGATGTTTCTCTTCCGTTCCAGGTCGAGGTTGATGCTTCTGAGATTGGAGCAGGGGCTGTTTTGTCGCAGAGAGGTTCTGATTGTTCAGTGATGAAACCATGCGCTTTTTTTTCCAGGAAGTTTTCGCCTGCTGAGCGGAATTATGATGTGGGCAACCGAGAGTTGCTGGCCATGAAGTGGGCATTCGAGGAGTGGCGTCATTGGCTTGAAGGAGCTAAGCATCGCGTGGTGGTATTGACTGATCATAAGAACCTGACTTATCTCGAGTCTGCTAAGCGTTTGAATCCTAGACAGGCTCGTTGGTCGCTGTTTTTCGCCCGTTTTGACTTTGTGATTTCGTACCTTCCGGGCTCTAAAAATGTGAAGGCGGATGCTCTGTCTAGGAGTTTTGTGCCCGACTCTCCGGGTTTATCTGAGCCGGCGGGTATCCTCAAGGAAGGAGTAATTGTGTCTGCCATCTCCCCTGATTTGCGGCGGGTGCTGCAAAAATTTCAGGCTAATAAACCTGATCGTTGTCCAGCGGAGAAACTGTTTGTCCCGGATAGGTGGACAAATAAAGTGATCTCTGAGGTTCATTGTTCGGTGTTGGCTGGTCATCCTGGAATCTTTGGTACCAGAGAGTTAGTGGCTAGATCCTTTTGGTGGCCATCTCTGTCGCGGGATGTGCGTTCTTTTGTGCAGTCCTGTGGGATTTGTGCTCGGGCTAAGCCCTGCTGTTCTCGTGCCAGTGGGTTGCTTTTGCCCTTGCCGGTCCCGAAGAGACCTTGGACACATATCTCTATGGATTTTATTTCAGATCTTCCCGTCTCTCAAAAGATGTCAGTCATTTGGGTGGTCTGTGATCGCTTTTCTAAGATGGTCCATCTGGTACCCTTGTCTAAGTTGCCTTCCTCCTCTGATTTGGTGCCATTGTTCTTCCAGCATGTGGTTCGTTTGCATGGCATTCCAGAGAATATCGTTTCTGACAGAGGTTCCCAGTTTGTTTTGAGGTTTTGGCGAGCCTTTTGTGGTAGGATGGGCATTGACTTGTCTTTTTCCTCGGCTTTTCATCCTCAGACTAATGGCCAGACCGAACGAACCAATCAGACCTTGGAAACCTATCTGAGATGCTTTGTTTCTGCCGATCAGGATGACTGGGTGTCCTTTTTGCCTTTGGCTGAGTTCGCCCTTAATAATCGGGCCAGCTTGGCTACCTTGGTTTCGCCATTTTTCTGCAATTCTGGGTTCCATCCTCGTTTCTCTTCAGGACAGGTTGAGTCTTCGGACTGTCCTGGTGTGGATACTGTGGTGGACAGGTTGCAGCAGATTTGGACTCATGTAGTGGACAATTTGACCTTGTCCCAGGAGAAGGCTCAACGTTTCGCTAATCGCAGACGCCGTGTGGGTCCCCGACTTCGTGTTGGGGATCTGGTTTGGTTATCTTCTCGTCATATTCCTATGAAGGTTTCCTCTCCGAAGTTTAAACCTCGTTTCATTGGTCCTTATAGGATTTCTGAGGTTATTAATCCTGTGTCTTTTCGTCTGACCCTCCCAGATTCTTTTTTCATACATAACGTCTTCCATAGGTCATTGTTGCGGAGATACGTGGCACCTATGGTTCCATCTGTTGACCCTCCTGCTCCGGTTTTGGTGGAGGGGGAATTGGAGTATATTGTGGAGAAGATTTTGGATTCTCGTGTTTCAAGACGGAAACTCCAGTATCTGGTTAAATGGAAGGGTTATCCTCAGGAGGATAATTCCTGGGTTTTTGCCTCTGATGTCCATGCTCCCGATCTTGTTCGTGCCTTTCATGTGGCTCATCCTGGTCGGCCTGGGGGCTCTGGTGAGGGTTCGGTGACCCCTCCTCAAGGGGGGGGGGGTACTGTTGTGAATTCTGTGGCAGAGCTCCCTCCTGTGGTCACAAGTGGAACTTCGGCTGATTCTCTCTGGGAGCTTCCGTTTGTGGAGGAAACTGGTACTGCTGCTTCTGAGTTTCCTCCCTCAGGTGATCTGGTGAAGTCGTTAGGTGCTTCTCTACTTAACCCCACCTAATGCTTTGATTCATGCTTCCTGTCAATGTTCCAGTGTTGGACTTGTGTTTCTCTGGATCATTCCTGTGGCCTGCTGCTCTGCATAGCTAAGTGCTTCTTTGCTATTTGTTGCTATTTTTTCTGTCCAGCTTGTCTATTTGTTTTGCTGGAAGCTCTGGGACGCAAAGGGTGTACCTCCGTGCCGTTAGTTCGGTACGGAGGGTCTTTTTTGCCCCTTTGCGTGGTTTTCTTTAGGGTTTTGTGTAGACCGCAAAGTTATCTTTCCTATCCTCGTTCTGTCTAGAATATCGGGCCTCGCTTTGCTGAATCTATTTCATCCCTATGTTTGTCTTTTCATCTTACTCACAGTCATTATATGTGGGGGGCTGCCTTTTCCTTTGGGGTATTTCTCTGAGGCAAGGTAGGCTTATTTTTCTATCTTCAGGCTAGTTAGTTTCTCAGGCTGTGCCGAGTTGCATAGGGAGCGTTAGGCGCAATCCACGGCTGCCTCTAGTTGTGTTTGGAGAGGATCAGGGAATGCGGTCTGCAGAGTTCCCACGTCTCAGAGCTCGTTCTGTTATTTTGGGTTATTGTCAGATCACTGTATGTGCTCTGACCTCCATGTCCATTGTGATACTGAATTGCCATTCAGAACAGAGCTCCCTGTATATAACAAATGTGGTGACCATCTACCACCTGTGGTGTGCGCGGTGCTGCCTGCTCATCAATAAGGAGGTCCTGTCCTGTGATACTGTCAGGTATAAGATCCTAGAAAGTCTCAAGGCCGTATATAAGAAGGATATGAAGAGGAACCCGGGTAATGTGACCTGGAGGAACATACATGTATCGGGATTTGTCAATGTTTTCTAATGCTATCTTGTAAAGTGATGTAACAACACAATATTTATTTCCTTTATTATTTATCGTTTTGTGATTTTAATGTAATATTTCTATAATATATGATTGTCAGTTTTTAAATAAAAAGATCATTATAGTAGTCATATTCTTGTACATAGGAGCAGTATTATAGTAGTTATATTCTTGTACATAAGGGGCAGTATTATAGTACTTATATTCTTGTACATAGGAGCAGTATTATAGTATATTCTTGTACATAAGGGGCAGTATTATAGTAGTTATATTCTTGTACATAAGGAGCAGTATTATAGTAGTTATGTTCTTGTACATAGGGGCAGTATTATAGTAGTTATATTCTTGTACATAAGGGGCAGTATTATAGTAGGTATATTCTTGTACATAGGGGCAGTATTATAGTAGTTATATTCTTGTACATAGGGGCAGTATTATAGTAGTTATATTCTTGTACATAGGAGCAGTATTATAGTAGTTATATTCTTGTACATAGGAGCAGTATTATAGTAGTTATATTCTTGTACATGGGAGCAGTATTATAGTAGTTATATTCTTGTACATGGGAGCAGTATTATAGTAGTTATATTCTTGTACATGGGAGCAGTATTATAGTAGTTATATTCTTGTACATATGGGCAGTATTATAGTAGTTATATTCTTGTACATGGGAGCAGTATTATAGTAGTTATATTCTTGTACATAGGAGCAGTATTATAGTAGTTATATTCTTGTACATAGGGGCTGTATTATAGTAGTTATATTCTTGTACATGGGAGCAGTATTATAGTAGTTATATTCTTGTACATATGGGCAGTATTATAGTAGTTATAGTCTTGTACATAGGAGCAGTATTATAGTAGTTATATTCTTGTACATAGGAGCAGTATTATCCCCTTAAGCCCCAAGGGTGGTTTGCATGTTAATGATCGGGCCAATTTTTACAATTCTGACCACTGTCCCTTTATGAGGTTATAACTCTGGAACGCGTCAACGGATCCCAGTGATTCTGACATTGTTTTCTCGGGACATATTGTACTTCATGATAGTGGTAAAATTTCTTTGATATTACCTGCGTTTATTTGTGAAAAAAACGGAAATTTGGCAAAAATTTTGAAAATTTCGCAATTTTCCAACTTTGAATTTTTATGCAATTAAATCACAGAGATATGTCACACAAAATACTTAATAAGTAACTTTTCCCACATGTCTACTTTACATCAGCACAATTTTGGAACCAAAATTATTTTTGTTAGGGAGTTATAAGGGTTAAAAGTTGACCAGCAATTTCTCATTTTTACAACACCATTTTTTTTAGCGACCACATCTCATTTGAAGTCATTTTGAGGGGTCTATATGATAGAAAATACCCAAGTGTGACACGATTCTAAAAACTGCACCCCTCAAGGTGCTCAAAACCATATTCAAGAAGTTTATTAACCCTTCTGGTGCTTCACAGGAATTTTTGGAATGTTTAAATAAAAATGAACATTTAACTTTTTTTCACAAAAAATTTACTTCAGCTCCAATTTGTTTTATTTTACCAAGGGTAACAGGAGAAAATGGACCCCAAAAGTTGTTGTACAATTTGTCCTGAGTACGCCGATACCCCATATGTGGGGGTAAACCACTGTTTGGGCGCATGACAGAGCTCGGAAGCGAAGGAGCGCCATTTGACTTTTCAATGCAAAATTGACTGGAATTGAGATGGGACGCCATGTTGCGTTTGGGGAGCCCTGATGTGCCTAAACATTGAAACCCCCCACAAGTGACACCATTTTGGAAAGTAGACCCCCTAAGGAACTTATCTAGCGGTGTGGTGAGCACTTTGACCCACCAAGTGCTTCACAGAAGTTTATAATGCAGAACCGTAAAAATAAAAAATCATATTTTTTCACAAAAATTATCTTTTCGCCCCCAATATTTTATTTTCCCAAGGGTAAGAGAAGAAATTGGACCCCAAAAGTTGTACAATTTGTCCTGAGAACGCTGATACCCCATATGTGGGGGTAAACCACTGTTTGGGCGCATGGGAGAGCTCGGAAGGGAAGTAGCGCCGTTTGACTTTTCAATGCAAAATTGACAGGAATTGAGATGGGACCCCATGTTGCGTTTGGAGAGCCACTGATGTGCCTAAACATTGAAACCCCCCACAAGTGACACCATTTTGGAAAGTAGACCCCCTAAGGAACTTATCTAGATGTGCTTTGAGCGCTTTGACCCACCAAGGGCTTCACAGAAGTTCATAATGCAGAGCCGTAAAAATAAAACAAACATTTTTTCCCACAAAAATTATTTTTTTAGCCCCCAGTTTTGTATTTTCCCGAGGGTAGCAGGAGAAATTGGACCCCAAAAGTTGTTGCCCAATTTGTCCTGAGTGCGCTGATACCCCATATGTGGGGGGGGGGTTAACCACCGTTTGGAAGCATGGAAGGGCTCGGAAGGGAAGGAGCGCCATTTGGAATGCAGACTTAGATGGAATGGTCTGCAGGCATCACATTGCGTTTGCAGAGCCCTGTTGTGAATTCTGTGGTCAAGCTCCCTCCTGTGGTCATGAGTGGTACTTCGGCTGGTTCTGTCTATGAGCTTCCTCTGGTGGATGTGAGTGGGGCTGCGGCTTCTGAGTTTCCTTCCTCAGGTGACGAGGTTAGGTGCTGCTCTATTTAACTCCACCTAGTTCTTTGTTCCTGGCCTCCAGTCAATGTTCCAGTATTGGTCTTGCTTTCTCCTGGATCGTTCTTGTGGCCTGTCTGCCCTGCATAAGCTAAGTTCTGCTTGTGTTACTTTTGTTTGCTATTTTTTCTGTCCAGCTTGCTATATTGGTTTTTCTTGCTTGCTGGAAGCTCTGAGATGCAGAGGGAGCACCTCCGTACCGTTAGTCGGTGCGGAGGGTCTTTTTGCCCCCTCTGCGTGGTTGTTTGTAGGTTTTTGTGCTGACCGCAAAGCTATCTTTCCTATCCTCGGTCTATTCAGTAAGTCGGGCCTCACTTTGCTAAAATCTATTTCATCCCTGTGTTTGTATTTTCATCTTAACTCACAGTCATTATATGTGGGGGGCTGCCTTTTCCTTTGGGGAATTTCTCTGAGGCAAGGTAGGCTTATTTTTCGATCTTCAGGGCTAGCTAGTTTCTCAGGCTGTGCCCGAGGCGTCTAGGTCTGGTCAGGAACGCTCCACGGCTACCTTTAGTGTGGTATGATAGGATTAGTAATTGCGGTCAGCAGAGTTCCCACGTCTTAGAGCTCGTCCTATGTGATTAGCAACTATCAGGTCATTTTCTGTGCTCGTAACCACCAGGTCCATTGTGGTTCTGAATCACCTGTTCATAACAGAGCCCCTAATGTACCTAAACAGTAGAAACCCCCCACAAGTGACACCATGTTGGAAAGTAGACCCCCTAAGGAACTTATCTAGATGTGTGGTGAGCGCTTTGACCCACCAAGGGCTTCACAGAAGTTTATAATGCAGAGCCGTAAAAATAAAACAAAAATTTTTTCCCACAAAAATTATTTTTTTAGCCCCCAGTTTTGTATTTTCCCGAGGGTAGCAGGAGAAATTGGACCCCAAAAGTTGTTGTCCAATTTGTCCTGAGTGCGCTGATACCCCATATGTGGGGGGGAACCACCGTTTGGACGCATGGAAGGGCTCGGAAGGGAAGGAGCGCCATTTGGAATGCAGACTTAGATGGAATGGTCTGCAGGCGTCACATTGCGTTTGCAGAGCCCCTAATGTACCTAAACAGTAGAAACTCCCCACAAGTGACACCATGTTGGAAAGTAGACCCCCTAAGGAACTTATCTAGATGTGTGGTGAGCGCTTTGACCCACCAAGGGCTTCACAGAAGTTTATAATGCAGAGCCGTAAAAATAAAACAAAAATTTTTTCCCACAAAAATTATTTTTCAGCCCCCAGTTTTGTATTTTCCCGAGGGTAACAGGAGAAATTGGACCCCAAAAGTTGTTGTCCAATTTGTCCTGAGTGCACTGATACCCCATATGTGGGGGGAACCACCGTTTGGATGCATGGGAGGGCTCGGAAGGGAAGGAGCGCCATTTGGAATGCAGACTTAGATGGAATGGTCTGCAGGCGTCACATTGCGTTTGCAGAGCCCCTAATGTACCTAAACAGTAGAAGCTTTCCACAAGTGACCCCATTTTGGAAACTAGACCCCCCAAGGAACTTATCTAGATGTGTTGTAAGAATTTTGAACCCCCAAGTGTTTCACTACAGTTTATAACGCAGAGCCGTGAAAATAAAAAATCTTTTTTTTTTCCCACAAAAATTATTTTTTAGCCCCCAGTTTTGTATTTTCCCAAAGGTAACAGGAGAAATTGGACCCCAAAGGTTGTTGTCCAATTTGTCCTGAGTACGCTGATACCCCATATGTTGGGGTAAACCCCTGTTTGGGCACACGGGAGAGCTCGGAAGGGAAGGAGCACTGTTTTTCTTTTTCAACGCAGAATTGGCTGGAATTGAGATCGGACGCCATGTCGCGTTTGGAGAGCCCCTGATGTGCCTAAACAGTGGAAACCCCCCAATTACAACTGAAACCCTAATCCAAACACACCCCTAACCCTAATCCCAACAGTAACCCTAACCACACCTCTAACCCTGACACACCCCTAACCCCAATCCCAACCCTATTCCCAACCGTAAATGTAATCTAAACCCTAATCGTAACTTTAGCCCCAACCCCAACCCTAACTTTAGCCCCAACCCTAACGGTAGCCTTAACCCTAGCCCCAACCCTAACCCTAGCCCTAACCCTAGCCCCAACCCTAACCCTAGCCCTAACCCTAGCCCCAACCCTAACCCTAATGGGAAAATGGAAATAAATACATTTTTTTTATTTTTCCCTAACTAAGGGGGTGATGAAGGGGGGTTTGATTTACTTTTATAGCGGGTTTTTTAGCGGATTTTTATGATTGGCAGCCGTCACACACTGAAAGACGCTTTTTATTGCAAAAAATATTTTTTGTGTTACATTTTGAGAGCTATAAATTTTCCATATTTTGGTCCACAGAGTCATGTGAGGTCTTGTTTTTTGCGGGACGAGTTGACGTTTTTATTGGTAACATTTTTGGGCACGTCACATTTCTTGATCGCTTTTTATTCCGATTTTTGTGAGGCAGAATGACCAAAAACCAGATGAATTTCTTTTGGGGGAGGCGTTTATACCGTTCCGCGTTTGGTAAAATTGATAAAGCAGTTTTATTCTTCGGGTCAGTACGATTACAGCGATACCTCATTTATATTATTTTTTTATGTTTTGGCGCTTTTATACGATAAAAACTATTTTATAGAAAAAATAATTATTTTTGCATCGCATTATTCTGAGGACTATAACTTTTTTATTTTTTTGCTGATCATGATGTATGGCGGCTTGTTTTTTGCGGGACAAGATGACGCTTTCAGCGGTACCATGGTTATTTATATCTGTCTTTTTGATCGCGTGTTATTCCACTTTTTGTTCGGCGGTATGATAATAAAGCGTTATTTTTTGCCTCGTTTTTTTTTTTCTTACGGTGTTTACTGAAGGGGTTAACGAGTGGGCCAGTTTTATAGGTCGGGTCGTTACGGACGCGGCGATACTAAATATGTGTACTTTTATTGTTTTTTTTTTTATTTCGATAAAGAAATGTATTTATGGGAAAAATATTTTTTTTTTTCATTATTTTGGAATATTTTTTTTTTTTTTTTTACACATTTGGAAAAATTTTTTTAAACTTTTTTACTTTGCCCCAGGGGGGGACATCACAGATCGATGATCTGACAGTTTGCACAGCACTCTGTCAGATCACCGATCTGATAGAAGTGCAGGCTGCTTCACAGTGCCTGCTCTGAGCAGGCTTCTGTGAAGCCACCTCCCTCCCTGCAGGACCCGGATCCGCGGCCATCTTGGATCCGGGCCTGGAAGATGCAGGGAGGGAGGTAAGACCCTCGCAGCAACGCGATCACATCGCGTTGCTGCGGGGGGCTCAGGGAAGCCCGCAGGTAGCCCCCTCCCTGCGGGAAGCTTCCCTATACCGCCGGCACATCGCGATCATCTTTGATCGCGGTGTGGCGGGGGTTAATGTGCCGGGAGCGGTCCGTGACCCCCGTGAGCGCAGGCCGATCGCATATGACGTACTATCCCTTCACTGGGAATTAAGTCCCAGGGCACCTCGACGGGATAGTACGTCATATGGGATAAAGGGGTTATAGTAGTTATATTCTTGTACATAGGGGGAAGTATTATAGTAGTTATATTCTTGTACATAGGAGCAGTATTATAGTAGTTATATTCTTGTATATAGGAGCAGTATTATAGTAGTTATATTCTTGTATATAGGGGAAGTATTATAGTAGTTATATTCTTGTATATAGGAGCAGTATTATAGTAGTTATATTCTTGTACATAGGGGAAGTATTATAGTAGTTATATTCTTGTACATAGGGGCAGTGAAGGCTATATTGTTAACAGCTATTCCTTCTATCTTCCGTTCTTGTTCGTGCGTTGCCCAATATGTATGCTAGTGGCTTATCTTAAGTGTTGGGAAACAAAGAATTTGCCATCTATGACTTTACATTTGCCATTATGCGTGAATCGGGACACCAACATACACATTAGATAATCCACCAGTCTGGCTAAATTTCTTCTAATGTGCAAATGAAATTTCTCCTCTTTGCCCATTATTAACACATGAATTCCTGGACCAAGCTGAGCATTTTTTGTGATACGAGGAGTTAGAAAAGTTATCTCATGGCTAAATAAGAGCCTATCTTAAAGCTTCACCCAGTTTGTGAGTTTAGTAAATCGAGTTGCATCACGATGAAAAACTAAAAAAATAGGCATAGCAAGATTTTAATTCTACAATGCAATTAACTGATCAGTATTAGGCAGCTGAAGGGTGGTCATCGATGTAGCGCCCGCTGCTAGTTTCTATGACATCACTCGTCCTATCAAAATTCTATACTTGCCAGAGTTCTGTTCTGTTTGCTGGGTCATATAACCGAGCCATTCGATATAAAGCAAATTTAAATATGAAAACACTTGGAAGGGAAAGGCCATGTGTAAGCGGGTTGTGAGAAATCTCGCTTTTGCCAATGTGTTTTTTTTTTTTTTTCACACAAATCGCCGGCCAGAAGTAAATTGATACATTCATTCAGTGGACAGACTTGCAGACTGATTACCGGTCTCCACTAACAGTGTTTGCCGGACAGATTAGTCATTCTCATCTCCTCTGAAAGCCTCTGTTCAAAAACTGCTAAGGACACAGATGCCTCTTTACTGGTTTCACCAGGGTTTTTCTAAAGGAGCGTGGATCACACGATGCGAGGTCGGATTCCTGAAATAGAAAAGTCTAAATTAATCTTGATGGAAAATGGAGAGGCTTGTTTGGGCCCATCAGAAAAGGAGACCACTTGTAGGTGAAAATCTGCTTAACTCCGCAGCAAAAGCCTGTGAAAATCCAACCCTTAGTAGATGTCAGAATCCTGCAACCCTCAATCTGTCATTGCAAAGTGTGGTAAAATAAGATGCCCACTATGTACCCCGGCCGCCGGCTGGGCAAACCACAGAAGATCAGATATACGACTATGACAAATTACTTCTAAGCCATTCACTGACAGAAAGATTAATACCTCTACAAAATGCAACATAAACAGACTTTATATTGTGTAAATTCCACGTATTTATGTTTTTTTTAATTATTTCTGGATTTTATTCCTATTAAGAAGTTTAACCCCTTCCCGACGTAGATCTTATTAGTATGCCCTAAGTATACTTCCGTGGATGCAGCACCTGCCTATAACAAAAGCAGCCGAAACTAGCGGCGCCCATCTCTCCCTCGTCCACCTTCCTTAGAAAATCCAATATTAATTATCCCATACATTAAAGAAAAAGAATCAAAATGTAAGAATTGCTGTTTATTTTAGCTCTAAAAATTGATCAAAATGTAAAATGGACGCCAAAATGGTATTAATGAAAACTATAACTCGGCACACAAAAAAATAAACATTCGCACAGGTCTATTAACCCCTTAGTGACAGAGCCAATTTGGTACTTAATGACCGAGCCGAATTTTTACAATTCTGACCACTGTCACTTTATGAGGTTATAACTCTGGAACGCTTTAACGGATCCCGGTGATTCTGAGACCGTTTTTTCGTGACATATTGTACTTCATGTTAGCGGTAATATTTCTTCGATATTACTTGCGATTATTTATGGAAAAAAAATGGAAATATGGTGAAAATGTTTAAAATTTTGCCATTTTCAAACTTTGAATTTGTATGCCCTTAAATCAGAGAGATATGTCACACAAAATAGTTAATAAATAACATTTCCCACATGTCTACTTTACATCAGCACAATTTTGGAAACAATTTTTTTTTTTGTTAGGAAGTTATAAGGGTTAAAAGTTGACCAGCAATTTCTCATTTTTACAACAAAATTTACAAAACCATTTTTTTAAGGGACCATCTCACATTTAAAGTCACTTTGAGGGGTCTATATGATAGAAAATAACGAAGTGTGACACCAATCTAAAAACTACACCTCTCAAGGTTCTCAAAACCACATTCAAGACGTTTATTAACCCTTGATGTGCTTCACAGCAACTGAAACAATGTGGAAGGAAAAAAACAACATTTAACTTTTTTTTGCAAACATTTTACTTCAGAACCAATTTTTTTTATTTTCACAAGTGTAAAAAGAGAAAATGAACCACAAAATTTGTTGTGCAATTTCTCCTGAGTACGCCGTTACCCCATATGTGGGGGAAAACCACTGTTTGGGCCACGGCAGAGCTTGGAAGAGAAGGAGCGCCGTTTGACCTTTTCAATGCAGAATTGGCTGGAATTGAGACCGCCATGTCGCGTTTGGAGAGCCCCTGATGTGCCGAAACAGTGGAAACCCCACACAAGTGACACCATTTTGGAAACTAGACCCCTTAAGGTACCGTCACATTAAGCGACGCTGCAGCAATATAGACAACGAACCGATCGCTGCAGCGTTGCTGTTTAGGTTGCTAGAAGACGTCAAACACCGGCAACAGCAGAGCGATGCAAGAGCGATCCAGTGACGTACTTATCGTTCTCGCTGGTTGTTCGCTCCATGAAAAACCATTGCAGGAATCGTTGCTTTTGCTGTCAAACATGACGAATCACGCCGACCTGACAACCAAATAAAGTTCTGGACTTTCAGCTACGACCAGCGATGTCACAGCGGGATCCAGATCGCGGCTGCGTGTCAAACACAACGAGATCGCTATCCAGGACGCTACAACGTCACAGATCATTGTCGTTCTCGTTGGAAAGTTGCTCAGTGTGAAGGTACCTTTAAGGAACTTATCTAGATGTGTGGTGAGCACTTTAAACCAGCAAGTGCTTCACAGAAGTTTATAACGTAGAGCTGTGAAAATAGAAAAATCACATTTTTTCTACAAAAATGATCTTTTCGCTCCCAAAGTTTTATTTTTACAAGGGTAACAGGAGAAATTAGACCCGAAAAGTTGTTGTGCAATTTGTCCTGAGTACGTCAATACCCCATATGTGGAGGTAAACCACAGTTTGGGCGCATGGCAGAGCTTGGAAGAGAATGAGTTCCGTTTGACTTTTTCAATGCAGAATTGGCTGGAATTGAGATCGGACGCCATGTCGCGTTTGAAGAGCCCCTGATGTGCCTAAACAGTGGAAACCCCCACAATTGACCCCATTTTGGAAACTAAATCCATTAAGGAACATATCTAGATGTGTGGTGAGCACTTTGAACCCCCAAGTGCTTCACAGAACTTTATAATGTAGAGCCGTGAAAATAAAAAATCCTTTTTTCCTCAAAAATGATTTTTAGCTTGCAATTTGTTATTTTCTCAAGGGTAACAGAAGAAATTAGACCCCAAAATTTGTTGTCCAGTTTGTCCCGAGTACGCTGATACCCCATATGTGGGGAGGGACCACTGTTTGGGCACATATCGGGGCTTGGAAAGGGAAGTAGTGACGTTTTAAAATGCAGACTTTGATGGAATGGTCTGCGGGCATTATGTTGCGTTTGCAGAGCTCCTGATGTACCTAAACAGTAGAAATCTCCCACAAGTGACCCCATTTTGGAGACTAGACCCCCCCAAGGAACTTATCTAGATGTGTGGTGAGCACTTTGAACGCCCAAGTGCTTCACAGAAGTTTCTAATGCAGAGGCGTGAAAATAAATGTATTTTTTTCCACAAAAATATTTTTTTTGGCCCCCAATGTTTTATTTTCCCAAGGGTAATAGGAGAAATTGGACCCCAAAATTTGTTGTCCAATTTGTTCTGAGTATGCTGATACCCCATATGTGGGGGGGGGACCACTGTTGGGCACACATCAGGGCTCGGAAGGGAAGTTGTGACGTTTTATAATGCAGACTTTGATGGAATGGTCTGTGGGTGTCATGTTGCATTTTCAGAGCCCCTGATGTACCTAAACAGTAGAAACCTCCCACAAGTGACCCTATTTTGGAAACTAGACCCCTTCAGGAACTTATCTAGATATGTGGTGAGCATTTTGAACGCCCAAGTGCTTCACAGAAGTTTGACGCAGAGCAATGAAAATAAAAAATCATTTTTTTCCCACAAAAATGATTTTTTAGCCCCCATTTTTTTTATTTTTGCAATGGTAACAGGAGAAACTGGACCCCAAAAGTTGTTGTTCAATTAGTCCTGAGTACACTGATACCCAATATGTGGGGGTAAACCACTGCTTGGGCGCACAGAAGAGCTCAGAAGGGAGGGAGCACCATTTGACTTTTTGAGCGAAAATTGGCTGTCGCGTTTGGAGATCCCCTGATGTACCTAAACAGTGGAAACCCCCCAATTCTAACTCGAACCCTAACCCCAACAGACCCCTAGCGCTAATCCCAACCCAATCCATAACCCTAATCAAAACCCTAACCCCAAAACACCCGTAACCCTAATCCCAACCCTAATCAAATCCCTAAGCCCAACACACCCCTAATCATAATCTCAACCCTAATCTCAAACCTAACCCTAATCCCAACAATAACCCTAATCCGAAAACGTAACCCTAATGCCAACCCTAATACCAATCCTAACCCCAACTATAACCATAACTTTAGCCCCAACCCTAGCCCTAAATTTAGCACGAACCCTAGCCCTAACCCTAACTTTAGCATCAACCCTAACCCTAACTTTAGCATCAACCCTAACCCTAACTTTAGCCCCATCCCTAACTTTAGCCCCAACCTTAACCCTAATTGGAAAATAGAAATACATAATTTTTTATTATTATTATTATTTCCTAACTAAGGGAGTGATAAGGGGGGGGGGTTATTTACTATTTTTTTTATTTTGATCACTGTGATAGGATCTCACAGTGACCAAAAGAAAAAAAGAGGAAGAATCTTCCTCTGCCGGCCGGCACATCACGGCGGGTGCACTGCGCATGCGCCCGCCATTTTCTTCCCGGAGGAAGAAGCCGGCGGCCAGGAGGGGATGCAGGAGGACCCAGGGACACTGGTAAGTATAACAGGGTCCCTGATCCCCCTATTTCTCTGTCCTCTGATGTGCAATCACATCAGAGGACAGAGAATGACACGCAGATTTATTTTTCTTTTTGTGGTCGCCGGTAAACTGTTAATTACCGGCGATCGCAAAAAAGGGTCGGTAAAGACCGACCCCGATCATTTTCTTTGGGGTCTTGGCCACCCCCGGCAGCTGAGACCCCAAAGACCTGCACTGCGCATGCGCCCGCCATTTTTTTCCCGGAAAAAGATGGTGGCGCCTATCGGGAGCCATGAGGAGCATTGGGGGAGACGGGTGAGTATCGGGGGCTATCGGGGACCCCATTTCTCTGTCCTCTGATGTGCGATCACATCAGAGGACAGAGAAATTAAATGGGAAATCACGGTTTTATTTTGCGGCAGCCGATAAACAGTTATTACCAACGATCGCAGCCCGAGGGTCGGTAAAAACCGACCCGAATCACGTTCTCTAGGGTCTCGGCTACCCCCGGCAACCGAGACCCCAGAGAAAATCCGACTCTGGGGGGCGCTATACACGTTTTCCACAGCGCCATTAATTAATGGCGCTGTGGTTTTAGTACCCTTAACTGCCGCCGTTAAAAGGCGTATCGGAGGTCGTTAAGGGGTTAACAGAAAAATAAAACTTTATATATATTTTTTTAAAGTTCTGATTTTTTTCAATCATTAAAGAGAAGCTATGATCAGAAATTGATCCCCCTTACATGATGGGATCAGTCTGTCAAACCTAATATTTATCCTCTATTTTAAACACTGAAAGAA
The DNA here is from genome assembly GCF_032444005.1 of Ranitomeya imitator. Taxonomy (NCBI): domain Eukaryota; kingdom Metazoa; phylum Chordata; class Amphibia; order Anura; family Dendrobatidae; genus Ranitomeya; species Ranitomeya imitator. The sequence continues at coordinate 36,811,640 of NC_091284.1, forward strand.
AAAGAATCAACATGCCAGAATTGCTTTTTTTTCTTTCTAAAAAGTAATCAATACCTAATTGTACCCCCAAAATGGTATTAATGAAAACTACAACTCAGGGCACAAAAAATTAGCACTCACACAAGTCTTTTGATAGCAAAATAAAAGGTCATTTTATTTAAAGTTCTGAATTTTTTAATCACTAAAGGGAAGCTATCATCAGAAAATTACATTCTTTAAATCATATTTTGTGTTAAATGTATTTTTAAACATATTTAGAAAATTACTATTTTTTTACATCTAACAATTTGTATTAAAATATAAAAATAGAAATATTGCAATTTTCACACTGGCCACTTAGGCTTTCTTTTATAGACTGTTGGTTTCCATTGTTTAAGGAAACAACACATGTACATAACCATAATGATCAGATTCCAACCCTATATTTTGTATTGAAGTATCTTATGAGCGTTTGCAAAGGTCATTGTGAAGGGAGGGAAAGCAGTCAGTTGTGACATCGTCTGTGGTGACTGGTGGATCCTGTGTTATCAGCTATGTTTAGAAATGTTACTTATCACTGTAATCCTGCCTCTGATAAAGCACCTGCTGAAAACGCTTCCTGAAAGGACAGGAAGTATGAGTCTGAAAAATCGCCAACAGCCAGTGTGAAAATTGCAAGATTATACATTTTTTTTATGAAGATACAGTACAGACGAAAAGTTTGGACACACCTTCTCATTTAAAGATTTTTTTGTATTTTCATGACTATAAAAATTGTGCATTCACACTGAAGGCATCAAAACTATGAATTTACACATGTGGAATTATATACTAAACAAAAAAGTGTGAAACTACTGAAATTATGTCTTATATTCTTCAAAGTAGCCACCTTTTGCTTTGATGACTGATTTGCACACTCTTTGCATTCTCTTGATGAACTTCAAGAGGAAGTCACCAGGAATGGTTTTCACTTCACAGGTGTGCCCTGTCAGGTTTAATAAGTGGGATTTCTTGCCTTATAAATGGGGTTGGGACCATCAGTTGTGCTGTGCAGAAGTCTAGTGGATACACAGCTGATAGTCCTACTGAATAGACTGTTAGAATTTGTTTTATGGCAAGAAAAAAGCAGTAAAGAAAAACGAGTGGCCATCATTACTTTAAGAAATGAAGGTCAGTCAGTCCGAAAAATTGAGAAAACTTTGAAAGTGTCCCCAAGTGCAGTGGCAAAAACCATCAAGCGCTACAAAGAAACTGGCTCACATGAGGACCGCCCCAGGAAAGGAAAACCAAGAGTCACTTCTGCTTCTGAGGATAAGTTTATCCGAGTCACCATTGTGTCATTGTATCATACAGGCAATACAGGCCACCTGGCCCTCTGTTTCTGTCTTTTAGTCTTATAATAGGAGAAAAGGGACAGTCGTCACACGAGCGGGGGCGCCATTCTCGTGTATATTAGGGTGCCAACCTCCGCACCTAGGTAGGTATCCAGGTAGAGTTAAATTTGAGGACAGGTCAATCATTTCTACACAGCGGCTGAGTGAGAATGTTGTGACATACCAGCACTATTATATCACCAATATTTTAGTTACCACCAATTGTGGTGCTATTTGTTTGAGGTCCAATACTGGGCGCACCTCTGTATATGTATGCATTGTTTATGGAGGTAGTTTTGCTAGTATCCTAAAATCATTGCATATGGGTTAATTAGAGAGTATAGGAGATTTATCGGTTTTTCTCTCCATTATCTCTCAGCCCAGTGCATTGAGGCATTTTCGGTCAGGGGGATCTCCATTAGGGTCTATTTTATTTAAATTTATTAAAGGTTATATTTTAATAGGGGTTTGTCTTTGGTAAGCTGATACATATTCACCCTTTGTGTATATACAGTGGGGCAAAAAAGTATTTAGTCAGTCAGCAATAGTGCAAGTTCCACCACTTAAAAAGATGAGAGGCGTCTGTAATTTACATCATAGGTAGACCTCAACTATGGGAGACAAACTGAGAAAAAAAAATCCAGAAAATCACATTGTATGTTTTTTTAACATTTTATTTGCATATTATGGTGGAAAATAAGTATTTGGTCAGAAACAAACAATCAAGATTTCTGGCTCTCACAGACCTGTAACTTCTTCTTTAAGAGTCTCCTCTTTCCTCCACTCATTACCTGTAGTAATGGCACCTGTTTAAACTTGTTATCAGTATAATAAGACACCTGTGCACACCCTCAAACAGTCTGACTCCAAACTCCACTATGGTGAAGACCAAAGAGCTGTCAAAGGACACCAGAAACAAAATTGTAGCCCTGCACCAGGCTGGGAAGACTGAATCTGCAATAGCCAACCAGCTTGGAGTGAAGAAATCAACAGTGGGAGCAATAATTAGAAAATGGAAGACATACAAGACCACTGATAATCTCCCTCGATCTGGGGCTTCACGCAAAATCCCACCCCGTGGGGTCAGAATGATCACAAGAACGGTGAGCAAAAATCCCAGAACCACGCGGGGGGACCTAGTGAATGAACTGCAGAGAGCTGGGACCAATGTAACAAGGCCTACCATAAGTAACACACTACGCCACCATGGACTCAGATCCTGCAGTGCCAGATGTGTCCCACTGCTTAAGCCAGTACATGTCCGGGCCCGTCTGAAGTTTGCTAGAGAGCATTTGGATGATCCAGAGGAGTTTTGGGAGAATGTCCTATGGTCTGATGAAACCAAACTGGAACTGTTTGGTAGAAACACAACTTGTCGTGTTTGGAGGAAAAAGAATACTGAGTTGCATCCATCAAACACCATACCTACTGTAAAGCATGGTGGTGGAAACATCATGCTTTGGGGCTGTTTCTCTGCAAAGGGGCCAGGACGACTGATCCGGGTACATGAAAGAATGAATGGGGCCATGTATCGTGAGATTTTGAGTGCAAACCTCCTTCCATCAGCAAGGGCATTGAAGATGAAACGTGGCTGGGTCTTTCAACATGACAATGATCCAAAGCACACTGCCAGGGCAACGAAGGAGTGGCTTCGTAAGAAGCATTTCAAGGTCCTGGAGTGGCCTAGCCAGTCTCCAGATCTCAACCCTATAGAAAACCTTTGGAGGGAGTTGAAAGTCCATGTTGCCAAGCGAAAAGCCAAAAACATCACTGCTCTAGAGGAGATCTGCATGGAGGAATGGGCCAACATACCAACAACAGTGTGTGGCAACCTTGTGAAGACTTACAGAAAACATTTGACCTCTGTCATTGCCAACAAAGGATATATTACAAAGTATTCAGATGAAATTTTGTTTCTGACCAAATACTTATTTTCCACCATAATATGCAAATAAAATGTTAAAAAAAACAGACAATGTGATTTTCTGGATTTTTTTTTCTCAGTTTGTCTCCCATAGTTGAGGTCTACCTATGATGTAAATTACAGACGCCTCTCATCTTTTTAAGTGGTGGAACTTGCACTATTGCTGACTGACTAAATACTTTTTTGCCCCACTGTATTAGTTTGCAAGAAGCATTGGAATGCCTCCGTATTTTTGGCAGCCCTTGCATTCACTGCATAGGCAAACGCTATGGGAGACAAACTTCCTAATAATGGGTATATTGTTTTCAGGAGGCCCTCCTGTATGTCTTTTCAAAGGGGTATTGGGGTGCGTCCAAATTTTGGGCAGCCTTGCCACTCACTGCATATGCAATAACATTATAGGAGATCCACTGTTTAATAATGGGAACAACAAAGCATAGCCGGCTGATGGCTCTCTAAGAATAGTGAGAGCCAACTGATGGCCCTTTATAAATAGTAAAGGCCACCTGATGGCTCTATAAAAATGGGCTTTGTGACTTTCAGAGTCGCTCCTTCATAAATGTAACAGGATGTGTCTGATGATGTGTCACACACCACATGGCCCGATAAGGTTGTAAAATGTTAAAATGGCATTTCCCAGTGAATGCATTTGTCTTAGTTGAAAGCAATGCTAAAGTTAAAAAACGCTACGTGTAAACATAACCCAAGGTGTGGAGGAGATTTTTGTTTTTGGTTATTTATTTTGCCTTATATACAAGTCATTACCCTGGAAAGGATGGCCTAAGACTCTTAAGACAACATTGTTCACAGCGGTGACCTGGGAGTCAGAAATGCTTCCAGGGGTCTTCCCCATGCTGTTCCCATCGATTTCCGCAATTTCTTGTCCCTCTGCAGACTGCCGGAAAAATGCTTGAGTTTCCCATAGAATTACATTGGGCTCATTGCTTGGGTTGAGCACCCGAGCAATCCGATATGCTCTACCCGAGCAATGAGCACCCGAGCATTTTAGTGCGCACCAATCACTAGTTGTACATATTATTCAGAAATTTAAGATCCATGGGACTGTAGCCAACCTCCCTGGACGTGGCCGCAGGAGGAAAATTGATGACAAATCGAAGAGACGGATAATACGAATGGTAACAAAAGAGCCCAGAAAAACTAAACAGATTAAAGGTGAACTAACTTCAAGCTCAAGGAACATCAGTGTCAGTTTGCACCTTCCATCTTTGTATGAGACAAAGTGGACTTCATGGGAGAAGACCAAGGAGGACACCATTGTTGAAAAAAAATCCTAAAAAAGCTAGACTGGAATTTGCCAAACTACATGTTGACAAGCCACAAAGATTCTAGTAGAATGTCCTATAGACAGATGAGACAAAAATTGAACTTTTTGGCAAGGCACATCAGCACTATGTTCACAGACGAAAAAATGAAGCATATCAACAAAAGAACACTGTCCCTACTGTGAAACATGGAGGAGGCTCTGTTATGTTCTGGGGCTGCTTTGCTGCATCTGGCACAGGGTGTCTAGAGTCAGTGCAGGGTACAATGAAATTTCAAGACTATCAAGGGAGTCTAGAGAGAAATGTGCTGCCTAGTGTCAGAAAGCTTGGTCTCAGTCACAGGTCATGGGTCTTGCAACAGGATAATGACCCAAAACACACAGCTAAAAACACCCGAGAATGGCTAAGAGGAAAACATTGGACTATTCTGAAGTGGCCTCCTATGAGCCCTGACCTAAATCCTATTGAGCATCTTTGGAAAGAGCTGAAAAGTGCCATCTGGAAAAGGCAACCTCCAAACATGAGACAACTGGAGCAGTTTGCTCTTGAGGAGTGGCCAAAATACCTGTCGAGAGGTGCAGAAGTCTCATTGATAGTTACAGGAATCATTTGATTGCAGTGATTGCCTTAAAAGGTTGTGCGACAAAATATTAAGTTAAGGGTACCATCATTTCTGTTCAGGCCGATTTCATGAGTTTTATTTTTTTTAATTCTGTGGAAGCATGGTTAAAAAGCAATGTCTGACTTTTATTTGTTAATTTTCGTAGATCTTTCATTTATTATTACTTTATTCAGATTCAAGTTATTTCTGTGACCATTTTGGGTTGTTCTGTCATTAAACGAGGGGTACCAACAATTTTGACCACGTGTGTGTCTTAACTCTATGAGTACAAATAATGTAGATGTCAACTGCAGTCCTATGTAACACCACAGGTATCTCTTAGAACTTAGAAAGTTTTCACTGTGTTATCTGAGGTGTTACATAGGACTGCATGTGATATCTACTACATTATATGTACTCAAGAGAGATATCACTGTGTCTTCTGTGGTGCTGCACAGGCTGGAGGAGGGGAGCTGAAGGCTATAAGTGGCAAAGAGGAGCAGGAGGAAGAGGAGCAGGTGGAGGAGCAGCCTGTGAGCATGGCCTAGAGGCCAGCGTGTCAGAGCCGTGGAGCTACACAGTGTGGCACTGGCTTTGCATTTGAACCAGTGCGCGGGCAGTGAGTGGTGTCAGTGACTGATACTGTTCACCTGTGTGCCGTCAATGCCCTGAATGCCTTCTGGCCAGAAGAAGGTAGCTGGCAGCCACAGGGATTCAGAAATGTCAGGTTTGATGTTTTTTTTGTTTTTGTTTCAGGTAGGTAAGAGGCAGTGCCCTGGTCAGCTGCCTACCCCTTATCGCGACCTTGGTGTAACACCATGTGAACCCTGCAGCCAATCAGCAGCTGCTTCACTCTCCCCGCCTTTGGACAAAATCAAGATGGTACTACGAAAACAGCCAAGTGCCTACATGGAGTTACACTGTAAGAGGGAGAACAAGATCGGGTATACCTTTCTCACACTGTTCTGGAACTATAGGGACTGTCACCAATGTTTCAGGGGGAAGATTTTCAGACAAGGACTGATGCTTACATGTGACTGCGGTAGGCGGGGCCGTTTTAAAAAGCACTGCACGCGGGAAAAGAGACAGAGTCCAGGCGGGAAAGCTAAGCGGACAGTCAGGTGCAGTGTCGGCTGTGAATGCAGAGCATCCCTTGAGTGCAGGCCGGCTTGACAGATCCCCAGCGTACAGGTCCTCGGTAGGTGGACGACAGACTGCCAGTTCCCCGCTAACCTCCGTGCCAGGAGGCGACTCATAGTTGAAATCAGAGACTGTAACGTGCGCACAGCGCGGTGAGAAGCAGGTGACTAGGCCAGAGCCTCTTAGCCGGGTACCTGAATACACCGCAGAGCAAAAACTTGTTCCAGCGGTTCTTCGTACTGGACTGAGCACAGTGTTTGGCGTTCGTGAGTGCAGGAACTCCCCGCACCCTTCAAAGACTCTTCACCCGCTCCGTGGATTGAAACCCCGTCCTCTACAGACACCCCGAGACGTCACATGCCGCTGTTGTCAGTGCCACCATTGGAGAACCGAGACGCTGCAATCAAGAAGACTACAGACTGATAAGTTTTATTGCCTTTGTTTCTTCCTATCGAACTATCGTTCGTTCCTGCCCTAGCTAAAAGTTCTGCCCTTCTCCCTTACACACCTCCCGTGTCCTACCATTCCCTGCGCTGAGTATACGTGTTGTTAATAAACCTGTTAACTCTTGATCTGCCTTCTGTCCGTGACGACATCTCACGTTTCTGCGATTTCTACAACACCAACACCGCAGCTCTCATTGTAAGTAGAAATAGAAAAAAAAAATCCCCAGGTGTAAACAGAGCCTGCTCAGGATCCAAACTCAGCACCTGCTGCATTGGAGGAACGCTACACATACAAGCTAGTGATCTCTTATAGAGCTATGTAATGCTTCCTCCCCTCCTGTGGAGGAACTTCGGGGATGCAAACGCTTGAAATCAATCTATTTGTACAGAAACGTTTAACTAAAGGGGATTGCCTAAAGTTGAGATCCCTTTAAATAAAACAATTTGGCTATAAAAGTTCCACATTCTTTTAACAGGTGACACACACTGGCCTCGGGTCTATAGACAGTACGGGTCGCTGCTGCTTTTGACCTCTGTTAATTTGTCATTGCGAACATTTCCTTCTATAAACACCCAGTTGTGCAGCGTCCCCCGCAGTTATGAATTGGATATGACAAGAATGACACCCTCCTCAGTCAGGAAATCTTACAGAATATTAACCACTTTATTTTCTTTCCAATAATATAAAGTCAGCAAATAAAGTGCACAGACATGATCTGTACAGACACTCCTGCAGTAATAATAATGGATTCCAAGTGCTCTCAGCTATGTCAATAGCCTAAAGCTTCTCCAATGCAGCGTTAATGACAGGACTAACATAGAAAGTTAAGCGTTTTCATTTGGGGATGATTTCCAATGGGAAATGTAATGATAGGGTCATGAGAAGTGTTTTTTTTTTCTGGGACACATAGCGTATAATGCAATAAGGTCCATTGGTTAACACTTTCACCTCCAGAGACATTTTCCGTTTTTTTTTTTTTTGTTTTTTGCTCCCCTTCTTCCAAGAGCCATAACTTTTTTATTTTCCTTCAAAATAACGGTATGAGGCTTATTTTTTTGAGGGGCGAGTTGTTCTTTTTAATGACATCATTGCTTTTACCATATAGTGTACTGGAAAAAGGGGAAAAAAATTCCAAATGTAGTAAAATTGCAAAAAAAAAAGCGCAATTCCACAATTTTTTTTTGTATTTACCATGTTCACTACATGGTAAAACTGACCTGGTGATATGATATTCCAGTATGCAAATACCAAACATGTATAGTTTATTTTTTATTAAAGAGGTGAAAAAAAAAATCTGAAATTTGTATAAAAGAAAGTTTTCGTGTTTGTCGCCGTTTTCTGAGACCCGTAGCGTTTTTCATTTTTCATGATCTGCGGTTGGGTGAGGGCTTATTTTTTGTGTGGTGAGCCGAGGTTTTTTTTTATACCATTTTGCGGTAGATATGATCTTTTGATCGCCTTTCATTGCAATGTCGCGGCAGCAAATAAAAAAGTAATTCTGGAGCATCCATTTTTTCTCTCGTTGCGCTGTTTGTCGATCGGATTCATTTACTTTATAGTTTCATAGATCGGACATTTCTGAATGCAGCGATACCAAATGTGTCCTTTATATTTATTTTTTATTGTTTTATTATTTTCAATGGGGCAAAAGGCAGTTGATTTGAACTTGTTTTTTTTTTTATATATTTAAAAGCTTTTTTCCCCCCACTTTTTACTTTAGTTAATAGTCCCCTTAGGGGATTTGAAGCTGCAATTGTCTGATCGCTTGTGCTGCACATGGCTACGTATAGCAGAAATCACGATCTCCTACGAATGCTGGCCAAGAGCCGGCGTTCTCAGGAGATTCACAATGACAGGACCGGGGATCTTCCGCAGACCCTCACCTGTCAGGACAACCCATCGGTGCCCTCTGATCACGAGACAGGGGCGCAGATGGGTGGGATTTGTGACGGGATTCTAACTGGCGTGTGTTAAATTAGTAATGTAATGTGTGGGGAAAGATGCAGACTCACCACCAGAGCCTGCCTGCATAAAAGTCATGTCGTGAAGGGGTTAAAGTGTAAGTATTGTTTTAATTTTTATTCCATAAATCAATAGTGTTTATGAAAATAAGCAACTTTGTAATATATCTTATCAATTAAATCTGCTTCTTCTACTGGACTGATCTTTCATTCGCAATTCATGGGTAAAATCTGTATTCAGTGAGTACAGACTTTCCCATTACTAAGATAGATCATCACAGCTGGTGCTTTCAAAATTCTATGGAGGAGGGCGGAGCTATTGGAATACACAGACATTCCATTGCAAGGTCTCCTGAAACATCAGTTACAATTTTCCATAAAACTTTATGAGCACCAACTGTCACCTCCTATCTCAGTAATGGGAAAGTCCGCATTAACTGAGGACTGATTTTACCTGTGAATTGAGAATTTTAAGAATGAAAGATGAGTTCTGATGGAGAAAAAAAGCAGATTTCTTTAACAATGTATGTTATAAATATTTTTTTTTTCTATTTAAAGTATAAATATCATTTCAGGAGAACTTGCAGCAGAATGTCTCCCTCCAGCTCCTCCCCCTCCATAGAACTTTATGAGCACCAACTGTCATCCCTCTATCTCAGTAATGGGAAAGTCTGTCTTCATGAATTGAGGGTGAAAGGTCATATAGGAGGAGAAAGAACTGGAATTTTTATGATAAGGTATATTACAAAGATTCCTATTTTCACAAGTATATTTGATATTTATACTGTACGTTCCTTTTTCCTTACACCCCTTTGTGTGAACGGATACTTCACCACAGCTTTGCAGCTCCTATATTATCTATAATCCAGGTTCTTAAATAATTCCTTCTCAGAAGAAATATTTAAAGTGTAACTACTTTTTCAGGAGAACTTGCAGCAGAATGTCTATATCCGCCTCCAACTCCTCCCATCTCCATAGAACGTTATAAGCACCAACTGTCATTTCTGACCTCAGCGACTGAAAAATCTGTATTCACCGAAGACAGATTTTACTCATGAATTGAGAGTGAATGATGAGCTCAGCATGACAAAAAGGAAAAACCGATAAGCAAAAAGTACAATAGGGTCTTATTAGATGATGAAGCACAATGAGGTGCGAGGAGTTGCTCATCTGGTATAGTTGTGTATCACACAACGAAGATCGAGCTAAAACGCGTCAGCCACGGGTTTAAAAAAACACTGAAATGACAGAAGAAAAAAAATAGGTGGGTCGTCTGTGCTGCTGATGGAAATCTGAAAGAATCCAGGTTCAAAAAGCAGAATTGATGCATTTTTATTATCAACGCGTTTCGCAGTATTCAGACTTCTTCATCAGGATTTATCGTTATACACGATGGTTGTGTTTGGTTATATCCTGATGAAGAAATCTGAAGACTTTGATAATAAAACTGCATCAAGTCTACTTTGTATCGTGGACTGTTCTTTTGGATTTTTATATCAGCAGTGCAGACGACCCACCTATTGTTTCTCTTCTGGCAGGATGAGGAGGAGGAAAAACAAAAAATCAGCTTTCTTTAATATTACAAAGGTTTCTTATTTACGCTTGTTCTTTTGACAGGTATTAAGAATTTTATCTGACGCTGATTTTTGTTTGCAAATTAAATCTTAAATGATACGTTTTCCAAATATTATAAAAAATACAATGAATATGGCCTAAAAGACCTGAAATACAAAAAAATGACAAATATCAAAAGAAAACTTAAAGAGAACACAAACATAAAACCTCCATATACCTTGCAACCCGAGGATGGTCTATGTTCTATATAGCAGAAGAGCGAGGGTTCCTGGTGTAAATGGAGAGAAATGGGGGTCCCATGGCAAAGAACATAAGGGGGTCGCCATGTCTTCCTTGACTCTGAGTCAGTTTCCTCCCTTTAACCTTCATAAGGCTACGTTCACATTTGCGTTGTTGGGCGCAGCGTCGTCGATGCATACCGACGCATGCGTCATGCGCCCCTATCTTTAACATGGGGGGCGCATGGACATGCGCCAGTATGCGTTGTACTGCGTTTTACGAAGCATGCGTCATATAGACGCACAAGACAGGGCACAGAGGACGCTACTTGTAGCGTTTTCCATGCGCCGAAATTCCTGATCTGTACGATCTTATGACAATGCATGCATCGCAAAATGCTGCGTTGTGTACATGCGTTGTTGGTTGCGTCACGTCGCCGACGCTGCGCCCAACAACGCAAATGTGTACGTAGCCTTAAAGAGGAGTACTGTCCAGTATCTTGCCAGCTAGTAGCAAAAGGAAATCAGACCAACAGAGGTTGGGACCCCCGCTATCCAAGGACCCCCGTAGAACTGCTCTGTTTATATGTGGTTGTATCAGGCTAAGTGAAAGCTGCGTTCTCTTTCCCTCATGTTCCTTAAATATACGTTGTAACTCTATTTATTGCCACTCACTAAAATACTAAACAAAAATCCCATTATTTTATTTCCCTCTTGCTTTTTCCATATTTACATATTTTATGTTTTTGGGGATTTTTTTTTTTTTAAGGGGAGGGGAAAGAATAAAACCTTTCTATACACTCTAGTAACCATGTGCAAAGTGCACTTTTCCATTAAAAATGCAGAATCCTATCCATCTTGGCTCCGGACCCTCATCTGGAATAGTTTCGCTCTCACAAAGACTTATTTTACGCAAAAAGCTACATTTGAATTTCGGTGATTTATCCAAACTGAGTTTTCTGTGTACACTGCTGTAAATTAATACGAAAAATTGCTTTTTTGGCTTTGGATTTTATGAAAAGCATTTGAACAGTTGCAGAACTTAAGTGTTTTTGAAAGTTTGAAAGTACGCAGAGTTTTTCTTTTCTCCCCACATTACATCCGCGCGTACTCCTATCCTGAAAGAAATCTGTTGTTCTTACACTTGTGTTAGGAGAAACCTTGTATCGCCAATCGCAATAATAAATCTGCATTTTGATAATGAAACATTTTATACCAAATTTGATTTACAGATGCATCAATTCCTGTACAGAAAGCTCTATTATTATTGAAATGGGATGTGACCTCAAAAATAATTTACATTAGGCATAATGAACAAGCGTAGGACTCTAGGATGGGTTTTATCTGGAGTAATCGGACCCTTAAGGTACCTTCACACTAAGCGAGGTCGCTAGCGAGATCGCTACTGAGTCACAAGTTTTGTGACGCAACAGCGACCTCAGTAGCGATCTTGCTATGTTTGACACGTAGCAGCGACCAGGCCCCTGCTGTGAGATCGCTGGTCGTGTCGGAATGGCCTCGACCTTTTTTTGATCGTTGAGGTCCCGCTGGGTAGCACACATCGCTGTGTTTGACACCTTACCAACGACCTCGTTGACGACCCAGACACCGACACATAGGCGTGCATTTGCGTTGCCTTTTCCGCACCCCTCCACTCTGATTGGTGGTCGCTACTGCGTTCTGATTGGCGGTCATGCCTTCAACAGAAGGCGACATAGTAGCGCTTCCATCCTTTGTTCCTGACCGCGTGGTGGTTTGCAGATCGTTGTAGAGTTCTCCGGCCTGCAACTCCTCTTCGATTTATCTATTCTTCAACGGTTCTTCTGACACCTTTTGTGCACGGTAGGTGTCGTTTGGGGTCTCAAATGCGTTCCCACCGAAGGGATATTGTGTCGCCTCATAAGGCAAGGCGCCACCAATCAGAACGCAGTAGCGACCACCAATCGGAACTGAATGGGCGCGGAAAAGGCAACGCAAATGCACGCCTGTGTGACTACAACGTCACACAGGACGTCCCTCATCGAGGTCTGAATCATCATAATAGCTGCCATATGACAGGGTCACAACGACCAACGACATCGTGGTACAGGTCGCCGCATCGCTGCTGCGTCGTTGGGAAGATCTCACTGTTTGACATCTCACCAGTGACCACATAGCGACGCAGCAACGATCCCTGACAGGTCGTATCGTTGTCGGGATCGCTTTAGCGTCGCTAAGTGTGACGGGGCCTCTACACCGAGTTCTAAATTATTATGCAAATTGGATTTGTGTCATAAAGATATAATTTTTCTAATAACCCCCCACGACAGCACACAGGAGGATGTCATGTCATTCTAGTAAGGACAGAAAATACAAAAAAGGTCAGATAGCCTCTCCCACCTCCTTTCCCCAGTGTTTTTCCTGTCCCTATAGGGATGAAGAAGTCATACTAGGAGTGCTGTGTGCCAAAGGCAGACAATTCAGAATATGGATAGTCGGACAGCGGGAGATCGATCACGTGTTACCTTCCCTCTCCTTGCGCTGTTCCTGTCTCCTATGGACTCAGGACCTTTGTTCCCTCAGTCTGCTCCTTTAGGTAAAGTCTGGCGTATGTGTTTGGGTTGGAGGCCTCTCTGAGCTCTCCAACCCCATTTCCTCCCCCCTGCTCCTGCCGGGTCAAAGAAGCCGGGATACGACGAGGGAAATATACTTCCGGCTTCCCTCGCTGAAACTGATGTGACATGGGCCCGGCGGACGGCAGTGACGTCAGACGCCGGTTGTCCTTTGATCGCATCACTTCTGGTTTTGCGTTCCAAGGTGAAACACACTGGAGAAAAGGGTGCAGGAGGCAGACGGACACCTGATGATGTTCCCTCGGCACTGGAAATGGTGAGGGAGGAGTTCCTCTGAATCTGAGGAGGTGCTGGTCCACTCACCTATATAAAAGAGCCCTGAACAGAGGATCAAGTAAGGTAGGATAAAATCTGTGGGGTAGCATGTAGAGTTTTGGTCCTTCCCGCTCTTAATCTGCGGAGCTCAGTGCTGTTCCGGTCCCTGTAAATATACAGGCATTGGATCCCCTTTGTGGTGCAGGTGCAGAACATAAAGGACTTATTTCCTTCTCCCCTCTCTTTCAGGGGGACAAGGAACCTGCACCAAGAAGTAAATCCAAGGCCACAAGCCGCAAGTGTACAATAAAGCTGGCATCTTCACATAGGAAGCCCCTCTGTCAAGACTGTACTTAACGAAGAACAGCCCTCGTTAAGGGAGGATATTAAAAGGATAGTCTGCCAGGAAACACAATCCTCCCTGGCTTCCTTTTCTCAAGCGATACCTTCTCCCAAAGAAGAAATACTTGCCTCACTACTCCTTCTCCAGAATGCTACAGCATTCTTAACAGATGCCTCGACAGAGTCACTCAGAGTAGCAGCAAGGTCATCAGCCCTATCCAACTCGGTGAGATGGGGCTCTTTGGCTGAAGTCACGGGGTGGTGAAGTAGCAACAAATTTAAACTATGTTCTATTTCCTTCGAGAGAAAATACATGTTCGGACCAGCTCTCAATAACCTGTTGGAGAAGGCTTTGGGCAAGAAAAAATCCCTGCCTGAACCAAAAAGGTACAGGAAGTGGTCCTTTTGGCCCCCCTCAGGAGCAACCTTCGCAGTACACACGTAAAGGGAAAACAAGGAGGTGGAACTACCCCAAAAGCAGCAGGGGCAGAAATTTATTTCTCTCCCAGGGCCAGCGTCAGAATAAACGATGACGCCCAAAAGAGAAGGAGGTTGCATATCACAGTACCTTCCACAACGGCAGGAGGTATGCACCAACCCGTGGGTCCTAAGATCCATCCAGGAAGGAGTGAAGATAGAGTTTACCTCCTACCCTCAACAGAGAGTGAAAATAACGCAATTCTTTTCACAGCTGCTCCAAAACACCCTGAATTCCGGCCTAAAGAACCTGCTTGCCTCAGGAGCGGTTTCACTATTCCCGGAGATGGAGAAGAACAGGGGGTCACTACTCACGTCTGTTCCAAGTAAAAAAAAAAACAAGCTGATCCTACAGGATCATAATATATTTGAAACCACTGAACCAATACATCAGTACCAGGAGGTTCAAAATGGAATCCCTCAAAACAACAGTTCCCTTGATAGGGAAAGACTTTGCCATGGCTACAATCGACCTGCAGACGCGTACTATCATGTCCTGATTCATCCCAACTACTGAAAATTTCTAAGATTCACAGTTGCCCAGGGGAAGCAAGTGACGCATTATCAATTCAATATGCTCCCATTCGGAATATCTTCAGCACCCTGATTATTCACAAAAATTATGGCAGAGGACGTGGCTCACATCAGATGTCGACAGATCTGCATTATACCATATCTCAACGACTTCCTGCTAGTAGCTCACTCAGTGCTATCAGTCCAGAAGCATATACTGACAACGACCCAGATTCTGATATATCTGGGGAGGCTAGTAAACCAACAGAAGCCAGATATGGTCCCTTTCATAGAGAAGACATTCTTAGGAGTTCTTCTGGATTCTCAAAAGAAAACATCTTTTTTGCCCAAACAGAAGCAGATCAAACTGAGGTCAAAGGTAAATACCCTGCGGTGTAGAAAGTTGGTGTCTATGAGATTCGTCATGTCGGTCCTCGGCTCAATGACATCCTGCATCCCGACAGTAGCCTGGGCCCAAGCGGACACCTGAGATCTTCAGATCTATATTCTGCAATGACCGAAGAAAATGATGGACCCGTTGAAGCGCGAAACAGCTGTAGTCCGTACCTTGCATATGTCTCCCGTGCCTGAGCCGCACAGGGTCTAATAAAGCAAGTGAAAACCGCATTGGTAAGTGCCATCCATCCTTTTCTTCAGTCATTGTGGATTTCCTGCATGTTTGTTTTTTTTCACATGGAATGAGCACCTACAGCGGTGTATTTGGAGGCTACATGGCGTTCATAATTTAATGTGGTTAATTTCATTTCATCACTTTGAGGTAAAGGCGACGCAGTGGTGCCAAACACTTTTCTGCTGTTAGACCTATATTCCGGCAAATTGGGATGGATCATCCCAAGTCTCTGAACAGGAAGATTTCAGTAACTACCCAGAAAAATACATTGTTATCTTGGTGGCACAACCCAAGGAAGCTGAAAAGGAGAGTTCCTTGGAACCAGGTCCCACTAATCACCATAGAAGTGGATGCGAGCAAAAGAGGGTGGGGCGCCATGGATTCCCAGACATCCTTCCAAGGTCACTGGTCAGCCAAAATCAGCTGACTGTCCTCAAATTTGAGGGAATTGAAGGAGGTGGAAGAGATACTCAGGGCAGCAACATCATTGATTCGAGATACCCACATGAGAATCTATTTGGACTGTCGGGGTCGTCACAACAATACCCTTCATCCACCAGTCATTCCAAATCAGAATAAAAGCATGTTGGTACCGGATAAGAATGAGTCAGACACAATGCTGGTTCAAACTCATTGCATGCTCGTGTGTAACGTCACAGCAACAACTGAACTTTATTTCCTGATACACAACATGATATGATCTATTGGGGGAAGGTGTGCAGAGGGCGGGGATAGGCAGGGGTTAAGCAATGTATCTAGTATTCAGTCCTTCTGGTTGGCTCTGACATCATCTGATGAATCTTCCTTTGTCCACATCTTGTCCACATCTCTTTAAGTATAATTTCCAGAGAAATGATACTTGTCTGTCATGATTCCAATGGCAGGGAATCACAAAAGGACAAGCACCAACAAGCTCTAGGGTGATGGAACCTGAGCTGACCGCGACCCTAAACCTGAACACACAAATAACAATAGCCGGGGAATGTGCCTACGTTGATCCTAGACGTCTCGCACCAGCCGAAGATCTAACTTCCCCTATTAGAAGAAACACAGACCTCTCTTGCCTCCAGAGAAATACCCCACAGAAATAGCAGCCCCCCACATATAATGACGGTGAAATGAGAGGAAGGCACATACACAGTATGAAAACAGATTCAGCAAAATGAGGCCCGCTAAAACTAGATAGCAGAGGATACAAAAGTAAACTGCGCGGTCAGCAAAAAACCCTTCAAAAAACCATCCTGCAATTACTTGAACTCATGTTCCAACTCATGGAACATGAGGAGCAATTACAGCCCACTAGAGCAACCAGCAGCAAAGAAACAATTATATGCAAGCTGGACAAGACAAAAATAAAGCAAAACGTGGAACAAGAAAAATCAAAAACTTAGCTTGTCCTGAAGAGTACTGAAGCCAGAAGCTGAGGTAACAAAACACTCTGATAACCTTGATAGCCGGCAGGGAAATGACAAGAAAGCCCGGTTAAATAGGAAACTCCCAAATCCTAATAGAACAGGTGGACACCAGAGGCAGCAGAACACAAATCACCCAGTACCATCAGTAACCACCAGAGGGAGCCCAAAAACAGAACTCACAACAGTACCCCCCCCCCCCCTTGAGGAGGGGTCACCGAACCCTCACGAGAACCACCAGGGCGACCAGGATGAGCCCTATGAAAAGCGCGGATCAAATCATCAGCATGAACATCAGAGGCAACCACCCAAGAATTATCCTCCTGACCATAACCCTTCCACTTGACCAAATATTGGAATTTCCATCTGGAAACACGAGAATCCAAGATCTTCTCTACAACATACTCCAATTCTCCCTCCACCAGCACCGGAGCAGGAGGCTCAAGCGAAGGAACAACAGGTACCTCATACCTCCGCAACAACGACCGATGGAACACATTATGAATAGCAAACGATGCCGGGAGATCCAAGCGAAACGACACAGGGTTAAGAATTTCCAAGATCCTATAAGGACCGATGAACCGAGGCTTGAACTTAGGAGAAGAGACCTTCATAGGAACAAAACGAGAAGACAACCACACCAAGTCCCCAACACGAAGTCGAGGACCCACGCGGCGACGGCGATTAGCAAACTGCTGAGCCTTCTCCTGGGACAACTTCAAATTGTCCACCACATGACTCCAAATCCGATGCAACCCATCCACCACCATGTCCACTCCAGGACAATCAGAAGGCTCCACCTGACCAGAGGAAAAACGAGGATGAAACCCCGAATTACAAAAGAAAGGAGAAACCAAGGTAGCAGAACTAGCCCGATTATTAAGGGCAAACTCGGCCAGCGGCAAAAAGGTAACCCAGTCATCCTGATCAGCAGAAACAAAACACCTCAAATAAGTTTCCAAGGTCTGATTAGTTCGCGCCGTCTGGCCATTCGTCTGAGGATGGAATGCAGACGAAAAGGACAAATCAATGCCCATCTTAGCACAGAACGTCCGCCAAAATCTAGACACAAACTGGGATCCCCTGTCAGAAACGATGTTCTCCGGAATCCCATGCAAACGAACCACGTTCTGGAAAAACAGAGGGACCAACTCAGAGGAGGAAGGCAACTTAGGCAACGGTACAAGATGAACCATTTTAGAAAAGCGGTCACACACAACCCAGATGACAGACATTTTTTGAGAGACAGGGAGATCCGAAATAAAGTCCATGGAAATGTGCGTCCAAGGCCTCTTCGGGATAGGCAAAGGTGACAACAATCCACTGGCTCGAGAACAGCAAGGCTTAGCCCGAGCACAAACCTCACAAGACTGCACAAAAGAACGCACATCCCTCGACAAGGAAGGCCACCAAAAAGACCTGGCCACCAAGTCTCTAGTACCAAATATTCCAGGATGACCTGCCAACGCAGAAGAATGGACCTCGGAGATGACTCTACTGGTCCAACTATCCGGAACAAACAGTCTCTCAGGCGGACAACGATCAGGTTTACCCGCCTGAAACTCCTGCAAAGCACGTCGCAAGTCTGGGAAGACGGCCGACAAAATCACCCCATCCCTAAGGATACCAGTGGGCTCAGAATTTCCAGGGGAGTCAGGCACAAAACTCCTAGAAAGAGCATCCGCCTTCACATTCTTTGAACCTGGCAGGTATGAAACCACAAAATTGAAACGAGAGAAAAACAGTGACCAACGAGCCTGTCTAGGATTCAGACGCCTGGCAGACTCAAGGTAAATCAGATTTTTGTGATCAGTCAAGACCACCACACGATGTCTAGCACCCTCCAGCCAATGACGCCACTCCTCAAATGCCCACTTCATGGCCAAAAGTTCCCGATTACCCACATCATAATTCCGCTCAGCGGGCGAAAATTTTCTAGAAAAGAACGCACATGGCTTCATCACCGAGCAATCGGAGCTTCTCTGTGACAAAACCGCCCCCGCTCCAATCTCGGAAGCATCAACCTCAACTTGGAAAGGAAGCGAAACATCAGGCTGATGCAACACAGAAGCAGAAGAAAACCGGCGTTTAAGTTCCTGAAAGGCCTCCACAGCCGCAGGAGACCAATCAGCAACATCAGCACCCTTCTTAGTCAAATCCGTCAAAGGCTTAACAACACTAGAAAAATTAGTTATAAAACGACGATAGAAATTAGCAAAGCCCAAGAACTTCTGCAGACTCTTAAGAGATGCAGGCTGCGTCCAGTCACAAATAGCCCGAACCTTGACGGGATCCATCTCAATAGTAGAAGGGGAAAAAATATACCCCAAGAAAGAAATCTTCTGGACTCCAAAGAGACACTTTGAGCCCTTTACAAACAAGGAATTAGCCCGCAGGACCTGAAACACCTTCCTGACCTGCTGAACATGAGACTCCCAGTCATCAGAAAAAACCAAAATATCATCCAAATACACAATCATAAATTTATCCAGATATTCACGGAAAATATCGTGCATAAAGGACTGGAAGACTGAAGGAGCATTAGAAAGTCCGAAAGGCATTACCAAATACTCAAAATGGCCCTCAGGCGTATTAAATGCGGTTTTCCACTCATCACCTTGCTTTATTCGTATAAGATTATACGCACCCCGAAGATCAATCTTAGTGAACCATTTAGCCCCCTTAATGCGAGCAAACAAATCAGTCAACAAAGGCAAAGGATACTGATATTTTACGGTAATCTTATTCAAAAGACGATATTCTATACAAGGCCTGAAGGACCCATCTTTTTTGGCCACGAAAAAAAAACCTGCTCCCAAAGGGGACGAAGATGGACGGATATGTCCCTTTTCCAAGGACTCCTTAACATAATCCCGCATAGCAGTATGCTCTGGCACTGACAGATTGAACAAACGACCTTTAGGAAATTTACTACCAGGAATTAAATCTATAGCACAATCGCAATCCCTGTGAGGAGGAAGCGAACTGAGCTTAGGCTCCTCAAAAACATCCCGATAATCAGACAAAAATACAGGAACCTCAGAAGGAGTAGATGAAGCGATAGAAATCGGAGGTGCATCATCATGAACCCCCTGACATCCCCAGCTTAACACAGACATTGTTTTCCAGTCAAGGACTGGATTATGAGTTTGTAACCATGGCAGACCAAGTACTAGAACATCATGTAAATTATACAATACCAGGAAGCGAATCACCTCCTGATGAACGGGAGTCATACGCATGGTCACTTGTGTCCAGTACTGAGGTTTATTCATAGCTAAAGGTGTAGAGTCAATTCCCTTCAAAGGAATAGGGACTTCCAGAGGCTCAAGACTAAACCCACATCGCTTGGCAAATGACCAATCCATAAGACTCAGGGCAGCGCCTGAATCTACATAGGCATCGACGGAAATGGATGATAATGAGCAAATCAGAGTCACAGACAGAATGAACTTAGACTGTAACGTACTAATGGCAACAGACTTATCAACCTTTTTTGTGCGTTTAGAGCATGCTGATATAACATGAGCTGAATCACCACAATAAAAGCACAACCCATTTTTCCGCCTATAGTTTTGCCGTTCACTTCTAGACTGAACTCTATCACATTGCATTGTCTCAAGTGCCTGTTCAGAAGACACCGCCAAATGGTGCACAGGTTTGCGCTCCCGTAAACGCCGATCAATCTGAATAGCCATAGTCATAGACTCATTCAGACCCGTAGGCGCAGGGAACCCCACCATAACATCTTTAATGGCCTCAGAAAGGCCATCTCTGAACTTTGCAGCCAGGGCGCACTCATTCCACTGAGTAATCACTGACCATTTCCGAAATTTTTGACAATATATTTCTGCTTCATCTTGCCCCTGAGAGAGAGCTAATAAAGCTTTTTCAGCCTGAATCTCCTGGTTAGGTTCCTCATAGAGCAAACCCAATGCCAGAAAAAACGCTTCCACATTAAGCAACGCAGGATCCCCTGGTGCCAATGCAAATGCCCAATTTTGAGGGTCACCCCGCAGGAAAGATATTACAATCTTGACTTGCTGAGCAGGGTCTCCAGAAGAGCGAGATTTCAAAGAAAGGAACAGCTTGCAATTGTTCCTAAAATTCAGAAAACTAGATCTATCTCCAGCAAAGAACTCTGGAATAGGAATTCTAGGTTCAGACATAGGAGCATGTACAACAAAATCTTGTATATTTTGAACCTTAGCAGCAAGATTATTCAAGCTGGAAGCTAAACTCTGGACGTCCATGATAAACAGCTAAGGTCAGAGCCATTCAAGGATTAAGAGGAGGAAAAAAAAAAATCAGCCAGGCTGCAATTAAGGCTAGGCAACAACCTCAGAGGAGAGAAAAAAAAAACTTCCTCAGACTACTTTTCCTCCTACTTCAGCCCAAACATTTAGGCCGGCTATACTGTCATGATTCCAATGGCAGGGAATCACAAAAGGACAAGCACCAACGAGCTCTAGGGTGATGGAACCTGAGCTGACCGCGACCCTAAACCTGAACACACAAATAACAATAGCCGGGGAACGTGCCTACGTTGATCCTAGACGTCTCGCACCAGCCGAAGATCTAACTTCCCCTATTAGAAGAAACACAGACCTCTCTTGCCTCCAGAGAAATACCCCACAGAAATAGCAGCCCCCCACATATAATGACGGTGAAATGAGAGGAAGGCACATACACAGTATGAAAACAGATTCAGCAAAATGAGGCCCGCTAAAACTAGATAGCAGAGGATACAAAAGTAAACTGCGCGGTCAGCAAAAAACCTTTAAAAAAACCATCCTGCAATTACTTGAACTCATGTTCCAACTCATGGAACATGAGGAGCAATTACAGCCCACTAGAGCAACCAGCAGCAAAGAAACAATTATATGCAAGCTGGACAAGACAAAAATAAAGCAAAACGTGGAACAAGAAAAATCAAAAACTTAGCTTGTCCTGAAGATTACTGAAGCCAGAAGCTGAGGTAACAAAACACTCTGATAACCTTGATAGCCGGCGGGGAAATGACAAGAAAGCCCGGTTAAATAGGAAACTCCCAAATCCTAATAGAACAGGTGGACACCAGAGACAGCAGAACACAAATCACCCAGTACCATCAGTAACCACCAGAGGGAGCCCAAAAACAGAACTCACAACACTTGTCCTTCTGGAATGTGTAACTTGCTTCTTCAGCAGGGCGAATCTGGGGCAAAAGTGAATACTGGCAGCCATCCTAAATACAATTACATATGCATTAGCAAGCGAAGGGGAAAAACTTATTGTTTCACAGCATAAGAATATATAAAAGTACAAAAGTGTATAAAGACGTATATTTTTACTTTGACAATCCCCCCTAAACACTAAGTTTTTCCCTAAAAAGAAAGATCCTTCGAGACTGTCCATGTGATGGGGAAAGGGGAGGTGGATTTCTTCATCCAGACACCTCAGAAGCTCTCCCCTTGTGAGAGGCCTCCAGGCAGCTGAACCCTTCACTAGCTTCACATGGAGTTCTCCCGCTGTCCCTAAACTAAATCTCTTAGCATCATCTGAGAGTAAAGGGTATTGTCTAATTTCTTGAGGGGGACATACTTAGGGATCTCCCCTGGATCAGTGCCATCGCACTCTGGTGGGTCTACTTCTTGGTTGAGGAAGGTGCCAGTCGGAGTTGCCTCAGTGATAACCTTTTTATACAGGGGAATAACACAACAGAGGATTATCGATCCAACTACAAGAAGAGCAATCAGTACCAGACAAGCTTGTTGAAGGATTCCTTTGAGCCCACCCAACCAGCCGGAAAAGAAAGATGTGTCTACTCCAGCATTAGTTTTTAATTCTGCTGCTAACCCATTTATCTTTTTAAGAGCTATCATGGTCTTTCCATTTACCCCAGAGTTCTGAGGGATATAGGTACAACATTCCTCTCCCACCATCCCACAGACTCCTCCTTTCTCAGCTAAGATCATATCAAGGGCTAGTCGGTTTTGGAGGGTCATTCTAGTGTTAGGGCTCAATTCCTCAACTATACCCTGGAAGGCATCACAGATAAAATTGACAAACCTTTGTTCACTGTAATATATGTAATTGATCCAATCAACATTTTTATTAATCTGCACCTGTGGGATTATAGAAGCAAAACCAGCATAGATCTGGTTCTGGGCTTTAAATTGGTCAGGCACCCCCCTTGGCACTCCAATGCCATCGACATATACCAATGGATCTTCTTCATAACTCATGTGGAGCTGATCAAGACTTCTACTCTTTCGGTATATTCATCAGGTATCTCCGGATCCCAAGGTAAAATCTTGAACTGCATAGCTGGTTTAACAAGGGTGCATTGACCTGTCCAGGCATTAGACAACCTAGGACGGAGCTTACCATCTCCACATAACCAATAAATGTCGTACATGTACTGTGTATGATTAGCTAGCAAGTCAGTATCTAGGGAACTGTTCTCTTTGCAGAAACCTGTCTCTAAGACCCCTACTGGTGTACCTGTAGTGTCGTGGGTATTATAGCAGATATAATTATCAGCTAATACGGTGTTAGGACTGGCGGAACGCACCAAGAAAGGTGATATAGATGCGTTCGCAGTCCGGGGTCCACCGTGCAGGTGAAAACCTGCTGCTAGTAAATACAGACTATGTGGCGGTACACTAAAGTATATACACGTGGGTTCAACCTCACCAAGCGTGAAGGGAGCAATCCTGTTGTGTCACAGGATCGCGGTACCGCACCTAAAGCGCGAGCGAGTAGTCAGCGTACTTAACCCCAACTGGGATTGAAGTCCGATTAGACCCTCGCTGGCACTACACCGCAACTGGGTGTGAAAGGAAACTAAATATAAAAATATAAATGCACAGGAGTGCGAGCAATGCCGCACTGACGGACGCCACCAACCACACTGGCTTGGGTATGGAAAGCGCTAGGCAAGCGCACGGCGCCGTACAGGCGGACACAGCAAGAGGACGCTGTAGTGTGTGTATCGTGCAGATGATTAGTCGGGCGCTAGATAGCTACCAACATCCGCGAGCAGACAACAACTCTAGGGAGGGATATTTAGGAGCTTTCATCCATCGACATACATTCATCTACACACACACATATAACATTATGAGACAATACTAGCGCATGGCCGTGCGGTCATGCGCAGTTTATATAGTTGCAGCACAGGAAGTGGCCACAGAACTTTTGCCCTTCCAAGACCTGCCAAGAGGACCAATGGAATGTGCCGCAGAGCCTGAGCACATGACCCTCGATCTCCAACGGGAGATCTTGCCCTGGGCATGCTCAGTGTGTGCAGATAAGGACTTAGTCCCAGAGAAGTCCGCTCGCTGCTGACCAGTATTGGCTTTAAAGGCAGAAGCTGGAGAAGCAGCAGTAACTCTTCTCACAGAGTCAGACTGAGCGAGACGCTGGGATCGACGTCCCTGCTGAGCAGACTCCACTGTGGCTGGAGGAGAATGGGAGACCGCAGCAGAGACAGATCGAGATTCCCCCTGTGCAGCAGAGGAAACTCGACTCCTAACATACGGTTATCCCTCCTGGGACCTTTAGTGTGGGTTCTTCATGAATTAGTGGGACATAATCTGAGCAATCAGTGGGCTTTAAACCCTTCAACAGATTCATAACACAGGCAGTGGTATTGTCATCAGAAAAAAACAATGCATGTGTGTATAGATATGTGTTCGCTGCAGCACAAGCAATACATCCTACAGAGATATTCTGGACTCGTACATTGTATCTTACCCATTCTAACCATAAATTTTTCCTTGGGGCTGTTTGTGTTTCTATGGAGAAAACTTCTAACACATATATAATACTGGATGATTCCCTCTACCACCCGTTGAGTTTCGGGGCACTTGACTACATTGCAGAAATCAAATCACCAGATATTTACCGGGGCCGTTAGGTTTACCCAGAGAATAGTGGCACCGGAATTCTTATTTACAATAGGGGCCGGAAAGGTAGGGGCGAAGATGGCCCCCAGCCTCAGGACCAAAAACAACAACAACATTTTTCTTTAATCACTGCTGCGACTAGGCGCTGGTCCGGTCTCTTTTGCAGTGTGAAGCGTGGATCCAGGTGCTCTTTCCTTCAAGTTTTACTGACATAGCTTTTCACGACCATAAAACCACCAGGCTTCAAATTGTGACCAATATCGGTTTCTGCTGAATCTGGAAGGGAAAAAGAAACTAAAACATGGGTGTTAGCAACATTTTTACTAAGCTGAATAACATATTGAACAGCACGGTAAGTTTCTTCTGACAATTACTGAGACTGAAAATTTACAACTGAGAACCTAGCACCAAACAATATCTCCTATAGGGACAGGCTATGTTTTACAATAAAGGTAGTACGAATGTATAAGAGCCCTGGCCATGGAGCCGTAGTCTCCTGCATCATTTTGGTCAATTGTCCCTTCAGTGTGCCGTTCAGCCTCTTAACTTTCCCACTAGATTGTGGATGGTACGGAGTATGGAGGGCTACAGTGGATCCAAGCATTGTCAGAACCTCCTGATACACATGAGAAGAAAAGTCCGGGCCTTGGTCACTTTCAGCAACTTCTGGAACACCATATCTGCATATAACTTCCATCACCAGTTTCTTTGCTGTGGTCTTTGTAGTCACGTTGGTAACGGGGAATGCTTCTGGCCAATTGGAGAACATATCGACAACCACCAGACAATATTCATACCTTCCAGACTTAGGCAACGTGATGTAGTCCACCTGGAGCCTTTGGAAAAGATAGTCAGGCTTAGCAAGGTGCTTCGGGGGTACACGTTGAAGTTGACCGGGATTGCAGGTCTGACAGATACCTCGATGTGTGGGCCCATGCGCCCACGTGGCAATAGCAGGGTACATCTGCTTAGGGAGACACACAAGTTGGTCCTTTTTCCAGCGACCATTGTCCATACGTGCTCCATCAGCTTTCCACTGCTTCACTTCTTCTTTTAGAGACATTCTCTGCATCGTCATTAAACGGTCTCGCGGGGTCCGACAGAAAACCTAAGTCTGGCGTGGATCATCAGGTTCCTGTAGAGTCAGTGTTTCTTGTAACTGTTTACGCTGAGAGCGTGTGGTCACCATAGCTGGTATGGTCTGTTCAACGGGTAGAAGAGCAGCAGCTTTTGCTTGCATATCCGCACAGGCGTTACCACCAGTCTGTGGTCTGTTCCATAGTACCGTGCTCCTTAACTTTGATAATGGCCACCTGAGTAGGTAATTCGATTGAGTCCATGAGGGCTTTAACAGCTTCAATATTCTTCACTGGAGTCCCGGCGGTAGTAACAAACCCTCGATTGGCTCATAGGCTCCGAAATCATGAACAATACCAAATGCATACTGTGAGTCCGTGTATATATTAGCCCGCCTGTCTTTGGCCAGAACACATGCAGTAGACAGATCCTGAAATTCTGCTTCTTGTCCTGACAGGATGGGAGGGAGTGCAGCTCCGGGCAATACAGTATCTTCCGTAGTAACAGTGTATCCGGTGTGGAATCTGCCAAAATCATCAGCATATCTTGAACAGTCTTTCAGGGCCTTGTAGAGAGGTAGCATTATGTGGGATGTGTCCGGTATCCACTAACAACAATAAGTACATAGTCCAAGAAAACGTTGTAGTTCAGTCTCATCCTTTGTAGCTGACGGCTATTTTTCTTTCTTCTGTGAGGTGTCTGGCACCCTGAAGGAGACAGTGACCCAAAAATATCACTTGACCAAGGCAGAACCGAAGTTTCGAGGCCGAAACCCGACAGTTCAGATCTGCCAGATACTTGCGAAAACTAACAGTGGCAACAATGGCTTCCGGCTCTGTCCGTGCACACAACAAAAAACAAAAAAAATTACCCACATACTGAAGCAGCGTGACATAAGGATATTCTAACTGCCAGGGTTAAACACACTGACACTCTCCCCCTATTTTTTTTTTTTTTTAACTGATCGGGAAAGGGCGTGTAAGATACACATCTCATTATACTCATCTGCATAGGGGTTATATAACATAAATACCATCTGACCATCATCTTGGCTCACCAACTCTCTAGGTCTGCTCAGGTGCACTTATACATCCGTCTTTGTCTGTATGGGAAAGGTTTGATCTCAGGGTCAGCCAATTATTTTAGCGTAGCTAGCTAGTCAGAGGGCTTCCAGGGATAATACTCCTGTATCTGTCTTACACTACCTGATATGGTTGGTTCTCTGGTGGTGGGGGTGACTAGATGACCGGTTGGGGGTGACATGACATGCTGGTCTACAGCTCCTTCCCAAAAGGATTACTGTCAGCTTACTCCCAAAGGTAATGTCCCCACTACCCACTATCCTGTGTCAGCTTCTTATGTCACTACATGTGATCTTATCTGGACAGGAATCAGTGTAATTCACTTAGGTTGGGTTGCAACACAGATTATACAAGTATTTCTCCAGTCTGGGTTTGTCTGACCGCAATATTTACAAGTCCATCTGTCTTGTCTTGGTCTGAGAATTAACATGGCAAGGGAGATTTCCAGACACAGGGTTAAAATGAATATTGGAATATGACACTGGATTTGTGTAAGGGAGGGGGCTGGAGCTGAAATCTGTTTCTTGGGCCACTGATAAGGAAGCGAGCTGCGAGCTGTGTCCTTGAAGCTGCTGGGGCTAGAGAGCGGTGGGGGCTGAGAGCAGTGGGGCTAGAGAGCGAGTGAGGATCGCTGCAGCTGCTGATACAGACTGGGTTAAGTTCTTCTGGAAACTTTGTACTGAACCAAGGACAGAATATACACAACTCCATATTCTTCAGCGCAGCTGGACCCCCTCTCTCTGGCCCACAGCACAAAGAGGAGAAATAAAAAAAAACAATTCGCGCAGGGGTTCACCCCTCCCATCGGGTGTCTCGGAAAACCACAGTAACGGAATACAGCAATTCTCAGACTCAATTCATTTCTACAAAACCTTCACACAACTCATATACCAAAACACCTTAGAAAAACTAATGATTGAGATATTTTATAGCCAAACACGGGCTCTGCATCCTTTCATCTTTCCTCTCCATCAACCTTTTTCCATTCCTCGTTCTTTAAACCTCGCGCAACTCGCAGATGAGCTTGCACTTGTTCTAACAATCCTTTCTCTTTCAACATGCCCTTTTTGTTCTCTATGAAATTGTGCCATGTAGACGGCTGCAATCTCCCTGTCGAGGGCAATCCTACATGCTCGTACACCCTCTCGACATTCTTAACTGCCTTCTTGCCCTCCCGTGACTCTACTATTGTCTTGACTTCCACAGCATCCTCACTTAACTCATGGGGCACGGACTTCTATTTAAGAGACGCAACATGACTCACAGAATACTACGCCCTTCTGCAGTAGGCCGCTGACAGCTACAGCAACACTTGTGTCCTTAGCACGGAGCCTCACGTTCGACGTGCTATGAATAAAGAGCCTCGCGCTCAATATTTTTCCCTAACCTGAACACCAGTGATTACAGTCTGTCCTGTCACGATATTCTAAACGTTGGGAGGCGGTCTCCTAGTGAGACCCCTCCACTGTGATTCTGGTGGTCCCCCCACTTGGGACGTCTTAATTACCAATGTGATTCTGGTGGTCCCCCCACTTGGGACGTCTTAATTACCAATGTGTGCAAGTGATTCTGGTGGTCCCCCTCTTGGGACGTCTTAATTACCAATGTGATTCTGGTGGTCCCCGCACTTGGGACGTCTTAATTACCAATGTGATTCTGGTGGTCCCCCCACTTGGGACGTCTTAATTACCAATGTGTGCAAGTAAGTGATTCTGGTGGTCCCCCCACTTGGGACGTCTTAATTACCAATGTGATTCTGGTGGTCCCCCCACTTGGGACGTCTTAATTACCAATGCGTGCAATATCACAGAGGCTGCGTCTCCTATCTTTTTCTCTCAGCCGCCCCCAATCCACAAACTTCTTCAATCTTTCACTCTATCACTACTAGGCAATAGTCACGGGTAGGGTGGTTGAATGGAGTACAATGACCGGTGGAGGAGGTGTGGTGTACACGAGGACGCGCAGAGTGCGACGTCTCTCAGTTGCTGGTTCGAAGCGTGGCACGGGATCGCGCTCGGTCTCACCACTCGACCGGTCACTCCCCAGACCCAAGGAGACCACAGACTAACCAATAACGGCTGAAACACTAGCAAGTGTGACACATACATAGTATGCGATCTCCACTTACCGTGTTTGGAGGGTGATCAGTCCTCGAGGTCAGCCACTACGGGTGTCGTCCACGGACGTCCAGGCATGGGTCCAGGGGGTCTCGGATCGCCGGCCACGCCCCACGTTGGTTGCGCCAAATTGTCGGGGTCGTCGCGACAATACCCTTCATCCACCAGTCATTCCAAATCAGAATAAAAGCATGTTGGTACCGGATAAGAATGAGTCAGACACAATGCTGGTTCAAACTCATTGCATGCTCGTGTGTAACGTCACAGCAACAACTGAACTTTATTTCCTGATACACAACATGATATGATCTATTGGGGGAAGGTGTGCAGAGGGCGGGGATAGGCAGGGGTTAAGCAATGTATCTAGTATTCAGTCCTTCTGGTTGGCTCTGACATCATCTGATGAATCTTCCTTTGTCCACATCTTGTCCACATCGCTTTAAGTATCATTTCCAGAGAAATGATACTTGTCCTTCTGGAATGTGTAACTTGCTTCTTCAGCAGGGCGAATCTGGGGCAAAGGTGAATACTGGCAGCCATCTTAAATACAATTACATATGCATTAGCAAGCGAAGGGGAAAAACTTATTGTTTCACAGCATAAGAATATATAAAAGTACAAAAGTGTATAAAGACGTATATTTTTACCTTGACAGGACAATGTGAGTAGTCATGCACCTCCGTCACCAGGGAAACTCGAAGCACGAAGATCTGAAAGGTATTTCAGCATGAATATTTTCTTGGGCTGAGGAAAATCTTCCTATCGTGTTAGCCCTCCATATAAGGTTAACAGCCAACATACAAGCCAACTTCCTAAGCAGAAAGGATATCCAGCTAGGAGAGTGGAGTCTGAGTCCAGAGGTTTTCCATATGTTAACCAAGAAGTGGGGTTATCCAGAAGTGGACCTATTTGCGGTACACCAGAATGCGAAGGTGACCCGCCATTTCTCACTGAACCCAGACGACGCCTATCTAGGAGTAGATGCCTTCGCTCAACAAAGGCGTTTCAATCTAGCATATGCCTTCCCTCCGATTCCAGTTATACAAAAAACTTTGCAGAAAAAAAGGATCGGGCATACCACAGTAACTCTGCTAGCACCCCTCTGGCTAAAAAGGAGCTCGTTCGGCACCATAACCAGCCTGTGTGTGGATGGTCCCCTAATATTTACACCTGTCAGGGACCTCCTATTCCAAGGGCCAATCTGCCATCCAGACAACGAGAATTTACATCTAACAGCCTGGCTTCTGAGTTCTCAATATTAAAGGCCAAAGGTCTCTCTGAAAGACTCATTAATACCCTACAAAAAAGTAGGAAGCCAGTAACAAACGCCATATATCACATGACCTGGAAGACGTTTGTATCATGGTGTGCACCGTGATCGACCGGATCCGTGACAACCCAACATTGCCCAAATCCTGGACTTCCTACAAGAAGGCCAGGAAAAAGGGCTCAGACTCAGTACCCTAAAGGTTCAGGTGGCGGTGTTGAGTTCATACTTCGGCCAGCCCCTGGCCAAACATCGCTGGGTGAAACGGTTCATGACAGCAGTCAACCGCCTTTGACCCAGACAGCTCAATCTGGTCCCCACCTAGGGCCTTAATATCACCCTTAACCCCTTCATGACCCAGCCTATTTTGACCTTAAAGACCTTGCCGTTTTTTGCAATTCTGACCAGTGTCCCTTTATGAGGTAATAACTCAGGAACGCTTCAACGGATCCTAGCGGTTCTGAGATTGTTTTTTTGTGACATATTGGGCTTCATGTTAGTGGTAAATTTAGGGCAATAAATTCTGGGTTTATTTGTGATAAAAACGGAAATTTGGCAAAAATTTTTAAAATTTCGCAATTTTCACATTTTGAATTTTTATTCTGTTAAACCAGAGAGATATGTGACACAAAATAGTTAATAAATAACATTTCCCACATGTTTACTTTACATCAGCACAATTTTGGAAACAAAATTTTTTTTTGTTAGGAAGTTATAAGGGTTAAAATTTTACCAGCGATGTCATTTTTACAACGAAATTTACAAAACCATTTTTTTTAGGGACCACCTCACATTTGAAGTCAGTTTGAGGGGTCTATATGGCTGAAAATACCCAAAAGTGACACCATTCTAAAAACTGCACCCCTTAAGGTACTCAAAACCACATTCAAGAAGTTTATTAACCCTTCAGGTGCTTCACAGCAGCAGAAGCAACATGGAAGGAAAAAATGAACATTTAACTTTTTAGTCACAAAAATTATCTTTTAGCAACAATTTTTTTATTTTCCCAATGGTAAAAGGAGAAACTGAACCACGAAAGTTGTTGTCCAATTTGTCCTGAGTACGCTGATACCTCATATGTGGGGGTAAACCACTGTTTGGGCGCACGGCAGGGCTTGGAAGGGAAGGAGCGCCATTTGACTTTTTGAATCAAAAATTGGCTCCACTCTTTAGCGGACACCATGTCACGTTTGGAGAGCCCCCGTGTGCCTAAAGATTGGAGCTCCCCCACAAGTGACCCCATTTTGGAAACTAGACGCCCCAAGGAACTTATCTAGATGCATAGTGAGCACTTTGAACCCCCAGGTGCTTCACAAATTGATCCGTAAAAATTAAAAAGTACTTTTTTTTCACAAAATAATTCTTTTAGCCTCAATTTTTTCATTTTCACATGGGCAACAGGATATAATGGATCCTAAAATGTGTTGGGCAATATCTCCTGAGTACGCCGATACCTCATATGTGGGGGTAAACCACTGTTTGGGCACATGGTAAGGCTCGGAAGGGAAGGAGCGCCATTTGACTTTTTGAATGAAAAATTATTTCCATCGTTAGTGGACACCATGTCGCGTTTGGAGAGCTCCTGTGTGCCTAAACATTGGCGCTCCCCCACAAGTGACCCCATTTTGGAAACTAGACGCCCCAAGGAACTTATCTAGATGCATAGTGAGCACTTTGAACCCCCAGGTGCTTCACAAATTGATCCGTAAAAATGAAAAAGTACTTTTTTTTCACAAAATAATTCTTTTAGCCTCAATTTTTTCATTTTCACATGGGCAACAGGATAAAATGGATCCTAAAATGTGTTGGGCAATTTCTCCTGAGTACGCCGATACCTCATATGTGGGGGTAAACCACTGTTTGGGCACACGGCAGGGCTCGGCAGGGAAGGCGCGCCATTTGACTTTTTGAATGGAAAATTAGCTCCAATTGTTAGCGGACACCATGTCGCATTTGGAGAGCCCCTGTGTGCCTATGCATTGGAGCTCCCCCACAAGTGACCCTATTTTGGAAACTAGACCCCCCAAGGAACTTATCTAGATGCATATTGAGCACTTTAAACCCCCAGGTGCTTCACAGAAGTTTATAAAGCAGAGCCATGAAAATAAAAAATAATTTTTCTTTCCTCAAAAATGATTTTTTAGCCTGGAATTTCCTATTTTGCCAAGGATAATAGGAGAAATTGGACCCCAAATATTGTTGTCCAGTTTGTCCTGAGTACGCTGATACCCCATATGTGGGGGTAAACCACTGTTTGGGCACACGGCAGGGCTCGGAAGGGATGGCACGCCATTTGGCTTTTTAAATGGAAAATTAGCTCCAATCATTAGCGGACACCATGTCACGTTTGGAGAGCCCCTGTGTGCCTAAACATTGGAGATCCCCCAGAAATGACCCCATTTTGGAAACTAGACCCCCAAAGGAACTAATCTAGATGTGTGGTGAGCACTTTGAACCCCCAAGTGCTTCATAGAAGTTTATAATGCAGAGCCGTGAAAATAATAAATACGTTTTCTTTCCTCAAAAATAATTATTTAGCCCAGAATTTTTTATTTTCCCAAGGGTAACAGGAGAAATTTGACCCCAATATTTGTTGTCCAGTTTCTCCTGAGTACGGTGATACCCCATATGTGGGGGTAAACTACTGTTTGGGCACATGCCGGGGCTCGGAATTGAAGTAGTGACGTTTTGAAATGCAGACTTTGATGGAATGCTCTGCGGGCGTCACGTTGCGTTTGCAGAGCCCCTGATGTGCCTAAACAGTAGAAACCCCCCACAAGTGACCTCATTTTGGAAACTAGACCCCGAAAGGAACTTATCTAGATGTGTGGTGAGCACTTTGAACCCCCCAAGTGCTTCATAGAAGTTTATAATGCAGAGCCGTGAAAATAATAAATACGTTTTCTTTCCTCAAAAATAATTATTTAGCCCAGAATTTTTTATTTTCCCAAGGGTTACAGGAGAAATTGGACCCCAAAAGTTGTTGTCCAGTTTCTCCTGAGTAGGCTGATACCCCATGAGTGGGGGTAAACCACTGTTTGGGCACACGTCGGGGCTCAGAAGGGAAGTAGTGACTTTTGAAATGCAGACTTTGATGGAATGGTCTGCGGGCGTCACATTGCGTTTGCAGAGCCCCTGGTGTGCCTAAACAGTAGAAACCCCCCACAAGTGACCCCATTTTAGAAACTAGACCCCCAAGGAACTTATCTAGATATGTGGTGAGCACTTTGAACCCCCAAGTGCTTCACAGACGTTTACAACGCAGAGCCGTGAAAATAAAAAATCATTTTTCTTTCCTCAAAAATGATGTTTTAGCAAGCATTTCTTTATTTTCACAAGGGTAACAGGAGAAATTGGACCCCAGTAATTGTTGCGCAGTTTGTCCTGAGTATGCTGGTACCCCATATGTGGGGGTAAACCACTGTTTGGGTGCACGTCGGGGCTCGGAAGTGAGGGAGCACCATTTGACTTTTTGAATACAAGATTGGCTGGAATTAATGGTGGCGCCATGTTGCGTTTGGAGACCCCCTGATGTGCCTAAACAGTGGAAACCCCTCAATTCTAACTCCAACACTAACCCCAACACACCCCTAACCCTTATCCCAACTGTAGCCGTAACCCTAATCACAACCCTAACCCCAACACACCCGTAACCCCAACACACCCCTAACCCTAACCACAACCCTAATTCCAACCCAACCCTAGCCCTAAGGCTATGTGCCAACGTTGCGGATTCGTATGAGATTTTTCAGCACCATTTTTGAAAAATCCGCGGGTAAAAGGCACTGCGTTTTACCTGCGGATTTACCGCGGATTTCCAGTGTTTTTTGTCCGGAT
The DNA here is from genome assembly GCF_032444005.1 of Ranitomeya imitator. NCBI lineage: Eukaryota > Metazoa > Chordata > Amphibia > Anura > Dendrobatidae > Ranitomeya > Ranitomeya imitator. Next base: position 36,845,655 of record NC_091284.1, read on the forward strand.
TTCACCTGCGGATTCCTATTGAGGAACAGGTGTAAAACGCTGCGGAATCCGCACAAAGAATTGACATGCTGCGGAAAATACAACGCAGCGTTCCCGCGCGGTATTTTTCGCACCATGGGCACAGCGGATTTGGCTTTCCATATGTTTACATGGTACTGTAAACCTGATGGAACTCTGCTGCGGATCTGCAGCGGCCAATCCGCACTGTGTGCACATAGCCTAATTCTAAAGGTATGTGCACACGCTGCAGAAAACGCTGCGGATCCGCAGCAGTTTCCCATGAGTTTACAGTTCAATGTAAACCTATGGGAAACAAAAATCGCTGTACACATGCTGCGGAAAAACTGCACGGAAACGCAGCGGTTTACATTCCACAGCATGTCATTTCTTTCTGCGGATTCCGCAGCGGTTTTACAACTGCTCAAATAGAAAATCGCTGTTGTAAAACCGCATTGAAATGCGCAGAAAAAACATGGTAAATCCGCCATAAATCCGCAGCGGTTTAGCACTGCGGATTTATCAAATCCGCAGCGGAAAAATCCGCAGAGGAACAGAATACGTGTGCACATACCGAAACCCTAACCCTACCCCTATCCCTAACCCTAGTTCTTACCCCAACCTTAGTGGAAAAAAAATATATATTTTTTTTATTGTCCCTACCTATGGGGGTGACAAAGGGGGGGGGGGGTCATTTACTTTTTTTTTTTATTTTGATCACTGAGATATAATCTATCTCAGTGATCAAAATTCACTCTGGAACGAATCTGCCGGCCGGCAGATTCGGCGGGCGCACTGCACATGCGCCTGCCATTTTGGAAGATGGCGGCGCCCAGGAAAGAAGACGGACGGTCCCCGGGAGGCCAGGTAAGTATAAGGGAGGGGAGATCAGGGCACGGGGGGGGCGTCGGAGCACGGGGGGGGGGGGGGTGGACCGGAACACGGGGGGGTGGATTGGAGCACGGAGTGGGGGATCGCTGTGCGGGCGGGTGGATCGGAGCACGGGGGGGGGGGGGGAATCGCTGTGCGGGGGGGATCGCTGTGCGCGGGGGGGATCGGAGTGCGGGGAGGTTTGATTGGAGCACGGGGGTGTGATTGGAGCACGGGGGGAGCGGGCAGGAGGACGGGGGAGTGGAGCGCCATGTTGCGTTTGGAGACCCCCTGATGTGCCTAAACAGTGGAAACCCCTCAATTCTAACTCCAACACTAACCCCAACACACCCCTAACCCTTATCCCAACTGTAGCCGTAACCCTAATCACAACCCTAACCCCAACACACCCGTAACCCCAACACACCCCTAACCCTAACCACAACCCTAATTCCAACCCAACCCTAGCCCTAAGGCTATGTGCCAACGTTGCGGATTCGTATGAGATTTTTCAGCACCATTTTTGAAAAATCCGCGGGTAAAAGGCACTGCGTTTTACCTGCGGATTTACCGCGGATTTCCAGTGTTTTTTGTCCGGATTTCACCTGCGGATTCCTATTGAGGAACAGGTGTAAAACGCTGCGGAATCCGCACAAAGAATTGACATGCTGCGGAAAATACAATGCAGCGTTCCCGCGCGGTATTTTTCGCACCATGGGCACAGCGGATTTGGCTTTCCATATGTTTACATGGTACTGTAAACCTGATGGAACTCTGCTGCGGATCTGCAGCGGCCAATCCGCACCGTGTGCACGTAGCCTAATTCTAAAGGTATGTGCACACGCTGCAGAAAACGCTGCGGATCCGCAGCAGTTTCCCATGAGTTTACAGTTCAATGTAAACCTATGGGAAACAAAAATCGCTGTACACATGCTGCGGAAAAACTGCACGGAAACGCAGCGGTTTACATTCCACAGCATGTCATTTCTTTCTGCGGATTCCGCAGCGGTTTTACAACTGCTCAAATAGAAAATCGCTGTTGTAAAACCGCATTGAAATGCGCAGAAAAAACATGGTAAATCCGCCATAAATCCGCAGCGGTTTAGCACTGCGGATTTATCAAATCCGCAGCGGAAAAATCCGCAGAGGAACAGAATACGTGTGCACATACCGAAACCCTAACCCTACCCCTACCCCTAACCCTATCCCTAACCCTAGTTCTTACCCCAACCTTAGTGGAAAAAAAATATATATTTTTTTTATTGTCCCTACCTATGGGGGTGACAAAGGGGGGGGGGTCATTTACTTTTTTTTTTTATTTTGATCACTGAGATATAATCTATCTCAGTGATCAAAATTCACTCTGGAACGAATCTGCCGGCCGGCAGATTCGGCGGGCGCACTGCACATGCGCCTGCCATTTTGGAAGATGGCGGCGCCCAGGAAAGAAGACGGACGGTCCCCGGGAGGCCAGGTAAGTATAAGGGGGGGGAGATCAGGGCACGGGGGGGCGTCGGAGCACGGGGGGGGGGGGTGGACCGGAACACGGGGGGGTGGATTGGAGCACGGAGTGGGGGATCGCTGTGCGGGCGGGTGGATCGGAGCACGGGGGGGGGGGGGGGGGAATCGCTGTGCGGGGGGGGATCGCTGTGCGCGGGGGGGATCGGAGTGCGGGGGGGTTTGATTGGAGCACGGGGGTGTGATTGGAGCACGGGGGGAGCGGGCAGGAGGACGGGGGAGTGGAGCACAGGACCGAGGGGAGCAGACCGCAGATCGGGGGGCGATGGGAGGAGTGGTGTGGGTGCACATTAGTGTGTCCAGCCATGGCCGATGATATTGCAGCATAAGCAATGGCTGGATTGTAATATTTCACCATTTTTTTAGGTGAAATATTACAAATCGCTCTGATTGGCAGTTTCACTTTCAACAGCCAATCAGAGCGATGGTAGCCATGAGGGGGTGAAGCCACCCCCCCTTCGCTAAACTACCACTCCCCCTGTCCCTGCAGATCGGGTGAAATGGGAGTTAACCCTTTCACCCGATCTGCAGGGACGCGATCTTTCCATGACGCATATGATGCGTCATGGGTCGGAATGGCACCGACTTTCATGAAGCAGCGTATGCGTCAAAGGTCGGGAAGGGGTTAAAGGGTTGACGCTTCCACCATTTTAACCTCTACCATCAATAACGCTGGACAAATTATCTTGGAAAACGGTGTTCCTAGTGGCAATCATGACAGCTAGATAGGGGGGAGTTACAGGCTCTTTCATTAAATAAACCCTACCCAGAGACGTATCCAGGGGGGTAGCTGGGGCATGTGCCCCAGGCGCTGCTGACAGGGGCGCAATTATGATGTCTGATGCGGCGTCCAAGGAGGCTCCCCGGCGGCGGCATTCCCCCCACACTGAGATTCTGCCATTCTTTGAAAGTGCTGTGCGTCAGCTCCCAGGGTCTGGGATCAATTGTACTAGCGTCTTTCAGACGCAAGTACATTTGAACTAAACCCTCACTGCCGGCACTTTCGGATCAGTGCAACGCCAGCAGCGTGATCAGGTCATGTGATCGCGCTGCTGACGTCACTCGCTGACTTTTCAGAGGCGAATACACAGGGCACAGACAGCGTTGCCATTGGTGGTAAGTGTTCCAGACGGTAATGGAGCTGAAGACACCGAAGATTAATGGTGGAAATTTAAGGACATACTCTGGGGCCAAGGAAGGGATGGTTGGGGTCGGGGATGCTATATGGGGTCAGTACAAGGGAATTTATACAATATGAGATGAGGGTATGAGTGAGAAAGCAGTAGGATTGGGGGATGGCTGCAGCCTGCAGACATATGGATGGGGAGCAAATTGAGGACAGTGTGTGAGGAGCAAGGCCTAGGGGCTGGATGGGTGCAGACATGCATGTGGTGGAGAAATTTGAGGACAGTATGGGGGAATAATTTAAGGTCAGTATGAGTGGCAGAAAGCTGAGGACAGTATTGGGGCAGAAAGTTGAGGACAGTATGGGGGCAGAATGTTGAGGACAGTATGGGGGCAGAAATTTGAAGACAGTATGGGGGGCAGACATTTAAGGACAGTATGAGGGGCAGAAATTTGAGGACAATATGATGAGCGAGGGAATGGGTGCGTACACAGTATGGGGAGTGAGGAGGCAGGATAGATGAAGGTTAAGTCGGACCTGCGTGGGAACTTTTTTTAAAATTGTGAACTAGGGAAAGTATGGATGAGTATTTATTTAAATAGATTTTTTGTGTGTGCGTTTTTTCTTTTTTGATTAGGTTAGTGATGGGGGTGTCTGATAAGACACCTCTCCATTACTAACACCAGGGCTTGATGCCAGCTTTGTTTTTGGACAATTGTTAGCTGTCATCAACCCCCAAACACCATTACCCTGATTGCCACCGCACCAGAGCAATTGGAAAGAGCGCACGCAAAGTGCCAGAATTGGAGCATCTCATGTGATACGCCAATTCTGGGGTGGCTCCTGGCTTCTATTTTTAGGCTGGGGAGGGCCAAATAACAATGGATCTTCCAGGTTTGATAATATAAGCCCGTAGCTGTCTGCTTTATCTTTGCTGGTTGCAAAAATTCAGGGGACCCCATATAATTTTTTCATTTATTTAATCCTAAAAAGCTGTACAATAAAGGTGCAATTTTATTACATGTCGAGGCGTTGAGCAATTATATGTCTGTCTATAACTATCTATTATGTCTATCTCTATAGCATATAATGCAGATCAAAACGCAGCAAAATTTGCATTTTTGCCGATGCGTTTTTTCTGGCAAGAGATGCAGAAATGGTAGAGAATTTTCTGCCTCCAAATACCTAATGTGTGCACATACCATACCCTTAGGGGGACACAGTGTGAGAGAACACGTGATAATCAATAACTAGTAAGATTACATGATACATGGCTATCTTAATAAAGTGTTGTGCCATCTATCACGTTATGGGTTACTCCTGTTATTTATGTTAGGAGCATTAAAGGGATTATTCAATTTTGTGATGAAAGTCTCCAGTCACTAAGTGGCTGCTGACTTCTGAATTCTCATACGTAGTAGTGCATGCTGTCAGGATTCTCAGGTGCCAGCCGTGAGAGTGGGAGGTCACGACCCTCCGCAAGTATGCACATACCAACTAGAAATGCATGGCCTTGCTCAATAAAAATGAATTGAGCAAGGATGGACAGGACACGTTTGATAACAATGTGACCAGAAGTATACAAATCGTATACTTGGGCTCACATGACAGTCCACTCTTTGCACTGGCCAGGGAGAATCCTGAAAGTGCGCAGCGCATGCGCAGTGAGAGTTCAGAAGCCTGCAGTCTCATAGAGTAACTAACTAAGCCCTATAATAATAAAATGACGCCCTGTAGCCAATCCTAACAGTGTGTAATATCCTCACTGTCAGGATTCAGCTCTGCTTGCTGGTTTCATCAGTCATCACATGGCCGCTTCATTCATATGGGATTTTTATAGTTACTGTCACGTGACAACGAGCTTCTCTGTTTTAGGCTATGTGCACACGTTCAGGATTTCTTGCAGAAAAATCCTGAGAAAAACCTGAAATTTTCTGCAACAAATCTGCAAGAAATCTGCATGCGCTTTTTTCCGCACATTTCCCAATGCATTTTGTAGTGGGAAATCCGCAAAAAAAAAAAAAACGAAAAATTAATGAACATGCTGCGTTTTTTTTAAAGCGATGCGTTTTTTTCGCGGAAAAAAAACGCATCATGTGCACAAAACATGCAGAATTCATTCAAAATGATGGGATGCATATTGTATGCTGTTTTTTTTGCGGTTTTATAGCATTTTTATCGCAAAAAAAACCCACAACAAATCTGCAACATGTGCACACAGCCTTAGACCGAACGCTGTGATAAGACGCTACTGCATAAGTATACTATACTATATGTATATATACATTATATGACACCATATATTAATGAATTCTGCTTTTGTTTACGGGACAGGGGAAAAAAATTGGTCTGCTACCAATAGTGATATAAAAAAAATCATCAGGAGCAGAATTCTGAAGAAGAGGAAAGGAGAAATAAAAAACAAGAGCATGAATTTTCATTTTCAATGTCGTCATGACCGAATAAAAAAGCAGAAGATGTTTTTTTTTTTTTTTTTTTATATATAGCGCTAACATATTACGCAGCGCTTTACAGTTTGCACACATTATCATCGCTGTCCCCGATGGGGCTCACAATCTAAATTCCCTATCAGTATGTCTTTGGAATGTGGGAGGAAACCGGAGTGCCCGGAGGAAACCCACGCAAACACGGAGAGAACATACAAACTCTTTGCAGATGTTGTCCAAGGTGGGATTAGAACCCAGGACTCCAGCGCTGCAAGGCTGCTGTGCTAACCACTGCGCCACCGTGCTGCCCTATAGATATAAAATGTACGTGTGTACACATGCCTATTTTTTCAGACATTATATTTTTTGTGGCTATAATAATGTGACTCATGACTTGCAACTGTTTATTTTTTTATGTTTGCTTTATTTTATATGTCAGCAGAGGAAACGTGAGTGTTATTAGAAACTCTGAGCATGAGAGTCAGGAGGGTAATACTGTGGTGGAGCATGCAACAAGACAAGACTGCAGATGCCACTACAGATGAAATCACGTGTTTGATTTAGACGTCATGCAATGTTGTAGCAGCACAACACATTCTCTAGAAGAAGAACTGAATGCTATTTCATCGTATTCTTCTCATGGTGAGTCTAATTTTGACATCAACTGTTATGACCCAGGAACATGGCCAAGCAGATGCACAAAGGTGTTTTGTTGCCAGCATGAGGACAAAAGCAACACATGAACCTGACATCAGTAATAGTTTAAGAGATGGAAGAAGACTCACAATGGATTGTTTTTTTAAACAGTTGCCAAATGGACAGAAAGTGCTCCGCTCTTGGCTAGAATATAGCCGCTTAAAAAAATGCTGTATACTGCATACCATGTAGAATGTTTTCCAATTAAGAACCAAAAATTTTTGTGAAAGGAGGAAGGTTTGACACAATGGAAAATAATTAAGCGAGAGAATTCCTGAACATGAAAATTCTTTACACCATAAAATGTGTTACTGCTCATGGAAAACACTTGAAGCCTCCTTAGGTAAGGGTGGCATTGACAAAGAACGTCAAGACCAGATAGTGAAGGAAGAAAACAACTGGAAGGAAGTTCTTTGTGCAATTGTTGATGTAATCATGCAATTAGCAAAACAAGGAAGTGCATTGCGAGAGTCACATCAAAGTCTTGATTTTGCAGATCCTAAAAGCGGAACATTTCTAAATGCAATTGAGCTTGTTTCTCATTATGACGCCCCTCTGCGTGAACATTTGCTGCGTCATAAGGACAAGTGAGCTATTTCTCACCTAATATTCAAAACAAATGTTTAGACATCATAGCAGGCAAAATAAGAGAAACACATACTTAATTATGTCGTGGAGGCTAAGTATTTTTCTGTGATGTTTGACTGCATACCTGACCTAAGCCATTCGGAACAAATGTCTCAAGTCATTAGATATGTCAAAATTACAAAATATGGCCCTGAAATCGTAGAAAGCTTCATAGACTTTTTTTTTTAACTGTGAGCGAGAAGACTGGACTTGCTCTCACTGAAATAATTTTACATAAAATCAAAAAAGATGGGTTAGATATTAAACATGGCAGGGGTCAATCCTATGACAATGGGTCAAATAAGGTTAGGAAGTATAAAGGGGTTAAATCACAATTGCTTCAAGAAAATAACCTATTTTGAACCCTGTGCTGCTCTTTCCCTAAATCTGGGTGGTGTAAATGCTGCTAGTGTGTCACGAGAAGCAGAGACGTACTTTGGAACAGTACAGTGTCTTTATTTGTTCTTTGTTGCCTCCACTTTTAGGTGGGAAGTTTTACAGAGCATGTACCGGTTACCCTCAGGTCACTAAGCAAAACCAGGTGGTCAGCGAAGCTAGAAGCGGTAAGACCAATTTATATGCATCTAAGCAAAACCATTGATGCTTTAAGTGATCTAAAAACCAATATAGTAGCAAACATGGAGTTTGATTTTGTTGTCATGTCTTGTTTTTGGTAAAAGGTGCTAAGTCACATTGATCGCATCAACAAACTTCTACAAAATGAAAACATCAGTATTGATATGTCATGGTCTCTTGACCCTGAATCAAATAGAACAAGTAATGCAGCTGATGCTATCAGTGAAGCAAAACAGATTGCAGAAAGGTGTGGCCTTGATCCACACTTGAGACAGATAAGGAAGCGAAAGATTATTAAGATGTTTGATGAAGAATGTGAAGATGACAGTGTTCAGTTGTCACAGGAAGACAAATTTAGGATTTCTGTTTTAGAAATCAGTGGCAAAATCCTTTTTGAAATGAGAACCCGATTTGACGCTATAGACAAGCTTAGCAATACAATTGGTTTTCTCTCTGGACCTCAGTTTCACTCATTAACAACAGAAGAGCTCACGGAGCAGGCCATGAAGTTAGCCGAGATATATCAAAAGGATCTTGATAAAGATAAAATAATTAGAGATGGGCGAACTCTAACTGTAAAGTTTGGGACCGGTTCGGTCACTAGGTCCCGAACACGGGTTTCCATGGGAAACCCGTGTTACAGTTCGGATCCAGGGACTGTAAAAGAAAACATAAAATTAATAATAAACATTATAAATATTATACTTACCTGTCCAGTGACGCGTCCTCCCATCCCGCTGTCTCCCAGCCTTATCTGCTTCTGGGGCTGGTCACTACCTTCTGGCGGTATTCACTGCACTCGGCTTTTTCTGGCAGTGGTCGTGCGGTGACGTCACCCGAAGCAGATGCGGCCGGGAGACAGCGGGACGGGAGGACACGTCACTGGACAGGTAAGTATAATTATCTTTATTATTAATAATATGCTTTCTTTTAAAGCCCAACCCCGCCCCCCAGCCCCCAACCCCCCCCCCCCCCCCCCCCCACCCGCCACATCCCATATCTGTAAAGTCCAAGTTTGGTGTTTGTACCCAAGTTTGCCTCATCTCCGGCCCCGAACTCGAACTTTACAGAAAAACTCGGGCGAATCCAAAAAATAGGAATGTACGTTGGCTTGGTTAAATAGAGTTGCAATAGAGTTAATTTTCAAATGAAGGGGGGACGCCAAATTTATTATTTGCCCTTGGTGCAGGCAAGGTTATATACACCTCTGAACCTACCTGAAGAGATACTAGAAGACAGGTTGGTGCTCTGCCTTGAGGATTTATTTCTATCTAAGGTAGTTTTGGACTTTCATAGAAATCAAGACATAATACTACCTTCCTTCTGCCAAAAACCAAGGAACAGAAGGTAAGAAGAGTTCCATTTTCTTGATGTAAGGAGAGTGGTCCTGCATTATCTCCACGTGACAAAAGAGTGGAGGAAGGATAATAACTTGTTCAATAAACCTTACAGTCAGAATAAGGGAAATAAAGCATCCAAAACTTCAGTGGCCAATTGGATGAAAAGAGCAATTGCTGAAGCTTATCAGGTTCAGAATCTTACACCTCAACGGAAGTTTATAACTCATTCTTCCAGAGCAGTAGCAGTCTAATGGGCTGAGGAAGCCAGCGTCTCTATCAAACAGATATGCAGAGCCGCTACCTGGTCATCAGTCCACAACTTTACCAAACATTACACGCTTAACATCCTTTAAGGTTTTATCATTCAGGAGAAAAATTCTCCAGGCGGTTGTTGCTCCCTAGACATTAGTCTTTGGTACTCCTCCTGTGTGCTGTCGTAGGGGGTCATTAGGGAAAATAGAATTAGACTTAACAGTAATTCGGTCGGTTTCTGATAACCCATGACAGCACGGGTAATTTCCACCCCTTGGTCAATTATTTTATTTGGATTCAGTAATAATAAATATAATTTGAAGCAATCATACTATTGTGGTCCTTTATACTAACACTGGGGAAAGGAGGTGGGAGGGGCTATTTGACCTCTTTCGTATTTCCTGTCCCTATTAGTGTACTGTTCCGTGTAAATTATGCTCTTTAGTTTTATGTGTATTTCCATGCTATGTATGTTCTTACATTTCTGCTCTGCTGCCACCCAATGGCCTTTTTCCATATGGCAGTTAGTTATTAATTTTTTCTTGTGGGCATGTCTTCCACTTCCAGTTCAGGGGTCAAGTCTTCTCTTCCTCTGGCAGCCATTTCATTTTTAGTTTACGTGCTGTTGTGAGAGGATGCTCTTGAACCGAGATAAGGAAGGCATCAGTCTTTCGACCTCTTGCTGCTCACTTGCTGTCACAAATACACTTGCTGTACCTGGCTCAACTCTGGAGAAGTTACTGTATACCATCCTATGTTGTATGTCCAGATTTCCAAATAAACAAGTCTGGGTTGCCCAATCCCTGGTGTGCATCATCTCTCTGGACGCTGAACAGCATTGGTCCTGTCTGCCCTACAGCGAGGAAAACTGAAGGTACGATTCTCTCTCACAACACCTATTGGTCAACTACACCTCCATTCGCCTCATGTGGGGATAGAACAATTAGGATGAGATGACATCCTCCTGTGTGCTGTTGTGGTGGGTTATTAGAAACCGAATTACCGGTAAGTCTAATTCTATTTTTTGTTTTTTGCCTAAACTCAAGGATGGTTTGTGTCTCAGGGTCTTTAGATCACTGAAATCAATCTTAAGCACCTGTGATAATTAGTTGTCAGTTGTCGAATTAAAGGAAATCTACTTAAGAAAAACAATCCAAATTATTCAGCAGTGACAGGTTTCAAGCAATACAGAGAAGAAAAAGGATCTCTTTGCTGCCGAAAAGCATCAAATATTACAATGCCATGGACAATCTATGAAAACATAGTTCACGAAAACGTAAGTGTGATCACCGTACTGTGAAGAGATTTGAGACTGATATAGAGCACATATGGGTTCGTGCAGATAAAGGCATAATGAGGAAGGTTACTGCTAGATTAATTCATCGAATTAAGATACCAATTGCTAAAATACCAATTGTTGTGCAACCCTGTATGGTCCAGATGGATGGAGAGATGGATGGAGAAGTGGATGACCACCATGTCTCAACAAGGCTGCAACCTCAGCAAGGAGGTGGTAGAGGAATGTTTTGGGCCGAAACCATAGGGAAAACAGTGGTTGGCCCCATTGGGGTCCGGGAAGATGTGAAAATCACGTGGCAAAGTACATACAATTTCTGACTGACCACTTTATCCCATGGTACAAAAAAGAACCGTGCCATCCATAAAAAAAATCATCTTGATCATGCTGCAAAGAATATATGAGTCATTAACTAATATGGGCATCAAAGGAGAGAAACTCATGATGTAGCCACCATCCTCCCCTGACTTCAATCCTATTGAGAACTTTTGGTGTATGCTCAAGCATGAGATCTGAGGGTGGGAGGCTGTTCAAATCAAAACAGCAGCTCTGCGAGGCTTTTCTAACTTCCCGCAAAGAAATTCAAGCAGAAACTATCCAAAAACTCACAAGTTCAATGGATGCAAAACCTGTGAATGTGACATCAAAGAAGGGTCCTATGTTACATCTAACTCGGCCTTTTAAGATGTTTCAAAATTAAAAAGCTTTTGATTTCACTAAATGTGAATTCTTAATGCTGCAAATTAAAAAAAAATGACAATTTTCAGTTTATTGCAACTTATAAAAATGATAAGAAATTCTGTTGCGCAGAATAGTTTGCAACAGAAAAAAAATACTGTTCTCATTGGGAGGTTTGAACAATAAAATGTGATTTATCCTCCAATGGTTGATGATTTGAACATTGTGCTGACTCATTTGTATCAACCACTTAGAAAATTCAAAGAAAAATAGCATTTGCATAATAATTTGGAACGCAATGAATTTTCTCAATTTTTATCAATATGCACTGTAGTGCATAAGTGTCATGCATTCTTTACTTTTCGCTCCTTTCACTCTTATTGCCTCAAACAGAATGCAATAAGGGTGAAGTACATGTTCCTGGCCCTGCAGGACATATATCCTGTAAGACAGCTAAGTGATGTCCACTAGTAAAGATATCCAAGTACAGGGTTATCTATGCTTAGAAATAGACAGGCAAGCTGATATTTTTTTACGTGGCTGATAGAAGTAGCTGAAACAACCAGCATGAACATCAGAGTCACCATCAGTAAATAAAAGAGTCACCATCAGTAATTAACTAAAGTGTCTACTCTAAGAAACAAACCCTGCAGAAATGCATGATCTTGCTCCCATCCACCTCCACTAAAAGATGAAACTGCTTTTGGTACAAGTACTAGGATAATGTATATCCAGGAATTCACACGCTTTGTAAGTTGTCATTCATTGTATTTTTTAATACATGGACGGTTCCTCTTCATCAGCATTTTGCTAGCACTAGAGGTGCTGGAAGTATTAACCCTCTCAGAAATCTATCGTTCCTTGGAGCCTTCAATTTTGGGGCTTACATCATTGAGGCCAGCCACGTCGGTGACAGATACCTATATACAGTGGCATGTAAAAGTTTACACCTTTGGTCAAAATTACTGTTATTTTGAACGGTTAAGCAAGTTGAAGATGAAATGATCTAAAAAATGCCTGAAGTTAAAGATGGTAAATTTTCTTTGCATTTTATGCAAACAATTATATATAGTGCCTTGCGAAAGTATTCGGCTCCCTGGAACTTTTCAACTTTTTCCCACATGTCATGCTTCAAACATAAAGATACCAAATGTAAATTTTTGGTGAAGAATCAACAACAAGTTGTTAGGGCTAGCGGAACGCACCAAATGATAAGACAGATAGAGTATTGTGCGTTCGCAGCCCGGGGTCCACCGTGCAGAGATGGAACCTGCTGCCAAGTAATGACGGACTATATGGCGGTACTCATAAGTATACACACGTGGGTTAAACTTCACCCAGCGTGAAGGAAGCGATCCTGTTGCGTCACAGGACCGCGGTACCGCACATAGAGCGCGAGCAAGTAGTCAGCGAACTCAACCCCAACTAGGATTGAAGTCCGATTAGACCCTTGCTGGCACAACACCGCAAATGGGTGTGTAAGGAAACTCAATAACAATATTAAGGCACAAGAGTGCATGCGGTGCCGCACTGACGAACGCCACTAACCACCCAGGCTTGGGTAAGGAAAGCACAGAGGAAGTGCACGGCGCCGTACTGGCGGTCACAGCAACTGGACGCTGTAATGTGTGATTCGTGCTGTAGGATAAGTCGGGCGCTAGATAGCAACCATACACCTTCCGCGAACAGACATTCAATAGGGTAGGGGTATCCAAGGACGACTTGCACTCACAACATACACACATTAACAATTGTACACTAGCGCATGGCCGTGCGGTCATGCGCAGTTTATATAGTTGCAGCACAGGAAGTGGCCACAGAAACTTTGCCCTTCCAACACCTGCCAAGAGGACCAATGGAATGTGCTGCAGAGCCTGAGCACATGACCCTTGATCTCCAACGGGAGATCTTGCCCTGGGCATGCTCAGTGTGTGCAGACAAGGACTTAGTCCCAGAGAAGTCCGCTCTCTGCTGACCAGCACTGGCTTTAATGGCAGAAGCTGAAGAAGCAGCAGTAACTCTCTGTACAGAGTGAGATTGAGCAAGACGCTGGGACCGATGTCCTTGCTGAGCAGACTCCACTGCGGCTGGATAAGAATGGGAGACCGCAGCGGAGATGGCTCGAGATTCCCCCTGTGCAGAAGCGGGAACTCGAGACCTAACATTACCCACCCTCCTAGAGCCCCCCCCCCCCCCCCCCTCCTTGGGCCTCGCTACGCTCGAAGGCAGCAATGAGCTGTGGGGCCCGAATGTTTTCAGCAGGCTCCCATAACCTATCCTCTGGGCCATAACCCTTCCAATCCAGCAGATAGAACTTTTTGCCGCGTACCACCTTGCACCCCAAAATAGCGTTCACCTCGTAATCGTCCGTAGACGAACCCGATGTCCCGGCAGATGACTCGGAAAACCGGGACATGAATACGGGTTTCAAGAGGGACACATGAAAGGTGTCGGTGATACCCAAGCGTGGAGGAAGAGCCAAACGGTAGACCACAGGATTAACCCGTTCGAGAACCTTGAAGGGACCCAAGTAGCAAGGAGCAAACTTAGTGGACTCAACTCGCAGCCTGATGTTACGGGCGGAGAGCCACACCAAGTCGCCAGGAGCAAAGGTCGGAGCGGGGCACCGATGAACATCAGCGGAGGACCTCATTCTCTCCTTGGAGGCCCGAATGGCATCCTGCGTGCGGTCCCAAATGTCCCGTGCCTCCACAGCCCAGTCTGCCACCCTGGAGTCAGCAGAAGACACAGGCATGGGCACAGGAACACGCGGATGCTAGCCGTAATTTAGGAGGAATGGAGTCTGACCGGTGGAGTCGGCTACGGCATTGTTAAGTGCAAACTCTGCCCACGGTAGCAAGGATGCCCAGTCATCCTGCCTGGCAGAAACAAAATGTCGTAAATATGTGACCAAGGTCTGGTTGGCCCTCTCTACCAACCCATTCGTCTCGGGATGATATGCCGAAGAGAGATTCAACTCAATACTGAGTAGAGGACAAAGCTCTCTCCAGAATCGAGACGCAAACTGGGGACCCCGGTCACTAACAATTTTGTCTGGCATACCGTGTAGGCGAAAGATATGCTTGACGAACAAGACAGCCAACGCCCGTGCAGAAGGTAGCCGTGGAAGAGGCACCAAGTGCACCATTTTGGAAAAATGGTCGGTGATCACCCAGATAATGGTGCAGTTACGAGACTTGGGTAAGCCCACCACAAAGTCCATCCCGACCATCTCCCAGGGCCTGTCCGCCACCGGCAGAGGATAAAGCAAACCAGCTGGCCGTTGCCGAGGAGTCTTGTTCTTGGCGCAAGAGACACACGCCCGAACATACTCTGCGATATCACGAGCCATATGCGGCCACCAGTATGTCCTCGCCAGTAACTCAGATGTCCTTTTGGTACCAAAATGTCCACCCACCCTGGACGAGTGTGCCCAAGAGAGAACCTCCGGTCGCAAACTGGATGGAACAAAAGTCTTGCCCGGGGGCACAGACTCTAGCAAAACCGGGGCCACAGTTCTCAAGCTCTCGGTGGGGACAATAAGCCGAGGCTCCTCCTCCTCCTCCGCAGATGACACAACGGAGCGAGAGAGAGCGTCGGCCCGAATGTTCTTCTCCCCAGAAAGAAAATGGAGGGTGAAATGAAACCGGGACAAGAATAAGGACCATCTGGCCTGGCGAGAATTCAACCGCTGGGCTGTCTGCAGGTACACCAAATTTTTATGGTCTGTGAAGACTTGGAAGGGAAAACGTGCTCCCTCCAAGAGATGTCTCCACTCTGAGAAAGCCAACTTCATGGCTAGCAACTCCCTGTCCCCGATGGAATAATTCCTCTCTGCTGGTGAGAAGGTCTTGGAGAAAAAGAAGCAAGGATGCTTCCGACCTTGAGCATCCTTTTGGAAGAGGACTGCTCCAGCACCAACAGAAGAGGCATCCACCTCCATGATAAATGGCTTATCAACATCGGGGCGATGTAGGATGGGAGCGCTAGCGAAGTGTGACTTTATAGAGTTAATGGCCTTGGAGACCTCCTCAGACCACAATTTGGGATTCGCCCCCTTCTTGGTGAGGGCAACCAAGGGGGCTACCAAAGTTGAGAAGTGCGAGATGAACTAGCGATAATAATTAATGAACCCCATAAAGCGCTGCACCGCTTTAAGAGAATGGGGTTCCTGCCAGTCCATCACAGCCTGTAGTTTGGCAGGATCCATAGCCAATCCCTGGGCAGAGATGATGTAGCCCAGGAAAGGTAAGGACTCCTGCTCAAACATACACTTCTCCAACTTGGCATAGAGGGAGTTTGCCCGTAGGAGGTCGAAGACTTTGCAAACATCTCTCCGGTGGGAGTCAATATCTGGAGAGTAGATGAGAATATCATCCAGATAGACTACGACCGAGGTGGAAAGCATATCCCGGAAGATATTGTTCGTCCGTCATTACTAGCCAGACCCTGGCGCTAGTGTAATGTTAGGGCTAGCGGAACGCACCAAATGATAAGACAGATAGAGTATGGTGCGTTCGCAGCCCGGGGTCCACCGTGCAGAGATGGAACCTGCTGCCAAGTAATGACGGACTATATGGCGGTACTCATAAGTATACACACGTGGGTTAAACTTCACCCAGCGTGAAGGAAGCGATCCTGTTGCGTCACAGGACCGCGGTACCGCACATAGGGCGCGAGCAAGTAGTCAGCGAACTCAACCCCAACTAGGATTGAAGTCCGATTAGACCCTTGCTGGCACAACACCGCAAATGGGTGTGTAAGGAAACTCAATAACAATATTAAGGCACAAGAGTGCATGCGGTGCCGCACTGACGAACGCCACTAACCACCCAGGCTTGGGTAAGGAAAGCACAGAGGAAGTGCACGGCGCCGTACTGGCGGTCACAGCAACTGGACGCTGTAATGTGTGATTCGTGCTGTAGGATAAGTCGGGCGCTAGATAGCAACCATACACCTTCCGCGAACAGACATTCAATAGGGTAGGGGTATCCAAGGACGACTTGCACTCACAACATACACACATTAACAATTGTACACTAGCGCATGGCCGTGCGGTCATGCGCAGTTTATATAGTTGCAGCACAGGAAGTGGCCACAGAAACTTTGCCCTTCCAACACCTGCCAAGAGGACCAATGGAATGTGCTGCAGAGCCTGAGCACATGACCCTTGATCTCCAACGGGAGATCTTGCCCTGGGCATGCTCAGTGTGTGCAGACAAGGACTTAGTCCCAGAGAAGTCCGCTCTCTGCTGACCAGCACTGGCTTTAATGGCAGAAGCTGAAGAAGCAGCAGTAACTCTCTGTACAGAGTGAGATTGAGCAAGACGCTGGGACCGATGTCCTTGCTGAGCAGACTCCACCGCGGCTGGATAAGAATGGGAGACCGCAGCGGAGATGGCTCGAGATTCCCCCTGTGCAGAAGCGGGAACTCGAGACCTAACATTACCCACCCTCCTAGAGCCCCCCCCCCCCCTCCTTGGGCCTCGCTACGCTCGAAGGCAGCAATGAGCTGTGGGGCCCGAATGTTTTCAGCAGGCTCCCATAACCTATCCTCTGGGCCATAACCCTTCCAATCCAGCAGATAGAACTTTTTGCCGCGTACCACCTTGCACCCCAAAATAGCGTTCACCTCGTAATCGTCCGTAGACGAACCCGATGTCCCGGCAGATGACTCGGAAAACCGGGACATGAATACGGGTTTCAAGAGGGACACATGAAAGGTGTCGGTGATACCCAAGCGTGGAGGAAGAGCCAAACGGTAGACCACAGGATTAACCCGTTCGAGAACCTTGAAGGGACCCAAGTAGCAAGGAGCAAACTTAGTGGACTCAACTCGCAGCCTGATGTTACGGGCGGAGAGCCACACCAAGTCGCCAGGAGCAAAGGTCGGAGCGGGGCACCGATGAACATCAGCGGAGGACCTCATTCTCTCCTTGGAGGCCCGAATGGCATCCTGCGTGCGGTCCCAAATGTCCCGTGCCTCCACAGCCCAGTCTGCCACCCTGGAGTCAGCAGAAGACACAGGCATGGGCACAGGAACACGCGGATGCTAGCCGTAATTTAGGAGGAATGGAGTCTGACCGGTGGAGTCGGCTACGGCATTGTTAAGTGCAAACTCTGCCCACGGTAGCAAGGATGCCCAGTCATCCTGCCTGGCAGAAACAAAATGTCGTAAATATGTGACCAAGGTCTGGTTGGCCCTCTCTACCAACCCATTCGTCTCGGGATGATATGCCGAAGAGAGATTCAACTCAATACTGAGTAGAGGACAAAGCTCTCTCCAGAATCGAGACGCAAACTGGGGACCCCGGTCACTAACAATTTTGTCTGGCATACCGTGTAGGCGAAAGATATGCTTGACGAACAAGACAGCCAACGCCCGTGCAGAAGGTAGCCGTGGAAGAGGCACCAAGTGCACCATTTTGGAAAAATGGTCGGTGATCACCCAGATAATGGTGCAGTTACGAGACTTGGGTAAGCCCACCACAAAGTCCATCCCGACCATCTCCCAGGGCCTGTCCGCCACCGGCAGAGGATAAAGCAAACCAGCTGGCCGTTGCCGAGGAGTCTTGTTCTTGGCGCAAGAGACACACGCCCGAACATACTCTGCGATATCACGAGCCATATGCGGCCACCAGTATGTCCTCGCCAGTAACTCAGATGTCCTTTTGGTACCAAAATGTCCACCCACCCTGGACGAGTGTGCCCAAGAGAGAACCTCCGGTCGCAAACTGGATGGAACAAAAGTCTTGCCCGGGGGCACAGACTCTAGCAAAACCGGGGCCACAGTTCTCAAGCTCTCGGTGGGGACAATAAGCCGAGGCTCCTCCTCCTCCTCCGCAGATGACACAACGGAGCGAGAGAGAGCGTCGGCCCGAATGTTCTTCTCCCCAGAAAGAAAATGGAGGGTGAAATGAAACCGGGACAAGAATAAGGACCATCTGGCCTGGCGAGAATTCAACCGCTGGGCTGTCTGCAGGTACACCAAATTTTTATGGTCTGTGAAGACTTGGAAGGGAAAACGTGCTCCCTCCAAGAGATGTCTCCACTCTGAGAAAGCCAACTTCATGGCTAGCAACTCCCTGTCCCCGATGGAATAATTCCTCTCTGCTGGTGAGAAGGTCTTGGAGAAAAAGAAGCAAGGATGCTTCCGACCTTGAGCATCCTTTTGGAAGAGGACTGCTCCAGCACCAACAGAAGAGGCATCCACCTCCATGATAAATGGCTTATCAACATCGGGGCGATGTAGGATGGGAGCGCTAGCGAAGTGTGACTTTATAGAGTTAATGGCCTTGGAGACCTCCTCAGACCACAATTTGGGATTCGCCCCCTTCTTGGTGAGGGCAACCAAGGGGGCTACCAAAGTTGAGAAGTGCGAGATGAACTAGCGATAATAATTAATGAACCCCATAAAGCGCTGCACCGCTTTAAGAGAATGGGGTTCCTGCCAGTCCATCACAGCCTGTAGTTTGGCAGGATCCATAGCCAATCCCTGGGCAGAGATGATGTAGCCCAGGAAAGGTAAGGACTCCTGCTCAAACATACACTTCTCCAACTTGGCATAGAGGGAGTTTGCCCGTAGGAGGTCGAAGACTTTGCAAACATCTCTCCGGTGGGAGTCAATATCTGGAGAGTAGATGAGAATATCATCCAGATAGACTACGACCGAGGTGGAAAGCATATCCCGGAAGATATTGTTCACAAAGTCTTGGAAGACGGCTGGGGCATTACAGAGCCCGAAGGCATCACCAGATATTCATAGTGCCCATCCCTGGTGTTAAAAGCCGTCTTCCATTCGTCCCCCTCACGGATGCGAATCAGGTTGTAAGCACCCCGCAGATCTAGTTTAGTAAATACCCTTGCTCCCCGAAGCCTATCGAAGAGCTCAGATATCAAGGGCAAAGGATACTTATTTTTAACGGTGATGGCATTAAGACCCCTGTAGTCTATGCATGGACGCAATTCCCCATTCTTCTTCTGCACGAAGAAGAACCCTGCCCCAGCAGGTGACACTGACTTCCTAAAGAATCCTCTTGCCAGATTTTCCTGGATGTACTGTGACATTGCCTCCGTCTCCGGGAGAGATAGCGGATAGACTCGACCCCGGGGAGGCTCAGCACCAGGCAAGAGATCAATAGGACAGTCATAGGGGCGATGGGGCGGAAAGATCTCCGCCGCCTTTTTGGAGAACACGTCTGCATAAGACCAATACTGCTTGGGGAGAGAGGAAAGATCTGCGGGTACCTCTGTAGAAGCAACCTGAACGCACTCCCTCTGATACCTACCCCCACAAGATTCACCCCATCCCAGGATTCTGCCAGAGGACCACTCGATATGAGGAGAGTGGTACCGTAGCCAAGGTATTCCCAACAGGACCTCATCAATTCCCTCAGGAATGACGAGCAGCGATATAATCTCCTGATGAGATGGCGACATGGAGAGAGTAAAAGGGATGGTCTGGTGTGTTATCTGTGAGGGCAGTGTCGACCCATTCACCACTCGTACCATTATTGGTTGAGCTAGCATAACCAGGGGTATTGCGTGACGTTGGGCGAAGGCAGAAGACATAAAATTGCCCTCCGCCCCAGAATCCACGCAGAGCTCTACCGAGTGGGAGAATGAGCCTATAGTAATTGTCCCCTTAAAGGACAATTTAGAGGCAAACGTCGCCGTGTCTAGTGTACCTCCACCTACTACCACTAGACGCTGACGTTTCCTCGACCGCTGAGAACATCTGGTGGCTAGATGTCCTGACTGCTGGCAAACATGACAGACCTTGAGTGCACAAGCGGTCCGGGACTTAGATCCCACTTGTGACACTTCCCTGGCCTCATGTGACTCAGGAACCAGGACCGGAGATTCCAGAGGTTTGGCGAAGGTAGGAGCCAGCCGAAACCTCTGCCTACACTGGGTTCACTCTAACCTCCGCTCGTTAAAACGGAGGTCAATTCGAGTGGAGACAGTTATTAACTCCTCCAGTGTGGCAGGAATCTCCCTAGTGGCCAGAGCGTCCTTAACGTGGTCAGCCAGGCCCCTCCAAAATATGGGGATAAGAGCTTTATCCGACCAATCCAGCTCAGAAGCTAAAGTGCGGAATTGGACGGCAAAATGACTGACCAAGGACTCACCCTGAGTTAATGCCAGCAGTTGGAGCGCAGTATCATGGGTGACTTGAGGTCCTAAAAAGACCTGTTTCAGAGTGCTCAGAAACAGCGGAGCACTCTGCACCACATGATCGCCACGCTCCCACAGCGGCGTAGCCCATTCCAACGCCCTGTCCGACAAGAGAGACACTATAAATCCCACCTTAGCCCGCTCTGTGGGAAAACGTGCAGCCAGGAGCTCGAGGTGAATAGAGCACTGACTCACAAATCCCCTACAAAATTTGCTATCACCAGAAAATTTTTCTGGCAGCGGGAGGCGAGAAAATGTCGGAGCAGGGGTGGCAATGGACAGGGTTGCTGCAGCCACGCTAGCAGCCTGTACAGCAACTGCGGTAACATCCACAGCTGAGGTTGCGCTCTCAAGAGCCGCCAACCTACCCTCCAGCTGCTCAATATACCGCAAGGATTGCTGTTTGTCCGTCATTACTAGCCAGACCCTGGCGCTAGTGTAATGTTAGGGCTAGCGGAACGCACCAAATGATAAGACAGATAGAGTATGGTGCGTTCGCAGCCCGGGGTCCACCGTGCAGAGATGGAACCTGCTGCCAAGTAATGACGGACTATATGGCGGTACTCATAAGTATACACACGTGGGTTAAACTTCACCCAGCGTGAAGGAAGCGATCCTGTTGCGTCACAGGACCGCGGTACCGCACATAGGACGCGAGCAAGTAGTCAGCGAACTCAACCCCAACTAGGATTGAAGTCCGATTAGACCCTTGCTGGCACAACACCGCAAATGGGTGTGTAAGGAAACTCAATAACAATATTAAGGCACAAGAGTGCATGCGGTGCCGCACTGACGAACGCCACTAACCACCCAGGCTTGGGTAAGGAAAGCACAGAGGAAGTGCACGGCGCCGTACTGGCGGTCACAGCAACTGGACGCTGTAATGTGTGATTCGTGCTGTAGGATAAGTCGGGCGCTAGATAGCAACCATACACCTTCCGCGAACAGACATTTAATAGGGTAGGGGTATCCAAGGACGACTTGCACTCACAACATACACACATTAACAATTGTACACTAGCGCATGGCCGTGCGGTCATGCGCAGTTTATATAGTTGCAGCACAGGAAGTAGCCACAGAAACTTTGCCCTTCCAAGACCTGCCAAGAGGACCAATGGAATGTGCTGCAGAGCCTGAGCACATGACCCTCGATCTCCAACGGGAGATCTTGCCCTGGGCATGCTCAGTGTGTGCAGACAAGGACTTAGTCCCAGAGAAGTCCGCTCGCTGCTGACCAGCACTGGCTTTAATGGCAGAAGCTGAAGAAGCAGCAGTAAATCTCTGTACAGAGTGAGACTGAGCAAGACGCTGGGACCGACGTCCTTGCTGAGCAGACTCCACTGCGGCTGGATAAGAATGGGAGACCGCAGCGGAGATGGCTCGAGATTCCACCTGTGCAGAAGCGGGAACTCGAGACCTAACACAAGTGGAACACAATTGTGAAGTTGAACGAAATGTATTGGTACTTTAAATTTTTGTGGAAATTCAAAAACTGAAAAGTGGGGCGTGCAATATTATTCGGCCCCTTTACTTTCAGTGCAGCAAACTCACTCCAGAAGCTCATTGTGGATCTCTGAATGATCCAATGTTGTCCTAAATGCCTAATTATGATAAATATAATCCACCTGCTCTGTGATAGTCTCAGGGTTCTGTTTGAAGCACAGAGAGCATCATGAAGACCAAGAAACACAACAGGCAGGTCCGTGATACTGTTGTGGAGAAGTTTAAAGCTGGATTTGGATACAAAATGATTTCCAAAACTTTAAACATCCCCAAGAGCATCATACCACTGCAAATCTACCAAGACCCGGCCGTCCCTCTAAACTTTCATCTCAAATAAGGAGAAGACTGATCAGATATGCAGCCAAAAGGCCCATGATCACTCTGGATCAACTGCAGAGTTCTACAGCTGAGGCTGTACAAACAAAAAGTCATACACTGCACAAATCTGGCCTTTATGGAAGCATGGCAAGAAAGCAAATTTTTAAAGATATCCATAAAAGTGTTGTTTAAAGTTTGCAACAAGCCACCTGGGAGACACACCAAACATGTGGAAGAAGGTTCTCTGGTCAGATGAAGCCAAAATCGAACTTTTTGGGAACAATGTCAAACAATGTTTGGCGTAAAGGCAACACACCTCATCACCCTGAACACACCATCCCCACTGTCAAACATGGTGGTGGCAACATCAAGGTTTGGGCCTGCTTTTCTTCAGCATGGACAGAGAAGATGGTTAAAATTGATGGGAAGATGGATGGAGCCAAATACAGGACCATTCTTGAAGAAAACCTGTTTGAGTCTGCAAAAGACCCGAGACTGGTACGGGGATTTGCCTTCCAACAAGACAATGATCCCAAACATAAAGCAAAATCTACAATTGAATAGTTCACAAATAAACGTATCCAGGTGTTCGAATGGCCAAGTCAAAGTCCAGACCTCAATCCAATCGAGAAATCTGTGGAAAGAGCTGAAAACTGCTGTTCACAAATGATCTCCATTAAACCTCACTGAGCTCGAGCTGTTTGCCAAGGAAGAATGGGCAAGAATTTCAGTCTCTCGATGTACAAAACTGATAGACATACCCCAAGCGACTTGCAGCTGTAATCGCAGCAAAAGGTGGCACAACAAAGTATTATGTTAAAGGGGCCGAAGAATATTGCGCGCCCAACTTTTCAGTTTTTGAATTTCCACAAAAATTTAAAATAACCAATAAATTTTGTTAAACTTCACAATTATGTTCCACTTGTTGTTGATTCTTCACCAACAATTTACATTTGGTATCTTTATGTTTGAAGCATGATGTGGGAAAAGGTTGAAAAGTTCCAGGGAGCTGAATACTTTCGAAGGGCACTGTATATTGTCATTTTTTTACATTTTAAAAATTGAAAAAAGAAAAGTGAGCCGATGTAAAAGATTGAGCACCCTTGGAGATTTTTGTGCTCAGATAACTTTGACCATGGTTTCAGACCTTAATTAACCTCTTAGGGTTATGACTTGTAAACTATCATCGCTAGGAAAGGCCAGGGGATGCAAATTTCCCAGCTTTATAAAAACCCAGCCTCCTCCTAACCTTGTGTAAAAAAATAGCAGCTAAGCGTTCTTCTAAGCAGTCTAGCACTCTGAAAATGGTGGAGGCCCTCAAAGTAGGAGAATGTGATAAGAAGATAGCAAAGTATTTTTAAGTCTCCTTAGTTCAAAATATTATTAAGAAATGGCAGTTAATAGGAACAGTGAAGGTAAAGATAAGGTCTGGAAGACCAAGCAAAATTTCAGACAGAGCTGTTAGTATGATTGCTAAAGAGGCAAATCAGAACTTCCACTTGAGTGTAAAAGAAAGATTTAGCAGACTCTGGGTTATGGTACATTGCTCTACTGTTCAGAGAAACCTGTACAAATATGGCTTTCATAGAAGAGTCGAAAGCTTCTCCTGCATTCTCACCATAAAATTCAGTGTTAGAAGTATGCAAAAGAACATCTAAACAAGCCTGATGCACTTCTGAAAAACGTACTGTGTATTGATGAGGTTAAAATGATCAAAGCTATGTGTGGAGAAAAAAGGGCACAGAATTTCAGAAAAAGGACATCTTGACAATCATTAAGTATGGGGATTGATCAGAATGGGCAGCGGATGCATTGAAAAACTGCATCTGCTGCCCACGTCGTGCAGTAATTTCACAACGTCCGTCGGTACGTCGGCCAGACGCATTTCAACGGGCCTGTACTGACGGAAATGTGAAAGAGGCCTAAGTCCCATACGCAGCTTCCGGGCTGATAATTGCAAATTTGCCTCCAGTATTTGCTGATAAGATGCAGCATTCATCTTTCCTTCAACTTTGACCATGTTTCCTGTGCCTTTGTAGCTCACATATCCCCGAAACATCAGCAATCCACCTCCGTGCTTTACAGTAGGAATGGTGTTCCTTTCATCATAGGCCTTGTTGACCTCTCTCCAAATGTAACGTTCATGGTTGTGGCCAAACAGTTCAATTTTTGTCTCATGACTCTAAATTACCTTGTTCAGATGTTTTGAGGCTTGTCTCTGTGCTGTTTTGCGTATTGTTGGCAAGATACATTGTAGCATTTGCGCAGTAATAACTTTCTTCTGGCGAATCGACCATGGAGCCCATTTTTCTTCAAGTGCTTCCTTATTGTACATCTTGAAACAGCCATACCGCTAGTTTTCAGAGAGTCCAGTAGCTGATGTTATTGATGGGTTTTTCTCTGCATCCCGAAAATTTTTTCTGGCAGCTGTGGATGACATTTTTGTCGTTACAGGACCCCGGATGCACTTTTTCTGCAACTTTTCTAAGCAAACTGGTCAGAAATTCAGCAGCTGTGCATATTCCTTATGTTGTGCGTTATTGATACAGGCCCTACACATAACTGATCCTGAAATATTTAACTATCCCCTGTAACTTAAGCCAAAAATCAATATCGGGACCTTTTTATGGAAATTGTTTGACCTACAGATAATGATAACGCCTCCCCAAACACACCTGCTCTTCCGCTGCCATTGGAGCCTGGTATCTGCAAACATTGCAGGACCTCGAGCCAGTGTGATCAGGAGATACAGAGAGGCTTGTAGGTAACTACAAGGCAGAGGAGGCTTAAGTAAAGTCAAGGTGTGTTCAGATACCGGGTCCAAGAGAATAACACCATCCTTCTTAGTCAGCGCCATGTGTATCCTCTCTATTATATTCTAAGCCCTCCTCAGCTTTGCATATTTATTCTGTCATTACATAACCGAACGCCAGGGATGTGTATTAGCAGTTTGCAGATAAACGATATTTTCCCTGCATTATCACACCTAAGGCGTGTGAAATCAACTCCACAGACGCACCTTCAACTTTCTAAACCTCCTTGTGCACACGAATATTCTGCATATTAAAATGTTGGTAGGTGGAATTGTTTAGTTTGAAACAGAATCGATAACTCGACAGAGCTCGATCTGGATGTGCACAAAGCAGGAGAATGCAGGATGTACACAAGCTAATGATTTTATACTACAGTGGGTATGAAAAGATTATACAACCCTGTTGAAATACCAGGTTTTCATTATTCGATTTTATACTCCTCTTTAAACAATTGCCATCGACAAGCTGTTTTCCCACTCGGCGTGCTTTGTCATGCAGACTAAAGCTACCCATACAGCAGGTCTGCACTCTCCGGCAGGAACTCTCATGCTGTTCCCGTGCAAACTCCCTTCTTGTAGGTCATGGGACCCCTCCGTCCTCAATCTCCTTTTCCCCCTGCAACAGGAGGCTCGGCGTTGAGGACCCAACAGTGTGATTGTTGACAGCAGAACAATCTCTGTACTGTTCAGCCGGATCCAACAGTGACAGTGAGCAGAGGTGAAAGTTGGTTGTTTTTTTTCTACATCTTACATTTATCATGCTCTTGATTCTCTCCAGGTTCCAGATCATAATAAGGGACATCTAATTTGTGGGGAATAAATAAGCCGCAAGTCGAATTTCCCAGTAAAATCCAGCAAATTTGGGAAATTCGAATTGCATCAGATTCACTCACCTCTAATTACAAGTGATTGTTTTTTTGGCATTTTGGAGTTATGAGATTTCACCACCTGAATATATTCATCTAAAAATCCTTCACCGCACACAAACACGGCAATATCTAGTAACTGCGTCCAGATTATGACATAACGCGATTTTCTACAAGAGCTTTTTTTATATTCGGGTTTAATAAAATATTACCAAGCACGCACTCGCACATCTGGAAGCAACGCTCATTTATCATTGTTGTGTTTAGTTACACAGAAATACAAGTTACATTCTCGCTAATCTCTCCTGCAGGAAAATATTCTCTTCATAGTTTTATTGGACAGAGGAAAACAATAAATAATAAAATATAACCTCCCTTTACATCATCTCCAGCCTCGTGGCCATGTACTTCATTTTGGAAGCCATTAATCAGGCTTTCCCTTTCCAATGAACGCAACCTCAAATAGTGACATACTATATTTTAAAGAGCAATCTTGTATAATAAATGATGGCGGCTCGGCCTGATGAGTGCATTTATAGTCTGCGCACAGTGATTCTTTTGTATGGGCCCCAATAAAAACCTACAGACCGTGAGATCATAGCGTCAATGTGTCGGTTCTAAGGCATTTATATTAGGCGTCAATTGTGCAATTTATTTTTGTATTGCCTTGTTCTTTTTTTTTCCCCCTTTACGGTAGATTTGTAAATGATTCTTTTTAGATCTTTACAAAACCAAAACATTATTTGATATAAGGTAAAAACAATTTATACAAGACAGTAAGGTCCAATTAACACATAAACGGGTTAAGAAACTAAGCTGTAAAAAAAGCAAAAAAAAACACCCCACAAATAGTAAAACAAACAAAGATAAAAAATAAAAAATGATATTGGTAAATGTGCCAAAATAAAAAGGGTTGTCAGGAATAAAAAAAACCATTCTACCTTCTTCCAAAAACACAGCACCATCAAAGTCTATAAGTTGTTTCTGGTATTGCAAATTAATTCCATTAATATGATGGTGCAGAGGTGCAAAACCACAGGCATCCTGTAGACAGCGATGGAGTTCTTTTTTGGAAGGAGGTGACCATTTTTATTTAAAATCTTGAACTGTCAGAAGTATTGGTCAAAAAAGAGACATGTCAGGAGAGCTGACAAGGCCTTTTTATATTTAGTGACTTGCAGGTGTCATCATCTCATCTTTCCTTTTCTTCTACAACTGGCCCGGACCACTATGATGACTCCTCGTAATAAGGACAGAGTTTACTGCCGAGATATCTCAGGGTCACTCATGTTCTAAAAGGGACATATCAGAAGAACTGATAACGCCTCTTCATATTTAGTGACTAGCAGGTATCATCATCTCTTTCCTTCTACATCTGGCCGGACCACTATGATGACTTCTCCTAATAACGACAGAGTTTGCTGCTGAGATATCTCTGGTCACTCATTTCTGTATATTTCCCTATAGCCTCTATATAAACAGAAATAAATGCAAATACTAGTCCCAGTCCCTAAATAAATTCAGATCCCAAACCTTGAAAAAATGTCAAACCCCTAAATGATTACATCCCATTCCAGACCCCTAAATACAGCTCTGGCAAAAATTAAGAGACTATTGCACAGTTTTATAAAAATCAGCTTCTCTACATGTCTGACAGCCATTCCATTTCAGTGTCAGTTGAATTCCAACCAGAGTACACCTCATTCTACTTATTGTGCTTCTGATTAAGTGATCACCTGAACCATGTCTTATTCAACGAAGGAAAGTATAAAAAACCCTGCTGTGGTGTTTACAATCTTCTTCCAATAGGACAAGCTGGATGGCAAAACAAGTCCTAGTAATATCCCAAAAGTAATAGGAATGAAAAAATATCTTTGAATCATGCCAAAGGAGTTGAAGAGAAAAGTCTTGAGTGAGGAAAAGAAGGGCTCAATTCTTGCTTTACTAGCAGAGGGACACAGTGAGCGCCTTGTTGCCTCCATCCTTAAAATTTCTAAGACGGCAGTCCATTACAACAAGGTCAAGCGGCAGACATTGGGGACAACAAAGCTACAGACCGCCAGAGGACAAAAACGACTCTCCACTGACCGGGATGACCGTCATCTTATTCAAATGTTACTCAGCAACCGCAGGATGACATTAAGTGACCTACAAAAGGAATGGCAAATGGCAGCTGGGGTGAAGTCCACGGCAAGAACAGGTCGTAACAGGCTCCTAGAGGCAGGACTCAAGCCATGTAAAGCTAAAAAAAAAGCCTTGCATCAATGAGAAGCAAAGGAGAGCCAGGCTGAAGTTTGCCAAAGACCATAAGGATTGGACCATAGAGGAATGAAGTAAGGTAATCTTCTCTGATGAGTCTAATTTTCAGCTTTGCCCAACACCTGGTCATCTAATGGTTAGACGGAGACCTGTTGAGGCGGTCAAGCCACAGTGTCATGCACACACTGTGAAATTTGGTGGAGGATCGGTGATGATCTAGGGATGCTTCAGCAAGGCTGGAATTGGGCAGGTTAATCACTGCGAACGATGTATGAATCAAGCCACATACAAGGTTATCCTGGAAAAACAATTGATTCCTTCGGCTCCCCAACTCCGAGGACTGGTTTTTCCAGCAGGACAATATGCCATGCCACACAGCTAGGTCAATCAAAGTGTGAATGAAGGCTCGTCACATCAAATCCCTGTCATGAGCAGCCCAATCTCCAGACCTGAACCCCAATGAAAACCTTTGTAATGTAATCAAGAGGAAGATGGATAGTCACAAGCCATCAAAGAAGAACTGCTTACATTTTTGTACCAGGAGTGGCATATGGTCACCCAAAAGCAGCGTGAAAGACTGGTGGAAAGCATGCCAAGATGCATGAAAGCTGTGATTAAAAATCATGGTTATTCCACAAAATATTGATTTCTGAACTCTTCCTAAGTTAAAACATTAGTATTGTTGTTTCTAAATGATTATGGACTTGTTTTGGCATTATTTCAGGTCTGCAAGCAATGCATTTTTTTGTTATTTTGACCACTCATTTTCAGAAAATAAATACAAAATTTATTGTTTGGAACTTTGGAGACATGTTGTCAGTAGCTTATAGAATAAAAGAACAATTTACATTTTACTCAAAAATATACCTATAAAGAGAAGAATCAGACAAACTGAAAATTTTGCAGGTCTTTTAAGTTTTGACAGAATTGTATATTCAGATCTCAGACCATATCCATAAATTAAATCAGACCTCACAATAGACTTAATACATTCAGATCCCAGAACAGACTCCTTAATAAATTCAGACTGCTGAACTTCAGACAGTTGAATAAATTGAGACTCAGGACCAGACTCTAAAAGTATTATTTTTATTACCATAAAAAAATAATTGCAATTCATATAGAAAATAATTAGTCAAGAAATTTAGGGGTGCATAGATTTAATACACCCTACACAATACAACTGTAGAACACCTACCCAAAGTCAACATCACAAAATCCCCTAGAGGAGTTTGGGCAGTACGAACAAGATGGGAATATCCAGCCATCATACCGATCAGGAAGGAGACGGGTTCTGTGTCCCAGAGATGAACGAGCTTTGGTCCGGCATGTGCATATCAACCCAAGGTCAAAAGAAAAAGACCTTGAGAAGATTATGGCGGAAGCTGGTATCATTGTGTCAATATCCACAGTGAAACGAATACTGTATCAACATTGTTAGGGCTCGCGGAACGCACCAAATATTAAGACAGATAGAGTATGGTGCGTTCGCAGCCCGGGGTCCACCGTGCAGAGATGGAACCTGCTGCCAAGTAACGACGGACTATATGGCGGTACTCATAAGTATACACACGTGGGTTAAACTTCACCCAACGTGAAGGAAGCGATCCTGTTGCGTCACAGGACCGCGGTACCTCACATAGAGCGCGAGCAAGTAGTCAGCGAACACAACCCCAACTAGGATTGAAGTCCGATTAGACCCTTGCTGGCATAACACCGCAACTGGGTGTGTAAGGAAACTAAATAACGATTTTAAGGCACAAGAGTGCATGCGGTGCCGCACTGACGAACGCCACTAACCACCCAGGCTTGGGTAAGGAAAGCACAGAGGAAGTGCACGGCGCCGTACTGGCGGTCACAGCAACTTGACGCTGCAATGTGTGATTCGTGCTGTAGGCTAAGTCGGGCGCTAGATAGCAACCATACACTTTCCGCGAACAGACATTCAATAGGGTAGGGGTATCCAAGGACGACTTTCACTCACAACAGTGATATAGAAGATGCTAAGCACAGCCTAAATAGGGGAGGTGCACAGTCACAGGTGCCCAAACCTGAACGTATACAATATAAAGTGACTAGCACACTCCAGGGTGTTGTGATGCAAAAAAGTGGGGATTTATTACATACAGTAAATCACAAACGTTTCGGTCGATACTGGACCTTCATCAGTGTGCTAGGTATAATTGTATACTTGTATGGCCCCAAAAACAATAGAATACTCGGATTTGCATCAATCAGACATGCTGGAAAAAAAGGGCAACAAGCCGGGAGGAAACAGAACCAGGCTGGTCAACTGACGGTGAGTCAGAATAATAGGTGGCGCTGAGGCTTAAAAGTGACACTCTATTAGCGGTGGATACCGCATTTATCCCCAGTGTCCCGGCGTACTGACAGCTCTTTTAAAGGGACTCTGTCACCTGAATTTGGCGGGACTGGTTTTGGGTCATATGGGCGGATTTTTCGGGTATTTGATTCACCCTTTCCTTACCCGCTGGCTGCATGCTGGCTGCAATATTGGATTGAAGTTCATTCTCTGTCCTCCATAGTACACGCCTGCGCAAAGCAATCTTGCCTTGTGCAGGTGTGTACTATGGAGGACAGAGAATGAACTTCAATCCAATATTGCAGCCAGCATGCAGCCAGCGGGTAAGGAAAGGGTGAATCAAACACCCGAAAACTCCGCCCATATGACCCAAAACCAGTCCCGCCAAATTCAGGTGACAGGTTCCCTTTAAGCCTCAGCGCCACCTATTATTCTGACTCACCGTCAGTTGACCAGCCTGGTTCTGTTTCCTCCCGCCTTGTTGCCTTTTTTTCCAGCATGTCTGATTGATGCAAATCCGAGTATTCTATTGTTTTTGGGGCCATACAAGTATACAATTATACCTAGCACACTGATGAAGGTCCAGTATCGACCGAAACGTTTGTGATTTACTGTATGTAATAAATCCCCACTTTTTTGCATCACAACACCCTGGAGTGTGCTAGTCACTTTATATTGTTTCACTCACAACATACACACATTAACAATTGTACACTAGCGCATGGCCGTGCGGTCATGCGCAGTTTATATAATTGCAGCACAGGAAGTGGCCACAGAAACTTTGCCCTTCCAAGACCTGCCAAGAGGACCAATGGAATGTGCTGCAGAGCCTGAGCACATGACCCTCGATCTCCAACGGGAGATCTTGCCCTGGGCATGCTCAGTGTGTGCAGACAAGGACTTAGTCCCAGAGAAGTCCGCTCGCTGCTGACCAGCACTGACTTTAATGGCAGAAGCTGAAGAAGCAGCAGTAACTCTCTGTACAGCGTGAGACTGAGCAAGACGCTGGGACCGACGTCCCTGCTGAGCAGACTCTACTGCGGCTGGATAAGAATGGGAGACCGCAGCGGAGATCGCTCGAGATTCCCCCTGTGCTGAAGCGGGAACTCGAAACCTAACATTACCCCCCCTCCTAGGGCCCCCCCTCCTTGGGCCTCGCTACGCTCGAAGGCAGCAATGAGCTGTGGGGCCCGAATGTTTTCAGCAGGCTCCCATGACCTGTCCTCTGGGCCATAACCCTTCCAATCCACCAGATAGAACTTTTTGCCGCGTACCACCTTGCACCCCAAAATAGCGTTCACCTCGTAATCGTCCGTAGACGAACCCGATGTCCCGGCAGATGACTCGGAAAACCGGGACATGTATACGGGTTTCAAGAGGGACACATGAAAGGTGTCGGTGATACCCAAGCGTGGAGGAAGAGCCAAACGGTAGACCACAGGATTAACCTGTTCGAGAACCTTGAAGGGACCCAAGTAGCGAGGAGCAAACTTAGTGGACTCAACTCGCAGCCTGATGTTACGGGCGGAGAGCCACACCAAGTCGCCAGGAGCAAAGGTCGGAGCGGGACGCCGATGAACATCGGCGGAGGACCTCATTCTCTCCTTGGAGGCCCAAATGGCATCCTGCGTGCGGTCCCAAATGTCCCGTGCCTCCACAGCCCAGTCTGCCACCCTGGAGTCAGCAGAAGACACAGGCATGGGCACAGGAACACGCGGATGCTGGCCGTAATTTAGGAGGAATGGAGTCTGACCGGTAGAGTCGGCTACGGCATTGTTAAGTGCAAACTCTGCCCACGGTAGCAAGGATGCCCAGTCATCCTGCCTGGCAGAAACAAAATGTCTTAAATATGTGACCAAGGTCTGGTTGGCCCTCTCTACCAACCCATTCGTCTCGGGATGATATGCCGAAGAGAGATTCAACTCAATACTGAGTAGACGACAAAGCTCTCTCCAGAATCGAGACGCAAACTGGGGACCCCGGTCACTAACAATTTTGTCTGGCATACCGTGTAGGCGAAAGATATGCTTGACGAACAAGACAGCCAACGCCCGTGCAGAAGGTAGCCGTGGAAGAGGCACCAAGTGCACCATTTTGGAAAAATGGTCGGTGATCACCCAGATAATGGTGCAGTTACGAGACTTGGGTAAGCCCACCACAAAGTCCATCCCGACCATCTCCCAGGGCCTGTCCGCCACCGGCAGAGGATAAAGCAAACCAGCTGGCCGTTGCCGAGGAGTCTTGTTCTTGGCGCAAGAGACACACGCCCGAACATACTCTGCGACATCACGAGCCATATGCGGCCACCAGTACGTCCTCGCCAGTAACTCAGATGTCCTTTTGGTACCAAAATGTCCACCCACCCTGGACGAGTGTGCCCAAGAGAGAACCTCCGGTCGCAAATTGGATGGAACAAAAGTCTTGCCCGGGGGCACAGACTCTAGCGAAACCGGGGCCACGGTTCTCAAGCTCTCGGTGGGGACAATAAGCCGAGGCTCCTCCTCCTCCTCCGCAGATGACACAACGGAGCGAGAGAGAGCGTCGGCCCGAATGTTCTTCTCCCCAGAAAGAAAATGGAGGGTGAAATGAAACCGGGACAAGAATAAAGACCATCTGGCCTGGCGAGAATTCAACCGCTGGGCTGTCTGCAGGTACACCAAATTTTTATGGTCTGTGAAGACTTGGAAGGGAAACCGTGCACCGTCCAAGAGATGTCTCCACTCCGAGAAAGCCAACTTCATGGCTAGCAACTCCCTGTCCCCGATGGAATAATTCCTCTCTGCTGGTGCGAAGGTCTTGGAGAAAAAGAAGCAAGGATGCTTCCGACCTTGAGCATCCTTTTGGAAGAGGACTGCTCCAGCACCAACAGAAGAGGCATCCACCTCCATGATAAATGGCTTATCAACATCGGGGCGATGTAGGATGGGAGCGCTAGCGAAGTGTGACTTTATAGAGTTAAAGGCCTTGGAGACCTCCTCAGACCACAATTTGGGATTCGCCCCCTTCTTGGTGAGGGCAACCATGGGAGCTACCAAAGTTGAGAAGTGCGGAATGAACTGGCGATAATAATTAATGAACCCCATAAAGCGCTGCACCGCTTTAAGAGAATGGGGTTCCTGCCAGTTCATCACAGCCTGTAGTTTGGCAGGATCCATAGCCAATCCCTGGGCAGAGATGATGTAGCCTAGGAAAGGTAAGGACTCCTGCTCAAACATACACTTCTCCAACTTGGCATAGAGGGAGTTTGCCCGTAGGAGGTCGAAGACTTTGCAAACATCTCTCCGGTGGGAGTCAATATCTGGAGAGTAGATGAGAATATCATCCAGACAGACTACGACCGAGGTGGAAAGCATATCCCGGAAGATATCGTTCACAAAGTCTTGGAAAACGGCTGGGGCATTACAGAGCCCGAAGGGCATCACCAGATATTCATAGTGCCCATCCCTGGTGTTAAAAGCCGTCTTCCATTCGTCCCCCTCACGGATACGAATCAGGTTGTAAGCACCCCGTAGATCTAATTTAGTAAATACCCTTGCTCCCCGAAGCCTATCGAAGAGCTCAGATATCAAGGGCAAAGGATACTTGTTAACGGTGATGGCGTTATGACCCCTGTAGTCTATGCATGGACGCAATTCTCCATTCTTCTTCTGCACGAAGAAGAACCCTGCCCCAGCAGGTGACACTGACTTCCTAATGAATCCTCTTGCCAGATTTTCCTGGATGTACTGTGACATTGCCTCCGTCTCCGGGAGAGATAGCGGATAGACTCGACCCCGGGGAGGCTCAGCACCAGGCAAGAGATCAATAGGACAGTCATAGGGGCGATGGGGCGGAAGGATCTCCGCCGCCTTTTTGGAGAACACGTCTGCATAGGACCAATACTGCTTGGGGAGAGAGGAAAGATCTGCGGGTATCTCTGTAGTGGCAACCTGAACGCACTCCCTCTGACACCTACCCCCACAAGATTCGCCCCATCCCAGGATTCTGCCAGAGGACCACTCGATATGAGGAGAGTGGTACCGTAGCCAAGGTATTCCCAACAGGACCTCATCAATTCCCTCAGGAATGACGAGCAGAGATATAATCTCCTGATGAGATGGCGACATGGACAGAGTAAAAGGGATGGTCTGGTGTGTTATCTGTGAGGGCAGTGTCGACCCATTCACCACTCGTACCGTTACTGGTTGAGCTAGCATAACCAGGGGTATTGCGTGACGTTGGGCGAAGGCAGAAGACATAAAATTGCCCTCCGCCCCAGAATCCACGCAGAGCTCTACCGAGTTGGAGAATGAGCCTATAGTAATTGTCCCCTTAAAGGACAATTTAGAGGCAAACGTCGCCGTGTTTAGTGTACCTCCACCTACTACCACTACACGCTGACGTTTCCTCGATCACTGAGAACATCTGGTGGCTAGATGTCCTGACTGCTGGCAAACATGACAGACCTTGAGTGCACAAGCGGTCCGGGACTTAGATCCCGCTTGTGACACTTCCCTGGCCTCATGTGACTCAGGAACCAGGACCGGAGATTCCAGAGGTTTGGCAAAGGTAGGAGCCAGCCGAAACCTCTGCGTACACTGGGCTTGCTCTAACCTCCGCTCGTTAAAACGGAGGTCAATTCGAGTGGAGACAGTTATTAACTCCTCCAGTGTGGCAGGAATCTCCCTAGTGGCCAGAGCGTCTTTAACGTGGTCAGCCAGGCCCCTCCAAAATATGGGGATAAGAGCTTTATCCGACCAATCCAGCTCAGAAGCTAAAGTGCGGAATTGGACGGCGAATTGACTGACCAAGGACTCACCCTGAGTTAATGCCAGCAGTTGGAGCGCCGTATCATGGGTGACTTGAGGTCCTAAAAAGACCTGTTTGAGTGCTCAGAAACAGCGGAGCACTCTGCACATGATCGCCACGCTCCCACAGCGGCGTAGCCCATTCCAACGCCCTGTCCGACAAGAGAGACACTATAAATCCCACCTTAGCCCGCTCTGTGGGAAAACGTGCAGCCAGGAGCTCGAGGTGAATAGAGCACTGACTCACAAATCCGCTACAAAACTTGCTATCACCAGAAAATTTTTCTGGCAGCGGGAGGTGAGAAAATGTCGGAGCAGGGGTGGCAATGGACAGGGTTGCTGCAGCCACGCTAGCAGCCTGTACAGCAACTGCGGTAACATCCACAGCTGAGGTTGCGCTCTCGAGAGCCGCCAACCTACCCTCCAGCTGCTGGATATACCGCAAGGATTGCTGTTTGTCCGTCATTACTAGCCAGACCCTGGCGCTAGTCCAATGTTAGGGTTAGCGGAACGCACCAAATATTAAGACAGATAGAGTATGGTGCGTTCGCAGCTCGGGGTCCACCGTGCAGAGATGGAACCTGCTGCCAAGTAACGACGGACTATATGGCGGTACTCATAAGTATACACACGTGGGTTAAACTTCACCCAACGTGAAGGAAGCGATCCTGTTGCGTCACAGGACCGCGGTACCGCACATAGAGCGCGAGCAAGTAGTCAGCGAACTCAACCCCAACTAGGATTGAAGTCCGATTAGACCCTTGCTGGCATAACACCGCAACTGGGTGTGTAGGGAAACTAAATAACGATTTTAAGGCACAAGAGTGCATGCGGTGCCGCACTGACGAACGCCACTAACCACCCAGGCTTGGGTAAGGAAAGCACAGAGGAAGTGCACGGCGCCGTACTGGCGGTCACAGCAACTGGACACTGTAATGTGTGATTCGTGCTGTAGGCTAAGTCGGGCGCTAGATAGCAACCATACACCTTCCGTGAACAGACATTCAATAGGGTAGGGGTATCCAAGGACGACTTGCACTCACAACATACACACATTAACAATTGTACACTAGCGCATGGCCGTGCGGTCATGCGCAGTTTATATAGTTGCAGCACAGGAAGTGGCCACAGAAACTTTGCCCTTCCAAGACCTGCCAAGAGGACCAATGGAATGTGCTGCAGAGCCTGAGCACCTGACCCTCGATCTCCAACGGGAGATCTTACCCTGGGCATGCTCAGTGTGTGCAGACAAGGACTTAGTCCCAGAGAAGTCCGCTCGCTGCTGACCAGCACTGACTTTAATGGCAGAAGCTGAAGAAGCAGCAGTAACTCTCTGTACAGCGTGAGACTGAGCAAGACGCTGGGACCGACGTCCCTGCTGAGCAGACTCCACTGCGGCTGGATAAAAATGAGAGACCGCAGCGGAGATGGCTCGAGATTCCCCCTGTGCAGAAGCGGGAACTCGAGACCTAACAAACATGGGCTGGAAAGCCAATCTGCAAGGAAGAAGCCATTACTCCAAAAGAAGCATAAAAAAGCCTGATTAATGCTCGCAAATGCACACAGGAACAAAGACCTTCATTTTTGGAGACATATCCTGTTGTCTGATGAAACTAAAATATAACTTTTTGGGCATAATGACGATCGTTACGTTTGGAGGAAAAAAGGAGAAGCTTTGAAGCCTAAGAACACCATCCCAACTGTGAAACATGGGGGTGGCAGCATCATGTTGTTGGGTTGTTTTGCTGCAAGAGGGACTGGTGCACTTCACAAAATAGATGGCATCATGAGAAAAGATTATGTGGCAATACTGAAGCAACATCTCAAGACGTCAGCCAGGAAGTTAAAGCTTGCACAGAAATGGGTCTTCCAAATGGACAATGACCCGAAGCATATTGCCAAAATGGTAACAAAATGGCTTAAGGATAACAAAGTCAATGTTTTGGAGCAGCCATCACAAAGCTCTGATCTCAATCCTAGTGAAAATTTATGGGCAAAGCTGAACAGGCTGGTGCAAGCTAGGTGACCTACAAACCAGTTACACCAGTTTTATCAAGAGGAATGGGCCCAAATTCCGACCAACTTGTGAGAAGCTTTGTGGAAGGATATCCCAAACTTTTGGTTTCAAATATATATATATATCTATATGGGCTAATTAATTGACATTCAGCAAGGGAAGTTTAGAATGTGCGTTTAGAAAAAGGTAGAGGTGAGTGATTTTTTTAAAAAAAAAAAATGAATTTTCCAGGTCTCTAAGGTTTTGCCAGTAAATTCGATTCAGATTCAAAGTTAACTGTCTCCCAAGTCTCCATTTGCCCTGAAAAGAAATCTAAGTGTGATGGAATTGCTGCAACACTATAACCACACTGCTGTGTGTCCCTCCCTGGTTCTGCCTCACAAATACAGTGACACTCTTATCTTTCTCTCCCTATTAATTAAATCTGTAATATTTCTTTTCTTCACACACTAATTTTCACTGATGTGCTGTCACACATACTATTTATACAGTTTCTTTAGTGTTTTATGGCTTTTGCTCCACATCTCTATGACCAAGCTTTGAGCTCCAATGTCCTCTCACTATCCAGACTTATCACAAAATTGCTGCTGAATATTCTCCTTCTGCTTTTTTACTGACTACGATAGTCTCTCCAAATTGGTTATGCTATACCATGTGATGTGGAAGCTGCAGGGATAAGGCTGAAGATTAGCTCACCAAACCGTGCTTAGTGGGTCCTTCTATGGCTGGTGCTATCTTCTAAAATTACTACAAGGGCATGAGCCCCAAAGATTGACCAACATGTGACTTACCTTTTTAGACACATGTTGTTATATCCCCAGAAGTGGCCTCTACCAGGGTGAAACATATTGAAAATGTGTGCTCTAGTTTTAATCATACCAGGTCAATAATTCAGAATATTGTCCATATATGATATTAATGACGAAGGAACCTATCAAATCTTTGAATTTTATTTTTTTATACGATCTCATAACTTCACAATGTTTAACTGCATAAATAAAAGTTAAAGTCTTAGCTGGCTGTTAGTGAGAGGCTGGCCAAATAGTGGGGCTTATGACTTTTTCATATTTTTTCATATAAATTGAATAAACTGCCATTCCTAGGCTAGCCTTTACCTTTCTTATTGTTATTATTATTATTTCGATCTTCTAAAATGTGCAAAATTACCATTTTGGGTGATTCACGCAAAGTAAATTAAAAATTTTTGAGATTTTACAGCTTCAGAAAATTTCTAAAAATTTTATATGGATTCGATTTTCATTGAATCAATTTGTTTATCTCTTGAATTAGACTATTGCTGTTCTCTGTTAATTGATATGTGATTTCAGAAGAAAGCCATAAGATAAATTATTAATTTAGTACAGTGAGGAGGTTTGTGGTCCACAACATGAAAAATGTGGAGTTCCAGGAGTTAGAGGATGTGTTAAGGAAGGGGTAAGTGGATGGACCTTTACTTGTCATGCCTCGGCTCCGCTCTCCAACTTGGAGCAGCAAATTATGAAATGGGCATCAGTTCTTAAAAAAAAAAATTTGGCAACCAATTTATACATGATGCAAAGAAAGAGAAGATAACCAGTCAATTGATTACTACAGCACAAGTCCAGTCAGATACAGGAATCAAGAATTTCAGTCATTGAGGGAGAGATTCAACTAATCCCCACAGCTTATAAAGGAGATACTTGAGAAAATATCAAGACTGGATAATGTGTCCTGTCAAACCTCGAAAGAGGTAGAGTTGGAAGATGAACATACAACTGGTAGCTCATCTTGGAGAATTTTCTGCAAAAGCAACTGATATCTTGAGTCATGTGGAGTTGACATTTTGGGATCAAGATATAAGAAATGCATCAATTAGAAGGATGGATAATGCTGGTCAATGGCATATATTGGAAAATAATTGCGCAGGAACCTTTGGAAGCCATTGAGTAGAAGTAGAGTCAGGTACATGTTCCTTTCAATCCAAGTTTCCAGACTGTTCATTTGGGGTTCAGCCAATGCAGCAAATGAGAATAGAGAAGTTTGCGGAGTGATGGTAGAATCGGAGCAAGGGTCAGCTCCATGGTGGCAATCATACTCTGCAAAGTGGCCATTGGGCCACCATAATTGTTTTTCGAAAATGGGTTATAGCCTATCCGGTGAACTAGTGAGGAGGAAAAAGTTGGTATGGTGACCCAGGCTGGACACATTTCTACCCTTCTCATCTCTATGACATCACTATTTCCTTGTAGGGTATTTCGGCATGAGATTGTCCTAATTGGGGCAACCGATGTAAAGCTTAAACTTTACTTTTCTGACTGCAATTTTAATATTATATATTTGATTCATTCTGTTGCAAACGCTAAAGGTGCTCATACCCCGCAAATAACTATAGAGTGATGGTCCTCTCTCCCGATCCCTTCATACACGTAAATATTTAGTTCACCCGGGAGTCCATGTTTTCAAATAGAGAAAGAGTAAGAAGTTGCCTGCAGATAGTCTCCTAGTAGAGTAAAAGCACTGGACATTCAAATGTAACATGCCCAATCCTTCTCTCCCCAGATGTAATCTGTTGGGAAAAGTTGGGAAGACACTATACACATCAGGTGGTTGTACATTCCTGCCAAAATTGTGGGGTTTAGCCGACTTTAATGTTCTTTTTTTGTAGTTTGTGTGAGTTCCGGTTATTAGAAACCTCTTGCTCAGTTTGAGTCTGCTATACAATATACTGCCTCTACATAAAAATACTGCACAGGAAATCCTAGAATCAGTTAAATTAGCATTCGTTTTTTAGTCACTCTATGATGTATCTCATTCCCAAGCTTGGCACTGTATACAAGAGACAAAACAGGAGCAACTATTCACTTATATGTAATTTGTTTCAGAAACTTTAAGGAAGAAGTTGGGCAGAGAGGACAGGAGACTACATTTGATTAGCATTGGATCAGTCAAATAAACATCGTTCTGCGCACATTAGAATAACAGATGCAAAGATTCACAGTGTTACTCAAGCGGGATCCAATAAACTGCAGCTTGTTTGGAATAAAAGTGTCTTTTTGAGATAAATCAATGGGTAATGTCTTCGTTCGCTCTTTGACATGCGGTCGCTTTGATAATGTTTGTTTTATTAACAAGCAGAAGTAATGAAAATTTTATTGACAGATTTGACTGCCAAAGGTAGAAAAAAAAAAACCCTGTGGAAGCAGCCAAGTTATTCACGGGAATACAGCGAGGCCAAAGCTGCGAGTCCTGCCTGCTGAAGTTCTATAGAAGAAACGGTGTAGCCTCCAACAAAATTACAAGACATGGACTTAAGACAGTGCACCGGATCTAGTTGCCTCAAATTTACCAGGGAAGGTGGTGCTTGAGCTTGATCTTTAGGAAACAACTGTTTGTAAAGTACCAGCGTAATTTGGGTCAAGCAAATATTTTAGTCTTTTCATCTCCACATTTTCTTCAAAAAAGCCTTATGAAGGCGTGTTTTATTTACCTCATTGAGATTTTTTTTAATAGCATCAGTCATCAAGAAAATTGGCAAAGAAAAATTGCAATTTTTCTTTTTTAAATTGTAATTTTATGAAAATAAATTCTTCAGTTTATACAGAAAAACAATACAATTTTTTTGGCCATTTTACATTTTTTACTATCATGTATAGATTGTCAACCAATCCAATTCTGTAACAATACTTTAATATTCGGTTAAACATTTTCAAGTATATAAAGACTAAAAGCTCATGAACAAACAAACACAGACTCAGACAAAAGGAAAGGGGGGAAATGGTGTGGAATGTTACGACCTATTAATATCCATCTCATAGAGGTCATATATTTAACATTGCCCAAAAGGAATCTCAGGGAGACCAAACAAGGTTAAATCTCTGTACAGTATTGTCATTAAGGGCCGCCCGATACTCAAAGTTCCTGATATCCTTAATGTGAGAATTTAGATCTAGTTGGGAAGGTGGAGAATTGTGCTTCCAGTGGTAGGCAATCAGACAGCGTGCTGCTGCCAACATATGTACACGCAATCTGATGGATCTCCTGGATATGGAAAATATTTAATAGAAAGAGATGAGGATCTAGAGGGACATCTTCTTAGAAAACTTGCTAAGTGAGAAGTTGAACTTTCACGCAAAACGGTATAATAAGAGGTCAGTCCCAAAAACTATGAAAAATAGCACCTCTAGACAGGATGCTCCGCCAGCAACTTATGTAAAAATTCAG
This sequence comes from Ranitomeya imitator, assembly GCF_032444005.1. Lineage (NCBI taxonomy): Eukaryota > Metazoa > Chordata > Amphibia > Anura > Dendrobatidae > Ranitomeya > Ranitomeya imitator. Next base: position 36,887,341 of record NC_091284.1, read on the forward strand.
GTGTGCTACCAGAGATGAAGAATTTTGAAGCAATTTTCTTTGTATGAAATACAAGATGCAGTCTTGGCTGCACTGGTCCATACATTTCTCCACTCTACGACGGTTGGTATTTTAACCAGATATTCCTGGCATAATGCGCAGGCGCGTGTTAGGACTGGCGGAACGCACCAAGAGAGAAGATATAGATGCGTTCGCAGTCCGGGGTCCACCGTGCAGGTGAAACCTGCTGCTAGAAAATGACAGACAATATGGCGGTATTCAAAAGTTATACACGCGTGGGTTAAACCTCACCCAGCGTGAAGAAAGCGATCCTGTTGCGTCACAGGACCGCGGTACCGCACATAGAGCGCGAGCAAGTGGTCAGCGAACTAAACCCCAACAGGGATTGTAGTCCGATTAGACCCTTGCTGGCACTACACCGCTACTGGGTGTGAAAGGAATTATATAATTAAGGCACCGAAGTGCGAACTGTGCCGTGCTGGCAGGCACCACTAAGCACCCAGACGTGGGTCAGGAAGCGCACACTGGCGCGTGGCACCGCACTGGCGGTCACAGCAGTAGACGCTGACACGTGTGTGACACGTTGAGTGATAAGTCGGGCGCTAGATAGCAGCCATACTCCATACGCGAACAATCATACAATAGGGTAGGGGTATTTAAAGAACGACTTGCACTCACAACAAACACACGTATTAAATTGTACACTAGCGCATGGCCGTGCGGTCATGCGCAGTTTATATAGTTGCAGGACAGGAAGCGGCCACAGAAACTTTGCCCTTCCAAGACCTGCCAAGAGGACCAATAGAATGCGCTGCAGAGTCTGAGCACATGACCCTCGATCTCCAACGGGAGATCTTGCCCTGGGCATGCTCAGTGTGCGCAGACAAGGACTTAGTCCCAGAGAAGTCCACTCGCTGCTGACCAGTATAGGCTTTACAGGCAGAAGCTAGAGAAGCAGCAGTAACTCTTCTCACAGAGTCAGACTGAGCGAGACGCTGGGATCGACGTCCCTGCTGAGCAGGCTCCACTGCGGCTGGAGGAGAATGGGAGACCGCAGCGGAGACGGATCGAGATTCCCCCTGTGCAGCAGAGGAAACTCGACTCCTAACATTACCCCCCCCCTCCTAGGGCCCCCCCCCATCCTTGGGCCTCGCTACGTTCGAAGGCAGCAATGAGCTGTGGGGCCCGAATGTTTTCAGCAGGCTCCCATGACCTGTTCTCTGGACCATAACCCTTCCAATCCACCAGATAGAACTTTTTGCCGCGTACCACCTTACACCCCAAAATAGCGTTCACCTCGTAATCGTCCGTAGATGAACCCGATGTCCCGGCAGATGACTCGGAAAACCGGGACATGTATACGGGTTTCAAGAGGGACACATGAAAGGTGTCGGTGATACCCAAGCGTGGAGGAAGAGCCAGGCGGTAGACCACAGGATTAACCTGTTCGAGAACCTTGAAGGGACCCAAGTAGCGAGGCGCAAACTTAGTGGACTCAACTCGCAGCCTGATGTTACGGGCGGAGAGCCACACCAAGTCGCCAGGAGCAAAGGTCGGAGCGGGGCGCCGATGAACATCGGCGGAGGACCTCATTCTCTCCTTGGAAGCCCGAATGGCATCCTGAGTGCGATCCCAAATGTCCCGTGCCTCCACAGCCCAGTCTGCCACCCTGGAATCGGCGGAAGACACGGGCATGGACACAGGTACCCGCGGATGCTGACCATAGTTAAGGAGGAATGGGGTCTGTCCAGTGGAGTCAGCTACATCATTGTTAAGAGCAAACTCCGCCCACGGTAGCAAAGATGCCCAGTCATCTTGTTTAGCAGAGACAAAATGTCGCAGATATGTGACCAAGGTTTGGTTGGCTCTCTCCACCAACCCATTCGTCTCGGGATGATATGCCGAAGAGAGATTCAACTCGATACAGAGAAGGCGACAAAGCTCTCTCCAGAACCGAGACGCAAACTGGGGACCCCGGTCACTGACAATTTTGTTTGGCATACCGTGAAGACGGAAGATGTGTTTAACAAACAATGCTGCCAAGGCCCGTGCAGAAGGTAGCCGGGGAAGCGGCACCAAATGCACCATTTTAGAAAAATGGTCGGTGATAACCCAAATGACAGTACAGCCACGTGACTTGGGCAAACCCACCACAAAGTCCATCCCGACCATCTCCCAGGGCCTGTCTGCCACCGGCAGAGAGTATAACAACCCAGCTGGCCGTTGACGGAGAGACTTATTTTTGGCACAAGAGACACATGCCCGAACGTAGTCTCCAACGTCACGAACCATATGTGGCCACCAATACATTCTCGCCAACAACTCAGATGTCCTCTTTGCCCCAAAGTGTCCACCCACTCTGGACGAATGAGCCCACGAGAGAACCTCCGGACGCAAATTGATGGGGACAAAAGTCTTGCCCGGAGGCACAGACTCAAGCGAAACTGGAGCTACGGTTCTCAGACTCTCTGAAGGGACAATGAGCCGAGGCTCGTCCTCCTCCTCCACAGTTGACACCAGGGAGAGAGAGAGAGCGTCAGCACGAATGTTCTTCTCCCCGGCGAGATAATGTAGAGTGAAGTGGAACCGGGAGAAAAACAAGGACCATCTGGCCTGACGAGAATTCAGCCGCTGGGCTGTCTGTAAATAGACCAAATTCTTGTGGTCCGTGAAGACTTGGAATGGGAACCGAGCACCCTCCAAGAGATGTCTCCATTCCGAAAAGGCCAACTTCATTGCCAACAACTCCCTATCCCCGATGGAGTAATTTCTCTCCGCTGGTGAGAAGGTTTTTAAGAAGAAGAAGCATGGATGCTTCCGACCTTGAGCATCCTTTTGATAGAGGACTGCTCCTGCACCAACGGAAGAGGCATCCACCTCCATTAGGAATGGCTTATCCACATCGGGACGATGTAAGATGGGAGCGCTAGCAAAGTGGGACTTAATAGAAGTGAAGGCCTTGGAGACCTCTTCGGACCACGATTTAGGATTCGCTCCCTTCCTGGTGAGGGATACCAAGGGAGCTACCAGGGTTGAGAAGTGGGGAATGAACTGACGATAGTAATTTATGTACACCATAAAGCGCTGCACCGCTTTCAGAGAATGGGGTTCCTGCCAGTCCATCACTGCCTGTAGTTTGGCAGGATCCATAGCCAATCCCTGGGCCGAGATGATGTAGCCCAGGAAAGGTAAAGACTCCTGCTCAAACATACACTTCTCCAATTTGGCATAGAGGAAGTTTGCCCGTAGGAGGTCGAAGACTTTGCAAACATCTCTCCGGTGGGAGTCAATATCTGGAGAGTAGATAAGAATATCATCCAGATAGACTACGACCGAGGTGGAAAGCATATCCCGGAAGATATCGTTCACAAAGTCTTGGAAAACGGCTGGGGCATTACAGAGCCCGAAGGGCATCACCAGATATTCATAGTGCCAATCCCTGGTGTTAAAGGCCATCTTCCATTCGTCCCCCTCACGGATGCGAATCAGGTTGTAAGCACCCCGCAAATCTAATTTAGTAAATACCCTTGCTCCCCGAAGTCTATCGAATAACTCAGATATCAAGGGCAAAGGATACTTATTCTTAACGGTGATGGCGTTAAGACCCCTGTAGTCTATGCATGGGCGCAATTCCCCATTCTTCTTCTGCACGAAGAAGAAGCCTGCCACAGCAGGTGACACTGACTTCCTAATGAATCCTCTTGCCAGATTTTCCTGGATGTACTGTGACATTGCCTCCGTCTCCGGGAGAGATAGCGGATAGACTCGACCCCGGGGAGGCTCAGCACCAGGCAAGAGATCAATAGGACAGTCATAGGGGCGATGAGGCGGAAGGACCTCCGCCGCCTTTTTGGAGAACACGTCTGCATAAGACCAATACTGCTTGGGGAGAGAGGAAAGATCTGCGGGTACCTCAGTAGTAGCAACCTGAACGCACTCCCTCTGACACATACCCCCACAAGATTCACCCCAACCCAGAATTCTGCCTGAGGACCACTCGATATGAGGAGAGTGGTACCGTAGCCAAGGTATTCCCAACAGGACCTCATCAATTCCTTCCGGAATGACGAGCAGAGAAATTATCTCCTGATGAGATGGCGACATGGACAGAGTAAAAGGGATGGTCTGGTGTGTTATCTGTGAGGGCAATGTCGACCCATTCACCACTCGCACCGTTACTGGTTGAGCAAGCATAACCAGGGGTATTGCGTGACGTTGGGCAAAGGCTGAAGACATAAAATTGCCCTCCGCCCCAGAATCCACGCAGAGCTCTACCGAGTGGGAGAATGAGCCAATAGTAATTGTCCCCTTAAAGGACAACTTAGAGGCAAACGTCGCCGTGTCTAGCGTACCTCCACCTACTACCACTAGACGCTGACGTTTCCTCGACCGCTGAGGACATCTGGTGGCTACATGTCCTGACTGCTGGCAAACATGACAGACCCTGAGTGCACAAGCGGTCCGGGACTTAGATCCTGCTTGTGACACTTCCCAGGCCTCATGTGACTCAGGAACCAGGACCGGAAATTCCAGAGGTTTGGCGAAAGTAGGAGCCAGCCGAAACCTCTGCCTACACTGGGCTCGCTCTAACCTCCGCTCGTTAAAACGGAGGTCAATTCGAGTGGAGACAGTTATTAACTCCTCCAGTGTGGCAGGAATTTCCCTAGTGGCCAGAGCGTCCTTTACGTGGTCAGCCAAGCCCCTCCAAAATATGGGGATAAGAGCTTTATCCGACCAATCCAGCTCAGATGCTAAGGTGCGGAATTGGACGGCAAAATGACTGACCAAGGACTCACCCTGAGTTAATGCCAGCAATTGGAGCGCAGTATCATGGGTGACTTGAGGTCCTAAAAAGACCTGTTTCAGAGCGCTCAGAAACAGCGGAGCACTCTGCACCACATGATCGCCACGCTCCCACAGCGGCGTAGCCCATTCCAACGCCCTGTCCGACAATAGACAGAATAAATCCCACCTTAGCCCGCTCTGTGGGAAAACATGTAGCCAGGAGCTCGAGGTGAATAGAGCACTGACTCACAAATCCCCTACAAAACTTGCTATCACCAGAAAATTTTTCTGGCAGCGGGAGGCGAGATAATGTCGGAACAGGGGTGGCAATGGACATAGTAGCTGCAGCCACGCTGGCAGCCTGTACAGCTACTGCAGTAACATCCACAGCTGAGGTCGCGCTCTCGAGTGCCGCCAACCTACCCTCCAGCTGCTGGACATGCCGCAGAGATTGCTGTTTGTCTGTCATCACTAGCCAGACCCTGGCGCTAGTGTAATGTTAGGACTGGCGGAACGCACCAAGAGAGAAGATATAGATGCGTTCGCAGTCCGGGGTCCACCGTGCAGGTGAAACCTGCTGCTAGAAAATGACAGACAATATGGCGGTATTCAAAAGTTATACACGCGTGGGTTAAACCTCACCCAGCGTGAAGAAAGCGATCCTGTTGCGTCACAGGACCGCGGTACCGCACATAGAGCGCGAGCAAGTGGTCAGCGAACTAAACCCCAACAGGGATTGTAGTCCGATTAGACCCTTGCTGGCACTACACCGCTACTGGGTGTGAAAGGAATTATATAATTAAGGCACCAAAGTGCGAACTGTGCCGTGCTGGCAGGCACCACTAAGCACCCAGACGTGGGTCAGGAAGCGCACACTGGCGCGTGGCACCGCACTGGCGGTCACAGCAGTAGACGCTGACACGTGTTTGACACGTTGAGTGATAAGTCGGGCGCTAGATAGCAGCCATACTCCATACGCGAACAATCATACAATAGGGTAGGGGTATTTAAAGAACGACTTGCACTCACAACAAACACACGTATTAAATTGTACACTAGCGCATGGCCGTGCGGTCATGCGCAGTTTATATAGTTGCAGGACAGGAAGCGGCCACAGAAACTTTGCCCTTCCAAGACCTGCCAAGAGGACCAATAGAATGCGCTGCAGAGTCTGAGCACATGACCCTCGATCTCCAACGGGAGATCTTGCCCTGGGCATGCTCAGTGTGCGCAGACAAGGACTTAGTCCCAGAGAAGTCCACTCGCTGCTGACCAGTATAGGCTTTACAGGCAGAAGCTGGAGAAGCAGCAGTAACTCTTCTCACAGAGTCAGACTGAGCGAGACGCTGGGATCGACGTCCCTGCTGAGCAGGCTCCACTGCGGCTGGAGGAGAATGGGAGACCACAGCGGAGACGGATCGAGATTCCCCCTGTGCAGCAGAGGAAACTCAACTCCTAACAGCGCGAGATGACACTTTAATGCGCAGGCGCAAAATACAACGCCAACGTCAGGAAGAAGTTTCTTAGTGAAAAGCCGGAGGTGGGGAGAATCGGAGATTAGCCCACGCCCATCGGACTGGACCGGAGTGATTGACAGCCGAAAAGGCTGAGTTTACTAAGGTATTTTGGCAGCAAATCTGGGGAATCAGGGGATAATAAAGGCCCTATTGTAAAGCACAGCTCAGGCCCTATTGAACGCTATTTTTAGCTCATATTGAAAAAACGGGGTGACAGGTTCCCTCTAGCATTTACCATTTACCTTTTTTTTTACAAACATTTTAGTTCAGAACCAATTTTTTTAATTTTTACAAGTGTAACAAGAGAAAATGAACCTTAAAATTTGTTTTGCAATTTCTCCTAAATACGTCGATACCCCATATGTGGGGGTAAACCACTGTTTGGGCGCACGGCAGAGCTTGGAAGAGGAGTGCCGTTTGTCTTTTTTAATGCAGAAGGCTTGAATTGAGATCAAGTGCTTCACAGAAGTTTATAACGTAGATCCGTGATAATATAAAAATCGTATTTTTTCCACAAAAATTATTTTTTCGCCCCCAAATTTTTATTTTCACAAGGGTAACAGGACAAATTAGACCAAGAAAGGTGTTGTGCAAGTTGCCCTGAGTACATCGATACCCCATATGTGGGGGTAAAACACTGTTTAGGCGCACGACAGAGCTCGGAAGGGAAGCAGTGCAGTTTGCCTTTTTCAATGCAGAATTGGCTGGAATGGAGATCGGACGCCATGTCGCGTTTGGAGAGCCCCTGATGTGCCAAAGCAGTGGAAATCCCCCACAAGTGACACCATTTTGGAAACTAGACCCCTTAAGGGTATGTGAACAAGTCAGAATTTCTTGCAGAAATTTTCCTGACAAAATCCGGACATTTCTGCCAGAAATCCGCATGTGTTTTTACCGCGATTTTCACGTTTTTGTGCGTTTTTCCCCAAATGCATAGAATAGCGGGAAAAACGCAAAAAATCCGCAAAATTAATGAACATGCTGCTTTTTTTACCGCGATGAGATTTTTTCGCAGAAAAAAACACATCATGTGCACAAAACATGCAGAATGCATTCTAAATGATAGGATGCATAATGTATGTGTTTTTAATAAGTTTTTATGGCATTTTTACCGCAAAAAAAACTGAACGTGTGCACATAGCCTAAGGAACTTTTATAGATGTGTGGTGAGCAATTTGAACCTCCAAGTGCTTCACAGAAATTTATAACGTAGAGCCATAAATATAAAAAAATCATATTTTTACAACAAAAATTATCTTTTCACCCCAACATTTTTACTTTCACAAGATAAGCAGGAGAAATTGGATGCCAAAAGTTATTGTGCAATTTGTCCTGAGTACACTGATACCCCATATGTGGGGGGGGGGGGGACCACTGTTTGGGCACATGGGAGGGCTCAGAAGGGAAGGAGCACCGTTTTGGAATGCAGACTATGATAGAATGGTCTGCGGGCGTCATGTGTTTGCAGAGCCCCTGATGTGCCTAAACAGTAGAAACCTCCCGCAAGTGACCACATTTTGGAAACTAGACTCCTCAAGGAACTTATCTAGATGTGTGGTGAGCACTTTGAATGCCCAAATGCTTCACAGAAGTTTATGACACAGAGCCGTGAAAATAAAAAATCTTTTTTTCCCCCATAAATGATTTTTTAGCCCCCAATTTTTTTTATTTTCCCAAGGGCAACAGGAGAAACTGGACCGCAAAAGTTGTTGTTCAATTTGTCCTGAGTACGCTGATGCCCCATATGTGGGGGTAAACCACTGTTTGGGCGCACGGCAGAGCTCAGAAGGGATGGAGCACCATTTGGCCTTTTTGAACGCAAAATTGGCTGGAATCAATGGTGGAGCCATGTCGCGTTTGGAGACCCCCCTGATGTACCTAAACAGTGAAAAAAAAACAATTCTAAATCCAACCCTAACCCCAACACACCCCTAACCCTAATCCCAACCCTAACCATAACCCTAATCACAATCCTAACCTCAACACACCCATATCCCTAATCAAAACCCTAACCCCAACACACCCCTAACCCTAATCCCAAACCTAATTAAAACCCTAACCCCAACAGACTCCTAACCCTAATCCCAACCCTAATCAAAACCCTAACCCCAACACACCCCTAACCCTAACCACAAACCAAATCCCAACCCTAATCCCAATACACCCGAAACCCCAACCCTAATCCCAAACCTACCCTAATCCCAACCCTAACCCCTAATCTCAACCCTAACCCTAATCCCAACTCTATGCCTAACTTTAGCCCCAACTCTAACCCTAACTTTAGCCCAACTCACTTTAGCCCAACTGTAACCGTAATTGGAAAATGGAAAGAAATTTTCTTTATTTTATATTTTTTTACGAACTAAGGGGATGATAAAGGGGAGGGTTTATTTACATTTTTTTTTTATTTTGATTATTGTGATAGGGTCTATCACAGTGACCAAAATGAACCAATAGGAAAAATCTTCCTATTGCTGCTGGGTGCTGGCCAGCAGATCTTGGCGGGTGCACTGCGCATGCGCCCGCCATTTCCTCCCGGAAGAAGCCGGAGACACGGGGGACTTCGGGGGGCCCTAGAGGGACAACGGAGGTACCGGGGAGGATCGCGGACTCTATTTCTCTCTCCTCTGATGTGCGATCACATCAGAGGAGAGAGAAATTAAATGGGAGATAGTTTTTTTCTTTTGTGACCTCCATTACATGGTTAGTAACGGCGATCGCAAAACAGGTGTCAGTAAAAACTGACCCCAATCATGTTCTTTGGGGTCTCGGCTACTCCCGGCAGCAGAGACCCCGAGATCTGCCGGGTGCCGGCAGATCCAGCGCACTGCGCATGCGCCAGCCATTTTCTTCCCAGGAGAAGATCGCGGCACCCATGGGGTGAAGCACGAGGGCCGAGGAGCACCGTTGTCATCTTCATCAATAATGGAGTACAAAATGTGAGCCTGGATTAATTCTCCCCCACCTCCCAAATGTATAAAGAAACGTTTATGAATATTTTTGACAGGTGGGTGATTTTCACAAAACAGTTTTTGGAGTTTTTTAAACTGATGTATTAACTTTATTCTTTTGGTTTGTTTTATGACAATAAAAAGAGTATATCATTTTTTATGTTTTACATTTTGCTTTGCTATTTTTGGACAATAAAAACAGTAAAACAATCTTTTGATTTATGTTACCAGATTTAGAGAGCCATATAACCGTATTTTAGATTTTGTTTATTTTTGTATGATGATTTCTCCGTGTATGATTTATATGGTCCTGTTTTTTGCTAAATGAGTTGACACTTATTTTTGCATGACATCCGTTCTTTATTTATCATAAAAATTCAGTGTGCTGGATCCAATTTTCATCCATTTTTGGGCGTGTCCGTTTTTACCATCCGTGTGTTATCCGGTAACAAAACAAACTATCTTGTTCTAGTTAGTAACCACTCAGTGAAAAGGACAGCACAAGGATGCAACTTGCCCCATTCACTTGAATGGATGAGTTTGGTCTTCAAATCTTACCAAATAAGGACATGTCTCCAATCAGAGAGGTTTTGTAGGGTCTTACATTGATAGTCTATGCGTAAGAAAATCCCTTTTATCCTCGAGTCTCCCATACCCTCTGATGCAGTATAGAAAGGTGAAAAAAAACAAGGTTAACTAACCCAAAAAAACACTTTTGTGGAAAAAAAAAGTACACTAGTTGCATAAGTTCCTATACATATACACTGAGATTGGTGACCCGGCACTACATTGGCATTGCTTCAAAGAGACAAGGCAGCGAAAATCCCTCACGACTGCTGTGTATAGGAGCCATCATAGCAGCTAGATTTCACCCACCAGCTCAGAAACAATTGAAAATTAGAGACAGAGCCTGGACAGAGGAAAATTGGTGACAAATGCAAGATACAAGTAATATAAGTGTTATTCCTCTTGTGCAAACACATGGCATCTTTTTTTTTTTTTATAAAAAGAGGCCTGATATTTACTTAAAGGGAATGTCAGAAGCTTTTTGGTATGTAATGTGAAAGCAGCATTAGGTAGGGGCCGACACCCTGATTCTATAGATGTATCGCTTACTAGGCTGTATTTTTCTGTTTCAATAAAATCAGTATTTTACCAGCAGGACATTATCACTACAGGACTAGGTGTCTCATGCCTCCTAGTCCAACCACGCTCCCAAGCACTGATACAGCACAGAAAGCAGCCAATCAGTGGTGTGGGCGGGGCTATACACAGCTCAGTGTTCCGTGCTCTGCTAGATCTGCAGCAGGGAAAACTGATTTTATCACAATTGCTGCACCCAGTAAACTAAATGATACATTGCTGGAATCAGGACCTCTGCCTCTACATCATTCTGCTGATAGATTCCCTTTAAAATAAGTATGGATGCTAAATGTCTCTCCCGACTTTTTAAATGTGGAGTGTTATGAAGCAAATAGACATTACAAGGTAGCATACTTTAATACACGCCATAACCAAAGTCATGTCCAATCTGCTTCAACGTAGTTTCCGTGGCACCATTTTATCATTATTTGCCACCTTACAAGCAGTGGAGCGTGATCGGTTTTGACACATTGAATATATTTACACTTGGCACAGAACTGGTTTATTAACAGTTACAGGATCGAGTTACGTGCCGAGTCCAAACACTGAGTCTTGTTAGAACGTAACATTCCATAAACTGGCACAAACCACACGGTTATGTTCAGAGCAGTACCCAAGTGCTGCCAGCTCCGGGTTTTCTACTTTTTTTCAGGCTTCAGATATGGACATTTTTTTTTTTGAACAACTATAAAATAAATTTCATGAGCGAAAACAGATTTTCAAGGTAAAGTAAGAAGGTGTTTTCTATGGGTTTTGTTTCTATAAAAATGATTTAAGAGGAAAATATACTAAAGCCAGTGAACAATTTATAAGAAAATAATAATCTTTATTTTTATATAGCGCTAACATATTCCGCAGCGCTTTACAGTTTTGAAGTCAGTTTACTTTGTGACATAGCTCTGGTCTGCTCTGTTTTTGCCTTTAGATGAGGTTATAGGTGTGAAACCATAGAAAAACACCAAAATTAATTAATGTTGAGAATAGTCTTAAAAATAAAAGTTTAAGAACTTTTTTTATTATATGGATCCAACTGTCCATGGTCACATCCTAATTGGTTTAAAAATCCATGAGACTGGAGACAATGATGGGGGTAGTGATTTTTATGGGCCCACTATCCTGAGGGCACGCCATCTCATGTTTTTAGAACATGTATACATGGACTTTTAATAGCATAATATTTTTGCATTCACTTAACGTGCAGGATATATCAACAGCTTAGAATTTACCATCTTAGAATAGTCTAAATTGGCCAGCTACTGACTCTAAAGTCCACTCCAAATGGAATTGTCTTCTGCTCGACCATCATGGCCCTAATCAAGCAGGAACCCATTATTGTGTAAGAATTGGGGCCCAACAAATAATTCTCTAGTGGGCACGATCCACACAAAGCAAGGAGGATGGCATCACAAGAAGACAGGAGGTGCCGGTTCAAGACAGTGACGCCCGTCGGACTGGACCGCCACATAGGTATTATAAAAGGTCTATTTTTTTTCTTCCAGGCAAGGACGATTGAAAAAAAAAAAAATTTTGCAATAGAGATTTCATTGCGCGAAAGTAACCAAAATTACCGTATATGCTCGAGTATAAGACGAGATATTCAGCCCAAAAAAATGGGCTGAAAGTGCCCCTTTCGGGCTTATACTCGAGTCATGGTCGGCGGGTGAGGGGGAGCGACGACGGTCACATATTCACCTGCTCCTGGCACGGTCCCTGGCAGCTTCTCCCGGACAGATGGTCTCAGGCGCCAGCAGCTTCTTTCCCTGTTCAGCTGTCACGTGGTACCACTCATTAAAGTAATGAATATGGACTCCACTCCCATAGGGGTAGAGCTGCATATTCATTCCTGTAATGAGCGGTACCATGTGACCGCTGACAGAGGAAGAAGCTGCCGATGCCGGAGACCATCTGTCCAGGAGAAGCTGCCAGGGACCGCGCCGGGAGCAGGTGAGTATTTAATATTTATGTTTCCTCGCTCCACCGTCGCCCCGTCTTCCGCGTCCTCTGCAGTGACTGTTCAGGTCAGAGGGCGCGATGACGTATTAGTGTGTGCGCTGCCCTCTGCCTAAACAGTCACTGCGGAGAGCAGCGGGCAGCGAGGAGAGGTATGCCATTTTTGTTTTTTACTGCAGCAGCAGCATTATATGTGGCACATTGTTATATGGAGCATCTTATGGGGGCCATAATGAACTGCATGGAACATTATATGTGGAAAATTTTTATATGGAGCATCTTATGGGGCCATAAGGAACTGTATGGAGCATTATATGTGGCACATTGTTATATGGAACATCTTATGGGGTCATAATGAACTGTATGGAGCATTATATGCGGCACATTTTTATATGGAGCATCTTATGGGGCCATAATCAGCATTTGTGCAGCATTATATGGGGCATAATAGTCTATGGAGCATCTTATGGGGCCATAATCAACATTTGTACAGCATTATATGGGGAATATTTTAATATGGAGCATCTTATGGGGCCCATCATAAATTTTATGAAGCATTATATGGGGCGTATTTTGTATGGAGCATCTTATGGGGCCCATCATGAACTGTATGGAGCATTATATGAGGCTCCTGATTCAATATGGATATTCAAAAATACTTAACCTACTGATGTCTCAATTAATTTTACTTTTATTGGTATCTATTCTTATTTCTGACATTTACCGGTAGCTGCTGCATTTTCCACCCTAGGCTTATACTCGAGTCATTAAGTTTTCCCAGTTTTTTGTTGCAAAATTAGGGGTCTCGGCTTATACTTGGGTCGGCTTATACTTGAGCATATACAGAATGTAAATTCGGTACCACTATAATCGCATCGACCCATACTATTAATATATTACATAATTTGTCCAGCGCGGTGAATACAGTTAGAAAAAAAAATATGAAACACAGTATCAGAATTGCTGTTTTTTTCTTTTCCACCTTCATCAAAAGTGATCAAAAAGTCATAAATAATATCAATCAAAACTATAGTATAAAAACCGTCATACAACTCTGTCTACAGAAAAATGAAAGCTTTATGGGTCTCAGAATATTGCAAACCCACCAATAATAATTTTTCTTTAATTGATTTTATTTTTTATTGAAAGCAGTGAAACACAATAAATCGTACAAAAATTGGGAATGTGCAGCTAAATGTACCAGAAAATGCTGCCACTGAAAACTACGTCTTGTGACGCCAACAAAAAAAAGCCCTCATACAGTTCCTTTGATGGAAAATTGTAAAACGTATGGCTCACAGCATATGGAGTAGGAAAAACCAATAATTTTTTCATGTCTAAAGTCATAAAACATTGTATACATTTGGCACTGCCACAATTGCGCTGACACACGGAATAAAGTTAATATTTCATTTCTGCAGTACTTAAATAGCTTAAAATTTAAAACGTCCAAAAAAAAAACAACCTGCAAAATTGCTGTTAATTTTCTGTATCTTCAAATAATGATTTAATAAAACTTAGATAATGTTCTCATAATCTGAGAGCTGCATATTGGAGGGCAGAGGCCCTGATTCCAACAATGTGTCACTTACTGGGTTACTTAGTGTAGTTTTTATAAAACCACTCCGCGTCGGACTGGAGTATCAAAGGCCCACCAGTAACATTGACTTTGAGGGGCCCCCTTTTTACCTGCATACAAATATTACTCTATCCTCATACACAAATTTACCTATATATCTATATAATAATAAACTGGGTAGTTTGGTTAATGAGTGATGAGATGCTGTTTTTATTTGTAGAGTGAATCAAGTGAATTATGCCAAGTACTGCCCATACAGTGGGGTTAGGAGGTCAGATCTGCATTGGGGCCCACTGGGGGATTCCCCTGTTACCCTATGGGCCAGTCCGAGCCTGAATCCACTGCTTTATCAGCAGGAGATTATCACTAGAGGACTAACAGCAGGTAGTCAAGCATATTCATGAGCTCTGTTTAACTCCGTCCCATCACCTGTGGGTGACCTGACATGGGCTGTAACATAGGAGATTCCCCCACAATCTAACATATATGAAGATACTGCAAGGAAGAGTGGGCAAAAATTGTTATTTCTAATAGACTCGTGCCCCAAAAGACTGAATGCTGCCAAAAATTCAAAGGGTACTTCAATTATGTATTAGTTTGAGACTGTGCATATTTATGCAAAAACATTATTTTAGTTGTTTATTGTTCTTTTCCCCCCTGGAAAGATTACAGTTTATATTTCTAAGGGAGGTATACTGAGTATGGGTTACATTGAAGGTGGACAAGGTTCTGAAATGATTCTTCTTGGAAGGATCGTTTTGCATGACAAAAACTCAGCTATAAAAATGGGGAATGTAAGTATTTGATTTTGCTGGTACAAAGAATGGAGAGGTCTGAAATTTTTAGCGTAGGTACACTTCACCTGTGAGACAGAATCTTTAAAAAAATCCAGAAAATCACATTGTATGATTCTTACATAATTAATTTGCATTTTATTACATGAAGTATTTTATACAATAGAAGAACAGAACTTAATATTTGGTACAGAAACCTTTGTTTACAATTACAGAGGTCAGACATTTCCTGCAGTCCTTGTCCAGGTTTGTACACACTGTAGGAGGGATTTTGGCCCATTCCTCCAGAGGCTCTCCAGATCCTTTCAGGTTTCGGTATTGGTCAACATTGAGTTTCAGCTCCCTCCAAAGATTTTCTATAGGGTTCAGGTCTGGAGACTGGCTCGGCCACTCTAGGACATTGAAATGCTTCTTACTGAGCCACTCCTTTGTTGCTCTGGCTGTATGTTTCGGGTCATTGTCATGCTGGAAGACCCAGTCATGACCCATCTTCAATGCTCTTACTGAGGGAAGGAGGTTGTTAGCCAAAACATCCATCCGCTCATCAATACGGTGTAGTCATCCAGGTCTCTGCAGAAAAACATCCCTAAAGTATGATGTTTTCCCCCACCATGCTTCACTGTTGGAACAGCGTTTTTGGGATTGTACTCATCCTTCTTCCTCCTCCAAATATGGTGAGTGGAGTTGATAACAAAAAGTTCTATTTTGGTCTCATCTGACCACATGACCTCATCCCTTGCCTCCTCTGGATCATCCAGATGGCCATTGGCAAATTTCAAACAGGCCTGGGCATATGCTGGTATGAGCAGGGAGACTTTGTGTGCCCTGCAGGATTTTAATCCATGACAGCAAAGTGTGGAGTCACACTAGCGATTTTAAAATCAGTCAGATTTTGATGCAGGAGAGTCTGACGAGTGTAATACAAGTGTCATGCGTTCTTCATGTGAGTACAATATGATTTTCACACCTACCATATGATTTACATCCGAATGCAGTGTTATTGCTATCCAACTGCAATGCGATTTTAGTTTGAGCTTTTACAAACACCAATTATCTATGTCATTTACACATCGTTTTTATAGGAAATATTCTTCAAAACACACACATATATACATATATATAATAGATTTAATAAAAGCCGGCAATTCATCTGTCACGTACAGTAATATCACAGTATGAAAGGTTAGAACAGAATATATAGAATAGATATATACACATAGGATAGATAGATAGATATCAATGACACACACACACACATATATATGTACTTATATTACATAGATATATATATATATATATATATATATATATATATATATATATATATATATATATATATAAGAAAAGCTGGCAATTCATTTGGTGTGTACTGTAAAATCACTGCAGGAGCCGACAGGACAGAAGAGATGGATTACATACAGTAAATACACAAAAAATAGTTATATAGATGTCAGTGACAAATACAATTAGTACAGTGTGTGTGCAGCTTACTGTTCATGTAATTAATTAGTAAAACATTATTTTTCTGAAAAAAATGACGTGGGCTCCTGCATAATTTTGTTAACCAGCAAAGGAAAAGCTGACCTCTGGGGGCCGATGTTTATAGCCTGGGAAGAAAGTAATACCCATGGAGCTTCCCAGGCTATTAATATCAGCTCACAGCTGTATACTTAGCCTTTACTGGCTATTAAGATGGGGGACCCAAATGACTAGCATGATGCGACCATACAGCCTGTTAGGTGTTGAGTTCCCACAGCTGCACAGGGGGAATCTCAAACCATGTCCTCTGCAGTCTCCCATTCTTCCTCAGCCACAGAGCAGCCTGCTCAGCAGAGACTTCGGTCTCAGCGTCTTGCTCAAGCTGATACTGTGCATCTGGTTACTGCTGCCGTCCCAGGTCCAGCTATTGTAACCAGCATTAGTCAGCGGCAAACAGACGTTCCTGGGACTAAGTCCTGCTTTTTGCCCACTGAGCAAGCCCGTGGGACGACCTCTCATTGGAGGTCGGGAGTCACATGCCCAGGTCCTCAAGAGGCAACTATAAAAGGTCCGCATGGTCGCTCGGCCATGCGCTAGTATAAACAGAAGTCATGTGCTTGTATTTTGTGGTGAAAGCTCCTACTTGAACCCTTTCCCTAGCGTTGTCATTTGAGTGTGGGTGATTGGAGCTGACTAGCGCCAGTTAGTGCCATCCAGCACTGTGCACGTTTCTCCAGCGTCAATATAGCAGCGTTTGCCAGTGTGGCGCCGTGCGTATGTAGTGCGCTCTCCTCTCCCTAGTTAGAATGGTTAGTGGCGTTTGCCTGCGCGACGCTGCACGCACTTATTGCGCTAAATATATTAGTTAGGTTTTTCCCTGGCACTGCAGGTGCACCGCCGAACACTAGTAGGTCTAGAGGGACTCTAACCCTGTGTCCTTGGGGTAGAGTTCTGTGACCAAACACTAGCGTTCGTTCAGCGGTATAGCGGCTCTGTGATGCAACAGGGTCCGTCTCCATACATACCGGGAGACGTTAACACGTGTGTGTTCTCATTATATCGCCATATACTGTCCGCCATTACCGAGCAGCAGGTATCATCTCTGCACGGAGGACCCCGAGCTGCAAACGCAGCTTAGTCATTGTGAAGAAAACTGGTTCCTCCCACGTCACCAATCCATGACGTAACTACACAAGCACAGCTCTCCGGCGCCTCCTTCGTCTCTCAGGTCAATAAGGGAACTGCACCTAGAGCAAATGGCCGCCGGGGAGACTGCCCTGTTATCCACGCTGGGTATTCTAAGATTCGCAATCAGAATAAAAGGATCAGCCCAAAATTATTGCCTTAAGGCGCACTAGATAATTACAAGAAATATACAGTAAAAATATACCAAGAGTTACAGTCAAAGTAAAATATAACAATAATAGTACAAGGCTTAGAGGTATAAAGCTGGAGGTCAATTTACCAGGTTGAAGGTCGCTTGTGGAGGCCGGGGAGCTCTGCGTTCCACAGATACAAGACTTCTAGTTGCCGGGCAGCACCCAAAAACCATGTGCTTGCTCCCCTCTGGCTGGCATATGCCCTGTTCCTTATTTCATCATCATCATCTTCTTCTGTTTGTCTGACTCTCCATGTGTCCTCAGCTCTTAATCCTTCTGTGTCCCTCCCCCCTGTACCTGGGTGGGCTAACAATCTCCACCTTTCAGCTTCCCTGCAGAATCTATTCCCAATACCTAATAAATGGAATAACTTCTCTCAGGATGATCGGATCATTACACGAACGGTACGAGCGCATGTGGGTTGTTCTGCCGGTCATACAGGGATCAAACCTGGACCCATTCGATCGCTGTGGGAGGCTAATCTCTATATCTCAGGTTCCAGAACTCTCACTGACCCGGGAGCTGCACTGTCAGATGCGCAATTTCTTCAGGGCTATGAGGATATATTTTATGAGCCTGTACCTCGGACGATGGGTCCATAATTCATAATTTCATGTTGTAGATGGTCCGGCTGGGAAGGCAATAGACGTGTCCTCCTGTAGCCATCTGACATGTATGTTTTAATTGAGCCCCCAGGCACCTCCATGCCCCCTGCTGGCGTGACTTCCTCATTCAAGCTCTGAAGTGCCATCTGCCTGCTACACTGGTCTCAGTCCATTACCATACTAAAGGGTCTTCATTCAAGTTGGGAAAAGGTTGGGCCAGTAGTGATCATGTCCCTGCAGACCTGTGACCAGGTGAATTCTCATATGAGACAAAATGGAGTCAGGCCAATCTCTGATAGGAGGCCAGCGTTATGCCCCATATCCAAGATGGCGGCTGCTCCCTCTTCACAGTCATATCTTTATATTTTTTGGTGCGTTCCGCCAGCCTTAGCAGCCTGTCTTCCAGCCGGCTTTTCTTATATCTATATATGTACAGTATGTAATAAATATAGATATATAGCTCTGGCAAAAATTAAGAGACCACTGCAAAATTTTGTTTTTGTCTGATTTTTCTCTTCCTTCGTATATTTTTGAGTAAAATGTAAATTGTTATTTTATTCTATAAACTACGGACAACATGTCTCCGAAGTTCCAAGCAATATATTTTGTATTATTTCCTGAAAATGAAAAATGGTCAAAATAACAAAAAATGCATTGCTTGAAGACCTCAAATAATGCAAATAAAAAAACAAAAAAAAACCAAATTCATAATCATTTAGAAACAACAATACTAATGTTTTAACTCAGGAAGAGTTCGGAAATCAATATTTTGTGGAATAACCACGATTTTTAATCACAGCTTTAATGTGTCTTGGCATGCTTTCCACCAGTCTTTCACACTGCTTATGGGTGACCTTATGCCACTCCTGGTACAAAACTTGAAGCAGTTCTTCTTTGTTTGATGGCTTGTGACTATTCATCTTCCTCTTGATTACATTTCAGAGGTTTTTAATGGGGTTCAGGTCTGGAGATTGGGCTGGCCATGACAGGGATTTGATGTGATGGTCCTTCATTCACATCTTGATTGACCTAGCTGTGTGGCATGGCACATTGTCCTGCTGGAAAAAAACAGTCCTCAGAGTTGGGGAACATTGCCTAAGCAGAAGGAATGAACTGTTTTTCCAGGATAATATTGCATGCGGCTTGATTCATACGTCCTTCGCAAAGATTAACCTGTTCAATTGCAGCCTTGCTGAAGCATCCCCAGATCATGACCAATCCTCCACCAAATTTCACAGTGGGTGCAAGACACTGTGGCTTGTATGCCTCTCTAAATCTCCGTCTAACCAGTAGACGACCAGGTGTTGGGCAAAGCTGAAAATTAGACTCATCAGAGAAGGTTACCTTACTCTAGTCCTCTATGGTCCAATCCTTATGGTCTTTGGCAAACTTCAGCCTGGCTCTCCTTTGCTTCTCATTCTCATCTGCAAGGCTTTTTTTTAGCTTTACATGACTTGAGTCCTGCCTCTAGGAGACTGTTCCGAACTATTCTTGCCATGCACTTCACCCCAGCAATTTGCCATTCCTTTTGTAGGACACTTGATGTCATCCTGCGGTTGCTGAGTGACATTCGAATAAGATGACGGTAATCCCGCTCAGTGGGGAGTCGTTTTCGCCCTCTGCCGGTTTGTAGCTTTGTTGTCCCCAATGTCTGCTGCTTGACCTTGTTGTAATGGACTGCCATCTTAGAAATGTTAAGGATGGAGGCACTGTGTCCCTCTGCTAGTAAAGCCAGAATTGAGCCCTTCTTTTCCTCACTTAAGACTTTTCTTTTCAACTTTGGCATGATTCAAAAATATTTTTTCATTCTTATTACTTTTGGGATATAACTAGAACTTGTTTTGCCATCCAGCTTGTCCTATTGCAAGAGGATTGTGAACATCACAGCAGGGTTTTTTTAAACTTTCCTTTGTTAAATGAGATTTGGTTCAGGTGATCACCTAATCAGAAGCACATTAAGTAGAATGCAGTGTAGTGATGAGCGAATATACTCGTTACTTAAGATTTCTCGAGCATGCTCAGGGGTCCTCCGAGTATTTTTTAGTGCTCGGAGTTTTAGTTTTTCTTGCCGCAGCTGAATGATTTACATCTGATAGCTAGCATAAGTACATGTGGGGGTTGCCTGGTTGCTATCAGATGTAAATCATTCAGCTGCGGCAAAAAAAACTAAATCTCCGAGCACTAAAAATACTCAAAGGACCCCCGAGCATGCTCGAGAAATCTCGAGTAACGAGTATATTCGCTCATCACTAATGAGGTGTACTCCGGTAGGAATTCAACTGTGCAGTGGTCTCTTAATTTTTGCCAGAGCTCTATACATACATGTGTATGTCACTGACATCTAAATATCTATGCTATCCTAACCTGTCAGTGTGATTTTACTGTATGCAGCACATGAATTGCAGGCTTTTCAAAGGAGATCGGTGTGTAAAAATCGGACAGCAATTGCATGGTCCGAGTGTTGTGCAATGTTTTTCTCGCACCCATTGACTTCCATCACAGGATGCCATCCGATTTCCAATTACAATCGCAGCATGCTGTAAGTTTTTCCAGTCCGATTGTGATTTGATCTGAGCTGGAAAAAGAAAATGTAGATGAACACACAATGATAGAATAAAATGGGTCCGAATGCAATCTGATTTTTAATTGGATTGCATTCGTAAAATTTCATCGCAAGTGGGAATGAGCCTCAACAGTAATGTTTGAGACTGTGGTCCCAGCTCTCTTCAGGTCCTCCCATGTAGTTCTGGGCTGATTCCTTACCTTTTCTCAGAATCATCTTTACCCGACGAGGCGAGATCTTGCATGGAGCCCGGGACCAAGGAAGATTGACAGTCATCTTGTGTTTCTTCTATTTTCTATCAATTGTGCCAACAGTTGTTACCTTCTCACCAAGCTGCTTGCTTATTGTCCTGTAGCTCATCCCAGCCTTGTGCAGGTCAACACTTTTGTCCCCGGTGTCCTTTGATAGCTGTTCGGTCTTGGCCATGGTGGAGAGGTTGGAGTGTGTGGACAGGTGTCTATTTTACAGGTAACGAGTTCAAACAGGTGCAATTAATACAGGTAAAGAGTGCAGAGTAGGAGGCTGCTTAAAGAAAAACTGACAGGTTTGTGAGAGCCAGAATTCTTGCTGGTCGGAAGGTGATCAAACACATATTTCATGCAATAAAATTCACTTTATTTAAAAATCATACAATGTGATTTTCTGTTTTTTTTATTTTTAGATTCTGTTAGGTGAAGTGTACCTACGATAAAAATTGCAGACCTCTCCATTCTTTGTGGGTGGGAAAAGTTATATATAATAACATTTGTTCAGACTGCTTAACAAGGGTACATATTATTATTATTTATTATTATATAGCCATTTATTATATAGAGAATAGATTGTTAGAGGGGTTGTTCAGGCTAATGAATACTTTTCTAAAAAAAACATTGGAAAGTTGCAACTGGCAAAAACTATTTGTTTAATCTTTGACCTCTTCTTTTTTTTAAAAAAAGATGTAAAAAATGAATTTTAAAATGTGTTTGCATTTTTTTTATTATTATTTCAATTTAGAGTAAACTACACGTGTTTGTTTCTCAATTTAGCAACTTCCACTGCATTTGCACACAGGCAGCTCAGTTTGTGTAGACAGATATGTGACATACTCAATTAAGCCATCCATACAGTACGTGATCGCGTGGACAACCAAGGCCTTTGTATAACGTCGGTGCCTCGTACATGCAGCGTCGGTGACACCCTCAGCCCACTTGATAAATCAGTCTCGGGGATAATGTCTGACGTTTTTTTCAAAGCACGGAGCTTCTAATGACCGTTGTTTCACAGAAAACATGTCTTATGCCTTCAAGCCACTCTATGTTCTGGTGTAAATCTGTAGAAAAATATAACAGGGCACCTGTGTTAGCCATTTATTACAGACTTGGACAGGGCTCCTGGCTTAGAGATCCCTACCTAATATTTTGAGGTTTTTCCTGCACGTTTCTTCCTTTCCAAACTCTTTTCAGCACCATATAAATCTTACTCATTTTACTCTTTCTGAAACCCTTGGACCATGTTAGCTTTGTACATTATTGATAACTTAGCAGTTGTTTAAAATGATTACCATAAGGGGTATAGAACAGTCGCGACTTCTGTACTCAGGAATACTTTAGGGCAAATGTGTAAAGTAACTCTTCAAGGGACCTAGAGGACAAGAGAGACTTCATCAGCCACGGAGAATGTAATATTTGCTAAGGTAAACACATAAGGGCGTTATATGGGCTCAGGTATTTCAGAGGGACTGCGGGGTTCCAATATAAATTACTTTTATTTAATTATCAAAAAAATAACATTTAAAAAACAAGTTTAAATCCACTTAACACACAGCAAAATATTGAAATTAGAGTAATTAGAAAAAAAAAAATACATTTTAAGCCTTGGCAACAACCGCCACACATTTCTGGCAGATGTGCACAATTCCTACAGGACTGTGCAAAAAATTTAGGTAGGAAAAAATGTTGCCAAGTAAAAATACTTTTAAAATAATAGAAATGTTAATAGATTGTTTTTTATCAAATAACAAAATGCAAAGAAAATAAAAGAGAAACCGGAATTAAATCAATATTTGGGGTGACCTACATTTTAATAATAATAATAATCTTTATTTTTATATAGCGCTAACATTTTCCGCAGCGCTTTACAGTTTGCACACATTATCATCGATGTCCCCGATGGGGCTCACAATCTAAATTCCCTATCAGTATGTCTTTGGAATGTGGGAGGAAACCGGAGAACTAGGAGGAAACCCACGCAAACACGTGTAGAGGTTGTCCAAGGTGGGATTTGAACCCAGGACTCCAGCGCTGAAAGGCTGCAGTGCTAACCACTGAGCCACCGTGCTGCCCATTTTGCCTTCAAAAAAGCATCAAACATTCTAGGTACTTGAACACAGTTTTTGAAGGAACTCGGCAAGTTGTTCCAAACATCTTGGGAGAAGTAACTTCTGTGGATGTCGCTTGTGCAAATCCTTCTGTTTCTTCACGTAATCTCATACAGACTCAACAATGTACAGATCCGGAATCACCACTTCCAGGACTCCTTGTTCTTCTTTACATGGCTTTTAGGCGGCGGCAACTCTTTCACGAAGACCATATCTGAGCAGACTTCTCCGAGCAATAGATGGGTGTAGCATGGTCCATCTACTATAGTTACTGGTAGTTCTGAGTTTATGGCACTGCTGGATACCTTCCGATATCAAAGAGAAGAATTAAGATTTTGATAACAGTGACTGACTAAATTCTGCTCTGGCCTGGGATCTTGGTGGGAATCATGACAATTGTATTTTATGACTTTCAGACTACCGTTTCTCTACCGTTGCAGAGTACTGTTTCACAGGTGTCTGGTGTGGGATGATGCTGATAACGTTGGATGCCGCCCCCTGGGCTTCCGGTCTCGGGGTGACGGGAGCGCCGCAATTAACCGCTTTCATCCTTGTTGGTGAATCTTATTATCAAAAGCCATTGCCTCTACCTTAAACTCACTCCCCCCAGAAGAAGCTAAATTTGAAACACGTGTTGGGGTGTTTTCCTTGGTTATTCACTTCACAGGTTTCTTGCCTCACTTATTATCATTTCTGATCAACACAGGATTTATCTTTATTCCACCAAGTGTTTGCCTTTTTTTCAGCTTCATTGCCTCCTTATATTATTTCTATCAGGTTTCAACTTTCATAATTAGTCTTTTGGTATTTTCCCGATGTCCTGAACAGGCCATTGTGCAATGTGGCACTTTTTTCTGGTCTTTGATCACTTACATTGTTTCTATCAGGCTGCACTTAGGTTCAATAGCCACGTGGCATTTATACTTAGACCTCAATCACACCTTTTATATTTGATTCCCATGGTTAATTCAGTGTATTTTTTTGTCTACTTTGTTGACATAATTTATTATGCAAATGTTCTTTGTGATACCAATATATTGGTTTACCTGTTGGAAAGACCTTCTGTGCTCACATTCTCCTTTTATTTGTTTTTATCGTGTTTGTTATCTCATTAATAAAGATTTATCTTTTATTATTTGTCCTGTAAACTATTGTTACTATATAGATTTCTGTAGCCATTAAGGAGGGCCCCATACTATTGTGGTCAAAACATTAGGAATTATTTGTAGGTAGTCTGAAACGTACCCATAGGCAACTCATAGGCATTTTTCCATAAAGAACCTAGGTGCACTTATGCAATACATCTCTACATAAATATCTTTTCCCTTGACAGCAATTATATAGTGTTTTTTTTATGGCAGCCATTGATGGGACTTCCTATTCTCTTTTTTAAGTATTGCTAACAGAATTTGGGTATCAGGAAACAACGACCAATAATGTTGCTTTAGTTTCACCCCTTAGATGCAGCAGTAAATGTCCACCATAACATCTAAGGTGTTTTATGAGCTGATCAATCCAACACTGTAATCATTTTGGACCTATGCTATTGAATAGTACCCAGGGGCTTAACAATAACCTCCAAGTCATCTGCCTATTAGATGATGCCACAAAAAAGTGAAAAGAGAAAATGTAAAAAATATATTTTTTCGCATCCCTCCTAAAAATTAATCTATAAGTAAAGTGCACCCCCCTTTTAATCAGCATTTATGGCATACTAACAGAATATATCATAAATGCCTGACAGATGTGGGTCCATTGGAAATTTCCCAGTTGCATTAAGCTTAAATTGAAAGCTTCTTGTACATAGAAGTCTCAAATTTATCACCTTTCCACAGCATAGGTGGCAAATTACTAATGGCGTGGGATGCTTATTAGACGAGATTCAAATTCGCCAAACTGCTGCTCATTGTCCCCATACAGTCTTGGGAGCTTCATCTTATTGTGATTATGTGCTGAAATCTCAGGCTTCTTTATGGTAGGCCTGGACTTTTGTCCAAGGCCTAGTCTTGGACAGAAGACGTAACGGAGAGTGCGCTTTACAAGTTTACACCCTGGGGTTCTTCATTTGAGACAGAAACTCCCGGCATTGAGTTTGTATCATAAAATCTATGCACACATCATCATAACATCAACGTGACCTTGCAACACACATGCATAGGGACATCACGGGCCTGAGCATGGCCTAGAGAAGGCATCCAAAGGTCGTGGCGCATGTCAAAACATTACAAAGTCCCAGTCTAACGTGAATGTGCCCGGGGTTTCAGCCCACAGTGGAGGCAAGAAGCGGCACTGAAGAATGTACAGGGGAGCGTGAGCAGCGGAGAAAACCAGAGAGGTAAGTAAGCGGTGAGCTGAGTATTATTTTGCTTACTAACCTTTTGCCAGCCCTCTAAGATTCAGAAAAAAATGTTACTGGATTTGTAATATGTGAAGTACAAAAAAAAAAATCCACCTTACGCAGAATTTGGACAGTGGCAGCAGTCACGCATCACCATACCATTCCATTCAACAATGACCGGGTTGAGGAAGGGTTGGGTTTTTGGAGTTGCTTTCTCATGATCATTAGGAAAACCCCTTTAGGTCTAAGAACCAAACAAGCAGCTTTCCCATCCGATGTTTTTAGACTTTCTTTATTTCATGCCTTATTATTACGTTTCTTCCTGCTCTGATGCTGTTCTGCATTTGGCGGCTTCTATGCACATCCAGCTCACCCAATGTGCACACTTATAAGCATGAATTGTGGGTTTGACTTTTATTTCCCATGACTATTATTTTTCTTTTGCATTTATGGTCCGTGTATAAACCCTAGTGCTTGTAAAGAATAATGGTACAAGCTTCTCTGACTTTATAGTAAAGCATACAGCACCACCTATTGACACCAGACAAAATGGCAGAACTATACGGTATAGACATTCAGAAATACATGACTCTCGCCTGCACACCGGTATTTGTAGAGATCTTTTAGGATAAAGTCCAACACAGTAATAGACAGTTTTAATGGGACCCCATTATCAGGAGGACATATTCCTTGTAGTTCTATGTTGATTTTTTTTTTAGACGTAAGGATTTTTTCAGAATTAGGGAATTTAACTGATTATATAAAATTAGCATCATTTACTTCCTTTAAAAAAAAAAAATATAAGATGAAAAAACTTTACAGGATGTGGCTATTAAATTTCCTTCAGAATTACAAATCACATCATTAATGATAAATGTTGCAGTCAGCATTAATCAGCTGCAAATCAAGAGAAAACACATAACCAGGAATAATGAAATCCCCGCATAGAATATGTCATTGTTCCCAAATTCAAAAACCCAATGTTTTTCTCCACACCAAAATATGCAGCAATCTGCTCAGTTTGTTTTTGTTGCTTTTTCTTTTTTAATTTTAAAGTGAATTTTACTGTTTGGTTTTTTTTTGCAGAAATGATGTTATTTGGCACTTAAAAATACCATTTCTATTTACATGTTTTTTTCAACAACCAACATAAGAAAATGTGCATGATCAAAGCAATTGCAAAAATAATATATCACTTTTATTTGAAAATGAATTTAACCCCTTCATGACCTTGGGATTTTTCATTTTTCCGTGTTCGTTTTTCACTCCCCTCCTTCCCAGAGCCATAACTTTTTTATTTTTCCGTCAATTTGGCCATGTGAGGGCTTATTTTTTGCGGGACGAGTTGTACTTTTGAACGACATCATTGGTTTTACCATGTCGTGTACTAGAAAACGGTAAAAAAATTCCAAGTGCGGTGAAATTGCAAAAAAAGTGCAATCCCACACTTGTTTTTTGTTTGGCTTTTTTGCTATGTTCACTAAATGCTAAAACTGACCTGCCATTATGATTCTCCAGGTCAGTACGAGTTCATAGACACCTAACATGACTAGGTTATTTTTTATCTAAGTGGTGAAAAAAAATTCCAAACTTTGCTAAAAAAAAAAAAAAAAAAAAAAAAAAAAAATTGCGCCATTTTCCGATACTCGTAGCGTCTCCATTTTTCGTGATCTGGGGTCGGTTAAGGGCTTATTTTTTGCGTGCCAAGATGACGTTTTTAATGATAGCCTATTGGTGCCGATACGTTCTTTTGATTGCCCGTTATTGCATTTTAATGCAATGTCGCGGCGACCTAAAAAACGTAATTCTGGCGTTTCGAATTTTTTTTTCTCGCTACGCCGTTTAGCGATCAGGTTAATGCTTTTAATTGATAGATCGGGCGATTCTGAGCGCGGCGATACCAAATATGTGTAGATTTGATTTTTTTATTGATTTATTTTGATTGGGGCAAAAGGGGGGTGATTTAAACTTTTATATATTTTTTATTTTTTTCACTTTTTTTTTTTTACTTTTGCCATGCTTCAATAGCCTCCATGGGAGGCTAGAAGCAGGCACAACTCGATCTCCTCTGCTACATAGCAGCGATCTGCTGATCGCTATGTAGCAGAATTGGAGGTGTGCTGTGAACGCCGACCACAGGGTGGCGCTCACAGCCACCGATGATCAGTAACCATAGAGGTCTCTAGGACCTCTATGGTTACCATCCTGACGCATCGCCGACCCCCGATCATGTGACGGGGGTCGGCGATGACGTCATTTCCGGCCGCCCGGCCGGAAGCGGTAGTTAAATGCCGCTGTCTGCGTTTGACAGCGGCATTTAACTAGTTAATAGGTGCGGGCAGATCGCCATTCTGCCCGCGCCTATTACGGGCACATGTCAGAGCCCTGCATCAAAGCAGGGGATCTGACCTCGGAAGTACTATCCCGTCCGAGGTCAGAAAGGGGTTAAAAGCATATGAGTATAACACACCATAGATACGCAAACAGGCTGTTGGGCGAACCAACAAGAAATCCCACACTATGGTAGTACATGGCAAAACATAGAAAATATAGGAAAACTGACTGAACAGCAATCTAGTCTGAACTGGTGCATAACCAAACAAGACTAAAGGTACCTTCACACTGAGCAACTTTAGAACGATAACGATACGTAACGATACGTGACGTTACAGCGTCCTGGCTAGCGATATCGTTGTGTTTGACACGCAGCAGCGGTCAGGATCCTGCTGTGACATCGTTGGTCGGAGCTAGAAGGCCAGAACTTTATTTCGTCGCTGGATCACCCCCTGTCATCGCTGGATCGGCGTGTGTGACGCCGATTCAGCGATGTCTTCACTTGTAACCAGGGTAAACATCGGGTTACTAAGCGCAGGGCCACGCTTAGTAACCCGATATTTACCCTGGTTACCGAAAAAAAAAAAAAAAAACACTACATACTTACATTCCGGTGTCTGTCGCATCCCTCGCAGTCAGCTTCTCGAAACTGACTGTGAGCGCCGGCCGTAAAGCACAGCGGTGACGTCACCGCTGTGCTCTGCTTTACGGCCGGCC
Organism: Ranitomeya imitator; assembly: GCF_032444005.1. Taxonomy (NCBI): domain Eukaryota; kingdom Metazoa; phylum Chordata; class Amphibia; order Anura; family Dendrobatidae; genus Ranitomeya; species Ranitomeya imitator. The sequence goes on from NC_091284.1 coordinate 36,915,831, forward strand.
CTCAGTCAGTGCGGGAAGCTGATGGCGAGGGACGCGACAGACACCGGAATGTAAGTATGTAATGTTTGTTTGTTTTTTAGGTAACCAGGGTAAATATCGGGTTACTAAGCGCGGCCCTGCCCTGTTTACCCTGGTTACCCGGGGACCTCGGCATCGTTGGTCGCTGGAGAGCTGTCTGTGTGACAGCTCTCCAGCGACCACACAGCGACGCTGCAGCGATCAACATCGTTGTCTATATCGCTGTAGCGTCGCTTAATGTGACGGTACCCTTACATAGCAAATAGATAAATGGCTGCACTCAATTTCACTGTACTAAAGCAAGAAAATATGTGCGATACATGAAATGTGAATAGCATAATGGCTTGTGAAATCTATGAAAAAACACATGAGATGCTTAGCAAGATTTGGCCAAAAATTGTGAGCCCATCTACCAAACGTCAAGGTAATCTCAGATCGGATGGGTACCTGACCTGTCTGCCTAGTGTGAACACTTACCTCTGGCTAATAACATGGTAAAGCCTGCATTTATAGGAAGGTCCGAACCAACTGTGTTTGGATGTAATTAAAATCCAAGCATGGTGAAGTACTATTTTTTTCTGACTTGAACGCCCCGCCCCTCACCATGCTGTGATTTTAATTCGCTACGACGGTACGATTCGTGACGTTCCAGCGATATCGTTACGATATCGCTGTGTCTGACACACAGCAGCGATCAGGGATCCTGCTGAGAATCGTACGTCGTAGCAGATCGTTTAGAACTTTCTTCCGTCGCTGGATCTCCCGCTGGCATCGCTAGATCGGTGTGTGTGACACCGATCTAGCGATGCGTTCGCTTGTAACCAGGGTAAACATCGGGTTACTAAGCGCAGGACCGCGCTTAGTAACCCGATGTTTACCCTGGTTACAAGCGTAAAACTAAAAAAAAACAAACAGCACATACTTACATTCTGGTGTCCGTCAGGTCCCTTGCCGTCTGCTTCCCGCACTCAGTGACTGCCGGCCGTAAAGTGAAAGCAGAGCACAGCGGTGACGTGCTTTCAATTTCACTTTACGGCCGGCAGTCAGTGAGTGCGGGAAGCAGACGGCAAGGGACCTGACGGACACCAGAATGTAAGTATGTGCTGTTTGTTTTTTTTTACGCTGGTAACCAGGGTAAACATCGGGTTACTAAGCGCGGTCCTGCGCTTAGTAACCCGATGTTTACCCTGGTTACCCGGGTACCTCGGCATCGTTGGTCGCTGGAGAGCTGTCTGTGTGACAGCTCCCCAGCGACCACACTACGATTTACCTACGATCACGGCCAGGTCATATCGCTGGTCGTGATCGTAGGTAAATCGTATAGTGTGACGGTACCCTTAGAACTGGGAACGGGATAATCCCATCAACATTGAAAAGTTAATGGACTCTGGTTATACCTGCTTTGACCCACATGTGAAAATGCCTAAGGGATCCCATGCCTGGGGGAAATAGAATATTGCAAAAAAGCAAAAAAAAGTGAGATTAGCTGTAAGGAGTATTTCAACGAGTCCCAAATTGTAACTGAATGTATTATAATGGGGTTCGAGATATGTTTACGTTGGGCTGGGAGAATCCATAGTAATGTGTCGAGGGTACCGGATCACAATTCAGAAGCTTCTATAGATAGCCACAGTGGAGGTTCAGTAAAGGCATGGTATAGGGTCAGTTGACCTAATTGGGCTGCACGGTAGTATTTTGAAAGATTGGGGACTCCCAGGCCTCCTTTCAGATGTGACGGTAGAGAGTAGCTTTATTAACCCTGGGGAGGCCCCCTCTCCAAACAAAAGTGTCTATCAACCTTTGGGCTATTTTAAGAAAATGCAAAGGGATAGGGATAGGCAGAACACGAAATAAATAGAGTAATTTAGGGAGAATGGTCATCTTAAGTGCATGTACACGGCCTAGCCAGGAAAGATGTAACTTCTCCCAAGACTGTAGCAAAAGGTGAATTTTTTGCGAAGCATAAGAGGATAGTTAGCCGCGTAAAGGGAATCTAGACTAGCTGTCAGTTTTATCCCTAAATAATCTAAGTCGTTAGTAACCCACTGGAACGGAAAGTCATAAAAGATCTCGCTGCTTGTAGAAGTTATAGCATACTATCAAGTTCTTGTATTCCTGCTAATAGACCCTTTTGTCTTGAGTCAAATCCGGTAGTTTGGACCATTTCGGGCAGAGTACTGGGGAGGTAACTGGAATCTTGTGGGGTTGCTCGTAGCTCAGTGGCCATGGCATCCATTTCAGGCTCTTGTACCTGCGCACCTGCTTCTCTCATAAGATTGTTGTAAATAGCCAATTTATCTCTTGATGAATCTGTAACCTGTTGTGATGTAAGGACCTCTTTGGGGATGTTCTGTATAGCTCTGTCTAGATCTTCCCTAGTGATGCCCATTTCTGCTAATACTGCCTCATTGGCTGAGAGAGATTTTGCCACATCAAACGATTTACCTATCCCAAACCATTTCGCTTCAATTATCTCTGAGTTATAATTTAAACCATTTAATGTCGAGCTGGTTTGAGTTCCATGTCCAAGTGCAAAACTATATAGGCTGATAAATCTTGAAGGGGTAAACATTTCTGCATTCTTGTTACCTGTAAAGTGGTAATAAGCAGAGTCAGGTAGATTCTCCTCATAATCTTCTGCACATGAAGCTAAGACTAGGAGGTCTCTATATAATGCTGGTGAAGCCAACAAAGGGGATCCAGAGAACGCTCGATATTGAGAGGTTATCATGAAGGCTGTTAACCCTTGGTTCATGATATATGGATCCATCACTTGAATTACTTTTCTAAACTTTGTTGCACTAGACCCTCCAGACTTTAAGTAAATCAAAATCTTAACAATAAGTCTTCTAACAGGGACTTGGTTTCGTACGTATCCACAAAATTTCTGAACATTATCCGATGAGAGCATATTTTGCTTGTTTACGGCGAGGTCTTGAATTGCTCTTTGTAATCTGGTTGCATAAGCTCCTGTAACTTGTTCAGGATTTGTCACATTTTTTGCTATGGTCAACCAATAATGAGAAATTCTATTAATCTCCTGATCTCCCTTCTCCCGACCATATTCTTTGTCTTCAATATTAATATCCTTTAAAGGGGTTGAGTTAAACTAAGACTCTAAATACTCTTGAATATAGGTACTTGTCACTCCCCTCCTCTGACACATCAGAATCCAGCCCTGTTCTGAGAAGGAATTTGGGATGAATAGAACCTCGGTTAGGCTCACAGACAATCCACTATCTCTAGAAAACTCATAAAAGATCTGTTTTCTTGTCGAACAATCCTTGGAAGAGATATTAAATTAATCCATTTAAGGGACATTCGTCATTGTTTCCAACGTTATCCCACATCGAAAAGAAAGCCCGAATTGCAAGCGCTTTTGCTAACGGTGGCAATCCATGGATCGTAAAATATTCAACTTGGGCTGACTCCTCTGCAGCCAATAAGCCAGATACATATGCATCCTTCTTCTTCCAATCTCCAGTGTGTAATCGGTTTAAAGCACCAAATTTATGTTTATGTGATTTGAACATCTTAACCCAGCTCCAGTTCCAGCTACCTCTATGGTTTATATCGTTCCTCCCTCCGCTACAGGTGAATTTGAACGAACATCACATGCTTGAAACAAAGTTGTTTACCCACAGTTTTGGAAATGTGCCAACAATTTTGTCTTGCCCATTTTTGTGATTTTGTATGAAATTTGCCTTTCTTTCTCTGCTTTTTTTGTGTTGTTCCAATACACACAAAGGAAATAAACGTGTATAACAATATATGTGTAATGGCAATAATTTCCTGGTAGAAACACTTAATTTTGAGGAACAATTTCAAGGTTGCCAACACTATCAGCCATGATGGTATCTGATTGGTTAACTTTTTTTGTTTAACTATCTTACTTTTACACCCACCAATTACCCCAGACAAAGTATTGGTAAAACAAGCGTCGGGTGTGTTTGGGTAGTGAGTCAGTTTATCATACTACTTTAGCACATTTTTTTATTCTCCAATTGCAGGGAATTACATTTGACACTTTTGCAACACCATTTTGACATTCAACCTGTGAATAATTTTCTACTTTTTTTTTTTACTTTGACATTTATTTTGTAATTATTATTTATTTTTCGTCATTGATTAAAGGTTTGTGGAGAGATCCTAAAATTGCTGTTGGGAGAAGGCGCCTTCAAATATTAGAGACCTGAAGCAGTTTGTAAAAGAAGAGTGGGCCAAAATTCCAGTTGAGAGGTGTAAGAAGCTTGTTGATGGTTACAGGAAGTGATTGATTGCAGTTATCTATTCCAAACGCCGTGCAACCAAATATGCAATATTTGACAATAATTTTGTCTGACCCATTTTTGGTGTTTTATGTGAAATTATGTCCAATTTACCTTTTATTCTTGTTTTTTGTTGTGTTGTTCAAAAATATACAAAGGAAACAAACATGTGTATAACAAAACATATAATTGCAATAATATTCTTGGAGAAGGAGAAATACTTCAGTTTCTGAAATAATTGTAAGGGTGCCAACACTTTCGGCCATAACTTTTTTGTCTGATATGATTGGTTTGTTGAGTTCTAAATAACATTCTTTTACTCCAAGAAATCACACCGGCGAAGCTCTTGTGAAACAAGCATCGGGTGTTTTTGGCAGGTGTATCAAATTTTTTCAGTTTCATTTTCAAGATATTTTTTATCAACTTTGGCATGTTTGCACTATGTAGAAACATGAACTTAAAAGGGTTGCTTACATGGAGCGCTTTTGATTTTCTTTCTCTGTCCATTCTTTTCATGCTGATCAAGCACAACGCTTAATAGTAAGAGCAAAATTAATTAGATTTTTAGAATTTCATCCACACAGTGCATTATTTTACTGTTTTTCTCTTTAACCTGTGGAAAGAGATGGACGAACTCGAACACTAAATTTCGGCGTCCTTACCGAACACCTACTGTTCAGCACAGACACCGAACACGGACTTCACCAGGAAGTCCATGTTACTGTTCAGGTTCGGCTGCCCGAACACCGGGTGTTTGTCACGCTGTCATGTGCATGAGTCGTAAAAATAAAACAAAAATCACATTTTTCCCCCCACTATTTTGATTTTCACAAGAATAGCAGGAGAAAATGGACCCCAAAATTTGTTGTGCAATTTCTCTTGAGTACGCCAATACCTCACATGTGGTTGAAAACTACTTTTGGGGTACAATGCAAAGCTCAGAAGGGAAGAAGCGCCATATTGGAGTTCTCATTTTGTTGGACTGTTTAAGGATCTATGAGAGACCTAATTTTTCAAACACCTCTCAATGAATTCATCTAGGGGTGCAGTGATCATATTGACATTAAAGGTGGGTCACAGAATTTTATACCATTAGGCAATGAAGAAAAAATATATATTTTTACAGCCAAATTTTTTTTTTAGCCCCAGATTTTACATTTTCACAAGGGGAAATAGGTAAAAATGGCACCAAAATGTGTCCCACAATTTTTGTTGAATGTAGAAATACTCCATATGTGGCTGTGCTGTACTGCTAAGCCATATGGCGAGACTCAGGATGGACGGAGAGCTATTTGTACGTTGTGGAGTGACCAGTACGTTGTGCTCAGCTCAAGCACCCATAAATTAGGCGGGCTCTCATCACTACAGAAATGCTAAACATGTGGACACTAAATATGTATCAGACACACTGTGGGGCTCAGAAGGGAGAGGATATTTGGAAACAGAGAATTTGCTGTTTGTGGGGGGGGGGGGGGGGGAGAGAGAGAGAGGGTTATTTTGCTTTTCCAGAGCTTGTGTGCTACCAGTAACATGGAAGCACCCTATATTTCTGTTAACAGATGCCGAAAGTGAGTGGGGACTTTTTTGTGTGGACTTTTATTGGGAACACTAGCTGAAGAGCCCGGCGTTGCCTGGGCATAGTAAATAACTGTGGTTAGTTATAGCACCTCACTTGTCTTATTTTCCCATCACGCCTCTCATTTTACCAATCACATGTTTAATTTTCCCCCTCACAGCTCTAATTTTCTCCCTCACACCTCTCATTTTCTCCCTCACTCCTCTCATTTTCTCCCTCACTCCTCTCATTCCCGCCTAACACTTGTCATTTCGACCTCACATCTGTCATTTTCCGATCACTACACTATTTTCCCTCACTCCTCTCATTTTGCACTCACACCTTTTCATTTTCACCTCACACCTCTCATTTTCACCTCAGTATATACATGTTTGTCATCTCCTTTATAGTATACACCTGTATGTCATCTCTTGTATATAGTATATACCTGTATGTCATCTCCCCTGTATATAGTATATACCTGCTGTGTGTCATCTCCCCTGTATATAGTATATACCTGTATGTCATCTCCTCCTATATAGTATATACCTGTATGTCATCTCCTCCTATATATAGTATATACCTGTATGTCATCACCTCCTATATATAGTATATACCTGTATGTCATCTCCTTCTATATATAGTATATACCTGTATGTCATCTCCTCCTGTATATAGTATATACCTGTGTGTCATCTCCCCTGTATATAGTATATATCTGTGTGTCATCTCCTCCTGTATATAGTATATACCTGTATGTCATCTTCTATATATAGCATATACCTGTATGTCATCTCCTCCTGTATATAGTATATACCTGCAGGTAATCTGCTCCTGTATATAGTATATACCTGTGTGTCATCTCCTCCTGTATATAGTATATACCTGTATGTCATCTCCTCCTGTATATAGTATGTACCTGTATGTCATCTCCTCCTCTATATAGTGTATACCTGTGTGTCATCTCTCCTGTATATAGTATATATCTGTGTGTCATCTCCCCTGTATATAGTATATACCTGTGTGATCTCCTGTATTAGACCTCGTTAACACGTTATTTGCTCAGTATTTTTACCTCAGTATTTGTAAGATAAATTGGCAGCCTGATAAATCCCCCGCCAACAGGAAGCCCTCCCCCTGGCAGTATATATTAGCTCACACATACACATAATAGACAGGTTATGTGACTGACAGCTGCTGTATTTCCTATATGGTACATTTGTTGCTCTTGTAGTTTGTCTGCTTATTAATCAGATTTTTATTTTTGAAGGCTAATACCAGACTTGTGTGTGTTTTAGGGCGAGTTTCGTCTGTCAAGTTGTGTGTGTTGAGTTGTGTGTGGCGACATGCATGTAGCGACTTTTGTGAGATGAGTTTTGTGTGGCAACATGCGTGTAGCGACTTTTGTGAGATGAGTTTTGTGTGGCAACATGCGTGTAGCAACTTTTTGTGTGTCGAGTTGCATGTGACAGGTTAGTGTAGCAAGTTGTGTGCAAGTTTTGCGCATGGCGAGTTTTGCGCGTGGTGAGTTTTATGTCTGGTGCCTTTTGAGTATGTGCAAGTTTTGTGTGAGGCAACTTTTGCATGTGTTGCAAATTTTGTACTTGTGGCAATTTTTCCGCATGTGCAAGTTTTGCGTGTGGCGAGTTTTCCATGAGGTGAGTTTTGCACTTGTGGCGAGTTTTGCGTGAGCCTAGTTTTGCATGTGGCGAGTTTTGCGCGTGGTGAGTTTTGAGCGGCGACTTTTGTGTTTCGACTTTTATGTGGCGAGGTTGGTGTATGTGTGGTGAAATGTGTGCTGAGGGTGGTATATGTGTTCAAGCACGTGGTAGTGTTTGGCGCATTTTGTGTGTGTGTTCATATCCCAATGTGTGGTGAGTATCTCATGTCGGGGCCCCACCTTAGCAACTGATCGGTATATACTCTTTGGCGCCATCGCTCTCATTCTTTAAGTCCCCCTTGTTCACATCTGGCAGCTGTCAATTTGCCTCCAACACTTTTCCTTTCACTTTTCCCCATTATGTAGATAGGGGAAAAATAGTTTGGTGAATTGGAAAGCGCGGGGTTAAAATTTCACCTCACAACATAGCCTATGACGCTCTCAGGGTCCAGACGTGTGACTGTGCAAAATTTTGTTGCTGTAGCTGCGACGTCTCCAACACTTTTCATTTCACTTTTTCCCCATTATGTAGATAGGGGCAAAATTGTTGGGTGAATTGGAAAGCGCGGGGTTAAAATTTCACCTCACAACGTAGCCTATGACGCTCTCAGGGTCCAGACGTGTGACTGTGCAAAATTTTGTTGCTGTAGCTGCGACGCTTCCAACACTTTTCCTTTCACTTTTTTCCCCATTATGTAGATAGGGGCAAAATTGTTTGGTGAATTGGAACGCGCGGGGTTAAAATTTCGCCTCACAATATAGCCTATGACGCTCTCGGGGTCCAAATGTGTGACTGTGCAAAATTTTGTGGCTGTAGCTGCGACGGTGCAGATGCCAATCCCGGACATACACACACACACATATACACACACACACACATACACACATTCAGCTTTATATAGTAGATTTAACATAACAATTTGTAACACATTTATACGGCGCTCTACGTTGATCACTTACATTGGGGTTTCCCTTTAAATCTTCGAGTGATGTAATTCAGATGAAACCCCCGAGGGATCCATTCACCATAGTGTGGCAGCAGAACTATTCCCTGGATTTTGTCACACCTGTTTAGTGGTGTCCTTTTTTTTCAAAGGTGCAGAAAACTGTGGCCGACGACACTGTTATGCACTCCTAATAAAAAGACAGACACGGCCGGATCACAAGTCAGACGGCATCCACAGTGCCTCCATCTATCTCCTTGTAGGGGATCTTATGCCAGGGGTTCCGTCTGAATCACCTATTTCAGAGATTTACATGGAAACCGCAAAGTAAGCTGTCAGCACAGCGATCTTTGGGTGGCAGAATGAACAAATCAACAGGTGAAGAATGGTTTTGTTTTTTACACCGTTCCTCATGCGGTATAAGTGATTAGATGACTTTATTATTTGGGTCGGTGTGAATACAGCGATACCAGATTTATAATGGGTTTTTGTTTTTGGCTGCTGTCACACACTAAAAGACACTTTTTTGCTTTTAAAAACTAGTTTTTACATCACCATATTTTAAGAGCTATAATTTTTCCATATTTCTACTGACAAGTCAAGTGATGGCTTGATATTTGCAAGACAAGTTGATGTTTTATTGGTACCATTTTCTTTCTCACATTTTATGATCGCTTTCTATTCCGATTTTTGGGAGGCAGAATGAACAAAAAACATCAATTCAGGATTTTTTATGTCGTTCCACGTGTGTTAAAATTGAAAAGGCAGCTTTATTATCCAGGGCAGTACGATTACAGACATACCCCATTTATATCTTTTCTTATGCTTTGGTGCTTTTACACAATAAACACTATCTTTGCATCGCTTTATTTAGAGAGCTATAACTTTTTATTTTTTGGCTGGTGAAGCTGTATGGTGGCTCGATTTTTGTGGGACAAGATGACGTTTTCAGTGGTACCATTTATATTGTAACAACTCTGCTGGCATCACGGCATGGCCTCTCATCTCTCACACAATCTTACCCACTGCTCCAGGCCATGATGTGGTTTGTTTCTTGCCAGCTCCATATTCTGTGCCTCTGCTCTCTGCATGCTCCCTGGCTATGTGTATAGGGGGGCGGCGCCTGAACTCTCCGGTTCTTATAGGAATAAGGTGCACCTGTCTAATCTGTTCCTGACCAATTACCAAGAGGCCTCCAGTATTTAGTGCAGCTCCACCCAGTGGTCTGGGCCTGTGCAATGTGTTAGCTCAGTTTGTGTTTAGCTTCTGAGTTTGCCAGGCCTTGCTGTGTTACTCCCTCTCTAGAGGCTTTTTCTGTGTTTTTGCCTTGATTTTGTTGTCTGCCCTCCATGAGGCAGAATATCCTGGTCCCTGTATCTTTGTCCTTGTGTCTTGTTCCATTGCCTTGTCTGTACTTTGCCCTACCTCTGTCTCCTTGTCTGTGGCTTCCTTCCCTGTTGTGTCTTTCCTTGTGTTCTCAGTCTGCTTATTCTCCGCACTCTTGCGGCTCTGCCTGCTCTGTACCTTTGAGGCTTTACCTCTGCTCCGCACTCCTGCAGTTCTTCTCCGTTCTACTCTGCTTAGCTTCTGCAGTATTCTCTTGCTGCATTCCTTGCGGTTCTGCTGTGCTGCTGCAGAAACCTCTTGCTGCAGCTCCTCTCCACATTCCTTGTGGCTCCGCTCTGCTTAGCTTCTGCAGAAACCTCTTGCTGCAGCTCCTCTCCACATTCCTTGTGGCTCCGCTTTACTTAGCTTCTGCAGAAATCTCTTGCTGCAGCTTCTCTCCGCATTCCTTGCGGTTCTGCTCTGCTCAGCTTTTTGCTACACTATCTCCTGCTGCTCTTCCGCTCCTATCTGCAGCCTTGCACTTCTCTCCTGGTGAACAGGTCCCAACCTGTTCCTTCATTCTCTTTTCCTTCTGGCTTGTTTCCGTACCTGCATCTCTGTCATGATTCCAATGGCAGGGAATCACAAAAGGACAAGCACCAACGAGCTCTAGGGTGATGGAACCTGAGCTGACCGCGACCCTAAACCTGAACACACAAATAACAATAGCCGGGGAACGTGCCTACGTTGATCCTAGACGTCTCGCACCAGCCGAAGATCTAACTTCCCCTATTAGAAGAAACACAGACCTCTCTTGCCTCCAGAGAAATACCCCACAGAAATAGCAGCCCCCCACATATAATGACGGTGAAATGAGAGGAAGGCACATACACAGTATGAAAACAGATTCAGCAAAATGAGGCCCGCTAAAACTAGATAGCAGAGGATACAAAAGTAAACTGCGCGGTCAGCAAAAAACCCTTCAAAAAATCATCCTGTAATTACTTGAACTCATGTTCCAACTCATGGAACATGAGGAGCAATTACAGCCCACTAGAGCAACCAGCAGCAAAGAAACAATTATATGCAAGCTGGACAAGACAAAAATAAAGCAAAACGTGGAACAAGAAAATCAAAAACTTAGCTTGTCCTGAAGATTACTGAAGCCAGAAGCTGAGGTAACAAAACACTCTGATAACCTTGATAGCCGGCGGGGAAATGACAAGAAAGCCCGGTTAAATAGGAAACTCCCAAATCCTAATAGAACACCAGAGACAGCAGAACACAAATCACCCAGTACCATCAGTAACCACCAGAGGGAGCCCAAAAACAGAACTCACAACACATCTCCTTTGTGAACAGGTCCCAACCTGTTCCTTTATTCTCCTTTCCTTCTGGCTTGTTTCTGTACCTGCATCTCCTGTGTGAACAGGTCTCTGTTTCTTCATACTACATATCCATACCTGCACCTACTGTGTGAATAGGTCCCTACCTGTTCCTTCATACACCACACCAACCAGTCCTGTATTCTCTGCCATGCCTGCCAGCCCTGTGTTCTAAGCCGTGCCTACCAGCCCTGTGTTCTCTGCCGTGTCTGCCAGCCCTGTCTCTGCCGTGCCAGCCTACTCGTCTGAGTTTCAGCTGTGCTCTCCTGCCAGTCCTGCCTGATGCCCGCACCTGTCCTAGTGTTCCTGTTCTCCAAGTGGGATCAGCAGCCACAGCTGCTGCACAAGTCTGACCTCACCATCAGAGGCTCCAGTGAATACCCAGGCAGCTGTCATAATAACACCCATTCCAGGGTAGTCTGGTTTGTGGTACAGTGGGGCCACAAACTCCCAGAGCTCACGCCCACCAGTCAGGGCGTGAGCGTGACATTTATTTACATTCGTATATTTCATTACGTTTTATTCCACTTTTTGTTCAACAGTAGATGATAAAGCATCTTTTTTTGCCTCGTTTTGTATTTATTTTTTTCACAGTATTCACTAAAGGGGTTAACTAGTGGGACAGTTTCATAGGTCGAGTCATTCTGGTCACCCCGTAGGTGAGTATAATAAAGTTATTTTTTCGCCTTGCTGGGCGAATTGGAGTCATATGTGCAGCATTGTAGAATGCTGTCACATGGGGCTAAAAAGTGGTGTCCGTAGCTTGCTTGGGAAAAAAATGGTGGCAGGTTCCCTTTAAGGACTGGGGACAGACCATACAGATATTTTAATCTACAAACATGAGGATCTGACATTGAATAGATGTATTTAATATATTTTTCTCCTAGTAAAAAATGAATATTCATAAGCATAAAGGAAAGATGCATTTCTCCTGTTATAGAGAAAAAGGTGCCAATTCCGGTGCCAAGTTGTCATGATAGATTATTACTCTGCAAAACTGGTATGGAAAGATGGCTGGCCTCATACCCGTCCTCTGCCTTGTAACTTTCCCTCTACGGAATTCTTGAATTTCCACCTTCTATTAGGCGGCAGACGGTTTTCAGCACAATATTTTCACGTCATCCATTGGTCTTAATATGGATTCCATCCTGTCAGATAAACAATGAACGACCTTCAACTCCATACAGTCCATAACGTTTTATCACTTCGATCAAGAAAAGCCACACACTAAGATTATCTGAAAATTAAATAAATATGTTTCTTGCCTGGCAGCTGGATGTAGACATAAGACGTTGGTGAGACATCCCAAGTAAAGGAAGACTTTCCACGGGAACATCTTCCCATAATCGAGGGCATTCACAGTTATTAACGTCTATGTAGCCGGGTGCAGAAACAGCGACACTTTTGTGTTATGGGCTATATGGGAAAATGCAGATGATTCCCATACACAAAAATGAAGCTGAGCTGCAAAAAAACAGAGCATCAATATATAGGTTGGACAGCTGTTTTGTACAGCTGACATGTGCGCGCAATAACGGCAGGTGGAATCGTGCTCCACCCGCCGCTATTAACTAGTTAAATGCCGCTGACAGCGGCATTTAACTACCGCCTTCCGCCATACATCGGCATAACAACCAGAGGTCTTCTTGAGACCTCTATGGTTGTTGATGCCGGATTGCTGTGAGCGCCACCCTGTGGTCGGCACTCATAGCAATTCAGGGATTCAGCTACATGGGAGCAATCTGAGCATCGCTCCCATGTAGCTGAGCCGATTGAAGAATGGCAAAAGTTAAAAAAAAAATGTTTTAGAAAATATGAAAAAAATAAAAAAATATAAAATTTTAAATCACCCCCCTTTCGGCCCATTCAAAATAGAACAATGAAAAAACAAACAAACATACGCATATTTGGTATCGCCGTGTTCAGAATCGCCTAATCTATCAATAAAAAAAAGGATTAACCTGATCACTCAACGGCGTAGCGAGAAAAAAATTCAAAACGCCAGAATTCCTTTTTTTTGTCGCTGCGACATTGCATTAAAATGCTATCACGATCGATCAAAAGAAAGTATGTGCACAAAAGTGGTATCATTAAAAACGTCAGCTCGGCACGCAAAAAATAAGCCCTCACCCGACCTGAGATCCCGAAAAATGGAAACACTACGGGTATCAGAAAATTGCGCAATTATTTTTTCTTTAGCAAAGTTTAGAATTTTTTTTCACCACTTAGGTAAAAAATAACCCAGACATATTTGGTGTCTATGAACTCGTAATGACCTGGAGAATCATAATCGCTGGTCAGTTTTAGCATTTAGTGAACCTAGCAAAAAAGTCAAAGAAAAAACAAGTGTGGGATTGCACTTTTTTTGCAATTTCACCACACTTGGAATTTTTTTCCAGTTTTCTAATACACGACATGGTAAAACCAATGGTGTCGTTCAAAAGTACAACTCGTCCCGCAAAAAATAAGCCCTCACATGGCCATATTGACGGAAAAATAAAAAAGTTATAGCTCTGGGAAGGAGAGCGAAAAACGAAAACGCAAAAACAAAAAAGGGCTGCATCTTGAAGGGGTTAATTAAAAATCTACCGTTTTGTGTACACAGCTCCCATATTAATCTTTGGGCTCAATTTAACATTCACAGCTCCCATACTAATCTTTGGGCTCAATTTAACATTCAGATTAGAACAGTTTTCTGATGTAAAACTGCTTTAAATGCAATTTTTTTGGGGGGTAGCTGCATAAAAATGTTTGAAAAATTTGGGGTTTTACATCAACTTTTGAAAACAAGGTGGATCTTAGTCAAATGGGAACTTGGTCCTGCACCCCATCAGATTACTCACAAAAGGGAAGTGCCTTTCTTTAGCTCAGGCACAGTAGCTGAGAAATACATAAAATTAATTGAATTGTGCACGATTTGTGCATCTAACTCTAGTGCACTGTTCATGAAGACTGGCATACAAAACACCATTTTTTATGAAGTGGGTCGTATACAGTGCCTACAAGTAGTATTCAACCCCCTGCAGATTTAGCAGGTTTACACATTTGGAATTAACTTGGCATTGTGACATTTGGACTGTAGATCAGCCTGGAAGTGTGAAATGCACTGCAGCAAAAAATAATGTTATTTCTTTGTTTATTTTTTTTTTTTTAAATTGTGAAAAGTCTTTTCAGTGAGTCATTTATTATTCAACCCCTCAACCCACCAGAATTCTGTTTGGTTCCCCTAAAGTATTAAGAAGTAGTTCAGGCACAAAGAACAATGAGCTTCACATGTTTGGATTAATTATCTCTTTTTCCAGCCTTTTCTGACTATTTAAGACCCTCCCCAAATTTGTGAACAGCACTCATACATGGTCAATATGGGAAAGACAAAGGAGCATTCCAAGGCCATCAGAGACAAGATCGTGGAGGGTCACAAGGCTGGCAAGGGGTACAAAACCCTTTCCAAGGAGTTGGGCCTACCTGTCTCCACTGTTTGGAGCATCATTAGTGCACATGCGCCGGCGCACTATGTTCTGGAAGTATTTTGCTGTGTTCCGGTACATAGTGCGCCGGCGCATGCGCACTAATGGTTTTCGGCTTTGCCCGCAGTTGGGCAAAGCATACTGTGCGTGCGCAAGGCACAATTGCTTTGCGCACGCGTTAACTAGGGAGGAAAGCGAATCAACGGCAAGTCAATTTCGCGACCAGCGTGCAGCCAGCGGGAAAAAAAGGGTTAATAAAAGACCCCAAAACACCGCCCATATGATCCAAAAAAGGACCTGCCAAATTCAGGTGACAGGTTCCCTTTAAATTTACATCCATTTGGGAGGAAAAAAAATAGGTCGCAAAAGATGGTCCTGCCCTTTATACTTCATTGGAGGAGTCAATGATTTGGATTGATAAATTGTCCATAATTATTAATAACAGGAAAACATTTTAACTTACACAGATTAATAAGTTGGGAAATGAAACTTTGTGGAGATGCAGCAAAACTTGACTCATCTCCTGCTCAACAAAGTGATCAAGCTATGCTCCAACTACCTGTACAAATAACCTACTTACTGGGACGGGGGCCATTAATCATATACTAGAGTGATGTCTTGACTACTTGCCATAATGGCACGATTACAGGTTGACGTGTGCCGGGTGGTCCTAATTACAGCACAGCAAGTATTCCCTGACTTAAGACACCTGATAGCACTTAGGTCTCCTGCTAACAGTGGCTAGGAAAAACACTCATGATTGTTTCTACATATTATTAGTAATTGGAACAGTTTACTTTTTTTTTTTTTTGCTTTATTTTATAGTCGGAAACATGAACAGAAGTATAGAAATCCAGGCAAATAAAGAGAATTACGAGTGACAAACGGATACTGTGGGTCTAACGGGGTCCATCTGCCACATAAAAATATTCCACTAATGTAAATGGAACATGATATGTGGGGGTAGACATGGGCGAATTTATTTGAGTGGAATTGAATTGTACTCGAATCTTACAAAAAGAAGAATATGGAGAATATGGATGTTTGTAATCTGCTTCAATAGAATCCTGGTCTGCCATCTTGCTGAACAGTAGAGGGCTGGCAAAAGGTTAAGAAGAAAACGAAAACACATACAATTCTCATCGTTTACCCCTTTAGCCAATCCTTGCTGCTCCCTGTTTGATTTTACATGCCTCTGTCGGTTCTTCATAAAAAAAGAGAAAAAAATCCAGCTTCCAAAAACTTACGCTTTGAGAAAGAACATACCATTGTTCGAAACGCGTAGCTTGCTTCTCTTCACTATGTGATTTATTGGATTGGACTGGACTTTGCCTTTTATCCTGAATAAATTTGTAAGTTTTTGGAAGCTGGATTTTTTTTCTCTTTTTTTGTATTGCTTGCTTACGTGATGATGACTACACGTTATCCGTGCTTCCCCACAACACATGCCGACAGGTGAGCTGGTATATATATTTTTTTCTTTTTTCTGCTATATGATTTAGTCGGTTCTTCATGCCTTTGACGGTTCTCCATGTTTGTTGGTACTTCATACCTATTGGTTCTCCATGCCTATTGGTTCTTTATGCCTCTGTCAGTTCTCCATTTTTTTTCTTTTTACATCTTACCTTTATTACCAAGGATTTGGAGACCCCCAAAGCATAATAAGGAACAAATGTACAGAGAAATAACTTTGCTGCAAAACAAATTTCACAATAAAATCTTCTCAATTTGGCAAATTCAAATTTTGTCAGATGCACTCATTTCTAGTGGTGATTGTGCATTGGAACCCAGAAGCTTCCAGATACACCTGTGCTAAGGGCATACCAAATGCTACACTGTTCCCCCCAAATAATCGTATGTTAATCCAATTGGACCAATATTGATGATGTCACTATGGCATGAAGAACCGATCTGTTCAAGTCTCAGAATGTCAAATGTTTAGCTTTACCCACTAATGTAATATCTGTATTCATGTTTGTTTCTCTCCTTGGTCCCTTATAGGACTTCTTCTTTCATATGCAGCCTTGCATTTGAAGTTTCTATTAGGAAAGTGAACTATCTCTGAAATTGTATGAGCCACCTGTCATGAGATCTGGAACAGACCCCACCAATCTGTTATGTTGGAGACATGGAACACAAGACTGGGAACGTACTGCGAATACTTACCAAGATGCCAATTCCCAAACTGTATTAGTGCACTGGATGAGAAAACACATCCGTGTTACGAAGCCACCAAACTCAGGGTCCCAATACTATAATTACAAGCAATGCTTTTCAGTAGTACTATTGGCCTTGGTTGACAGCACATACAAGTTTGTAATTGTAGATATTGGGGATTCTAGAATCTTCAAATCTTCCATAATAGGTTGGTGGCTTCAGAATAATGATTTGGGTGTTCCACCCTCAAGACTCCTACCCAATTCGTGACGATCCAGCTCATTTTGTTGTGGTTGGAGATGAGGCTTTTTAACTGACAAGTTCTGAAGAGGTCTGGACCACCGTTGACCATCTTCAAGTACAGGCTAGCACACGAACATCGATTGGTGGAATGTGCCTTTGGCATTTTGTGTGCAAAATGGAGTGTACTGATGTATGCCTTCCAATTAAGTGAACAAAATGTCAATGCTGTCATTAAGGTATGTTATCCTACACAACTACATCCAGATTGCCAAGAGTATGTGGGTGATGATGATGACCACAGCCCCAGTCCCAGATCAGTCCCACATGTTGCTACTAGATGCCATGATCCTTCGGCCATCAAAATATGTGAAATTTCGGCCAGCTATTTTGTTACGCCAAAAGGATCTACTCCTTGGCAAGACTCTTATGTTGGTTTGCCACAGTTATGTATGCTTCACACATACAAGTGAGTTAACATCAAATGTGTGCAGTGTCATAGATGAAGGCACTTTACAGTAAACTCAGAATTGTGGAAATTATAACTGAGACAAATAATCTTCTAAAACCGAGTAAAATTGTTTAACACAAAACCTAAGCATAGATGGAAAGCTCAGCCAGATTGTTGGCATTAGGAAAAAAACATTGGCGACTCTTGCCATAAATACAAAAAGGGGTTGACATAACAAATCAAACATAGCCTGATGGGCTGGACTGGGGGAGCCAGAAGGTCAAGGAGCTGGCGGTGGTGGAGAAACATAGGAGGTTAAGGGAAGTGGGTTGAAGACCCATGGTAAATGTGGACTTGTGAAAAAAGCACCCTCATGTTATGCGACTTTGCCCCAAGGATGATGCATGTGAACCACACCGTAATCATGGCTTGAGCTGTGTGTTAGACGCCCATCGCCATGTGTGGTGCTCATATTGTGAGGGTGGTGGTACCAGCTGAGATGGTGCTATTGTCTGGTCTTCCATCACCATGGGGCAGTTTCTGGCTTGAGAAGAAAGCTGCAAACTCTCTATAAGCTCTAAAACCACCATTGCATTTTTGGGTAGTGTGGCTGCGTCACTGCTGTACAGACTTATGGCCCGGGGTATGTCCGGAAAGTAGAGTCCCGGGCTACTGAAAAAAGCCTTTTCCTCATCATAATTGACAGTTTGAGCTAGATAGTCCAGAACTCCATTATCTACCTCGAGACTGACAGTGGTGGGGGGAGGTCACTCTTTCAGTGGGCTCTTTGTGGGTGCACATGATCTGATTTGTGGAGCTACTCGCAGAATAATTTAAGTTTTTCTCGTGTGAAATTGACATGAGATAAAAATGATAATCAGCACTGCCCCACAGAATACCATTGATCCGAGTGCTATCTAATAAATTATCGGATACCACTCATTAAAGCAGTGTTCCCCAATTCCAGTCCTCAAGAGCCACCAACAGGTCATGTTTTCAGGATTTCCTTAGTATTGAAGAGGTAATAATTGCATCACCTGGACAATACTAAGGAAATCCTGAAAACATGACCTGTTGGTGGCTCTTGAGGACCGGAGTTGGGGAACACTGCATTAGGGCTCATACCCATTTGCGAGAAAAAAAAACGGTCCGATTTCAGGACTGAAAAAACGGATGAAAACAATGCGATTGTCATGCGAGTTCAATGCGATTTTTAATCGCCCCATCCGTATTACGGCCGTTTTACATCCGTATGCAATGTGTTTTTTACAGAGATAAAAGGCACAATCAATCAGAATTCATTTGTGCTAGCCCTATATGAAGGAATTTAGCAACATGTGTAATTGATTGGTCTGCTTTTTTGTGTGTGTCTTTTTGGATTACCACCTAGCAAGCATGGCAGCAAGAAATCTGAGTCTGGACCCTACTGAGGAGCTACTCTTTAACTGGATGTTATCCCGGGAATATGGTGCGGGATATTCCCCTGTTGTTGCTCCAAGGAGGCGACGTCGATTTTGGGTGCATCAGCTCCTCACCCAGCGTCCTAGAAAAGGACACTTTGCGCAGCTGTATGGAGATCTGCGGATGCATTGGGATACATTTTTTGCCTACACAAGGATGTCACTTGAGGCCTTTGACTTTCTCCGGGCAGAACTTCGTCCAGCCATCACTTTCAAAAATACCCGTTTGAATTGGTGCATTTCAGCAGAGCAGCTTCTGTTAACCTTGAGGTATATTTAAATTACAAATTTGCATATTTTAAACTTATATGAATGTAGATATTGAACACAGCAATAAACATATTTTTTTCCCCTACTTTAAAAATATATGTGATAATGGGACTAACCAAATTTAAGTATAATGTTTGCCATTCCTCTACATCAGGTGTGACCAAATGAATTTACTAAAGAGCCATGTGAGACAACATGACTGTTGTGGAAAGACAAAACAATATGCAGAAATAAATTTAAACTCATTATTAAGATCAATAGCTTCTGATGTTTTTTAAATTAAGACTATAATTTAGAACAAATAATATTGATCATAATTAAGTATGGTGACATCCCTCTATATATTTGTAACCAGTGTCCAGCCCCTCACTATATCTACTGGATAAGGGCCAGTGTACACATGTGCTGCATGTCAACCATATATCATCCCCATGCCCAACCTTACATCCCATACATATTTTGAAAAATAACAGCAAAAGTACCCTCAGTCATGTTCCTGCTCCTGTCTTGGTGTCTCTGGTGTGCTGACTCTCCGCAGTACACAGCTGATGCGATGAAAAAACATCATTGTGGCAGCTGTTTCACATGCTGATTGGTGTAGGAAGTGGCCTGAGACCTCTCCTCAACCAACGCAGTCAGTGCAGATGGGGACAGCGAGAGGGTGGTCTTGTTGTGGGGCGCGGAGCTCTATTTTCTTGACCCATGGTCTGATATACATCAATGCTAACTTTACCTTAATTTTGATCTGTCTTTCCATTTTTAGGTTTTTGGCAACGGAACAATCATATGCTTCCCTCCATTTGGAGTATCTTCTGGGCATAACTACAATATCAAATATAGTGAAGCACACATGCTCCCAAATATGGATTTGCCTAAAGGACAAAGTGATGCCTGAGCCCACACCCTAAGATTGGGAACGGATCGCTAATGGGATCTATGACACGTGCCAGTTTCCCAATTGTCTGGGTGCACTAGATGGGAAGCACATTAGGGTCAAGTAGCCACCGAACTCAGGGTCCCTACACTACAATTATAAGGGATTTTTTTCCTTTGTCTTGTTGTCCTTAGTAGACAGCAAGTACAATTTTATAAGGGCCTATGGAAGAACTGGAGATTCTTGAATCTCCAATTCTTCCATTATGGGTCGGCGGCTGAAGGCCAATGAATTGGGTGTGCCACCCCCAAGGAGTCTTCCTTCTGGTGGTCAACCAATGCCATATCTAGTTGTTGGTGATGAGGCATTTCAACTAACTCGTAATGTTATGAGGCCTTATACACGACGGGGTCTGGACAGACGTGGGCACATTTTTAATTACCGACTTACTCGTGCACGGCGTCTTGTGGAATGTGAATTTGGGATTTTGACTTGCTCAGTGCCCTCCAGTTAAGCCCAAACAATGTGAACATAGTAATCAAGGCCTGTGTAATATTGCATAACTTTACATGTCAACATGATGTCTCTGTGTCTCAGGATGGCGTTGTAGTATTACCAAGCAATCGTGGACACATTGCACAGGCTTTGCCTATAGGAACCCAGCTTTCAGGACTCAAGATTACGAAATTTGTTGGCTAATTAGTATATATCACCGGAGGGAGCAATACCCTGGCAAGAAAATGTTGTCATATGATTATTTCATTTTCTTGTGTATTCATTATGTGTCTCAAAATTATCATACCAAATGTTAGGGGTCGAGTTCCCGCTTCTGCACAGGGGGAATCTCGAGCCGCCTCCGCTGCGGTCTCCCATTCTTGTCCAGCCGCAGTGGAGTCTGCTCAGCAAAGACGTCGGTCCCAGCGTCTTGCTCATTCTCACTCTGTTCTGAGAGTTACTGCTGCTTCTCCAGTCTCTGCCATTGAAGTCAGTGCTGGTCAGCAGCGAGCGGACGTCTCTGGGACTAAGTCCTTGTCTGCACGTACTGAGCATGCCCAGCATAAGGTCTCCCGTTGGAGATCGAGGGTCATGTGCTCAGGCTCTGCAGCACATTCCATTGGTCCTCTTGGCAGGTCCTAGAAGGGCAAAAGTGCTGTGGCCACTTCCTGTGCTGCTGCTATATAAACTGCGCATGACCGCACGGCCATGCGCTAGTATTGTTTTACAATTGCTTATGTGTGTATGTTGTGAGTGCAAGTCGTCCTTGGATACCCCTTCCCTATTGAATGTCTGTTCGCGGAAGGTGTATGGCTGCTATCTAGCGCCCGACTTAGCCTACAGCACTAGTCACACATCACAGCGTCCTGTAGCTGTGCCTGCCAGTACGGCGCCGTGCGCCTGCCTTGCGCTTTCCATACCCGAGTCTGGGTGGTTAGTGGCGTCCGTCAGCGCGGCATCGCTCGCACTCTTGTGCACATATATTTCCTAAGGTTCTCTACACACCCAGTTGCGGTGTTGCGCCAGCAGGGGTCTAATCGGGCTCCAATCCCTTCTGGGGTTAAGTCCGCTGACCACTTGCTCGCGCACTTGTGCGGTACTGCGGTCCTGTGAATTAACAGGATCGCTTTCTTCACGCTGGGTGAGGTTAAACCCACGCGTGTATACTTTAGTGTACCGCCATACAGTCTGCAAATTGCTAGCAGCAGGTTCTCACCTGCACGGTGGACCCCGGACTGCGAACGCACCTTTATCATCTGTCTGGGTGCGTTCCGCCAGTCCTAACAGAATACTAGCGCCAGGGTCTGGCTAGTAAAATGGCGGACGACCAGCGTTTACAGCGGTACATCCAGCAGCTGGAGGGAAGGTTGGCGGCTCTTGAGCGTACAACCTCAGCTGTGGATGTCACTGCTGTAGCTGTGCAGGCTGCAAGTGTAGCCGCGGCCAGTTTGTCCACTGCCACCCCTGCTCCGACTTTATCCCGTCTCCCACTACCTGACAAGTTTGCTGGCGACAGTAAACTTTGTCGCGGATTCGTGAGTCAGTGCTCTATACATCTTGAGCTCCTGGCATCACGTTTTCCTACGGAGCGGGCGAGAGTGGGATTTATCCTATCTCTCTTGTCGGGCAGGGCGTTGGAGTGGGCAACGCCACTCTGGGAGCGAGATGATCGTGTGGTACAGAGTGCTCCTCTCTTCTTGGACACTCTGAAGCAGGTCTTTTTAGGGCCTCGGGTTACCCACGACACCGCACTCCAATTGTTGTCCATTACACAGGGTACCTCCGTGGTCAGCCAGTTTGCCATTCAGTTCCGGACTCTAGCTTCAGAGTTAGAGTGGCCAGACAAAGTTCTTATTCCGGTGTTCTGGAGGGGACTGGCAGACCACGTGAAAGACGCCTTGGCCACTAGGGAGATACCGGCCACACTGGAGGAACTTATTTCCGTGTCTACCCGCATCGACCTCCGTTTTCACGAGCGGAGGTTGGAGCGGACCCAGTGTAGGCAGAGGTTTCGGCTGGCTCCAACTTTCGCCAGACCTCTGGAATCTCCTGTCTTGGCGTCAGATTCTCATGAGGCCATGGAGGTGTCTCGAGCGGGACCTAAATCTCTAGCCGCTCGAGTACCCGTAGTTTGTAATAACTGTCGACAACATGGACATTACGCCAATAAATGTCCGCGGCGGTCGGGAAACGATCGCGTCTAGTGGCCATTGGGGGAGGTTCACTAGACACAGCAGCATTCTCCTCCAAACGGTCCTTTAAAGGGACAATCCTGTTAGGCTCCTCCACTCTTACAGTCGAGCTTTGTGTGGATTCAGGAGCAGAGGGAAGTTTCATGTCCTCTGCTTTTGCTACACGTCATGCTATACCACTGGTCATGCTCGCCAAACCAATAACGGTTAGAGTTGTGAATGGGGCGACACTCCCACTGCAAATCACGCACCAGACAGTCCCGTTATCGCTGTCCATGTCTCCTTCCCACCAGGAGATTATTTCCCTTCTTGTCCTTCCTGTGGGAATGGATGAGATTCTGCTGGGAATACCCTGGCTCCGTTTCCACTCGCCACATATTGAGTGGTCCTCAGGGAAAATATTGGGCTGGAGTAAGTCATGTTTGGGCAGATGTGTGAGTGAGTGTGTACAGGTCTCTTCTACCCAGGTACCCGCAGATCTCTCGTCACTTCCCAGGTATTATTGGTGTTATGCAGACGTGTTCTCTAAAAAGGCTGCTGAGACTCTACCGCCCCATCGCCCTTACGACTGTCCTATCGACCTCTTGCCGGGAGCTGAACCTCCTAGGGGAAGGGTATATCCCCTCTCTCTTCCTGAGACGGAGGCTATGTCTCAATACATTCAGGAGAATTTAGCAAGAGGATTTATAAGGAAGTCAGTGTCTCCGGCAGGGGCGGGATTCTTCTTCGTGCAGAAGAAGAACGGGGAGTTACGTCCTTGCATCGATTACAGGGGTCTCAATGCAATCACTATTAAGAACAAATACCCGTTGCCCCTGATATCGGAGCTCTTTGACAGATTAAGGGGAGCTAAAATTTTCACCAAATTAGATCTGCGGGGTGCCTACAATCTGATTCGCATCCGTGAGGGGGACGAATGGAAAACGGCTTTCAATACCAGGGATGGGCACTATGAGTACCTGGTGATGCCTTTCGGGCTCTGTAATGCCCCAGCCGTTTTTCAGGACTTTGTCAACGATATCTTCCGGGATATGCTTTCCACCTCGGTCGTAGTCTATCTGGATGATATCCTCATCTTTTCTCCAGATATTGACTCCCACCGGAGAGATGTTGGCAGAGTCTTCGAACTCCTACGGGCGAATTCCTTATATGCAAAGTTGGAGAAGTGTGTGTTCGAGCAGGAGTCCTTGCCTTTCCTGGGCTATATCGTCTCGGCCCAGGGATTGGCTATGGATCCTGCCAAACTACAAGCAGTGATGGACTGGCAGGAACCCCATTCTCTTAAAGCGGTGCAGCGCTTTATGGGGTTCATAAATTACTATCGCCAGTTCATTCCCCACTTTTCAACTTTGGTAGCTCCCTTGGTATCCCTCACCAGGAAGGGAGCGAATCCCAAATTGTGGTCCGAAGGGGTCTCCAAGGCCTTCTCTTCTATAAAGTCCCATTTTGCCAGCGCTCCTATCTTACATCGTCCCGATGTGGGTAAGCCATTCCTTCTGGAAGTGGATGCCTCATCCGTTGGCGCTGGAGCAGTCCTCTATCAAAAGGATGCTCAGGGTCGGAAGCATCCATGCTTCTTTTTCTCAAAGACCTTCACACCAGCGGAGAGAAATTACTCCATCGGGGATAGAGAGTTGTTGGCAATGAAGTTGGCCTTTTCGGAGTGGAGACATCTCTTGGAGGGTGCCCGGTTCCCATTCCAGGTTTTCACGGATCACAAGAATTTGGTCTATTTACAAACAGCCCAGCGGCTGAACTCTCGTCAGGCCAGATGGTCCTTGTTTTTCTCCCGGTTCCACTTTACCCTACATTATCTCGCCGGGGAGAAGAACATTCGTGCCGACGCTCTCTCTCGCTCCTTCGTGTCAGCTGAGGAGGAGGAGGACGAGCCTCGGCTCATTGTCCCTTCGGAGAGTCTGAGAACTGTAGCTCCGGTTTCGCTGGAGTCTGTGCCCCCGGGCAAGACTTTTGTTCCCATCAATTTGCGTCCGGAGGTTCTCTCTTGGGCTCATTCGTCCAGAGTGGGTGGACACTTTGGGGCTAAAAGGACCTCTGAGCTACTGGCGAGGACGTACTGGTGGCCACATATGGTTCGTGACGTCGGAGACTACGTTCGGGCATGTGTCTCTTGTGCCAAGAATAAGTCTTCCCGACAACGGCCAGCTGGTTTGTTATACCCTCTGCCGGTGGCAGACAGGCCCTGGGAGATGGTCGGGATGGATTTTGTTGTGGGTTTGCCCAAGTCTCGTGGCTGTACCATTATTTGGGTAATCACCGACCATTTTTCTAAAATGGTGCATTTGGTGCCACTTCCCCGGTTACCTTCTGCACGGGCCTTGGCAGCGTTGTTTGTCAAACACATCTTTCGTCTTCACGGTATGCCAGACAAAATTGTCAGTGACCGAGGTCCCCAGTTTGCGTCTCGGTTCTGGAGAGAGCTTTGTCGTCTTCTCAGTATCGAGTTGAATCTCTCTTCGGCTTATCATCCCGAGACGAATGGGTTGGTAGAGAGAGCCAACCAGACCCTGGTCACATATCTGCGACATTTTGTTTCTGCTAAGCAGGATGACTGGGCATCTTTGCTACCGTGGGCGGAGTTTGCTCTTAACAATGCTGTCGCTGATTCCACTGGACAGACTCCATTCCTCCTTAACTATGGTCAGCATCCGAGGGTACCTGTGCCCATGCCCGTGTCTTCCGCCGATTCCAGGGTGGCAGACTGGGCTGTGGAGGCACGGGACATTTGGGATCGCACTCAGGATGCTATTCAGGCTTCCAAGGAGAGAATGAGGTCCTCCGCCGACGCACATCGGCGCCCCGCTCCAACCTTTGCTCCTGGCGACTTAGTGTGGCTCTCCGCCCGTAACATCAGGCTGCGAGTTGAGTCCACCAAGTTTGCACCTCGCTACTTAGGCCCTTTTAAGGTCCTCGAACAGGTTAATCCTGTGGTTTACCGTCTGGCCCTTCCTCCACGCCTGGGTATCACCGACACCTTTCATGTGTCCCTCCTTAAGCCCGTCTACATGTCCCGGTTTTCTGAGTCATCTACTGGGACGTCGGGTTCGTCTACGGACGATTACGAGGTGAACGCGATCTTGGGGTACAAGGTGGTTCGTGGCAAAAAATTTTATTTGGTGGACTGGAGGGGTTACGGTCCTGAGGATAGATCCTGGGAGCCTGCTGAGTATATTCGGGCTCCGCAGCTCATTGCTGCCTTCGAACGTAGCGAGGCCCAAGGAGGGGGGGGCCCTAGGGGCGGGGGTAATGTTAGGGGTCGAGTTCCCGCTTCTGCACAGGGGGAATCTCGAGCCGCCTCCGCTGCGGTCTCCCATTCTTGTCCAGCCGCAGTGGAGTCTGCTCAGCAAAGACGTCGGTCCCAGCGTCTTGCTCATTCTCACTCTGTTCTGAGAGTTACTGCTGCTTCTCCAGTCTCTGCCATTGAAGTCAGTGCTGGTCAGCAGCGAGCGGACGTCTCTGGGACTAAGTCCTTGTCTGCACGTACTGAGCATGCCCAGCATAAGGTCTCCCGTTGGAGATCGAGGGTCATGTGCTCAGGCTCTGCAGCACATTCCATTGGTCCTCTTGGCAGGTCCTAGAAGGGCAAAAGTGCTGTGGCCACTTCCTGTGCTGCTGCTATATAAACTGCGCATGACCGCACGGCCATGCGCTAGTATTGTTTTACAATTGCTTATGTGTGTATGTTGTGAGTGCAAGTCGTCCTTGGATACCCCTTCCCTATTGAATGTCTGTTCGCGGAAGGTGTATGGCTGCTATCTAGCGCCCGACTTAGCCTACAGCACTAGTCACACATCACAGCGTCCTGTAGCTGTGCCTGCCAGTACGGCGCCGTGCGCCTGCCTTGCGCTTTCCATACCCGAGTCTGGGTGGTTAGTGGCGTCCGTCAGCGCGGCATCGCTCGCACTCTTGTGCACATATATTTCCTAAGGTTCTCTACACACCCAGTTGCGGTGTTGCGCCAGCAGGGGTCTAATCGGGCTCCAATCCCTTCTGGGGTTAAGTCCGCTGACCACTTGCTCGCGCACTTGTGCGGTACTGCGGTCCTGTGAATTAACAGGATCGCTTTCTTCACGCTGGGTGAGGTTAAACCCACGCGTGTATACTTTAGTGTACCGCCATACAGTCTGCAAATTGCTAGCAGCAGGTTCTCACCTGCACGGTGGACCCCGGACTGCGAACGCACCTTTATCATCTGTCTGGGTGCGTTCCGCCAGTCCTAACACCATATTGTTTCTATTGTTATCACAACAATGGTTTTATTGTAAAAGAAAATACAAATACATATTTTGATGAACAAACAAACGTGTTTTTTAATTCTAGGAACATACAAACACAAATCAGCCTTCATTTTGGGCTAACTAACAATGTGCCCAACTTGGCAATGCTTTTGTAATTTAACCAATAACAAACATTACAAGTCCAAGAAAGAATGATGGGATGTTGAGGGTGAGGTTGGTGTTTGTGATGTCTGGCTTTCAGAGTGTTATTGAGTGGTTGTAGGCAAAGGAACATTGTGTGCCTGTGTGGGTATATGATGTTGCTTTATGGCTTCCTGACTGTGGCTATAAGCATCAGGTGGTCCATGTGTCCAACCAGGAGCATTTTCAGAATGCCAGGATACTCTTGGTCTGCGTTGGCCAAAAAGGCCCTTGGTGTTGGGCTCCTTGCTGCCAAAATTGACCATGGCCATAAGCATCCGACAAACTAGTTTGTGGCCCATGGTGGTACCACTCACTCAAAAAAATGTGACAGAGCAGATGATGGAGGCATTTCTGGGTAGCTATGCGTAGGCCTCAATGTGTTGTCCATATAGCTGATGATGTTGATGGTAATGGGTTTGCTCTGTTTGTAGTATTACCTCTGTCAATATGTTGACTAATGTTTCTAGTGTTTATTGTCTGAGTCTGTTGATCAGTGGATGTTTGAGTATGTCCTAAGGCTGTTGATAATGGTCCTGGTGTTGCAACAGTACTGTCTGAGGTTTGTCTGAGAATTTGGGTTTGATGCCTTCTTTGAATACATTCAAATATAGCTTGTGGGTTATTTGGTGGAATTGCAGAAGTTAGAAGCTGTAATATGGCTGTTTTTGTGGGCAGGCATAATTGGGTCGGAATTTGGTGTAGGTGCTGTGCCAAACTTCGCCCAAATGCTTCCTCCCCATAATCAGAAATAGTGCGCTGGATGTAGTCAAGCACGCGACTGTCAACCTGTTGTCGTATAGCTTGACTTTGGTCCTTCTTCGTATATTACGCCCAACAGTAGTCGCTTGGGGGGAGTTATCAAGGGCCAGGGTTGGGCTGCTGCTTCTTGGCTGCTCCTCTTGCTATGTTGGCACTTGAACTTGTGAAGCAGGAATCGCCCCCTCCGCCATGGATGGTCCATGAGCATCCTCCTCTGCTGGTCCTGGTCCTTCATTTTCGGCCTGTGCAGGTTCCACCTCAGACGCTGGCTTGGTTTCCACTAAGTTAGATTCGGTTCTGTAATGCAGACACATATTTTGAACTGTTGAGTATGGTTAAAATTATTGAAAAATTTAACATTTGTAATCCTAACAAATCACTTTCGGTATTAAATCCATGACTGGAGCCAAAAAATATATGCGACTCATATATATGGTCCTTTTTTTGGAAGCTCCAGACCCACTTTTCTGCCTACTCTGCCACTCCCTCCTACATTGATCATGGCAGCTGCGCCATCTGCGTTAAACACCATTCGCTGTAATTTAAAAAAAAAAAATTATTCAAACATAAAAAGGCGTAACCATAAAAAAACATTGTTGGGAAAAGTAGGCCAGGCAAGAAAATGCCAGGCAACAGATAATTGTTCCTTTTTGTGATTAACAAATTTGTACAAAAAAAGTGTCCTGGCAAGCACATAAAATATTTAATGGAAAAATATGACATGTAATAAAAGGTGCTGGCTAAACAATGGTACAAATAGCTTGTATTCAACAGTAACGTTTCATTTAAAAAAAGGGTGTTAACTGGTGATGAGCGAATATACTCGCTGCTCGGGTGGTGTCTGAGTATTTGTGACTGGTGGGATACCGTATATACTCGAGTATAAGCCGACTCGAGTATAAGCTGACCCGAGTATAAGCCGACCCCCCTAATTTTGCCACAAAAAACTGGGAACACCTAATGACTCGAGTATAAGCCTAGGGTAGGAAATGCAGCAGCTACCGGTGAATTTCAAAAATAAAAATAGATACCAATAAAAGTAAAATTAATTGAGACATCAGTAGGTTAAGTGTTTTTTTGAATATTCATTTAAAAGAAAACATTAAATTAGCACTGTAAGTGGAAAAAAGGGTCAACAAAACCAAAACGGTAACAACAATAACTTTAAAAGTACAAAAACCGTAGATCAATCAGCAACCAAGCTAAAACACAAGTTAAAATCCTTCAAATTCATCTGTATCTCCAAGCAGAGCTTCAAATTCAGCTGGTAAGAGGTTATCAGCACAGACGTTGTCATCACTGAGTTTATCATCACCGTCACTGCTGTCATTCTCATACAGAGCATTGTCTTCAATGCCATCCATAGCGTTACTAATACCACACTTCTTGAAGGCCCGTTGCACCATGTCCTCTGGAATCTCTTCCCATGCATCACGAACCCACTTTGCTATTAATTCTATGTCCGGCTTCATCAGATTTCCAAGTTTTGTCAGTCGGGCTTGACCAGATGACATCCATTCATGCCACATCCTTCGCACACGATGTTAGGGTTGGCGGAACGCACCGAATATATTTATTAAGTAGGATTGGTGCGGGAAAGAGCCTGCTGCTAAGTGAATAGCGGCACTATATGGCGGTACAATGTGATTAGACACACGGGTTAACTTCACCCTGTGTGAAGGAAGCGATCCCTGTTAAGTCACAGGGCCGCGGTACCACACAGAGAGCGCAAGCAAGGAACCACAGAACTCTATCCCAGGACACAGGATTGGAGTTAGTGTAGACCTCTTGCGATCGACACATTTGGGGTATCAGAGGAAACTATAATGCACAGAAGTGCATGCTGTGCCACACTAGCGGACGCCACTAACCACCCAGACTTGGGTAAGGTAAGCGCACTAATAGCGCACAGCGCTGCACTGGCGGTCACAGCAGTTAGACGCTGCTTCGTGTATTAAGGCTGTGAGTTCAGCCGGGCGCTAGATTGCAACCATACACCTTACGCGAACAGTCATACACAAG
This sequence comes from Ranitomeya imitator, assembly GCF_032444005.1. Classification (NCBI taxonomy): domain Eukaryota; kingdom Metazoa; phylum Chordata; class Amphibia; order Anura; family Dendrobatidae; genus Ranitomeya; species Ranitomeya imitator. The sequence goes on from NC_091284.1 coordinate 36,945,813, forward strand.
GGATGGGTTTTTTAAGGAACGACTTGCACTCATCAACACACACACGATAACAATAGTATACTAGCGCATGGCCGTGCGGTCATGCGAAGCTTATATAGCTGCAGTACGTTCAGGACCTTTCAAAGAAGGACCAATGGATTTGCAGCAGTACCTGAGCATGTGACCCTAGATCTCCATTGAGAGATCTTGCCCTGGGCATGCTCAGTGTGTGCAAAGCAGGATTTAGTCCTAGCACATGCAGGACCTTCCTGAGCATGTGACCCTAGATCTCCACTGAGAGAGCTTGCCCTAGGCATGCTCAGTGTGTGCAAAGCAGGACTTAGAACCAGAAAAGCCTGCTTGCTGCAGATCAGTGCAGGGTACAATAGCTGAGCCTGGAGAGGCAGTAGTAACCCTTTGCACAGTACCAGTCTCAGTGAGACGCTGGGAGCGACGTCTCTGCTGAGCAGGCTCCACTGCAGCCGATGCAGAATGGGCGACCGCAGCAGACACGGATCGAGATTCCCCCTGTGCAGCAGAGGAAACTCGACTCCTAACACACGGTCTTTGAAAGGTTTATTTAAACACACATCTAGGGGCTGCAGTACAGATGTAAGTCCACCTGGAATAACCGCCAAAGTAACTAGAGAAGACTTTGCCAGTTTTTTTATGTCATCAGATGTGTGTGCTCTGAACATATCCCAGACTAGCAATGATGGTTTTTTCTTTAAGGTTGCTCCTGGTCGTCCATTCCAAATTTCTTCCAGCCATTTTTTTTGTTCCGTCTTCATCCATCCAGCCTTTAACATGCTCGCGCACTGTAATTCGTGGTGGAAATTTGACCTTTTTAGGCAAGGTCTTTCTTTTAAAAATAAGGACAGGCCGCAGCTTAGTTCCATTAGCCAAACATAAAAGAACGACTGAAGTGTTTTTTTTTTCATTTCCTGTGGTTCTGACTAAAATAGTTTTGTCTCCCATATTTGCCACAGTTCTGTTGCTTGGAAGATCAAAAGTCATAGGTGTTTCATCCATATTTCCAATATCTCCCAGGTCATAGTTATGGATCCTTCTTTGTTTTATGATGAATGAATTGAATGACATCACTTTCATCAAGATCTTTTGGCAACTTCTGTGAAATCTTTGCCGCAAACATAGGCCAAATCTACTCATGAAGCGGGTACACCATCCTGCTGATGCAACAAAATTTTCAATGCCTGATGCTTTGAATTTGTCTTCTTTAGCTATTTGAAGAGCACGTAACCGAGTTCCCATGCGTGTTACGCAGTATCAATTTTGACGACTCCATAACCCATTTATGCAATTTAGTCTCTAGAGCCTCGTATGACGTCTTCAAACCACGTCAAGCTTTTTTTGCCTTTGGAATCTTTACCAAGTCAGCTTTCATTTTCCGCCACTCTCTCACTTGTTTTTCGTTAACACAAAATTCCCTACTTGCTATACTGTTATTGCTTTCTTCTGCTCTTGACACAACCTTAAGTTTGAAACCAGCTTCGTATGACCTGCGTTTTTGTTTTGGTACAGGATCAGAAGTATTGGGATCCATTTCTAACGGGATAAAAAAAAAGACTTTAAAAAAAATCCATACTATAGCGATTAAATTCTCAAAATACTGTACATACTGTATATCCAAGACCATAGACCACGTAATGCTCCATAAAGTTCATGATGGCCCATTTAATGCTCCATAAAGTTGATGATGGGCCCATAGAATGCTCCATAAAGTTGATGATGGGCCCAAAAAATGCTCCATAAAGTTCATGATGGGCCCATAAGATGCTCCATATAAAAATGTGCCACATATAATGCTCGATACCGTTTATTATTGCCCCATAGATGATCCATATAAAGCTGTGCCACATATAATGCTCCATACCGTTAATTATTGCCCCATAGATGCTCCATATAAAGCTGTGCCACATATAATGCTCTATACCGTTCATTATTCACATGTAAAGCGCCATGGAATAAATGGCGCTATAATAATAAATAATAATAATAATTATTGCCCCATAGATAGTCCATTTAAAGCTGTGCCATATATAATGCTCTATAACGTTCATTATTGCCCCATAGATGCTCCATTTAAAGCTGTGCCATATATAATGCTCCATACTGTTCATTATTGCCCAATAGATGCTCAATTTAAAGCTGTGCCACATATAATGCTCTATACTGTTCATTATTGCCCCATAGATGCTCCATATAAAGCAGTGCCATATATAATGCTCTGTACCGTTCATTATTGCCCATAAGATGCTCCATATAAAGCTGTGCCACATATAATGCTCTGTACCGTTCATTATTGCCCCATAAGATGCTCCATATAAAGCTGTGCCATATATAATGCTCTATACTGTTCATTATTGGCCCATAGATGCTCCATTTAAAGCTGTGCCATATATAATGCTCTGTACTGTTCATTATTGCCCCATAAGACGCTCCATATAAAGCTGTGCCATATATAATGCTCTGCACCGTTCATTATGGCCACATAGATGCTCCATTTAAAGCTGTGCCATATATAATGCTGCTGCTGCAATAAAAAAAAAAAAGACATACTCACCTCTCTTGCTGCCCGCAGCTCCTCAGCATCCCGTCTCGGCGTCTCTCCGCACTGACTGTTCATGCAGAGGGCGGCACGCACACTAGTACGTCATCGCGCCCTCTGACCTGAACAACCACAGCAAGAGGACGGGAAGACGGAGCGGCGCCCGGCGGGTGGAACGCGGACAGGTAAATATGACATACTCACCTGCTCCCGGCGTCCCTGGCTCCTTATCCCGGACAGATGGTCGCTGGGTACTGCAGCCTCTTCCTCTGTCAGCGGTCACTAGCGGTCACTGGCACCGCTCATTACAGGAACGAATATGCGGCTCCACCCCTATGGGAGTGGAGTCCATATACATAACTTTATTGAGCGGTGCCATGTGACCGCTGAACAGGGGAAGAGCTGCGGCACCCGAAGACCATGGGACAGGCAGGGGGAGCGCCAGGAGCGCTGGAAGCAGGTGAGTATGCCACAGACCTCTCTCCCCCTCACCCGCCGACCCTGCAGCCGACCATGACTGGAGTATAAGCCGAGAGAAGCACTTTCAGCCCAAAAATTTGGGCTGAAAATCTCGGCTTATACTCGAGTATATACAGTATTTAGTTTTTGTTGACGCAGCTGCATGATTTACGGCTGCGATCCAGCCTGAGTTCATGTGGGGGTTGCCCAATTGGTAGGGAATACCCACATGTAATTAAGCTGGCTAGCTGCCGTAAATCATGCAGCTGAGGGGAAGAAAAATAATTCTCCTACCAGTCACAAATAGTGGGAGACCACCCGAGCATGCTCGTTAAAACCCGAGCAACGAGTATATTCGCTAATCAATAATGATAACCAAACAGTAAGGTAACAAGTAGATACTGCATAAAATACATACATGTGTTCAACCAAACACATGATACAAGGGTATATTTGTCAAAAATCTTGTATGGCTGCAATTTGTTTAAAAAAGGACACTTATCAAATAATATTTTAATTTATTTTTTGGATTATAACACGCACTTTTTTACTGACAAATTTGGCTGCAAAATGGAGGTGCGTCTTATAATGCAGAATTACCTTATCAGTGTGCCACTCCGGGTGTCCGGGTGGCGATGCTGCGCTGTTTTCTCGAGTGGCGGTGCTGTGCAGTGTCCATGGTGGTAGATAAACCCCCAGTGACATACAGCGGCATTTCAAAGACGACTTCATCTCTGGAGCCCAGTGGAGAATTCGTATCAATAACAGTCTCTGGCAGGATCACAAACCAAGCACTTAAAGCTTATAAATAACAACTGACTCTGAAATCTTAAGAGTGAGGGCTGTGGCACATAGCTGCATAGGGTCTTTAAGGAATATCTTATACCCACTAACTTTTCATATATAACCATTATAAACCTGGATTAGAACTTATACCCTAAATATCTCTAACCCTGTGCGGGATCAAAAACCCAGTTCTCTTTTGCTTTATATCACCCAGCCACTAAGTGTTTTATTGGATTGCTCGACTCTCTTATATATTAACCCTTCTTCTGCTATATGGTCAAAATTGTTGGGTTCCTGATCCTATTGATACATAATCTGACTTTTTATGGGAGTAAGACTTAAAAAATCCTTGATTGTAAGCCTTTCTCTTTGAGTGTTATATTGGCATGCTCCATACACCGAAAAATAAGCGTTCAGTTTTCACCTGATTTGGGTATATCCTGCCTCTCAATTTTAGCTCATTCTACCTCAATAGCTTTGTTTTCTACTGTCCAGATCCCTTTTGGGGTCTGTGACCACCAATGGGAATAGTTTTTCTTTCAGTTGTGTGTGTAATCTACCATTTAAATCTGAACTCTTTTATCCAGATTCTTTTTTAGGTCTGGGACCACTGCCAGTGGAGAAATCTGTTGTCTTTGCTTCCATTCTATCAATACTTCTTTCTATTAGGCCAAAGGCTTATTATCTACTATATAATTGTCTAAGGGTCACTTCCGTCTTTCTGTCTGTCTGTCTGTCACAGATATTCATTGGTCGCGGCCTCTGTCTGTCATGTAAATCCAAGTCGCCGATTGGTCGTGGCAAAACGGGCACAGTTCGGCAGCAGCATGGCTGCTCCTTGCTCCCCGCAATCAGTGCCTGCTGCATACTCCAATCAGTGCCTGCTGCATACTCCAATCAGTGCCTGCTGCATACTCCAATCAGTGCCTGCTGCATACTCCCCTCCAGTCAGCGCTCGCACAGGGTTAATGGCAGCGTTAATGGACCGCGTTATGTCGCGGTGCAATGCACTCCATTAACGCAGCTATTAACCCTGTGTGACCAACTTTTTACTATTGATGCTGCGTATGCAGGCGTCAGGACTACAAGGGGCCCTCGGAAGGTGAGTATATGTTTATTTTTTATTTTAAGTCTTTTTTAACCTGTTACATACGTGGCTGGGCAATATACTACGTGGCTCTGTGCTGTATACTACGTCGCTGTGCAATATACTACGTGGCTGGGCAATATACTACGTGGCTGGGCAATATACTACGTGACTGGGCAATATACTACGTGGCTGGGCAATATACTACGTGGCTGGCCAATATACTACGTCGCTGGGCAATATACTACGTGGCTGGGCAATATACTACGTGGCTGGGCAATATACTAAGTGGCTGGGCAATATACTACGTGGCTGGGCAATATACTACGTGGCTGGGCAATATACTACGTGGCTGGGCAATATACTACGTGGCTGGGCAATATACTACGTGGCTGGGCAATATACTACGTGGCTGGCCAATATACTAAGCGGCTGGCCAATATACTACGTGACTGGGCAATTGTTATGATCTGGTGGCCTATGAGCAGCATGAGACGGACTCTGGAGAAGGTGGTCCCTGTACTGACCGCAAACCCTGAACCTAGCAGCGCAACTAGAAGCAGCCGTAGGGGGTACCTAACACTCCCTAGACCCCTCGGCACAGCCTAAGATCTAACTACCCCTAAAGACAGAAACAGAAAACCTATCTTGCCTCAGAGAAAATCCCCAAAGGATAGATAGCCCCCCACAAATATTGACTGTGAGAGGAGAGGGAAATAACATACGCAGATATGAAATCAGATTTTAGCATAGGAGGCCATACTAGCTAAAAAGGAAGAATAGAATAGAGTACTATGCGGTCAGTATAAAAACACTAGAAAATATCCACCGCAGAAAATACGGATCACCACATCTGACTAAAGACATGGGGGGTATATCTGCATCTCCAGAGAAATATCTAGGCTGCAAAAAATCCTTCACAGACTAAGCTGGACAAGACAAAAACATGAATATGCATAGAACTATAGGTCCACAGCAGGTGGACAGCAAAAAAGCACAGCAAAAAAGCACAGCAAACTGGAGAGACCAGCAGGGAAGTGAATCCTTCCAGAACAATGGACAACTGGCACTGACTAAAGGATCCTGCAAAGCTATATACCCCAGTCAGTCCTGCAATTAGTAGAAACACATGTCCACTCCTGCAATCCAGACACAACTGCATTACCCTCTACAACCACCGGAGGGAGCCCAAAAGCTGAATTCACAACAGTACCCCCCCCCCCCCTTGAGGAGGGGTCACCGAACCCTCACCAGAGCCCCCAGGCCGATCAGGATGAGCCCGATGAAAGGCACGAACCAAATCAACGGCATGGACATCAGAGGCAGAAACCCAACAATTATCCTCCTGGCCATAACCCTACCACTTGACAAGGTACTGAAGCTTCCGCCTCGAAAAACGAGAATCCAAAATCTTCTGAACAACATATTCCAACTCCCCATCGACCAATACAGGGGCCGGAGGATCAACAGAGGGAACAACGGGCTCCACATATTTCCGCAACAAAGATTTATGGAAGACATTATGAATAGCAAACGAGGCCGGAAGCGCCAGGCGAAAGGACACCGGATTAATAATCTCAGAAATCCTATAAGGACCAATAAATCGAGGCTTAAACTTAGAGGAAGATACCTTCATAGGAACATGACGGGAAGATAACCAAACCAGATCCCCAATCCGAAGCCGGGAACCAACACACCGACGACGATTAGCAAAACATTGAGCCTCCTCCTGAGACAGCACCAAATTGTCCACCCCATAAGCCCAAATCTGCTGCAACCTGTCGACCACAGAATCCACACCAGGAAGGTCAGAAGGCTCAACCTGCCCAGAAGAAAAACGAGGATGAAAACCAAAATTACAAAAAAAAAGGCGAAACCAAAGTAGCCGAACTAGCCCGATTATTAAGGGCAAACTCGGCCAATGGCATAAAAGCCACCCAATCATCCTGATCAGCAGACACAAAGCATCTCAAATAGGTCTCCAAGGTCTGATTAGTTCGCTCAGACTGGCCATTTGTCTGAGGATGAAATGCAGAAGAAAAAGACAAATCAATGCCCAGCTTGGCACAAAAGGCCCGCCAAAACCTAGAAACTGGGAACCTCTTTCGGACACAATATTCTCCGGAATACTATGCAAACGCACCACATGCTGAAAAAACAACGGAACCAAATCAGAAGAAGAAGGCAATTTAGGCAAAGGCACCAAATGAACCATCTTAGAAAATCGGTCACAGACAACCCAGATAACCGACATCCTCTGGGAAACAGGAAGATCGGAAATAAAATCCATAGAAATATGTGTCCAGGGCCTCTCGGGGACCGGTAATGGCAAAAGCAACCCACTAGCGCGGGAACAGCAAGGCTTAGACCGCGCACAAATCCCACAGGACTGCACAAAAGAACGCACATCCCGCGACAAAGAAGGCCACCAAAAGGACTTACTAACCAAATCTCTGGTACCAAAAATCCCAGGATGGCCAGCCAACACAGAACAATGAACCTCAGAAATCACTTTAGTAGTCCATCTATCAGGAACAAACAGTTTCCCCACAGGACAGCGGTCAGGCTTATCAGACTGAAATTCCTGAAGAACCCGTCGCAAATCAGGGGAGATGGCAGAAAGAATCACCCCTTCCTTCAAAATGCCGACCGGCTCAAGAACCCCAGGGGAATCAGGAAAAAAACACCTAGAGAGGGCATCCGCCTTAACATTCTTAGTACCAGGAAGGTACGAGACCACAAAATCAAAACGGGAGAAAAACAGGGACCATCGAGCCTGTCTAGGATTCAGCCGTTTGGCAGACTCGAGGTAAATCAGATTCTTATGATCGGTCAGGACCACAATACGGTGCCTGGCCCCCTCAAGCCAATGTCGCCACTCCTCAAATGCCCACTTCATAGCCAACAACTCCCGATTGCCGACATCATAATTGCGTTCCGCAGGCAAAAACTTCCGAGAAAAGAAGGCACACGGTTTCATCAAGGAACCATCAGAATTCCTCTGAGACAAAACGGCCCCTGCCCCAATCTCAGACGCGTCAACCTCAACCTGAAATGGAAGAGAAACATCTGGCTGACGCAACACACGGGCAGAAGTAAATCGGCGTTTAAGCTCCTGAAAGGCAGAAACAGCCGCGGAGGACCAATTCGTCACATCAGCGCCTTTCTTGGTCAAATCGGTCAGAGGTTTAACCACACTGGAGAAGTTGGCAATGAAACGACGATAAAAATTAGCAAAGCCCAAGAATTTCTGAAGGCTCTTCACAGATGTGGGCTGAATCCAATCATGAATGGCCTGAACCTTAACCGGATCCATTTCTATAGATGAGGGAGAAAAAATGAAACCCAAAAAAGAAACCTTCTGCACTCCAAAGAGGCACTTTGACCCCTTCACAAATAAAGCATTATTACGGAGGATCTGAAATACCATCCTGACCTGTTTCACATGAGACTCCCAATCATTGGAAAAAATCAAAATATCATCCAAATATACAACCATGAATTTATCAAGATAACTCCGAAAGATATCATGCATGAAGGACTGGAACACAGATGGGGCATTAGAGAGTCCGAATGGCATCACAAGGTATTCAAAATGGCCTTCAGGCGTATTAAATGCAGTTTTCCATTCGTCACCCTGCTTGATACGAATAAGATTATATGCCCCTCGAAGGTCAATCTTAGTAAACCAGCTAACCCCCTTAATCCTAGCAAACAAATCAGTAAGCAAAGGCAAGGGGTATTGAAATTTGACCGTGATCTTATTCAAGAGGCGATAATCAATACAGGGTCTCAAGGATCCATCCTTCTTGGCAACAAAAAAGAACCCCGCTCCCAACAGTGAAGAAGATGGTCGAATATGCCCTTTCTCCAAAGACTCCTTAATATAGCTCCGCATGGCGGTATGTTCAGGCACAGACAGGTTGAAAAGTCGGCCCTTAGGGAACTTACAACCTGGAATCAAGTCAATAGCACAATCACAGTCCCTATGTGGTTGAAGGGAACTGGATTTGGGCTCATCGAATACATCCTGAAAGTCTGACAAAAACTCCGGAACTTCAGAAGAGGGGGAAGACGAAATTTACATCAAAGGAACCTGATCATGAACCCCCAGACAACCCCAACTAGTCACAGACATGGATTTCCAGTCTAACACTGGATTATGTAGCTGTAACCATGGAAAACCCAGCACAATATCATCATGCAAATTATGCAACACCAGAAAACAACAATCTTCCTGATGGGCTGGCGCCATTCGCATGGTCAGCTGTGTCCAAAACTGAGGTTTATTTTTAGCCAACGGTGTAGCATCAATGCCCCTCAAAGGAATAGGGTTCTGCAAAGACTGCAAGGGAAAACCACAACGTCTGGCAAATTCTAAGTCCATTAAGTTCAGAGCGGCGCCTGAATCCACAAATGCCATGACAGAAAATGATGATAATGAGCAAATCAAGGTCACAGATAACAGAAATTTAGGTTGTATAGTACTGATGGCAACAGAACTAGCGATTCTCTTAGTACGCTTAGGGCAATCAGAAATAACATTAGCAGAATCGCCGTAGTAAAAACACAACCTATTCTGACGCCTGAATGTTTGACGTTCAGTTCTAGACAAAATCCTATCACACTGCATAGGCTCAGGGCTCCGCTCAGAGGGCAACGCCACAGTGTGCACAACTTTGCGCTCGCGCAAGCGCCGATCAATCTGAATGGCCAGAGACATAGAATCACTCAGACCAGCAGGTGTGGGGAACCCCACCATAACATCTTTAACGGATTCAGAAAGACCCTTTCTGAAAATTGCCACCAAGGCATCCTCATTCCATTTAGTCAATACAGACCATTTTCTAAATTTCTGGCAATACAATTCTGCCGCTTCTTGACCTTGACACAGGGCTAACAAGATTTTTGCAGCCTGATCCACAGAATTAGGCTCATCATACAACAACCCCAATGCCTGAAAGAACGAATCAACATTAAGCAAAGCAGGATTGCCAGATTCCAGGGAAAATGACCAATCCTGTGGGTCACCACGCAGCAGAGATATGATGATTTTAACCTGCTGAATTGGATCACCAGAAGACCGAGGTCTTAATGCAAAAAACAGTTTACAGTTATTTTTGAAACTCAAAAATTTGGATCTGTCACCAAAGAATAAATCAGGAGTGGGAATCTTAGGTTCTAAGGCAGGAGTTTGAACAATGAAATCTGAAATACCCTGTACCCTAGCAGCAAGCTGATCCACCCGAGAAACTAACTCCTGAACATTCATGTTAATACTAGACTCCGTAACCACCCAGAGGTAAAGAGGGAGGAAAATACCAAACAGGATAAGGAAAAAAAAATGGCTCAAAAGCTTCCCGCCCTTCTTCTGAGATGCAATTAACTCATTGTGGGCCAGTTGTACTGTTATGATCTGGTGGCCTAGGAGCAGCATGAGACGGACTCTGGAGAAGGTGGTCCCTGTACTGACCGCAAACCCTGAACCTAGCAGCGCAACTAGAAGCAGCCATGGGGGGTACCTAACACTCCCTAGACCCCTCGGCACAGCCTAAGATCTAACTACCCCTAAAGACAGAAACAGGAAACCTATCTTGCCTCAGAGAAAATCCCCAAAGGATAGACAGCCCCCCACAAATATTGACTGTGAGAGGAGAGGGAAAGAACATACGCAGATATGAAATCAGAATTTAGCATATGAGGCCATACTAGCTAAAAAGGAAGAATAGAACAGAGTACTATACGGTCAGTATAAAAACACTAGAAAATATCCACCGCAGAAAATACGGATCACCATATCTGACTAAAGACATGGGGGGTATATCTGCATCTCCAGATTAATATATAGGCTGCAAAAAATCCTTCACAGACTAAGCTGGACAAAACAAAAACATGAAAATGCACAGAACTATAAAGTCCACTGCAGGTGGACAGCAAAAACCAAACCAGGACTTATCTTTGTAGAAAAGCACAGCAAACTGGAGAGACCAGCAGGGAAGTGAATCCTTCCAGAACAATGGACAACTGGCACTGACTAAAGGATCCTGCAAAGCTATATACCCCAGTCAGTCCTGCAATTAGTAGATACACATGTCCACTTCTGCAATCCAGACACAACTGCATTACCCTCTACAACCACCGGAGGGAGCTCAAAAGCTGAATTCACAACAGGCAATATACTATGTCGCTCGGCAATATACTACGTGGCTGGGCAATATACTACGTGGCTGGCCAATATACTACGTGGCTGGCCAATATACTACGTGGCTGGCCAATATACTACGTGGCTGGCCAATATACTACGTCACTGGGCAATATGCTACGTCACTGGGCAATATGCTACGTCACTGGGCAATATGCTACGTCACTGGGCAATATGCTATGTCACTGGGCAATATACTACGTGGTTTGACAGCGGCATTTAACTAGTTAATGGGCGCAGGCGGATCGCGAATCCGCTCGCGCCTATGTCAGCTGTACAAAGCAGCTGACATGTCGCGGCTTTGAGGTGGGCTCACCGCTGGAGCCCACCTCAAAGCGGGGGTTCTGCCAGCTGATGTACTATTCCGTCAGCTGGCAGAAAGGGGTTAAAGTCCATCTTCGTAAATTTACTCCTGATTCCAATAACGCTACTTGACTTGTATAATCTTTAAGGTTGACCCTCCGTTAGTGTCTTGGTTGAACATCAGAAAAATGTTCTCGATCTATTTACATTTTAACCAAGTTTCTATTATGATTATTACTGTGAAGGTGTCTCTACGGAGCCTATTTTTTCCTACACTGTTTCCCCCCTTCTAGCGAAGTGGATTCTTCTGAGGAAGAGTCCTCCTGAAGGATCTCGTTTATATTACATTTATTACTGTTATACCTTTAATAGTTATTGTATGTTTTGCTTTTTTAGGTATTTCTTCGGCGATAACCCGCTTAGTTATTGTTTTTTCTTTAGAAATTCTTTGACGGTGATTACTTGTCTAATTTCCGCTTCATATTTGGTGTTTTTTTCCATTAGGACCACATTGCTAGGCAAACTTCTGTATAATGAAGATTAAATTGGCGACATAGGGCTTAATATACCCAGAAAGCGTTTTGCGATTCGTAATGATATTAAAAAATCCCACTCTGACATAAAGACTAAATTCAAGGCTAATAACCACCCCACTTTCTCCGGAAAAAATTATCCTAATTCTTTTGAGTCTTCGGGTCCCCCCAAAAAAGCAGGGGTACTTACCATGATTAAAAATTCCATTTGTTTTGAACTACTAGAGGAGATTAAAGACGACAAAGGACATTTTCACATCTTAGTATGCAAACTCAATAACTTTACCTATACTATTGTTAATACTTACGTTCCAAATAGAGGTCAAATTAAATTCCTTAACAAACTCATTAAAAAAATAGATAAAGTAAAAAAATTCTCTCTTTTAATCGCTGGTGACTTTAATATGGTCCCTGATGCCTCTATTGATTCTTCTACCTTGACCAGGAATAAATCGGAAACTCTTAATGGTTGGATCTTTGGGAGGGAGCTTTTCGACATTTTTCGTTGCTTGAACTCCACTTCTAGGGAATATAGCCATTTTTCAGACACCCACCAATCAGCCTCTAGGATAGATTTGATCTTGATGGATATTTTCACCCTTACCAGATTTTCCTCTGTTTCCATACTTTCTAAAAGTGTCTCGGATCATGCACCAGTTGTAGGAGAATTTGAAGAAGGAACCCCTTCCAATTTCCAAAACCTTTGGAAAAATAACGCCTCACTATTTAATAATCCATCCCTCAAAAGTGAAATCTCATTGGCTATGAAAAATTATTTTAAGGAAAATGAAAGCGATCTTTCTGATCCGTTCTCATACTGGAACGCTCACAAGGCGGTCCTGAGGGGGATTTTAATCCAAATCTCTTCTAGGTTAAAGAAACTTATCAGGAAATAGATCTGTGAACTCCAAAATTTAATCAGGAGTAAAGAATCTTTCCAGAGCTCGAGAACATCTCCTTGCACGACCACTCAGAGATTTCCAGACTGAGAATGGAGCTAAGAGCTGCTATCTTCTCATCTTATGATGCCGTTTTAAAAGCATCTAAGTGTAAACAATATTCTGATTTAAATCGTCCCACAAAATATATGAATAATAGAACAAAAAACCATAGAATGAAAAACAGGATAGATAGAATTACAAATCATAATGACATCTCGGTTTCTCACCCCCAAGATATAGCTAACGCTTTTGCTAAATATTTCCAAGACCTATACAACATCAATAGAGATCCATCTCAATATAACCCAACTAAAGCAGATATAAATTCCTTCCTTTCTTCTATGAAACTCCCCAAAATTAAAAAAGATGACTTGGATTATCTCTCTTCACCTTTTAATATGGAGGAAACTTTGGAAATTATCAAACACTTAAAGTCTCATAAAGCCCCGGGCCCAGACGGATTTAGTAACGATTATTATAAAACATTTGGAGACCTCCTGGCCCCCCACCTTACAAAAGTATTTAATATCGCTTCCAACTTGGGTCGCTTTCCTAATGAGATGACTGAAGCCACCATAGTTCTGATTCCTAAAACCAATTCTGATCCCAATAAAGTCACCAATTATAGACCCATCTCCCTTATTAACTCGATTCTGAAAATATATGCAAAAATCATAGCTAACAGATTGAGCCAATTTCTTCCCAAACTAATTTCGAACGATCAGGCTTTATACAGAATAAACAGTCGACAGATGGACAAGGAGACTTGTTAATCTGATTAAATCGATTAATTAAAAAAAATCGATTCTGCAACAATCTCGCTTGATGCACAAAAGCCATTCGATCGCCTGAATTGGGTCTATTTGGAGGCTACACTTCTCAAATTCGCTTTTCACTCTCAATATCTAACTAACATTATGGCACTGTATTCCAGCCCTAATGCCAGGGTATATGTAAACATAGTAACATAGTTAGTAAGGCCGAAAAAAGACATTTGTCAAACTCCTTTATGATGTCCAATGGTACCAGGCAGGGGTGTCCACTATCCTCCTCTTTGTTTTGGCCATAGATCCCTTAGCAGGGGTGTCCACTATCCTCCTGTTTGTTTTGGCCATAGATCCCTTAGCACAATTAAGAGAAGATTCTGACATTATGGGCATTAAAATTGATAAACGGGAATACAAAATCGGGCTTTTTGCTGATGACATCATCTTATCAGTTTCTAGTCCCCATGATTCCATTCTTAAAATTCAGTCCTTACTTCAGGTCTTTTCAAAGGTGTCTTACTTTAGAATTAATGATTCCAAATCCAACATGTTGCCATTTAATTTAGAGGATAATCAAATCGATTATATTAAGAAATTAACAACATGGCGCTGGTCTGAAGACACTTTAACATACTTAGGTCTAAAATTTGGCAGAAATATAAACTCTTGGATTCAAATCAATATTGATTCGCTTTTAAAATCAATTACTCTGGACCTCAATATTTATGGTGACAGGGGGACTCTCTTGGTGGGGTAAAATAATGACTTTTAAATCCTACATATTGCCAAAGATACTATATGTCTTTAGATCCCTTCCCTTAAAGATTTCTCCCTCTTTATTGACAAGTATACAATCACGTTGTAATTTTTTCATATGGGGAGGTAAAAGAGCTAGAATCGCAATTAATTTTCTTTATAGAAGTAAAATCTTAGGAGGGGCAGGCCTCCCAAATATATCCACATATTATTATGCCTTTTTGATTAAAAATCATTTACATTGGTGGCCACACCCTGAAATTCTGGCCTGGTATGAACTCATTATTTTTTAATAACAACAAATCGCCAAACGGTTTAATTCTAGACTCCCTTCTTCTTAAGAAAAAACTAACAACTCTTCATCCTATTTTTCAACCAGTTTTAGAAGCATGGAAAAAATTAGCATACCCAAAAAGAGCCGTTAAAAAGATTAGTGACTTGAGGGAGCAAACGAATTTTGCACTGGAAGACAACAAAATTGTCTATCTAGGCATCTTTATTACAAATAAGCTACACTTTACTATTGATGCCAATCTAGACAATATTATAAAAATTATCTCTGTTGACCTTTCTAATCTCGGACACTCAGATCTCTAAATATTGGCAGTTAAATCCTTTATTTTCCCCAAAATCCTTTACATATTTAGGACCCTTCCAATAATTATTCCTCCTCGGCTTATTTTTAACATTCAAGGCATAATCAATTCCTTCACTTGAACGGGAAAAGGGCTAGAGTGGCAGTTGACATTTTGTACAAACTGAAATGTAATGGAGGTTTTAGTTTACCAAATATATATGCTTAATACCATGCATCCCTGCTTAACCAAAGCTGGCATTGGTTCAACGACCAATCTCACCCTGCGTGGCTCATCATAGAATCTGTTTACAGCGGCCATAGGTCTATTCGAGAGATGCTTTTCAATTTCTTAACTCCCACTCCCAGAATTTTCTAACCCAATTTTTCAAGCTTTAATTCAAGCCTGGAAAACACTCATTAAACCTTCTAAAAACTCCACTAAGGTTGAACAAGTCAAAAAACTTCCTCTACCTTTGCTCGCTTCTATGTACAAGCCACTGCTATTACAGTGCCCCAAGCAGCAGTTTGTGACTGGAGAACTTGTCTACATAGTCCCACAGTACACTCCACTCCCACACTCCCTGCTGCCCAGTGCCTGCGCCTGCCCTGCGATAAAACTGCACAAAAGGTCTAAAACAAGACCCGCAGAAAACCCCCCACTAAGGCGCAGTCCCCGACTTACTGGGAAGCCATGTCCTTCATATGCATATGACCACCTATATCCACAGCTCAAGTACATTCGGAAAGATGTAACGTATACAAGGACAGTGAACAGAGAGTCGGAGGACTATGCACATCTAGACAATTGGGTCATTGATGTCATTTGTCTGCTGGCAGAGCAGATCCAGAGCCGACATTGGAGGAGCAGACTCCTACTGCAGTTTCTGTAACCATGAGGCAGAGGAGATAAAAGAAGAAATTAATGCTCACAAATTATCATTTTAACTTTCCACAAAATGAAACATATTAACAACGCTTTGAAGAATTTCTGTTCATGACTGGTCATCAGGCTGCCCTTCTGTATGCACTGAATGTCTCCAGCTTTGCCTAGATACTGAATGTCTATCTTCAATGAATTTTGCACTGAAAGAGAACAAAATTGTCTATTTAGGTATCTATTACAAATAAGCTACACTCTACTGTTGATGCCAATCTAGACAATATTATAAAAATTATCTCTTGTCAACCTTTCTAATCTCTGACACTCAGATCTCTAAATATTGGCAGGTAAATCCTTTATTCTACCCAAAATCCTTTACATATTTAGGACCCTTGCAAAAATTATTCCTCCTCGGCTTATTTTTAACATTCAAGGCATGATCAACTCCTTCACTTGAACGGGAAAAGGGCTGGAGTGGTAGCTGACATTTTGTACAAACGTAAATATAACGGATGTTTTGGTTTACCAAATATCTATGCTTAATACCTTGCATCCCTGCATAACCAAAGTTGGCATTGGTTCAAAGACCAATCTCACCCTGCGTGATTCATCCTAGATTCTGTTTACAGCGGCCATAGGTCTATTCGAGAGATGTTTTTCAATTTATTCATTCCCACTCCGCAAAAAGAATCTTCTAACCCAATTTTTCAAGCTTTAATTCAAGCCTGGAAAATACTCATGAAACCTTCTAAAAATTCCACTAAGGTTGAACAAGTGAAAAAATTTCCTTTACCTTTGTTCGCTTCTATGTACAAGCCACCGCCATTACAGTGCCCCAGGCAGCAGTTTGTGACTGGAAAGAGAACTTGTCTATATAGTCCCACAGTCCACTCCACTCCCACACTCAATGCTGCCCAGTGTCTGCGCCTGCCCTGCGATAAAACTGCAGAAAAGGTCTAAAACAAGACCCGCAGAAAAACCCCCACTGAGGCGCAGTTCCCAACTTGCTGGGAAGCCACGTCCTTCATATCTATATGATCACCTATATCCAGAGCTAAAGTATATTCGTAAAGATGTAACTTATACAAGAAGGACAGTGAACAGCGAGTCGGAGGACTATGCACAGCCAGCCATTGTGGTCATTGATGTCATTTGTCTGCTGGCAGAGCAGCTCCAGAGCTGACATTGGAGGAGCAGACTCCTACTGCAGTTTCTGTAACCACGAGGCAGAGAAGATAAAAGAAGAAATTAATGCTCACAAATTATCATTTCATTTTTCCACAAAATGAAACATATTAACAACGCTTTGAAAAATTTCTGTTCATGACTGGTCATCAGGCTGCCCTTCTGTATGCACTGAATGTCTCCAGCTTTGCCGAGATACTGAATGTCTATCTTCAACGAATTTTGCACTGGAAGAGAACGAAATTGTCTATCTAGGCATCTTTAATACAAATAAGCTACACTCTACTATTGATGCCAATCTAGACAATATTATAAAAATTATCTCTGTCGACCTTTCTAATCTCGGACACTCAGATCTCTAAATATTGGCAGTTAAATCCTTTATTTTCCCCCAAATCCTTTACATATTTAGGACCCTTCCAATAATTATTCCTCCTCGGCTTATTTTTAACATTCAAGGCATAATCAACTCCTTCACTTGAACGGGAAAAGGGCTAGAGCGGCAGTTGGCATTTTGTACAAACTTAAATGTAACGGAGGTTTTGGTTTACCAAATATCTATGCTTAATACCTTGAATCCCTGCTTAACCAAAGCTGGCATTGGTTCAACGACCAATCTCACCCTGCGTGGTTCATCATAGAATCTGTTTACAGTCGATATGTGTTTTTAAAGCTCAAAATTGCCCATGATTTGTTCACTATAGCTAACATTTATCTCCCCAATCAAGACCAGGTCCGAGCGTGCAGAAAGTACCTACGGGACCTCTCGGCCTTTGCGGAAGGCTATGTGATTATGGGAGGGGACTTCAATATGGTGTTGGACCGCGCTGTGGATTCCTCTTCGGGCAGGTCAGCGGTGTCCCTCTCACAGCTGGAGAGACTGCGGCGGGCCCTGACGGACTCAAGGTTGGTGGATGTTTGGAGGTTACTACACCCCACTACCCGAGATTATACCTACTTCTCCACAGTACATAATTCCTATAGTAGATTGGATTATTTTTTGATCAGCCACGGGCTCCTGTCTCTTGACCCAAAGTCTGACATTGACACGATGTTGTGGTCAGACCATGCCCCAGTTTTGCTCTCCCTTCGGCTGCCGAGCCTTTCTCCGAGAGAATGGACCTGGTCCTTAAACCCTGGTCTCCTTGGAGATCTAACATGTCAGGCGGCCGTGCGAACAGCAATCTCAGACTTTCTAGATTTTCACAAGCATGACCCCACGGCCATCCCATACCAATGGGAGTCTCTGAAGGGAGTAATACGGGAAGTATTTATACAACAGGGGGCCCGACTGAAGAGAGAGAGGGAGACTAACATTGTGGGTTTGTTGACTCGTATCCAAACTCTGGAGTTGGATCATAAACGGACTAGAGATGCTGGGGTGCTGGCTGATCTCCTCCGGGCACGCTGTGAGTTGAGTGCCTTGTTGGACACAACGTTAGCACGACAGAGGGACCGCTTTCATAAATTTCTGTATAAGTACTCAGATAAACCCGGGAGAGCTCTAGCGAGGTTTTTGCACCCCCGTGCTCCCACCACTTATATCCCTACCATGAGGTCTGCTACGGGTGAACTGGTCCATTTTCCTGAGGAGATTGTGGACTCATTCAGAGCATATTACGACTCTCTCTACAATTTAAGTGGCCCGCTGTCTGATATGTCCCCTTCCGAGTTTCAAGCACGGGTGGACGACTACATCCGGGACACTGAGCTCCCGCCTATGTCGGTGGAGGAGTCTGAGGCCCTGGAGAGTCCTCTCTCGGAACAGGAGGTTTTAGACACGATAAAATCTTTGGCTAATGGTAAAAGCCCTGGTCCTGACGGATTCTCCGCCGCCTTCTATAAGTTATATGCGAATTCCCTGGTCCCCTTCATGACCAAACTGTTTAACTCCATCTCGGCCAGCTGCCCCTTTGCCCCCCAAACGCTGATGGCCACAATCACCGTGATTCCTAAACCGGGAAAAGATCCCCTATTGTGTGCAAGCTACAGGCCCATATCCCTCATTAATGTGGATGTGAAGGTGTTCGCGAAAGTGTTAGCTGGTAGACTGAACCCTATTCTCCCTGGGTCCATCCATAGTGATCAGGTGGGCTTTGTGCCGCACAGGGAAGCCAAGGATAACACGGTGAAGACGTTGCTTCTGACCTCGTACATGCGCACAGGAAAGGTACCAGCATGTTTATTATCTATTGACGCTGAGAAGGCGTTTGATCGCCTAGGCTGGACCTTTCTACGTGCCTCCCTGAAGCAACTGGGAGTGGGACCTAACATGT
This sequence comes from Ranitomeya imitator, assembly GCF_032444005.1. Taxonomy (NCBI): domain Eukaryota; kingdom Metazoa; phylum Chordata; class Amphibia; order Anura; family Dendrobatidae; genus Ranitomeya; species Ranitomeya imitator. Next base: position 36,965,113 of record NC_091284.1, read on the forward strand.
TGGAGAGGATTTTTGCTCTGTATCATAGGCCTACGGCCCGTCTTAGAGTGAACGGTACCCTTTCCCCGCCCATTGACATAAGAAACGGGACCCGTCAGGGTTGTCCCCTTTCCCCCTTACTTTATATCCTTGCGATGGAGCATCTGGCAGTGGCATTACGGAAGACTCCTGATATTGAGGGTCTGCGGATTGGCCAACATGAGTTTAAGATATCCCTGTATGCGGATGATTTATTGCTGTACATTACCAACCCGACCGTGGCTTTTCCTGTACTCCTCCGAGAGTTCCATAGGTTCGGGGAGGTTTCAAACTTTAAAGTCAACTACTCCAAGACGGAGGCGCTCAATATCTCCCTGCCTGATGATCTAGTCTCTCAGCTTCAGGCGTCCTTCTCTTTTAAGTGGAAGACCGATGCCTTAAAATATTTAGGAGTCTTAATACCTGCTGACATTAGCGCAACATATGCTCTGAACTACGTCCCGCTCCTGCAGAAAACTATCTCGGACCTTAAACGGTATGGCAGACCTCAGCTATCTTGGTTCGGACGGGTGGGAGTGGTCAAAATGGATATTTTACCCCGATTCCTCTATCTTTTTCAGACTGCTCCAGTGCAGGTTCCGGATTGCTTTTTCAGGCGCCTGCAGTCAGCTATCAATAGCTTTATTTGGGGAACTAAGAAGCCGCGGACTCGGTTCTCAGTGTTAGTGAGACCCAAGACTAAAGGGGGGGTAGGCCTTCCTGATTTTAAACGTTATTATCAGGCAGTCTTGCTCTCTAGGATTGTCGACTGGAGGTTCGGTGATGCTCATAAACAGTGGGTGCTCCTGGAGAAACTTTTATCGCCCTCTTCTTTGTACTGGCTGCCTTGGCTGGGGGGGACCGGACGCCCACCTGTGTCGAGTTTTGCTCCACTCACACAGATTGTTTTGAGGTTCTGGGATAGATCCTATGTGAAATTACGCCTGACCTCCCGATTGAGCAGACTGAGTCCCCTTTTTGACAATCCGGCCTTTCCCCCAGCAATGAATAGATCTACGTATCTGTGTTGGTCACGACTTGACGGGGTGGGACTGGGTCAGGTGAAGGATAAGCTTGCGGGGCTCTCCGGCATGCGGGGGTTACGAGGTTCTGATCTTACGACACCGCTGTCCTGGCTGGAGTTTCTGCAATTGCGGAGCTTTCTTTCCAGTGTGCCGATGGGGGCGCTGACATCATTTGAGTCCCTGATGCTCCCTACCGAGGGTCCCTCCCACGTGGTTTCGGTGCTCTATGGCCTGGTCTTGAATTCACTTCCCCCTACTACGCTTGGATTTATGGAGGCTTGGGAGAGGGACCTGGGGATCACCTTTTCTGAGGCGGATAGTCTAAAAATCTTCACTCTTGCACATAAGATGACGATGTCCAGTCAGGCGCAGGAGAGGAATTATAAATTACTGACACGCTGGTATAGGTGTCCCGTCCTTCTCCACAGGATTAACCCGGAGATCTCGGACGCCTGCTGGAGATGTGGCTCCGCCACGGGCTCTGTGCTTCATGTTTGGTGGTCCTGTGGTCCCCTGCAACCCTTCTGGAACTCAGTCTTCGATGCCTTTCATTTGATGACTGGGGTCCGCCACGAGCCCTCCCCCAAATGGCACTACTGTCCCTGATACCCAGTTCGATAGCTTCCGTTAAAAAGGGGATCCTGAGATTTTGCCTCATAGCTGCTAGGGCAGTTATTCCCCGACATTGGAGGTCCACTAAGGTCCCCTCCACGGAGGAATGGATAGCTGAAATGGATAGATTACATCGTCTAGAGTCGCTGGTGGCGGGTGATGGTGATGCTGCATATGTCCAGGGACGCACCTGGTTCCTCTGGCAATCCTTCAAGGAAAGCACAGGGTTCCTGACTTGGCTGCGTACATACTCATAATTCTCAATACGTGGGCGTATACATTGCTGGGTCTCCCTTAATCCCCCCTTCTTCCCCATTCCCCCACCCCACCCTTTTTTTTTTCCTCTCTCTTCTTCTCTTTCTTTCTTTTTCTCCTATCTCTACAATTGCTTTTCTCACAGGTTTTGTATCCTGTATCCATGTCCCGAGGTGATTCTCAAGATGAGAAGCATGTACCCTTTATGTGCCAGAGTCCTTGTTCAACTACACTTGTGCTGTGTGCTCAGAGGCGTAATGTATAGTTCTGGACATTGTAATGATTCATTTTATTGTTTTTCCTGTTTAAAATTTCAATAAATATATTTACTGAAAAATAGAATCTGTTTACAGCGGCCATAGGTCTATTCGAGAGATGTTTTTCAATTTCTTAACTCCCACTCCCAGAATTTTCTAACCCAATTTTTCAAGCTTTAATTTAAGACTGGAAAATACTCATTAAACCTTTTAAAAACTCCACTAAGGTTGAACAAGTCAAAAAACTTCCTCTACCTTTGCTCGCTTCTATGTACAAGCCACCGCCATTACAGTGCCCCAGTCAGCAGTTTGTGACTGGAGAACTTGTCTACAGAGTCTCACAGTCCACTCCACTCCCACACTCCCTGCTGCCCAGTGCCTGCGCCTGCGATAAAACTGCAGAAAAGGTCTAAAACAAGACCCGCAGAAAACCCCCCACTAAGACGCAGTCCCCGACTTATTGGGAAGCAATGTCCTTCATATGCATATGACCATCTATATCCACAGCTCAAGTACATTCGGAAAGATGTAACTTATACAAGAAAGACAGTGAACAGCAAGTCGGAGGACTATGCACAGCCAGACAATGGGGTCATTGATGTCATTTGTCTCCTGGCAGAGCAGCTCCAGAGGCTGACATTGGAGGAGGCAGAGGAGATAAAAGAAGAAATTAATGCTCACAGATTATCATTTTAACTTTCCACAAAATGAAACATATTAACAACGCTTTGAAGAATTTCTTTTCATGACTGGTCATCAGGCTGCCCTTCTGTATGCACTGAATGTCTCCAGCTTTGCCTAGATACTGAATGTCTATCTTCAACGAATTTTGCACGGGAAGAGAATGAAATTGTCTATCTAGGCATCTTTAATACAAATAAGCTACACTCTACTCTTGATGCCAATCTAGACAATATTATAAAAATTATCTCGTCAACCTTTCTAATCTCTGACACTCAGATCTCTAAATATTGGCAGGTAAATCCTTTATTTTACCCAAAATCCTTTACATATTTAGGACCCTTCCAATAATTATTCCTGCTCGGCTTATTTTTAACATTCAAGGCATGATCAACTCCTTCACTTGAACGGGAAAAGGGCTAGAGTGGCAGTTGACATTTTATACAAACGTAAATGTAACGGAGGTTTTGGTTTACCAAATATCTATGCTTAATACCTTGCATCCCTGCTTAACCAAAGTTGGCATTGGTTCAATGACCAATCTCATCTTGCGTGATTCATCCTAGAATCTGTTTACAGCGGCCATAGGTTTATTCGAGAGATGCTTTTCAATTTCTTAATTCATACGTTCACAATCTTCTAAACCAATTTTTCAAGCTTTAATTCAAGCCTGGAAAATACTCATTAAACCTTCTAAAAACTCCACTAAGGTTGAACAAGTCAAAAAACTTCCTCTACCTTTGATTGCATCTATGTACAAGCCACCGCCATTACAGTGCCCCAGTCAGCAGTTTGTGACTGGAGAACTTGTCTACAGAGTCTCACAGTCCACTCCACTCCCACACTCCCTGCTGCCCAGTGCCTGCGCCTGCGCCTGCCCTGCGATAAAACTGCAGAAAATGTCTAAAACAAGACCCGCAGAAAACCCCCCACTAAGGCAGTCCCCAACTTACTTGGAAGCAACGTCCTTCATATGCATATGACCACCTATATCCAGAGCTCAAGTACATTCAGAAAGATGTAACTTATACAAGAAGGACAGTGAACAGAGAGTCGGAGGACTATGCACAGCCAGACAATGGGGTCATTGATGTCATTTGTCTCCTGGCAGAGCAGCTCCAGAGCTGACATTGGAGGAGCAGACTCTTACTGCAGTTTCTGTAACCATGAGGCAGAGAAGATAAAACAAATTAATGCTCACAAATCATCATTTCATTTTTCCACAAAATGAAACATATCAACACCGCTTTAAAGAATTTCTGTTCATGACTGGTCATCAGGCTGCCCTTCTGTATGCACTGAATGTCTCCAGCTTTGCCTAGATACTGAATGTCTATCTTCAATGAATTTTGCACTGAAATAGAACGAAATTGTCTATTTAGGCATCTTTAATACAAATAAGCTACACTCTACTGTTGATGCCAATCTAGACAATATTATAAAAATTATCTCTGTCGACCTTTCTAATCTCGGACACTCAGATCTCTAAATATTGGCAGGTAAATCCTTTATATATTTAGGACCCTTCCAATAATTATTTCTCCTCGGCTTATTTTTAACATTCAAGGCATGATCAACTCCTTCACTTGAACGGGAAGAGGGCTAGAGTGGCAGTTGACATTTTATACAAACGTAAATGTAACAGAGGTTTTGGTTTACCAAATATCTATGCTTAATACCTTGCATCCCTACTTAACCAAAGTTGGCATTGGTTCAACGACCAATCTCACCCTGCGTGATTCATCCTAGAATCTGTTTACAGCGGCCATAGGTTTATTTGAGAGATGTTTTTCAATTTCTTAATTCCCACTTTCATAATCTTCTAAACCAATTTTTCAAGCTTTAATTCAAGCCTGGAAAATACTCATGAAACCTTCTAAAAACTCCACTAAGGTTGAACAAGTCAAAAAACTTCCTCTACCTTTGCTCGCTTCTATGTACAAGCCACCGCCATTACAGTGCCCCAAGCAGCAGTTTGTGACTGGAGAACTTGTCTACATAGTCCCACAGTCCACTCCACTCCCACACTCCCTGCTGCCCAGTGCCTGCGCCTGCCCTGCGATAAAACTGCAGAAAAGGTCTAAAACAAGACCCGCAGAAAACCCCCCACTAAGGCGCAGTCCCCGACTTACTGGGAAGCCATGTCCTTCATATGCATATGACCACCTATATCCAGAGCTCAAGTACATTCGGAAAGATGTAACTTATACAAGAAAGACAGTGAACAGCGAGTCGGAGGACTATGCACAGCCAGACAATGGGGTCATTGATGTCATTTGTCTGCTGGCAGAGCAGCTCCAGAGCTGACATTGGAGGAGCAGACTCCTACTGCAGTTTCTGTAACCATGAGGCAGAGAAGATAAAATAAATTAATGCTCACAAATTATCATTTTAACTTTCCACAAGATGAAACATGTTAACAACGTTTTGAAGAATTTCTGTTCATGACTGGTCATCAGGCTGCCCTTCTGTATGCACTGAATGTCTCCAGCTTTGCCTAGATACTGAATGTCTATCTTCAATGAATTTTGCACTGAAAGAGAACAAAATTGTCTATTTAGGTATCTTTAATAAAAATAAGCTACACTCTACTGTTGATGCCAATCTAGACAATATTATAAAAATTATCTCTGTCGACCTTTCTAATCTCGGACACTCAGATCTCTAAATATTGGCAGGTAAATCCTTTATTCTACCCAAAATCCTTTACATATTTAGGACCCTTCCAATAATTATTCCTCCTCGGCTTATTTTTAACATTCAAGGCATGTTCAACTCCTTCACTTGAACGGGAAAAGGGCTAGAGTGGCAGTTGACATTTTATACAAACATAAATGTAACAGAGGTTTTGGTTTACCAAATATCTATGCTTAATACCTTGCATCCCTACTTAACCAAAGTTGGCATTGGTTCAACGACCAATCTCACCTGCGTGATTCATCCTAGAATCTGTTTACAGCGGCCGTACGTCTATTCGAGAGATGTTTTTCAATTTCTTAATTCCCACTTTCACAATCTTCTAAACCAATTTTTCAAGCTTTAATTCAAGCCTGGAAAATACTCATGAAACCTTCTAAAAACTACACTAAGGTTGAACAAGTCAAAAAACTTTCTCTACCTTTGCTCGCTTCTATGTACAAGCCACCGCTATTACAGTGCCCCAAGCAGCAGTTTGTGACTGGAGAAAGAACTTGTCTATATAGTCCCACAGTCCACTCCACTCCCACACTCCCTGCTGACCAGTGCCTGCACCTGCCCTGCGATAAAACTGCAGAAAAGGTCTAAAAGAAGACCCGCAGAGAACCCCCCACAAAAGCGCAGTCCCCGACTTGCTGGGAAGCCACACCCTTCATATGTTTATGATCACCTATATCCAGAACTGAAGTATATTCGGAAAGATGTAAATTATACAAGAAGGACAGTGAACAGCGAGTCGGAGGACTGCGCACAGCCAGCCATTGTGGTCATTGATGTACTTTGTCTGCTGGCAAAGCAGCTCCAGAGGCTGACATTGGAGGAGCAGACTCCTACTGCAGTTTCTGTAACCATGAGGCAGAGGAGATAAAAGAAGAAATTAATGCTCACAGATTATCATTTTAACTTTCCACAAAATCAAACATATTAACACCGCTTTGAAGAATTTCTGTTCATGACTGGTCATTAGGCTGCCTTTCTGTATGCACTGAATGTCTCCAGCTTTGCCTAGATACTGAATGTCTATCTTCAACGAATTTTGCACTGGAAGAGAATTAAATTGTCTATCTAGGCATCTTTATTACAAATAAGCTACACTCTACTATTGATGCCAATCTAGACAATATTATAAAAATGATCTCTGTTGACCTTTCTAATCTCGGACACTCAGATCTCTAAATATTGGCAGGTAAATCCTTTATTCTACCCAAAATCCTTTACATATTTAGGACCCTTCCAATAATTATTCCTCCTCGGCTTATTTTTAACATTCAAGGCATAATCAACTCCTTCACTTGAACGGGAAAAGGGCTAGAGCGGCAGTTGACATTTTATACAAACGTAAATGTAACAGAGGTTTTGGTTTACCAAATATCTATGCTTAATACCTTGCATCCCTGCTTAACCAAAGTTGGCATTGGTTCAACGACCAATCTCATCCTGAGTGCTTCATCCTAGAATCTGTTTACAGCGGCCATAGGTTTATTCGAGAGATGTTTTTCAATTTCTTAATTCATACTTTCACAATCTTCTAAACCAATTTTTCAAGCTTTAATTCAAGCCTGAAAAATACTCATTAAACCTTCTAAAAACTCCACTAAGGTTGAACAAGTCAAAAAACTTTCTCTACCTTTGCTCGCTTTTATGTACAAGCCACCGCCATTACAGTGCCCCAAGCAGCAGTTTGTGACTGGAGAACTTGTCTACATAGTTCCACAGTCCACTCCACTCCCAGCTGCCCAGTGCCTGCGCCTGCCCTGCGATAAAACTGCAGAAAAGGTCTAAAACAAGACCCGCAGAAAACCCCCCACTAAGGCACAGTCCCCGACTTCCTGGGAAGCCATGTCCTTCATATGCATATGGCCATCTATTTCCAGAGCTCAAGTACATTCGGAAAGATGTAACTTATACAAGGACAGTGAACAGAGAGTCGGAGGACTATGCACAGCCAGCCATTGGGGTCATTGATGTCATTTGTCTGCTGGCAGAGCAGCTCCAGAGGCTGACATTGGAGGAGCAGACTCTTACTGCAGTTTCTGTAACCATGAGGCAGAGGAGATAAAAGAAGAAATTAATGCTCACAAATTATCATTTTAACTTTCCACAAAATGAAACATATTAACAACGCTTTGAAGAATTTCTGTTCATGACTGGTCATCAGGCTGGCCTTCTGTATGCACTGAATGTCTCCAGCTTTGCCTAGATACTGAATGTCTATCTTCAATGAATTTTGCACTGAAAGAGAACAAAATTGTCTATTTAGGCATCTTTATTACAAATAAGCTACACTCTACTGTTGATGCCAATCTAGACAATATTATAAAAATTATCTCTGTCGAACTTTCTAATCTCGGACACTCAGATCTCTAAATATTGGCAGTTAAATCCTTTATTCTACCCAAAATCCTTTACATATTTAGGACCCTTCCAATAATTATTCCTCCTCAGCTTATTTTTAACATTCAAGGCATAATCAACTCCTTCACTTGAACGGGAAAAGGGCTAGAGTGGCAGTTGACATTTTATACAAACGTAAATGTAACAGAGGTTTTGGTTTACCAAATATCTATGCTTAATACCTTGCATCCCTGCTTAACCACAGTTGGCATTGGTTCAACGACCAATCTCACCCTGCGTGATTCATCCTAGAATCTGTTTACAGCGGCCATAGGTTTATTCGAGAGATGTTTTTCAATTTCTTAATTCCCACTTTCACAATCTTCTAAACCAATTTTTCAAGCTTTAATTCAAGCCTGGAAAATACGTCTGAAACCTTCTAAAAACTCCACTAAGGTTGAACAAGTCAAAAAACTTCCTCTACCTTTGCTCGCTTCTATGTACAAGCCACCGCTATTACAGTGCCCCAAGCAGCAGTTTGTGACTGGAGAACTTGTCTACATAGTCCCACAGTCCACTCCCACACTCCCTGCTGCCCAGTGCCTGCGCCTGCCCTGCGATAAAACTGCAGAAAAGGTCTAAAACAAGACCCGCAGAAAACCCCCCACTAAGGCGCAGTCCCCGACTTACTGGGAAGCCATGTCCTTCATATGCATATGACCACCTATATCCAGAGCTCAAGTACATTCGGAAAGATGTAACTTATACAAGGACAGTGAACAGCGAGTCGGAGGACTATGCACAGCCAGACAATGGGGTCATTGATGTCATTTGTCTCCTGGCAGAGCAGCTCCAGAGCTGACATTGGAGGAGCAGACTCCTACTGCAGTTTCTGTAACCATGAGGCAGAGGAGATAAAAGAAATTAATGCTCACAAATTATCATTTTAACTTTCCACAAGATGAAACATATTAACAACGCTTTGAAGAATTTCTGTTCATGACTGGTCATCAGGCTGCCCTTCTGTATCCACTGAATGTCTCCAGCTTTGCCTAGATACTGAATGTCTATCTTCAATGAATTTTGCACTGAAAGAGAACGAAATTGTCTATTTAGGCATCTTTAATACAAATAAGCTACACTCTACTGTTGATGCAAATCTAGACAATATTATAAAAATTATCTCTGTCGACCTTTCTAATCTCGGACACTCAGATCTCTAAATATTGGCAGGTAAATCCTTTATTCTACCCAAAATCCTTTACATATTTAGGACCCTTCCAATAATTATTCCTCCTCGGCTTATTTTTAACATTCAAGGCATAATCAACTCCTTCACTTGAACGGGAAAAGGGCTAGAGTGGCAGTTGACATTTTATACAAACGTAAATGTAACAGAGGTTTTGGTTTACCAAATATCTATGCTTAATACCTTGCATCCCTGCTTAACCAAAGTTGGCATTGGTTCAACGACCAATCTCACCCTGCGTGATTCATCCTAGAATCTGTTTACAGCGGCCATAGGTTTATTCGAGAGATGTTTTTCAATTTCTTAATTCCCACTTTCACAATCTTCTAAACCAATTTTTCAAGCTTTAATTCAAGCCTGGAAAATACGTCTGAAACCTTCTAAAAACTCCACTAAGGTTGAACAAGTCAAAAAACTTCCTCTACCTTTGCTCGCTTCTATGTACAAGCCACCGCTATTACAGTGCCCCAAGCAGCAGTTTGTGACTGGAGAACTTGTCTACATAGTCCCACAGTCCACTCCCACACTCCCTGCTGCCCAGTGCCTGCGCCTGCCCTGCGATAAAACTGCAGAAAAGGTCTAAAACAAGACCCGCAGAAAACCCCCCACTAAGGCGCAGTCCCCGACTTACTGGGAAGCCATGTCCTTCATATGCATATGACCACCTATATCCAGAGCTCAAGTACATTCGGAAAGATGTAACTTATACAAGGACAGTGAACAGCGAGTCGGAGGACTATGCACAGCCAGACAATGGGGTCATTGATGTCATTTGTCTCCTGGCAGAGCAGCTCCAGAGCTGACATTGGAGGAGCAGACTCCTACTGCAGTTTCTGTAACCATGAGGCAGAGGAGATAAAAGAAATGCTCACAAATTATCATTTTAACTTTCCACAAGATGAAACATATTAACAACGCTTTGAAGAATTTCTGTTCATGACTGGTCATCAGGCTGCCCTTCTGTATCCACTGAATGTCTCCAGCTTTGCCTAGATACTGAATGTCTATCTTCAATGAATTTTGCACTGAAAGAGAACGAAATTGTCTATTTAGGCATCTTTAATACAAATAAGCTACACTCTACTGTTGATGCAAATCTAGACAATATTATAAAAATTATCTCTGTCGACCTTTCTAATCTCGGACACTCAGATCTCTAAATATTGGCAGGTAAATCCTTTATTCTACCCAAAATCCTTTACATATTTAGGACCCTTCCAATAATTATTCCTCCTCGGCTTATTTTTAACATTCAAGGCATAATCAACTCCTTCACTTGAACGGGAAGAGGGCTAGAGTGGCAGTTGACATTTTATACAAACGTAAATGTAACGGAGGTTTTGGTTTACCAAATATCTATGCTTAATACCTTGCATCCCTGCTTAACCAAAGTTGGCATTGGTTCAACGACCAATCTCACCCTGCCCACCCTTGTCTACACAGTCCCACAGTCCACTCCACTCCCACACTCCCTGCTGCCCAGTGCCTGCGCCTGCCCTGCGATAAAACTGCAGAAAAGGTCTAAAACCAGACCTGCAGAGAACCCCACAAAAAAGCGCAGTCCCCAACTTGCTGGGAAGCCACATCCTTCATATGTATATGATCACCTATATCCAGAACTGAAGTATATTCGGAAAGATGTACTTTATACAAGGACAGTGAACAGCGAGTCGAAGGACAGTGAACGGCGAGTCGGAGGACTGCGTACAGCTAGCCATCGTGGTCATTGATGTCATTTGTCTGGTGGCAGAGCAGCTCCAGAGGCTGACATTGGAGGAGCAGACTCCTACTGCAGTTTCTGTAACCAACGCTTTGAAGAATTTCTGTTCATGAGTGGTCAACAGGCTGCCCTTCTGTATGCACTGAATGTCTCCAGCTTTGCCTGAATGTCTATCTTCACTGCGTTTTTTTTTTCCCTCTGGTATGCACTGCTCACCCTCAACTTTTGTTCCATATTTATTTCACTTCTCTGGTGTCTTCCATGCATACCTCTGGGAGGTCAGTCTAACCCCTCCCCCCTTTTATGAACTTTGTTTAACTCTGAATATTTGTTCTGGCCACACACCCACTCACAGCTGATTCCTCTTACCAGCACATATATTCAGAAGAATCTGCTCCAGACTCTAAACTGCTCCATAAATCTTTCAAATTCCATCTTTTAATTTAAATTTTTTTTAATTACTTGGAATTAGAATAAATTGGACTGTAATTGACTGAAAGGTAACAATACCAAACCACTACAATGTTTTGGTTTCTTTTTTCTTTCACCCCCATACTACTTTCCGTCTTACAATCTCCTGCAATTCCTCTATCTAGCAAAGAACTAGTCATTTCTCCCTCAATACTCCCCAGCCATCTCACCCTCTCCTCAGAACTGTTCCTCCACATACAATCCTTTTTCTCTGACCAGGCTATCCAGACCAAGAACAAAGTGAGAAAGTCCTCTTCCTCTCACACTTTCAAGGCTGTCTTTCACTGGCGCAAAGCAAATGAGACAGAGACCATGTTTTTCTCTCTCCCATTCCTCCAGGCCTTTCTTCAGTCAGATTTTGATTCTTGTCTGTCTCTATGCTCCCTAAAAAGTCAGGTCTCTGCCCCTTCGACACTGTTCCAGAGAAATTTAGCTTCCCACTCCCAAGTTACGACTTTCTACGCTCATTGCTTTCCTCCATATCATCCTCCTGTGGATTTCTTGGACCTTAACGTGGTCTTCAACGCTTTTCCAAGTCTCCCTTTGAGCCCATTTGGGATCTTTCTGCCTTTGGCAATCTATTTCCTGGGAAAGAGTGAGAGGGGTAGACTCTGGAGTGGAGCGAGTGAGGACAGACGTGGATATTCTGAGGAGCAGAAGTAAAATGGCTGCCGAGAGCAGCACGTGATTCAGCAGTGCAGAACAGGACCACGTTTTCCTTAATTTTATATCTTTCCAGAATAGCATCTTTCAGACGCTCTGACTCCTTATTCGTGATTCCTGATTGTCAGCGCAGAGGTATTATGACTTCCCAAGGCCACAATTGCCATTTGGATTTGCTCTACATTCCTGGAAGTTTGTCGGCATACCATAGTTGGCACATGATAGACGGCCCCCACCTGAGGTCAAAGCTCACTCCACATGTGCAGTGTGGGTTTCCTGGGCTGTTTGTCATCAGCAGTGAGGCTTTCCTGGGCCGGTTTTTACTGCATCACAGCTCTGCAAAGCTGCTACATGGTTTCACGTGCATAACTTATTAAAGTTCTACTGACTGCATACCTATGTGACAGCAGATGCGAGATTAGGTAGGAAGTTCTTCTACCTTAGACTTGTTCTTGGTTTCTTCCATTCTGCTTTTTCCCACACTTGGGACTCTGTCCCATGGTATCTTGTGCCCCCCCAATGAAGCAATAGAGAAATGAGGATTTGGGGTACTCACTGTAAAATCTCTTTCTCAGAGTCTTCATTGGGGAACACAGTACCCACCCTTGTTTTTGCCGGGAGGTCATTCCTACAGCTACACTGGCAGATCGTGACTACAGATGCCAGATTTCTCAGCTAGGGAGCAGCGTTTCATAAGTTCACGGTCCAGGAGAGCAGTAAAGCTTGGGAGTCTTCTTCCTTATCAACATTTTGGGACTCAGGGCCATCCATCTTGCTCTCAGGCACTGGCAGGACCTCCTAGCGGGCCATCCAGTGCACATTCAGTCTGATAATACCACAGCCGTCGCATACATCAAGCACCAGGGCCAAACCAAAAGCAGATCCTTCATGTCAGAAGTCTCACAAATCATGGAATGGGTAGAATAGAGGGTACAAGCGATATCTGCGGTCCACATTCCCCGAGTGGACAACTGGGCACCGATTTCCTAAGTCACCAGGCATTTCCTCAGTCTAGTAGTTCCTGAACCTACTGGTCTTCAAGCAGACTTGTCAAAGGTTGGTTACACCAAATCTCAACCTCATGGCATCCAGGTTTAACCTCAAAGTTCCTCGCTTTGTGTCTAAATGCATTGGTTCTCTAGAGAACGCAGCTCCTCCTTATGTATCTTTTTTTACCTCTGCCGCTGATTCCCAGTCTAATCAAGAAAATCAGGGAGGGAATACCAGTCATTCCTGAAACCAACCCCCAATATGAGCTTCTAACCTACACTAAAAGATTGTTCAAAAAATTGTTGCCCACTCTAACTGACCTTGAATTGAAAATTCATCGGATCCACCGCCTCCCAAGTCCTTACGGTATTCCTCAGGACAAACCCAGGGACACGATTTTACGAATACATTTCTTTGAAACCAAAGAGAAAAATCTACACACCATTAGAGAGAGAGGCTCCTTCCCTGACCCTTACAAGCACATTAAAATCTTCATGAAAATACAGAGAGTAGAACGGCACTAGAGTAGAACGTCTCCAAGCAGTCAGGACTATTAGCAGACAGCTGTGTATACAGGCGCCACAATCAGTATGGGAACCGGTGCTCTGCATAAATATCCAACAAGAAATCCATCAACAGCAGAGAAGAAGAAAATATGCGGCACTCACCCCAGGATAACTGTGAAGATTGTGGTCTTTATTGGAGAAAAATGCAAGTTACATCCATGAGGACATCAGGTATATACGAGGGTGCGGCATAGGAGCTCGGACGACGGCCGTTTCGCACACACAGGTGCTTCGACGGGTCCGGACAGAACTTAATTGCAGATCATACCTGAGCTGTGTCCCCACGCCTCAAGGAAAATGAGAGGTGTAAGGGAAAAAATGAGAGATGTGATGGTAAAATAAGAGAAGTGAGGTGCTATAACTAACCACAGATATTTACTATGCCCAGGCAACGCCGGGCTCTTCAGCTAGTACATTTATATAATTTATACAATGTGATTTTCTGTATATTATTTTTGCTTTTCTATCTTTCAATGTTAAAATTACCCTACCCTTAAAATTATAGACTGTTCCTCTCTTTGTCAGTGTGCAAACTTACAAAACCAGCAAGGGATCAAATACTTATTTTCCCCACTGTAAATACCTGTGTAGGTGTATTTAGTATAGGGATAGTTGCTGGAAAAGGGATAGTACTGCATTACAAGCCTACAGGCAGGGGTTATTGCCTTACATGCCTTGCTGCAGAAACAAACACTCCATATCAGACCTACATCTATTCTATTCTAGTCCCTATTAATACTGCCCTTATCTGCATTTAGTGTAGGGAAAGTTGCTGGAGAAAGGCTAATTTTGCATTCGAGGCAAGGCATCTAGGCAGGGGTTATTGCCTTACTGTCCTTGCTGCGGCAATCTAAAACAGAAACTCCTTTTGAGGCCTACATCTATTCTATTCCCTATTAATATAGCTTTTAGCTGCATTCCTAGTTTAGTAAGCTCACACTGGCGTTGTGCAGTCCGTTCAACACATCCGTTAAACGGACTGCACTAATGCAAGTGCCGACGTTTGCATCTGCTAGCTCCATTTGCGCTAGAAGTGACGGACCCAGAAATGCTGCAGCCCGCGTCTCGGGTCCGTCACTCAATGACGGCACATCGCTAGCGCACGCCCATTGTGGGCGTGCGCTAGCAATGCGTTCACCATTAAAAGTAATGCCGCGGTGTAACGTAGTCCGTTAAACGGGTCACACTAACGCAGTGTGAACCCAGGCGTGTGGTAAGGGAAGTGAACGTTCTGTTGATGGTGGTACACACAGAGACCATGGTCCAGGGCAAACTGACTGCTGCGGGAGCATATTTAGGAATTCCTCTCTTTAAAAGTGTCAAAAAAATTATTCTGAGGCCCTCCTCTACATCTCTTACAGGGTGTATTGCAGTCCCTCCTAATTTTTGGCAGCTCTTGAACTTAGTGTACAGATTTTACTACCTATGAGTCCCACTGTTTTTAAAATTTGCAAAAAATTTATTCTAAGGCCATCCTCTACGTGTCTTCCATGGTGTTCTGCAATCCCTCCATTAAATTTTTTCTATGCTGTACATAGGCTTTAGCAATGTAGGAGTCCCACTGTTTTTAAAATTGTCTCTCTGGACATGAGTTTTGGCCATGGACAATGACTCACCACGAACTTTCTGTGCGTGTAGGTCATCCTCTTCCAGAGCCAGTCCACTAACGCGCTGCCAGTTACTTTCTTCAACTGTACTGCTCTGACCCGCTGCTCTTCAATAGTTACATTTAATGCGGCCTTCTCCATTCGATCGTTATTCTAGGGCATTTCTTCAATTTTTAATACATCAATGGTGGGAAGAGCTTCACTTTCCACAGTCTTCACTCAGCAAGCCAACAGCTTTAGTGTCATTCAAGTCAAGTTATTGCTTTTTCATCACCTTGTTCAATTTCTCGGTGTCTCATCTCAGTATCATCTGATGGAAATGCGTGTTCCTTCTGGTCACATAAACCTCTTTTACAGTTCACAAATTCTTGGACAAATTCAGGCTGCTTTTGGTCATCCATAGACAAACATTCGCAAAAGAAGGCAAAATGTAACATGGCCCAAATCAGTAGCCGTGGAAGAGGCCTCTTCACAAACTTTTTAAAATGTGAAAGTCATAATCTTTTTTAAATTGTTAAAAAATGTATTCTGAGGTCATCCTCTACATGTTTTCCAGGGTGTATTGCAGACTCTCCTTTAATTTTTGCTAGACCTTGCACTTAGTGGACGTGCTTTACCAGCGCTGGAGTCCCACTGTTTTTAAAATTGTAAAAAAAAAAGTATTCTGAGACCATCATCTTTGCATCTTTCCGGATGCATTGCTATCCCTCCTTTAAATTTTTGCTAGGCCTTACACTTAGCTCATAGGCTTTAGGAGTCTAAGGGCTCATACTCATCTGTGTGAAAAACGGATTTCACTCTGACGAATGTTATTTTATGATTCCCTGCTCAGCTGCGATTTTTTTCTCAGCTGAGATCGGACTGAGAAAAAAACTGCAGCATGCAGCGTATACCATTCGTATTTTGTCTTTAAAAAATGCACACTTGTATCCAAAAGCCAGGAATATGAATTAAGACAACCCAGGAGGCTCATCATTTGACACAAGGGATGTTATAAATGTAAACAGAAAAAAATGCCTCTACAGAAACCAGGAAGATATCTCACATCACTAACGCTGAGCTTGCTGTTGAGCATCAGCAGCCCGAGTTGTGGGACTGCAGGGATGCAGGTTATGGGGACCCCAGTCAGTGCCATACAGGCTGGATTTACATTTGCTGTGAACTGTTTCCCAGTTTTCAGACCAGCTCACAACAGGTGCAAGAGGTAAGTACACCAAAAATAGAAACGTTACATTATGCTTGTCGTAATATGTTTTATTTATTTGGTGCGGCCACAAAAAGTCGCTTTTTCGAATTAAACATTATGTGTACATTTTTTACATGCATATACAAAGCATCAACCCAAACCAGGTACACCAACGTAATGATAAATATACACTATACTATACTGATCTTCAAAAAACACGCTATTTTCGCCATGTCCCCTTTGGTTTGAGGCTGAAGACGGACCAGGGCAGCGATCCAAATAGTGTCGAGTTCTGCCACACCACCAAATTGTCCAATGAAGGTTTTCGAATTCCTAGAAAGGTGTCAGCTTTCTCATGAAAATTAAAACCGTCCATTGGACCCCAAAGAAGGACACTCAGCCCAGTCACTAGCACGACAGCCTCCACCTCCAGTGCCAGCTTACCACCAGCCAAGGGCTTGGGATAACAGCATTGGTACTCCAACCGTAGTGCACGGCCATTCCTGATTTACATCTGCACCACAAGTAAATTAACTCCATCATGTGATTTCCCTTTTTTCCTTCTTGGCATTCTTGGCATCCTTGGCATATGTAGTGAATTCACTTTCCAGCTTATTAACAACTTTTTGTTGTATTTCCTGGACATATACCTTATACTTGCCGCCCCTTTATGGAATAATTAATATTTGTGACACCTTTACGTGCTCATGATTATTTCCTGTATGGGCTCACATACAATCTGCTGTGCCTCTATTGTTCATTTACAAATATAACCTCCATCTTTGTACAGCACAGATGGCTATTGGTTAACTGATATTCTATCCTTGGGATTGTACCTTGCTAATTCCCTTTTTTAGTACTGGTTTTATCTACCTCCCTCCCCCCTTCTCATTAATAATTTTTGTCTCCATGTTAAACTTATTTTTATTTTAATTATCAATAAATTTATCATTTTAATTTATATGATCCTCCTTCACTTCTTTCTTCTATGGTATTCCATATTCGAATATGTATTTGCAAAATTTCCCACATGTCTACTTTACATCAGTACAATTTTTTAAACATTTTTTTTTTGTTAGTAAGTTATAAGGGTTAAAATTTGACCAGAGATAAAACAAAATTTGCAAAACCATTTTTTTAGGAAACACCTCAAATTTGAAGTGACTTTGAGGGGCCTAAATGATAGAAAGTACCCAAAAGTGACACCATTTTAAAAACTGTACCCCTCAAGGTACGGTACTCAAAACCATGAATCTTTGGAATGTGGAAGGAAAAAATACAAAACATTTACTTTTATTTAACAAAAAATTTCCTTTAGACCTACTTTTTTAATACTTTCACAAGTGTAACAGGAGAAAATTGACCATAAAATTTGTTGTGCAATTTCTCCTGGGCATGCCAATACCCCAAATGTGGGGGAAATCTGCTGTTTGGGCATATAGCAGGGCTCAGAAGGGAAGGAGCGCCATTTCACTTCTTGAATGTAAAATTTGCTGGCATAATTAGCGGATGCCATGTCATGTTTGGAGAGCCCCTAATGTGCCTAAACAGTGGAAACCCCCAACAAGTAACACCATTTTGGAACCTAAACCCCTTAGGCAACTTATCTAGATGTGTATTGAGCACCTTAAACCCCCAGGTGCTTCACAGAAGTTTCTAACGTTAAGACGTGAAAAAAAAAAAATCACGTTTCTCAGATAAATCTTTTTTAGCTCCAAATTTTGCATTTTCATAAGGGAACAGCAGAAATTGCTCCATACAATTTGCGTTTGGAGAGCCCCTGATGTGTCTAAACAGTGGAAACCCTCCACAAATGAAACCATTTTGGAAACTAGACTGCTTTGGGAACTTATATTGAGCACCTTGAACTCCCAGGTGCTTCACAGACGTTTATAATGTTAAGCTGTGAAAATAAAAATAATCAAAAATCTAAATTTTTTCCACAAAAATCTTTTTTAGCTACAAATTTTGCATTTTCACAAGGGCAAAAGGAGAAAATGGACCCCAAGTTTTGTTGTGCAATTTCTGCTGAGTTCACCGATACCCCATGTGTGGTCGAAAACTACTTTTGAGGCACAGTGCAAAGCTCAGAAGCGAAGTAGCGCCATATTACTGTGCAGATTTTGCTGCACTTGTTTGAGGGTGCCATGTCACATAGGCAGAGCCTGTGAGGTGCCAGAACAGCAGAACCCCCAATAAGTGACCCCATTTTACAAACTAAACCGCTCAATTAATTTAGGGGTGCAGTGATCATATTGACACCACAGGTGTGTCACAGACTTTTATACCATTGGGCAATGAAGAAAAAATAATTCTTTTTTACTACCAAGATTATGTGATAGCCCCAAGTTTTACATTTTCATACTGGGAAATGGGTAAAAATGGCACCAAAATTTGTCCCATAATTTCTGCAGAATGTAGAAATACCCCATTATGTGGCTGTGCAGTACTACTTAGCCATACGGAGTGACTCGGGAGGGACGGAATGCTATTGGCCTCCTGGAGCGCAGATTTTCCTAGACTAGTTTGCGGATTCCATATAAAGAGCCCCTAAGTGTTGGAAAAACAGAATCTCCCTCAAGTGACCCCATTTTGGAAATTATACCCTTTCGGGAATTTATCTACAGGTGTTGTGACGATTCATGGGTATTTTCCAGAAACAAACAGCAGTGGATATTGCTGAGTGAAAATTGCAAACTGCTGCTGTAGTGACCAGTACGCTGTAGTGACCAGTACGTTATGCCCAGCTCATGGAAAAACGCACCTGTAAATTTGGCGGTCTCTCATCACTACAGTAATGGCAAACATGTGGGCGCTAAATGTGGTTTAGGCACACTGGGGCTCAGAAAGGAAGGGGCATTTGGATTTGGGAGTGGAGAATTTGCTGAATTTCTTTTGGGGAGCGAGGAGTCATTTAGCTTTTCTAGAGCCTTTGTGCTATCAGTAACGTGGAAGCTCCCTATATCCGTTAACAGATGGTGGACCTGAGCAAGAGATTGCTTTTTTTGTGAATTGAGTTTAAGCTTTTATTGAGAACATTTTACATAACATTTGGAATCAGTTATCCGGCGCTCTACGCTGAGCACTTACATCGGGGTTTTCATCTAATTCTCTGAGTAATGTGACAGATGAAACCCCCAAGGGATCTATTCACTATGAGGCAGGAGAGCTACTCTGGACTCTGTCTGGCCTCTGTTCAGCGGTGTCCTTTTCAGAAGTGCACAAAACTGTGTCCGACAACACTTTTATGTAATGCTAAATAGACGGACACCGCCGGATCACAGGTCCAATGGCATCCACAGTGCCTTCATCTGCCTCATTATAGGGAATCTTCTGCCGGGGGTTCTGTCTGAATCACGTATTTCAGAGATTTACATGGAAACCCCAGTGTAAGCACAAGATAAATGTGCGCCAAGCCTTTCTGCGGTATTTGGGAGGCAGAATTCAAAAATCAACAGCATGTGAAGTATTAGTTTTATTCAATGTTTACGCCGTTCCTCTTGCAGTATAAGTGATTAGGTGACTTTATTCTTAACCCCTTCATGACCCAGCCTATTTTGACCTTAATGACCTGGCCATTTTTTGCAATTCTGACCAGTGTCCTTTTATGAGGTAATAACTCAGGAACGCTTCAACGGATCCTAGCGGTTCTGAGATTGTTTTTTCATGACATATTGGGCTTCATGTTAGTGGTAAATTTAGGTCAATAAATTCTGCGTTTATTTGTGATAAAAACGGAAATTTGGCGAAAATTTTGAAAATTTCGCAATTTTCACATTTTGAATTTTTATTCTGTTAAACCAGAGAGATATGTGACACAAAATAGTTAATAAATAACATTTCCCACATGTATACTTTACATCAGCACAATTTTGGAAACAAAATTTGACCAGCGATTTCTCATTTTTACAACGAAATTTACAAAACCATTTTTTTTAGGGACCACCTCACATTTGAAGTCAGTTTGAGGGGTCTATATGGCTGAAAATAACCAAAAGTGACACCATTCTCAAAACTGCACCCCTCAAGGTGCACAAAACCACATTCAAGAAGTTTATTAACCCTTCAGGTGCTTCACAGCAGAAGCAACATGGAAGGAAAAAAATTAACATTTAACTTTTTAGTCACAAAAATGATCTTTCAGTAACAATTTTTTTATTTTCCCAATGGTAAAAGGAGAAACTGAACCACAAAAGTTGTTGTCCAGTTTGTCCTGAGTACGCTGATACCTCATATGTAGGGGTAAACCACTGTTTGGGCGCATGGCAGGGCTTGGAATGGAAGGAGCGCCATTTGACTTTTTGAATGAAAAATTGGCTCCACTCTTTAGCGGACACCATGTCACGTTTGGAGAGCCCCCGTGTACCTAAAAATTGGAGCTCCCCCACAAGTGACCCCATTTTGGAAACTAGACACCCCAAGGAACTTATCTAGATGCATAGTGAGCACTTTAAACCCTCAGGTGCTTCACAAATTGATCCGCAAAAATGAAAAAGTACTTTTTTTTCACAAAAAAATTCTTTTAGCCTCAATTTTTTTATTTTCACATGGGCAACAGGATAAAATGGATCCTAAAATTTGTTGGGCAATTTCTCCCGAGTACACTGATACATCACATATGGTGGTAAACCACTGTTTGGGCCCATGGTAAGGCTCGGAAGGGAAGGAGCGCCATTTGACTTTTTGAATGAAAAATTATCTCCATCGTTAGCGGACACCATGTCGCGTTTGGAGAGCCCCTGTGTGCCTAAACATTGGAGCTCCCCCACAAGTGACCCCATTTTGGAAACTGGACCCCCCCAAGGAACTTATCTAGATGCCTATTGAGCACTTTAAACCCTCAGGTGCTTCACAAATTGATCCGTAAAAATGAAAAAGTACTTTTTTTTCACAAAAAATTTCTTTTCGCCTTAATTTTTTCATTTTCACATGGGCAATAGGATAAAATGGATCCTAAAATTTGTTGGGCAATTTCTCCCGAGTACGCCGATACCTCATATGTTGGGGTAAACCACTGTGACTAAACATTGCAGATCCCCCACAAATGACCCAATTTTGGAAACTAGACCCCCAAAGGAACTAATCTAGTTATGTGGTGAGCACTTTGAACCCCCAAGTGCTTCACAAAAGTTTATAACGCAGAACCATGAAAATAAAAATAAAAAATTTCTTTTCTCAAAAATGATTTTTTAGCCAGCAATTTTTTATTTTCCCAAGTGTAACAGGAGAAATTGGACCCCAAAAGTTGTTGTCCAGTTTCTCCTGAGTACGCTGATACCCCATATGTGGGGGTAAACCACTGTTTGGGCACACGTCAGGGTTTGGAAGGGAAGTAGTGTTTTGAAATGCAGACTTTGATGGAATGCTCTGCGGTCGTCACGTTGCGTTTGCAGAGCCCCTGATGTGCCTAAACAGTAGAAACTCCCCACAAGTGACACCATTTTGGAAACTAGACCCCCAAAGAAACTTATCTAGATGTGTGGTGTCACTTTGAACCCCCAAGTGCTTCACAGAAGTTTATAACGCAGAGCCGTGAAAACAATAAATACGTTTTCTTTCCTCAAAAATAATTTTTTAGCCCAGAATTTTTTTTTTCCCAAGGATTACAGGAGAAATTGGACCCCAAAAGTTGTTGTCCAGTTTCTCCTGAGTACGCCGATACCCCATGTGTGGGGGTAAACCACTGTTTGGGCACACGTCGGGGCTCAGAAGGGAAGTAGTGACTTTTGAAATGCAGACTTTGATGGAATGGTCTGCAGGCGTCACGTTGCGTTTGCAGAGCCCAGAACAGTAGAAACCCCCCACAAGTGACCCCATTTTTGAACCTAGACCCCCCCAAGGAACTTATGTAGATATGTGGTGAGCACTTTGAACCCCCAAGTGCTTCACAGACGTTTACAACGCAGAGCCGTGAAAATAAAAAATCATTTTTCTTTCCTCAAAAATGATGTTTTAGCAAGCAAATTTTTATTTTCACAAGGGTAACAGGAGAAATTAGACCCCAGTAATTGTTGTGCAGTTTGTCCTGAGTATGCTGGTACCCCATATGTGGGGGTAAACCACTGTTTGGGCACACGTCGGGGCTCGGAAGTGAGGCAGCACCATTTGACTTTTTGAATACAAGATTGGCTGGAATCAATGGTGGCGCCATGTTGCGTTTGGAGACCCCTGATGTGCCTAAACAGTGGAAACCCCTTTAATTCTACCTCCAACACTAACCCCAACACACCCCTAACCCTAATCCCAACTCTAGCCATAACCCTAATCACAACCCTAACCCCAACACACCCCTAACCACAACCCTAACCCCAACACACCCCTAACCCTAATCCCAACTGTAGCCATAACCCTAACCCCAACCCTAACACTAAGACTATGTGCCCACGTTGCGGATTCGTGAGATTTTTCAGCACCATTTTTGAAAAATCCGTGGGTAAAAGGCACTGCGTTTTACCTGCGGATTTCCAGTGTTTTTTGTGCGGATTTCACCTGCGGATTCCTATTGAGGAACAGGTGTAAAACGCTGCGGAATCCGCACAAAGAATTGACATGCTGCGAAAAATACAACGCAGCATTTCGGTATTTTCCGCACCATGGGCACAGCGGATTTGGTTTTCCATAGGTTTACTTGGTACTGTAAACCTGATGGAACACTGCTGCGGCCAATCCGCTGCGGATCCGCAGCCAAACCCGCACAGTGTGCACATAGCCTAATTCTAAAGGTATGTGCACACACTGCGGAAAACGCTGCGGATCCGCAGCAGTTTCCCATGAGTTTACAGTTTAATGTAAACTAATGGGAAACAAAAATCGCTGTACACATGCTGCAGAAAAACTGCACGGAAACGCAGGGGTTTACATTCCGCAGCATGTCACTTCTTTCTGCGGATTCCACAGCAGTTTTACAACTGCTCCAATAGTAAACTGCAGTTGTAAAACCGCGAAATGCGCAGAAAAACCGCGGTAAATCCACGATAAATCCGCAGCGGTTTAGCACTGCGGATTTATCAAATCCGCTGCAGAAAAATCCGCAGAGGACCAGAATACGTGTGCACATACCGAAACCCTCACCCTAGTTCTTACCCCAACCTTAGTGGAAGAAAAAAAAAATTATTTTATTATTGTCCCTACCTATGGGGGTGACAAAGGGGGGGGGGGGGGGGTCATTTAGTATTTTTTATTTTGATCACTGTGATCAAAATGCACTTAAAACGAATCTGCTGGCCGGCAGATTCGGAGGGCGCACTGCGCATACACCCGCCATTTTGGAAGATGGCGGCGCCCATGGAGAAGACGGACGGACCCCGGGAGGCTCGGTAAGTATGATGGGGTGGGGGGAAGCACGGGGGGGTGGATCGGAGCATGGGGGGGTGGATCGGAGCGCGGGGGGGTGGATCGGAGCATGGGGGGGTGGATCGGAGCGCGGGGGGGTGGATCGGAGCACGGGGGGGTGGATCAGAGCACGGGGGGTGGATCGGAGTGCAGGGGGGTTGGATTGGAGCACGGGGGTGGGATTGGAGCACGAGGGTTGCGGACAGGAGGACGGAGGGGAGCGGAACTCTGTCTACAGGACAGATCGGTGGCTTGGGGGGGCGATCGGTGGGGTGGGGGCATATCAGTGTTTCCAGCCATGGCCGATGATATTGCAGCATTGGCCATGGCTGGATTGTAATATATTTCACCAGTTTTAATAGGTGAAATATTACAAATCGCTCCGATTGGCAGTTTCACTTTCAACAGCCAATCGTAGCCACGGGGGGAGTGAAGCCACCCCCCCCCCCCCCCCCGGGCTGTACTACCACTCCCCCTGTCCCTGGATATCCGGTGAAATTGGAGTTAACCCTTTCACCGGATCTGCAGGGACGCGATCTTTCCATGACGGCACATAGGCGTCATGGGTCGGATTGGCACCGACTTTCATGGCGCCTACGTGGCGTCATGGGTCGGGAAGGGGTTAAAGTCGGTGTGATTACAGTGATACCATATATTTATATGTTTGCACACACTAAGAAGCTTTTTATAGCAAAAACAAGTTTTTGCATCCCCATATTTTGAGCGCTATAATTTTTCCATATTTCAGTCATGTGACTGCTTGTTTTTGTGGGATGAGGTGTTTTTGTTGGTACCATTTTCAGACACATCATATTTTTTGATCGCTTTCTATTCCAATTTTTGAGAGGGAGAATGAACAAAAAAAACAACAATTCAGGAATTGCTTTTTGGGGTTTTTGTTTTATAACGTTCGCGTGTGGTAAAATTGGCAAGGCAGCTTTAATTCTTTGGGTCAGTACGATTACAGTGATACCTCATTTATATAAGTTTTTTATGTTTTGGCGCTTTCACACAATAAAAACTATTTTATAGAAAAAATAATTATTTTTGCATCGCTTTATTCTGACAGCTTAAGTTTTTTATTTTTCTGCTGATGGAGCTCTATGGCGCGTTTGTTTTTCGCGGGACAAGATAACGTTTTAAATGGTATCATTTTTATATACATCCCTCTTTTTGATCGTGTTTTATTGCACTTTTTGTTCGGCGGTATGATAAAGCATTGTTTTTTGCCTTTTTTTTTACTGTGTTCACTGAAGGTGTTAACTAATGGGAGTTTTATAGAGCGGGTCTTTGTGGACATGGAGATACCAAATATGTGTACTTTTATTTATTTTTTTATTTACATAAATATTTATTGGAAACATTTATTTTTTTTCTTTAGAGATTTAACAAAAATATTTTTACACTTTTTAATTTTTTTATTACATTGTCCCATCCCGGGACATCACTGTATGGTGTCTGATCGCTCATCTGATAGTCTGCATTGTTAATGCACTGCAGAAGGGAAGGAGGCATGTCAGCGCCTGCTATACTTTAATTGCTAGTATAGGCTCAATTTACAATAAGTGCGATTATTAAATTTGGCATAGACCAGAAAAAAGGAAAAAAATTGCAAAAAGGCCCCAAATTTACTGAAAAAGTATTAGCAGAATGGAATAGTAGCTAAAATAATAAAGTAAAATTTCAGCAAAGTATTTTGTAGGAGTAGAGATCCAGCTTTTTCTGAAATGCACATAAAGTCTAGTCAAGCAGCAATCTACACTCTCTTGCAATTTCTCTTTAACCTAATTTTCTATTACAATAGGTAGCTTAAGTTACTTGCTCTCTTTAATTGCACTTTGGAGTGCGTTTTTTTTTTTTACTTGGATTCTACTGCATTTTTTACGCTATGTTGTTGCTATGTCATGTTTTTAAACGCAGCCGATTTTTATTCTGACATTCTTTTAGTGAACGATTCTTCAAAATGGCGCACGCGTTTCATGAATTTGGCATAAAATAAAAAATTCAGTTTTTTTCGGTTTGTTTGTGACTTTTAAAAGCCAAAAGGTACAAATTTTTTACCCAAAAAAAAAACCTCATGTTGGTCTAAAAATGTGCCAAATTTAAAGGTCCACGCGAAACAGTACTCCAAGCAGAGCCTGGAGACGCACACAAAAAAAAGAAAAAGAAAAAGCAGTATTTGGTAAAAGTTGTATTTCATTTATCTGTCTCAAATATCTGGATAAGCAGCGTTTAGCAAAAAAAAATAGGACAACTTTAAAAATGGCGTAAAATGAATAGCAACTAAAAAGCATATACCATACTAGAAAAAAAAATAAATTTACTAAAAAAAAAAATATATGGAGAAAGAGCAAGGATGAATCAGGTCCCCGAGAATTAAGAAAATTTTTTTTATCCAGACGTAATTGCATGCGCAATCTCCTATTTTTGCGTGTTTGGAGCAATCTACTCTATGTGAGGGCTTCATTTCTCTACAGTTGTGATGCAGACAAGGAAAGCACCAGAAATTGCAGCTTCAGATAATGGAGTCTGAGACACAGCTAAAAGAACTGCCACAGATCCTATATAAACTAGCAGCTGTGCTACTGAACATGAAGTAACACAGAAGGGTGAAAATCATCAATAAATTCAGCTAAACTGCGATTATCTGCTGTAGAGCACAGAACAGAGACATGTAGCTGCTTCACCCCACAGCACAAAATGGAGTCTGAGGTAAAGTGAAACTAACAGGCTGCTCTAAGGATGATGTAATCACACGCAGAGCAGCCCAAACTAACAGAAAGCAGAAACAATGAGTTCAGCCATATAGCCCCATGACTTTTTGCTTGTTTTGAAAATTGTGACCAAAAAATGTGACTAAAACCTTGAAATAAACTATTCTTGTACCGATGCCCTAATATCGCAGAACATGTTGTGTCCTATGTCGAGTGTGGTTGTATGATGGCGCCTGCAACGCACACGGCAGGTGGTGGCTGTAATAGGCTTTATTCACACAGCAGTATTTGTATGCCAAATTTCTCTATTTCCTGGGTCTGCTGAAGCCCCCCGTGCTTGTCATTTTGGAGCTCCTCTGAAACCCTGCCTGTGGCCGCTCCTTGAAGGAGATGGTGATTTTTGCTATATTCAGCAGTGCTATGTCATTGCTGTAAATAGCACAAGCGATCGGACTATCGCAGTTTCGAGTCCCCTGAGGCCACGTGCACACGTTGCTGAAAGTGGTGCTGATTTTTCCAGACTGATTTTGGTAAATCTGCAGGTAAACCGCACTGTGGATTTCCTGCGGAATTACCGTGGATTTACCGCGGATTTTGTACGGATTCCACCTGAAGTTTTACACCTGCGGATTCCTATTATGGAGCAGGTGTAATCCTCTGCAGAATCCGCACAAATAACATCCTGCGGAATAAACAACGCTACGTTTCCGCTCGTTTTTTTTCCGCAGCATGTGCACTGTGGATTTTGTTTTCCATAGGTTTACATGGTACTGTAAACTCAGAGAAAACTGCTGCGAATCCGCAGCGTCAAATCCGCTGCGGATCTGCAGAAAAATCCACAACGTGTGCACATACCCTGAGGGGACTGTTGACAGTTGAAAACAGTGAAAAGTAAAAAAAAAAATTAAAAAGTTTAAATCACCCCTTTTCCCCCATTAAAAATAAAAATAATAAAAACATACAGATATGTGGTATCGACGCTTTCATAAAAGTCCAACCTATCAACGTATATATATATATATATATATATATATATATATACATATATATATAAATATATATATGTATATATATATATATATATATATATATAATGAAACACTGGAAAGGGAAGAAATTCAAAAACGCCAATATTACATTTTTTTTGGTGGCTGCAATACCACAAAAAATGCTGTAACAAGCGATCAAAACGTCACATTTATACAAGAATGGCATCAATAAAAATGTCGTCTCTCCCAACAAAAAGTAAGCCATCACACAACTCTATCAATCAAAAAATGAAAAAGTTTTGAAAACTTCAATTTTTTTTTCACCACTAAAATATAAAATAAACTGGACATGTTAGGTATTGCTTTAATCGTACTGATGAGCTGAATTATATTGTATGGTCATTTTTACGACAAAAGTTGTTATTTTTTCATTTATACTGTACTTCACGTTTTAGAAGTCCCATTAGGGGACTTTAACCCCTCAACGACTGCGATACACCTTTTAATGGCGGTAGTTAAAGGTACTTAAACCACAGCGCCATTAATTAACTACGCTGTGGAAAAAGTGTTTAGCGCCCCCCAGAGTCTGATTTCTTCCAGGGTCACGGCTGCCGGGGTAGCCAAGACCCCAGAGAACATTATTGGAGTTGTTTTTTACTGACCCCCCGGGTTCCATTCGCCGTTATTAACCGTATAACTGTGACTGCAAAAAAAAGTGCCATTTAATTTCTCTGTCCTCTGATATGATCGCACATCAAAGGACAGAGAAATAGGGTCCCTGATCACGCCCGATACTTACCAGTGTCCCTGGGTCCTCCTGCTTCCCCGCACGGCTGCTGGCGTCTTCTTCCGGTAAGAAAATGGCGAGCACATGCACAGTGCGCCCGCCAAGATCTGCCAGCTGGCACCCAGCAACAGTAGGAAGATTTTTCCTATTGGTTCATTTTGGACACTGTGATACACCCTATGGCCGGTTTCACACGTCAGTGGCTCCGGTACGTGAGGTGACAGGTGACAGTTTCCTCACGTACCGGAGCCACTGACACACGTAGACACATAAAAATCAATGCATCTGTTCAGATGTCATTGATTTTTTGCGGACCGTGTCTCCGTGTGCCAAACACGGAGACATGTCAGTGTTCGTGGGAGCGCACGTATTACACGGACCCATTAAAGTCAATGGGTCCGTGTAAAGCACGTACAGCACACGGACGTTGTCTGTGTGCAGTCCGTGTGCCGTGCAGGAGACAGCGCTACATTAAGCGCTGTCCCCCCACTGGTGCTGAAGCCGCGATTCATATCTTCCCTGCAGCAGCGTTTGCTGTAGAGAAAATATGAATAATAGTGTTTAAAATAAAGATCTATGTGCCCCCCCGCCCTCCCACCCCCTGTGCGCCCTACCCCCTCCAACCCCCCCCCCCACTGTTCTGAAAATACTCACCCGGCTCCCTCGCCGTCGCTGCTTCCTGTTCTGGCCGCATCTTCTCCTGTATGCGGTCACGTGGTGCCGCCGATTACAGTCATGAATATGCGGCTCCACCTCCCATAGGGGTGGAGCCGCATATTCATTACTGTAAATTATGTGCCACAGAAACGTAGGGGCACACGGACACGGATAATTCCGGTACCGATTTTTTCCGGTACCGGAATTATCTGGACGTGTGAGACTGGCCTTAAGACAAAGTCCGGCATTGTGGTGAATGGCCGATATATGTGTCGCAGAGGAGAAGACTCTGCGCTGGCAGCCTGAAGTGATGTGGTGTTCTGGGACCTGTAGTCCTATAAGTATAGTGTTGTATGTTTATCATGGGAGGCTGGCAGGGCTAGTTATGTGAGATGGGCGGGACAAACTAGCCACACCCACTCCCACCCAGGGGAGTGGTTAAAAGGTATATAATGTGACCAGGGTGTGGGTCACATGTTCCTGTGTGGTTCCAGTGTTTGGATCTGAAGGGTCCAAGTACAAGGTCCTGGAAGCCTGTGTTGGAAGTCATGGGAGTAGGGTTCCTGAATAGCACGTGGTGGGGCTTTGGACTTGGTGGTCTGGGGTGTTGGACTAAAGTCCTGAATAGCACCTGGACAGGCCACATGCTGGTGTGTTGGGAGGTCCTGGGAGTAGGACCGATCCCTGAGCAACTGGAAGGTCCTGGGAGTAGGACCGGATCCCTGAGCAGCGCACAGTGAAACGGAGGACCTGTATGGTCTGGGTTGGGGAAGCTACCGTCCTTCGGTGGGTCTGGGCTGACTAAGATATGCCGCACAGGCACGTTGGTGATTCCCGTGAGGCAGCTTTCCCGGAAGAGAGGACTGACAAGGAGTCAGCAGGTGGAGCAGGAGCTCCCGTCAGGTACCTATGCAGACTGTTGGTGCTTGTGATATGAACTGTGTGGTAACCCACGGAAACTGGTCAAAGGTGGACCAGCGTGTTTAGTTGCTGCAACTGTAATGTCGTATGTTGGAGCCTGTTGTGCTCCATGGACATTAATGAACTGTATGGCTTGCGGTCACCCACGATAACTGGACACAGAGGTTCAGCGTGGTTATTGACCGCGTTTCAAAGCCGTATACTTGATGTGATGTCCTGGTTCAGTGTGTAAATGGACTGCTCATGATGTGGTTTATGATACCTTAACCCCTTAGCGACCGCCGATACGCCTTTTAATGGCGGCCGCTAAGGGTACTTAAACCACAGCGCCGTTAATTAACGGCGCTGTGGAAAAAGTGTATAGCGCCCCCCAGAGTCGGATTTTCTTTGGGGTCTCGGCTGCCGGGGGTAGCCGAGACCCCAGAGAACATGATTCGGGGGGTTTTGTACCCACCCCGCATTTGCGATCGCCGGTAATTAAACGTTTACCGGCGATCGCAAAAAAAAAAAAGCGATCTCTTTTTAATTTCTCTGTCCTCTGATATGATCGCACATCGGAGGACAGAAAAAGGGGGTCCCAGATAGCCCCCCGATACTTACCTATCTCCCCCGCTGCTCCTCGTGTCTCCCGGTGGGCGCCGCCATCTTCAAAATGGCGGCGCATGCGCAGTGCGCCCGCCGGCCGGCCCCGCGAGAATCTTTGGGGTCTCGGCTGCCGGGGGTAGCCGAGACCCCAAAGAGCATGATTGGGGTCGGTTTTACCGACCCCCTGTTTTGCGATCGCCGGTAATTAACTGTTTACCGGCGACCGCAAAAAAAAAAAAAAAAGTAAAGTGTAATTCTCTGTCCTCTGATGTGATCGCACATTAGAGGACAGAGAAATAGGGGGATTCGGGGACCCTACAATACTCACCTGCGTCCCTGGATCCTCCTGCTGCTCCTCCTGGCCGCCGACAAAAGAAAATGGCGGGCGCATGCGCAGTGCGCCCGCCATCTGTCTCCATCTGCTGGCCGGCAGGAGAACAGCAGTTGGGGCTAAAATTAGGGTTAGGGGTAGGGTTAGGGGTAGGGGTAGGGTTAGGGGTAGGGGTAGGGCTAGGGTTGGGGCTAAATTTAGGGTTAGGGTTGGGGCTAAATTTAGGGTTGGGGCTAAATTTAGGGTTAGGCTTCTTTCACACTTACGTCGGTACGGGGCCGTCGCAATGCGTCGGCCCGACATACCGACGCACGTTGTGAAAATTGTGCACAACGTGGGCAGCGGCTGTAGTTTTTCAACGCATCCGCTGCCCAATCTATGTCCTGGGGAGGAGGGGGCGGAGTTACGGCCACGCATGTGCGGTCAGAAATGGCGGATGCGACGTACAAAAAAACGTTTCATTGAACTTTTTTTGTGCCGACGGTCCGCCAAAACACAACTGATCCAGTGCACGACGGACGCGACGTGTGGCCATCCGTCACGATCCGTCGGCAATACAAGTCTATCGGCAAAAAACGCATCCTGCGGGCACATTTGCAGGATCCGTTTCTTGTCCAAAACGACGGATTGCGACGGATACCAAACGACGCAAGTGTGAAAGTAGCCTTAGGGCTAGGGTTAGGGTTGGGGCTAAAGTTAGGGCTAGGGTTGGAGCTAAAGTTAGGGTTAGAGTTGGGATTAGGGTTAGGGTTTGAATTAGGGTTGGTATTAGGGTTAGGGTTGGCATTAGGGTTACGCTTGGGATTAGGGTTAGGTTTGGGATTAGGGTTAAGGTTAGGGTTGTGATTAGGGGTGTATTGGGATTAGGGTTAGGTTTGAGGTTAGGGTTGAGATTAGGATTAGGGGGGTGTTGGATTTAGGGTTTTGATTAGGGTTATGGTTAGGGTTGACATTAGGGTTGTTTTGGGGTAAGGGTTGTGATTATGGTTAGGGTTAGTGATTAGGATTATGGATCAGGTTGGGATTAGGGTTAGGGGTGTGTTGGGGTTAGGGTTGGAGCTAGAATTGGGGGGTTTCCACTGTTTAGGTACATCAGGGGGTCTCCAAACACGACAGCCAATTTTGCGCTCAAAAAGTCAAATGGTGCTCCCTCCTTTCTGAGCTCTGCCGTGCGCCCAAACAGTGGGTTACCCCCACATATGGGGCATCAGCGTACTCAGGATAAATTGGACAACAACTTTAGTGGTCCAATTTCTCCTGTTACCCTTGTGAAAATAAAAACTTGGGGGCTACAATATCTTTTTTGTGAAAAAAAAAATATTTTTTATTTTCACGACTCTGCATTCTAAACTTCTGTGAAGCACTTGGGCATTCAAAGTTCTCACCACACATCTAGATAAGTTCCTTGGGGGGTCTAGTTTCCAAAATGGGGTCACTTGTGGAGGATTTCTACTGGTTAGGTACATCAGGGGCTCTGCAAACGCAACATAATGCCCGCAGACCATTCTATCAAAGTCTGCATTCCAAAACGGCGCTCCTTCCTTCCGAGCTCTGCCGTGCGCCCAAACAGTGGTTTACCCCCACATATGGGGTACCAGCATACTCAGGACAAATTGGACAACAACTTTTGGGGTCCAATTTCTCTTGTTACCCTTGTGAAAATAAAAACTTGGGGGCTAAAAAATCTTTTTTGTGGAAAAAAATTTTTTTATTTTCACGACTCTGCATTATAAACTTCTGTGAAGCACTTGGGCATTCAAAGTTCTCACCACACATCTAGATAAGTTCCATGGGGGGTCTAGTTTCCAAAATGGGGTCACTTGTGGGGGATTTCTACTGTTTAGGCACATCAGGGGCTCTCCAAATGCGACATGGCGTCCGATCTCAATTCCAGCCAATTCTACATTGAAAAAGTAAAACGGCACTCTTTCTCTTCCAAGCTCTGCGGTGCGCCCAAACAGTGGTTTACCCCCACATATTGGGTATTGACGTACTCAGGAGAAATTGCACAACAACTTTAGTGGTCTAATTTCTCCTGTTACCCTTGTGAAAATAAAAATTTGTGGGCAAAAAGATCATTTTTGTAGAAAAAATGCGATTTTTTTTTTCATGGCTCTACATTATAAACTTCTGTGAAGCACATGGGGGTTCAAAGTGCTCACCACGCATCTAGATAAGTTCCTTAAGGGGTCTAGTTTCCAAAATGGGGTCACTTGTGGGGGGTTTCCACTGTTTAGGCACATCAGGGGCTCTCCAAACGCGACATGGCGTCCAATCTCAATTCCAGCCAATTCTACATTGAAAAAGTAAAACGGCGCTCCTTCACTTCCAAGCTCTGCGGTGCGCCCAAACAGTGGTTTACCCTCACATATGGGGTATCGACGTATTCAGGAGAACTCGCACAACAACTT
Organism: Ranitomeya imitator; assembly: GCF_032444005.1. Taxonomy (NCBI): domain Eukaryota; kingdom Metazoa; phylum Chordata; class Amphibia; order Anura; family Dendrobatidae; genus Ranitomeya; species Ranitomeya imitator. The sequence goes on from NC_091284.1 coordinate 36,998,171, forward strand.
TTGTGGTCTAATTTCTCCTGTTACCCTTGTGAAAATAAGAATTTGTAGGCGAAAAGATCATTTTTGTGTAAACAAAAGCGATTTTTTATTTTCACGGCTCTACGTTATAAACTTCTGTGAAGCACTTGGGGGTTCAAAGTGCTCACCTCACATCTAGATAAGTTCCTTAAGGGGTCTAGTTTCCAAAATGGTGTCACTTGTGGGGAGTTTCCACTGTTTAGGCACATCAGGGGCTCTCTAAACGTGACATGGCGTCCGATCTCAATTCCAGCCAATTCTGCATTGAAAAAGTCAAACGGCGCTCCTTCACTTCTAAGTTCTGCGATGCGCCCAAAAAGTGGTTTACCCCCACATATGGGGTATTGGCGTATTCAGGAGAAATTGCATAACAAAATTTATGGTTACATTTCGGATTTTACACTTGTGAAAATAAAAAAAATGGTTCTGAATTAAGATGTTTGCAAAAAAAAGTAAAATGTTCATTTTTTCCTTCCCCCCCCCCAGCTCATACACACAAAGGTTACCAAAAATGGTTTTCCTGTTTTGTAGAACTTAAACTGGGCCTAATGGTGTCACCCCCACATGCCACACCTGTGACTTAATACCACCACACCATGACCAGGCCACATAGTGACCGAATAATACTACATACAAGGGACAAATACCACCGCACCATTTCCAGACCACATATTACCACCACATAGTGACTGAATACTACAATACTGATCAGTAATAAAAAAAAAAAACACAATACTATCACCATAAGTGCCAGTATTCACAGGAGATCTGTACTTAGTATGCAGTGTCTGTGTAGAGGTAATACAGAGATCACTGGTGACATTATACACAGGACCTCTATATAGTATACAGTGTATAGTGTTAGTGTATAGGTAACACTGACTCACCAGTGACGTCTCTAGGTGAAGTCCTTCATCTTTCATCCAGCACAGACCGCCATCATTCCTTCCAGCCAGGACTCGTTTCTGCAGGAAATAACACAGTTATCTCGAGCTCCGCTTGCAGAACACATTACTTAATTTTTCACAACTTCTACATTACATCACATGAAGAAAAAAAGGTGATATAGTGTCACTCTGCACAGTAACAGGCCTGCCCCCCATTTAAAACAGTATACTCAAAAAATAAAATAAATACATCACTGCAGTAATAATATCCCTTAATTATCCCCTATGGTAACACTATTCCCCACCCTGGCCCCGTTTATCTCATTCCTGGCTCCAGCCATATGTTCTCGCATCCTGCCCTCATGAGTATCCATTCTACCCCATATGATCTCCCCATCCTGCCCCACCAGCCTCCATCGTATCCGTCCTGCCCCATGATCCAATCCTGCCCCGTGTCTCCAATCATGCCCCGTATCTACATTCTGCCCATGCCTCAAGTCCTGCCCCCAGTGTGTCCAGCATATTACCCCCATGTTGTCCAGCAATCTGCCCCAGTGTGTCCTGCATATTACCCCCAGTGTGTCCAGCAATCTGCCCCAGTATGTCCAGCACTGCCCCCAGTGTGTCTAGCAATCTGCCCCAGTGTCCAGCCTTTCCCCAGTGTGTCCAGCAGTCTGCCCCAGTGTGTCCAGCATATTACCCCCAGTGTCCAGCATTGCCCCAGTGTGTCCAGCATATTACCCCCAGTGTGTCCAGCAATCTGCCCCAGTGTCCAGCATTGCCCCAGTGTGTCCAGAAGTCTGCCCCAGGGTCTCCAGCATTGCCTCAATGTGTCCAGAAATCTGCCCCAGGGTCTCCAGTATTGCCCCAGTGTGTCCAGCAATCTGCCCCATGGTCTCCTGTATTGCCCCAGTGTGTCCAGCATTCTGCCCCATGGTCTCCAGTATTGCCCCGGTGTGTCCAGCAATCTGCCCCATGGTCTCCTGTATTGCCCCAGTGTGTCCAGCAATCTGTCCCATGGTCTCCAGTATTGCCCAGTATGTCCAGAAGTCTGCCCCAGGGTCTCCAGCATTGCCTCAATGTGTCCTGAAATCTGCCCCATGGTCTCCAGTATTCAGTGTGTCCAGCAATCTGCCCCATAGTCTCCTGTGCTGCCCCGGTGTGTCCAGCAATCTGCCCCATGGTCTCCAGTATTGCCCCGGTGTGTCCAGCAATCTGCCCCATGGTCTCCTGTATTGCCCCAGTGTGTCCAGCAATCTGCCCCATGGTCTCCTGTATTGCCCCAGTGTGTCCAGCATTCTGCAACATGGTCTCCTGTATTGCCCCAGTGTGTCCAGCATTCTGCCCCATGGTCTCCAGTATTGCCCCAGTGTGTCCAGCAATCTGCCCCATAGTCTCCTGTATTGCCCCAGTGTGTCCAGCAATCTGCCCCATGGTCTCCTGTATTGCCCCAGTGTGTCCAGCAATCTGCCCCATAGTCTCCTGTACTGCCCCAGTGTGTCCAGCATTCTGCCCCATGGTCTCCAGTACTGCCCCAGTGTGTCCAGCAATCTGCCCCATGGTCTCCAGTATTGCCCCAGTGTGTCCAGCATTGCCCCAGCCCCAGACAGTCAGACATAAAGAAAAAAAAGTAAAATCCTCACCTCTCACGTTCCTAGCGCAGGTCCGGTGCAGCCAGTCAGCGTCTCTCCGGCTCTGCGACGCTCAGGACAGAGAGGCAGAGCGGCGCGCACAGTAGTGACGTCATCGCGCCCTCTGCCCTGAGACGTCGCAGAGTCAGAGGACGCTGAAGCCGCAGGAACCAGGAGAGGTGAGTATTAGAGCGGGGGGCGGGGCCCGGTGGTGGCTGGCCCTGGTCGTGGCGGCGGACGGCGCCGCCCGAAGATTTAAAGGGGCGTCTTTTTTTTTTTTTTCTTCTTCTCCTGCAGCGCTGGCCGCCCCCCGCATTGTGCCGCCCGGGGCGGACCGCCCCCCCGCACCCCTCTTCCTACGCCACTGATTACCCCGATTGCCACCACACCAAGGCAATCGCGAAGAGCCGGGCAAGGCGCCAAAATTGGCCCATCTAATGTGATACGCCAATTCTGGGGTGTCTGCGGTATTTTTAGACTGAGGGACTGTATATTGTATTAAATTATGCCTTTTTGTGTTCTTCAGTTATCCTTTTCAGGACTGCTTCAGATTCGTTGGATTACTTTGGACCTGCATATAATTTTTTTTTCCCAATAAATTAGTAAACAAGGGATAGAGTGAGTGAGTCTTTATTCAAATAAAGTGTGTTTTTTTTCTGTGTGTGCTTTATTTTTTATTACTGGGTTAGCAATGGGGGTGTCTGATAAACACCTGTCCATTACTTTTTGACAAATTAGAGTTGTCATGAACCCCATAAGCCATTACCTCGATTGCCACCCTACCAGAACAATCCGGAAGAGCTGGGCTGCGGGTTGGTATTTTTACGCTGGGGTGGGCCCAATAACCAGGGACATTCCCAGCTTGATAATATAAGCCCGAAGCTGTCTGCTTTACCTTTTCTGGATATCAAAAGTAAGGGGATTCGATATCATTTTTTATAATTACCGTATATACTCGAGTATAAACCGAGATTTTCAGCCCCAAAAAATGGGCTGAAAGTGCCCCTCTCGGCTTATACTCGAGTCATGGTAGGCGGGGGGGGGGTCGACGGGTGAGGGGAAGCAACGTCTGTCAAATACTCACCTGCTCCCAGCACTTCTGGCGCGGTCCCCGCATGTCCCACGTCTCCGGCGCCCGCAGCTTCTTCCCATGTTCAGCGGTCACTGGTACCACTCATTAAAGTTGTGAATATAAACTCCACTCCCATAGGAATGGAGCCACATATTCATTACTGTAATGAGCAGTACCATGTGACCGCTTACTACAGGAAGAAGCTGCGGGCGCCGGAGACATGGGACATGCGGGGACCGCGCCAGGAGCGCCGGGAGCAGGTGAGTAAGTCATATTCACCTTTCCGCATTCCACTGCCACCTCGTCTTCCATGTCCTCTGCAGTGACTGTTCAGGTCAGAGGGCGTGATGACGTATTAGTGTGCGCGCCGCCCTCTGCCTGAACAGTCACTGCGGAGAGACGAGACACTGAGGAGCAGCGACGAGAGGTGAGTATGTCATTTATTATTTTTTTTAGTGCAGCAGCATTACATGTGGCACAATGCATGGCAAGAACTGCATGGAGCATTATATGGGGCATCTATGGGGCCATAAAGAACTGCATAGAGCATTATATGGAGCATCTATGGGGCCTAAACTGCATGTAGCATTATATGGGGTATCTATGGGGCCAAAAAGAACTTCAGGGAGCATTATATGGAGCATCTATGAGGCCATAACTGCATGGAGCATTATATGGGGCATCTGTGGGGCCATAAAGAACTGCATGGAGCACTATATGGAGCATCTATGGGGACATAACTGCATGGAGCATTATATGGGGTATCTATGGGGCCATAAAGAACTGCATGGAGCATTATATGGGGCATCTATTGGGCCATAATGAACTGCTTGGAGCATTATATGGAGCATTACATGGGGCCATAAAGAACTGCATGGAGCATTATATGGAGCATCTATGGGGCCATAAAGAACTGCATGGAGCATTATATGGGGCATCTATGGGGCCATAAAGAACTGCATGGAGCATTATATGGGGCATATTTGTATATGGAGCATCTTATGGGGCCATAATGAACTGTATGGAGCATTACATGGGGCCATAAAGAACTGCATGGAGCATTATATGGAGCATCTATGGGGCCATAAAGAACTGCATGGAGCATTATATGGGGCATCTATGGGGCCATAAAGAACTGCATGGAGCATTATATGGGGCATATTTGTATATGGAGCATCTTATGGGGCCATAATGAACTCTATGGAGCAATATATGGGGCTCCTGATTCAATATGGATATTCAAAAACACTTAACCTACTGATATCTCAATTAATTTTACTTTTTTTGGTATCTCCCGTATTTTTACTTTTGAAATTTACCAGTAGCTGCTGCATTTTCCACCCTAGGCTTATACTCGAGTCAATAAGTTTTCCCAGTTTTTTGTTGCAAAATTAGGGGGGTCGGCTTATACTTGAGTATGTACGGTATTTATTTATTAGGTTAAACCAGGCTGAAAACCTCTGTGTAAAAGCATTTACAAAGCATGTGCTTTTCTTAACTGCAAATTTTACACATATAATGCAAGTTTATAGGGAAATTCTGCACAAAAGACTGAGCATTCAAGCAATAGAAATTGAATTGCTCGGAAGCCTGCACCGCAGGTGATTTTACGCAGAGTTAAAAAGAAGCACTATGAACATAGGATTTCTATTAATCCCATCTACTGTGCTTATAGGCTGCAGATCGCGGGCAGGCCGAATTAGAGATTGACAGCAGCATTTAAATAGTTAAACTGCAGCAATCAGTGAAGGCTCCAGTTGCTGCATTTAGGGTATGTGCACAGGTCTGGATTTTTAGCGTTTTTTTTGCGGAATTTCGCCATAAAAACGCTATAAATCCGGTAAAAAAAACGCTAACATTATGCATCCTATCTTTTAGAATGCATTCCGCATTTTTTGTGCATATGTTAGAGTTTTTTTCCGCAAAAAAAAACGCATACCGCAAAAAATCCGGACATGCTCTATCTTTTTCCGGATTTTCTGCAGATTTCCTATCAAAAAGGACATTCCGGAAAATTTAAAAAAAAAAAATCCGCGCAAAAAACGCGCAAATTCCGCGCGAAAAAAGCACGAGGATTTCTGGCAGAATTCACAGGATTTTGTCAGGAAAAAATCCTGACGTGTGCACATACCCTTACAGGCAGGTGCCAGCTGTGTATCACAGCCTGTTTCTGCCTGGCATGATACAGATTAAGCTTTCATCTGTTTTTATCACTGATCTGCTTATCTTTTTCGATTTAGACTCGGTGCACACTCTATTCTTATCCATAATTGCAAATCAGAATTGGGCATTTTAGCGTTTGGGGATCTGTTAAATATAGATGAAAACAGAAAACAATATAACTTTCACCACATGCATCGCTAATTGAAAAAAAAAAAAAAAGTTTACATAGTTTATCTCGTTCAGTTTTTAAAAACTGATGAGACAAAAAACAACAAAAACAAATGCGTTGCTTTATCGCTTTTTTTCGAGTTTTTTTCTACAAAATCGCTTAAACGCTCACATTAAGCATCCCATCATCTTTATGTATTCCGCAATTTTTGTGCATATTTTGCGTTTTTTTTTTCCACAATAAAAACGCATCGCGGAAAAAAAATGCAGCATGTTCATTAATTTTGCAGATTTTTAGCGGATTTCCCGCTATATTATTGCATTGGGAAGCTCCGGAAAAAACGCAAAAAAAACGCCAAAAAGTGAGAAAAATACACATGCAGATTTCCTGCGAAAGTAGTCCGGATTTGCTCAGGAAAATTCTGCACTCTTTCATGAACGTGGGCACATAGCCAGAATGTGCCCTAAATTGACAGTTGATGGCAAAAATGAAAAAGTGTGGTGTAAATCAAAGTAATATCCATGTGCCATCTAGTGGCTGTAGATAGAGAGCAATACTGCCAGAAATGCTACAGCCAAATCTTCACTTCTATGGCCGGCTTCACACTTGCGAGTTTTACGGACGTAAGAGCGCAGAAACTACGTCCGTAAAACTCGCAAAAAATACGGCACAATTATTCTCTATGCCCCTGCTCCTATCTGCCGTATTTTACTGATCAGTATTATACGGCTTTCTACGGCCGTACAAAATCGCAGCATGCTGCGTTTGTCACCGTACTGCGCAAGAAATACGCCAATAAAAGTCTATGGAAGCGTGAAAAATACGGATTTCACACGGACAAGCAGTGTGACTTGCGAGAAATACGCAGCGCTGTTAGAGAGAAAAGCCGGTAATTCAGTGCGGTGTACAGTAAAATCACACTGACAGCTTACAGTAGAATAGGTAGAATAAATGTGTACACATAGAATAGGTATATATATATATATATATATATATGTCAGTGAGACACATATATGTATATATATTACTATTTATTCCAGCGCTATACAGCTTGAAAGCCGGTAATTCAATTACCGGCTTTTTCTTTCTCCTTCCTAAAACCCGACATGATTTGAGACATGGTTTACATACAGTAAACCATGTCTTCTCTCCATTTTTTTTGCAGATTCCACACTACTAATGTCAGTAGTGTGTATCTGCAAAATTTGGCCGTTCTAGCTCTTAAAATAAAGGGTTAAATGGCGGAAAAAATTGGCGTGGGCTCCCGCGCAATTTTCTCCGCCAGAGTAGTAAAGCCAGTGACTGAGGGCAGATATTAATAGCCTGGAGAGGGTCCACGGTTATTGGCCCCCCCCTGGCTAAAAATATCTGCCCCCAGCCACCCCAGAACAGGCACATCTGGAAGATGCGCCTATTCTGGCACTTGGCCACTCTCTTCCCATTCCCGTGTAGCGGTGGGATATGGGGTAATGAAGGGTTAATGCCACCTTGCTATTGTAAGGTGACATTAAGCCTAATTAATAATGGAGAGGCGTCAATTATGACACCTATCCATTATTAATCCAATTGAATGAAAGGGTTAAATAAAACACAAACACATTATTTAAAATTATTTTAATGAAATAAAAACAATGGTTGTTGGAGTATTTTATTCTACGCCCAATCCAGTCACTGAAGACCCTCGTTCTGTGAAAGAAAAAACATAATAAACCAACAATACACTTACCCTCCGCAGATCTGTAACGTCCAACGATGTAAATCCTTCTGAAGGGGTTAAAACATTTTGCAGCAAGGAGCTTTGCTAATGCAGGCTGCTCCTCGCTGCAAAACCCCGGGGAATGAGTCTAAATATAGATCAATGAGCTATATTTAGCTTCATTTGCGGTGAGGCGCCCTCTGCTGGATGTTCATAGATCGTGGGAAATTTCCTAGAAAGCTCCCAGGCTTTCTAGGCAAGTTCCCACGATCTATAAACAGCCAGCAGAGGGCGCCTCACCGCAAATGAAGCTAAATATAGCTCATTGATCTATATTTAGACTCATTCCCCGGGGTTTTGCAGCGAGGAGCAGCCTGCATTAGCAAAGCTCCTTGCTGCAAAATGTTTTAACCCCTTCAGAAGGATTTACATCGTTGGACGTTACAGATCTGCGGAGGGTAAGTATATTGTTGGTTTATTATGTTTTTTCTTTCACAGAACGAGGGTCTTCAGTGACTGGATTGGGCGTAGAATAAAATACTCCAACAACCATTGTTTTTATTTCATTAAAATAATTTTAAATAATGTGTTTGTGTTTTATTTAACCCTTTCATTCAATTGGATTAATAATGGATAGGTGTCATAATTGACGCCTCTCCATTATTAATTAGGCTTAATGTCACCTTACAATAGCAAGGTGGCATTAACCCTTCATTACCCCATATCCCACCGCTACACGGGAATGGGAAGAGAGTGGCCAAGTGCCAGAATAGGCGCATCTTCCAGATGTGCCTGTTCTGGGGTGGCTGGGGGCAGATATTTTTAGCCAGGGGGGGGCCAATAACCGTGGACCCTCTCCAGGCTATTAATATCTGCCCTCAGTCACTGGCTTTACTACTCTGGCGGAGAAAATTGCGCGGGAGCCCACGCCAATTTTTTCCGCCATTTAACCCTTTATTTTAAGAGCTAGAACGGCCAAATTTTGCAGATACACACTGCTGACATTAGTAGTGTGGAATCTGCAAAAAAAATGGAGAGAAGACATGGTTTACTGTATGTAAACCATGTCTCAAATCATGTCGGGTTTTAGGAAGGAGAAAGAAAAAGCCGGTAATTGAATTACCGGCTTTCAAGCTGTATAGCGCTGGAAAAAATATTAATATATATGCATATATGTGTCTAATGACATATATATATATATATATATATATATATATATATATATATATATATATGACAGTATATATATTTTTTTCTTTTTGGGACACATGGATCATTTCTATAGCGGTATGTTGGTTTTGCAAGCCTGCGAGAAAACCACGCAGTACGGATGCCATACGGATTACATACGGAGGATGCCATGCGCAAAAAACGCTGACACACCCTGCCTACGGAGGAGCTACGGACCACTATTTTCGGGACATTTCAGCGTATTACGGCCGTAATATACGGACCGTATTTTCATACGCTGAGTGTGAAGCCGGCCTATATGTGAGAAATGTGCTGACATGTTCCTTTCAATGCAGGTGGACACATAATTTCTCCAACTGCAGTTTGCTGTACAGTGCTTCTCGTGAAGATAACCTGCAGTATGTAAATTACAAGAGCAAGATCTGCTCAGATATTAATGTTGGGAGATTCCAGCTCTGAAGCCTGCAGAATTATGAACTCGGCTCTGCAGTATAATACAGGCAATAAATTATAAAGTGGATTATAAAATGGTGTTTAGAGGTGGTTAGGGCTAGCGGAACGCACCAAATAATTAGATAATAAAATAATAATCTTTATATAGCGCTAACATATTCCGCAGCGCTTTACAGTTTGTACATCATCGCTGTCCCCGTTGGGGCTCACAATCTAAATTCCCTATCAGTATGTCTTTAGAATGTGGGAGGAAACCGGAGTTCCCGGAGGAAACCCACACAAACATGGGGAGAACATACAAACTCTTTGCAGATGTCCGGATTTGAACCCAGGACTCCAGCGCTGCAAGGCTGGTGTGCTAACCACTGCGCCACCGATAGATAGAATAAGGTGTGTTCGCAGCCCGGGGTCCTGGAACTTGCTGCTGAGTAATGACGGACTATATGGTGGTACAAAATGGATTCACACACGGGTTAACTTCACCCTGTATGAATAAAGCGAACCCTGTTGAGTCACAGGGCCGTGGTACCGCAGAAAAGAGCGCAAGCAAGGAGTCACAGAACTCTATCCCAAGACTCTGGATTAGAGCTCATCTAGACCTCTTGCGCTCGACACCACAACTGGGGTGTCAGAGTGAATGAAATAATAATAATTATTTAGATGCACGAGAGTGCGTGCGTTGCCGCTCTGGCGGATGCCACTAACCACCCAGGCTTGGGTAAGGAAAGCGCTGTGAAAGCGCACGGCGCCGCATTGGCGGTCACAGCAATTTGATGCTGTTTTGTGTGTCATGTGCTGATAGCTAAGTCGGGGGCTAGATAGCAATCATCCACCTTACGCGAGCAGTCATACACAAGGGAGGGGATTAGTAATGAGCGACTTTCACACGTCAACACACACACACATTTACAAGTGTACACTAGCGCATGGCCGTGCGGTCATGCGAACCTTTTATAGCGGCAGTGCTACAAGACCTTCCAGATGGTCCAATAGGAGCCGCAACAGGACCTGAGCATGAGACCCTCGACCTCCAATGAGAGGTCGTCCCATGGGCATGCTCAGTATGGGAAAAGCAAGACTTAGTTCCAGAAATATCTGCTCGCTGCTGATCAGTGCTGGCTGCAAAGGCAGAGCCTGAAAGGACAGTGGTAACCAGTTGCCCAGTATCAGCCTGAGCTAGACGCTGGGACCGACATCTCCGCTGAGCAGGTTCCACAGCAGCTGAAGAAGAATGGGAGACTGCAGCGGAGATGGTTTGAGATTCCCCCTGTGCAGAGGTGGGAACTTGACACCTAACAGAGGTGAGCATATGATTTACCAATTTGACCATATACTTCACAACTCTCCAAGGAATTCCAGGAGGCTGATGAAAAAAGCGAAGACCTCCCACAATCCCCGGAAGATCAGGCATATGTTCTTAGAACTTCTTCTTGACTAAGCCCTTATCTCTCATTATTCTTGCAACCTTATTCCCAGATGCCCCAGCAGACAACGTCCTGATTTGGGGGCTACGTAATTATGTTGTTTGCATCAGGGTGTCTGGGAATAAGGGTATGTGCACACGTTGCGGATCCACAGCGTTTTTTGAGGTGCAGAAACGCTGCAGATCCGCAATTGATTTACATTCAATGTAAATCAATGAGAAAAAAAAATGCTGTGCACACTTTGCGGAGAATCCGCTGCGGTTTAAGAAAAGTAGCATGTCACTTCTTTTTTGTGAATCTACAGCGTTTTTGTACCCATTCCATTATAGAAAACCGCAGGGGTAAAAAATGCAGCAAATCTGCAAGAAAACCGCAGCAAAAACGCACAAAAAACGCTGTGGAACCGCACAAAAAACGCGACAAATCCGCAGGTGCATTTTCTGCCAGGAGAGGCAGAATCTGCACCAGAAATTCCTAAGCCTAATCCGCAACGTGTGCACATAGCCTAAATAGAACTGCAGTAAAGAGGAGAGTTGTCTGGTCTGGGGCTGTTCTAGTTTAGCACAGACCTGGGCAACGTATGGCTTGTGGACCACATGCGGCACTTTGGCTGTTCGATGCGACTCACAGAGAGGGACAACTAAAGGGCCGGATACAGTGGCGGTCCCACCAAGTGGCCACCTCTCACCCAGGGTCTCATTTTCAGTGGTATCGCGGTGCTCGGGATGCAGGTGCTGATAAATATAGTGATGGAATGGGTTTCTGTCAGTTCCCTCGTCCATCATTGAGCCTGTTCTTATGAGAGAGAAGCAGGCGTCATGACTTCACTACATTGGGACAACTGTGAACTAATACACAATGCAGACTGGAGCCGCAGGGTAACGGGGTGTAGTGAATAGCTTTGTTTAATTTTTATCTTTATAATTGACAATGTATTAGGGGAAACTGTTACGACATAATGCTATGTAATGGGGCTATTTGAGGACATTACACTGTGCAAGAGGGTTGTGTGAGGACATAATACCGTGTAACGAGGCGGTTTGGGGATATCATTCTATGTATGGGGGATTGGTGAGGACATTGTGGTGAGTATTGGCTGTGTGGGGAAATTATTCTGTGTAAGTGGACTGTGTGGGAATATAATACTCTGTGACACTCTGTGTGCTGACATACTGTGTAAGGGGACATCATATTGCGTGAGGAGCTTTGCGAGGACATCATACTGTATGGTGGCTTTGTGGAAACATTATACTGCGTGAGGGGACAGCATACTGTGTGGAGTGCTTTGTGGGTACACTATACCTTTTGAAGAGACATCATACTGTGTGCGGGGGGCTGTGGTGGCATCATACAGTGTGTGGGGACTGTGGGTCATCGTATTGTATTGGAAGCTGTTGATCAAGGCACAAGTGCTGAATAAGAGGAGCTATATTATTTACTATTTGTTATAAACTGAATAGAAAGGCAGTAAATAACGTATATGGTGTTAATTAGGGCCTACAAGTGACCCGCGATCACGTGACGGGGTCACCGATGGGCGGGTTTAGTGACGCGCTTCGGGTAAGCACGAGTTAAATGCCGCCGTCAGAGATTGACAGCAGCATGTAACTAGTTAACAGCCACAGGTGGAATCACGATCGCGATGTGCTGTTGTGGGCACATGTCAGCTGTATATATCAGCTGTCATGTGACCGGCAAGGTGCGGGCTCTGGCGCTGAGCGAGAAGGAGTTCGACACTGGCATACTATTACGCCCGATGTCGGAAAGGGGTTAAGTGAAAATAAATAAAACAATAATGTACAGAATTAGGTTCGACTGATGAGTTCAGCCCTGCACAACAGTCACAGACTCTTGTGATCCCCTTTGCCCACCCACAGTTTAGCAGGCGTGGTCTAGGCACCATCCTATTTAGGAGTCTGGCCTGGGGTCGGCATCTATTTCAGTGTCTGGCCTGGAATCTGTGTATTTAGAAGGTGTTGTCTGAGGTCTTTATTCATTTGGTAGGGTCTGGATTCATTTTGGGATGTGATAACAAAGGTTACATGAAGGGCTACCATCAGCACCCAATGAATAAGTGCAGGGGCCCACTGTAACTGGAAGGCTTACTCATTACATTGTACAGGAGGAGGAGGATGTGAGCTGTGACATCACCTATTGTGATTGGTGGATAATTTGTTATCAGCTGTATATACAGATGTTATCTGTCATTGTAATCATGGCTGGGATCACAAAAATCCTACTGTATACTCTTCCTCAAAGGACAAGACGTATGAGTCAAAAAAGCCCGGTAATCAGTGTAAAAATGACAAGATTATTTTTTTATTTTTTTTTATTGCTTTTAACAAGAAAACCTTATTTATACCGTATGTCATTTTCTCATGATAGCTAATAAAAGGCGAGATTGCTGGTTTTTCTGGTCACATCACCTTCCCCAAAAAAAGTTTAATAAAAGGAGATCATAAATTAGTATGGACTCCAAAATGGCACCAATAAAAACTACAACAAGAAAATCAAGCCATGACATTAGTCCAAGTATCAAAAAATAAAAAGCTATAGCTCTTGGAAGACGAGGAGGAAATGTTTAAAGTGATGGGGTACCCATAGGCGGCCTCAGTCATATGCGCTACTTGTCATTGAACTGTCTTATGATAGGATGTGTCGTATATAAATAGGTAAAAAACAAATGTGCGACATCTCTATAGTTATAGATCTCTTTGGTAAACTGGTCCCATAGAGTTAATATTGTGAGTTTGTTCATGATATTATATTTCCCGTCACCGTCGTAAATATCGGCCCATATACGTTTAACTATGTCGATGCCATGAGTCACTTCGTACCAGGAAACCAGGCTCACACCACGCCACAAAATGTAATGTATAAAGAGAACCCAATATAGATCATTTTCCGGGCACAGTTCCTGCACATAAAATATCGGTTCATTACCCTATGAAATACCATACGAGTCATCGGTCGGTGGCAGGGAGAGGCGTTGTTAGTGTAGGGATCTGCTTTCTCAGCCAGGTGCCATTACATGTCCTCCGAGATAACGTTCAGGAGCAGCGTAGGGTAAACAGACCCCCGACCACATATTATAATAAAAGTTTAATGACTCTTTCCAGCTCCGCTGAACTTTCTCATACTCATTTTTTACTACTGTTCAGTTCATTGACATTGTGGGATCGTTTTTTAAGAGCAATTTCTTGGCGGGATTAAATTCTGTGTTAATCTAGCCGTCCGTGTAGAACAAATTATTTATTTTCTTTCTTTTTTTTTATCCCAGCAGAGATCTGCTCCCATAATGTGGTGATGAAAAACTTCACATTTCTCCAACATAATCACCGTACAATAGAAAGGTATTTTATTTTATATCAGAATTATTTACCCTAAGTTATTAAAACTGTCTAAGGCTATGTTCACAGGTTGCGCTTTTGCTGCTTTTTTTTAATGCAAATAAAAAAAAATGTGTGCTAAAAAGGAGATTTACACTCTACGTTATAAACTTCTGTGGAGCACTCGGGGTTCAAGGTGCTCACCACATGTATAGGTACATTGCTTGAGGAGTATAGTTTTGAAAATGGCATCACTTGTAGGGGGGCATCCACTGTTTAGGCACATCAATGGCTCTCCAAATGCGATATGGAGTCTGCTAATGATCCCAGTCAATTTTGCATTCAAAAAGTCAAACTGTGCGCCTTCTCTTTTGAGCCCTGCCGTGCACCCAGACAGTAGTTTTCCCCTACATATGGGGTATCGGCATGCTCAGGAGAAACTGCACAACAAATTTTGAAAATAAAACTTTTGGGGGCTAATAAAAAAAACATTTGTGGAAAAAAATGTATTTATTTTTATTTGCACAGCTCAACGTTACACATTTCTGTGAATCGCCTGGGGGTTCAAGATACTCACCACACATCTAGATAAATTCCTTGAGGGGGTCTAGTTTCACTTGTGGGGGAACCCACTGTTTAGGCACAAGGGCTGTCCAAACGTGCCATGGTGTCAGCTAATGATTCCAGCCAATTTTGCATTCCAAAAGTTAAATGGTGCTCCTTCCCTTCTGAGCCCTGCCGTTGTCACGCACGGTGTGGGAAAGACTAAGTCCAAGACGAAGGGATGAGGGGAAGGGAGCCCAACACTAGGTAAGAGGGGAGTTGAGACCTCTAGGCAGATTTAAAGTCACCCTGTCTGCCCTAAACGTCCCTATATAGGTTCTGCACCTATCACCAAGTAGGAACTTAGTCCCTGCCTGACGCTGGCAATAAGCCCTGCTTAGGGAAGGATGGGGTATGCGCTAGTCAATCCTCACTACAACTAAACACAGATGGGATAGACAAAGGAGGGGGACACTTATCTTGAGTAGACTCAGAGAGATAACAGACGTCCTCCAACAGCACCAAAGAGGAAGATAGCCAACTGCTATAGCTCCAAGCCTTAAGAGGGGGAAATGGAAATATCACCGGCGATTCCCAGAAGCAGCCCAGTAGTCCATAAACACACAGGTTCAGGTGTGTCAATTAGAGGCGGGGGAAGGTTACCACTAAGTCAAAGAGTCAGAAGGACTAGGAAAGCCTCTGCAAAGCCAACCGCAGAGACGTTCTGCAGCCAGATGCTGTGCGACTGTCTGCCGACTCTGACACACGTGACAGCCGTTGTCCCGGGGCAGAAATAGGAAAACAGGAGATGAGGAATCTGGGCCCTTGAACTGCCCCTCAGGCTAGGGGAAGCCCGGTCTTTCCTTAACTTGGGGGTACCCTTGAAGGTAGGGAGGCCCAAGTCACCGACCTGTCCCTGTCTCCTGTTAAACCCTGAACTAAACCCCCAAACCCCACCCCAGGAGGTAAACAGTGTAAACAGCACCACAAAGCAAATAAACAATATTAGAGTGAGGGGAACACGATACCAAAAGGTGAATGCACAAACTACAAAGAAACAATAACACCACACTTAGCTTTCTCTGCTGCAATACACTGCACAGCAGAGCAAGGCACCTGGAATTAGTATTCAGCTGTAGAACCACAGCACACAGCAAGCTCCTATTCCAGCAAGGTTGGTATCCAAAGGACCTGTATAACCAACAGTCAGCTGAAGCACCAGGTGACCTTATAAAGGATGGTGGGAGTGGTCACAAACATCAGCTGACCCAGCAGCAATGCAATGCAATAACACCAGCGGCCACCGGGGGGATAAAACTGCATTAACCCCCAATGACCAGAAAGGAAAAAAGGTTTAAATCTGAGTGAAACCAGATCTGCCACAGATCCAAACATGGATCGTGACAGCCGTGCACCCAAACAGTAGTTTTCCACCACATGTGGGTTGTCAGCATGCTCAGGATACATTTTGGGGTTAATTTTCTCCTGTTACCCCTGTGAAAATAAAAAATTGAGGTCTAAAGATACATTTTTGTGAAAAATGTTAAATGTTCATTTTTTTCTTCCACATTCCATTAATTCCTGTGAAGCACCTGAAGCGTTAGTAAACTTTTTGAATATGGTTTTCAGCACTTTGAGGGGTGCAGTTTTTAGAATGCTGTCACTTTTAGGTATTTTCTGTCACATAAGCTGTCACGATAATGTAAAAAATGCCTTGGTCTGAGTGATTTTTCAGAAGATGCCATGGTTCCAGACACACGCCTTGATTTCACTCCCCTTTCCCTCCCCCCTTATATACAACTGTAATGTGAGACCAGCGTGCCAGCAACCTTCACTGAGGAGTTTTATGGCCCTAAAGTGAAAGTACAAGTAGAAGCACAT
The DNA here is from genome assembly GCF_032444005.1 of Ranitomeya imitator. NCBI lineage: Eukaryota > Metazoa > Chordata > Amphibia > Anura > Dendrobatidae > Ranitomeya > Ranitomeya imitator. The sequence continues at coordinate 37,014,628 of NC_091284.1, forward strand.
GGAAAAAAAACAAGGTTCCTTTGTCCTTGCAAATGTAAATATCATAGCACCAATTAATGATAGTAGTGGGACAAATACATTTTTGACATGTGCCTCGGTAGAACTACCAGCCAGGGAGTTGCTAGGTTCGAGAACCAGCACAATTGAGAAATGGATTACTGACCTGGAGGAGGAGCTAGGCAGGTTGTTGAGAAACACTGAAGTAGAAGGAAGTCTGGAACTGAGTGCAGACAGAGAGGCCTGGCAGCCACGAGAGAGCTGCAGCCTCTGGAAGGACAGATAACCTGGAAGGGTTGGATGTGGAGTAGCCGGAAGGGAAGGAGCACAGGCGAGGAATAGGGCTCAGAGGGGAACTGTGACCGGGCACCCTCACAGCCGAAGCGCAGTACTGGGAACCGGGAGCCTGAGGCTTTTGTCGGACTCTAGGACACAGAGCAGAACCGAAGGGCACAGCACTTCACGTTCACTGCCCGCACCTCACCTGAGACGCAGCAGCACCTGAGGAGCCCGGGCATGATAGAGTCCCTGTAAAAAGTCTCAAGCTGCCCATCATTCAGGTACCTGTCTCAGGACAGGGGAACGAATAGAGAACTCTGCAGGAAGCTTCAGGCAGCAGGGACCTCACCTTTAACGGCGCTGGTTGGAAAGGCTTACGGACCTCTACTGGAATAAGGGAACCCTCCATTGCCTCTGAGCCAGCCGGACCACCATCATCCGTGACTGGTACCCTGGACTGTGGCCAGCAACCTACAGTAAACCAGGAAAAGACTTACAATTTGTCTCCTCCATTTATTCACCGGCACATATCATCTCAGCCACAAACCATAGGACCTCTGGGAACCCCGCTTCACCTGTGGGAAGTGTAACATCTGTGCTTCCGCAACATCCCCCAGGGGACCCCTTCAATGCAGCGTCAGTCCAACTACTGACCGAACTCCACAGGTGGCGTCACGACAAACTTTGAACATTTTCCCCTTTAACGTTGAGGCCCAGGGCCACGGACCGGATCGCAGCCACCGTGATATCTCCCTTGTGACCGGACCCGGTACCGAGTACCCCACTGCCCTGTAGGCGACTAATTTGCCATGTTTGGGGTTCACAGGTAGCACCAGCACTGAACCTGTCAAACTAGAAAAATACACATCAGATTCTGGAAACACATTATTTCTATGATGTGACAACAAATAAAATGATAGGAGTTAGACATGTACAAACACTAATCCCGTAATGACATGTTTACCGTGAAGCCGCATTTAGCACAAATTTTCCAAATTTAGAATCTTGTAGTTTTTTTTAGCCTTAAAGGGAAGAAACTAAAAATAACACATTAATGACTTCTAAAAATAGCAGAAGTCATTAGGAAAGGAAACTTTCCAGGTTCCATTAACATCGGGGTATATTTCCTGTGACCAGTAATGTTAATGAAGCTGTAAATTACTATTTAGTCTAATGATTGACCTTGAATTCTGGTCTCTGCTGTAACTTTCTCTGAATATATTGTTGTATACTGTAAAATTTGTATGGTGTACATAGCAAAAATTCCTAAAATCGGGGTCTATATTTAGGGACGCTCTCTTATGAGTTTGTGATTCATGTATTTTACAGTCTCAACGATCTACATAGAACTCTAGTATAATGCAACATTGCCTATTTTTAAGATAAAATACAACTTAGGCTGATTTCACATGTCCGACATTAATGGCCCAAGTACAAACTAGCCGTGTGTCTTTGGACCTCAAATCAAAAGTCTCATAGTCATGTATGAGGATCTTGCCCTAGGGTGCTTTCACATTGCGCTCAGGCACCCGTTCCTTGTTTCCATCGGGGTTTGCTTCTGAACCCCGGGCAAAACGGGATTCGTGCGTACATGCCAACAGGGCCATAGACTATAATGATGCCGGCAAAGTGAACGTGAGCTCTACTGTGCATCATTTTCTGGAGTGTGCGCCTACTGGAGCTAGACACTCAGACATAGTAGACTGCGTCTGGGTGTCTGTCCTGTACACCTGTCTGGACTGGCCACAGATTTCTTGATGCTAGGGCTGCTTTCACATTGCGTTCAGGCACCCATTCAGTGTCCCCTTTGGTGCTTGCGCGTGAACCCCCCACAAAACTAGAATCAGAAGCAATCCTTGACGGGGACACTGAATGGGTGGCTGAGCGCAATGTGAAAGCACCGTTAGGGTCAGGAAACTTTTGGCCGGTCCAGACATCACGGTTTGTCTTCAGATGATGAATGTTGTACATGTAAATCCGGTTTTAACCCCTTTTTCTGACATCAGACGTAATTATCCGTTCATGTTCCCTGGGCCTATTTGACCAGGGATGGATTATAACATCATTTCGATCACCTGCGCACATGGGGGGTGCGTAGTTCATCGCCACCGTGTGTCAGCTTATTCTGACAGCTGACGCCCGGTACTAAGTGCCAGGAGCTGGCAGCCCCTCTGCTTTGTATTGGAGACCCTGCGGCATGATGCGGGGTCCCGATCGTTGCCATGGTGACCCAATGTCATCATGATGACATCCAGGTCACCAGAGCTAGGAAAGTTGCTGACCATGTGCGGTGCATGATCATCAACTTTCTCTGTCAGCGCAGAGCTGACAATTTCTACAGTTTTTTTTCTATAAAATAGTTTTTATTGTGTAAAGCACCAAAACATAAAAAAAAAATATAAATGAGGCAACACTGTAATCGCACTGACCTGAAGAATAAAACTGCCTTAGCAATTTTACCATGCATGGAACTGCATAAATCCCCCCAAACCCCCCCCCCCCCCCCCAAAAAAAAAAAAAAAAAAAAAATCCTGAATTGCTGGTTTTTGTTCATTCTACCTAACAAAAATCAGAATAGAAAGCGATCAAAAAATGTCATGTGTCTGAAAATAGTACCAATAAAAACGTCAACTCATCCCGCAAAAGCTCTCACATGACTCTGTCGGCTGAAATATGGAAAAATTATAGCTCTCAAAATATGGTGATGCCAAAACTATTTTTTTGCAATGAAAAGCATCTTTTAATGTGTGACAGCAACCAAATTGCTAGGACAGGAACACCAGTAGACACACATGCACTTTATCTTCTACTGTTTACATCAGGTACTTTCTTATATTGTGCAAGATTAGGGATTCTAACCCCCAGACCTATTGTACTAAGCAGAACAGGTTATTCTGCACTGTCTCATAGTTGTGCACCTATAAGAATGAGGCCACGTGGAGGTCACCATACCGTTAGCTGTCCTCTACCTGCACAGTAATGTGTTCAGAAAGTGGGGACAACGTTTGAACCACCAATGAAAATAACTAATTCTTTCAGCGGTTCATGAAGTTTCTTTTTTTTTTCAGGAGTTTTCAGACTTTCTGGAAGAGTAGATGTATATTTTCCCCATCGGACAGTCATATGGCTTGGTATCTCGCACCACATAAAGCCACACACTACTAAATAGCTATGACATCAGCACCACTTTTATGGCCTTCTGACCACTAAGCTGTCTAGGCTACTTGGTGATCTCAGGGGTTAGACCTTCATTGAAGAGGTGCTGATGACATTTATTTCCCCAACATCATGGGGTTAATGACAGAGAAGATAGGTAGCAGCTAGTTTCTTAAGGAAATAAGGATATGGCCACATTGTGCTGAAGTACAGTCAGTAGGCCAGAGTCCTGCCCGGGGATATGGAAATATAGAAGGACTGTGAAATGCTACAGGGACAACAGTACAGAAGCGTATGCCAAAGTCCCCACATGAGAAGTGGATTAGATGCTGACAAGGGACTACTCTACTTTAGTCAAAGTTGGCAACTGGAACACAGATGTGGTAGTGGCCTCAAACAGGAAAGCCAGCTAGTCAGCCTAAGGCTGGAAGGACACAGAAACCCAGGAGAGGACCGCCCTTAGACCGAGTGACTGGCGCATGAGGCGCCAGTGGGACTGTTGGGTTGGGATGAAGTTAGTGGAGTGAGAAGGCCGGAGTTGTGTGTGACAGTCTGGAAAAGTAATGAGTGTGAGTGTGAGCGTGGATTTCACCAAGACCCATTTAGGGAGCTGTGACAGTGTGCAACACATTAAAGTAGCAGCACAAAAACACTCAACAGCTGGTAAGGGGGTCAGTTATTAACCAGGGCCCCACTCAGGGCCGGACTGGCCATCTGGCAATTCTGGCAAATGCCAGAAGGGCCAGTCTGGTCATGGGCTGCCTTGTCTGCTACGTTATTAACAGAATCAGTGTTCTCAAGACACCTATACTGTCAAGAGTTTTGATGGAGCACAAAGTTGCTGACTCCGTCACTTAAACCAGCAGACCACGGATATGATTAGAACTATCGGTCTTGTAGAAAATCTTCCTTTCCTCCATCCAGGGTAATATTAGTAATATATCCACATCTGATGCTTGGGGATGGGGACTGCATGGGCCTGTGTGATTTCAAATGCCAGGGCTGAATTCCAGCCCCAGTCCATACCTGGCCCCACTTGAGGATGGGACAAACACATACAAGACATGTAGATCATGGGAACTGTTGTTTGGTTAATAAGGCACCAGGGATTGTGTTTTACAGTGGTCTCAGAAGAGGCAACAGTTGTGGTAACAACAACCCCTTATACAGGGCATAGACTTTACAGTTAATACTGAGGTAGCAGCTAGTAGGTGGTAAATAGTCCCTACTCACTTCCTTTCTTGGACAGCTTACTGTATAATGGTACCCCTTACATGGCTCACTGCATCACGATGCCTTTCTGGCCATCTCCTCCTTAACGAGGACTTGCTACAGCGCAGTTATCTTCTCTCTCCTCCTGTCCACATTTTGAAAGAGTGGTAGTACTTTGTGTCCTGCAGGGCTGTCGATTGGAATATAGTCTTAAAAATGTTTGAAATGTCGCAAGATTTTTGTGCAACTTGTAATTGTGCAAAAATGTAGCAACTTTGGGAATTTTTATGAAAGTCCAGGCCAGCTCTGATGTTTTTTTGAAAAGTGGACGATGCTTCGTAAGAAATTATATGATCTGATCTGAGCAATCCAACATTACATGAAAGATGCAGTAAATACTGTACATTAATGAATTTAGCACTTCTTACTCTAGCACATTCGTCATCAAAATTGGCCTACAAAATGACAGTCTTGATGAATCGGTGCCTTAGGCCGGTTGCCTATGATCCAGAAGTAGCAGTGTTTTGGACGCAATGGATGTTCACTACGTCCAAACGGCCACCTTCTATTGAACCACAAGGATTTACCGCATTAAATGCATTCTATAGATGTACTTTCTCTTTCGGAGACTCGCATCTCTGCAAGTGAATTTGACATGCTGCAGTCTGGAAAGACACGCCTCATGTCAGTGTCCGTGGGTGATCCGCAGGCGTCTGTGGAGGCATAGTGGACATGGGATTTCTTGAAATCCCATCCGCTATGCTGTCTCAGCTGGCCGCTGTGGGTTTGACGCTGCATAAATATCTAGCGTCAAACCCGCAGCATTTTCTGATCATGTACCCTTAGTCTCTTACCATTTTCTTGACTTCCTGGCCTTGGCTTAGTTCACATAAAGTTTATTGTTGCAAGCTACCAGCCATGGGTTTCATACGGGCATTGACCTTTACTCACAGTTGGCATTTCTTAGGGCTGAAAGCTTACTAATAAATAACTGTTTTTTTTCTGCACTATGTCACTGGACTTGGCAAACCTCAAATTCTGTACTGCTGCTTTTAGGGTGGTGGATGCATTTTCCCCGTTACCATACCCCTGAGATAATATGGCAATTAGCAAGCACTGATCATCTTCTTTACTTAGCTAACTATCTGTGGCGCCTGAGCTGGGGTGTGTCCCAGTTATATTCACTCTGCCCACATGGGGACATGATGTTGGGACAACTTCATATTGTACCCAAACATTAATCTTGTGAACATAGGCAAAAAGAAAAAAACAGGAGAGCACCTCTGTGGGAATACCTTAATGACAAGTAGTACAGTGGTGTCCATGTGGGGTGGTTATGTTCACCTTAAGGGGTTGCTCTTGGAGCACAACATCCTTGGATGTCTATCACCACAGAGGTATGAGTAGATGCCAGTCCCCCTCCACCTGAATGCCCACAGGGGATTGGTTTTGTATTTGTGAGGTAATGAGAGAATAGTAGAAGTAGTTCGTTGACGGGTTGCTGCCAGAGCCAATGATCAAAGGGTAACCTTTTATTGTTAATACTTGTGTTTAGCAAACAGCGTATTTCAGGAATGAACCGCCGGCTTCATCAGGTGTTTTGTGCATAATTCACATCTCTATGTACTTGAAAATGGGAATTTGGAGCCCAAAAATGCTTTGTATTTTGAGACTCAAAAACGCATTGTATTTTGACACTGTACACTATCTAATCATTTAATAAAGATCACAACTAATTTTTCTGGCTACTATTATCCTAAATCTGGGATCCAATTGCGCCTCCATCAAGAGCCCAGTATCACTCAGCGGACCTCATCACAGAACATTTCTATTACATAACCCATAGAAAACAGTTCAAGCACCCAACTGGTGAAGGTGGACAGTGACATTTTCAATCCTCTTACAATTTATATTTTCACCACCAATCTGAACACAGTTAAGTTTTTTCACCTGTTCATGACGGGTCATCTGCTTATATGTCCCATTTATAATTTTCCAGAGAAGAAAAGACATAACTCACACTCACTACCAGCACACGCAATTAATATGCTAATGCTCAGGCTAGAATTTTTTTGTCTTGACCTAATTGGTCACATAAACAAATTATTCATACAATGTTTAACTTCTTTAGCTCTGTCTTGAGCTATTAGTACAGGAGGGAGTACGAGATCTGACTCAGAACTAAAGAAGTCACATTAGAAGTGGGACTGAGCAATCCTTCAATGATGGCAAGGATGGCATTGCAGTTACTGGGCTTCTTCGTATCCCTTATTGGTTTCATCGGGACGATTATTGCCACTGTGCTCCCTCATTGGTGGAGTACTGCTCATGTTGGCACGAACATTATTACGGCAGTGGCATACATGAAGGGCCTTTGGATGGAATGTGTGTGGCACACGACCGGAATTTACCAATGCCAAGTCCACCAGTCTCAACTAGCACTCCCTCGTAATCTTCAGATCGCAAGAGGTATGATGGTAACATCTTGCGTCCTTTCACTCCTGGCATGTGTTGTCTCTGTGTTTGGCATGAACTGCACTCAATGTGCAAAAGGGTCTCCAGTCAAGAAGATCATTGTTGTCCTTGGTGGAATCGCCTTCCTCTTTGCTGGTTTTACATGTCTCATTCCAGTGACGTGGTCAACCAACGACGTTGTCCAAGACTTTTATAACCCAGCACTCCCTTACGGGATGAAGTTTGAGATTGGCCAAGCTCTCTATGTCGGCTTTATCTCAGGAGGTCTGACCGTATTTGGTGGAATTATTCTTCTCTTTACGGCATATCAGAAGAACATTCCTCAAGTTCCCTATATCCACCCATCACACAACATAAGGAGGGTACCAATTAGAAGACCAACGCCGGTCCATAAAAGTAGCCATACACCTACATGGTCCTCTGCATCATGCCATGGGTACCAGCTTAATGACTTTGTCTGATCCGTTTCCATTGCAGAACTTTGTTAAATTTATTTTTTATCCATGCAATGTTTACTGTATTTTTAGAACAAGTACGTGGCTTCTGAGAAATGGAAGGACTTGTAAATATTTGTCATATTTTATAATAATTTATAAATCTGAATGCACAAGGATTAAAACATGTTTCTCTTGAAAGTTGGACATCTGGTGGGCATGTTCGAATTTTCCAGATTTCCAGAAAAATAAAGTAACACAAAATGTAAATTTCTTGCTGTATATTGTGCTTTCTGACAGCAGAGTTTGGATATATATCCACGTCCTTTAGGCACTGGTGTAACCGGCAAGTTTTTCAAGCAGAATACGCTTCAAGAAAATACCAGCTGAGTTTTTCTTGAAGATTCTTTTATATCATTTTTTTCAATGTTACTACTGGTGTATTCTTTTTTTTTTTTTTTAAACTTGTATGCATAAAATAGTGGCCGACTTCTCAGCAGAAGCTGCCTGAACAATGGACGAGTCACTTCTTTTAACCACTTTGCAGCTTTGGAAACCTGAAACAATTAAAAGAAGCTCAAAAGACTTAAAATATGTATAGCAAATTGTTTTTACATTGAACTGCATATGTTCAATGCTTTTAGCATTTCCTTAGCACTTTAGACATCATGTGCACATCTCCTAATACTTTTCTCCATTCAGCTCAGTGTTAACCTCTAAATTAAGGCTACGTTCACACTGAGTTCTTTGGAAGCATACAGCAAGCACATACTTTTCAATCAGAAACCACTTCAGGAAATGCTTTTTTCAGTGTTAGGAGAAGTTTTCATTATTTTTCCTTAGGCGGTTTTGAAAAGTTTTGAAACATTTTTTTTCTGTCTTTTGATTGGACAGTGTCTAGTTTGGAGAGGTTTCCCCCAGGATCCGCTTCAAAGAGGTGAAGTGCACTTACTTTTTTTTTCACCAGGCGTTTCTTCAAAACCTTCCTAGCTGAAAAAAAGCATTAAAAAACTCTTCATATGAGCAGCAAACTGAATTTCCTATAGAAATTAATTGAAATTGTCTTCAGAGCAGTTTTTTAGGAAGATTTTGGAGAAGATCGGATCGAAGAGAAAAAAATTACTAAAAAAAACACCATTTGAATATAGTGTTCACACTGCGGGTTTTTTTGCCATTTTTTAAAAACAGAAAACTTTTCTAAAAAAATTTACTTATTAATTTCTTTGCAAAAATGACTTGCTGGTTATATGTTTAGCAAAAATGACTTGCTGGTTATATGTTTAGGCTTTCACAAGCATTTAAAAGAAATGACATGTCCATTCTAGACATTTTCCGCTAGCAATATGCCCAACAATTTATAACACAAGTCAATAAGAAGACAAAAAAAAATGGCCGAAACATGCTTGTGTCTTTTTATTGCATGCTTTTAATTAATTATAATGTTCTCTAAAAAAAGGACAAAACACAAAAATGTAGCTTTATTTAAGTTAGTATGCATTCAAGCATATAAACGCGTGTTCACTTTGGCCATAAAGCATATAAAACTTACAAGAAACAAAATGAGCAAAAGCCCTGCTGTAACTAAATAAGAAGCAAAAGTGCATGTAAATAACACAGGGTTCTTAGTAATACTGTTTTTGATCAAAAATGGCATAAAAGCCATCCCACTGTCGCCAAGGTGCACCTGATCGGAACGGGGCCTACCCTTTCTAATATTAAAAACCTTACCATGTGTCAGAGTTGACTTCAGTGTATGAATAAGGGCAGACAAAAGGACCGGGTCCCAATTTATAGACACCAGTCTGGAGAAGCCTTTAAATGTAATTTCCAGCTCAGGAGAGGGAGGCCACACCCCGGCTTACACAGAATGCAAAAATGCTAAGAAAAACACACAAAAATTGAGCTTGGATTAAGTTGGTATACATGCAGCACATAAACGCATGTTCACATTGGCCATAAACCTTAATCCAAGCTCAATTTTGACCGAAAACGGTACCAATAAAAATGTCAACTCGTCACACAAAAAACAAGCCCTCACATGACTCTGTGGGCCAAAATATGGAAAAATTATAGCTCTCAAAATATGGGGATGCGCAATAAAAAAGCATTTTTTAGAGTGTGACAGCTGCCAAACATAAAAACCCGATATAAATCTGGTATCGCTGTAATCAAACCGACCTGAAGAATAAAGTCGCCTAATCATGTACTGCATGAGGAACGACGTAAAAAAATAAATAAAACCAATTCTTCACCTGCGGTTGATTTGTTCATTCTGCCTCCTGAAGATCGCAGTAAGGCTCGGCTCATATTTATCCTGTGCTCTGCGCTGAGCGCTTACACTGGGCTTCCATGTAATTCTCTAAAATACGTGATTCAGACGGAACTCCCGGCAGAAGATTCCCTATAATGAGGCAGATGGAGGCACTGTGGACACCATAGGACCTGTGATCCGGCGGTGTCCGTCTTTTTAAGCATGCATAAAAGAGCGGTCCGTCACAGTTTTGTGCACTTCTGAAAAGAAGGACACTACTGAACAGAGGCCAGACAGAGTAACTCTACTGCCTCATTATAGTGAATGGATCCCTCAGGGGTTTCATCTGAATCACATCACTCGGCGATTTAGATGGAACCCTAAAGTAAGTGGTCAGCGTAGAACGCCAGATTAATGTGATCCCAAACATTATGTAAAAAAATTATAAAATTATGTCCCAATTAAAGCTTCAACTGAATCTACAAAAATAGCAAGTCCCTACTCAGGTCTGTCATCTGTTAGCGGAAACATAGTAAGCTTCAACATTACTGGTAGTACAAAGGCTCTGGAAAAGCACTATGGCTCCTCGCACCCCGAAGGAAATCCAGCAAATTTTGCACTCCCAAATCCAAATTCCCCCTCCCTTCTGAGCCTCAGTGTGCCTAAACCACATTTAGCGTCCACATGTTTGGCATTTCTATGACAGCCCGCCTAATTTACGGGGGCATGTCTCCAGAAGCATGAACTGGGCATAACGTACTGGTGACTGCAACGTACTGGTCACTACAGCGTACTGGTCACTACAGCGTACTGGTCACCACAATGGCAGCTTGCAATTTACTCTGTAACATCCAGTGCTGCTTGTTTCTGGGAAACATCCATGGACTCAAAATCGTCACTACACCTGCAGATAAATTCTCAAAGGTGTATAATTTCCAAAATCACTTGAGGGAGGATTCTGCTCTTCTAGCACTTATGGGCTCTGTATATGGAGTCCACAAACTATTCCAGGAAAATCTGAGATCCAGGAGGCAAATAGCGCTCCGTCCCTCCTGAATCTTGCCGTATGTCTAAGCAATACTGTATATAGTGTATTTCTGCATTCAACAGAAATTGTGAAACAAATTTTGGTGCCAGTTTTACCAATTTATCCTTGTGACAATGTAAAATCTGGGGCTAAAACAAATTTTTTATGGTAAAAATGTTTACTTCACAGCCCAAAGGTATAAAATTCTGTGACACACCTGTGGTGTCAATATGATCATTGCACCCCTAGATGAATTCATCAAGATGAGTATTTTGTAAAATTAGGTCACTTATAGGGGGGTTCTGCTGTGCTGGCACCTCGGGGGCTCTCCCAGTGGGTCAAGGCACCCGCAAACCATAACACTAAAATCTGCACTATAATATGGCGCTCCTTCCCTTCTGAGCTTTGCACTGTGCCTGAAAAGTATTTCAGGTTTACATGTAGGAAATTGGTGCATTCAGTAAACATTTTTATAACTAAGGTCCATTTTTTCCTAGTAACCTTTAGAAAAATTAAAACTTGGGGGCTAAAACAACATGTTAGTGATTAAAATGTAATTATTCTTTCTTCACCGCCCAATATTATAAAAATCTGTGAGGCATATGTGATGTCAATATAATCACTGCACCCTTAGATTAATTCACTGAGTAGTGTAGTTTGTAAAATGGGGTTACATCAGGGCCAGACTGGCCATTTGGCAATTCTGGCAAATGCCAGAAGGGCCTGTCTGGTCATGGGCTGCCTTGTCTGCTACGTTGTTAACAGAATCAGTGTTCTTCAGACACCCATACTGTCAAGAGTTGTGATGGAGCACAAAGTCACTGACTCCATCACTTACCCCAGCAGGCCACGGGTATCATTAGAAATAATGGTCTTGTAGAAAATCTTCCTTTCCTCCATCCAGGGTAATTTTTATTAATATATCCCATCTGGTTTTTGGGGACTGGGACAACATGGGCCTGTGTGATTTCAAATGCCAGAGATGGTGCTTCTTCACCTTCTGAACTTTGCACTGTGCCTCAAAAGTAGTTTTCGACTACATATTGGGTATAGTTATACTTGGGAGAAATTGCACAACAAATTTGGGGTCTATTTTCTCCTGCTATCCTTTTGAAAATGAAAAAATTAAGGCTAAAACAACAGTTTTCTGGAGATTTTTTTTTTTCATTTTCACAGATCAATTATGTAAAATTCTGTGATGCACTTGGGGTTCAAGGCGCTCACCACACATTTAAATTCCTTGAGGGGTCTAGTTTCCAAAATGGTGTAACTTGTGGGGGGATTTCCACTGTTTAGGCACATCAGGGGCTCTCCAAACGTGACATGGCTTCCACTAAGTATTCCAGCAAATTTTGCATTCAAAAAGTCAAATGGTGCTCCTTCCCTTCTGAGCCCTGCCATGCACCAAAACTGTGGTTTTCCCCCACATATGGTGTATTGGCATGCTCATGAGAAATTGCACAACAAATTTTGGGGTTAATTTTTCCTGATACCCTTGTGAAAATAAAAAAAGTGTGTCTAAAGTAAATTTTTTTGGGAACAAACAAAGTTGAATGTTAATTTTTTCGTCCAACATTCTAAAAATCCCTGTGAAGTTCCTAAAGGGTTAGTAATCTTCTTGAATGTGATTTTGAGCACCTTGAGGGGTGCAGTTTTTAGAATGGTGTTACTTTTGGTATTTTCTGTCATATAGACCCCTCAAAGTCACTTCAAATGTGATGTGATCTCTAAAAAAAAGGTTATGTAAATTTTGTAAACTTTTAACCCTTATAACTTCCTAACAAAAATTAGGTTTCAAAATGAGGTTTCAAAAATTGTCCTGATGCAAAGTAGACATGTGAGATGTTATTTATTAACTGTTTCGTGTGACATAACTCTCTGATTTAAGCGCATACAAATTAAAATTTTGAAAATTACCAAATTTTCTCCAAATTTCATTTTTTTTTCTCACAAATAAACACAAGTCATATCGAAGAAATTTTACCACTATCATGAAGTACAATATGTGACGAGAAAACAGTCTCAGAATCACCGGGATCCGTTGAAACGTTCCAGAGTTATAAAGTGACAGTGGTCAGAATTGTAAAAATTGGCTTGTCAGGAAGGTGAAAACAGCCGTGGAGGCAAAAGGGGTTAAGATTCTGTCTCTCACAGGTGAAGTGTACTTATGATAAAAAATTACAGACCTCTCCATTCGTTGTTGGTGGAAAATTTGCAAAATCAGCAGTGTATCAAATACTTCCCCACTGTATGTGTTTTTAAAGGACGCTGGACACAGAGCCACAGGATTTTTTTTCTCATAGGGGCATTTGCAAAAATGTACTTTGTTTTAATATATATGACCTGCATGCACCATTAAGTTTGGCTAATAGAGCAATCTACTTATGCGAGCACAGCCATTAGTGATTTCAGATTAGTGCCCTGAAAGACTCAGTTAATACATACTGTATCCAATTCAGGAGGGAATCCACTACAAGAAGACGTAGATTCAGAGTATTTATAACATTTTAGATGGTAAAACCTGTAGATAACATCTTAAAAGAAACCTGACATCGGTTTTCCACATATCAAATACGGCCACCACCCTTAAAGGCGGTTTCCCACAAACAGAAGTTCATTTTAACGAATAGATCTTGGAATAATAATAATTTCCACAATTGGATGTGTTTAAATAAAATGTTCCTGTACTGAGATAATCTTATACAAAACCTATAACTCTGCCCTTCACATTGCCAAACAGACCTACTTCACCACTCTGATCTCCTCACTATCCAACAACCTCAAGAAACTTTTTGACACCTTTCACTCCCTCCTCAGGACAGAAGCTCAAGCCCCTATCACAGACATTTGTGCTGATGACCTGGCCTCCCACTTTAAGGCGAAAATACACAATATCCGTCAGGAAATCCGCTCCCAGTCACCAAGTTCAGTGACTCCCATCCCTACCTGCATCTCCCCTGGCTCACTCTCCGCATTTGATCCCATCACACAAGAAGAAGTCTCCAGGCTCCTCTCTTCTTCTCGTCTGACCACATGCTCTACCGACCCCATCCCCTCTCATCTCCTCCAGTCTCTCTCTCTCCAGTCGTCACTACTCACCTAACTACAATCTTTAATCTCTTACTCTCCTCTGGCATTTTCCAGTCCTCCTTCAAACACTCTATCATTACTCTGTCACTAAAGAAACCCACCCTACACCCATCCTGCACAAACTGCAGACCGGTCTCCAATCTCCCCTTCATCTCTAAACTCTTGGAGCGCCTAGTCTACTCCCGCCTTACCCGTTACCTCTCCATTCACTCCCTCCTAGACCCTTCACAGTCCGGCTTCCGCCCCCTACACTCGACAGAAACTGCACTCATCAAAGTGACTAACGACCTCCTGACAGCAAAATGTAACGGTGACCACTCTCTGCTCATTCTTCTCGATCTTTCTGCAGCTTTCGACACTGTTGTCCACCCTCTCTTACTCTCTAGGCTCCAGTCACTAGGCATTAAGGACACTGCTCTCTCCTGGTTCTCCTCCTATCTTTCTGACCGTTCCTTCAGTGTTCTGTTCTCTGGCTCCACTTCATCTCCTCTTCCTCTCACTGTTGGGGTACCTCAGGGCTCAGTCCTTGGCCCCCTTCTCTTCTCCCTCTACACAGCCCCAATCGGACAGACCATCAGCAGATTTGGCTTTCAGTACCATCTTTATGCCGACGACACACAACTATATACGTCATCCCCTGACCTTACTCCCGCTGTACTACAGAACACCAGTGACTGTCTGTCCGCAGTCTCTGACATCATGTCTGCTCTCTATCTGAAACTCAACCTCTCCAAAACTGAACTTCTTCTGCTCCCACCATCTACTAACCTCCCTAAATCTGACATTTCCCTCTCCGTGGGTAGCACCATAATAACACCCCGGCAGCAGGCGCCCTGTCTGGGTGTTATGTTTCACTCCGATCTCTCCTTCACCTCCCACATACAATGTCTTGCCCGCTCATGCCGCTTACACCTAAAGAACGTCTCTAGAATCCGCCCTTTTCTCACCATGGAAGCAACAAAAACCCTCAATGTCGCCCTGATCCACTCCCGCCTGGACTACTGCAACGCTCTATTAATTGGCCTCCCCCTCACTCAACTTTCCCCTCTCCAGTCTATCCTTAATGCGGCAGCCAGGGTCGTCTATCTAGCTAATCGTTACTCAGATGCATCCGCTCTTCGCCAGTCATTACACTGGCTGCCCATTCATTACAGGATACAATTCAAAGTACTTGTTCTCACCCACAAAGCTCTTCACAGTGCAGCCCCCTTACATCTCCTCCCTCATTTCTGTCTATCGGCCTAACCGACCTCTTCGCTCTGCAAATGACTTTCGACTAACCTCTGCACTAATCCGTACCTCCCACTCCCGACTCCAAGACTTCTCCCGTGCTGCGCCAATCCTATGGAATGCTCTACCCCAAGATATTAGGACCATCCACAATTTGCATAGTTTTAGGCGCTCGCTCAAAACACATTTGTTCAGAGCGGCCTATCACGTTCCCTAATCAGTTATTTTGTTTGTGTGTGTGTGTGGCCCATTCACTACTTCCATCTATCCCCCACCCCCTGAAGATGGCTGGACCATCATTGTAAATATACACCTGTACTTTGTATCTCCCCCACCTCATTGTAGATTGTAAGCTCTCACGAGCAGGGTCGTCTTGTGTTGCTTTAATTATTGTATTGTTAACATTGTTACTTATGATTGTTGTGTTTGAAGCTGTTAAACTGTAAAGCGCTGCGGAATATGTTGGCACTATATAAATAAAGATTATTATTATTATTATACATGTGTCCCTACTGTGTACTGTGTAATGGATGTGTCTGCAGGAACATGGTCTGATCATACCACATCTCCTGGGCAGGGGTTGAAGCAAAAGAGTATACAGACATTACAGCACAGAATCACAGCTGATTACACTGGGGAACACAATTTTTTAGGAGTTAGGTCAGACAACTGTTCTTACCTAATTTTTGGATGCTGAATCCAGAAATGATCTCAGTTTTTCTCTATCATGTCAAGTTTTTGAACTATAGGATTTTTGTCTTCTCAAAAATATGTAAACTACTGTGCCTAAAAAGTGTTGTTGTTTTTTTAAATAGTACAAATAGGCATTTACGGCGAGAGGAAGAAGGAGCAGACATGATCTGAAACAAAGGAAATATGTACATATGTAAATAAAACACTGAGATGGAAAGCTACAAGCTTTGAAAACTAACAAAGAAAAAAATCATAAAAGATATATAAATTACAACTAAGCGCCCAATGTAAAGAGAAAAGCTATCACAAATCCTCTTTATTCTTACTATGGTAAAGATATTGATAATTATGACGTATTGGGAGCTGCACACACCTCTCACCACACTGTCTCAGTTGTGACTACTCTTACAAGTTGCCACGTAGCTCTATATGAGTCGAATTGTAATCAGATAACAAGTCTTATTACAGATATCAGTGCAATTGTGCTTCTCTGGCAGGTAAGTTGTGGAGAAAAAACTTGACGTGCTAGAAAAAAACTGACTACATTTTTGGAATCAGCATGCCAATTTTAGTATAAATCAGCTCAAAAACCTAACTCAACAGAAATTTTTTTTCAAATTGTTCCCCAGTGTTATTTTTGTGAGGTAAAACATTTTCCTACCTGTTTTTAAACAATGTTTTACTTTAGAGAAATAATCATCTGCAATCCCCTTCTGTAATGTTTGCACACTCTACCCCTCACAACCCCCTCCCCTGCCTGGGAGCTGTGGTATGATCAGACCATGTTCCTTCAGGGTGAGACACGGCCATTACACTGTACACAGCAGGGGCACATTGATAAGATTATCTCAGCACAGGAACATTTTATTTAAACACATTCAATTGTGGAAATTATTATTATTCCAAGATCTACTGAATAAACTTTTCTTCATGAGAAAACCACTTTAAGGCCTCTGTTACAGCATACTACAATTCTGTAAAAAAAAAAAAAAAGTCCTTAACCCCCTATGCAGATGTAAGGTGCGCAGGGCGGTAGTTGTGGGCAAGGGGCAGCTGTTCTCCCACACCCTGGCACCCCACAAACATATAATGTCCTGTCTGTCGTGTGGTTTGTGTGAAGTGCACAACACTCACATTAGGTCCTGAAGACCCCACTGGTCCCGCGATCCCGGATCCGGACGCAGTCACACAGTCATTGACAGAATCTTTATCTATTTTCAACAGATCAACTTGTTTGTTTCTTACTCGATGACCCTTCGATGTACCGTCCGGTATCACAGCTTCGCAGAATCCTTACTCAAGTCCTGTCTGTGAATCCCTGTCCATTATCCCCCTTTGGGCATGAAATCTAAGCTGGCTCCTCCATACCATTTTTAGTCCGTTGGCCTCGGACGTTCCCGGATCAACCACTGAACCTGGACGCGGCCGATCTCATGCTGCTCCCTTTTTCTCTTTCCGTTCTCCTTTGTATCTTTGTGTCTTTCAAACCTATGGCCCTGAACCAGTACCCTCCTCTGTACCCCCCAATTACTAACTATTCTAAGATTTATGTCCTTTTCTCTTCTAAGGTTCTAATACTTTCCCTAATCTTGTTACAATATTATAACACACATATTGTGAGGACTGGCGGAACGTACCGAGTTAATATGGATGTTATAATTGGTGCGTTCGCAGCCTGGGGTCCACCGTGCAGGAGACAACCTGCTGCTAGAAAATGATGGCACTATATGGCGGTATAAGTGAACTCAGTTACTTCACTCAGTCACACAGAAAAGAACACGCTGTGCCCTGTTAGCGTTACAGGGGAACACAGCTAACTGCTGAGCTGATGGCAGTCAGTGGTCACGCACACAGAGAAGCACACACAAAATCCTCACCGGAGGTGCCGGTATTCTAGGGGCTTATTTCAGCCAGGTCCCTGAATACAACCATACAAACTCCTCACCGGAGGTGCTGGTATTCTAGGGGCTGATTTCAGCCGGGTCCCTGAATACAATCATACAAATTCCTCACCGGAGGTGCCGGTATTCTAGGGGCTTATTTCAGCCGGGTCCCTGAAAACAATCATACAGGCGCGACCACAATTAGCAAGCTCATAACATGAAGTGATACTAGCGCATGGACGTGTGGCCATGCAAACCTTTTATAGCTGCAGCAGCTTCAGGACCTTCCTAGAGGACCAATGGAAGCTGCTACGATACCAGAGCAACTTCAGGACCTTCCTAGAGGACTAATGGGAATGGCTGCAGCAGTACCTAAGCATGTGACCCCTGACCTCCAATGAGAGGTCTTACCCTGGGCATGCTCAGAAGGGACAAAGCAGGACTTAGTCCCAGGGACGTCTGCTCGACGCTAACCAGCTACAATGGCTGAGCCTGGGAAAGCAGCAGAAACCATCTGCAAAGTATAAGGCTGTGCCAGGCGCTGGGACCGATGTCTCTGCTGAGCAGGCTCCACTGCGGCTGGAGAGGAATGGGAGGCCGCAGAGAAGATGGCTCGAGACTCCCCTATGCAGAGGCGGGAACTCGACCCCTAACACATATGAGCAATAAATAGGAGTTATCCACAATAAAACTGTTATCAAAGCATTCTACAGCATTATTCACATTACTACAAAAAGCGTTCCCATTTCATTAGGAAGGGACGAAGTACATGCTTGTCCCTGACATACTCTTATACAAATTCCAAAAAAGAGGTTTTATTATACTTACAGACAGCGCAGACCGGCCTGATAGGCGTCTCTGGTCTTGATCCCCTTGATCTTCTTTTGCGATCGGTGTCCTCCTTTCCTGCTTCATGTGGATGACGTTTCCTGTGTCATCCACACAGTGTCCGCATCGTGCTCCGGCGCAGGCGCACTTCTCTCTGCCCTGCCAAGGGTAAAGCACATGACTGTATTTCACAAGCCCCGGCTTTATCTACGGGTCATCTTCTCAGCGCATGCGCACTACATTACTTTGCTTTGCCCTCGACATAGAAGAGAGAAGTACACTTTCGCAGGAGCGCAATGGGGACACTGTGTGGATGACATAGGACACGTCATACGCATTAAGCAGGGAAGGAGGACAGTGACTGAAGGAAGAGAGGAGCAAGCGGATCAAAATCAGAGACGCTCTTCAGACCAGACCACACCATCTCGTCTGTGAGTATAATAAAGGGTCTTTTTGGGGGATCTACAGAGGGGACTGAGGACTTTTTACAGCATGCCAGAATGCTGGAAAAGAGGGCTTAATGGTGGCGGCCATACTTTATATGGGGAAAACCTGGTTACAGGTTTCCATTCAAGGTTTTGCCCACTACTTTAAAAGTTCACCTTGATGAGTAACTTAGACAAGCCTATAATCACCTACAAGGCAGGCACGACTCCCAAGCACTTGGTACTGTGCCCCCTGCCGGTATCCCAGCATCAATATCCAGTGTAATGTGAAAGCTTCAGCCAATCAGCTGCCTTTGATTGGCTGCAGCAGTCAAACAAGTAATGTCCAATTTTTATCGAGCATCCATAGACTTGCAGGACTGATTTTGATCCAATACTCAGATTAATATTAGAGGTCTGCAAAAAAATATAAAATCAGGCATGTGAACAGCCCCATAAAGTATAATAGGTACGAGTGCCATCTTTAGATATTACTCTAAAAATTAATGTCTGGATGGTATTCAGACCAAAAATATGGTTGTGTGAATGTAACCTAAGTGATCCACCTAGATTCAGCGTAGGCCGATCCGGGCGGTTAGAGCTGACTCGGCACTGGATTTGGAGACGTCATTGTTCCTCCAGCGGTAAGACCACTGTGGCATGTGATTGGCTGCAGCAGTCACATGACGTGAGAAGCGCATCATCAGAAAAACATCCTATGAAACGCTGCTCAGGTTACCTGCCAATCATTGGCTGCAGCGGTCCTGCCGCTGATGGAACGGTGACATCTCATCTGTCTTTTTTTTCCAAAGCGCCCTGCGCTGGATAAAGATGTGGGCCGGTGGGTGAGGATGAATTAGAGCTTAAAGCCCCGGGTGACTTCTCTTTTTCTCCAGACAACCCCTTTAAGCTGTCCATGCTACGTAACAATTGTAGAATCTTTTCTCCTTACTTGTTCCGTGTCGATCGTACACTGCCTCCATTGATTCCGACATGTGGGACTCATGAATGCTCCATGTAGCACATGTTTCAGGCAATTGTGAATGTTAAATTCTGATTTATGTCCTGCCTGAGAGCTGACAATACATAAAACGGTGTCACAGTAACCCAGCGGCAGTAAAAAAAAAAAACAACAATGAGCTTCCCAGGGACCGAAACCCATACACGGCTAATTGTCAGCACCGACAGCAGATATGCCCACAGGACCTGGAGAGTATTAAGTGGCGACAAAAATCAAATGTAACTTTATGTGAAATTATAAACTTTTCCAGCTGACTAATTATTATATGATGGACGGACTTTCCAGCCCCGTGTTCACGTTTATCGTTTCCTCTCTTAACTTTTTACATTCGAGCTCTGACTTTGGAATTAATCGTCTCCTGTGTCTGGCTACTTCTCCGCTCTCAAAGAAAATATCATGCACGGAGAAGTAAATATGGTGCTATTCTCATGAAATTCAGTACTGCATTAGGCCGAGAGTAAAGTTAATACCCCTATAAACCTGCCTCTACCATCTGCTGAGCCTTGGCCCACCGGCCAACCCAAACAAGCCTGAGAGCCCTCCTGAGATCCGAAGCCGGGAAGCCGGGCTCGGGTAGCTATGTACTAAGACCTGGCTCTTCTTCAGGTATACATAACACCTCAATAGTAAATCTCTCCCGAGCCCTCGCTTTGTCCTTGCCGCTATGTCACAATCTTAATGTGTCCTAGCCCTGGGACGTCAAAGGCTGGAGGGGCTCTGGGCCGGGGACAGGACAGCTAGAGGTCAGCCAGGAGCAAAACAAGGCTCCTACTCAAAGGTGTGAAAATCTCACTTTTTCATTTGCAACAGAAAAGAAGGATCCACAAAGGATGAATCGCCTGACATGAAAATAATGAGCCAAGTCCTTATTCCAAATAATTGCCACTAAAAAAGTAATTTAAAACATAGAGGTAACACCGCTCGGCTTAAAGGAACAGTAAATGTGAAACACATGTTCTAAAATTGGGACTATGTAAAGTATTTTATTTACACTGTATGGACAAAAGTATTTGGACTGTAGCAATGCTACCGGCGTCCCTGCATGTTGTCCTCTTACCCCTCGATGCAGGGATGCCGGCTTACTCACCGCCCCACATCACAGTCCGCTCCTACTTCATACTTCCTGATTACATTTTGTGTGTGTGCCACAGCTCATGGCGGCGCGCACTCCCCAGTACTTAAAGGGGCAGCACATATACTAAATGCTCTCAGCAGGTAGGTGAGAGGCATTTAGTATAAGAAGTACACCTGCAAGATGGCTCTCAGCCAATAGCTGGGAGACATCTTGTATAAAAGACTCCCTTTCCCCTAGGGAGTCGCCAAGCACAGTAGTGCATCATTAGTCAGTAAGGTGTACTACTAGTGAGATGTGAGGTCTCCTGGTCCCAGTGCGGCCAGGTCATATCCTGTATCCCTGGTCCCAGTTTGGCCAGTCTGGTTTTCGTAGTCCCCTTATCACAGAGCGGCCAGTGCCTGAACCACATCCCCTAGTTCTGGAGAGGCCAGGGCCTGAACCTCATCCCCCTGGTCCTGGAGAGGCCAGGGCCTGAACCTCATCCCCCTGGTCCTGGAGAGGCCAGGGCCTGAACCTCATCCCCCTGGTCCTGGAGAGGCCAGGGCCTGAACCTCATCCCCCTGGTCCTGGAGAGGTCAGGGCCTGAACTTTAGTTAGAAATACAACCGTATGAGGTGCACGGGTAGGTTCCCAAACCGTAATCAGCAAATAATACAAAACCCGGCACTCAACTTTGTGGTGTGAAGAAACGAAAGATTTATTATCCCAAATCAGAAAATGTTTCGGTCCCACAACTGGACCTTCATCAGTAACGTTTACTGGGACAATGTATAGATTCAAGTGGCTATATGGCCTGCCCGGAGGTTGCTACCAATATAGTATTGGATACCCAGAAAGAGAAGTTACAGCCTATATAGGTGCTGTCATCACGGCGTCCACCGCTGAATAGCAGGTCGTTGCTGCTATTCAGCGGTGGATGCCGTGATGACAGCACCAATATAGGCTGCAACTTCTCTTTCTGGGTATCCAATACTATATTGGTAGCAACCTCCGGGCAGGCCATATAGCCACTTGAATCTATACATTGTCCCAGTAAAAGTTACTGATGAAGGTCCAGTTGTGGGACCGAAACGTTTTCTGATTTGGGATAATAAATATTTTGTTTCTTCACACCACAAAGTTGAGTGCCGGGTTTTGTATTATAGGGCCTGAACTTTGTCCTATGATTCCGGACCGACCAGTGCCTGAACCTCGTCCCCTGGTCCCGAAACTGTCAGTGCTTGAACCTCGTCGCCTGCAGTCACTCTGCACTGTGCACTTCGGGGATTCACCAGTTTCTTAATGGGGACTGCAGGGTATGTATGAGTTGTACATACTCCCAGCCAGTGCGCGTCCTCTTTTCGGCCACGGCCACCGGAAGCCACGTGACTAGTTGGGGAGCAGACTCACTCATTACAAGTGTATGAAGTAGGTCCAAGCCCACAAGACTCTCCCTGCAGCACATAGTGCGTGTGCTGGAGGGATTCTTAAGTCTGCAGTCACACAGAGTTTCCTGCCTCAGTGTCTCCATATTGTCCTGCCAGCCTCCGTATCTCCGTAGCGTTCCCATCTTCTCCCTCGTCTCAGTAGTTCCTTTCTTTTCCCTCTGTCCCTTTTTGCCTACAGTGTACCCGTCTATCTCAGTAGATCCTCCAGCTTCCGTGGCCATAGTCCCTCACGGGCCTGCCCCTAACTCTCCCTGTATAGGGGGCAGTCCACCTGGTCAGCTCGTCCGAGAGGGGTTCGTCAGTGGGTCCACTCTCCCTTTTCCCTGTTTGAATCGACACGCTCAAATAGGACTGCACTCGGGTGACATCCGAGTACAGCCAGATTCTTACAGCATCACAATAGATAGATAGATGATAGATAGATGATAAGAGATAATAGATAGATAGATGATAGATAGGTGATAAGTAATAGATAGATAATAGATAGATAGGTAATAGATAGATGATAGATAGATAATAGATAGATGGTAAATGAGAGATGATAGATAATAGATAATTAGATATCCTGAAGATATACAATGTCTCAAGCCCCCTACAAATAATAAACTTGCACCCTTTATTGCCATTCATGTGGCACTAAAGGGTGTTTAGCTTTATTTAACTTATGAAATATTTAATAAATTCACCGATTAGACCCTAATAAAAGATAACTTTATTGCTATACATTAAAAATATGTAAAAAAAAATGTGGGACACACCCCAAAATAACAAAAAGTGATTATCAAAAAATCCAATATTCAAGTAGTCAAGCATGGGCGTGGGGAACAGATACCCTAGTCTGTCCACTGTTCTTGTTCCTACCTGTCTACGGAGGTTCGCACCCTCTTGATACGCATATGGCGCCCTCGTTCCTCACCGACTTGCCCTGGTGTCCCTGTTAGGACCCCTGAAGATGGAACAATTAGGGAAACTACAGCTTAAAGGTTTGTCCTTGATCAGGTCACATAAATAATGACACTGTCCTCCATACATTCATAGCCATGAGCTTTTACCAATAATCAACAAGAGGAACTCCTGTCAATAACGATATGCAAAACTGAGCTGTTCCAGTTGGTTTTATAGAAAAGATATTGTTCCTGGACCACCAATATAGCAAAAAAAATAATGTCCCACCATATTATCACAGATGGTAAACAGCCAAAACACTGTGGCTAAAATCTGCCTAATCCCATAGACCCATACGGTCCGGTTCTGACAGTGGGTATAAAATAAGAAGTCATGTAGTCTCAATAGCAAATAGATGATGTAACAAATGACGTAGTATGATTAGCTATAATAGTAATTCACAAACAATGTGCACAAAAATAATGCACTGTGCAAAGACAGATAGACAAAGTACTTAAATAAAAAATGAACTAAATAATTTTAAAAATATTACGTGGGGTCCCTCTTATTTTTGATAGCCAGCAAAGGTAAAGCAGACAGCTGCAGGCTGATGTTATCAGACTGGGAAGGTCCCTGGTTATTGTGCTTTTTCAGCCTAAAAATACCAGCATGAAGTGGGGCATCACATTAGAATCTTTGCCCGGCTCTTCCCGATTGCCCTGGTGCAATGACAGTCGGGGTAATGGTTGGGGTTGATGACGACTGTGAATAGCAGTAAAGTGATCGCCATTCACAGGCACCAGGTGTTGTCAACTTCGCTCATCAGTGTTTCTGGCTAACGCTGCAGCCAGCAACACCCAACAATGATGATGATCTTCCTGGCATCTGTGTGTAGCGGTCATTTTACTGCTATTCACAGTCGCTGGAGCCAGATTGGGGAAAATGTGGACTACGTTGGAGCTTCGTGGGAACGTTTTTGGTAATAAATTGGTGGACTGTTTCCTTGGATTACGGTTGAACTACATGGGATTTTTTTTCAATAAATTTTATTCAAATTAGGTATTTTTTTTGTGTGCGTGTTTTTATTTTTGATTACTGGGTTAGTAATGGGGGTGTCTGATAGACACCTCTCCATTGCAAACACCAGGGGTTGATGGCAGCTGTGATTTTTCACAAATCATAGCTGCCATGAACCCCAACTACCATTACTGCCATTGCCACCACTCCAGGGCAATCAGGAAGAGTCGGGTAAAGCACCAGAATTGGCTCTTTTCATGTGCTACACCAATTCTGGAGGGGCTGCGGGTTGGTATTATTAGGCTGAGATGGGCTCAATAACCAGGAAGCTTTCCAGCCTGATAATATAAGCCTGAAACTGTCTGCTTTACCTTGGCTGGTGTCAAATTTTTTTAATTTTTTTAATTTTTATTTAAAATAAGACTAAACACCCTTTAGTGCCACATGAAAGGCAATAAATGGTGCAAGTTTAATAATATGTAGTAGGAATGTGACATTATATACCTGCAGGATATCTTTATCTGTATATAATATTGCTTTATTAGTTTTGTAAACTAGCTTTAAATGACATTGAGAATTACAGTATGTAAAAGATAATGTTAAAAATGCATTGCATGCAGATGCTAGATGAGAAAAATCGCATTATACTTGCATGACACTTGTGTTACTTTTCTGGATCAACATTGGACCGATTTTTTTATACGTATAGTGTGACCCCAGCCTAAAGCAAATGCCATTACTAGGGTATTCATTATAGGAATCTTTCATGTATTAACCAAGATACATGAGTTCACATCTTTATTGTATTAATAAAGGTTTTTGTGCTTTTTTTTACTCTTGTGGTTCTGAATTTCTTTGTGACATTTCAGCAATAGAGGACTAGAAATAAATATATTTGACATTAGCGTCATCTAGTGGATACCTATAAAAATGCAAACATGAAAACACTTTTGCCAGCCTTACTACTCTGGGTAAGAAATAGGAATAGTCCAATAACTTGGACAATCTGCTTGGCTAGATAAGGACAGAAGACATGCGAGGAATTTATGTTATCTTTGTGAAAGGATCAGACAACCATAGCTTCAGGCATGTGACTTTTTAGTCATTATGTATTTCTTTAAAAACAAAACAGGCAAATGTCTTATCCTTGATTTGTTTTATGGTACATTTACAAGTTCTTGTAGTGGCATACAACATGGAAATCAATGTTTTCCCCATTATAATTGATGTAAGAAAAATACAGAAAACTCATGATAAAAACGAATAAATAATGGTAATAAACATGGAGCTTCCCGGGCTATTCATATAAGGTCACCGCTGTATACTAAGACTTCACTAGTTATGAAAATGGGGGACCCCCCAAGAAAAGTGTGGTCACCCTATAATTAATACCCAGCAAAAGCTAGGCAGACAGTTGCGGGATGATATTAATATGCTAGGAAAGGACCATGGATATTGGCCCCCTCCCAGATTAATAACATCAGCTCTCAGCCGCCTCAGAAATGGCACAAGCCCAGGAGTAATGGAGAGGCATCTATAAGACACCCCCATTACTAACCCTATACTCATATTGTAAAAAAGTACACTGCCACATCTATTCCATACCTAGTTGACCCAAATTTCAAAGACTCATCTGATCTATGGTCAACGCTTCCAAAAGATTCCTTGTGCAGCTTCTATGGCAATAAAATTTTCAAGAATGACGCCTGGCCTGGAGACGCTATGCGTCGACGTAAAAATTTCCTCCAAGAGCAGCACATCGCACGAACACTTAAGCAATTTAGACAACAATATCCAAACAAACCTACCTGGTCGTGGTTGGATCTCATGATTAAAACATCATCCCCTAGATTTAAAATTATATCAAGAGCGTTCTCACGCCTTGTTTTTCCCTGTACAAAATTTCAAACCCTCTTTTTATCTACTCCTGGGAGTCTGAACTCAAAATCAAATTCTCAGACGAGCTGATTACCAAAATGCTTCAACACGCACGTGGGTTCTCGCGCTGCATCCTCCTCCTCCAGGAAAACGCATATAAAATCTTAACGAGGTGGAATATGACCCCAGTCAAGCTACACCGCTTAGGGTTATCAGAATCAGATATATGCTGGAGGTGTGGTGTTCACCAGGGAAACCACACACACATATTTTGGGGGAATGCCCTCTAGTTAAAAATTACTGGGCAGGTGTCAATTCCACTCTCATAAAATTGAATTTAATAAAATCCAACCTGTCGGCCCAGGAAGTTTTACTCTCATGCCCGACAACCAATTTTTAACCTCAGAAACATGGTCTTCTTCACTTACTGTTGGGTGCTCCTAAACACCTTATTACCATTATAATTAATGTAAGATCATTCCTCAACCAAGAATCTGCAAAAACCCTAGTCCATGCCCTCATCATCTCTCGCCTTGACTACTGTAACCTCCTGCTCTGTGGCCTCCCCTCGAACACTCTCGCACCCCTCCAATCTATTCTAAACTCTGCTGCCCGACTAATCCACCTGTCCCCCGCTATTCCCCGGCCTCTCCCCTCTGTCAATCCCTTCACTGGCTCCCCATTACCCAGAGACTCCACTACAAAACCCTAACCATGATGTACAAAGCCATCCACAACCTGTCTCCTCCATACATCTGTGACCTCGTCTCCCGGTACTTTCCTGCACGCAACCTCCGATCCTCACAAGATCTCCTTCTCTGCTCCCCTCCTATCTCCTCTTCCCACAATCGTATACAAGACTTCTCTCGCGTATCACCCCTACTCTGGAACTCTCTACCACAACACATCAGACTCTCGCCTACCATCGAAACCTTCAAAAAGAACCTGAAGACCCTCCTCTTCCGACAAGCCTACAACCTGCAGTGACCACCGATCGACCAAACCGCTGCATGACCAATTCTACTCTCACCTACTGTATCCTCACCCATCCCTTGTAGATTGTGAGCCTTCGCGAGCAGGGTCCTCTCTCCTCCTGTACCAGCTATGACTTGTATTGTTTAAGATTATTGTACTTGTTTTTATTATGTATACCCCTCCTCACATGTAAAGCGCCATGGAATAAATGGCGCTAGAACAATAAATAATAATAATTACCATACATTGGCGAAGTGTGACTCCTCCAACGGTAGGGGAATGGTTTATTAAAATAGAAAGCATCTCCAGACTAGAGGAACTTTCGAACTGGTAAGTCTACAAGCATGACTTGTACTTAGAAACTTGGAGACCCTGGAAAAACATGCAGAAGAAAAAAGCTTGATCCTACGTAAAACTATTAACCGAACTTTGGCTATACCGTCTATCGTATGAATGTTTATCGTTGCACACACGCGTGTATTTGTTTCGTTTTACACGTTGTTGTCCTTGCCTTTTTCCCACTTGCCATTCCTTGCTTTCCCAATCTCACCAACTTCCCCTCCCCTTTCACCTTCACCTTCCTATCCCCTTTCCCCTACCCCATCTCCAAAATTCGTTCAATTGACCAAGTTTTCTCAACTAAATTGTTTTGAGCTGCATTTATACAATGTTGTCATATAAACTGTTCTTTAAATAAAGAATTTATTTTAAAAAAAAAGTACACTGCCAGAATAAAGTCTTTTAATTGTAAAGACACCTTTATTTTAAATAAATACTTCTTGTCCGTTTTCCCATTTATTGCAATAATATAAAAAATAATAAACTTAGAAAATAATAAACCACCATATTCCTCACCTGTCCGCCAAGAATCCCTATATGATGCTATCCCATGAAGAACTCCAGCTATGCTACTTCTGGGTGGTTTGTTGAGTGGTGGCAGGCATGATGTGACCGCTCAGCAAGCCAGCCAGTACACACTGAGACAGGAGAGTGATTACGCTCCTGCAGTGTGTAGTGCTGATGTGAGGTCACAGGAGTTCATAGCTGATGACCCCTCCTTCACCTCACTGATGTGACCGCCTGCTGCGTGATAAAGTTTTTTCATGATGGTAGGTGTGAGTTCTGGCTAGCTTGCTGAGCAGTCGCATCATGCCAAAGCTCAACAAACTGCCCAGATGTATCACCACTGTCTTTGTGGGACAGCATCACAAAGGGATTCTTGGCAGACAGGTGAGGAATATGGTGGTTTATTATTTTTTAGCTTATAGTAATAAATGGGAAAAAGAGGGACAGGAACTATTTGTTTAAAGTAAAGGTGACTGTGTTAGTGATGAGCAAATGCGCACGGACAAAGTGTTATCTGAGCATGCTCAGGTACTAACCGAGTGTCTTCTGCGTGCTTGAATATGTTCAAGGCCCTGTGGCTGTTTGACAGCCACAACACATGCAGGCACAGGGATTTGAATGTATGGTTCGAGCACGTCGAATACACTATTTTCCCATGAGCATGTTTGTTCATCACTAGTCTGTGTTTCTTTCAATTAAAGGACTTTATTCTTACTGTGTATTTTTTACAATATGACTATGAGGTTAGTAATTGGGGCATCTTATAGATGCCTCATTTACTAACCCTAGGGCTTGATGTCAGCAACCATAAACCAGCTGACATCAACCCCAACGTTGCTACCCCACCTCATGGATGCACCATTTCTAGGGTGGCTGAGAGGTGATGCTTCTAGTCTGGGAGGGGACCAATATCCACGGCCCCTTCCTAGACTATTAATATCATCCCGCAGCTGTCTGCCTAACCTTTGCTGGTTATTAGTTATAGGGGGGACCACATGTCATTTTTTGGGGGGAGATTACCCATTTTAATAAACAGTAAAGGCTAAGTATACAGCTGTGAGCTGATGTTAATAGGAATCTATAGGAATCTCCATGGATATTATTATCCCCTTCCAGGCTATAATCATCAGCCCGCAGCTATCCGGCTTTCCCTCAGATGGTCATTAGAAATTCAGGGAACCCCAAATTTATATCTATCTACAGCTCTGGCAAAAATTAAGAGACCACTGCAGTTTTATAAAAATCAGCTTCTCTACATGTCTGACAGCCATTCCATTCCAGTGTTAGTTGAAGTACACCTCATTCTACTTAATGTGCTTCTGATTGGGTGATCACCTGAACCAAATCTTATTTAACGAAGGAAAATATATATAAAAAACCCTGCCGTGGTGTTCATAATCCTCTTGCAATAGGACAAGCTGGATGGCAAAACAAGTGCTAGTAATATCCCAAAAGTAATAGGAATGAAAATATAACTTTTAACCATGCAAAAGAGGTAAAAAGAGAACTCTTGAGTGAGAAAAAGAAGGGCTCAATTCTGGCTTTAATAGCAAAGGGACACAGTGAGCGTCATGTTGCCTCCATCGTTAAAATTTCTAAGATGGCAGTCCATTACAACAAGGTCAAACAGGAGACATTGGGGACAACAAAGCTACAGACCGGCAGAGGGCGAAAACAACTCTCCACTGACCGGGATGACCGTCATCTTATTCGAATGTCACTCAGCAACCGCAGGATGACATCAAGTGACCTACAAAAGGAATGGCAAATGGCAGCTGGGGTGAAGTGCATGGCAAGAACAGTTCGTAACAGGCTCTTAGAGGCAGGACTCAAGTCATGTAAAGTTAGAAAAAGCCTTTGATCAATGAGAAGCAAAGGAGAGCCAGGCTGAAGTTTGTATGTTCTCTCCGTGTTTGCGTGGGTTTCCTCCAGGTACTCCGGTTTCCTCCCACATTCCAAAGACATACTGATAGGGAATTTAGATTGTGAGCCCCATCGGGGACAGCGATGAAAATGTGTGGAGACTTTAAAGCGCTGCGGAATATGTTAGCGCTATATAAAAAATAAAGATTATTAATTTTCAGCTTTTCCCAACACCTGGTCGCCTAATGGTTAGACGGAGACCTGGAGAGGCGTACAAGCCACAGTGTCTCGCACCCACTGTGAAATTTGGTGGATCGGTGATGATCTGGGGATGCTTCAGCAAGGCTGGAATTGGGCAGGTTGATCTTTGCCAAGGACGTATGAATCAAGCCGCATACAAGGTTATCCTGGAAAAAGTTGATTCATTCTGCTCAGGCACTGATCCCCAACTCGGAGAATTGCTTTTTCCAGCAGGACAATGCGCCATGCCACACAGCTAGGTCAATCAACGTGTGGATGATGGACCAGCACATCCAAACCCTGTCATGGGCAGCCCAATCTCCAGACCTGAACCCCATTGAAAACCTCTGGAATGTAATCAAGAGGATGATGGATAGTCACAAGCCATCAAACAGAGAAGAACTACTTACATTTTTGTACCAGGAGTGGCATAAGGTCACCCAGAAACAGTGTGAAAGACTGGAGGAAAGCATGCCAAGACACATGAAAGCTGTGATTAAAAGTCATGGTTATTCCACAAAATATTGATTTCTGAACTCTTCCCGAGTTAAAACATTAGTATTTTTGTTTCTAAATGATTATGAACTTTTTTTTCTTGCATTATTTGAGGTCTGCAAGCAATGCATTTTTTTGCTAGTTTGACCATTTTCAAAAAATACAAAATTTATTGCTTGGAACTTCAGAGACATGTCAGTAGTTTATAGACTGAAAGAACATTTTACTCAAAAACATACCTATAGAGAGAAAAATCAGACAAACTGAACATTTTGCAGTGGTCTCTTTGTTTTTGCCAGAGCTGTATATATCTAAATCTATATATATATCGTCTATTCTGAGAGTCTTCCTCTAGTATATAGATGCGTTCCAGTATATAGAGGATGTGTCCCGTGCAGTATATAGAGGATGTGTTCCGTGTGGTGTAGTATATAGAGGACGTGTCCCGTGTGGTGTAGTATATAGAGGACGTGTCCCGTGTGGTGTAGTATATAGAGGACGCGTCCCGTGTGTAGTATATAGATGTGTCCCGTGTGGTGTAGTACATAGAGGATGTGTCCCGTGTGGTGTAGTACATAGAGGATGTGTCCCGTGTGGTGCAGTAGAGGACGTCTCTTGTGAGTAGTATATAGAGGATGTGTCCCGTGCAGTGTATATTGGACGTGTCCCGTGCGGTGCAGTAGAGGACGTCTCCTGTGAGGTGTAGTATATAGAGGCTGTGTCCCGTGCGGTGCAGTAGAGGACCTGTCCCGTGAAGTGTAGTATATAGAGGCTGTGTCCCGTGCGGTGCAGAAGAGGACGTCTCCTGTGAGGTGTAGTATATAGAGGATGTGTCCCGTGGGGTGCAGTAGAGGACGTGTCCCGTGAGGTGTAGTATATAGAGGCTGTGTCCCGTGCGGTGCAGTAGAGGACGTGTCCCGTGCGGTGCAGAAGAGGACGTCTCCTGTGAGGTGTAGTATATAGAGCATGTGTCCCGTGGGGTGCAGTAGAGGACGTCTCCCGTGAGGTGTAGTATATAGAGGCTGTGTCCCGTGGGGTGCAGTAGAGGACGTGTCCCGTGAGGTGTAGTATATAGAGGCTGTGTCCCGTGCGGTGCAGTAGAGGACGTGTCCCGTGCGGTGCAGAAGAGGACGTCTCCTGTGAGGTGTAATATATAGAGCATGTGTCCCGTGGGGTGCAGAAGAGGACGTCTCCTGTGAGGTGTAGTATATAGAGGATGTGTCCCGTGGGGTGCAGTAGAGGACGTGTCCCGTGAGGTGTAGTATATAGAGGCTGTGTCCCGTGCGGTGCAGTAGAGGACGTGTCCCGTGCGGTGCAGAAGAGGACGTCTCCTGTGAGGTGTAGTATATAGAGGATGTGTCCCGTGGGGTGCAGTAGAGGACGTGTCCCGTGAGGTGTAGTATATAGAGGCTGTGTCCCGTGCGGTGCAGTAGAGGACGTGTCCCGTGCGGTGCAGAAGAGGACGTCTGTGTTCCTGTTTCCATAATTGTTCTCTTGTGTCTACAAGACTGGGGAGTTCCACCACTCCTCTTGGGCTATCTGCACAAAAGCTGTTCTACCCTGTATGCACACATGGATTTTTCCTCTCTGAACCCTGTTCACACAGGTTATATACAGATGATCAGGTTTTTAAATACATCAGATAGGGATTGCATACATTAGTTAGGACTGCTCTGATAAGGGTATACCGTGAAGACTGGTAGAGCAGCTTAGTATACATTTTTTGCAAAAAACGTATCAACCAAATACCCTGTTTTTTACATCTTTTACTAGCACTTGCGGATTACTGCAACATTTTTTCAAACTGAGTGTTTTTTGTTTTACTATTCTCTTTTGTGTCTTCAGGTCTCCTGTGAGGTGTAGTATATAGAGCATGTGTCCCGTGGGGTGCAGAAGAGGACGTCTCCTGTGAGGTGTAGTATATAGAGGATGTGTCCCGTGGGGTGCAGTAGAGGACGTGTCCCGTGAGGTGTAGTATATAGAGGCTGTGTCCCGTGCGGTGCAGAAGAGGACGTCTCCTGTGAGGTGTAGTATATAGAGGATGTGTCCCGTGGGGTGCAGAAGAGGACGTCTCCTGTGAGGTGTAGTATATAGAGGATGTGTCCCGTGGGGTGCAGAAGAGGACGTCTCCTGTGAGGTGTAGTATATAGAGGATGTGTCCCGTGGGGTGCAGTAGAGGACGTGTCCCGTGAGGTGTAGTATATAGAGGCTGTGTCCCGTGCGGTGCAGTAGAGGACGTGTCCCGTGCGGTGCAGAAGAGGACGTCTCCTGTGAGGTGTAGTATATAGAGCATGTGTCCCGTGGGGTGCAGTAGAGGATGTCTCCCGTGAGGTGCAGTATATAGAGGCTGTGTCCCATGCGGTGCAGTAGAGGACATCTCCCGTGAGGTGCAGTATATAGAGGATGTGTCCAGTGCGGTGCAGTATATAGAGCATTGTGCAGACACGGCATCCTCACATTTGCCTCCTTCCTCCCCAGATTATGTGAACACAATGATGAAAACAACAAAGTTTAATTATATTTATTTTTAGAATTCAAAGTAACAACATCTGCCTGAAATCACAAAAATACACAACATGGGAAAGAAAAATGTACAAAACACAACAGTGAATGTTACAAGGAGCAGAAATATAATTATATAACAATACTAACACTGCAATCAGAACAGGAAGGTCCAACTCACAAGAAGTGAAAAGTATCGGCTAGACAACATGTCAGGCCACGTTTACATAGCGCAGCTCCCATGGGAACTGTAAGGATACGTTCACACGGACGGATTTTTCAATGCAGATTTTTTTTCCTGTATTCTTTCGGCAAATCCGAACTTTCCATTTCTTTCTGGTTTTACCTTTTACATTGCAGGGACCGAGGTTCTGCAGGGAAGTGACAGCGGAGGACATATATTGTCACTTTCCGCTGCTTTAGGATGAGACTTGATAAAATCCCACTGACTTTGTAAAGGCCCCATTTTTGGAAATCACAAAGTCCCAGCAAGTCCTGCGGACAGGCGATAACTCACTGTTCTGTGAATAACCTTTGTAAAGTCTAGAATCAATGAAATGTGCATAGGCCTGAAAAGCCGGGATGTAAAGCAGATGACAACTTTCTAATATTTTGTAAAAACGTCCTTGCAGATTAATCTTATATCTACAGTTTTCTTTTTCTGATATAGAGCTGCAAATCCCCTGTAACATAGCTACCTACAGTCACCACTAGGGGGAGCTCACTGTGTCTACACTGAACTCAATATCAGTATGCAGAGTGCTCCCTCTAGTGGTGGCTACAGATAACATATTTACAGTAAGTAATAAGTTATAAAGTATCCACTGCTGCTAGACTGGTGGAGCTCCGACCTCAGGAGACCGTCGGCCATGTCTGTCGTCTATTTTGCTGAAGTATAAATCGATGTTACCTGTTTCACAGACAAAACTCATGCAGGTGAATGTCACCACCTACTTCACTAGTCTTTTTTTGCTTAAATACTTCTCCTTTAAGTTGTTATTCTTGGTAATTGACGAGATATGATGTCCTGAAACTAGTGAGATCAATCCTTCGAAATTTAAAGGGATATTCCATCTCCGCTCCTCCTTTCTACAGCTGTCCTATGCATTATGACAGGAGAGGTGCTGATTACCACAGATAATCCATTCCCAAAGTGGGAGTGGAGATGGAATAGCCCTTTAATTCTGTGTAATATATTTCAACCAATGGATAAAACATAGGGCAATAAGTCTGATACTAGTGCGGTGCACATCTCTATTAACCTGATGCAGTTTTTCACTGTGTTTTATCATCACTTTCTCAAAGCCAAAGCGCTCAAAACTGCATCGAAAGATATCGAAAAATGACAACGAGAAATGGTTAAGCAAGTTGTAGGAAAATCCGTCTCAAACATATGTGGGTGACCTGAGAGAGACAGTGTGATAATGGACGAAGTCTGTAGTTGATCGCCGAGCGTCCACTGATGTGTAAGAATCCGCCGGATATCCGTCCTGCACTGATCGCGGACCAGTGCGCAGACAAGACAGTCACAAATCCACCGAGACTTTCCTACTTTGCTGGATCCGCGCTGGTGCCGGGGGTTTCATCATCTTTCACGATGCACGTGGACTGCTCAGTTTTCAGACGCTTTGATTCTGGGGGTTTACAGCTGGAGTCTTGAACCGGTGAGTTTTCTGAAAGGCAAAAAGAAAAAGTATTTTAAATGTAAAAATAAACCAAATGAGGAGGGAGATCCATTGTTACAATGGTCAGGAAATGGGGAAAAAATATCAATTGGATGGAGTCATCTGTAGAAAATAAATCTTGGTGCTTAGAAAAGATCAGCCCAGGAGACAGGCACTCACAGCGGAGTACGGATGAAAAAGAAAGGCCTTCTACTGAATCCGTACTCCGCTTCCAAGGAGCAACCG
The DNA here is from genome assembly GCF_032444005.1 of Ranitomeya imitator. NCBI lineage: Eukaryota > Metazoa > Chordata > Amphibia > Anura > Dendrobatidae > Ranitomeya > Ranitomeya imitator. The sequence continues at coordinate 37,049,742 of NC_091284.1, forward strand.
GCGGGAGTGTTATGATGCAGACCCCACAACGATCTGCTCAATTGTAGGACCTTAAAAAATGAATTAAATATACTGTATATATGTATATATATATATGTACTGTATATATGTGTATCACATACATACTAGATGGTGACCCGCATCGGGTATTGTAGCATATGTATGTACTTTATTTATGAAGTTTTCAGAATAATGCAATGAATACACAGGATTCGGCAGGGCGCGACCAATCAGCGACTTTTGGTTCAAAGTCCGCGCCAATTCACGGGCGGACTGCGCCTATCGCTGATTGTTCGCGGCCGGGCGTGACCAATCAGTGAAGCCAGGGCCCCGGGTGAAAGAGTCTCAGTGGGCCCCGCTCTTTAACACATACCACGATTCATGATGCACAGATACAGCAGAGAAATATAGCACAGCCCACGTAGTATATAGCACAGCCCACGTAGTATATAGCACAGCCCACGTAGTATATAGCACAGCCCACGTAGTATATAGCACAGCCCACGTAGTATATAGCACAGCCCACGTAGTATATAGCACAGCCCACGTAGTATATAGCACAGCCCACGTAGTATATAACAGCCACGTAGCATATAGCACAGGCCCTGTAGTATATAGCACAGCCCATGTAGTATATAACACAAAGGCCTGAGCTGGATCCAGAAGGTGAGTATATAATGATATATATTTTTTTTTTTTAATTATTTTTAACGTTAGATCCCGCGCCAATGTCGCTGATTGGTCGCGCCAGCTGGCCGCGACCAATCAGCGAAGAGGGATTTAAATCCTGCCCCAATGTCGCCCAATCAGCGAAGCCCATCAGTAACGTAAATATCACATTACCCTCACTTAAAAATGTGCCTATATTTCCACGTAATAATAAAATTAGGTAGTTTTTTTAAATAAATGTTGATATTATGCCCTTGTCTTTAGGTTGTGAAACAAGTATTGTACCATCTAATTCTCATATTGGTGGTGTGAAAAGCCCATCAATGCAAGGTGGGCCCACCGGAGGATCCTCCTGCTCTCCTGTGGGACAGTCCGTGCCTAGCAGTACATGTACAAGAACGGAGCTGCTTAGTTTACATAAGCCCACCACCACCAGTGTTTGTATATGGCCGTGCACCCTTATCCCCTTCACTTTCCCTGACAGGTTTTAACTACATCAAAGTTGGATCCTATCTCTTCCCTGGTTCACTTAAGGCTTGAGAGAGTGGTAAGTCAATAGGATTAGGGTCACCTAAAGGGTTTCCTCATTCCAACAAAGTGAATATGACTCTCATGCACACGTTGCTTATTTTTTCCTTGCAGACTAAAATCTGTCTGTCAACTCTTTCAGCGTTTTTGCTACAGATTTCACCCTTACTAATGAGAGGGAGAAAATATGAAACAAAAACGAGGCAAAAATACATGGATTTTACCCAAACTGAAGCCGCACCGGACTGGTGCGTGTGTTTCTATATCCGCTATCAATTCATGGACTGGGATGAAAACTTGACGATCGAGACCCTTCTGTCTGCACTTCCGTGTCTGATGTCCATATTATTATGGAGGTGGTCGTGTGGAATATTAATCCATAAGCCGGTATTACTCACCATTGCTACCGGGCTCCAGTCGGCTGGGCTGGGGGGACTCCGGAGGGATCTGCTCTATGTTTGTTGAATTTGTCTTTACAGGAATCAGATTAATTCTCCTAAGGAGGGAAAAAAATGTTTAAATCAATGAGAGGAGAAAAAACAAACAAGTAGTGACAGAAGTATTGTTTTCTGGTTGTGCGGACATGTAAGATGCGGCCACCTGCATGGATCACTCAGAGGCGCTCACCTGGGGCTGGGCGTGGTGGGCTTGCTCCAGGCTTCCAAGGTGTTCAGGGTAATTCTTCTGGTCTGACCAGCTTTATTTTGAGACCCCTTCCTTTCCTCAGATGTGGGGGTCGCAGGGATAATGTTTATTGCCAGCGGTGTTGTGGGATTTTTGGAGGCAGACTGTTTGCTTTGCATAGGAGTGGACGGATTAGACTGCTCGCCCGCTCGTGATATCGGGGATGATACCTTCCTGCCTTGTGATCTCCGGGCCTTCTTTTCTGAGGCAGAAGGAGTACTTAACACTAACGCAGGTTTCTCTTTCAGAGGAACTCCGAGTTCTCCGTCATCAAAAGATACAAATGAGCAGTAGCCGTCGGTGGAGGAGATGGACAGGAACGATCCGTCGCTGGACCTGCCACGTAACAAAAAACAAACAGAACAGAATAATGAGTAGTCTTAATGGCGATATCGTGGACAGCTGTTAGTTTTGGGGGTTTTTTTGCGCAAGACTACAGGGGTTTACAGAGAGGGGGTCACAGTCACTAATGGCATCTAAAGAGTCTTCATTCCCCAGCATTAGGATGACGGCAATCTGCAGAGGATGCAACAAGGCGAGTATGGGGAGCACAGATAAATTACTTTTAGCATAGTCCTAGAAGCTTCCGTGTAGGATGCTACGATCTTACCAGGATATGTCGCTCAGGGTGTGATAATGCACATTGGAAATGTAACCAAAGGGGAAAAGCTGCTGCGTGTCGTAGAAAATCACAGCGTCTTCTGAGGCAACGGCGAACACCATGCGGTAAGGCAGCGAGACCAGACTCTGCTGGGGAACCTCTCCGTTAGCATCTGGAACAGGACAAATCCCCCTTCATTAGGTCACGATCCCCCTCTATACGCCAGAACAGAAAGCTACAAACCCGGCTCTTCTTGTCACAGTAAAATATCTGTCCAGAGCAATAATAGCAACACACAGCGCCATGAATATTTACACGAGGACCTGTAGAAAAAGGCCGTGTTCTCATTATATAAGTGCTAAACGTGCTCATGGGCCAGATGGAAAACATCTCACTACAATATATGTATATTATGAAGGACACCACCGAATGTTCACCTCCTCGCTGAATTCTCAGGCCGCCCCTCTGCGCGTTTCATGCTGTCTTTTCCTCTTTTTTCTGTCGTACAGTGGCGTATCCCTGGCCTTCTCACTATAGGCCAGAACTTCTGAGCACGTTCACGCTCTGAATGTCACTGTCTGTTACAAGGTAGCGATGTTGTTGCACCCTTATAATGCGCAGTAACTTCCAGGGCGTGGATGTGACCGGTAGTCCTGGCCTATAAGGAAGAGATCAGCGATACAGAACATGAAAAAGTAAAGGAGACAGAAAGGAGTGTGATAAGGGGTATAGGAAGGAGGGCAGCGAGGAGCGGAGAGAACGTCAAGGGGGGCCGTGAGGAGTGTAGCGGCCGGGAAAGAGGGCTACGAGGAGCGGAGAGGCCGGGAAGTAGGGCCGCGAGGAGCGTAGCGGCCGGGAAGGAGGGCCGCGAGGAGCGGAAAGGCCGGGAAGGAGGGCCGCGAGGAGCGGAAAGGCCGGGAAGGAGGGCCGCGAGGAGCGGAGAGGCCGGGAAGGAGGGCCGCGAGGAGCGGAAAGGCCAGGAAGGAGGGCCGCGAGGAGCGGAAAGGTCAGGAAGGAGGGCCGCGAGGAGGACCAAAGTGGCTGAACAGGTGAGCGCTGAGTATTTGTTTTGTTTCAAAACCCTGACATTCTTATCTGGGACAGATGGACTCATTCTTATCTATGAGTAGCACATAAGTTGGACGTTCCTAAGCAAAGATTTGCCTGCATGTGTTAAATATAATTAAAAACAAGCAAACAAAAAAAAAAAACAACATACGGTAATTCCCAGTTCTGGGTTTAGAAACCCAGCGCTGCTTTCATGTCACTAACACATTCTGAATAGTGTAATAATTCAAGCACAACACAAATGTGAGGATTACGATACGTCACCTTTAGCTGTCGCTCTTAACTCAAAAAAGACAGGGCAACATCGAACGGCAAGTGTCGCCTTTCCTGGGCACGGGAGATGAGCTATGGGCCTGACAAAACATATTATACATAAATTGTAATTAATAAAAATAATTAAAATGACATCGATAGAAAAAATGCATTAAATGTATAGATATTTTATTTTTGGTTGTCTTAACTTAGATCTGTTACACAATTTTCTTAAATGACCAATAGGGGGAGAGAAGAAAAAAAAAAAAAAATGAATCCCTGCCATTAATTAAGGTTATTCTCAGATATGTAAAATTTGCATCTGTCTAAGAGTTTGCGGAATCCCCGTCCCCGAATTCCCTTGTATCTTCAATCAGAATGCAGAAGCTGGAGGCAGAGACCACAGGCCCACGCTCATCAGCAGCAGGAACTTCCTCCTGATCATCAGTCGACTGTTCATGGACAATATAGAACTTTAGTAAATTGTACATTTAATAGTCGAGCACTTACCTCTTCAGACCCTTCCTAGAGAACACGTATGTTGTGTTAACAAGCGACTCTCCGACCTCCACAAATCCAGCTTCAGATTGGGAAAAGACAACAAGCATTAGGGTTAGAAACGTCTGTAACACTTGCATGCAAGACCACCGCTGCATTCCACTAGGCAATAAGTGGGGGTCCCAGAGGACAGTGACTGATCAATGTGGCAGTTGTCAACTGTGGTGTGGAGGGACTGTAAGCAGATTTCCCAATACAAGCTGCAGGCATTAATAGCTCTCAGCTGCGGAGCGCTCATGAGTGCAAGTGTATGCAGCCTCTCCTCACCATGCCTGACGTGTAGCTGCAGAGTGTACTGAGCTGTGTGGGATTACAGCAGCAGGGAAGACACTGAGGAGCTGTCAATCAGGATATGTGGGTGCAAATTCAGAAACATCAGGGAGGAGGGACGCTGAGGAGCAGCCAATCAGGCTATGTGGGAGCAGATTGAATTAAGCTCATGAATACACTAGGTCTTGAGCTCTTCCAGTCTCTTGCTGGACTTAAAGGTTTAAACAGGATTTATACTTCCAGTATAACATTGACTTTCACGGCAAATATATCAGACACACCAGGTCTAATGGTTCTAAGGTATGCAGCTTACAATGTAACATAGTAACATAGTTAGTAAGGCCGAAAAAAGACATTTGTCCATCCAGTTCAGCCTATATTCCATCATAATAAATACCCAGATCTACATCCTTCTACAGAACCTAATAATTGTATGATACAATATTGTTCTGCTCCAGGAAGACATCCAGGCCTCTCTTGAACCCCTCGACTGAGTTCGCCATCACCACCTCCTCAGGCAAGCAATTCCAGATTCTCACTGCCCTAACAGTAAAGAATCCTCTTCTATGTTGGTGGAAAAACCTTCTCTCCTCCAGACGCAAAGAATGCCCCCATGTGCCCGTCACCTTCCTTGGTATAAACAGATCCTCAGCGAGATATTTGTATTGTCCCCTTATATACTTATACATGGTTATTAGATCGCCCCTCAGTCGTCTTTTTTCTAGACTAAATAATCCTAATTTCGCTAATCTATCTGGGTATTGTAGTTCTCCCATCCCCTTTATTAATTTTGTTGCCCTCCTTTGTACTCTCTCTAGTTCCATTATATCCTTCCTGAGCACCGGTGCCCAAAACTGGACACAGTACTCCATGTGCGGTCTAACTAGGGATTTGTACAGAGGCAGTATAATGCTCTCATCATGTGTATCCAGACCTCTTTTAATGCACCCCATGATCCTGTTTGCCTTGGCAGCTGCTGCCTGGCACTGGCTGCTCCAGGTAAGTTTATCATTAACTAGGATCCCCAAGTCCTTCTCCCTGTCAGATTTACCCAGTGGTTTCCCATTCAGTGTGTAATGGTGATATTGATTCCCTCTTCCCATGTGTATAACCTTACATTTATCATTGTTAAACCTCATCTGCCACCTTTCAGCCCAAGTTTCCAACTTATCCAGATCCATCTGTAGCAGAATACTATCTTCTCTTGTATTAACTGCTTTACATAGTTTTGTATTATTATCTGCAAATATCGATATTTTACTGTGTAAACCTTCTACCAGATCATTAATGAATATGTTGAAGAGAAACAGGTTCCAATACCGACCCATGCGGTACCCCACTGGTCACAGCGACCCAGTTAGAGACTATACCAGTAAAATCTACTGATAGACTATCAGGGCAAAGAATAAACAAATCTTCACAAAGGAATAGTCTGAAGAAACAAACCTGGGGTGAGGAGGAGAGACCCATCAGGTGTGAAGGTCAGCCTCCTAAAGAAAGATTTCATACTATCATCATGATACATCCGGTATGTTTTAGCCTGCAAGTGAGAAAAATTCATACATTTCAGAGCCTAAATTAAAGATTCACAAATCTCCATAAAAAAAACATAACGGAGAAACAACGTTCACTACAAAAACACGTGACAAAGAAAAATGATTAGCGTACCTCTCCCTCAGGGGTGGGGATAGCGGACGTCATCTTGCTGACGTTGAAGGCGACTCTCTTGGTTTCGGTCCTGTAGACTCTCATCACTCTGCGCACACAACAAACTGGTTGTATATTTCAATTCCAGTCTAAACTTGCAGAGGTGTTAATTTACAATAAATAAAACTATCAGAGAAGTACAACGTGCACTAATAAAGTGAACCGCTCTCGCTAATAAATCGTGTCATTCCTGCCATTAAATGTGACAAATGCCACGGAGGCTCCAAACAGTCCACAAATGGCACGTATCTATACGGATGCATGGGCAGAGCTTCGTAAAATCACCAATTTTTTTTATAGATTTAAAGTGATATAGATCAGTAAAAATAAATAAAAATGAAAAAGGGTCTGAATCCTTAAAGGGTTAAATTACTTCCTATCCTTACAGATGTTCGTGGCTATCAGTCCGATCACAAGCTGCCGTGGCTCTCCCAAACTGAGCGTGTCAGCCTTATCTATTTCTACGAGGCGGTGACTCTCGGGTCGTCATTCTGTGCATCGCAGTCTGATATCCACGGACGTCAGGAGACACAATAAGGCTTTGGTCTTTACTTTTTCCACACTCAGACAATATCAAGCACAATTCATCAGTTGCCCATTTGTTTTTTTAAATTATTATTTTGAAAGTCTCTTTATCTTTCTATTTGTTAACTTTTTGGCACCAAATTCATAAAAACGTTGAATATGTTCAATGAATTTTGTGCAAATAAAAAAAGTTTTATTTTTGCGACTTTGTCTTCACATGAAATGTTGCAAAATTTGTGCAAAAATTTCAGGTTCACATAAAAATCACTTCTAGAGGATAAATGGGGGACGCTGGAGTACAATTGTGACCTTTTTATTAAGTCACAATTGATGAAATCGGCAAAAAAATATCTGGAAACTACGAATTCTGCAAACATAAAAGAAATACAGCAAAATAATAAGAAAAAAAGGAGCAAATTAAGAGAAATTTGTTGCAAAAGAAAAATAGGCTGAAAATGTAATAATGAAGTGGGACCCAAAAAACTTTTCATTCAGTTCCTATAATATCCAACTAGTTCTCCTCCATTAATTCTGCGGCTACCATAAGAAAGCAAAGATTCTGGGATATGTGGTCCTCTGCCATAATTAAATATGTACCGGCTTCCCTGATTCAACAAAGCTTTTATGACAAAACTGGCATAAAAAGCTTTGAAAAGTTGAAAAAAAAATTTGAGCAATGAGAGGCTGCTCAAAAAAGGTTTGTAAGTTAACGATTTAATGCCATTTTCATCCAACTGGAGGAGCTTGGGTGGGATGGGGGCATAGCCATTTCTGCTTGTCAAATTCATGATGGGCGACGGCGTTCCTTACGCCTGAAACCTTACTCCAGTCTCTCCTGACTGGAGTAAGATGTGAGGCTCACAATACAGTACGTAGCAAGTCTCACCGGTCACAGCTCAGCGTGGCGATGTACTGTCCTAGAGGGTCCCAGGTGACTCCCTGCACGTAGCTCTTATGCTCATTAAATATACCGACTTTCTGGCCTGAAAAGGAGAGAAGTTCACATTATAGACGAGTCACCCGCTCTTATTCTGCAGTCTTATTCCTGCATGTGTTGAGGTTGTCGAATAGCTGCGAGACATGCAGCCACGAACATATATTTTGAGCACGCTGAAGATACTTTTAGCACCAGAGTATGTTCACTCATCCCTAGTAGAGATCCTTCAACATCGTCTATACCCAGCGATCAAGTAAAGAGCGGCTCTCCCATAATGGGTTGTAACATAAGGATAAGGGCTCATCTGTACCAGTTTTTTTTGGTCAATATGGAGGAAATTATTTTCCCTTTATGGACTATCCTTAACACTAGAAGTCCCAGAAATTTCGAGCTCCAAAGGTTCCAAAGGTATGAAGAAATGTTAAATGACCCCTCTCTGGGACTTCTAGTGTTAAAGGGATGCACTAAAGTCAATCTAAAATTTAATTCTAAATACCTATTTAGTGCCATAAACTAAACTATTTTCTGATATACTTGTATTAAAAATTCCCTACCTCAACTGCTTTTCTACTTTTTTATCCTATTTTTTGTGTGATGACACTTAATTTGAGAATTGCAGTGCATACTGGGATACTCAAATCAGGGGGCAGAGGCTGCGGTCACTGCCACTGCTCCTGCCCGAAAAGAAGTGTCATGAGTGATGCTCCTTTCAGGGGCTGTGCTCGCCCCTGCTGTGTCTCTTCCCTGCAACCTCTGCACAGTGACAGCGTCCGCTCTGTTGTCGGCTCAGATCAGTAATAATCAGCCAGCAAACTGCCGTTTCGGAATATCCGGCATGCAGGAGACTAGCGCTGTGACATCACTGGTCTACTGCATGCCAGTTTTTCTAACATCGCTCGATTGCCGGCTGAATTGATCCGAGCCGACAACAGAGCAAACGCTGTCACTGTGCAGATCGCACAGAAGGACGAGCACAGCCCCTGAAACGAGCGTCACTGATAACGCTAGAGATTCTCAAACAATGAGTCATCACACAGGAAATAGGAAAAAAATAGAATAGCAGTTAAGGAACGGCAGGGGATTTTTAATACAAGCATATTGAAAATAGCTTAGATTACAGCACTAAATAGATAGAGATTTAGAATGAAATTTAGTTTGATTTCAGGCCACCCCTTTTTTTTTTTTTTTTTAAATCAAACTTTTTATTGAAGAAAGCAAAAAGGATAAAATTACATACATAAGCATGCATTCATGCATTAGAGTACAAATGATAATACTTTCCCCATTTTTTAATAAATGTAAATGCACCAAACACATCCCTCCCCACTTCAATAACAAGAAAACCTTCCCCAACCTCCCCCCCCCCCCCCCAACAATCACGATTCTACAATCCTTATCCAATGCTGTACACTCTTTTATAACCCTAATATCCTATTTTTGACAAGTTCTGTGGAAGCCAATCTGGAAAAGTCCAACCAGCCCCCCAGATATTCTCATAGTGGTTCATGTTGCCTCTTTTCATGTATACGCTTCGCTCCATAAGGATTACAAAATTAACTCTATTTACAAATTCCTTCAGTTGAGCAGCAGCGTCAAAAACGCAGTGTCCAGATGTTACAGCATAGTGGAGGGGATTTCATGAAATCCCGTCTCCACTATGCGGTAAAAGACGCATGCAGCAAACCCGCGGAAACGGACATGCGGCGCGTCTTAAGAACGCAGCATGTCCTTACATTGCAGAAACAACGCAAGGACAGCGCAGGTGACCTGCCAATGACCTCAGGTGCAGATTTTGTCAGGATTTTACCTGCATAAAATCCTGAACGTGGACACATACCCTAATAGTTGCTTCCGTCACTCTTTCCACTAAATTTAGGACCACAATCCAAAATGCCTGTAATCTTGGACAAGACCATAGCATATGAAGAATATCAGCTTCATCCATCGTACATCTCGGACATCCAGAGTCCGCCCTTAGTCCAGCTTTTTTCATCCACACTCGTGTCCTGTATACCCTATGTATAGTCAATAACTGCGACACCCTTCTAGATTCACTTATAGATATTCTAGGGACAGATTGTAAAATCGACTCCCACTGATCATCCGATATGTCTCCCAAATCCCTTGTCCATTTGGATCTAGTCAATGGGTTTCTATCCAAAAACGTATCCAGCAATCCCCTGTAAATTAGCGATATAAGACCCCTAGTACCCCCCTATGGACCAAGTATATTCAGCATACTGTCACTCTGTATCACCATCGGTGACCTTCTCCACTGTCTAGAGAATGCATGTCGCAACTGCAGATACTGGTAGAACATATTATGCTCCAAAGGGAACTCTTTCCTTAAATGTCTCACCATCTGGCAGCTGCGACAGATACCATATACCTATTCTTCTCCACTGTCCAAAATTCCATAGACTTAGCACTTCAGTCAGCCGGGGGTCATACCAAATGGCTGTGTTTCTCCCCTCCATAGCTTTATTTTTTTCCACAGTTTTTCAAGTAACGCCAAAGTTGGAAACCTTTTAGGATTCAGACGAAATTTACCCGCATCCAGAGCAGCCAATAGCGGACCCCTCCCCACCACATGAGAAATAACCTTCCCCACTGAGCTTATAAGATCGTGATCCCCCCATCCCACCAAATGCTGGCACTGGGACCCGATGTAATACAACCATGGGTTGGGAAACGCCAAACCTCCATCATCTTTTGGATGTTGCAACAGTTCTAACTGAATACGTGCTTGACCTCCTTTCCATATCAAATCACGGAAAACGCCATTAATTTTGTAAAATCTATTTTGAGGCAGCCAAACCGGTGCATTGTGTAGCACATACAAAAGCTGAGGCATAAGTATCATCTTTATTAAGTTAGCACGCCCGGCCATTGTTAAGTTTAATTTCCTCCATGCCATAATTTTCTGTTTAAATTTACCTAGCAGCGGGTTCAAAGTAAGTCTTTCATAATCTTCAATATTATTTGACACCCAAGTAAGTAAATTCTGTAACCACTTGAACCGGAGTTGGCTGATCTCCTACAACAAGAGTCCCACCATCCAGCGGTAACAAAACGGACTTATCCCAGTTAATGCAGTTCCCAGATATACCGGCATGTTCGTCTAGAACCTTCATCACCGTCCCCAGGGAACCCTCCGCATCTCCCAAAAAATAGCAACATGTCGTCAGCATAGAGTGCCACTTATTCCTCATGTATCCCATATTTCAATCCTACAATATTTCGATCCCTTCTAATCACTGCCGCCAGTGGCTCTATTGCTACAGCAAACAATAAAGGGGATAAAGGGCATCCCTGTCGTGTGCCTCTAAACAAGGAAAACCCCTCAGACATTCGCCCACTAACACGTACCTTGGCCCTAGGAGCAGTATACAACGACTGAACCCATTTGGTAAACACTTCCCCAAAGCCCATGTGCTGGACGTAGCCCACAAGTATTTCCACTCTACGCTATCGAATGCCTTGGCCGCATCCAACGACGGGATCGCTCTATGCCCTTCACTATCTGCCTTCACTTGCATGTTAAAGCCGCCCCTTTAAAGAGACTCATCTTCTTTAATATAGTTTAAAAATTAGGCCATGGTAGCACCTTAAAAAAGGGGGGTGTCTGATGTTCTCCAGCAAGAAGGGGTCATCCTGGGACTCCTGCAGCCAAGTCATGAAGGAGCTATAGTACGTCTTCTGAAGGTTCTGTAGGAACTTAGACCATTGCAGTCAATCGGTGGCTGCAGCAGTCACCTGACAACGCACCTTCCCACTCACCAGAAGAGGAAGTCAGGAGATAAGTCGAGAATACCAGCCGCAGTGTGGAATTTTTGCACCATGATGACTCCATTTTTAAAATATGACAAAGCAGTGGACGCCCCTTTATGGTCAGCAATCAGTGTGTTATCAAAGGGGCAGCAGAACTGAGTGGATTCCTGCAGCTTCTCGAATGCAGTCCTAACACAGCTACATACCCATGACAGTGACTGTCAAGCTTTTCTACTTGTTGTGTAGAACCAATCCCACATTAATAGTCTATGCAACATATTAAGAAGAAAAAAAAAGTTTCATGGGTGGAGACGATAACCCGGAAGAATTGTTTGAGATGCTTAAAATCTATTTAAAAACGAAAAATAGCAAAAGGCAAATGTAACCCCACCTTTAACTATATCCCACATAATTGCTGAATTATCCACGGATGCAGACACCATGAAGTTGCTGTCCTGTGTCCAGCTAATGTCGTACACATCTTCCAAGTGACCCCTGCAAAAATGCAAAAAGAAATATTTAGATTTTGCCTTTCCGGAGGTTGTCTGCCAACATAAAAACGCAGGAAGGTTGAAAGAAAACTCAATATATTTTGTAGCATCTAGGGGCTAATAAACAATCCATAACAACACAATAATAATCTTTACTTTTATATAGCTCTAACATATTCCGCAGCACTTTACAGTTCGCACACATTATCATTGCTGTCGCCAATCGGGCTCACAACCTAAATTCCCTATCAGTATGTCTTTGGAATGTCGGAGGAAACCTGAGAACCCGGAGGAAACCCACGCAAACACGGGGAGAACATACAAACTCCTTACAGATGTTGGTGGGATTTGAACCCAGGACTCCAGCGCTGCAAGGCTGCAGTGCTAACCACTGCGCCACCGTGGTGCCCCACAGATCTAGAATACAGTGCTCAAAAAAAATATAATAAAATATATATATTTGCCCAAACTAACTCAGATTTCAGATGAAGACGCAGAGAGGAGGATGCGACTTCTTCTGATATTTAGACTCCTGCAAAGTCATGATGTTACGATAGATGTAATCACACAACATCATTATGACATTGAGGGGGGCCTAAAAATCACAGGAAGTGTCCAGGACCCCGGCATTCAAGTGCCAGCTGAGGTAGTTCACAATGCCCCGGTCTGGGTGCCATAGAATCCCAATGTGGACACCGGATCAGAGTTGTACAAATCCTTTTTTTTGCTCAACGCTAGCAAGAGACATTAATTGGATGAGGCCCTAAAACCAGATACCTTAGAGACTTAAAGACAGTCCAGTTTTCCTTGTTCAGCTCAGTTTCTTCTTCGTCGTTAAAAGGAGTGGATTCCAGTTCTTTGCTTTCGCTGAGTTTCCATAATAAAATGACGGCATCTGCGCAATAAAAGTAAAACATATTCCAGTTATCAGGAACTCAGAACATCTGACTGAACTCAGACACCAGAACCCTCGATTACCTGGAAATTCAGGGCAGTTTGTAGCTCAAGTATAGGACAGTTTTAAGAAATCTAGTCCCTACGCAAACATTTTTTAATCCCATCACGACATATGAGGTAAACTTATGTCACACGTCATGTCTCTGCGTTTGATGGGGACTCTCACGCCAAGCTCACATCTTTCTCCGCACATGACATGTGATCACGAGGCGCTGATGGGTTGTAATGACAGCTGGGGGTCTGCTGATGACCCTCGTGCCTTTCATTACGATCCTCCTGCAAACACCGACCTGTGGCTGGCGTTCATAGATCGTGATTTTCACTATATACAGCAGCGCTGATGCAGACGATTGCGGCTGCAAGTTCCCTAAGGGGACTAAGAAATACAGGAAAAAGTGAAGAAAAAAAAAAAGTAAAAAAACAAAATGTTCAAATACCTCCAATTTTACCAAATTAAAAATAAAGCAATGAAAAATTAAAAATACACATTTGGTATTCCTGCATTCGTAAAAGTGTGAGCAAAAATCTATAATACCGGTAAATGAATTAGTAAACGTCGTAATGAAGGGGGGGGGGGGGGGGGAGGCCAAAATAGTTTTTTTTCCCCATCGCCACATTGTAATAAACGGCGATCAAAACATTGTATCAGTAAAAAAGTCAGTTCAGGTTGCCAAAAAAATAAGCTCTCACCCAAACCCATATATCGAAAATTGAAAACATTACGGGTCTTAGAAAATGGTGACACAAGCATTTTTTTTTTTTTTTTTTTACAATTTCCGATTAAAAAACAAAACAAAACAAAGCTATACATGTTTGATATCTATGCAATCGTACCGATCTGGAGAAGTATATTACCAGGTCAGTTACATTATATAGTGAACTTGGGGAAAAAAAAAACCTCAAAACAAATTTTTGGAGGGAGAGGAAAAAACAAGAAAGAGAAAAAAAAAAAGAAAAAGAAAAAAAAAGGAAAATCCCCATGTGATGACCGTTAAACTCGAACATTTTACTCATATGGGTAAAATCACTCTGGTTCCACGGTCCTGAGCACTATAACAGTCTGGTGTGTCGGGGGCGTGACCGGATGTGGAGCTGAGCGGACGTGCGAGGCTCGAGCTCCCTAACCACCAGCTATCATAAGCGGCCCAAAGCACAGTGAGGTGACCGGAGGAGGTCAGATCTGAAGATAAGATAAGCCAGGCGGTGGTGCACTCCAGGAATGAAGCGAGGGAGAAGGAGGGGGCAGGCGCCCAGCAGGGTCCAGGTCTTTGAAGCGATGGGTAGTTGGATCCAAGATGGCGACCGCAACTCTCACCACGCGGCCGCCGGCAGCAGCAGGAGTGATGGCAGTGTGAAGCAAAGGTCAGAGCTGCACAGTGAATCACTCCACCAGCCCCAAACTCCCAGCAAAACTGAAAGATCCCTGAGCACACAGAGCTATTCACCAACGCTGCAGTCCCTGCTTTTCCCCCCTGCTAGGAATGCTGAAGGTTCAGAGCCTGAAGATTTACAGCCACTAAACACAGCCCTGACCGTCTCCTCAGACTCTCCTATTACAGACTCCAATTCTGCCCCTGTCACTGTAGCCACACTCAAATCCCTGCTGGGAGACCTGAAGCAAGCCATTCATACTGATATCACAACGGCTTTCACTGAGCTACATAAAGAAATAACGCAGATTGGCGACAGAACCTCACACATAGAGGGGAAACTGGAGGAATATACTACGGCGCACAACCAACTAGTAGACGCGCATAATGAAGCGGACGAAGAAATCATGGCCCTAAAACTGAAGCTTGCAGACCTAGAAGACCGATCCAGGCGCAATAACCTACGTTTCAGAGGAATCCCTGAGAGTGTGTCAGCGGATACACTAAAGGAGTTTCTAATGGACTTCTTCACAATTCTGGTGCCGTCAGCAGAACAGAGGGACCTGCTGATTGACAGGGCACATCGGATCCCCAAACCAAAGTCTGCTCCCAGCTCCGCACCGCGAGACGTGATAGCCAGGCTGCACTTCTACCATTTCAAGGAGGCAGTGACCAAGTCAGCGTCAGCAAAGCAAGAACTTCCAGAAAGATTCCGGAACATTCTGGTGTTCACCGACTTGTCTGCGACAACCCTGAACAGAAGGCGAGAATTCTCATCCGCAACCAAGATTCTACGGGACAACAGTATTGTCTACAAGTGGGGATATCCAGTAAAGCTCATCGTGACGAAAAACGGAACTTCACACGTCCTTGCGTCTCCCAGAGAGGCCATGACCCTGCTCCAGGAATGGTCCCTGACATCAGTGGATGAAGATACCAGCTCCCCACTAAAGAAAAGACCCCCGACACTGAACAAAGAATGGACCTGATTCTCACGCAAGTACTCTGTTACCATATGTATCCCCTGTGTGCCTATGCCAGGACACCACACTGTTATTTTTTTGCCTGGCTGGCAGGTTGAAGGGGCATGAGAATATTGCTTTCGTTTTTTCTATTCTCTCCACCCCTTTAATACTGGATAGGAACGACTATCCAGTTGGTTCACATAGAACCGGACTCTGAGTTGTACAAGTTGTACTTGTTCTGGTTGTTGTTAATTACTTTAACCCCTTTGTTTCCCTTATTATTATCCTGTATCTGGTGACTGATTGAATTTTTTTTTCTTTTTTGTAACTGATGGTATTTCAAATATCTAGCATTAATGTGAAAGGCCTAAACAGCCCTTTCAAGAGATCGTTATTATGGAAGGAAGCCCAGGCACTCAAAGCGGACATACTATGTGTCCAAGAAACTCATTTAAATCGTGATGATACCCATAGACTACAACATAAAAATTACCCCCATATCTATGTGTCATATGCGGCGAAAAAGAAGAGAGGGGTAGCGATTGCAATAAAAGACACTGTAGCGTTCCAGCTTGTTGATAGCGTTCTGGATGATGAAGGCAGATATGTAATATTGATATGTAGTATCAATAACAAGGTGTATACAATTGCATCTATATATGCACCCAATACAGGTCAAATCACTTTTATTAAAGACCTCATAACTAAATTATCCAAAATAAAACAAGGATCCCTGCTAATCTGTGGAGATTTTAACCTCGTCCCGATCCCCAACATAGACAAATCTTGGTGCTCAAAGAAAAAGTCCCAATCCCATGCGCTGTCCCAGTGTCTTATATCAGAAGAATTGTATGACACGTGGAGGGTCCTTCATGCTTCTGAAAGGGATTATACATATTACTCCCACCCACATAAAGTATATTCAAGAATAGATCTAATAGTAGTGGATAAATGGCTCCTACAAAATATACAATCAGCAAAAATTGGGAACATAACCTGGTCGGACCACGCTCCTGTAACATGCCAAATTTAAAGAGACGTACAATAATTTAACTTATTCTCCGTGGAGAATTAATAACTTCTTAATAGCCTCAGATAATATTAAATCCCAACTTAACGACCTTCTCCAGGAATTTTTTGATATCAATAGTACCCCTGACATATCCCCGACCACAGTGTGGTGCGCTCACAAGGCCTATATAAGAGGGCGGCTAATACAGATAGCAGCGCAACACAAAAAATTGAGAATGCGACAAATAGAAGAGCTCAATAAAAATATAGCAACAATGGAAAACATCCATAAACATAGCCCATCACCCACGGTATATAGGAAACTACAAAAGGCAAGATACGAACTATATCAGCTATTCCAATATAAATATGAGCATAATTTGAGGAGGAATAAAGCTAAATATTATTGGCAGGGGAATAAGGCGAGTAAAATACTTGCCAATAAGATTAAAGCGAGATTAACAAAGCAAAAAATAGCTCACATACAAGATGATCAAAAGAACAAAATATACAACCCTAAAGAAATTGCGAATACTTTCGCAAGATATTACTCCTCACTCTATAATCTCAAGACCGACAACCTTATCCCACAACCCAACGCTGAGCTAATTAATAATTTCCTGAATAGCATATCTTTACCCCAAATCCCAGAGGATAAATTGATGGCAATAAATCAACCTATAAGCCAAAAAGAAATCCAACAAACCATTCAGGCAACAAAAAATAATAAATCCCCAGGACCGGATGGTATAACTAATGAATACTTGAAGTTATTCAACCAAATATTGTCCCCACATCTATTATTAGTCTTCCAAAATATATTTGAAACAGGCAAAATACGAGAAGAAATGTTACAAGCGACTATAGTCCCTCTTCCCAAGCCAGGAAAAACTCCCGATCATCCAAGTAATTTCAGGCCAATATCCCTACTAAATACTGACCTCAAGCTGTACTCCAAAATCTTAGCAAATAGACTCTCCGATGTAATCCCTTCCCTGGTGCACAGAGACCAGGTTGGATTTATCAAATCTAGACAGACATTGGACGGCACCAGACGAATGATTGACCTCATCCATGTGGCGGGGAGCGACCGGACGCCTTCTCTGCTCCTATCCCTGGACGCGGAGAAGGCGTTCGATCGGGTGCATTGGGGATACCTGTTTGAGGTTCTGGCCAGATTCGGATTTACGGGTAATATTGCTAAAGCAATCACTCTGCTATATTCTCACCCATCAGCATCGGTTTCTGTCTCTGGAATGATGTCGGACAGGTTTACTATTACTAACGGGACGAGACAGGGGTGTCCGCTATCACCCCTTATATTCGCTTTGGTGATTGAGCCTCTAGCGCAGAAAATTAGATCACACTCGATGATATCAGGAATTCAGGTGAATAAAACGGAACACAAAATAGGCTTATTTGCTGACGACATCATTCTAGCGTTAACAAACCCGACAGAATCATTACCGGCAGCAATGCAAGTAATCGATTCATATACTAAAATATCATATTATAAGCTGAACGTGTCTAAATGCCAGGTATTAAACCTGACCCCTCTCACAAAACACCCCAAAAGCTTTGAGAATAAGTACCCTTTTAAGTGGGAAAATGACCACATTGAGTATTTGGGTATTCGGCTGACACTCTCGGCAGATAAAATGCTATCACTGAATTATGAGTCTCTAAGGAAGAAAATCCAAACTGACATGTTACGTATGAAGAAACACGAACTATCATGGCTGGGCAGGATTGCATCGGTAAAAATGTTCATTCTCCCACAAATACTGTATTTGTTCCGCAATCTCCCCATCATATTCCCAATGAAAATATTAAAAGAGATTCAAGCAATGATTTTAAAATACATTTGGCAAGAGAGAAAACCCAGAGTCCAAGCGGACACGCTTTACATCCCTATGAGTAAGGGTGGCCTGGGGTGCCCCTCAGTGGTCCGGTACTACAGGGCCGCATTATTCGAACAGTTACGATTCATGTGGAATAATGATGATGATCGGCACTGGATAGCAATTGAAAAACATTTGATGAGAACCTCCAATGTCTCAGCTTTTTACCATGCACATCAAACTAAAGTCCCTAATAGAAACCTAAAAATGTCCCCAACAATAGACGCGGCTCTGGAGCTATGGAGTGTGTTGACTAATAAATTAGGCCTTATACAAACCGCATTCCTCAAAGCTCCTATAGAGACACTGGAGCATTGTATCCCGGACCTCAAACTTAAAAATTGGAATTTACCCAAAACCACCTCAATTGGGAACTTGTATGAGGGGGAGGAATTAATTACTTTTACATCATTGAGAGATAAATACAATGTTCCTCAAAGGGATTTTTACAAATATTTGCAGATGCGGCATTTCCTAACTGAAAGGAAAAAACAGATGCCTGCACCGCCATCTAAACTTTACTCTATGCTGATGAACCCGACATCACAGATTAGAGCGCTGTCCACAAGCTACGACTGTATGTTGGAGAATACTCTGCCCTCTCTAACTACATACCTGCAAAAGTGGGAAAAAGACCTAAACTGCACATTCACACCCGATCAGTGGAGGGCATCCTTCTTAATTATTGGAAGCCAATCTAAATGTACTAACCACATAGAAAACGCCAGGAAATTGTTATATCGGTGGTATTTCACTCCCAGTAGATTGTCCAGGATGTTCTGCAGTTCCCCAGACACGTGCTGGAGGTGTGGAGACCCCTGTGCAGACATGCTACATATATGGTGGAGTTGTGACAGAATTAGACGTCTGTGGGCAGCCATAGATCATCTGATGTTCCAGATTTGTGGTATACCGGTGACTCTTAATGCACAGCAGGCGTTACTCGCTATTGATTTGGACTCGTTTCCCTATGAGTTCCGTACAGTGATTGTACATATTATTGTAGCAACAAGACTCAAAATTGCTAGTTACTGGAAAAACTCCAGGTGCCCCTCACTGCCCGAGGTCGTATCACTGATCAACGAAAATTGCCTATCAGAAAAAATAATCGCTACATCTAATAATAATATAGCTCAATTTCAGAAAAAATGGAACAATTGGTTATCTTTCCGTTTAAATACCGTTCTTAAATGACTTTGCAGATTTGCATATAGAGAATGTGATTGGATAGTTATTGTAATGTCACCATTTCCCCTATCCTCTTCCCTTCCCTAATCCCCATAACGTTGTGTTAATTATTAAGAATTTAATGTCAATAAGATGTAATGCTTGACACAATTTGTAAATAAAAATTTATGTTTAAAAAAAAAAAAAAAAAAAAAAAAAAAACAGTCTGGTGTGTCGAAGGGAAAGTAATAATGCCGGCTTAGGCTAGGTTCACATTGCGTTAATGGGTTAACGCTAACGGACTGCGATGCACGGCGAAAATGTCGCAATTAACGCCGTGCAACGGGTCCGTTAGAGCACCCATTGACAGCAATGTGATTTTTAGCTGAAGCGCATGGCTAGCGCATGCCATTTTCGGCACGCGCTAGCGATGTGCTGTTCTCTTGTGACGGACCTCGGACGCTGCTTGCAGCGTCCGAGGCCCGTTCCTCGCTAGCGCAGATTGGGGATCTGCGCTAGCGGGGAGGGTGAACGCCGACCCTCTAGAAACATTGCGTTAGTTCAATCCGCTAGCGCTATGCGCTTAACGGATTGCCCTAACGCAATGTGAACCTAGCCTTTGCTCCTGCATTAACCAAAATGGCTGATAACAGGGAACAACAGAAAAGCAACATAACTGACAAAACATGTTTAGGTCTTTTGACAATTTTCGCTACATTCAAGAAACCAATGATTGAAACAATCCACCCGATGCTGAACGTAGACGAGCTGTAAATGAAAACCTTACCATCTCCACCCGATGCCAAAACCTCCCCGTTGGGAGAGAATCGCACAACGTTGACAGCCTTGGTGTGACGGGTGAGGCTGGCTAAGAACTCCACCATGGCTTTCCCCTTTTCATTTTTCTCCACTTTCCATAGCTGGAAAAAAGTCAATTGGGCAGAAAAATTAGTAAAGGCCCCTTCACATTAAGCGACGCTGCAGCGATACAGACAACGATCCGGATCGCTGCAGCGTCGCTGTTTGGTCGCTGGAGAGCTGTCACACAGACCGCTCTCCAGCGACCAACGATGCCGGTAACCAGGGTAAACATCGGGTAACTAAGCGCAGGGCCGCACTTAGTAACCCGATGTTTACCCTGGTTACCATCCTAAAAGAAAAAAAAACAAACACTACATACTTACCTACAGCCGTCTGTCCTCCAGCGCTGTGCTCTGCTCTCCTCCTGTACTGTCTGTGTGAGCACAGCGGCCGGAAAGCAGAGCGGTGACGTCGCTGACCGACGCTCACAGCCAGTACAGGAGGAGTGCAGAGCACAGCGCTGGAGAACAGACAGCGGTAGGTAAGTATGTACGGTTTGTTTTTTTTACTTTTAGGATGGTAACCAGGGTAAACATCGGGTTACTAAGCGCGGCCCTGCGCTTAGTTACCCGATGTTTACCCTGGTTACCAGTGAAGACATAGCTGGATCGGTGTCACACACGCCGATCCAGCGATGTCAGCGGGAGAGCCAGCGACCAAAGAAAGGTCTGGCCCTCTAGCCCCGACCAACGACAGCACAGCAGGATTCTGATCGTTGCTGTGTGTCAAACTAAACGATATCGCTAGCGACGACGCTGCAACGTCACGGATTGCTAGCGATATCGTTTAGTGTGAAGGTACCTTAAGTCGTACAGAGGAGAGACCCACTCAGGAAAATTATCACCCACAATGTATACTGGGACGCTGGCACCGCTAAGATGTGTAAACTACTTTGCCCGGTTCACCAGGAGAAACCATTTGCCTTCTTCTGGTGGTCTTAGTCAGCATTCCTCGTCCCACCCAATAAACGTACCCGCACTGCAGTGTCCACCCCGGCGGAGGCCAGTCTGTTAATTTTGCTGTTGCCATGCTGAAAATCCACGCTGTAAACCGGCTCACGGTTGTGCCAGGAAATTTCACACGTGATGACTTTCATTCTGGATACAAAGAACAGACAGATTACTAAACTGGACATCCAAAAATGTCATTGATTCAGCCATATTGTAAAATTATCACATTCGGTCCCTACCCGGTACTAATGGTGGGACCACAGGGAGCCGTATTGGGACATATACATTTTTATTCAGCTAGTACTAAATGGGCCCTCCCAGCAATAAAGGTCTATAAAATGAAAAATGGCAAAACATATATGGTAATTCTAAATTATTTTAGCAGTTTCTGTGCTCTTATCAGAAAACCAGATCCTGAATCGAGGAGTCACTATAAGTGATAAGCGAACGTGCTGGGATAAGGTGTTATCTGATTATGCTCATGTGCCAACCGAGAGGCTTCGGTGTGCTCAAAAAATATGTTCGAGTCCCCGCGGCTGCATGTCTCGCGGGTGTACGACAGTCGCCACACATGCAGGGATTGTCTAACAAACATGCAATCCCTGAATTTGTTGCGCCTGTCGAACGGATTCGGGAACTCGAACATATTATTTGAGCACGTCAATGACCCCCATTCAGCACCCGACCATGGTCATTCATCATTAGCAACTATACGATGTGATCCAGTCCCCATAAGCCTCTGCCGAAAATGAGGACAGCGGTGGTCCCCACCTTTTGAGGCCGAGTTCAGATCAAGAGACCTGCGGTCCTTGTGGGATTCGTGGTCTGCGCTCGGACAGTGAAGCTCTGATGTGTGAAGGTCGTCTCAGATCACCACCAGCCACAACACGGCCCCCTACTACAGATGAAATATTCACGTGTTCTTTATAGGGAGAGGGGAGAAAGCAAACAACAAAAAGCCTCGTCTTCTATCCTATAAGGACCAAGCATCAGGCATGGGGATATAATCAATATGCCTGATCTTTGTATCTCCCTAAAACTGCGGTCAAAGGAAACAGCCAAATATCCGTGAGGTAGTAGAATAGTTCGGACTTTTATCTTACGTGTACGAGCTCAAAGAGTCTACAAGACATCATCAGGGTAGAAAATTGGTGCAGAGGGGGATCTCATGGATTGGGGAACTGGTTTTTGCACACATCCAGTCAATAATGTATGTAAATAAATATAATTTTAACAACCTTCTGACATGGCATACTTCTGATCAGTGGGGGGTCCAAGTGCTTAACCCCTTTCTGACCTCGTACGGGATAGTACGTCCGAGGTCAGATCCCCTGCTTTGATGCGGGCTCCGGTGGTGAGCCCGCATCAAAGCCGGGACATGTCAGCTGTTTTGAACAGCTGACATGTGCCCGTAATAGGTGCGAGCAGAATCGCGATCTGCCCGCGCCTATTAACTAGTAACTAACTAGTAACTAACAGACAGCGGCATTTAACTACTGGGCGGCCGGAAATGATGTCATCGCCGACCCCAGTCACATGATTGGGGGTCGGCGATGCTTCAGAATTGTAACCATAGAGGTCCTTGAGACCTCTATGGTTACTGATCGCTGGCAGCTGTGAGCACCACCCTGTGGTCGGCGCTCACAGCACACTTGATTTTCAGCTACATAGCAGCGATCAGCAGATTGCTGCTATGTAGCAGAGGTGATCGTGCTGTGCCTGCTTCTAGCCTCCCATGGAGGCTATTGAAGCACGGCAAAAGTTAAAAAAAAAAAAAAAAAAAAAATGTGAAAAAAAATAAAAAAAATATAAAAGTTTAAATCACCCCCCTTTCTCCCCAATCAAAATAAATCAATAAAAAAAAAAAATCAAACCTACACATATTTGGTATCGCCGCACTCAGAATCGCTCGATCTATCAACTAAAAAAAGCAATAACCTGATCGCTAAACAGCGTAGCGAGAAAGCCAAACAAAAAACAAGTGTGGGATTGCACTTTTTTGCAATTTCACCGCACTTGGAATTTTTTTCCCGTTTTCTAGTACACGACATGCTAAAACCAATGATGTCGTTCAAAAGTACAACTCGTCCCGCAAAAAATAAGCCCTCACATGGCCAAATTGACGGAAAAATAAAAAAGTTATGGCTCTGGGAAGGAGAGGAGTGAAAAACGAAAAATCCCAAGGTCATGAAGGGGTTAAAGTTGCTCAAAAGGTGGGACTGAAGCTCTGAGCCTTTTTGGGCCCCTTTGTCTTCTACATTGCGATCACAGCGTACGGATTCATGGCAAGTCTACAAATCCGTATATATCAGCTCTCCACGCAAAGGCAAGGTGCCGGCGAGCTTATTTTTTGTCAGCCGGAAAAAAAATCAGAGCAATAATGAAAATGACACTGATCAGAGATTGATCCAATTCTCTCAGATGAAGATAAAATGGAGAAAAAAAAATGTCTCCATCTTCTTCATCGTGTCAGTCTGTGGAAATCATCCGAGTGCAGTCCGACGCTTCCCACGCACTCATTGACTTGCATGGCCGAATGCAATCTGAATATGTGATCAGACTCGGGCATGCAGCCATGTTTTCCTCCGAGGTAAGAAAAATTGCACATGTGCACGGTCCAATAGAACATTAATCCGGGCGAGATCTGATATTTTGTCAGATCACACTTGGACCAATAATACGTTTGCCCTAAAAGATCGCACTTTGCCCCCAGCACCCAATCAAAAGTTGTGACATCGCACAAGTTTAATGAAATTGTGAATTCCACAACGTTCTGCTTAACTAGACTTATCCATTCTTAGCTCTCTTTGCTGTTGGTGAATGAGCATCCTCTCGCTTACATTGTTGCACTGTGGACCGGACACTGATACATTGTAACAATTGAGTGACTATGTCTCGAGTTACAGAGCATCAGATACATCCTGAATCACCACAGCTCTCGGTATCCGGGTCTGAAGTGATAATATTTTGATGTGGACATGCGATTAATTATTTTATCTGCATCCGGTCACTGCACACGATGGCGGCTGTAGTCCCTCCCCACGAGCAGCGGCGTCAGGGAAGATATAACATCATTTTCTCCCTGCAGCTGCTGACTACACGCAATGGCTGCTGTAATCCCTCCCTGCGAGCGGCAGCACGGAGGATGTCACTTTATTTTCTCCCTGCAGCTGCTCACATCTGATCACTACACGTGATGGCAGCTGTAATCCCTCCCTGCGAGCGGCAGCACGGAGGATGTCACTTTATTTTCTCCCTGCAGCTGCTCACATCTGATCACTACACGTGATGGCAGCTGTAATCCCTCCCTGCGAGCGGCGGCACAGAGGATGTCACTTTATTTTCTCCCTGCAGCTGCTCACATCTGATCACTACACGTGATGGCAGCTGTAATCCCTCCCTGCGAGCGGCGGCACGGAGGATGTCACTTAATTTTCTCCCTGCAGCTGCTGCTCTAGATAACTGTGCGCACAGGGTTTATGCCTATTAACCTGCAGATTACTCCTATATCTGCAGGTCAGCAGCATTTCTGGAGACCACAGGTTGCCGCCACCACCTTTAACCCCTTACCGGCATCGGACGTACTATACCGTCCGATGCCGGCTCCCCTGCTTTGAGGCAGGGCTCCGCAGTGAGCCCGCACCAAAGCCGGGACATGTCAGCTGTTTTGAACAGCTGACATGTGCCCATAATAGGCGCGGGCAGAATCGCGATCTGCCCGCACCCATTAACTAGTTAAATGCCGCTGTCAAACGCAGACAGCGGCATTTAACTACCGCTTCCGGCCGGGCGGCCGGAAATGACGTCATCGCTGACCCCCGTCACATGATCGGGGGTCGGCGATGCTTGTGAATGGTAACCATAGAGGTCCTAGAGACCTCTATGGTTACTGATTGCCCGTCGCTGTGAGCGCCACCCTGTGGTCGGCGCTCACAGCACACGTGCAATTCTGCTACATAGCAGCGATCAGCAGATCGCTGCTATGTAGCAGAGCCGATCGTGCTATGCCTGCTTCTAGACTTTCATGGAGGCTATTGAAGCATGGCAAAAGTTAAAAAAAAAAGTTTAAAAAAATGTGAAAAAAATTAAAAAAACATAAAAGTTTAAATCACCCCCCTTTCGCCCCAATCAAAATAAATCAATAAAAAAAATATCAAATCTACGCATATTTGGTATCGCCGCGCTCAGAATCGCCCAATCTATCAATTAAAAAAAAGTATTAACCTGATCGCTAAACAGCGTAGCGGGAAAAAAACTCGAAACGCCAGAATTACGTTTTTTTGGTCGCCGCGACATTGCATTAAAATGCAATAACGGGCGATCAAAAGAACGTATCTGCACCAAAATGCTATCATTAAAAACGTCATCTCGGCACGCAAAAAATAAGCCCTCAACCGACCCCAGATGATGAAAAATGGAGACGCTACGAGTATCGGAAAATGGCGCAATTTTTTTTTTTTTAGCAAAGTTTGGAATTTTTTTTCACCACTTAGATAAAAAATAACCTAGACATGTTAGGTGTCTATGAACTCGTAGTGACCTGGAGAATCATAATGGCAGGTCATTTTTAGCATTTAGTGAACCTAGCAAAAAAGCCAAACAAAAAAAACAAGTGTGGGATTGCACTTTTTTTGCAATTTCACCGCACTTGGAATTTTTTTCCAGTTTTCTAGTACACGACATGCTAAAACCAATGATGTCGTTCAAAAGTACAACTCGTCCCGCAAAAAATAAGCCCTCACATGGCCAAATTGACGGAAAAATAAAAAAGTTATGGCTCTGGGAAGGAGGGGAGCGAAAAACGAACACGGAAAAACGAAAAATCCCCCGGTCATGAAGGGGTTAAGTCATAAATTTTGGATTTCTGAAATATCATTAAAGGGGTTTCCCTGAAAAAAAAAAATTAGGCATTCATGTTTTTAAAATAACAGAGGACACGATGGTCTCCTGTCAGCCCCCGGGAATTCAGTGCAGCACACCCAGGAGATCTGCAATAACTAGAGGTGGACAGGAGCCACTAAAGAAAAGGATTGGCTGCAGCGTTCAGGTGACTGGAGGAGCGTGTGATTGACATCCCGACAGTGCAGGGCTCCACAGCAGCGTGCACGAGTATAACAGACGGGGAGCAGTATTATTTCCCCCAGAATCAGAGCAGTCCTGCAATCTCATGACATGACTAATACGTCACACGCTGGGTACCAGTGCGCACCAAGCCCGGGGAGGACGCCAAGAGTGTGACACAGCCGACGCCTGCCTGCTCCGATCTCAGCTGGTTATCTACAGGTGAGCACCGACAGCTGCATCTATATGGCGCCATCGCAGGTGATCAAATGGGTCGTCATTACTGAAGGAGTGTGCTGGAAGGACGTCACCTGCCATCTTATCCCTCACGTTGAGGGGGGAATAAAGTTTTGACTTTTGGAAGAAAGGAGGGGGGGGGGAACTAAATTGGTTGCAGCGGGAAGGGGTTAAATAGTTATCCCTGCAGTCCTATGTAAATCTATAGAAATGTTATGTCAAAAAATAGGATTAGTCGTCCTGATTGATAAAACGCAGCAACTGATAAGCCAACATTACTCTGAGCAGGAGGAGGCTGGGAGTTGTAGTCCATGGTGTCATTTACAAGAGGAAGAGGTCACAGTGCTGCAGTCAGGGAGGAAAACACACACATATATATATATATATATATATATATATATATACATATACTTATACTATATACATATACTATATATATATATATATATATATATATATATATATATATATATACACACACACACATATACATATATATATACTATATACACACTATATACATATATATATATATATATATACACATACATACATAGATATACTATATACACACTATATACATATATATACATACATAGATATACTATATACACACACACACATATATATATATATCTTCACATGCAGGGTGTGTGTATATATATATATATATATATATATATACACACACACACAGACACACATACATATATATACACACTATATACATACATATATATATACACACACACATACATACATAGATATACTATATACACACTATATACATATATATATACACACACTATATACACACATACATACATAGATATACTATATACACTATATACATATATATATATACCCACATACATACATAGATATACTATATACACACACACACATATATATATATATATATCTTCACATGCAGGGTGTGTGTGTGTATATATATATATAAAACATACACAAGTCTCCTCACATAAGTATATACACACACATTATAAATCACCTCACATACATTTATACACACCCATACAGTGTGTGTTATTATATATATTTATTATATACACACATATCTCCTCACATACATATATATATATATCTCCCTGTATAGAGCACAGCCAGCTCTGCCCGGTGATCCCCGCACACTACATCCCTCCGTGTCCTGCTCGGTGCCGGGAGAGCGCGCTTCTTACCTCTCCGCCTGAGTTTTGACTGCAGACACTTTCCCGCCCGCGCTCTCTGTCCCGTCACCCGGAGTCTCGGAGTCTGCAGCGCCACCTGGCGGCGGGGAGGAGCAGTGCGGCCGCTGTGTGCAGAGGAGGAATCTGCGGCTGCTGCTTATGGGGAGCGGTAAGGAGACCAGCACCCAGATATACAGCACCTCCCCCCAGAAGTGCAAGCCACAGAGTGCCCCCATATACAGTGCAAACCACAGAGTGCCCCCATATACAGTGCAAACCACAGAGTGCCCCCATATACAGTGCAAACCGCAGAGTGCCCCCATATACAGTGCAAACCACAGAGTGCCCCCATATACAGTGCAAACCGCAGAGTGCCCCCATATACAGTGCAAACCACAGAGTGCCCCCATATACAGTGCAAACCACAGAGTGCCCCCATATACAGTGCAAACCACAGAGTGCCCCCATATACAGTGCAAACCGCAGAGTGCCCCCATATACAGTGCAAACCACAGAGTGCCCCCATATACAGTGCAAACCGCAGAGTGCCCCCATATACAGTGCAAACCACAGAGTGCCCCCATATACAGTGCAAACCGCAGAGTGCCCCCATATACAGTGCAAACCACAGAGTGCCCCCATATACCGTGCAAACCACAGAGTGCCCCCATATACAGTGCAAACCACAGAGTGCCCCCATATACAGTGCAAACCGCAGAGTGCCCCCATATACAGTGCAAACCGCAGAGTGCCCCCATATACAGTGCAAACCACAGAGTGCCCCCATATACAGTGCAAACCACAGAGTGCCCCCATATACAGTGCAAACCACAGAGTGCCCCCATATACAATGCAAACCGCAGAGTGCCCCCATATACAGTGCAAACCACAGAGTGCCCCCATATACAGTGCAAACCACAGAGTGCCCCCATATACAGTGCAAACCACAGAGTGCCCCCATATACAGTGCAAACCACAGAGTGCCCCCATATACAGTGCAAACCACAGAGTGCCCCCATATACAGTGCAAACCGCAGAGTGCCCCCATATACAGTGCAAACCACAGAGTGTCCCCATATACAGTGCAAACCACAGAGTGCCCCCATATACAGTGCAAACCACAGAGTGCCCCCATATACAGTGCAAACCGCAGAGTGCCCCCATATACAGTGCAAACCACAGAGTGCCCCCATATACAGTGCAAACCACAGAGTGCCCCCATATACAGTGCAAACCACAGAGTGCCCCCATATACAGTGCAAACCACAGAGTGCCCCCATATACAGTGCAAACCACAGAGTGCCCCCATATACAGTGCAAACCACAGAGTGCCCCCATATACAGTGCAAACCACAGAGTGCCCCCATATACAGTGCAAACCGCAGAGTGCCCCCATATACAGTGCAAACCGCAGAGTGCCCCCATATACAGTGCAAACCACAGAGTGCCCCCATATACAGTGCAAACCGCAGAGTGCCCCCATATACAGTGCAAACCACAGAGTGCCCCCATATACAATGCAAACCACAGAGTGCCCCCATATACAGTGCAAACCACAGAGTGCCCCCATATACAGTGCAAACCACAGAGTGCCCCCATATACAGTGCAAACCACAGAGTGCCCCCATATACAATGCAAACCACAGAGTGCCCCCATATACAGTGCAAACCACAGAGTGCCCCCATATACAGTGCAAACCGCAGAGTGCCCCCATATACAGTGCAAACCACAGAGTGCCCCCATATACAGTGCAAACCACAGAGTGCCCCCATATACAGTGCAAACCGCAGAGTGCCCCCATATACAGTGCAAACCACAGAGTGCCCCCATATACAGTGCAAACCACAGAGTGCCCCCATATACAGTGCAAACCACAGAGTGCCCCCATATACAGTGCAAACCACAGAGTGCCCCCATATACAGTGCAAACCACAGAGTGCCCCCATATACAGTGCAAACCACAGAGTGCCCCCATATACAGTGCAAACCACAGAGTGCCCCCATATACAGTGCAAACCGCAGAGTGCCCCCATATACAGTGCAAACCACAGAGTGCCCCCATATACAGTGCAAACCACAGAGTGCCCCCATATACAGTGCAAACCGCAGAGTGCCCCCATATACAGTGCAAACCACAGAGTGCCCCCATATACAATGCAAACCACAGAGTGCCCCCATATACAGTGCAAACCACAGAGTGCCCCCATATACAGTGCAAACCACAGAGTGCCCCCATATACAGTGCAAACCACAGAGTGCCCCCATATACAATGCAAACCACAGAGTGCCCCCATATACAGTGCAAACCACAGAGTGCCCCCATATACAATGCAAACCACAGAGTGCCCCCATATACAGTGCAAACCACAGAGTGCCCCCATATACAGTGCAAACCACAGAGTGCCCCCATATACAGTGCAAACCACAGAGTGCCCCCATATACAGTGCAAACCACAGAGTGCCCCCATATACAGTGCAAACCACAGAGTGCCCCCATATACAGTGCAAACCACAGAGTGCCCCCATATACAGTGCAAACCACAGAGTGCCCCCATATACAGTGCAAACCACAGAGTGCCTCCATATACAGTGCAAACCACAGAGTGCCCCCATATACAGTGCAAACCGCAGAGTGCCCCCATATACAGTGCAAACCACAGAGTGCCCCCATATACAATGCAAACCACAGAGTGCCCCCATATACAGTGCAAACCACAGAGTGCCCCCATATACAGTGCAAACCACAGAGTGCCCCCATATACAGTGCAAACCGCAGAGTGCCCCCATATACAATGCAAACCACAGAGTGCCCCCA
Source organism: Ranitomeya imitator (assembly GCF_032444005.1). NCBI lineage: Eukaryota > Metazoa > Chordata > Amphibia > Anura > Dendrobatidae > Ranitomeya > Ranitomeya imitator. The sequence continues at coordinate 37,080,286 of NC_091284.1, forward strand.
TATACAGTGCAAACCACAGAGTGTCCCCATATACAGTGCAAACCGCAGAGTGCCCCCATATACAGTGCAAACCACAGAGTGCCCCCATATACAATGCAAACCACAGAGTGCCCCCATATACAGTGCAAACCACAGAGTGCCCCCATATACAGTGCAAACCACAGAGTGCCCCCATATACAGTGCAAACCGCAGAGTGCCCCCATATACAATGCAAACCACAGAGTGCCCCCATATACAGTGCAAACCACAGAGTGTCCCCATATACCGTGCAAACCGCAGAGTGCCCCATATACAGTGCAAACCGCAGAGTGCCCCCATATACAGTGCAAACCACAGAGTGCCCCCATATACAGTGCAAACCACAGAGTGCCCCCATATACAGTGCAAACCGCAGAGTGCCCCCATATACAGTGCGAACCACAGAGTGTCCCCATATACAGTGCAAACCGCAGAGTGCCCCCATATACAGTGCAAACCGCAGAGTGCCCCCATATACAATGCAAACCACAGAGTGCCCCCATATACAGTGCGAACCACAGAGTGTCCCCATATACAGTGCAAACCGCAGAGTGCCCCCATATACAGTGCAAACCGCAGAGTGCCCCCATATACAGTGCAAACCGCAGAGTGCCCCCATATACAGTGCAAACCGCAGAGTGCCCCCATATACAGTGCAAACCACAGAGTGCCCCCATATACCGTGCAAACCACAGAGTGCCCCCATATACCGTGCAAACCACAGAGTGCCCCCATATACCGTGCAAACCGCAGAGTGCCCCCATATACAGTACAAACCACAGAGTGCCCCCATATACAGTGCAAACCGCAGAGTGCCCCCATATACAGTGCAAACCGCAGAGTGCCCCCATATACAGTGCAAACCGCAGAGTGCCCCCATATACAGTGCAAACCGCAGAGTGCCCCCATATACAGTACAAACCACAGAGTGCCCCCATATACCGTGCAAACCACAGAGTGCCCCCATATACCGTGCAAACCACAGAGTGTCCCCATATACCGTGCAAACCACAGAGTGTCCCCATATACAGTGCAAACCACAGAGTGTCCCCATATACAGTGCAAACCGCAGAGTGCCCCCATATACAGTACAAACCACAGAGTGCCCCCATATACAGTGCAAACCACAGAGTGCCCCCATATACCGTGCAAACCACAGAGTGTCCCCATATACAGTGCAAACCACAGAGTGTCCCCATATACAGTGCAAACCGCAGAGTGTCCCCATATACAGTGCAAACCACAGAGTGCCCCCATATACAGTGCAAACCGCAGAGTGCCCCCATATACAGTACAAACCACAGAGTGCCCCCATATACCGTGCAAACCACAGAGTGCCCCCATATACAGTGCAAACCACAGAGTGCCCCCATATACCGTGCAAACCGCAGAGTGCCCCCATATACAGTGCAAACCGCAGAGTGCCCCCATATACAGTGCGAACCGCAGAGTGCCCCCATATACAGTGCAAACCACAGAGTGCCCCCATATACAGTGCAAACCACAGAGTGTCCCCATATACAGTGCAAACCACAGAGTGTCCCCATATACAGTGCAAACCACAGAGTGCCCCCATATACAGTGCAAGCCGCAGAGTGCCCCCATATACAGTGTGAACCGCAGAGTGCCCCCATATACAGTGCAAACCACAGAGTGTCCCCATATACAGTGCAAACCACAGAGTGTCCCCATATACAGTGCAAACCACAGAGTGCCCCCATATACAATGCAAACCACAGAGTGCCCCCATATACAGTGCAAACCACAGAGTGCCCCCATATACAGTGCAAACCACAGAGTGTCCCCATATACAGTGCAAACCACAGAGTGCCCCCATATACAATGCAAACCACAGAGTGCCCCCATATACAGTGCAAACCACAGAGTGCCCCCATATACAGTGCAAACCACAGAGTGCCCCCATATACAGTGCAAACCACAGAGTGCCCCCATATACAGTGCAAACCACAGAGTGCCCCCATATACAGTGCAAACCACAGAGTGCCCCCATATACAGTGCAAACCACAGAGTGCCCCCATATACAGTGCAAACCGCAGAGTGCCCCCATATACAGTGCAAACCGCAGAGTGCCCCCATATACAGTGCAAACCGCAGAGTGCCCCCATATACAGTGCAAACCACAGAGTGCCCCCATATACAGTGCAAACCGCAGAGTGCCCCCATATACAGTGCAAACCACAGAGTGCCCCCATATACAATGCAAACCACAGAGTGCCCCCATATACAGTGCAAACCACAGAGTGCCCCCATATACAGTGCAAACCACAGAGTGCCCCCATATACAGTGCAAACCACAGAGTGCCCCCATATACAATGCAAACCACAGAGTGCCCCCATATACAGTGCAAACCACAGAGTGCCCCCATATACAGTGCAAACCGCAGAGTGCCCCCATATACAGTGCAAACCACAGAGTGCCCCCATATACAGTGCAAACCACAGAGTGCCCCCATATACAGTGCAAACCGCAGAGTGCCCCCATATACAGTGCAAACCACAGAGTGCCCCCATATACAGTGCAAACCACAGAGTGCCCCCATATACAGTGCAAACCACAGAGTGCCCCCATATACAGTGCAAACCACAGAGTGCCCCCATATACAGTGCAAACCACAGAGTGCCCCCATATACAGTGCAAACCACAGAGTGCCCCCATATACAGTGCAAACCACAGAGTGCCCCCATATACAGTGCAAACCGCAGAGTGCCCCCATATACAGTGCAAACCACAGAGTGCCCCCATATACAGTGCAAACCACAGAGTGCCCCCATATACAGTGCAAACCGCAGAGTGCCCCCATATACAGTGCAAACCACAGAGTGCCCCCATATACAATGCAAACCACAGAGTGCCCCCATATACAGTGCAAACCACAGAGTGCCCCCATATACAGTGCAAACCACAGAGTGCCCCCATATACAGTGCAAACCACAGAGTGCCCCCATATACAATGCAAACCACAGAGTGCCCCCATATACAGTGCAAACCACAGAGTGCCCCCATATACAATGCAAACCACAGAGTGCCCCCATATACAGTGCAAACCACAGAGTGCCCCCATATACAGTGCAAACCACAGAGTGCCCCCATATACAGTGCAAACCACAGAGTGCCCCCATATACAGTGCAAACCACAGAGTGCCCCCATATACAGTGCAAACCACAGAGTGCCCCCATATACAGTGCAAACCACAGAGTGCCCCCATATACAGTGCAAACCACAGAGTGCCCCCATATACAGTGCAAACCACAGAGTGCCCCCATATACAGTGCAAACCACAGAGTGCCCCCATATACAGTGCAAACCGCAGAGTGCCCCCATATACAGTGCAAACCACAGAGTGCCCCCATATACAATGCAAACCACAGAGTGCCCCCATATACAGTGCAAACCACAGAGTGCCCCCATATACAGTGCAAACCACAGAGTGCCCCCATATACAGTGCAAACCGCAGAGTGCCCCCATATACAATGCAAACCACAGAGTGCCCCCATATACAGTGCAAACCACAGAGTACCCCCATATACAGTGCAAACCGCAGAGTGCCCCCATATACAGTGCAAACCACAGAGTGCCCCCATATACAATGCAAACCACAGAGTGCCCCCATATACAGTGCAAACCACAGAGTGCCCCCATATACAGTGCAAACCACAGAGTGCCCCCATATACAGTGCAAACCACAGAGTGCCCCCATATACAGTGCAAACCGCAGAGTGCCCCCATATACAGTGCAAACCACAGAGTGTCCCCATATACAGTGCAAACCACAGAGTGCCCCCATATACAGTGCAAACCACAGAGTGCCCCCATATACAGTGCAAACCGCAGAGTGCCCCCATATACAGTGCAAACCACAGAGTGCCCCCATATACAGTGCAAACCACAGAGTGCCCCCATATACAGTGCAAACCACAGAGTGCCCCCATATACAGTGCAAACCACAGAGTGCCCCCATATACAGTGCAAACCACAGAGTGCCCCCATATACAGTGCAAACCACAGAGTGCCCCCATATACAGTGCAAACCACAGAGTGCCCCCATATACAGTGCAAACCGCAGAGTGCCCCCATATACAGTGCAAACCGCAGAGTGCCCCCATATACAGTGCAAACCACAGAGTGCCCCCATATACAGTGCAAACCGCAGAGTGCCCCCATATACAGTGCAAACCACAGAGTGCCCCCATATACAATGCAAACCACAGAGTGCCCCCATATACAGTGCAAACCACAGAGTGCCCCCATATACAGTGCAAACCACAGAGTGCCCCCATATACAGTGCAAACCACAGAGTGCCCCCATATACAATGCAAACCACAGAGTGCCCCCATATACAGTGCAAACCACAGAGTGCCCCCATATACAGTGCAAACCGCAGAGTGCCCCCATATACAGTGCAAACCACAGAGTGCCCCCATATACAGTGCAAACCACAGAGTGCCCCCATATACAGTGCAAACCACAGAGTGCCCCCATATACAGTGCAAACCGCAGAGTGCCCCCATATACAATGCAAACCACAGAGTGCCCCCATATACAGTGCAAACCACAGAGTACCCCCATATACAGTGCAAACCGCAGAGTGCCCCCATATACAGTGCAAACCACAGAGTGCCCCCATATACAATGCAAACCACAGAGTGCCCCCATATACAGTGCAAACCACAGAGTGCCCCCATATACAGTGCAAACCACAGAGTGCCCCCATATACAGTGCAAACCACAGAGTGCCCCCATATACAGTGCAAACCGCAGAGTGCCCCCATATACAGTGCAAACCACAGAGTGTCCCCATATACAGTGCAAACCACAGAGTGCCCCCATATACAGTGCAAACCACAGAGTGCCCCCATATACAGTGCAAACCGCAGAGTGCCCCCATATACAGTGCAAACCACAGAGTGCCCCCATATACAGTGCAAACCACAGAGTGCCCCCATATACAGTGCAAACCACAGAGTGCCCCCATATACAGTGCAAACCACAGAGTGCCCCCATATACAGTGCAAACCACAGAGTGCCCCCATATACAGTGCAAACCACAGAGTGCCCCCATATACAGTGCAAACCACAGAGTGCCCCCATATACAGTGCAAACCGCAGAGTGCCCCCATATACAGTGCAAACCGCAGAGTGCCCCCATATACAGTGCAAACCACAGAGTGCCCCCATATACAGTGCAAACCGCAGAGTGCCCCCATATACAGTGCAAACCACAGAGTGCCCCCATATACAATGCAAACCACAGAGTGCCCCCATATACAGTGCAAACCACAGAGTGCCCCCATATACAGTGCAAACCACAGAGTGCCCCCATATACAGTGCAAACCACAGAGTGCCCCCATATACAATGCAAACCACAGAGTGCCCCCATATACAGTGCAAACCACAGAGTGCCCCCATATACAGTGCAAACCGCAGAGTGCCCCCATATACAGTGCAAACCACAGAGTGCCCCCATATACAGTGCAAACCACAGAGTGCCCCCATATACAGTGCAAACCGCAGAGTGCCCCCATATACAGTGCAAACCACAGAGTGCCCCCATATACAGTGCAAACCACAGAGTGCCCCCATATACAGTGCAAACCACAGAGTGCCCCCATATACAGTGCAAACCACAGAGTGCCCCCATATACAGTGCAAACCACAGAGTGCCCCCATATACAGTGCAAACCACAGAGTGCCCCCATATACAGTGCAAACCACAGAGTGCCCCCATATACAGTGCAAACCGCAGAGTGCCCCCATATACAGTGCAAACCACAGAGTGCCCCCATATACAGTGCAAACCACAGAGTGCCCCCATATACAGTGCAAACCGCAGAGTGCCCCCATATACAGTGCAAACCACAGAGTGCCCCCATATACAATGCAAACCACAGAGTGCCCCCATATACAGTGCAAACCACAGAGTGCCCCCATATACAGTGCAAACCACAGAGTGCCCCCATATACAGTGCAAACCACAGAGTGCCCCCATATACAATGCAAACCACAGAGTGCCCCCATATACAGTGCAAACCACAGAGTGCCCCCATATACAATGCAAACCACAGAGTGCCCCCATATACAGTGCAAACCACAGAGTGCCCCCATATACAGTGCAAACCACAGAGTGCCCCCATATACAGTGCAAACCACAGAGTGCCCCCATATACAGTGCAAACCACAGAGTGCCCCCATATACAGTGCAAACCACAGAGTGCCCCCATATACAGTGCAAACCACAGAGTGCCCCCATATACAGTGCAAACCACAGAGTGCCCCCATATACAGTGCAAACCACAGAGTGCCTCCATATACAGTGCAAACCACAGAGTGCCCCCATATACAGTGCAAACCGCAGAGTGCCCCCATATACAGTGCAAACCACAGAGTGCCCCCATATACAATGCAAACCACAGAGTGCCCCCATATACAGTGCAAACCACAGAGTGCCCCCATATACAGTGCAAACCACAGAGTGCCCCCATATACAGTGCAAACCGCAGAGTGCCCCCATATACAATGCAAACCACAGAGTGCCCCCATATACAGTGCAAACCACAGAGTGTCCCCATATACAGTGCAAACCGCAGAGTGCCCCCATATACAGTGCAAACCACAGAGTGCCCCCATATACAATGCAAACCACAGAGTGCCCCCATATACAGTGCAAACCACAGAGTGCCCCCATATACAGTGCAAACCACAGAGTGCCCCCATATACAGTGCAAACCGCAGAGTGCCCCCATATACAATGCAAACCACAGAGTGCCCCCATATACAGTGCAAACCACAGAGTGTCCCCATATACCGTGCAAACCGCAGAGTGCCCCATATACAGTGCAAACCGCAGAGTGCCCCCATATACAGTGCAAACCACAGAGTGCCCCCATATACAGTGCAAACCACAGAGTGCCCCCATATACAGTGCAAACCGCAGAGTGCCCCCATATACAGTGCGAACCACAGAGTGTCCCCATATACAGTGCAAACCGCAGAGTGCCCCCATATACAGTGCAAACCGCAGAGTGCCCCCATATACAATGCAAACCACAGAGTGCCCCCATATACAGTGCGAACCACAGAGTGTCCCCATATACAGTGCAAACCGCAGAGTGCCCCCATATACAGTGCAAACCGCAGAGTGCCCCCATATACAGTGCAAACCGCAGAGTGCCCCCATATACAGTGCAAACCGCAGAGTGCCCCCATATACAGTGCAAACCACAGAGTGCCCCCATATACCGTGCAAACCACAGAGTGCCCCCATATACCGTGCAAACCACAGAGTGCCCCCATATACCGTGCAAACCGCAGAGTGCCCCCATATACAGTACAAACCACAGAGTGCCCCCATATACAGTGCAAACCGCAGAGTGCCCCCATATACAGTGCAAACCGCAGAGTGCCCCCATATACAGTGCAAACCGCAGAGTGCCCCCATATACAGTGCAAACCGCAGAGTGCCCCCATATACAGTACAAACCACAGAGTGCCCCCATATACCGTGCAAACCACAGAGTGCCCCCATATACCGTGCAAACCACAGAGTGTCCCCATATACCGTGCAAACCACAGAGTGTCCCCATATACAGTGCAAACCACAGAGTGTCCCCATATACAGTGCAAACCGCAGAGTGCCCCCATATACAGTACAAACCACAGAGTGCCCCCATATACAGTGCAAACCACAGAGTGCCCCCATATACCGTGCAAACCACAGAGTGTCCCCATATACAGTGCAAACCACAGAGTGTCCCCATATACAGTGCAAACCGCAGAGTGTCCCCATATACAGTGCAAACCACAGAGTGCCCCCATATACAGTGCAAACCGCAGAGTGCCCCCATATACAGTACAAACCACAGAGTGCCCCCATATACCGTGCAAACCACAGAGTGCCCCCATATACAGTGCAAACCACAGAGTGCCCCCATATACCGTGCAAACCGCAGAGTGCCCCCATATACAGTGCAAACCGCAGAGTGCCCCCATATACAGTGCGAACCGCAGAGTGCCCCCATATACAGTGCAAACCACAGAGTGCCCCCATATACAGTGCAAACCACAGAGTGTCCCCATATACAGTGCAAACCACAGAGTGTCCCCATATACAGTGCAAACCACAGAGTGCCCCCATATACAGTGCAAGCCGCAGAGTGCCCCCATATACAGTGTGAACCGCAGAGTGCCCCCATATACAGTGCAAACCACAGAGTGTCCCCATATACAGTGCAAACCACAGAGTGTCCCCATATACAGTGCAAACCACAGAGTGCCCCCATATACAGTGCAAACCACAGAGTGCCCCCATATACAGTGCAAACCACAGAGTGCCCCCATATACAATGCAAACCACAGAGTGCCCCCATATACAGTGCAAACCACAGAGTGCCCCCATATACAATGCAAACCACAGAGTGCCCCCATATACAGTGCAAACCACAGAGTGCCCCCATATACAGTGCAAACCACAGAGTGCCCCCATATACAGTGCAAACCACAGAGTGCCCCCATATACAGTGCAAACCACAGAGTGCCCCCATATACAGTGCAAACCACAGAGTGCCCCCATATACAGTGCAAACCACAGAGTGCCCCCATATACAGTGCAAACCACAGAGTGCCCCCATATACAGTGCAAACCACAGAGTGCCCCCATATACAGTGCAAACCACAGAGTGCCCCCATATACAGTGCAAACCGCAGAGTGCCCCCATATACAGTGCAAACCACAGAGTGCCCCCATATACAATGCAAACCACAGAGTGCCCCCATATACAGTGCAAACCACAGAGTGCCCCCATATACAGTGCAAACCACAGAGTGCCCCCATATACAGTGCAAACCGCAGAGTGCCCCCATATACAATGCAAACCACAGAGTGCCCCCATATACAGTGCAAACCACAGAGTACCCCCATATACAGTGCAAACCGCAGAGTGCCCCCATATACAGTGCAAACCACAGAGTGCCCCCATATACAATGCAAACCACAGAGTGCCCCCATATACAGTGCAAACCACAGAGTGCCCCCATATACAGTGCAAACCACAGAGTGCCCCCATATACAGTGCAAACCGCAGAGTGCCCCCATTTACAATGCAAACCACAGAGTGCCCCCATATACAGTGCAAACCACAGAGTGTCCCCATATACCGTGCAAACCGCAGAGTGCCCCATATACAGTGCAAACCGCAGAGTGCCCCCATATACAGTGCAAACCACAGAGTGCCCCCATATACAGTGCAAACCACAGAGTGCCCCCATATACAGTGCAAACCGCAGAGTGCCCCCATATACAGTGCGAACCACAGAGTGTCCCCATATACAGTGCAAACCGCAGAGTGCCCCCATATACAGTGCAAACCGCAGAGTGCCCCCATATACAATGCAAACCACAGAGTGCCCCCATATACAGTGCGAACCACAGAGTGTCCCCATATACAGTGCAAACCGCAGAGTGCCCCCATATACAGTGCAAACCGCAGAGTGCCCCCATATACAGTGCAAACCGCAGAGTGCCCCCATATACAGTGCAAACCGCAGAGTGCCCCCATATACAGTGCAAACCACAGAGTGCCCCCATATACCGTGCAAACCACAGAGTGCCCCCATATACCGTGCAAACCACAGAGTGCCCCCATATACCGTGCAAACCGCAGAGTGCCCCCATATACAGTACAAACCACAGAGTGCCCCCATATACAGTGCAAACCGCAGAGTGCCCCCATATACAGTGCAAACCGCAGAGTGCCCCCATATACAGTGCAAACCGCAGAGTGCCCCCATATACCGTGCAAACCACAGAGTGTCCCCATATACAGTGCAAACCACAGAGTGTCCCCATATACAGTGCAAACCGCAGAGTGCCCCCATATACAGTGCAAACCGCAGAGTGCCCCCATATACAGTACAAACCACAGAGTGCCCCCATATACCGTGCAAACCACAGAGTGCCCCCATATACCGTGCAAACCACAGAGTGTCCCCATATACCGTGCAAACCACAGAGTGTCCCCATATACAGTGCAAACCACAGAGTGTCCCCATATACAGTGCAAACCGCAGAGTGCCCCCATATACAGTACAAACCACAGAGTGCCCCCATATACAGTGCAAACCACAGAGTGCCCCCATATACCGTGCAAACCACAGAGTGTCCCCATATACAGTGCAAACCACAGAGTGTCCCCATATACAGTGCAAACCGCAGAGTGTCCCCATATACAGTGCAAACCACAGAGTGCCCCCATATACAGTGCAAACCGCAGAGTGCCCCCATATACAGTACAAACCACAGAGTGCCCCCATATACCGTGCAAACCACAGAGTGCCCCCATATACAGTGCAAACCACAGAGTGCCCCCATATACCGTGCAAACCGCAGAGTGCCCCCATATACAGTGCAAACCGCAGAGTGCCCCCATATACAGTGCGAACCGCAGAGTGCCCCCATATACAGTGCAAACCACAGAGTGCCCCCATATACAGTGCAAACCACAGAGTGTCCCCATATACAGTGCAAACCACAGAGTGCCCCCATATACAGTGCAAGCCGCAGAGTGCCCCCATATACAGTGTGAACCGCAGAGTGCCCCCATATACAGTGCAAACCACAGAGTGTCCCCATATACAGTGCAAACCACAGAGTGTCCCCATATACAGTGCAAACCACAGAGTGTCCCCATATACAGTGCAAACCACAGAGTGCCCCCATATACAGTGCAAGCCGCAGAGTGCCCCCATATACAGTGCAAACCGCAGAGTGCCCCCATATACAGTGCAAACCACAGAGTGCCCCCATATACAGTGCAAACCACAGAGTGCCCCCATATACAGTGCAAACCACAGAGTGCCCCCATATACAGTGCAAGCCGCAGAGTGCCCCCCATATACAGTGCAAACCACAGAGTGCCCCCCATATACAGTGCAAACCGCAGAGTGCCCCCCATATACAGTGTGAACCGCAGAGTGTCCCCATATACAGTGCAAACCACAGAGTGCCCCCATATACAGTGCAAGCCGCAGAGTGCCCCCATATACAGTGCAAACCGCAGAGTACCCCCATATACAGTGCAAACCGCAGAGTACCCCCATATACAGTGCAAACCGCAGAGTGCCCCCATAAATAGTCCAATCAGAGCTCAGCTTTTATTTTCTCTGAGCAGTTTATATAAAAGCTGATCTGTGATTGGTTGCCATGGGCGATCTGTGAATGTACTGTATGTAGCAGTGAATATGATGCGGTTGCTGTCATGGCAACACAGAGGGGCCGTGGGCAACTAATATGGTGCGGACTGATTATATGCAGGAGCTTCTCAGTAAATTAGAATATCATCAACAAGTTAATTGATTTCAGGGTGGGGGAAGAAACCTCCAGCGACTAAATCAAAACGGAAAGTTATATATTTGTAAAAAATGAAAAAACTTTTATTCGTTACAGTAGTTCATTAGAAAAGACTTGGGTCCTGGTCACCACAACCTGGGATGAACAAGCAGCAAGGTTCAGCTCTGAGCCTTAATCATGGCTTGTCAGGTTTTGTGAGACGCACCTGTACATTATATATAAATTCACTTTTCCACTTTTTCTCCTCAGAAATATCATGCCCTCGGCCTCTAAACTAACCGCAGACTTAATGGAGACGGGTCGAATTTGGCACACCTGTTTAAATTGAAAAATTGGAGACCTCGTACTCTTATTATGGGCAAGCTGGTGTGGCATTAGCCTTTTTGGCCTGCTTAGCATTTCTGGTTGATTCCATATTTTACGAGCTTAGCTATGTGGTGTGAAAAAAATGTTTGTATACAATGTATGTGATGTACTTGTGTTCAAAATGTGTGTTAGGCAAAGAAGTGACACCGGCAACATTTATGGTAGTGTGAGAGGAAAAAAAATACCTGTGGGGGCCTCTAGCAGCAGCACTACCTGCATTGCTGGCAGTAGATATACCAAGTGCAGATCCCGTGGCCTCTCTTGACCCTGACAAGCGTATTAATAGAGAAGAAGCAGAGGAAATAATATAATATATGTCACATAACTCGTCTCAGTCATAAAAGAATGAAGTAGCCTCTGACAGAGACACAATCAGCTTGAGTCAGTGTTCTGCTCAGTCCACCTCGTTTAAAATTGTACACAGTGGAATTTCAATTTCATCGGTGATGCCCATTTCTGTTTTACCCCATAGCTCTTAACCAACAGCATACGGAGGTGGGGGGCAGAAGAGACTTCAACAGAGCAACGTTTTCCAGTCAGCCTTTGTATGCGGATGACATGTGGCTGGAGGGGGTCCAAGGTATGTTGCTTACTGTGTGAATCGTTGTGGTTGGGGCGCTGACTGTGGTAGTAGCATTCTGAGCCTGTGCTAATTTTGAGATGGGAATCAGGTGGGAGAGGCCAAGACGTTTTGGCCATTTCCCACACAAATGCAAAGGTCAATTGAATCAGGGATAAAAATGATTCTGTGGTGGACAAGACAGGTTTGGAGGAGGTTGATGTCATCAGAGAAGGCAAGTGTTGACCTCAGCAATGTGCAGCGCAGGCAACATATGGCTAAAAGATGCTATGGGGATAAATCCGCTTGCTGTTGGTGGAGGAAGCTCAACAACGCCTAAAAAGTTAGGTTGGTGGTGAATCGTTCTAGTGGCTTCTTGTGTGTGGTCAAGTTGCTGATGGTGCAGTCAGTTGGAGCAGACGCTATAGGCAGAAACAATACATGGTCATAGCGCACTGGGTGACTGTTTTCAGTGGCAGCGATACACTACCAAAACAGGTACCGGTGGTGAAGCCTCCGCAACTTGGAGCTATGTCTGTATCCATTGTCTTACTCCTCAGACACCTCCTTCAGATAATACGCAATAGACATGTCCTCATCCCAACAGCCACAGGGCACAGCATTGATTCCACAATACGCACTTTTTTTTGTTGATGCACTGTTAGGGTATGTGCACACGTTGCGGATTTCCTGCGGATCCGAAGCGTTTTTTGCCATACAGTACAATGTAAATGAATAGGAAAAAAATGCTGTGCTAATGGTGCGGAAAATTCCATGCGGAAATGCTGCGGATTAAAAGAAGTAGCATGTCACTTCTTTTTTTTGCGGATCTGCAGCGTTTTTGTACCCATTCCATTACAGAAATACGCAGGGGTAAAAAATGCAGTAATCCGCCGCAAATTGCACAAAAAACGCGTCATTTCCGCACCTGCGTTTTCTGCCAAGAGATGCAGAATCAGCACAAAAAATTCCCAAGGCTAATCCGCAACGTGTGCTCATAGCCTTAAGCAATGCGAATAGCTTTTCCAGCTTTAAAACATGGAAGACAAAAGCAATACGGCAGATATGTTGCTGCTGTCAACAAGTAGCAAATCTTATCCTGGCTGTCGCCCCATCAACTGCAGTTAGGAATTGTGATGAACGACAATTCCCAGAAAATTTTTCCTGACTTACGTCGAGCAAAGTAGCTAACGCTCCATGCATGACACTCATCTGAATCTGACTGTAAAACTTTTCTTAAAAAAAAAATATACCCATTTGAAAAAAGTGGTAGACATGGCGAGTAGTGATGAGCATGCTCGGGTGACCTCCGAGTATATTTTAGTGCTCGGAGATTTAGTTTTTCTAAAGCTGAATGATTTACATCTGTTAGCCAGCATAAGTACATGTGGGGATTCCCTAGCAACCAGGCAACCCCCACATGTACTTATGCTGGCACCTGCTCACCCTGCTGGAATTTGCTGCTGTGTATGTTGGAGGATCTGTACGAGCAATGTAAAATGATGACTGACTAGATCATACACAGTGGCATATCAAAGTTTGGTCACCCCTAGTCAAAATTACTGCCATTGTAAAACATTCAGTTTGCGCCATTGAGGTCGTCTATTGTGGATTGTGACGTGTGTTTAGGATCATCTTCCTCTTTCCAACTTCAGCTTTTTACAGATGGTGTTATGTTTGCATCAAGAATTTGTTGAAATTTCATTAAATCCATTCTTCACTCTACCTGTGAAATGTTCCCCGTGCCATTGGCTGCAACACAACCCCAAAGCATAAATGATCGATGCAGTTTTTAGAATGGTTTCATTTTGGGGTATTTTCTGTCATATAGGCCCCTCAATGTCTTTTCAAATATTAGGTGGTTCCTTAAAAAATGGTTTTGTAAATTTTGTTGGAAAAATGAAAAATCGCTGGTCAACTTTTAACCCTTATGACTTTCTAACCAAAAAAAAAATTATGTTTCAAAATTTGAGCTGATGTAAAGTCGTGATGTGGGAAATTTTATTTATTAACTATTTTGTGTGATATAACTGTCTCATTTAAGGGCATAAAAAGATTTGCTAAATTTTCGCCAATTTTCCTTTTTTTTCCACAAATAACCGCAAGTCATATTGAAGAAATTTGACCACTATCATGAAGCACAATATGTCATGAAAAAACGTTCTCAGAATCAGTGGGATCTATTAAAGCGTTCCAGAGTTCTGACCTCATAAAGTGACAGTGGTCAGAATTGTAAAAATTGGCCTGGTCATGAAGGTGAAAACAGCCTTGGGGGGTACAGGTGGTCAAAATAATGAGTACACAAATCTCCAAGGGTGACCAAACTTTTGCATCCGCTATTTTCCTTTTTGTAATTTTTAAAATGTAAGAACTGCCAAAATATATATATATTGTCACGATTCACACCGTGACCGTCACCCCCACGTCACAGATCGGGGTGACTTTAGGCCAACAGACGGCTATCACATGTGCAGGGGGGCATATCTTAGTTATCCCTCCACTCCACAATGTGATGGAAAAACACACACAAGGCTATTGACCTCTTAGTTTACAGCAGGGGCTTATTTTAGGTATCCCACTGCTCTTCAATATACCACGAACTGCAGGGATTTATATATATCCCGCTTACAGTTCCACTTAACACTTGCAGCTCTCTGGTGCCCCCCTTTCTCTCAGGTCAGATTAGGTACTGCACCTGGGGTAATTAGTCGCCAGAAAGGCTGCCTGCTATGTACTGGCTATTGGGCACGCTGCAGCGACGCGATAAACTACTCCCGCTCAGGCAGGAACAATAATTATCAACGCCGCAGTCGCTACAACAACACCCAGAGGCCTGCACACGGTAAGCTGCCACCAGCTTCGATTAAACGGGTCCGAAGCTAACCCAAAACAGTAGCGTAATTTCCTTCAGGAGACAGGGTACGTTTTAGAGCATGAAGAACGACTCTAGTATTAAATATTATACTCCATCAAAAGTTTCAGGCAGTATTTATAAAATAAGTCATATAAAGATGTTGCAATTTGAGACAATTGAAAAAAATATGTACAAGGTAATTATAAAATAATCAGGGATTAAATAAGAAAGGGTACAACTCAAATGTTCTCAGTTCATATCAGTTCAGGCAACCAGGCTAGTGGGGGCTTCCATCTGGCTCAATGCATTAGGAACAGCTCTTCAGGTCAGACTCACATGGGCTCCAGCAGCAGACTCACTGCTGGGGTCTGGCAAAACACTTATTGCTCATCCTGGTGACATCACTAAAAGGGGTTGGATTACCCCGTCCCTCCTACCTCTTCAGTTAACTAACTAACCTAAATTTGTCTAATGCCGGTATCTCCGCTACAGAACACGTCATAGTCATAACAAACCCAGCATTCATCTCGTCTTAACATTGGCATTCTAATGAGATCAAATATGTCCTATGTGTGATGCGTAATTACAGAGAAATCCCTACTTTTTTACCTGATGGAGTTAGAAAATCATGTTTAGAGTGGCGGATAGATCCGCCGAGGGACGTAAAGAATATATATTTTCCCTTTTTCTAGCCTAACTCATTAGCCCAATATCTTATCATAATGGAACAAAGGACTTCCATGGATTTTGGAGCCATTTTTACCAGTTCCAGCTAGTGCAGTCGGGAGGGGGCGAGTGACTTTCGTCGAGCCTAGAATTTATGGCCCGGCAATAAAACCCCCTTTTACCATACATTCCGAAGCACACAGAAAAACAAAGAGAGCCAGAGCGAGAAGGGGGGTTTTAGCCCCCAGCATGAGCTGAAGGACAAAGCTACAACATCATATTATATTTCATACAATATCGTGACATATATATATATATATACACTATATAATTGTCTAAGGGTCACTTCCGTCTTTCTGTCTGTCACGGATATTCATTGGTCGCGGCCTCTGTCTGTCATGGAATCCAAGTCGCTGATTGGTCTCTCCAGCTGCCTGTCATGGCTGCCGCAACCAATCAGCGATGGCCACAGTCCGATTAGTCCCTCCCTACTCCCCTGCAGCCAGTGCCCGGCGCCCGCTCCATACTCCCCGCAGTCAGTGCCCGCTCCATACTCCCCGCAGTCAGTGCCCGGCGCCCGCTCCATACTCCCCGCAGTCAGTGCCCGGCACCCGCTCCATACTCCCCACAGTCAGTGCTCACACAGGGTTAATGCCAGCGGTAATGGACCGCGTTATGCCGCGGATAACTCGCTCCGTTACCGCCGCTATTGACCCTGTGTGACCAAGTTTTTACTATTGATGCTGCCTATGCAGCATCAATAGCAAAAAGATCTAATGTTAAAAATAATTAAAAAAAACAAACAAAAAACCTGCTATTCTCACCTTCCGTAGTCCGACGATGCGCTCCCGCCAGCTTCCGGTCCCAGAGATGCATTGCGAAATTACCCAGAAGACATAGCGATCTCGCGAGACCGCTAAGTGATCTGGGTAATTTCGCAATGCATCCTGGGAACGCAAGATGGCGGCAACTGCGCGCATCGCCAGAAGTTCGCTGGATTCCGCCGGGTGAGTATATAACTATATTTTAATTATTTTTTTTTAACAGGGATATGTGCCCACACTGCTAAATACTACGTGGGCAGTGTTAGATACCGCGTGGCTGCTATATACTACCTGGCCAGTGTTATATACTATGTGGGCTGTGTTCTATACTGCGTGGGCTGTGCTATATATTACGTGGCCAGTGTTATATACTGCGTGGGCTGCGTTATATACTTCTTGGCTGCTATATACTACGTGGGCAGTGTTATATACTACGTGGCTGTGTTCTATACTGCGTGCTATATACTACGTGGCCACTGTTAGATACTATGTGGGCTGTGCTATATATTACGTGGGCTGTATTATATATTACGTGGCCAGTGTTACATACTACGTGGGCTGTGTTATATACTGCGTGGCTGCTATATACTGTGTGGGCTGTGTTATACACTACGTGGGCTGTGTTATTTACTGCGTGGCCTATATTAACGCATCGGTTATTCTACAATATGTATGTATGTATATAGCAGCCACATGGTATATACCACAGGCCACGTAGTACTCCTATATACTACGTGGCCTGTGCTATATACTATGTGGCTGCTATATACATACATACATATTCTAGAATACCCGATGCGTTAGAATCGGGCCACCATCTAGTGTATATATATATATATATATATATATATATACTGCTCCAAAAATAAAGGGAACACTTACACATCACAATGTAACTACAAGTCAATCATACTTCTGTGAAATCAACCCATCGAGATATGAAGCAACACTGATTGTGAATCAATTTCCCCTGTTGTGCAAGTGTAACAGGCAACAGTTAGAAATGGTCAGCAATTAGCAAGACAACCCCTATAAAGGAGTGGTTTTACAGGGGGTGACCACAGACCATTTCTCTGTTCTCATTCTTTTTTGGCCGTTTTTGTCCCTTTTGCATTTTGTCATTGCTCTCACCCCTAGAGGTCCTGTATAGTAACATGAGGCATTGTCTACAACCCAAAGAAGTTGCTCAGGTAGTGCAGCTCATCCAGGATGGAACATCAATGCGAGCTGGGCCAAGAAGGGTAGCTGTGTCTGTCAGGATAGTGTCCAGAGCATGGAGCAGATACCAGCAGACAGGCCAGTACACCAGGAGACATGGAGGGGGCGTAGGAAAGCAACAACCGAGCAGCAGGACCGCTACCTCCTCCTTTGTGCAAGAAACAGGAGGAGCAGTGCCAGTGCCCTGCAAAATGACCTCCAGCAGACCACTAACACCCATGTGTCTGCTCAAACTGTCAGAAACAGACTCCATCAGGATGTTATGAGGGCCCGATGTCCACAAGTGGGTGCTGTGCTTACAGCTCAACACTATGCAGGGCGATTGGCATTTGCCAGAGAACACTAAGATTGGCAGATTCAACATTGGCGCCCTGTGCTCTTCACAGATGATAGCAGGTTCACACTGAGCACATGTGACAGACGTGACAGATTCTGGAGACGCAGTGGAGAATGTTCTGCCTGCAACATCCTCCAGCATGACCGGTTTGGCAGTAGGTCAGTAATAGTGTGGGGTGGCATTTCTTTGGAGGGCCGCACAGCCCTCCATGTGCTCGCCAGAGGTAGCCTGACTGCCAATAGGTACAGAGATGAGATCCTCAGACTCCTTGTGAGACCATACGCTGGTGCGGTTGGCCCTGGGTTCCTCCTAATGCAGGACAATGCCAGACCTCATATGGCTGGAGTGTCAGCAGTTCCTGCATGATGAAGGCATTGATGCTAAAGACTGGCCCGCTCGTTCCCCAGACCTGAATCCAATCGAGCATATCTGGGACATCATGTCTCGCTCCATCCACCAACGCCACATTGCACCACAGAGTGTCCGGGAGTTAGCTGATGCCTTAATCCAGGTCTGTGAGGAGATCCCTCAGGAGACCATCCGCTGCCTCATCAGGAGCATGCCCAGGCTTTGCAGGGAGATCATACAGGCACGTGGAGGCCACACACAATACTGAGCATCATTTCCTTGTCTTGAGGCATTTCCACTGAAGTTGGATCAGCCTGTAATTTGATTTTCCACTTTGATTTTGAGCATCATTCCAACTCCAGACCTCCGTGAGATATTAGTTGTGATTTACCTAGATCATTTTTAGGTTTTACTGTTCTCAATGCATTCCACTATATAATGAATAAAGATTTACAACTGGAATATTTCATTCAGTGATATCTAGGATGTGGGATTTTAGTGTTGCCTTTATTTTTTTGAGATATATATATATATATATATATATATATATATATATATATATATATATATATATATATATATATATATATATATAACTAAAATACAAAGAAAATGTGTGATCTTTAACTTTAGGCCTTTTAGAGATAATTTAATTTTCCACTTGCTTAACTCTTCACAGTAACAGTAATTTTGACCAGGGGTGCCTAAACTTTGACATACCTCTGTAGCAGTTAAACTGGAGCATGAGTTACGTTGAGATCCGACATTAGGAGCTGGTGAGCAGGGTTGCTGTCCATCCAGGATAGTCCATACACAATAGGGCACTTTTTGCCTTGTCCGTAAAAAAAAAGTGTAGGGTGTCCGTGATTTTTTTTTTTTAAGCTGAAGAAATTTATACAGATTTTGACTGTAATTATCATTTTGCAGTTTACTGAGAATGCAGCTAACGTCTTTATATCAGAGTTTGGGGACGCAGATGTGTATCACCTATAATCATAATTATTTATTATGCTTTTGCAATGTGTGCGTAAAAAATATTGTCTGTCCGTGATTTTTTGATAGGATATCTAGAAAAATGCTGCTGATAAGGAACATATCACCTATTGAAGCCCTTTGAAGAGGCTACAAAACAACTGTGGAACCAACAATTTTTTCCTCCACATATTTATCCTGGAAAAAACCCCACCAAAATGGAAAAGGGGATTGAGGAAGAACAGCAACTTGCACATGTTCCTTGCTGCTCTGTCCCAGTTGAGGACCCTCAAGGTGTATGTTACATGCTGCAGGATGAGGAAGAAAGGAGGAGCAGCAGTATGTGGATGTGGAGGGGGACACCAAGTTGACACAGGCATAGGACAAGTCTGACAGAGTTAGAATAATGATGACGGCGACCATGTCAACTAACCGTCATAGAGGGGTAATAAAAGTGAACCAAAAGGGCCCTCAGTCATGCTGGCCAGCATAACAAGCTGTATGCTGGAGTCATGGTGGGATGACATGCATACTGTTACCCTCAAGAAAAGGGATGACTATTGGATGATTCTTCTAGCTCTTTGATACAAAATGGGGGAATTTTTTTCCTGTTTCTGAAATGGGAGTCCAAATTGACTTTATACCAGCCTACCTGTTTAGCAAAGCATTCACCAAGCGGATGCTTGCCGACTGTACGACTAACCAGAAGACCTCTCTCTGCAAACCCAATGCTCCTCATCTGTGTTAGGGCTACAACAACTAGCTGAGGCAGCAACATCTACAGTATAGTTAACACGATGGACCATATGTTTCATCTGCCATAGCACCAGCCTGACAGTTCAGCAGTGACGCGCCGACTGAACAACCAGGTTCAGTCGTACCTAAGGCGTGTCCTTTCTCAGGCAGATACCTCAAGCCTCCATCCCATGGACTTTGACACAGCAGACTGAACCAGTGGCAGGAACTGTCCCAAATTTCTATGGGTATAGTTTTACGCTTAGACTCTTCTGTAAGGTCAGAGAAGGTATTCGGTAAAGCCCATGGCTGTCACACTCAAGTGGACCAAGTTATCCACCGTAGGTGTGGGAAACCTTGCATTAGTAAAAGTGAATCAGGGAGTCTAAGGTGGAAGGTTGTTCTTGTGGAGAGGGTCACGCTGGCATGAGAAAATTTACAAAAATTTGCAAATAGTCTCTTCAGAGAGGAAGAGGACCTTAACTCTAGTGCAGCCTATCGGATGTATAAATCTGAAAAATCAATATTGATCCTGTAACGAGCCTTGCCATGTGACTTTGGCCATGGATTATTGCAGAATTATTAGGTAAGAGAGTATTTTGACCATACCAGTATTTTTATGCCGATTTTCCAACTTCAAGCTATAATGTTTATTGGAGGAAGCAAATCAGGTGATGTGTATTTGTGTAATGAGGGGGGTGCAGCCTAAGGATATAACACCCTTTATCAGGGGGTGCAGAATTATTACGCAGCAGTTTTCCTCAGGCAAAATGGGAGAATTAACGGACTAAAAAGTTAAAAAAAATTTAAAAGTTTCACAGAAATGCAGAACTCTTGACATTGCTAAGATATTGGGGCACAAACAATGAACTATCAAAAGTTTTGTAGCAAATCGTCAACAGGTTTGAAAAAAAAAATCCTTTTGGCGGGAAGTAATTTCATTACCGTCTTCACTAAGATTTATCCCAGTTCCCTTACATCCAGTAGTTTGCTTATTTGGGATCCTGGAAGTGGGAATATGGGGACACTATATTAAGATTTGGCTTTGCGCTGGGTGATGGGTAGCTTTTTCTCTTCTCGTGGCTCCTGAGTTGGTCAATTCGATAATACTGTATCAAAATAGAGGTTGTCTGGGGTAATTTTTAAAGTCTGGGATTTTTGGAACTCATCCCATTTTATCATCTCAACATGCGAATAATAAAACTAAAGTTGCCATATTATTAGTATATAAAAGATATAATAGTTCACACTTATTCTCAGCAGCATAGCAAATCTCTCATGGTTACATTAATCATTCTTGAGTTTCAATAGAAGGTTGTTTTCGGTAACACAATAGTTTGTTGATACTTTAGGATTAAGATTATAATCTTTTTGATACAGGTTATTCTGGGGATCTTTGAAATAACGTCTTTCTGTTTCTTTTGTTCTATGAGCCTTATGTATATTTGTGTTTATGTAATGGAAATTTTTATAAATAACTCTTCCTTAGTAAGATTTTTGCTTTCTTAACATGGAAAAGTCACAAGGAGGAAATGTAACAATACATTATACAGTGACTATATAGGAAAGCTTATATTGATTTTATAAAGTTGTTTTTCTTTATAAAACGAATAAAAAAAATAAATTTGAAAAGAATCAGATGTGAAGTGACCTGGAAGCCATTTTCCAGAGACACAGCCTCCCTGGAGGCCGGAAGTACAAGGTGTTCAGTGCTCAGAGACAAGACCGAGGTGAGGAGGCTGAACCCGACCACCACTGAGCAAGACACAGAAGTACAAGGTGATCAGACACGGCCAAGGTGAGGTAACATAGTTAGTAACATAGTTAGTAAGGCCGAAAAAAGACATTTGTCCATCCAGTTCAGCCTATATTCCATCATAATAAATCCCCAGATCTACGTCCTTCTACAGAACCTAATAATTGTACGATACAATATTGTTCTGCTCCAGGAAGACATCCAGGCCTCTCTTGAACCCCTCGACTGAGTTCGCCATCACCACCTCCTCAGGCAAGCAATTCCAGATTCTCACTGCCCTAACAGAAAAGAATCCTCTTCTATGTTGGTGGAAAAACCTTCTCTCCTCCAGACGCAAAGAATGCCCCCTTGTGCCCGTCACCTTCCTTGGTATAAACAGATCCTCAGCGAGATATTTGTATTGTCCCTTTATATACTTATACATGGTTATTAGATCGCCCCTCAGTCGTCTTTTTTCTAGACTAAATAATCCTAATTTCGCTAATCTATCTGGGTATTGTAGTTCTCCCATCCCCTTTATTAATTTTGTTGCCCTCCTTTGTACTCTCTCTAGTTCCATTATATCCTTCCTGAGCACCGGTGCCCAAAACTGGACTCAGTACTCCATGTGCGGTCTAACTAGGGATTTGTACAGAGGCAGTATAATGCTCTCATCATGTGTATCCAGACCTCTTTTAATGCACCCCATGATCCTGTTTGCCTTGGCAGCTGCTGCCTGGCACTGGCTGCTCCAGGTAAGTTTATCATTAACTAGGATCCCCAAGTCCTTCTCCCTGTCAGATTTACCCAGTGGTTTCCCATTCAGTGTGTAATGGTGATATTGATTCCTTCTTCCCATGTGTATAACCTTACATTTATCATTGTTAAACCTCATCTGCCACCTTTCAGCCCAAGTTTCCAACTTATCCAGATCCATCTGTAGCAGAATACTATCTTCTCTTGTATTAACTGCTTTACATAGTTTTGTATCATCTGCAAATATCGATATTTTACTGTGTAAACCTTCTACCAGATC
This sequence comes from Ranitomeya imitator, assembly GCF_032444005.1. Classification (NCBI taxonomy): domain Eukaryota; kingdom Metazoa; phylum Chordata; class Amphibia; order Anura; family Dendrobatidae; genus Ranitomeya; species Ranitomeya imitator. The sequence goes on from NC_091284.1 coordinate 37,103,323, forward strand.
ATTAATGAATATGTTGAAGAGAACAGGTCCCAATACCGACCCCTGCGGTACCCCACTGGTCACAGCGACCCAGTTAGAGACTATACCATTTATAACCACCCTCTGCTTTCTATCACTAAGCCAGTTACTAACCCATTTACACACATTTTCCCCCAGACCAAGCATTCTCATTTTGTGTACCAACCTCTTGTGCGGCACGGTATCAAACGCTTTGGAAAAATCGAGATATACCACGTCCAATGACTCACCGTGGTCCAGCCTATAGCTTACCTCTTCATAAAAACTGATTAGATTGGTTTGACAGGAGCGATTTCTCATAAACCCATGCTGATATGGAGTTAAACAGTTATTCTCATTGAGATAATCCAGAATAACATCCCTCAGAAACCCTTCAAATATTTTACCAACAATAGAGGTTAGACTTACTGGCCTATAATTTCCAGGTTCACTTTTAGAGCCCTTTTTGAATATTGGCACCACATTTGCTATGCGCCAGTCCTGCGGAACAGACCCCGTCGCTATAGAGTCCCTAAAAATAAGAAATAATGGTTTATCTATTACATTACTTAGTTCTCTTAGTACTCGTGGGTGTATGCCATCCGGACCCGGAGATTTATATATTTTAATCTTATTTAGCCGGTTTCGCACCTCTTCTTGGGTTAGATTGGTGACCCTTAATATAGGGTTTTCATTGTTTCTTGGGATTTCACCTAGCATTTCATTTTCCACCGTGAATACCGTGGAGAAGAAGGTGTTTAATATGTTAGCTTTTTCCTCATCATCTACAACCATTCTTTCCTCACTATTTTTTAAGGGGCCTACATTTTCAGTTTTTATTCTTTTACTATTGATATAGTTGAAGAACAGTTTGGGATTAGTTTTACTCTCCTTAGCAATGTGCTTCTCGGTTTCCTTTTTGGCAGCTTTAATTAGTTTTTTAGATAATGTATTTTTCTCCCTATAGTTTTTTAGAGCTTCAATGGTGCCATCCTGCTTTAGTAGTGCAAATGCTTTCTTTTTACTGTTAATTGCCTATCTTACTTCTTTGTTTAGCCACATTGGGTTTTTCCTATTTCTAGTCCTTTTATTCCCACAAGGTATAAACCGCTTACACTGCCTATTTAGGATGTTCTTAAACATTTCCCATTTTTTATCTGTATTCTTATTTCTGAGGATATTGTCCCAGTCTACCAGATTAAGGGCATCTCTTAGCTGGTCAAACTTTGCCTTCCTAAAGTTCAGTGTTTTTGTGACTCCCTGACAAGTCCCCCTAGTGAAAGACAGGTGAAACTGCACAATATTGTGGTCGCTATTTCCTAGATGCCCAACCACCTGCAGATTTGTTATTCTGTCAGGTCTATTAGATAGTATTAGGTCTAAAAGTGCTGCTCCTCTGGTTGGATTCTGCACCAAATGTGAAAGATAATTTTTCTTGGTTATTAGCAGAAACCTGTTGCCTTTATGGGTTTCACAGGTTTCTGTTTCCCAGTTAATATCCGGGTAGTTAAAGTCCCCCATAACCAGGACCTCATTATGGGTTGCAGCTTCATCTATCTGCTTTAGAAGTAGACTTTGCATGGTTTCTGTTATATTTGGGGGTTTGTAACAGACCCCAATGAGAATTTTGTTACCATTTTTCCCTCCATGAATTTCGACCCATATGGACTCGACATCCTCATTTCCTTCGCTAATATCCTCCCTTAAAGTGGACTTTAGACAAGACTTTACATAGAGACAAACCCCTCCTCCTCTCCGATTTTTACGATCCTTTCTAAACAGACTGTAACCCTGTAAGATAACTGCCCAGTCATAGCTTTCATCTAACCATGTCTCGGTTATTCCCACTATGTCAAAGTTACCTGTAGATATTTCTGATTCTAGTTCTTCCATCTTGTTTGTCAGGCTTCTGGCGTTTGCGAGCATGCAGTTTAGAGGATTTTGTTTTGTTCCAATCTCCTCGCTGTAGATTGTTTTAGAAATGTTCTTACCTCCCATCTGAGTATGTTTTCCTGGGTCTTCTTTGTTCAAGTCTAATGTTTTTCTTCCCGTCCCCTCTTCTTCTAGTTTAACGCCCTCCTGATGAGTGTAGCGAGTCTTCTGGCGAATGTGTGTTTCCCAGGTTTGTTGAGGTGTAGTCCGTCTCTGGCGAGGAGTCCATCGTACCAGTAATTCACACCGTGGTCCAGGAATCCGAATCCTTGTTGTCTGCACCATCGTCTTAGCCAGTTGTTTGCATCAAGGATCCTGTTCCATCTCCTGGTGCCATGCCCGTCTACTGGAAGGATAGAAGAAAAAACTACCTGTGCATCCAGTTCCTTTACTTTCTTCCCCAACTCTTCAAAGTCTTTGCAGATTGTCGGCAGGTCCTTCCTTGCCGTGTCATTGGTGCCAACATGTATCAGAAGAAATGGGTGGACGTCCTTGGAGCTGAAGAGCTTTGGTATCCTATCGGTCACATCCTTGATCATCGCACCTGGAAGGCAGCATACTTCTCTTGCAGTTATGTCCGGTCTGCAGATGGCTGCTTCTGTGCCTCTCAGTAGTGAGTCTCCCACCACCACCACTCTTCGTTGCTTCTTGGCTGTACTTTTTGCTGTCACTTGTTGCTGTGTGCCCTTTTCTTTTTTGCTTGCTGGTATTGCTTCATCCTTAGGTGTGCCATCGTCATCCTCTACAAAGATTTGATATCGGTTCTTCAGTTGTGTGGTTGGTGATTTCTCCATGGTCTTCTTGCTTCTTTTGGTCACATGCTTCCACTCATCTGCTTTTGGAGGTTCTCTGACACTTTTTTCACCTTCTGTGACCAGTAGAGATGCTTCTGTTCTGTCTAGAAAGTCTTCATTCTCTTTGATGAGTTTCAAAGTTGCTATTCTTTCTTCCAGACCCCGCACCTTTTCTTCTAAAAGGGCCACTAATCTACACTTCTGACAGGTGAAATTTGATTCTTCTTCTGGTCGATCTGTGAACATGTAGCACATGCTGCAGCTCACCATGTAGGTTGTCACATCTGCCATGTTGCTCCTAGATCCTGCTGACTTGCTGTGTGTTTTCCTTCTTGTGTAATCTACTCAGCCAAGCTCTCTTGCAATAATATCCTACAGGCAAAAATTCACGCGCCGTAAGGCGCGCGGTTTGGTGATGCTTTCCAAGCAGCTGGTCCCGGCTGTACCCAACGATCTTCTAGCTTAGGGAGACTTTGCTTTTCCCAGAAGGCACCTGGAATATGCAAATTAGCCTCCTCAAGCTTGAATCCCTGGTTTGGTGATGCTTTCCAAGCAGCTGGTCCCGGCTGTACCCAACGATCTTCTAGCTTAGGGAGACTTCGCTTTTCCCAGAATGCACCTGGAATATGCAAATTAGCCTCCTCAAGCTTGAATCCCTGGCTTGCTTCTTCACTTTAAAAAAGGCTAGCCTGTTCCTACCCCTAATAATGAGGGATAATTTTTAGACGGGTTTATAAAAATGGCTTTCTTGTTGTTTAATACTTTTGACACTAGCAAACCTGTTGCAGATCTCAAAAGAATATTTTTTTCCACTCTCAGTTGATAAGCCATTACTATTTCACTTTCAAATCAGCTAACCTGTTCCTTCTCCCTAAAAAAAAAAAATAATTTTTGGACAGCTTGAGAAAAAGCTTTTTCATTTAGCAAAGAAAAAAAAAAGCTCTTGATACTCCTCAAACACAGATCATTTTTGCATCATTTCATGTGAAAAAGCCACTGCTTCTTCCATTTGCATTGCCCTGTGCACAAAACACCAGCAAGCCAGGCATCTGGTTCCTCCCCCAAAAAATACTTTTTGGACTTTTTTTTATTTTTTATTTTTTTACAATTAAAGTAACCTAAAATGTCTGCAGTGTGTTAAATATCCTTCCTACACCCTTGGGTGTGTTAGGGTGGTCTCTTAATTGCCTACTCCTAATTTAATCCATAATTCAAGTGCACACGCAGAAGAAATGACACCGGACACAGAGTCAAGAGTATGCTCCTCTCTTAATTAGACTAGGCGCAGAAGTCGTTCATTGGTAAAGATACAGTATCTTATATAGAAGAAAGCGATAGGGTGGAGATATGCATAGCTTGCAAGCCGCACGTATGTTCCAGATTGGCTGGTTCCTTATATGGTCTTGTGTGCTGCATCAGCTTCCTTCCGGATCCATCTTGTACAACAGAGTGTTGTCCCAAATGCAGGCGCCATCTTGCCATATTATGCTTAAGCGAGCTTATGTAAGGTCAATAATTGATTTCATCAGCCATACTCTCCTTCACAGGTGGATGCTAGAGTACTGAACCAAACACCTTTTTATGTCTAATGAAAGGAAATTCCTTTCCCCTGCATTTTTGGGGTTGGAGCAAAAGTAAGGCGAGACTATCTCTTGGGACCTATGGAACAGAGATGCTGCCTTGGGCAAGTAAGCAGGGTCAGGTTTTAAAATAACTGTCGTCTAGGCTTTTGGTGAAGGGAAGGCCTGCAGATAAGGTGAGCAACATTCAGGCCTTAAGGGCTGATGTCAGAGCCACCAGAAGAACCATTTTGACAGACAGGATCTTGTAAGAGGTGGAATCTAATGGTTCAAATGGGGGACCTGTTAAGGCTGATGAGACCAAATTTAAATCCCATGGTGGCAATTTTTGGTTGGTGATGGGCCTAGACCTTGCAGAGGCTCTAATGAGTCTTGTTATCCAAGGATTGCCCGCTACATCATAACTATACAGGGCCCCCAAAGCAGCCACCTGAACCTTTAAGGTGCGAGTAGCAAGGCCTTGCTCTAACCCCTTTTGTAAAAACTCCAGTATGGCCGTCATTGGAACCCCATCCTGGACTCTGACGCCTGAGGTAGATAGGAATCTTTTCAAGGTTTTACCGTAGGCTTGGTAGTGACAATTTTCCTACTCTCAAGTAGGGTGGAAACCAAGTTTGGGGAAAAACCTCTGTCCCTCAAAAGCACCCTTTCAAATTCCACGCTGTTAAGTGTAAATTCGCTGCTTGAGGATGATACACCGATCCTTGAGAGAGAAGGTCCAGAACTTCCGGTAGTATCCAAGGGTCAGTGATGGACATCATCCTCAGCCAGGAAAAACCCAAGTTCTTCTTGGCCAGAAAGGGGCTATCAAGAAACTCTTGCCCGGTCTTTGATTTTCCTTTGAACCACTGGGATCAGGATGACCGGTGGGAAGGCATAGGCCAGGCTCTGATTCCAAGGAATCAAAAAGGCATCCAGAGCCTGAGGGTTCCCTTTGGGTTCTATGGAGCAAAATGAGTCTACCTTCCTGTTTTCGATGCTGGCGAAGAGATCTAGGACCGGGAGATCTCACATTCCCACAATCTGTCTGGAAATGGACTCAGTACCCATTTGCCCTGTTTAAACTGAGTGCAGCTCAGAAAGTCTGCCTTGTGGTTTTCTACCCCCGACTGTAGACCACAGTCAGCGAGAGGAGAGTGCTCTCTGCCAATCGGAATATCTGGGTTATGTCCATCAAGGCCTGTGACCTGGTTCCCCCTGATAGTACAGATAGGGTACCACTACCTGGTCCAAAAATACTCGCATGAGATGAACCTGAAGGGCAGCTAAGAGTTCTATCAGGGCGTGACTGACTACTAATAGTTCTTTCTGGTTCGAGGAAACAGACCCCTGCTAACCAGTCCAGACTCCCTGAGTAACTCTGTTGTCCAGATGAGCCACTCACCCAATGGGGCTTGCATCCAAGGTAACTATTCGAGACAATGTGGTCACCTAAGGGACCCCTTTGGTGAGATTGCCCATTCCTTTCCACCAACCCTGGGAACTAATAGTTTTTAAAGACAGTCATACGGCCTTCTAATTGACCTTTTTGGGAGACCTTTTTTAAGATGTCCCACTGAAGCTCCCTGGTAAATATTTGGGCATACTGAACCACTGGCAAACGGGAGGTTACGGAACCTAACAGGGACATGGCCTTTCTCAAAGGCATGGATGGATATTGTGATGCCTTACGTACAGGGGGAGATGACACTGGTACATACTATATACAGGGGAGATGACACTGGTACATACTATATACAGGGGAGATGACACTGGTACATACTATATACAGGGGAGATGACACACGTATATACTATATACTGGAGATGACACACGTACATACTATATACAGGGGAGATGACAGAGGTATATACTATATACAGGGGAGATGACACCGGTACATACTATATACAGGGGAGATGACAATGGTACATACTATATACAGGGGAGATGACACTGGTATATACTATAAACAGGGGAGATGACACGTATATACTATATACTGGAGATGACACAGGTATATACAGGAGGAGATGACATACAGGTATATACTATACACAGGAGGAGAGGACACTGGTATATACTATATACAGGGGAGATGACACACGTACATACTATATACAGGGGAGATGACAGAGGTATATACTATGTACAGGGGAGATGACACAGGTACAGTTAAGTCCATATATATTTGGACGGAGACAACATTTTTCTAATTTTGGTTATAGACATTACCACAATGAATTTTAACCCCTTCATAACCCAGCCTATTTTGACCTTAAAGACCTTGCCGTTTTTTGCAATTCTGACCAGTGTCCCTTTATGAGGTAATAACTCAGGAACGCTTCAACGGATCCTAGCGGTTCTGAGATTGTTTTTTCGTGACATATTGGGCTTCATGTTAGTGGTAAATTTAGGTCAAATAATTATGCGTTTATTTGTGATAAAAACGGAAATTTGGCGAAAATTTCGCAATTTTCACATTTTGAATTTTTATTCTGTTAAACGAGAGAGTTATGTGACAAAATAGTTAGTAAATAACATTTCCCACATGTATACTTTACATCAGCACAATTTTGGAAACAAATTTTTTTTTTGCTAGGAAGTTATAAGGGTTAAAATTTGACCAGCGATTTCTCATTTTTACAACGAAATTTACAAAACCATTTTTTTTTAGGGACCGCCTCACATTTGAAGTCAGTTTACGGGGTCTATATGGCTGAAAATACCCAAAAGTGACACCATTCTAAAAACTGCACCCCTCTAGGTGCACAAAACCACATTCAAGAAGTTTATTAACCCTTCAGGTGCTTCACAGCAGCAGAAGCAACATGGAAGGAAAAAATGAACATTTAACTTTTTAGTCACAAAAATTATCTTTTAGCAACAATTTCTTTGATTTCACAATGGTAAAAGGAGAAACTGAACCACGAAAGTTGTTGTCCAATTTGTCCTGAGTACGCTGATACCTCATATGTGGGGGTAAACCACTGTTTGGGCGCACGGCAGGGCTTGGAAGGGAAGGAGCGCCATTTGACTTTTTGAATGAAAAATTGGCTCCACTCTTTAGCGGACACCATGTCACGTTTGGAGAGCCCCCGTGTGCCTAAAAATTGGAGCTCCCCCACAAGTGACCCCATTTTGGAAACTAGACACCCCAAGGAACTTATCTAGATGCATAGTGAGCACTTTGAACCCCCAGGTGCTTCACAAATTGATCCGTAAAAATGAAAAAGTACTTTTTTTTTCACAAAAAATTTCATTTTTTTTCATTTTCACATGGGTAACAGGATAAAATGGATCCTAACATTTGTTGGGCAATTTCTCCTGAGTACACCGATACCTCACGTGGGGGTAAACCACTGTTTGGGCACATGGTAAGGCTCGGAAGGGAAGGAGCGCCATTTGACTTTTTGAATGAAAAATTATCTCCATCGTTAGCGGACACCATGTCGCGTTTGGAGAGCCCCTGTGTGCCTAAACATTGGCGCTCCCCCACAAGTGACCCCATTTTGGAAACTAGACCCCCCAAGGAACTTATCTAGATGCCTAGTGAGCACTTTAAACCCTCAGGTGCTTCACAAATTGATCTGTAAAAATGAAAAAGTACTTTTTTTTTCACAAAAAATTTCTTTTTGCCTCAATTTTTTCATTTTCACATGGGCAATAGGATAAAATGGATCCTAAAATTTGTTGGGCAATTTCTCCCGAGTACGCCGATACCTCACATGTGGGGGTAAACCACTGTTTGGGCACACGGCAGGGCTCGGAAGGGAAGGCGCGCCATTTGACTTTTTGAATGGAAAATTAGCTCCAATTGTTAGCGGACACCATGTCGCGTTTGGAGAGCCCCTGTGTGCCTAAACATTGGAGCTCCCCCACAAGTGACCCCATTTTGGATACTAGACCCCCCAAGGAACTTATCTAGATGCATATTGAGCACTTTAAACCCCCAGCTGCTTCACAGAAGTTTATAACGCAGAGCCAAGAAAATAAAAAATAACTTTTCTTTCCTCAAAAATGATTTTTTAGCCTGGAATTTCCTATTTTGCCAAGGGTATTAGGAGAAATTGGACCCCAAATGTTATTGTCCAGTTTGTCCTGAGTACGCTGATACCCCATATGTGGGGGTAAACCACTGTTTGGGCGCACGGCAGGGCTCGGAAGGGAAGGCACGCCATTTGGCTTTTTAAATGGAAAATTAGCTCCAATCATTAGCGGACACCATGTCACATTTGGAGAGCCCTTGTGTGCCTAAACATTGGAGATCCCCCACAAATGACCCCATTTTGGAAACTAGACCCCCAAAGGTACTAATCTAGATGTGTGGTGAGGACTTTGAACCCCCAAGTGCTTCACAGAAGTTTATAACGCAGAGCCATGAAAATAAAATAAAAAATTATTTTCTCAAACATGATCTTTTAGCCTGCAATTTTTTATTTTCCCAAGGGTAACAGGAGAAATTTGACCCCAAAAGTTGTTGTCCAGTTTCTCCTAAGTACGGTGATACCCCATATGTGGGGGTAAACCACTGTTTGGGCACATGCTGGGACTCGGAAGTGAAGTAGTGACGTTTTGAAATGCAGACTTTAATGGAATGCTCTGCGGGCGTCACGTTGCGTTTGCAGAGCCCTTGATGTGGCTAAACAGTAGAAACCCCCCACAAGTGACCCCATTTTGGAAACTAGACCCCGAAAGGAACTTATCTAGATGTGTGGTGAGCACTTTGAACCCCCAAGTGCTTCACAGAAGTTTATAACGCAGAGCCGTGAAAATAATATGTTTTCTTTCCTCAAAAATAATTATTTAGCCCAGAATTTTTTAATTTTCCCAAGGGTAACAGGAGAAATTGGACCCCAATATTTGTCGTCCAGTTTCTCCTGAGTACGCTGATACCCCATGTGTGGAGGTAAACCACTGTTTGGGCACACGTCGGGGCTCAGAAGTGAGGGAGCACCATTTGACTTTTTGAATACAAGATTGGCTGGAATCAATGGTGGCGCCATGTTGCGTTTGGAGCCCTTGATGTGGCTAAACAGTAGAAACCCCCCACAAGTAACCCATTTTAGAAACTAGACCCCCCAAGGAACTTATCTAGATATGTGGTGAGCACTTTGAACCCCCAAGTGCTTCACAGACTTTTACAACGCAGAGCCGTGAAAATAAAAAATCATTTTTCTTTCCTCAAAAATGATGTTTTAGCAAGCAATTTTTTATTTTCTCAAGGGTAACAGGAGAAATTGGACCCCAGTAATTGTTGCGCAGTTTGTCCTGAGTATGCTGGTACCCCATATGTGGGGGTAAACCACTGTTTGGGTGCACGTCGGGGCTCGGAAGTGAGGGAGCACCATTTGACTTTTTGAATACAAGATTGGCTGGAATCAATGGTGGCGCCATGTTGCGTTTGGAGACCCCTGATGTGCCTAAACAGTGGAAACCCCTCAATTCTAACCCCCCCACACCCCTAACCCTAATCCCAACTGTAGCCATAACCCTAATCACAACCCTAACAGCAACACAACTCTAACCCCAACACACCCCTAACCCTAATCACAACCCTAACCACAACCCTAATTCCAACCCTAACCCTAAGGCTATGTGCCCACATTGCGGATTCGTGTGAGATTTTTCAGCATCATTTTTGAAAAATCCGCGGGTAAAAGGCACTGCGTTTTACCTGTGGATTTACTGTGGATTTCCAGTGTTTTTTGTGCGGATTTCACCTGCGGATTCCTATTGAGGAACAAGTGTAAAACGCTGCGGAATCCGCACAAAGAATTGACATGCTGCGGAAAACACAACGCAGCGTTTCCGCGTGGTATTTTCCGCACCATGGGCACAGCGGATTTGGTTTTCCATAGGTATACTTGGTACTGTAAACCTGATGGAACACTGCTGCGAATCCGCAGCCAAACCCGCACCGTGTGCACATAGCCTAATTCTAAAGGTATGTGCACACGCTGCGGAAAACGCTGCGGATCCGCAGCAGCTTCCCATGAGTTTACAGTTCAATGTAAACCTATGGAAAACAAAAATCGCTGTACACATGCTGCAGAAAAACTGCACGGAAACGCAGCAGTTTACATTCCGCAGCATGTCGCTTCTTTCTGCGGATTCCGCAGCGGTTTTACAACTGCTACAATAGAAAATCGCAGTTGTAAATCCGCAGTGAAATGCGCAGAAAAACCGCTGTAAATCCGCAGTGGTTTAGCACTGCGGATTTATCAAATCCGCAGTGGAAAAATCCGCAGAGGACCAGAATACGTGTGCACATACCGAAACCCTAACCCTAGCCCTAACCCTAACCCTAATTCTTACCCCAATCTTAGTGGAAGAAAAAAAAAAAAATCTTTATTTTATTATTGTCCCTACCCATGGGGGTGACAAAGGGGGGGGGGTCATTCAGTATTTTTTTTATTTTGATCACTGCGATAGGTTTTATCGCAGTGATCAAAATGCACTTGAAACGAATCTGCCGGCCGATTCGGCGGGCGCACTGCGCATGCGCCCGCCATTTTGGAAGATGGCGGCGCCCAGGAAAGAAGACCACGGACCACGGGAGGCTCGGTAAGTATGATAGGGTGGGGGGTAGCATGGGGGGGGGTGGATCGGAGCATGGGGGGGGTAAATCGGAGCACGGGGGGGTGCATTGGAGCATCGGGGGGTGGATCGGACTGCAGGGGGGGTGGATCGGACTGCAGGGGGGGTGGATCGGACTGCAGGGGGGGGTGGTTGGAGCACGGGGGGGGGTGATTGGAGCACGGGGGTGAGCGGACAAGAGCACGGGGGTGAGCGGACAGGAGGACGGAGGGGAGCGGAGCAGCGTAAAGGACAGATCGGAGGGCTGGGGGGGGCGATCGGTGGGGTGGGGGCACATCAATGTTTCCAGCCATGGCCGATGATATTGCAGCATCGGCCATGGCTGGATTGTAATATTTCACCAGTTATAATAGGTGAAATATTACAAATCGCTCTGATTGGCAGTTTCACTTTCAACAGCCAATCAGAGCGATCGTAGCCATGGGCTAAACTACCACTCCCCCTGTCCCTGCAGATCGGGTGAAATGGGAGTTAACCCTTTCACCCAATCTGCAGGGACGCGATCTTTCCATGACGCCACATAGGCGTCACAGGTCGGATTGGCACCGACTTTCATGACGCATACGCTGTGTCACAGGTCGGGAAGGGGTTAAACAAAACAATTCAGATGCAGTTGAAGTTCAGACTTTCAGCTTTCATTTGAGGGTATCCACATTAAAATTGGATGAAAGGTTTAGCAGTTTCAGCTCCTTAAAAGGGACACTGTCACCTGAATTTGGAGGGAACAATCTTCAGCCATGGAGGCGGGGTTTTTGGGTGTTTGATTCACCCTTTCCTTACCCGCTGGCTGCATGCTGGCTGCAATATTGGATTGAAGTTCATTCTCTGTCCTCCGTAGTACACGCCTGCGCAAGGCGTGGCATGTGCCACCCTGTTTTTAAAGGGACCAAAAGTAATTGGACAATTGACTCCAAGGCTATTTCATGGACAGGTGTGGGCAATCCTTTCGTTATGTTATTCTCAATTAAGCAGATAAGAGTCCTGGAGTTGATTTGAGGTGTGGTTCTTGCATTTGGAAGGTTTTGCTGTGAAGTAAACATGAGGTCAAAGGAGCTCTCCATGCAGGTGAAACAAGCCATCCTTAAGCTGCAAAAACAGAAAAACCCATCCGAGAAATTGCTACAATATTAGGAGTGGCAAAATCTACAGTTTGGTACATCCTGAGAAAGAAAGAAAGCACTGGGGAACTCATCAATGCAAAAAGACCTGGACGCCCACGGAAGACAACAGTGGTGGATGATCGCAGAATAATCTCCATGGTGAAGAGAAACCCCTTCACAACAGCCAACCAAGTGACCAACACTCTCCAGGAGGTCGGCGTATCAATATCCAAATCTACCATAAAGAGAAGACTGCATGAAAGTAACTACAGAGGGTTCACTGCACGGTGCAGCCACTCATAAGCATCAAGAAGATAAAGGTTAGACTGGACTTTGCTAAAAAAACATCTAAAAAAAACAGCACAGTTCTGGAAGAACATTCTTTGGACAGATGAAACCAAGATCAACCTGATGGAAAGAGAAAAGTATGGGGAAGGCGTGGTACAGCTCATGATCCAAAGCATACCACATCATCTGTAAGACCCGGCGGAGGCAGTGTGATGGCGCGGGCATGCATGGCTGCCAGTGGCACTGGGTCACTAGTGTTTATTGATGATGTGACACAGGACAGAAGCAGCCGAATGAATTCTGAGGTCTTCAGAGCCGCCATACTGTGTGCTCAGATCCAGCCAAATGCAGCCAAACTGATTGGTCGTCGTTTCATACTACAGATGGACAATGACCCAAAACATAAAGCCAAAGCAACCCAGGAGTTAATTAAAGTGGAATATTCTTGAATGGCCAAGTCAGTCACCTGATCTCAACCCAATTGAGCAGCATTTCACTTGTTAAAGACTAAACTTCAGACAGAAAGGCCACAAACAAACAGCAACTGAAAACCACCCCAGTGAAGGCCTGGCAGAGCATCAAAAAGGAGGAAACACATCGTCTGGTGATGTCCATGAGTTCAAGACTTCAGGCAGTCATTGCCAACAAAGGGTTTTCAACCAAGTACTAGAAATGAACATTTTATTTACAATGATTTAATCTGTCCAATTACTTTTGGTCCCTTTAAAAACAGGGCGGCACATGTTAAGGAGCTGAAACTCCTAAACCCTTCATCCAATTTTAATGTGGATCCCCTCAAATGAAAGCTGAAAGTCTGAACTTCAACTGCATCTGAATGGTTTTGTTTAAAATTCATTGTGGTAATGTCTATAACCAAAATTAGAAAAATGTTGTCTCTGTCCAAATATATATGGACTTAACTGTATATACAGGAGATGACAAGTATATACTATATACAGGAGGAGATGACATACAGGTACATACTATGTACAGGAGGAGATAACAGGTATATACTATATACCGGAGCAGATGACACACGTATATACTATATACAGGAGATGACACACAGGTATATAGTATATACAGGAGATGACACAGGTATATACTATATACAGGAGATGACACAGGTATATACTATATACAGGAGGAGATGACACACGTATATACTATATACAGGAGGAGATGACACCTTTTTTTGGAAGTGCATTTGAACAGCAAGGTTGATTGCTGTTGAGGGGAACTAGAAAAAAAAAAAAAAAAATCTATAAATCTTCAGCAGAGCGAGTGTGAGCGAGCTGAGTGTGTCCTGAGCGTAAGTGTGGACGCCGGTAAGTGTGACTTGTGATTCAGTGAAGAGGTATTTGGAAAGCCTTTAACAAATACCTGTGTGAATTGGTGTGAGTTGCTGAATTGGGGGTAGGTATATTCATAAGGGTTAACTTAGGGTGGGGGCTCATAGTTAAGGGTTTATAAGGGGCAGCTGTTTGGGGCTCAAGTCCTTTTTGGAAGTGCATTTGAACAGCAAGGTTGATTGCTGTTGAGGGGAACTAGGAAAAAAAAAAATCTATAAATCTTCAGCAGAGCGAGTGTGAGCGAGCTGAGTGTGTCCTGAGCGTAAGTGTGGACGGCGGTAAGTGTGACTTGTGATTCAGTGACTTTGGATTCAGGGAGTTTCCAGGGGAGGAATTGCTGTCTGATTTTTATTAATACTTTGTATTTATTTATTTTTTTTTTTTTTAATTGAACTGTTCTGTCTGGTGCAATCCCCATTAGGAAATGTGCTCCACGATTGTTAATGCCATCCAGTGCACATCTTGCCACATGTATGCAGTCCTTGAGCAGCCGATCGAGGGTGCATACTGCTGTGCGAGATGTGAGCACGTTGTGCATTTGGAAACCCAGATTCTGACTCTAAATGTGCAGCTGGCAACACTGAGATCCATAGACAACATGGAGAGGAGTCTTCTGCTCACGGAGCAGACGCTCAATGGGACAGATGAGGGGGGTGATGGTGGGATGGAGCTGCAGAACAATGAAGTAGCAAGCTGGATGACAGTTAGGAAGCGGGGTAGAGGGAAGAGTGCCAGGGAGGCTAGTCCTGATCTGGAACACCCCAATAAGTTTGCTAAGTTGGCAGATGAGGGGGGTGCCAGTACAGGGGTAGCACTGCTGCAGCCAGGCATGTCCTCTGAAAGCCGGAGGAGTGACTGCTCCAGTAAGGAGGGAAATAGGAGAGCAGGGCAGGCCAGACAGGTGCTGGTAGTGGGGGACTCAATTATTAGGGGAACAGATAGGGCAATCTGTCACAAAGACAGGGATCGTCGAACGGTGTGCTGCCTACCTGGCGCTCGAGTCCGACACATCGCTGATCGGGTGGACAGATTATTGGGAGGGGCTGGTGAGGACCCAGCGGTCATGGTGCACATTGGCACTAATGACAAAGTTAGAGGTAGGTGGAAGGTCCTTAAAGATGATTTCAGGGAACTATATACAGGAGATGACACAGGTATATACTATATAAAAAAGATGACACATAGGTATATAGAGATGACATACAGCAGGTATATACTATATATAGGAGATGACATACAGGTATATAGTATATACAGAAGAGATGACATACAGGTATATACTATACAGGAGGAGATGACCGGTATATACAATATACAGGAGGAGATGACATACAGCAGGTATATACTATTTACAGGGGAGATGACATACAGGTATATACTATACAGGAGGAGATGACATACAGCAGGTATATACTATTTACAGGGGAGATGACATACAGGTGTATACTATATATAAGGGAGATGACAAACATGTATATACTGAGGGGAAAATGAAAAGGTGTGAGTGCAAAATGAGAGGAGTGAGAGAAAATAGTGAAGTGATGGGAAAATGACAGATGTGAGGTCGAAATGACAGGTGTTAGGGGGGAATGAGAGGAGTGAGGGAGGAATGAGAGGAGTGAGGGGGAAAATAAGAAGTTAGGGGAAAATGAGAGGTGTAAGGGAGAAAATGAGAGATGTGAGGGGGAAAATGAGAGGCGTGATGGGAAAATAAGAGAAGTAAGGTGCTATAACTAACCACAGATATTTACTATGCCCAGGCAACGCTGGGCTCTTCAGCTAGTTCAAAATAAAATATATATAAAAAAAAAAATAAAAATCAAACCTACACATATTGGGTATTGCTGCGTTCAGAATTGCCCGATCCATAAAAAAAAGCATTAACCTGATCGCTAAACGGCGTAGGGAGAAAAAAATTTCGAAACACCAGAATTACGTTTTTTTTGGTCGGCGCAACGTTGCACTAAAATGCAATAACGGGCGATCAAAAGAACGTATCAGCACAAACTTGGTATCAATAAAAACGTCAGCTTGGAACGCAAAACATAAGCCCTCATCCAACCCCAGATCACGAAAAATGGAGACGCTATAGGTATCGGAAAATGGCGCAATTTTTTTTTTTAATTAAAGTTTGGAATTTTTTTTTTCCACCACTTAGATAAAAGAGAACCTAGACATGTTTGGTGCCTACGAACTCGTAATGACCTGGAGAATCATAATATTAGGTCAGTTTTAGCATTTAGTGAACCTAGCAAAAAAAAAAAAAAACAAACAAAAAACAAGTGTGGGATTGCACTTTTTTTTGCAATTTCACCGCATTTGGAATTTTTTACCCGTTTTCTAGTACACGACATGGTTAAACCAATGATGTCGTTCAAAAGTAAAACTCGTCCTGCAAAAAATAAGCCCTCACATGGCGATATTGACGAAAAATAAAAAAAAGTTATGGCTCTGGGAAGGAGGGGAGCGAAAAAACGAACACGGAAAATCCCAACGTCATGAAGGGGTTAAAGACTCCCATGTCCTCAAAGGGGAGGTCAAGTTTCTTGGAAGGCTTTGCTACTGCTACATCCAATTTTGGGGCTTTAGTCTAGGATGTCGATGCTAAATCTTCAAAGGGGTATTTCCTCTTAAGGGACAGCACAGAGGAGTTTTTTTCTATCCGGCTTATCCCACTCCTTTTTAATTAGGGCCAGTATATTTTCATTTAGGGGAAATGACTTCCGCTTTTTTGTCCCACTCCCCCCAAACATCACATCCTATACGGTCTTTTCTGTGCGAGGGTCCATTGCTCCTATAGTGGATCTCACTGCTTTAACCAGACCCTCCATCTCCTCTAATGGGAAACAAGGCCCCCCTCCCCATTTCTTCCTCTAAGGAAGCATCTGATGAACCCGAATCTTTCTCCTCTGAACTAGTGGACTCAGATTCGGGGAGCCTGCTGGCCTTTTGTTTCTTTATACCACTTCCTTGTGAGAGGGATTTAACAGGTGCTTTCAACCTCCATTTTGATTACTGATCTTAATTCGGAGGTGAAATTTGGGGTCTACTCACATACTCTGCCATTCATGCATAGAGCAGATGCTCTTATCCCAGGTGATAAATTCTCTTTACACATGGGGCAGCTCCTGTGCTTGGACTTAGCCAAGCTTTTTCCTTCCTGGATAAATGAAAGAGAAAGGGGACCCCAATTACAAAGTGATCTTTCACGAAGATCACTCACTAATCAGACGCAGCCGCGGGTACCAGTTTTGAAGGAGGAATAGGGTCCGCTGATGGGCCTTTTGAGGCTGGAGATTCCTCCACTGCGCTGGAGCTCCTGCTCTGCTGGGTAGAATGTCCACTTCGCCTGGTTTAAGAATCATGCTGTTGCATCCCCTTCCTTCTTCCTAGCTGCTGCTGCTTTGGCTGTTGCGGTTTCATCCTCCATTGCAACAGGGGGCCGCGTATGCTGCAGGGAGAGTCTCACCCCACTCCCTTTTTTTTTTAAAAAAAAGTCACCCGACGTGTCCCCTACGCTGCTTCCGGTTCCATACTGGAAGTTCCTCCTTCAGTCGTGTGACCCACCGACTACGTCATCAGGGGGCCACTCAGGCACATGAGCAGTCCGGAAACTCTACACCGGAATATGGTGTGGCTGCTGCCCTCCCCCCCGCACACCCTGAAAGACCCCTCAGTTCCAGCTTCAGGACACCGCACCAGCTGTTGCAGGGGATCCCCGCTGCCTGTACAGGTCTGGCCAGACCTGGACACCGCCTCTTCGTATCTTCTATTCTTCAGGTACGCCATACTGAAGGTTCCCCATCAGGGACAGGAAACCAACTGATGCGAGGGAGAGGTACCGCCCTTTTTATCTGTAGGTTTCCTGTCCCTGAAGGGCGGATCCCCTCTCTCCGTGGTACTGTCATGGGGGAGGAGAAAAAACCCCACAGAAATCAGCAAATAAAAACAAAAATGTGTTTAATAAAAAAAAATGGTAAAATTTCACAATAACAGCCCATAATTATAAACAGCATGAAGAGAAATGGACGATACCATCATCCGTTATAGCCGCTCTAGGAGACAGAACGCAGCGGTAAAAACAGTACATAAATGTTATATATCTGTACACGACTGAACGTATTATTGATGGGTCAGACAGAGCGCAATCAGAAAATGTGTTATTTGCAGCAGAAGAAACACGATGGGTGTAGATACCTGCAGCAATGGCGACAAGTGGACGTACGAGAGGAAAACGGCACCGCCCTAGTGCATGGGCTGCGCCTCATATTGCAATCAATCCATATTAAAGTCAATGGGGCTGAGCTGCAATACCAGAGACCGCCACAAATAAGAGTGGCGCTGTTGAACACAAAATTTAAAAAAAAAAAAAAAATCTGCTATAAAATATTTTTTCTTTATGACCTGGAGGGGAATTAACACTGAGGCACAGCCGACCTTTACCTGGGCTGCGCAAACACCTGGGACAGCCGCTGTGCCGAAGAAGAGAAGCCGACAGCTGGTTATCTATGGTCCGCTTGATTTATGGAGGACGTTCCAGCCTTTTTATAGGTGGGTGACGTCCACATGATCAAACATGGAGAACAAGGACATAACCAGTGGCATATAATTATTACAGCGCGTCCAGGAGCATCTGTACCATGATTTCCTTCCTAAATCTGCGACTTGCTGCAAAAAGGAATTCTACCTCCTTCCCGACAGTGCACTTACTGCAATAAATATATAGTATTAATACATTTGCATAGTTAGAACTCGACGTATTACAATTATTCTATGTATCAATATATACATATGGGGGAAATGGGCAGTTAGTATCCAGTCTTATTGGGCCATATTCACATGCCCTCAGCTTTACATGCATTTTTTTTTCTTCTTTGCTGCGGTTATTACCCCCTTATACATTATTGGGATCAAATCAGAGATAAAAATTTGCAGCATTTTCTGCCACTGAATGAAGATTTATAGAATTGTTCACGCTCCATTTGTCTTGGCTGCAGACTGTTCTGCAAATCCACCAAGTCTGAACATGGACCTAAAATACTTTTTTGGGACGCAAGATATGTATGTAATAATTATTGCTATAAATAAATACTGTATTTTTTTGGACTAAGATGCACTTTTTTTTTTTAGCAAGGAAAAAAAAATCCTGCTGAGAGAAGTTTACAGCGGCACAAGTCGCTTTCCTCCAGCCTGACACTGATCTGTCTTATCGCTGCAGGGCCGGAGAGGAAGCCACCAGGACCTGCACATCACTAGAGGTGCAAGGAAGCTATAAGTCCTGAATAGCTGAAGGGCCATTTAAGTCATGTGATCAGCAACATGCCTGGAAAGAAAAATGTGGTAATGCTTACAATGCGTTTGCGCGCATGCAGCAGAGGTGTGAGTATGTAGCCAAGCTAGGGTGTGTGCATGTAGAAGAGGTGTGTGCATGTAGGAGAGCTGTGTGTGCGCATGTAGGAAAGCTGTGTGTGCATGTAGGAGAGCTGTGTGTGCGCATGTAGGAAAGCTGTGTGTGCGCGCATGTAGGAGACCTGTGTGCGCATGTAGGAGAGCTGTGTGCGCATGTAGGAGAGCTGTGTGTGCGCATGTAGGAGACCTGTGTGCGCATGTAGGAGAGCTGTGTGTGCGCATGTAGGAGACCTGTGTGCGCATGTAGGAAAGCTGTGTGTGCGCATGTAGGAGACCTGTGTGTGCATGTAGGAGAGCTGTGTGTGCGCATGTAGGAAAGCTGTGTGTGCGCGCATGTAGGAGACCTGTGTGCGCATGTAGGAAAGCTGTGTGTGCGCATGTAGCAGAGCTGTGTGTGCGCATGTAGGAAAGCTGTGTGTGCGCGCATGTAGGAGACCTGTGTGCGCATGTAGGAAAGCTGTGTGTGCGCATGTAGGAGACCTGTGTGTGCGCATGTAGGAGAGCTGTGTGTGCGCATGTAGGAGAGCTGTGTGTGCGCATGTAGGAGAGCTGTGTGTGCGCATGTAGGAGAGCTGTGTGTGCGCATGTAGGAGACCTGTGTGTGCGCATGTAGGAGACCTGTGTGTGCGCATGTAGGAGAGCTGTGTGTGCGCATGTAGGAGAGCTGTGTGTGCGCATGTAGGAGACCTGTGTGCGCATGTAGGAAAGCTGTGTGTGCGCATGTAGCAGAGCTGTGTGTGCGCATGTAGGAAAGCTGTGTGTGCGCATGTAGGAAAGCTGTGTGTGCGCATGTAGGAAAGCTGTGTGTGCGCATGTAGGAAAGCTGTGTGTGCGCATGTAGGAAAGCTGTGTGTGCGCATGTAGGAAAGCTGTGTGTGCGCATGTAGGAAAGCTGTGTGTGCGCATGTAGGAAAGCTGTGTGTGCGCATGTAGGAAAGCTGTGTGTGCGTAGATACAGCAGAACAGAATGAATGTGCACTGTGTAAAACCATATGTGTACAAGGAAAATGGCGCAGTAAAACACCAACAATAGATCTACTACATCCCTATTTTACCCTAGTGCATTAAAATTAAACTATATGGACCCCCTCCACTTTATTATACCAGTAGGGAAGTTTTAAAAAGTAGGAAATGTATTGTTCATATTGTTTGCTGTCTGAAATGGGTGATTTTTTTTTGGGGACTAAAGAAGTACATGATTCATATGGAAAGCTAGGAGTAAGCTGGAGTTCAGCTGTTTTTAAACTACTATTTCCAGCCTGAAGTTACACTTCTGCCGTAAGTTTCTGACCTCTGAATCGTGGTTCTCAGACTATAACTTTGCAGCTGTCAAACTTCCAAAATTCCCCAGATGGTGTATGCTGGGAGGTGTAGTTCTACAGTGACTGGATGGGGCTAAAACTGTTGTTAATGATTCAATGCTTAAAATAAAATTTCAACTCTATGAATGACGATCTGAAGATCAGGTATATATAATACCCTCCTCCCGGTGTGGCGGCTCTCCTCTGCATTAGCTACGCTATCACCCGCCATCTCAGGGCATCACATGACCACTGTCCCGCTTCTTGGCTGAGGTACAATGTGAAGGGTGCAGATCAGCGGCAGCTTATTGGTTGCAATGGTCACGTGAGTGTTGATGCCTTGAGACCTATAGGTGAAACCGTAGCGAGTGCGGGTGGAGAGTATAGGATTATTTATTTATTTTATTTTTTTATTACCCCACACTGGGCCAAAACCAATCACTTAAAATGGGGGGAAAACTTTTTCAATAAGAGTACAAAAAATAAAATAAAAATGACACATTACAAATTGTTCAGATGGGGCGTCCACCTTATCCTAACATTTCACCATTAGCGCGGTTTTGGCAATTCACGTATGAAAAATACAGCAGGGTATTATATAATTAGGAAAATCTGTAGAAAAACTGAGGTATCCGCCTTGTGCATAAATCTTCTCTTGCAAATAGAACAACAGGGCGTGTGGTGTCCGTCGTGTGCCGCAGGAGGTCCAGGATCACTGGAGAGTCCGATTCTCCGCGGCGGCCATTGTTGTGTTCATCGTAAGATTTAAATAAAGTTCGACATAGTAACTCCTTTCTCTGACATCCTTAATGTTATTCGTGGCCGTTGGCTTGTTTCTCTGCCTGCTCCAGCACTTGCACTAAAATCTCATCAATCACGTCCACGTCGTAATCCACCTGCTCCAAGTCCAAGTCTGGCATCAGCGTGGTCAATAACTGGGCAACGTGAATCCGTAGCATCCGTAACTTTGTCCTATAAAGGGAAAAGTGTAAAAACGTGTAAGGAGTGTATGCGACAAAAATGGGGAAAATGGATGCGCCTCTAACACTGCAGGCTTTGCTATGGCAAAACGATGACCCCCCCCCATATTGACCCTGGCTGTCATTTAAAAGGCAGCATATACAGATGTAGGTCACTTGTACTGCACACTGAGGTTTGGGGATTTTCATCTTGGGTGCCAGATATTGAAACGGTAGAAAAAGAGTCAGAGGGGTGGAGCCACTTGCCTAAACAGTCAGGATGGGCCGCCTCCCTCCTGGCTGGACTGACATCTCACAGGCCAGGAATGTCCCCCACAAGCCACATCTAGAGACATGTGTAGTGCCCAGAGGCTAAAGTACTGCCCTACATGAAATATGCACTCCATGGTACAGGATGGGGACAGGCGAGTTTTACTGTTCTGCAGAGAGGCTCCGCCTACGTGACTTTTTACTGATGTTTTAATCAGTAAAAGTTGGAAGAAAGAGGAAAAAAAAAAACAGAAGTGTAAAAACAAAAATTGGCAAAGGCGGGAAGGGGTTGTATTAAAAACCAGGGCTTATTTCTAAAGGTACCTTCACACATAACGATATTGTTAACGATATCGTTGCTTTTTGTGACGTAGCAACGATATCGTTAATAAAATCGTTATGTGTGACAGCGACCAACGATCAGGCCCCTGCTGGGAGATCGTTGGTCGCTGAAGAAAGTCCAGAACTTTATTTCGTCGCTGGATCTCCCGCTGACATCGCTGGATCGGCGTGTGTGACACTGATCCAGCGATGTCTTCACTGGTAACCAGGGTAAACATCGGGTAACTAAGCGCAGGGCCGCGCTTAGTAACCCGATGTTTTAGGAAGGTAACCAGGGTAAACATCGGGTTACTAAGCGCAGGGCCGCGCTTAGTAACCCGATGTTTACCCTGGTTACCTTCCTAAAAGTAAAAAAAACAAACAGTACATACTTACCTAACGCTGTCTGTCCTCCAGCGCTGTGCTCTGCTCTCCTCCTGTACTGGCTGTGAGCGTCGGTCAGCCGGAAAGCAGAGCGGTGACGTCACCGCTCTGCTTTCCGGCCGCTGTGCTCACACAGACAGTACAGGAGGAGTGCAGAGCAGAGCGCTGGAGGACAGACAGCGGAAGGTAAGTATGTACTGTTTGTTTTTTTTACTTTTAGGAAGGTAACCAGGGTAAACATCGGGTTACTAAGCGCGGCCCTGCGCTTAGTTACCCGATGTTTACCGACATCGTTGGTCGCTGGAGAGCGGTCTGTGTGACACCTCTCCAGCGACCAAACAGCGACGCTGCAGCGATCCGGATCGTTGTCGGTATCGCTGCAGCGTCGCTTAATGTGAAGGGGCCTTTACAGGCTGTGTTGACTATTGCAGCTCACAAGAAAGTCACTGAAATTGGACTAAGCTGCAATACCAAACACAACCACTGGATCAAGAGTGGCGCTGCTTCAAATTTCATAAAACCCCAAAGTCCTGCACACCTCTCTTCTCCCAGTTCACTGATGGAGGCGCTACTCTCATTAGCGGCTTCCTTTAGTTGCTGTATTTCCATCTTGAGTTGTTTATTCTCGGCCTCCAGCTTCTTCTTCTCCTGCTGTAACCGCTCGATCTGGAAGAGGCATGTAATGGAGAGGGAGGGTTATGTGATGAACCATCACCATGGCTGCCACAACCACTGCAGACAAATCTGTGTAGCATACAGAGGAATAGTGCTAAAGAAAAAGCAGCCGTCTCCTCCGGCTGACCGCGTGTAACTGCATCCATTGAAGTGACTACCACTCCATGTTACACAGACTTGTTTTAGGTAGAATGATAAAAATGGGGGTGTGCTTTTAATTCTGTGTTGCTTCCTGCTTATGATTGGTCAATTCATACAGGGAGAAGAAGTACACGCCCCCAGTGAAATCTATGGATAAAACCCATGTAGCTTAAAGCTAACTCTTAGGCACCAAATACTTCCTAATATTTCCTTAACAGATGTAAAATAAAAAATAATTTTTTTTCCAATTTGTGAAAAATCCTCTTTAAATTTTTTATTGACCTAAACCATCAGGGACAGTGATATGAACTTCTTCACCATCTCAGACTAGGGTTGTTCCCATTAATCCAGACAGATCACCTGGAGAGCAACATTTTGTCTCTCGGAGATCAGAGACATTCTTTAGGCTTCTCTGATTTCTCTCGACTCTGCATAGAAGCCGTTATCTAGATCAGAGGTCCCCAACTCCAGTCCTCAAGGCCCACCAACAGGTCATGTTTTCAGGATTTCCTTAGTCTTGCCCAGGTAATAATTGCATCACCTGTGCAATGCAAAGGAAATCCTGAAAACATGACCTGTTGGTGGGCCTTGAGGACTGGAGTTGGGGACCTCTGATCTAGATAAACGGCTCTGCTTGGGGGGTGCAGGGCCCAGCTGCCCACTGGCTCGAAAAAAAACTTGTATGCAAGTATAGTAATTTATATTAAGAAAACACTGATGATGATCTCTTACCTCTGCTTTGCACTGATCTTTTTCTGCCGAGCAGGTGTCAAGTTTCCGGAAAATGCCATCCAGTTGTAACGCCATATCGTCGACTTCACTCGTGCTGTCCACTTCAATGATGGGAGAACAGCCGGACTCTGATTTCAGCTCCTGCAGTTTTTTGCACATTAGATTAAGTCTGCTGATTTCTTTTAAGGCATGTTCATACTTTACGTCCCCGCTACTGGGAAGAGTCTGTGTTTGCTGGTGAGAAGTCTCTTTTTTCATTTGCTGAGTTATGGTTTCTCCCAAGTTTTTTAGTTTAATGCTCAGTTCTTCACAATGTTTCTTATAGTATTCCTTCTCATCTTGTACCGCAAGGCTGTGACTCTGCTGGTTATGTGTCATGGCGCCATTACAGTGTTGGTAGACCTGCTCACCTGACATCTCCTGGCACCCTTGAAAGTTTCCATCATCTTCTTCCTTTTTTACGGTTATTTCTGGCTTGTCCGTTTGTGTTGTGGCTGCTGTCATTCCCGAAGGTACACCCTCCAAACTGTCCATGGGGATAGGACTAAGACCTGTGCCGTTTTCTGGTGTTTTATCACTCTTGGGTTTGGGTGTACTGACCTCCTCCATGATGATCACATCTCCATCATCTACCTCCACTGCCTTATCATCATCGTCATCATCATCTCCATCAGGAAGCTCTATGGTCTCAGTTACGGTAACATGTAGCTTTTTAGCCGGCTCGGGAGAATTTTCTTGTGAAAGCAGACGTTTCCGCCTAAAGATAACGCAAGTAATCAGGTTTAGAGTAAGCAAATAACAGAAGTATAAAAGTAAAAGCACCGCTTACATAATCTAGAAAACAGAACACAATAGTACTTCCTACATCAAGCGCGGGAACAAAGTGCGCAAAATACATGGCTGGTGGCGGCTGGTACCCGCCTCCAAGAGCAGCAACCTGCGCTTGCTCTGATCAGCGCTATTTAACCATTTGGATGCTGCTTTTCAGTCTCTGACATTTAACTAGTTCCTTCCTTGAAGGCATTACACAGTATATACCGTATTTTTCAAACTACAACCCCTGGCAAAAATTATGGAATCACCAGCCTTGGAGGATGTTCATTCAGTTGTTTAGTTTTGTGCCCTGTCTGTGATCTGCTTTTTTTTTCTACAAAATTAAAGTAATTTCAAATGGCAACTTTCTGGCTTTAAGAAAAACTAAAAGAAATCAAGAACAAAAAATGTGGTAGTCAGTAATGGTTATTTTTTTTAACCAAGCATAGGGGAAAAATTATGGAATCACTCAATTCTGAGGAAAAAAAATTATGGAATCACCCTGTAAATTTTCATACCCAAAAACAACACCTGCATCAAATTAGATCTGCTCGTTAGTCTGCATCTAAAAAAGGAGTGATCACACCTTGGAGATCTGTTGCACCAAGTGGACTGACATGAATCATGGCTCCAACACCAGAGATGTTAATTGAAACAAAGGAGAGGATTATCAAACTCTTAAAAGAGGGTAAATCATCAGGCAATGTTGCAAAAGATGTTGATTGTTCACGGTCAGCTGTGTCTAAAATCTGGACCAAATACAAAACAACATGGGAAGGTTGTTAAAGGAAAACATACTGGTAGACCAAGGAAGACAAAGCTTCAAGACCGGAAACTTAAAGGGCCACTGTCACCCCTTCCAGCCGTTATAAACTAAAAGAGCCACCTAGTGCAACAATAATGCTGCATTCTAACAAGGTGGCTCTTTTAGTTTTAGGTTCAAGTATACCCCAAATAAAGCGTTTTTATACTTAGCCACAATTCCTGTCTCTAGCCAGGGAGGCGGGTCCTCACTCCCCAGCTCTAACCGCTCCTCTGCCGTCACTCACATCTTCCTGCGCTTTCGACACCGCCCCCTCAGCGCTGTGTACGTTTCAAAACCGGCGCCTGCGCAGTGTACTGCTGTGCTGCGCAGACGCAGTAAGCTCTGGCCGTCTGACGTCCCAGCCAGGCTTGCAGACTGCGCGGGCATTGCGGCCAGCCACCTTTGGAATCCCCGCCCCGCACTGTGCATAATGCATAACAGTGCGGGGCGGGGATTCCAAAGGTGGCTGGCCTCAATGCCCGCGCAGGCACAGTCTGCAAGCCTGGCTGGGACGTCAGACGGCCAGAGCTTACTGCGTCTGCGCAGCACAGCAGTACACTGCGCAGGCGCCGGTTTTGAAACGTACACAGCGCTGAGGGGGCGGCGCCGAAAGTGCAGGAAGATGTGAGTGACGGCAGAGGAGCGGTTAGAGCTGGGGAGTGAGGACCCGCCTCCCTGGCTAGAGACAGGAATTGTGGCCAAGTATAAAAACGCTTTATTTGGGGTATACTTGAACCTAAAACTAAAAGAGCCACCTTGTTAGAATGCAGCATTACTGCTGCACAAGGTGGCTCTTTTAGTTTATAATGGCTGGAGGGGGTGACAGTGGCCCTTTAAAGCAATATGTCTCCAAAACAGGAAATGCACAAAACAAATGAGGAACGAATGGGAGGAAACTGGAGTCAACGTCTGTGACCGAACTGTAAGAAACCGCCTAAAGGAAATGGGATTTACATACAGAAAAGCAAAACGAAAGCCATCATTAACATCTAAACAGAAAAAAACAAGGTTACAATGGGCTAAGGAAAAGCAATCGTGGACTGTGGATGACTGGATGAAAGTCATATTCAGTGATGAATCGCGAATCTGCATTGGGCAAGGTGATGATGCTGGAAGTTTTGTTTGGTGCCATTCCAATGAGATTTATAAAGATGACTGCCTGAAGAGAACATGCACATTTCCACAGTCATTGATGATATGGGGCTGCATGTCAGGTAAAGGTACTGGGGAGATGGCTGTCATTACATCTTCAATAAATGCACAAGTTTATGTTGATACTTTGGACACTTTTCTTATCTCATCAATTGAAAGGATGTTTGGGGATGATGAAATCATTTTTCAAGATGATCATGCATCCTGCCATAGAGCAAAAACTGTCCAAACATTCCTTGAAAATAGACACAAGGTCAATATCATGGCCTGCAGACACAAGGTCAATATCATGGCCTGCAAATAGTTCCGGCAGCTGTCCTGGGCTTGTAATACTGTGCATGATGTCCCTGCCATACGCGGCTTACAAGCTGAAATCAGCAGCTGGCATCAGAACAGGACGCTGCGAGGGAGGGCAGGAAAGTAAGTAGAATGGTTTATGTTTTAATGATGGAGGCCATGCATACCAGGATTGGGATGAAGGGGACCATGCGTACCAGGATGAGGTGGACCATGCCTACCAGGATTGGGATGAGGGGGGCCATGCCTACCAGGATGAGGATGAGGGGGACCATGCCTACCAGGATGGGGATTAGGGGGACCATGCCTACCAGGATGGGGATGAGGGGGACCATGCCTACCAGGATGGGGATGAGGGGGACCATGCCTACCAGGATGGGGATGAGGGGGACCATGCCTACCAGGATTGGGATGAGGGGGGCCATGCCTACCAGGATGAGGATGAGGGGGACCATGCCTACCAGGATGGGGATGAGGGGGACCATGTCTACCAGGATGGGGATCTGGGGGACCATGCCTACCAGGATGGGGATGAAGGGGACCCTGCGTACCAGGATGGGGATGAAGGGGACCCTGCGTACCAGGATGGGGATGAAGGGGACCCTGCGTACCAGGATGGGGATGAAGGGGACCATGCGTACCAGGATGGGGATGAGGGGGACCATGCGTACCAGGATGGGGATGAGGGGGACCATGCGTACCAGGATGGGGATGAGGGGGACCATGCGTACCAGGATGGGGATGAAGGGGACCCTGCCTACCATGATGGGGGATATTAGTACAGAATTGACCATTTTTTTCTATTCTCCTTCTTTAAAACCTAGGTGCATCTTACAGTCCGAAAAATACGGTAATACAAATTCAAGTCCGCTAGTAGGGACTAACAGATATAAATAAAAGCTCATTACAAAAAAAAATAAAATAAAATGTGAATAAAGCCATTTTTAAATAAAATAAATAAATTTGGCATTAATAAAAAAAGAAACTCCAGGATTGGTGTTTTTCGATCATCTTGTAATATCTATTTTTTTTTGTTATTGGAAAAATAAAAATGTTGGAAGTTTCAGAAAATGGCAACACCAACTAAAATGTATTTATTTATATACTCAAAAGGTTGACCACTATGAGGACAACTCGTTCTTATATCCCATGCATGGCTCTGATAAAATAAAATAAAGCTTAAACTCACCTCCCGAGCTGGCGCCATTCCAGTGAGGTCGGCATTCACGTTCCCGGGGGTCATGTGAGGTTGTTATGTCACATGAGCCCGGTGCCCAATCAGCGCTGACATCACTGGCCCCGCCTTCGGACAAATCATTAAGAGGAAGTCCGGGCTGTGGCTCTCGCTTCCTCTTGACGTTCATTTTGTCTGGAGGCGGAGTCAGTGACGCCAGCGCTGATTGGGCACCGGGGGTCACGTGTCATAACTTCATAAGGAGCCCCGGGAGCGTGAGTGCCGACACCGCTGGAACAGCGCCGGCATGGGAGGTAAGTACAGGCTTTTTTATATTTTATTGCAGCCAAACATTTAGATCAAGA
Organism: Ranitomeya imitator; assembly: GCF_032444005.1. NCBI lineage: Eukaryota > Metazoa > Chordata > Amphibia > Anura > Dendrobatidae > Ranitomeya > Ranitomeya imitator. Next base: position 37,131,743 of record NC_091284.1, read on the forward strand.
ATGGGCAGCCCTAGTGGATAACCTCTAACAATTGCCTGTGGATACTTAGCACCACAGCTCAGATTGAAGATCTTCTGATCTTCTAGCTTCGTCTTCTTGCTTGAACAGCGCTTGTCTGCTGCAATCAATTGCTAATCACAGGACGACAATAGTCCCTGCTGCGACCACTGTTGGGCTGCAGCGGTCATGGGCAGTGATATGGATGAATGACAGGCAAGTTTATATATATTTTATATATCTTTTGTTTAGCAAAACTCCTTTTATTCATTTTACGACAAATTGAAGGATTTTAATAGGCGGTTTTGATCATGTCGTTGCTTGTTCTGGCTGGTGAAGCCCTAGTATAAAGACTGACAAGCTTCGCTGTAAACCACTGCAGCAGTGACAGCATGGCGGCCATTCCTGCCGTGGGGAGGAGCGGTTCACTTACCGGTCAGGGAGTCTGCCAGGATGTGGAGAGGTTTCAGCGGCCACCAAAGATGGAGGATTTGTGGTGGCTGCTGATCTATAATTGGTCTGAACGATGTTTAGAGCTTTTTGCATTTCTTTACTTGGAGGATTAAACAGAATCGTTGGCTTGTTAGCGATCTGTGCAAAAACAAAGTGCATTAAAAGAAAAAAAAAGGTTTTTCATATTGATGTATTATTGATCAATAGAATTTGCATTTGACAAGAACTTTGAAGAACATCATAATCAAACAGCATAAATACCTGTGATGCCAGCTCAAACTTCCTGCAAAATAAAAAAAATATATATACATAAAAAAAAAATTCTAACATTTATTTAAATATAGTCATGTTTATTTCCATTGTGTCTATTGTCAGAACACACAAAAAAAGGCAAATTGGACATATCACATTTGGTTGCACACCCATTGAAATAAATAACTGCAAACAAGCTTCTTCCACCTTAACTGGAATGTTGGTCCACTCTTCTTTCGCAAACTGCTCCAGGTCTCACATATTTGAAGGCACCTTCTCCCAAGATCTCTGCACAGGTATTCAATGGTATTTAGATCCGGACTTATTGCTGCCACTTCAGAACACTCCAGCGCTTTGTTTCCATCCATTTCTGGGGGCTTTTTGAAGTATTTTGGGGGTAATTAGCCTCCTGGAAGACCCACGACCTAGGACACAAAGCCAGCTTTCTAACACTGGGCACTACATGGTCACCCAAAATCTTTTGGTAATCTTCAGTTTTCATGGTTCTTTGCAAACAGCCAAAGAGCCTCCACCATATTTAACTGTAGGTGCTGTGTTATTTTCTTTGTAGGCCTCATTCAGTTTCGGTAAACAGAAGAATGGTGTGCTTTGCAAATAAGCTCTATATTGGTCTCATCTGTCCACAAGATGCTTTCCCAGAAGGATTTTAGCTTACTCATGTACATTTTGTCAAACTGTAGTCTAGCTTTTTTATGTCTGTCAGCAGTGGGGTCCTCCCGGGTCTCCTGCAATAGCGTTTCATTTAATTCAAAATTAGACGGATCCTACATTGCAGCCTTTCAGCAATTTTTCTCTGCTGTCCAAGGTAGATTAGCTACAGTGCTATGGATTGTAAACCTCTTGATTATGTCAAGCACTGTGGGCAAAGTGACATCAAAGTAACTGGAGATGGAATTGTAAACTTGAGATTGTCGATATTTTTCAATGATTTGGGTTTTTAAGTCTCAATGCAAAGATTGAGTCAACTACCGTATATACGCGAGTATAAGCCGACCAGAGTATAAGCCGACCCCCCTAATTTTGCCACAAAAAACTGGGAAAACTTATTGACTCGAGTATAAGCCTAGGGTGGAAAATGCAGCAGCTACCGGTGAATTTCAAAGATAAATGCTCCATATCGTTCATTATGGCCCCATAGATGCTCCATATAAAGCTGTACCACATATAATGCTCCATACATTTCATTATGGCCCCATAGATGCTCCACATAAAGCTGTGCCCCATATAGAATGCTCTGCACCGTTGATTATGGCCCCATAGATGCTCCATATAAAGCTGTGCAATATATAATGCTGCCGCTGCAATAAAAAAAAAAAAAAAAAAGACACTCACCTCTCTTGCTGCCCGCAGCTCCTCAGCGTCCCGTCTCTCCGCACTGACTGTTCAGGCAGAGGGCGGCGCGCACACTAATACGTCATCGCGCCCTCTGACCTGAACAGTTACTGCAAGAGGACGCAGAAGACGGAGCGGCGCCCGGCGGGTGGAACGCGGACAGGTAAATATGACATACTTACTGCTCCGGCGTCCCTAGCTCCTTATCCCGGACAGATGGTCTTCGGGTGCCGCAGCCTCTTCCTCTGTCAGCGATCACCGTTACCGCTCATTAGAGGAATGAATATACGGCTCCACCCCTATGGGAGTAGAGTCCATATTCATAACTTTAATGAGCGGCACCATGTGACCGCTGAACAGAGGAAGAGCTGCGGCACCCGAAGACCATGGGACAGGTAGGAGGAGCGCCAGGAGCCCCGGAAGCAGGTGAGTATGCGACAGTCCTCTCTCCCCCTCACCCGCCGACCCCACCGCCGATCGTGACTCGAGTATAAGCCGAGAGGGGCACTTTCAGCCCAAAAATTTCGGCTGAAAATCTCAGCTTATACTCGAGTATATACGGTAACTTCTAACCTTTTTATCTGGTTTCAGGTGTGATTTTCATATCGCCCACACCTGTTACTTGCCACAGGTGAGTTTGAACGAGCATCATACGTTTGAAATAAAGTTGTTTACCCATAATTTTGGAAAAATTGCAAGAATTTTGTCCAGCCATAGTTTGGGTTGTGTGTGAAATTATGTCCAATTTGCATCTTTTTCCCCTATGTTTTTCTGGTATTGTTCCAATACACGCAAAAGAAATAAACAGGTGTATAACAAAACATGTAATTGCAATAATTTGCTGGGAGAAATACTGCATTTTCTGGAACAAGGTGCCAACACTTGACTGTATATACACAATATTAAATATAAAAATGTATATTAAATATATTTTATTCATCTAATCTTTTCTGCAATATACGTTTTAGTTAATACTTGCAATACAAATTTAGCAACAATTACGGAGCACCTCATAACTCTGCCCTGTTCCTCAGTTACTTCTCCTAAAAATATATGAACAGATTGACAACTAGGTGTTACCATTCCCCTATACTTCAAGGACGTGTCTCTACATGGACAGCGTGATAAAGTGCAGGGAGACACCCCAATCCGGGAAAAAAAAAAAACACCTTAATTTATTCATACATTTCTACTTGTAATAACAGAGGAACGGAACACAAAGATCAGGAAAGATGCTCCAGAATTTATATTTAACCCCTTCAAGACCCAGCCTATTTTGACCTTAAAGACCTTGCCGTTTTTTGCAATTCTGACCAGTGTCCCTTTATGAGGTAATAACTCAGGAACGCTTCAACGGATCCTAGCGGTTCTGAGATTGTTTTTTCGTGACATATTGGGCTTCATGTTAGTGGTAAATTTAGGTCAATAAATTCTGCATTTATTTGTGATAAACACGGAAATTTGGCGAAAATTTTGAAAATTTCGCAATTTTCACATTTTGAATTTTTATTCTGTTAAACCAGAGAGATATGTGACACAAAATAGTTAATAAATAACATTTCCCACATGTTTACTTTACATCAGCACAATTTTGGAAACAAAATTTTTTTTTGTTAGGAAGTTATAAGGGTTAAAATTTGACCAGCGATTTGTCATTTTTACAACGAAATTTACAAAACCATTTTTTTTAGGGACCACCTCACATTTGAAGTCAGTTTGAGGGGTCTATATGGCTGAAAATACCCAAAAGTGACACCATTCTAAAAACTGCACCCCTCAAGGTACTCAAAACCACATTCAAGAAGTTTATTAACCCTTCAGGTGCTTCACAGCAGCAGAAGCAACATGGAAGGAAAAAATGAACATTTAACTTTTTAGTCACAAAAATTATCTTTTAGCAACAATTTTTTTATTTTCCCAATGGTAAAAGGAGAAACTGAACCACGAAAGTTGTTGTCCAATTTGTCCTGAGTACGCTGATACCTCATATGTGGGGGTAAACCACTGTTTGGGCGCACGGCAGGGCTTGGAAGGGAAGGAGCGCCATTTGACTTTTTGAATCAAAAATTGGCTCCACTCTTTAGCGGACACCATGTCACGTTTGGAGAGCCCCCGTGTGCCTAAAAATTGGAGCTCCCCCACAAGTGACCCCATTTTGGAAACTAGACGCCCCAAGGAACTTATCTAGATGCATAGTGAGCACTTTGAACCCCCAGGTGCTTCACAAATTGATCCGTAAAAATGAAAAAGTACTTTTTTTTCACAAAAAAATTCTTTTAGCCTCAATTTTTTCATTTTCACATGGGCAACAGGATAAAATGGATCCTAAAATGTGTTGGGCAATTTCTCCTGAGTACACCAATACCTCACATGTGGGGGTAAACCACTGTTTGGGCACATGGTAAGGCTCGGAAGGGAAGGAGCGCCATTTGACTTTTTGAATGAAAAATTATTTCCATCGTTAGCGGACACCATGTCGCGTTTGGATAGCTCCTGTGTGCCTAAACATTGGCGCTCCCCCACAAGTGACCCCATTTTGGAAACTAGACCCCCCAAGGAACTTATTTAGATGCCTAGTGAGCACTTTAAACCCTCAGGTGCTTCACAAATTGATCTGTAAAAATGAAAAAGTACTTTTTTTTCACAAAAAAATTATTTTCGCCTCAATTTTTTCATTTTCACATGGGCAGTAGGATAAAATGGATCATAAAATTTGTTGGGCAATTTCTCCCGAGTACGCCGATACCTCATATGTGGGGGTAAACCACTGTTTGGGCACACGGCAGGGCTCGGAAGGGAAGGCGCGCCATTTGACTTTTTGAATGGAAAATTAGCTCCAATTGTTAGCGGACACCATGTCGCGTTTGGAGAGCCCCCTGTGTGCCTAAACATTGGAGCTCCCCCACAAGTGACCCCATTTTGGAAACTAGACCCCCCAAGGAACTTATCTAGATGCATATTGAGCACTTTAAACCCCCAGGTGCTTCACAGAAGTTTATAACGCAGAGCCATGAAAATAAAAAATAATTTTTCTTTCCTCAAAAATGATTTTTTAGCCTGGAATTTCCTATTTTGCCAAGGATAATGGGAGAAATTGGACCCCAAATATTGTTGTCCAGTTTGTCCTGAGTACGCTGATACCCCATATGTGGGGGTAAACCACTGTTTGGGCGCACGGCAGGGCTCGGAAGGGATGGCACGCCATTTGGCTTTTTAAATGGAAAATTAGCTCCAATCATTAGCGGACACCATGTCACGTTTGGAGAGCCCCTGTGTGCTTAAACATTGGAGATCCCCCAGAAATGACACCATTTTGGAAACTAGACCCCCAAAGGAACTAATCTAGATGTGTGGTGAGGACTTTGAACCCCCAAGTGCTTCACAGAAGTTTATAACGCAGAGCCATGAAAATAAAAAAAAAAATTATTTTCTCAAACATGATCTTTTAGCCTGCAATTTTTTATTTTCCCAAGGGTAACAGGAGAAATTTGACCCCAAAAGTTGTTGTCCAGTTTCTCCTGAGTACGGTGATACCCCATATGTGGGGGTAAACTACTGTTTTCTGCACATGCCGGGGCTTGGAATTGAAGTAGTGACGTTTTGAAATGCAGACTTTGATGGAATGCTCTGCGGGCGTCACGTTGCGTTTGCAGAGCCCCTGATGTGCCTAAACAGTAGAAACCCCCCACAAGTGACCCCATTTTGGAAACTAGACCCTGAAAGGAACTTATCTAGATGTATGGTGAGCACTTTGAACCCCCAAGTGCTTCATAGAAGTTTATAATGCAGAGCCGTGAAAATAATAAATACGTTTTCTTTCCTCAAAAATAATTATTTAGCCCAGAATTTTTTATTTTCCCAAGGGTTACAGGAGAAATTGGACCCCAAAAGTTGTTGTCCAGTTTCTCCTGAGTACGCTGATACCCCATATGTGGGGGTAAACCACTGTTTGGGCACACGTCGGGGCTCAGAAGGGAAGTAGTGACTTTTGAAATGCAGACTTTGATGGAATGGTCTGCGGGTGTCACGTTGCGTTTGCAGAGCCCCTGGTGTGCCTAAACAGTAGAGACCCCCCACAAGTGACCCCATTTTAGAAACTAGACCCCCCAAGGAACTTATCTAGATATGTGGTGAGCACTTTGAACCCCCAAGTGCTTCACAGACGTTTACAACGCAGAGCCGTGAAAATAAAAAATCATTTTTCTTTCCTCAAAAATTATGTTTTAGCAAGCATTTTTTTATTTTCCCAAGGGTTACAGGAGAAATTGGACCCCAGTAATTGTTGCGCAGTTTGTCCTGAGTATGCTGGTACCCCATATGTGGGGGTAAACCACTGTTTGGGCACACGTCGGGGCTCGGAAGTGAGGGAGCACCATTTGATTTTTTGAATACGAGATTGGCTGGAATCAATGGTGGCGCCATGTTGCGTTTGGAGACCCCTGATGTGCCTAAACAGTGGTAACCCCTCAATTCTACCTCCAACACTAACCCCAACACACCCCTAACCCTAATCCCAACTGTAGCCATAATCCTAATCACAACCCTAACCCCAACACACCCCTAACCACAACACTAACCCCAACACACCCCTAACCATAACCACAACCCTAATTCCAACCCTAACCCTAAGGCTATGTGCCCACGTTGCGGATTCGTGTGAGATATTTCCGCACCATTTTTGAAAAATCTGCGGGTAAAAGGCACTGTGTTTTACCTGCGGATTTTCCGCGGATTTCCAGTGTTTTTTGTGCGGATTTCACCTGCGGATTCCTATTGAGGAACAGGTGTAAAACGCTGCGGAATCCGCACAAAGAATTGACATGCTGCGGAAAATACAACGCAGCGTTCCCGCGCGGTATTTTCCGCACCATGGGCACAGCGGATTTGGTTTTTCATATGTTTACATGGTACTGTAAACGTGATGGAAAACTGCTACGAATCCTCAGCCAAATCCGCACCATGTGCACATAGCCTAATTCTAAAGGTATGTGCACACGCTGCGGATCCGCAGCAGTTTCCCATGAGTGTACAGTTCAATGTAAACCTATGGGAAACAAAAATCGCTGCACACATGCTGCGGAAAAACTGTACGGAAACGCAGCGGTTTACATTCCGCAGCATGTCACTTCTTTGTGCGGATTCCGCAGCGGTTTTACAACTGCTCCAATAGAAAATCGCAATTGTAAAACCGCAGTGAAATGCGCAGAAAAAAACGCGGTAAATCCGCCATAAATCCGCAGCGGTTTAGCACTGCGGATTTATCAAATCCGCAGCGGAAAAATCCGCAGAGGACCAGAATACGTGTGCACATTCCTAACCCTAACCCTAACCCTACCCCTAACCCTACCCCTAACCCTACCCCTACCCCTAGCCCTAACCTTAACCCTAACCCTACCCCTAAGCCTAACCCTAACCCTATTCTAACATTAGTGGAAAAAAAAAAAATTCTTTATTTTTTTATTGTCCCTATGGGGGTGACAAAGGGGGGGGGGGTCATTTATTATTTTTTTTATTTTGATCACTGAGATAGATTATATCTCAGTGATGAAAATGCACTTTGGAACGAATCTGCCGGCCGGCAGATTCGGCGGGCGCACTGCGCATGCGCCCGCCATTTTGGAAGATGGCGGCGCCCGGGAGAAGACGGACGGGACCACGGCTGGATCGGTAAGTATGATAGGGTGGGGGGGGACCACGGGGGGGGGGATCGGAGCGCGGGAGGGGTGGAACGGAGCGCGGGGGGCGTGGAACGGAGCACGGGGGGGCTGGAACGGAGCACGGGGGGGTTGAACGGAGCACGGGGGGGGTGGATCGGAGTGCAGGGGGGGTGATTGGAGCACGGGGGGGTGATTGGAGCACGGGGGGAGCGGACACGAGCACGAGGGGGAGCGGAGCACTGGACGGAGGGGAGCCGGAGCAGTGTACCGGCCAGATCGGGGGGGTGGGGGGGCGATCGGAGGGGTGGGGTGGGGGCACACTAGTATTTCCAGCCATGGCCGATGATATTTCAGCATCGGCCATGGCTGGATTGTAATATTTCACCCGTTATAATGGGTGAAATATTACAAATCGCTCTGATTGGCAGTTTCACTTTCAACAGCCAATCAGAGCGATCGTAGCCACGAGGGGGTGAAGCCACCCCCCCTGGGCTAAACTACCACTCCCCCTGTCCCTGCAGATCGGGTGAAATGGGAGTTAACCCTTTCACCCGATCTGCAGGGACGCGATCTTTCCATGACGCCGCATAGGCGTCATGGGTCGGAATGGCACCGACTTTCATGACGCCTACGTGGCGTCAAAGGTCGGGAAGGGGTTAATAGGGAACACATGTATTTTTTGGACTATAAGATGCACTTTTTAGCAAGGAAATAAAAAGCCTTGCTAAAAAGCGTGTACGGCTTATAGTCTTTAGGCAGCTTCTCATGATGGAGGAGAAAGCCGACACCGCCTACTTCCAGATTAGTCAGAGAACATAACTGTGGCACAGCTCTCCTCCTCCTGCCGATATTGATCAGTCTGATCGATGCTGAGCAGAAGAGCTACTATCACTAAAGCTGCACGTCCTGGCTAGCTGAAGGTCTTTTCACATAATGTAATCAGGCACATGCCTGGGAGGAACTTCAATAATGTGCTAGCGTATGTGTGATGACTTGCCTCTTCTTGTGCGTCTTCTCATACGTGGAGTGAGTAATCTCGTCATCATCCTCCGGTTCCTCGGGAACATTGCAGTCTCTGTTTTTGGGTAAAGCATCAGTAATTCAGACAGGCGATACAATGGAATACGCTGTGGCATAAGGATCAGAGACAGTACCTGAACTGTGGGTCGGGGTTCAGATAACAGAACCACTTTTGTGGAAGTTTCCCCATGGCGTCAGGAAGTTTTCTCCATTTTAAGCAAGAATCACACTGGGCCCAAGTCTGATCGGGTCGTTTTCTACATTAGAACAATAAAAATAAAAAAGAATTTTTGGGGACATTTGGGTGTGTAACTTATTTTAGTACAACAGACAAAACAATGATAATATTAGAACAATCTTTTTTGGATTATCCAGTCTTAGACAAGCTAAAGGGAGTATTCCCAAGATCCTATCCCAATATGTAGTAGGAATAATAACAGTTCTTCTGATTCGCTATATCACTTACCCCATGTGCAGGGCATTTCAGTTGCTTAGGAATCCATGGTTACGACATCTAGCAACTAGCTAACTGTAACTATATTTGTGGTCATAACCATACTTATACATGGTTATTAGATCGCCCCTCAGTCATCTTTTTTCTAGACTAAATAATCCTAATTTCGCTAATCTGGGTATTGTAGTTCTCCCATCCCCTTTATTAATTTTGTTGCCCTCCTTTGTACTCTCTCTAGTTCCATTATATCCTTCCTGAGCACCGGTGCCCAAAACTGGACACAGTACTCCACGTGCGGTCTAACCAGGGATTTGTACAGAGGCAGTATAATGCTCTCATGTGTATCCAGACCTCTTTTAATGCACCCCATGATCCTGTTTGCCTTGGCAGCCGCTGCCTGCTCGAGGTAGGTTTATCGTTAACTAGGATCCCCAAGTCCTTCTCCATGTCAGACTTACCCAGTGGTTTCCCGTTCAGTGTGTAATAGGGATAGATATTGATTCCTTCTTCCCATGTGTATAACCTTACATTTATCATTGTTAAACCACATCTGCCACTTTCTCGGCCCAAGTTTCCAACTTAATAGTAACATAGTTAGCAAGGCCGAAAAAAGACATTTGTAAACCTTGTAAGACAGAGGATCTTGTTAGACCAAGGACCAAACCAGCCTTCAATCAGCAGGTAAGATTAATTTCCAGGTTTAATGATAGATGTACTGAATGAAGGGTGCCCTACAAAAGTACTGGCCAATGCTCAAAATAGACACGGTCCAAAATACACCTTGGAGAAACCAGCTATACCGTACAGAAGGGCATCGATTTGAGGAACTTCTATGAAAGCCATAAATTGGAAACTGTCTTTGGCTCTAAGGGTCCCAAATGGGGCTTCTTCCCATGTCAAAGTTGTGTTGCATGCTCGAACATCTTGTCCAATGATGGCACGGAAAAAAAATTTGATCACACTGAGGACAATATGAAAAGTATTGTGTACTATGTAACATGCCCATGCAAGTTTATTTATGTTGGTCTCACATCAAGACAACTAAAGATATGTGTCAGAGAACATGTCAGCGATATCAACAAGTTGCTGATCTTTCACAACATTTCAGAACTGCCCGTGGCCGGGATGTATGCCTCTTAAAGGTTATGGGTATCGATTGTGTCCGTACAGACCAGCCTGGGGGAAACTGGAGAAAACTTGGCACAACTGGAGGATAAATAGATCCTTAAAGTCGACTCCGTCCAACCAAAGAAACTAAATCAAGTGGTTACTTTGCCCCATTTCTGTAGGTAATTTTGTTTTTCTTAGGTTGTAGTTGCAGGGATTTTATTCCTTCCCTGTATATACAGGTCCTTCTCAAAAAATTAGCATATAGTGTTAAATTTCATTATTTACCATAATGTAATGATTACAATTAAACTTTCATATATTATAGATTCATTATCCACCAACTGAAATTTGTCAGGTCTTTTATTGTTTTAATACTGATGATTTTGGCATACAACTCCTGATAACCCAAAAAACCTGTCTCAATAAATTAGCATATCAAGAAAAGGTTCTCTAAACGACCTATTACCCTAATCTTCTGAATCAACTAATTAACTCTAAACACATGCAAAAGATACCTGAGGCTTTTATAAACTCCCTGCCTGGTTCATTACTCAAAACCCCCATCATGGGTAAGACTAGCGACCTGACAGATGTCAAGAAGGCCATCATTGACACCCTCAAGCAAGAGGGTAAGACCCAGAAAGAAATTTCTCAACAAATAGGCTGTTCCCAGAGTGCTGTATCAAGGCACCTCAATGGTAAGTCTGTTGGAAGGAAACAATGTGGCAGAAAACGCTGTACAACGAGAAGAGGAGACCGGACCCTGAGGAAGATTGTGGAGAAGGACCGATTCCAGACCTTGGGGAACCTGAGGAAGCAGTGGACCGAGTCTGGTGTGGAAACATCCAGAGCCACCGTGCACAGGCGTGTGCAGGAAATGGGCTACAGGTGCCGCATTCCCCAGGTAAAGCCACTTTTGAACCATAAACAGCGGCAGAGGCGCCTGACCTGGGCTACAGAGAAGCAGCACTGGACTGTTGCTAAGTGGTCCCAAGTACTTTTTTCTGATGAAAGCAAATTTTGCATGTCATTCGGAAATCAAGGTGCCAGAGTCTGGAGGAAGACTGGGGAGAAGGAAATGCCAAAATGCCTGAAGTCCAGTGTCAAGTACCCACAGTCAGTGATGGTGTGGGGTGCCATGTCAGCTGCTGGTGTTGGTCCACTGTGTTTCATCAAGGGCAGGGTCAATGCAGCTAGCTATCAGGAGATTTTGGAGCACTTCATGCTTCCATCGGCTGAAATGCTTTATGGAGATGAAGATTTCATTTTTCAGCACGACCTGGCACCTGCTCACAGTGCCAAAACCACTGGTAAATGGTTTACTGACCATGGTATTACTGTGCTCAATTGGCCTGCCAACTCTCCTGACCTGAACCCCATAGAGAATCTGTGGGATATTGTGAAGAGAAAGTTGAGAGACGCAAGACCCAACACTCTGGATGAGCTTAAGGCCGCTATTGAAGCATCCTGGGCCTCCATAACATCTCAGCAGTGTCACAGGCTGATTGCCTCCATGCCACGCCACATTGAAGCAGTCATTTCTGCCAAAGGATTCCCCACCAAGTATTGAGTGCATAACTGAACATTATTATTTGTTGGTTTTTTTGTTTGTTATTAAAAAACACTTTTATTTGATTGGATGGGTGAAATACGCTAATTTATTGAGACAGGTTTTTTGGGTTATCAGGAGTTGTATGCCAAAATCATCAGTATTAAAACAATAAAAGACCTGACAAATTTCAGTTGGTGGATAATGAATCTATAATATATGAAAGTTTAATTGTAATCATTACATTATGGTAAATAATGAAATTTAACACTATATGCTAATTTTTTGAGAAGGACCTGTACACTCCTGTCTACGACAGCGACTCTAAACTGGCCTTGGCCTCCCCTTTTGTCATCTTCATCCATACTTACCTCTTCAGAATTTAGCCGTGGCATATGCACCAAAAGGGATTTCTCTAGGACATTTACGGCCCACACTTATCCACATTTGCTAGGTGTTTGTGACTTATCTATTCCCATTGATGAACTAATTCTATTTACATACCACGGTTGACAAGTTTCTGCCAAAAACTCTTCCATTTTGTTGTTTCATCGTATTATACCTCTGTTGATGCGTTTCGGACTTAATAGCTTTCTATCCATTTTCTCATTATGAAGGAATATTTTTATACTTACCTTCAAGCATACCATGTCTTATAGACTGTGCCACGATAAAACAGTATATTGCAAAAGTGAGTACACCCCTCAGATGTTGTAAATATTTTATTCTATCTTTTCATGGGAAAACACTGAAGATCTGACACTTTGATACAACAGACAGTAGTCAGTGTGCAGCTTGTATAATGGTGGAAATTTGGCGCCTTCTAAGTAACTCACAGCCATTGATGTCTAAACAGCCAGCAACAAAAGTGAGTGCACCCCAATGGAAAATGGCCAAAATGTGCTTAGCTAGCCATTTTCCCTCCCAGATGTCATAGGACTCATTAGTGTTAGAAGGTCTCAGAGTGTGAGAGCGATAACACCAGATGTTACACGCCTGCACCCCATTCACACCTCTCATACTGGTCACTGGAAGTTCAGCATGGCGCCTCATGGCAAAGAACTCTAGGGGTATGGCAAAAAAAAAAAAGAATTGCTGCTCTACATAAAGATGGCAGAGACTATAAGAAGATTGCCCACACTGACACTGAGCTGCGGCCCAGCGGCCAACACCAGACAGCGGTGTAACAAGACAGGGTCCACCAAGAACTGGCCTCGCCATGGTCGACCACAGAAGTTGAGTGCAGGTGTCCTATCCAGAGGATATCCTCTCATAACAGACACGAGTGCTGAAAACAATGCTACAGAGGTTACAGGGATAGACGGTTCATCTGTCAGTGCTCCGACCATACAAAGGTTACAGGGTTAGGGAAGTCCGCCTGTCAGTGCTCCGACCATACAAAGGTTACAGGGTTAGGGAAGTCCGCCTGTCAGTGCTCCGACCATACCAAGGTTACAGGGTTAGGGAAGTCCGCCTGTCAGTGCTCCGACCATACAAAGGTTACAGGGTTAGGGAAGTCCGCCTGTCAGTGCTCCGACCATACAAAGGTTACAGGCGTTAGGGAAGTCCGCCTGTCAGTGCTCCGACCATATAAAGGTTACAGGCGTTAGGGAAGTCCGCCTGTCAGTGCTCCGACCATACAAAGGTTACAGGGTTAGGGAAGTCCGCCTGTCAGTGCTCCGACCATACAAAGGTTACAGGCGTTAGGGAAGTCCGCCTGTCAATGCTCCGACCATACAAAGGTTACAGGGTTAGGGAAGTCCGCCTGTCAATGCTCAGACCATACAAAGGTTACAGGGTTAGGGAAGTCCGCCTGTCAGTGCTCCGACCATACAAAGGCTACAGGGTTAGGGAAGTCCGCCTGTCAGTGCTCCGACCATACAAAGGTTACAGGGTTAGGGAAGTCCGCCTGTCAGTGCTCCGACAATACAAAGGTTACAGGCATTAGGGAAGTCCACCTGTCAGTGCTCCGACCATACAAAGGTTACAGGCGTTAGGGAAGTCCGCCTGTCAGTGCTCCGACCATACAAAGGTTACAGGGTTAGGGAAGTCCGCCTGTCAGTGCTCCGACCATACAAAGGTTACAGGGTTAGGGAAGTCCGCCTGTCAGTGCTCCGACCATACCAAGGTTACAGGGTTAGGGAAGTCCGCCTGTCAGTGCTCCGACCATACAAAGGTTACAGGCGTTAGGGAAGTCCGCCTGTCAATGCTCCGACCATACAAAGGTTACAGGGTTAGGGAAGTCCGCCTGTCAATGCTCAGACCATACAAAGGTTACAGGGTTAGGGAAGTCCGCCTGTCAGTGCTCCGACCATACAAAGGCTACAGGGTTAGGGAAGTCCGCCTGTCAGTGCTCCGACCATACAAAGGTTACAGGGTTAGGGAAGTCCGCCTGTCAGTGCTCCGACAATACAAAGGTTACAGGCATTAGGGAAGTCCACCTGTCAGTGCTCCGACCATACAAAGGTTACAGGCGTTAGGGAAGTCCGCCTGTCAGTGCTCCGACCATACAAAGGTTACAGGGTTAGGGAAGTCCGCCTGTCAGTGCTCCGACCATACAAAGGTTACAGGGTTAGGGAAGTCCGCCTGTCAGTGCTCCGACCATACCAAGGTTACAGGGTTAGGGAAGTCCGCCTGTCAGTGCTCCGACCATACAAAGGTTACAGGGTTAGGGAAGTCCGCCTGTCAGTGCTCCGACCATACAAAGGTTACAGGGTTAGGGAAGTCCGCCTGTCAGTGCTCCGACCATACAAAGGTTACAGGGTTAGGGAAGTCCGCCTGTCAGTGCTCCGACCATACAAAGGTTACAGGGTTAGGGAAGTCCGCCTGTCAGTGCTCCGACCATACAAAGGTTACAGGCGTTAGGGAAGTCCGCCTGTCAGTGCTCCGACCATATAAAGGTTACAGGCGTTAGGGAAGTCCGCCTGTCAGTGCTCCGACCATACAAAGGTTACAGGGTTAGGGAAGTCCGCCTGTCAGTGCTCCGACCATACAAAGGTTACAGGCGTTAGGGAAGTCCGCCTGTCAATGCTCCGACCATACAAAGGTTACAGGGTTAGGGAAGTCCGCCTGTCAATGCTCAGACCATACAAAGGTTACAGGGTTAGGGAAGTCCGCCTGTCAGTGCTCCGACCATACAAAGGTTACAGGGTTAGGGAAGTCCGCCTGTCAGTGCTCCGACCATACAAAGGCTACAGGGTTAGGGAAGTCCGCCTGTCAGTGCTCCGACCATACAAAGGTTACAGGGTTAGGGAAGTCCGCCTGTCAGTGCTCCGACAATACAAAGGTTACAGGCATTAGGGAAGTCCACCTGTCAGTGCTCCGACCATACAAAGGTTACAGGCGTTAGGGAAGTCCGCCTGTCAGTGCTCCGACCATACAAAGGTTACAGGGTTAGGGAAGTCCGCCTGTCAGTGCTCCGACAATACAAAGGTTACAGGCATTAGGGAAGTCCACCTGTCAGTGCTCCGACCATACAAAGGTTACAGGCGTTAGGGAAGTCCGCCTGTCAATGCTCCGACCATACACCGCACATTGCATCAAACTGGTCTGCATGGCTGTCATCCCAGGAAGAAGCCTCTCCTAAAGATGATGCACAAAAAAAAAACCTGCAAACAGTATGCTGAAGACAAGCAGACTAAGGACATAGTTTAGTGGAACCATGTCCTCTGGTCTGATGAGACCAAGATAAACTTATTTGGTCCATATGTTAGATGTGAGGAATACAAAGACAAGTATCTCTTGCCTACAGTCAAGCATGGTGGCGGGAGTGTCATGGTTTAGGGCTGCATTAGTGCTGCCGGATGTGGGGGGGCTACAGATCATTGAGGGAACCATGAATGCCAACATGTACTGTGACATACTGAAGCAGAGCACGATCCCCCTCCTTTCAGAATCTGGGCTGCAGGGCGGTATTCCAACATGATAATGACCCCCAAACATCTCCAAGACCACCACTGTCCTATAAAGAAATTGAGGGTAAAAGGTGCAGGACTGGCCAAGCATGTCTCCAGACCTAAACCCTATTGAGCATCTGTGGGACATCCTCAAACTGAAGGTGGAGGAGCACAAGGTCTCTAACATCCTCCAGCGCCGTGATGTCGTCATGGAGGAGTGGAAGAGGATTCTATTGGCAACCAGTGAAGCTCTAGTGACCTCCCTGCCCAAGAGTGTTAAGGCTGTGCGCGAAAATATTGGTGGCCACACAAAATATTCACTATTTGGGCACAGTTTGGCCATTTTTACTTAGGGGTGTACTCATTTTGTTGCCAGCGGTTTAGACATTAATGGCTGGTTGTAAGTTACTTAGAGGGCACCAAATTTACAGTTATAGAAGCTGCACACTGACTACTTGTAAGAACTCTGCCGGCATCATTGCATGGCCTCCCATCCCTCACACACCATCTTACTCACTGCTCCAGGTCATGTTGTGATTTCTGTCGGCTGTAGGTTACATGTTCTGTGTCTCTTGCTTTCTCCCTGCTCTCTGCAAGCTTCCTGGCTGTGTGCATAGGGGGGCGGCGCCAGAACTCTGGTTCTTATGGAATCTGGGTGCACCTGTCTAATGTGACCCTGACCAATTACCAAGAGGCCTCTAGTATTTAGGGCAGCTCCATCCTGTGAAACCGGCCTGTGCAATGTGTTAGCTCAGTGTCTTGCTACTGGGTGGCCAGGTCTTGCTCTGTGTTCCTCCTTTTCTGGAGGCTCTACTCCTAGCTTTGCTTGGTACTTCTTTGTCTGCCCTCCAGGAGACTGTATACCCTGGTTTCTGTGTCTTTGTTCTAGCCTTGCTTTGTACCTGTGTATTCTCTGGTCCCTGCATCCTTGGTCTTGTACCTTGTCTTGCACCGTTACCTTGTCTGAACTTTGTCCTACCTCTGTCTGGTAGTCTACTTGTCTGTGCTTTCCTTCCCTGCTGTGTCTTTCCTTGTGTTCTCTCTGAACCACTTTTCTGCCTCTGCTCCGCACTCTGCAGAACCTCTAGCTGCAGCTCCTCTCCACATACCTTGCGGTTCTGCTCTGCTTAGCTCCTGCTGTTGCGGAACTTCTTGCTGCACCTCCTCTCTGCATATCTTGCGGTTCCACTCAGCTTCGTTCCTGCTGCTACACAACCTCTTGCTGCGGCTCCTCTCCATGCATACCTTGCAGTTCCGCTCTGCTTAGCTTCTGTTGCTGCAGAACCTCTTGCTGTAGCTCCTCTTCGCATGCCCTACGATTCGGCTTTGCTTTACTCCTGCTGCAGAACCTCTTGCTGCTCTACAGCCCTTCTCCTCAGCCTTGCGGTTCTCGTCTCCTGTGTGAACAGGTCCCAACCTGTTCCTTCATACTTCATTCCTTCCTGCTTATATCCGTGCCTGCCTGCCCTGTGTTTCAGCCGTGACCACCTGCCAGAGTACTAGCCGTGCACACCAGCCCCTCTGCTACTCGTACCTGTCCCAGTGTGCCATCTACCCAAGTGGGATCAGCAGCCACAGCCAGACACCACCCTGGAGTGACGCCTGGTAGCTACCTGCAGCACAACCTGACCTCCCCATCAGGCATTTTTATCTGTCTGCTTTATTTTGGCATTATAGTTATTAGGGCTTTTTCCTTTTGTATCTGTGAAATCAGTCTTTTTATTTGCTTTAGGCTATATTCACACTTAGCGGTTTTTACCGCGGAACCGCCGCGATTTTGATGCTGCGGGTCCGCAGCAGTTTCCATAGCGTTTACAGTAACATGTAAACCCTATGGAAACCGCAAACCGCTGTGCACATGCTGCGGGAAAAACCGCAGACTCTCCTCCAGGCCCTGGGAACCATATTTGGGGTTAAAAAATAAAAAATCTGGTTATACTCACCCTCTGATGTCCGGAGCTCCTGGGCGCTGCACGCGGCTGTCCGGTCAGAGTTGCTGTGCGACCAGGACCTGCGGTGACGTCGCGGTCACATGACCGTGACGTCACGAAGGGTCCTTCTCCCACAGCATCTTTGGAACCGGACCGCCGGGTGCAGCGCCCAGGAGATCCGGACATCAGAGGGTGAGTATAACCAATTTTTATTATTTTTAACATTACTATTGATGCTGCATATTTCTGCATATGCAGCATCAATAGTATAGGCGGAAACCCGCAGCGGAAAACGCGGAACAAACCGCGATAAATCTGCAGGGAGAACCGCAGTTGTTTTGCCCTGCAGATTTATCAAATCCGCTGCGGGAAAACCCGCAGGGACCCGACGCAAGGTGTGCACATAGCCTTATAATTGTGTACGTTATTATTAAAGCTTTACTATTATGTGGCGTCTACAGTCCAGTTTTCGTAGAGCAGATAGTAATGCCCGAGCTGAATGTTCTCACTTACTGTTCATCTTCTACCGGGACGCTGGAAAGCGAGTTTTTCTGCAGCTTCATCTCATTCCAGTAATCGTTCAGCTTCTCTCCTATAGCCGTCAGCGTTAGTCTGGAACAAAGTGTGAAGTGTATAACACATTAAGGTAAATGTTAAAAAAAAAAAAAAAAAAAAAAAAAAAAAAAAACACACATCCACGGGTCTTTGGTAATACAATCAAGAGTGGATATTTAAAAAAAAAAAAAAAAAGTCTACACACCCCTCAAAAAAACAAGTTTTTTTTGTGACAAAAAGTCATTCCAAAACTTTTTCCACTTTTAGGCTAGGTTCACACGTATTTTCTCTGTGTTTTTTAATGCCATTTATAAGCTAAACTGGAAAACTGCAGCAATGTCACTTTCAGTGTTTTTTCTTTTTAGCATAATTAAATTACTGCTAGGTGTCATAGTAAACAATGTCAGACAATGAATTCCCTACCAATGTGTGAAAGTAAACAATGCCTGGTGTGTGTGGGAGGGTGGAGGGTATATTTTGCAGACAGGCAGTGTACATGGAGACAAAAGGCATGGGAGTATATGGAATCAGAGAAGATGTCACCTTTAAGGTTCCTGGGTGTAAATGCCCTTGTGATCCTGCATGCATCTCATCAGTCCTGTGATTCCTGTATGGTCCACAGTCTGATGATGACTTAACAACAACTCTCAGCATCTCCTTAACATTGTTGGGAGTTGTAGGTTTAATATGATATAATTGTACATGGAGCTGACCTAACATTGCAATTGATCGCTACACTAAACTTGGCAGTTTATTCACGTGCAGACGGTTTTGGCGCTGCATTCATGTACTGACAGTGATTCTTGAGCTGCATTCATGTACTGGCAGGGATTCTTGAGCTGCATTCATGTACTGGCAGGGATTCTTGAGCTGCATTCATGTACTGACAGTGATTCTTGAGCTGCATTCATGTACGGGCAGTGATTCTTGAGCTGCATTCATGTACGGGCAGTGATTCTTGAGCTGCATTCATGTACTGGCGGTGATTCTTGAGCTGCATTCATGTACTGGCGGTGATTCTTGAGCTGCATTCATGTACTGGCAGTGATTCTTGAGCTGCATTCATGTACTGGCGGTGATTCTTGAGCTGCATTCATGTACTGGCAGTGATTCTTGAGCTGCATTCATGTACTGGCGGTGATTCTTGAGCTGCATTCATGTACTGACAGTGGTTCTGGCGCTGCACTAGTGTACTGGCGGTGGGTCTGAACTTGTACACAATCTTGTACACAGAACATGCTTCATAGCCACGTTTAAACTTTAAACCTTTCAAAACTTATGGGTACTGAGATTATGATGAGGATTTTGCAAAATTCTGCTCCAAAAGCTCTGTAAGATAGTGCAAGTTAACACTTATTTTTTGGAGCAGAATCTCTTCAAATACTCATAAAATACACAAAACTTGGTTCTGGTGATGTATTAATGTACTGATGGTGGTTCTGGTGATGTATTCATGTAACAGTACCCCTTTACATTTTTGAGGCCTTTGGTATTGGTTCAGTACAGCATTGTGGCCCTTGGACCCAAAAAAAAAAAAAAAATAATATTGCACACACCTGTTAAAAGGCAATAGGAATGATAATAACCGGGTACCTACTTGGTTGCAGTTAGAAGGGGTTAAAATGTGTTCCAGAGTATAACAGAGGAGATTAAGCCAATCACTGATACGTACCTATAGTCATTTGTATAGTCAAAGTCCTGTTTGTTGTGTGTGGGCTTCAGATAGTTACATTCGATGACGCCAACCACGCCAACGCCCATATTATTAGCCTAGAAGACCGTGAACACATATCAGTCCAAGTCATTCCCTCCTACAATACGGCCCATACACTTATCACATGCAGAGCTCACCTTTAGCTGACAGCCGACTCTCACGTAGGCCTTAATCAGCCGGTTCTTGTGGTACATCATCATGCCATAGTGCTCCTTGTTCCGACAATTGTAACCAAAGGTGATTTTCACGGGTTTATGCTGAGCAAATTAAGGAAAACTCTACTTCGAGGAGAACACATCACTGGATCAATAGTATTCAATCTTTGCTCTTACTTTATTCCTGCTGCTCCCCTGAATTTTCCATTGTTCTTTTTTTTATAAAATCCACCATACGGCTGCAGAGATATAGGCCTTTTTACATTTTTATTCTTAATGCCAGTTTTTAATGGCACTTTCTAAGGGGGCGTGGCTCACAGGGTGATTATGCAGAGCAGTCTAAAGACACGCCCCCAGGAAAATCATGTGAGCCACGCCCCTGCCATAAGGACTATGGGAAAAAAAACAGCAATGAATGAAAAGGCCCATATCTCAGGAACCACAGGGTGGATTTTTACAAAACAAAATAGAAAATACTCAGGGGAGCAGATGGAATAAATAAGCACAAAATAACTGGACACACTTGGCATGGTGACTTGTCCTCTAAATACAGTACAATCACCATTGGCTGTCAAAAGTAGAGTCCAGAAGAAAAAAAAAAAAAATTGTAAAAATTTAACCTGGGATCCCTGAAACAGTCGGCAGGGAATAGAAGGACCCCACAATTTATTTATTTATTTAAATTGTGTAACACCCCCTCAG
The DNA here is from genome assembly GCF_032444005.1 of Ranitomeya imitator. Classification (NCBI taxonomy): domain Eukaryota; kingdom Metazoa; phylum Chordata; class Amphibia; order Anura; family Dendrobatidae; genus Ranitomeya; species Ranitomeya imitator. Next base: position 37,152,541 of record NC_091284.1, read on the forward strand.
GTCCCTCCTGCAATTACGGCTCAGCACATCGTTCACTGCTGCCCATTATGTTTGCTCGGTGGGTCAGGGAGGTCTGAGGGTCCTTCACTACCTGCCAGGAAACGAGCGGGTCTCCTACGAAAGCTTCTCTCCACTTATGTCGGAGATATAGGGAAAATGCCCCTCCTGGGAATGCGGGAAAGAGCAAGCGGCAGTATACTGGGGTCAGTATTAATGCGATTTGGGGTCTGTATTATTGCGGTTTTGACTATACTCACTTTTCAGCAAAAAATGTACATCTTTTTCCTAAAACGTTGGGTTAGTTATTCCTGTGTGATGGTGCACATGCTACAGGTTTATGAAACAGCTCCTCCATTCCAGAAGTTTAAGGATACGGACAAAGACTTGGGTCTGTAGACGTCTTTTTCTATATGGGCCAGGTTTTTGGACACAAGTTGTGTTTGAACTTTTTGGCCTCGAAGAACGATCTGCATCCGCGGCTTCAGATACAAAATACTGCAATACGCCTGAAGGGAGAAAAAAATAAAATAAAATAAATAAATCAGAATACAAAAATATAGAAAAAAAAATAAAATACTGAAATATGCCAGACACAAAACTAAAAAAAAACAACAATAAAAAATATTATAATACTAAAGTGTAATATACCGGAAAAAAAAAAAAAAAAAAAATAATAATAATAATCTATCTCTCTATCTCATTCATATATATATATATATATATATATATATATATATATATATATATATATATATATATATATATATATATATATATATATATATATATATATATATATATATATATATAAACAACCTCAAACCTTATGCAGAGGCTCGACGATAAATTGCAACGAGATATTATGTAGTAAAAATTCAATTTTCATTTTAAACATTCAGAGATGTATAGCTCAAGCTCAGGAACATACAAAGAGTGCAGGAGCAGTGGGACATGAATAATGGTATGCACAGGAACAATTGCATACAATACATACAAATATAAAAAGAAAAAGCACTAAAAATGCAAAAACAATATGAAAACAAAATAATTTTGATACTTTCCAGATAAAGTGCATATTGCAAGTATTAAAATTTGTTCATAAGTTGTGCATGGGCTTTTAGCCTAAATGTAATGAGTGCTATCAAAATCAAAAATAAAGCTCATGTGAAGTTCAAGATATTAGTAAAAGTGCAGTACCTGTAAAGTGCTGAGTGCAATATATATATATATATATATATATATATATATATATATATATATATATATATATATATATATATATATATATATATATATATATATATATATATATATTTTCAGTCTTTCTTTCACAGATATTCATCGGTCGTGGCCTCTGTCTATCATGGAAATCCAAGTCGCTGATTGGTCGCCGCAAAACAGCCACGACCAAAGTTCGGAAGAAAATGGCCGCTCTATACTCCCCGCAGTCAGTTGCCGGCGCCCACTCCTGTAACAGAAATCCCGCGTCGCTGATTGGTCTCGCCAGCTGCCTGTCATGGCTGCCACGACCAATCAGCGACGGGCACAGTCCGATTAGTCCCTCCCCTGCAGTCAGTGCCCGGCGCCCGCTCAGTAATCCCCTCCAGTCACCGCTCACACAGGGTTAATACCAGCGGTAACAGACCGCGGGTAACGCACTCAGTTACCACTGCTATTAACCCTGTGTGTCCCCCAACTTTTTTTTTTTACTATTGATGCTGCCTATGCGGCATCAATAGTAAAAAGATGTAATGTTAAAAATAATAAAAAAACAAAACCTGCTATACTCCCCCTCCGTAGTCCGACGATGCCCTCGCAAGACCGCTAAGTCATCTGGGTAATTTCGCAATGCATCCTGGGAACGGAAGATGGCGGCAGCAGCCGCGCACGCATCGCTAGAGTTTCCTTGGATCCCAGGGGGTGAGTATATAACCATTTTTTATTTTATTTATTTATTTTTTACAGAGATATGGTGCCCACGTTGCTATATACTGCGTGGGCTGTGTTATATACTCCGTATCCTATGTTATATGTTACGTGAGCTGTGTTATATACTGCGTAGCTGCTATATACTCCGTGGGCTGTGTAATATACTGCATGGGCTGTGCTATGTACTACGTCACCTGTGTTATATACTGAGTGGCTGCTATATACTGCGTGGGTTGTGTTATATAGTATGTGGGCTGTGTTATATATCGTTTGGGCTGTGTTATATACTGCATGGCCTGTATTAACGCATCGGGTATTCTACAATATGTATGTATATAGCAGCCACATAGTATATAGCACAGGCCACATAGTATTTGCTATATACTACGCGGCCTCTGCTATATACTATGTGGCTGCTATGTACATACATATTCTAGAATACCCGATGCGTTAGAATCGGGCCACCATCTTTTTTATTCTAGACTATGCATGTCCACGTAGTATATTGCCCAGCCACGTAGTATATTGCCTAGTCACGCAGTATACAGCACAGAGCCACGTAGTATATTGCGTAGACACGTATGTAACAGGTTAAAAAAAAAAAAAAAGAGATGAAATAAAAAAGAAACATATACTCACCTTCCGGGAGCCCCTTGTAGTCCTGTCACCTGTGTGCGGTGCACGCGGCAGCTTCCGGTCCCAGGGTTGGTATGAGCGCAGGACCTGTGATGATGTCGCGGTCACATGACCGTGACGTCATGGCAGGTCCTTGTTGCATAGCATCCTTAGCCCCGAAACCTGCCGCTTGCACTGCCGAGGAGAGGACGCGATGGCGGAGGGTGAGAATAACGTTTTTTTTTTAATTATTATTATTTGTAACATTAGATCTTTTTACTATTGATGCTGCATACACAGCATCAATAGTAAAAAGTTGGTCACACAGGGTTAATAGCTGCGTGAATGGAGTGCGTTACACCGCGGTCCATCAACGCTGGCATTAACCCTGTGTGAGCGCTGACTGGAGGGAAGTACGGAGCGGGCACTGACTGCGGGGAGGAAGGAGCGGCCATTTTTCTGCCGGACTGTGCTGGTCGCTGATTGGTTGTAGCTGTTTTGCCGCGACCAATCAGCGACTTGGATTTCCATGACAGGCAGAGGCTGCGACCAATGAATATCCGTGACAGACAGACAGACGGAAGTGACCCTTAGACAGTTATATAGTAGATCTCTATATATAATATTACAACAAATTAAAACGCAGCATTGTGTCTGCAGAATTTTTTTTAATCAATAATCTAAAAATGCTGCAACATGTCCAATACAAAAAAGACAAAAAAAGAAAAAAAGTGGAAATGTGCCATAAAAAAACAAACAAACAAAAAAAACAACATGCAGAATTTGTGTTGGATGGGTTTGTAGACTTTGGAGAACTCCTAGGAAGCTCCCTGGGCACCGTGAATTATTTTGGTGTCCTTGACCTCAGGTCTGTTTCTAGCACAGCGCCAACGTTCATCCTCGTATTTTGCAGCATGACTCCTAGACAATTGTTTAGCGTATGCACTAGGACAGACCTCCCCTCCAAAACAGGCGAAACTCTAGAGGTAAACCACAGAGATCAGAGGAGCACATCACATGAAAGGGAAAAGCTGGGAAGCACAAGGTCCAACCATTCGCCAACATGACCCTCTTATCTGTACTTTAAATGTTGGGGGAGGAGGGCTCCGGAAGGACTTGTGTTGGGGGTGGGGTGTAAGTTTCTCTGTCTCTCAGCTATGGAGTAAGTTGCACAGATGGAGAGCCAGCAGTGATTCCCAGCCTCGGCCTGGCATTACATGCCAATTTGCCAAAATCCTTGAGGGGAGCAGACAGAAGCTTCCTCCATTATTAGCTGAACTATGATAAAATTGTTAATTAAATGAGTTTAGCCCTTTCCTGACAGAGCTATTTTCCCTTTTTCTTTTTCCCTCCCCTCCATCCAAGAGCCATAACTTCTTTCATTTCCCTAAAGAAAAACCACTTGAAAAGGATGTAGATACCAAAATAAAATCACAAACCAAGTATGTTCAAAATATAAATAAGTTTATTAAGGACACCAATCCAATCAAACACACAGTAAAAAACACGTAGGACAAATCTAAGAACTAAGGGAAACAGAGCACCACCAAAAGTCAGAACAAATTGCCTAAATCAGCATATACTTAGATACAAATCCAGCTGTCATAAATAGGGAAGTATACATTTCATGTCGCCAATCACACATTAATTATATAAGAATCCTATTATATCCGATCAGTATACCATAAAGTGCTTTAAGTAACAGGGTACATATAGCCCCAAATAAATTATATTATAAGGTGCACATATTAGAATAATTTATAGCGATCCCCAGTGGGAGACTGGCCGAAGTAAAATGAGCACATATACTAACCGGGATTCATTTCCCTCGTGGTGCTGCGGCTATCCCGCACTCCAACGCGCGTTTCACACGTTGCTTCGTCACTCCCTGAAACGCGCGTTGGAGTGCGGGATAGCCGCAGCACCACGAGGGAAATGAATCCCGGTTAGTATATGTGCTCATTTTACTTCGGCCAGTCTCCCACTGGGGATCACTATAAATTATTCTAATATGTGCACCTTATAATATAATTTATTTGGGGCTATATGTACCCTGTTACTTAAAGCACTTTATGGTATACTGATCGGATATAATAGGATTCTTATATAATTAACTAGCTGAAGAGCCCGGCGTTGCCTGGGCATAGTAAATATCTGTGGTTAGTTATAGCACCTCACTTCTCTTATTTTCCCATCACGCCTCTCATTTTCCCAATCACATCTTTCATTTTCCCCCTCACAGCTCTCATTTTCTCCCTCACTCCTCTCATTCCCCCCTAACACTTGTGATTTCCACCTCACATCTGTCATTTTCCGATAACTCCACTATTTTCCCTCACTCCTCTCATTTTCACCTCACACCTCTCATTTTCACCTCAGTATGTACATGTTTGTCATCTCCCTTATATATATTATACACCTATATGTCATCTCCTGTATATAGTATATACCTGTATGTCATCTCACCTGTATATAGTATATACCTGCTGTGTGTCATCTCGCCTGTATATAGTATATACCTGTATGTCATCTCCTTCTATATATAGTATGTACCTGTATGTCATCTCCTCCTGTATATAGCATATACCTGTATGTCATCTTCTATATATAACATATACCTGTATGTCATCTCCTCCTGTATATAGTATATACCTGTGTGTCATCTCTCCTGTATATAGTATATATCCTTGTGTCATCTCCCCTGTATATAGTATATACCTGCATGTCATCTTCTATATATAGCATATACCTGTATGTCATCTCCTCTTGTATATAGTATATACCTGTATGTCATCTCCTCCTGTATATATATGTACCTATATGTCATCTCCTCTATATAGTATATACCTGTGTGTCATCTCTCCTGTATATAGTATATATCTGTGTGTCATCTCCCCTGTATATAGTATATACCTGTGTGTCATCTCCTCCTGTATTACGCCTCGTTCACATGTTATTTGCTCAGTATTTTTACCTCAGTATTTGTAAGCTAAATTGGCAGCCTGATAAATCCCCAGCCAACAGGAAGCCCTCCCCCTGGCAGTATATATTAGCTCACACATACACATAATAGACAGGTCATGTGACTGACAGCTGCCGTATTTCCTATATGGTACATTTGTTGCTCTTGTAGTTTGTCTGCTTATTAATCAGATTTTTATTTTTGAAGGATAATACCAGACTTGTGTGTGTTTTAGGGCGAGTTTCATGTGTCAAGTTGTGTGTGTTGAGTTGTGTGTGGCGACATGCATGTAGCGACTTTTGTGAGATGAGTTTTGTGTGGTGACATGCGTGTAGCAACTTTTTGTGTGTCGAGTTGCATGTGACAGGTTAGTGTAGCAAGTTGTGTGCAGCAAGTTTTGCACATGCCAAGTTTTGCGTGTGGCGCCTTTTGAGTATGTGCAAGTTTTGTGTGAGGCAACTTTTGCATGTGTTGCAACTTTTGTGCATGTGGCAATTTTTCCGCGTGTGCAAGTTTTGCGTGTGGAGAGTTTTCCATGAGGTGAGTTTTGCACTTGTGGCGAGTTTTGCGTGAGCCAAGTTTTTGCATGTGGCGAGTTTTGAGCGGCGACTTTTGTGTTTAGACTTTTATGTGGCGAGGTTGGTGTATGTGTGGTGAAATGTGTGCTGAGGGTAATATGTGTTCAAGAACGTGGTAGTGTGTGGTGCATTTTGTGTGTGTGTTCATATCCCCGTGTGTGGTGAGTATCCCATGTCGGGGCCCCACCTTAGCAACTGTACGGTATATAATCTTTGGTGCCATCGCTCTTGTTCACATCTGGCAGCTGTCAATTTGCCTCCAACACTTTTCCTTTCACTTTTCCCATTATGTAGATAGGGGCAAAATTGTTTGGTGAATTGGAAAGCGCGGGGTTAAAATTTCACCTCACAACATAGCCTATGACGCCCTCGGGGTCCAGACGTGTGACTGTGCAAAATTTTGTGGCTGTAGCTGCGACGGTGCATATGCCAATCCCGGACATACATACACACACACACACACACACACACACACACATTCAGCTTTATATATTAGACTAGCTGAAGAGCCCGGCGTTGCCTGGGCATAGTAAATATCTGTGGTTAGTTATAGCACCTCACTTCTCTCATTTTCCCCCTCACTTCTCTCATTTTCTCCCTCACTCCTCTCATTCCCCCCTAACACTTGTCATTTCAACCTCACATCTGTCATTTTCTGATCACTCCACTATTTTTCCTCACTCCTCTCATTTTGCACTCACACCTTTTCATTTTCACCTCACACCTCTCATTTTCACCTCAGTATATACATGTTTGTCATCTCCCTTATATATAGTATACATCTGTATGTCATCTCCTGTATATAGTATATACCTGTATGTCATCTCCCCTGTATATAGTATATACCTGCTGTGTGTCATCTCCCCTATATATAGTATATACCTGTATGTCATCTCCTCCTGTATATAGTATATACCTGTGTCATCTCCCCTGTATATAGTATATATCTGAGTGTCATCTCCTCCTGCATATAGTATATACCTGCATGTCATCTTCTATATATAGCATATACCTGTATGTCATCTCCTCCTGTATATAGTATATACCTGTGTGTCATCTCCCCTGTATATAGTATATATCTGAGTGTCATCTCCTCCTGCATATAGTATATACCTGCATGTCATCTTCTATATATAGCATATACCTGTATGTCATCTCCTCCTGTATATAGTATATACCTATATGTCATCTCCTCCTCTATATAGTATATACCTGTGTGTCATCTCTCCTGTATATAGTATATACCTGTGTGTCATCTCCTCCTGTATTAGACCTCGTTCACACGTTATTTGCTCAGTATTTTTACCTCAGTATTTGTAAGCTAAATTGGCAGCCTGATAAATCCCCAGCCAACAGGAAGCCCTCCCCCTGGCAGTATATATTAGCTCACACATACACATAATAGACAGGTCATGTGACTGACAGCTGCCGTATTTCCTATATGGTGCAATTGTTGTAGTTTGTCTGCTTATTAATCAGATTTTTATTTTTGAAGGATAATACCAGACTTGTGTGTGTTTTAGGGCGAGTTTCGTTTGTCAAGTTGTGTGTGTTGAGTTGCGTGTGGCGACGTGCGTGTAGCAACTTTTTGTGTGTCGAGTTGCATGTGACAGGTTAGTGTAGCAAGTTGTGTGCAGCAAGTTTTGCGCATGGCGAGTTTTGCGCGTTGCGAGTATTATGTGTGGTGCCTTTTGAGTATGTGCAAGTTTTATGTGAGGCAACTTTTGCATGTGTTGCAACTTTTGTGCATTTGGCAATTTTTCCGCGTGTGCAAGTTTTGCGTGTGGCGAGTTTTTCATTAGGAGAATTTTGCACTTGTGGCGAGTTTTGCAAGAGCCTAGTTTTTGCATGTGGCGAGTTTTGCGCGTTGGGAGTTTTGAGCGGCGACTTTTGTGTTTCGACTTTTATGTGGCGAGGTTAGTGTATTTGTGGTGAAATGTGTGCTGAGGGTAATATGTGTTCAAGCACGTGGTAGTGTGTGGCGCATTTTGTGTGTGTGTTCATATCCCCGTGTGTGGTGAGTATCCCATGTCGAGGCCCCACCTTAGCAACTGTACGGTATATACTCTTTGGCGCCATCGCTCTCATTCTTTAAGTCCCCCTTGTTCACATCTGGCAGCTGTCAATTTGCCTCCTACACTTTTCCTTTCATTTTTTCCCATTATGTAGATAGGGGCAAAATTGTTTGGTGAATTGGAAAGCGCGGGGTTAAAATTTCACCTCACAGCGAAGCCTATGACGCTCTCAGGGTCCAGACGTGTGACTGTGCAAAATTTTGTTTCTGTAGCTGCGACGCCTCTAACACTTTTCATTTCACTTTTTTCCCCATTATGTAGATAGGGGCAAAATTGTTTGGTGAATTGGAACGCGCGGGGTTAAAATTTCGCCTCACAATATAGCCTATGACGCTCTCGGGGTCCAGACGTGTGACTGTGCAAAATTTTGTGGCTGTAGCTGCGACGGTGCAGATGCCAATCCCGGACATACACACACACACATTCAGCTTTATATATTTGATGTGTGATTGGCGACATGAAATGTATACTTCCCTATTTATGACAGCTGGATTTGTATCTAAGTATATGCTGATTTAGGCAATTTGTTCTGACTTTTGGTGGTGCTCTGTTTCCCTTAGTTTTTAGATTTGTCCTACGTGTTTTTTACTGTGTGTGTTTGATTGGATTGGTGTCCTTAATAAACTTATTTATATTTTGAACATATTTGGTTTGTGATTTATTTTGGTATTTACATCCTTTTCAAGTGTTTTTTCTTTAGGTTGATTGTGTTGTGGTCTACTTGAATTCTATTATATGATTGGTTCTATTTTGTGCTCCTATTTTTTTGGTTCAAAGTTCTTTCATTTCCCGTCCACAGACGTATGAGGATTGGTTTTTATTAGGACTAGAGGTTCATTGAACCACATCATTTTATCATGTGATGCACTGGAAAAGCAGGAAAAATATATATATTCCTACCACGTTAAAATTGCAACAAACAAAAAAAAAAAACACCAACAAAACCAATTACACAATTTTCTTTTTTTTTTTTATTAATTTACCTTCCTTACTATATGGTAAAAATGACCAGGTGAATATGATTCTCCAAGGTCAGTGTGATTCCCCAGATAAACATATATACATTAGTTTTTTGCCCTTTTTAAATTTAAGTAGTGAAAAAAATATATCAGAAATTTGTAAAAAAAAAAAAAAAATTAATAAAATTTGCTTGCATCACCATTTTCTGAGAGCTGTAACGCTTTCAATTTTCGGGATCTCGGGCTGTGTGAGGGCTTATTTTTTGTGGCTTGATCTGATTTTTTTTTTATGGATACCATTTTGGGGTAGATACATTTTGATCGCCCTTTGTTTTTTTTATTGCAGTGTTGTGGCCAAAGAAATGTAGTTCTGGCATTTCTATTTCCTCTCTCGTTACGCCGTTTACCGATCGAATTAAATTATTTTATATTTTGATAGATCGGACTCTTCCAAATGCAGCAATACCATAAATGCATGTGTCATGGGCACGCAGTAGGGTGGGTGGAATGAAGCGACCCACCGCCGGCTCGTTACATGCCGCTGTCAGAGATTAACCCCTTTCTGCCATCGGATGGAACAGTACATCAGCGGCCAGTATCCCCCACTTTGATGTGTGCTCCGGGGGTGAGCTCGCATCAAAGCGGGACATGTCAGCTGTTTTGAATAGCTGACATATGCCTGCAATAGGCGCAGGTGGAATTGCGATCCACCAGCGGCTATTAACTAGTTAAATGCCGCTGTCAAAACTCATGACAGCGGCATTTAACAAGCGCATCCAGCCGGAAATGCACGCACCGCTAACCCCCGTCACATGATCGGGGGCCATCGGTGCGTCGGCATGACAACCAGAGGTCTCCTTGAGACCCCTATGGTTGTTGATGCCAGATTGCTATGAGCGCCTGTGGTCGGCGCTCATAGCAATGCTGTAATTCTACTACAGTTGTGGCCAAAAGTATTGACACCCCTGCAATTCTGTCAGTTAATACTCAGTTTCTTCCTGAAAATGATTGCAATCACAAATTCTTTGGTATTATTATCTTCTTTTAATTTGTCTTAAATGAAAAAACACAAAAGAGAATGAAGCAAAACATTGATCATTTCACACAAAAATCCAAAAATGGGTCAGACAAAAGTATTGGCACCCTCAGCCTAATACTTGGTTGCACAACCTTTAGCCACAATAACTGCGACCAACCGCTTCCGGTAACCATCAATGAGTTTCTTACATGCTCTGCTGGAATTTTAGACCATTCTTCTTTGGCAAACTGCTCCAGGTCCCTGATATTTGAAGGGTGCCTTCTCCAAACTGCCATTTTTAGATCTCTCCACAGGTGTTCTATGGGATTCAGGTCTGGACTCATTGCTGGCCGCCTTAGAAGTCTCCAGTGCTTTCTCTCAAACCATTTTCTAGTGCTTTTTGAAGTGTTTTGGGTCATTGTCCTGCTGGAAGACCCATGACCTCTGAGGGAGACCAAGCTTTCTCACACTGGGCCCTACATTATGCTGCAAAATTTGTTGGTAGTCTTCAGACTCCATAATGCCATGCACACGGTCAAGCAGTCCAGTGCCAGAGGCAGCAAAGCAACCCCAAAACATCAGGGAACCTCCGCCATGTTTGACTGTAGGGACCGTGTTCTTTTCTTTGAATGCCTCTTTTTTTCTCCTGTAAACTCTATGTTGATGCCTTTGCCCAAAAAGCTCTACTTTTGTCTCATCTGACCAGAGAACATTCTTCCAAAACGTTTTAGGCTTTTTCAGGTAAGTTTTGGCAAACTCCAGCCTTGCTTTTTTGTGTCTCGGGGTAAGAAGTGGGTTCTTCCTGGGTCTCCTACCATACAGTCCCTTTTCATTCAGATGCCGACGGATAGTACGGGTTGACACTGTTGTACCCTCGGACTGCAGGGCAGCTTGAACTTGTTTGGATGTTAGTCGAGGTTCTTTATCCAACATCCGCACAATCTTGCGTTGAAATCTCTTGTCAATTTTTCTTTTCCGTCCACATCTGGGGAGGTTAGCCACAGTGCCATGTTCTTTAAACTTCTTGATGACACTGCACACGGTAGACACAGGAACATTCAGGTCTTTGGAGATGGACTTGTAGCCTTGAGATTGCTCATGCTTCCTCACAATTTGGTTTCTCAAGTCCTCAGACAGTTCTTTGGTCTTCTTTCTTTTCTCCATGCTCAATGTGGTGCACACAAGGACACAGGACAGAGGTTTAGTCGCCTTTAATCCATGTCAACTGGCTGCAAGTGTGATTTAGTTATTGCCAACACCTGTTAGGTGCCACAGGTAAGTCACAGGTGCTGTTAATTACACAAATTAGAGAAGCATCACATGATTTTCCGAACAGTGCCAATACTTTTGTCCACCCCCTTTTTTATGTTTGGTGTGGAATTATATCCAATTTGGCTTTAGGACAATTCTTTTTGTGTTTTTTTCATTTAAGACAAATTAAATAAGATAATAACAAATAATTTGTGTTTGCAATCATTTTCAGGAAGAAACTGAGTATTATCTGACAGAATTGCAGGGGGTGTCAATACTTTTGGCCACAACTGTACATAGAGGCGATCCGAGCATCACCTTTATGTAGCAGAGTCGATCAAGTTGCGCCAGCTTTTAGCCTTCTAGGCTATTGAAGCATGCCAAAAGAGAAAACATTTTTTGAAAAAAAATATATAAAAAGTTCAAATCACCCCCCTTTCGCCCATTCAAAATAAAACAGAAAAATAAAAACCTACACATTTAGTATTGCCGCGTTCAGAATCGCTTTTTTGGTCGGTGTGCCATTGCATTAAAATGCAATAACAGGCGATCAAAAGATCGTATCTGCACCAAAATTGAGCAATTTTTTTAAAATAATTTTTTAGTAAAGTTTGGAATTTTTTTTTAATCAATTAGATAAATAAGAACCTAGCCATGTTTGGTGTCTATGAACTCGTAATGACCTGGAGACTCATAATGGCAGGTCAGTTTTAGCATTTAGTGAATCTAGCAAAAAAGCCAAAACAAAAAATAAGTGTGGGATTGCACTTTTTTTTTGCAATTTCACCACACTTTGAATTTTTTTTCCTGTTTTTATCTCCACGACATGCTAAAACCAATGATGTCGTTCAAAAGTACAACTCGTCCCGCAAAAGCTAAGCCCTCACATGGCCATATTGATAGAAAAATAAAAAAAAATTATGGCTCTGGAAAGGAGGGGAGTGGAAAACGAAAAAAGCTCCAGGGGTTAAAGACATGATGGCTGATTAAATCAGCCATCATGTGCCAGGATAGGAAAGATGCATGCTGGGTTGTGTGAGGCCACATCAAACTCAGGGACATGACTTTTGGCGTACATGTACAATATAGGCCCTTAACATCAGAAGTAATGTTAACGTCCACTGATTTTTAGCAGCAGCTAAATACATGCCCCTTTCTCTGACATCACTTCCTGCTATGCAGCTATTGGCTGAAGCTGCACCACACAAACTTCCTGCTCTGCAGCTATTGGCTGAGGCTGCACCACACAAACTTCCTGCTCTGTAGCTATTGGCTGAAGCTGCACCACACAAACTTCCTGCTCTGCAGCTATTGGCTGGCTTCCTGCTCTGCCCACGCCCCTGAATGAATCCTACACATATCACTGTCAATTCTTAGAGCCAAATGCAGGCAACAAGCAAGAACAATATTATAGCCAAATGACATACCCTTAAAGAATAATCACTATCTGGAGCAACGTGATCCGTCCTTTCTTGCTTCTTATACCCCTTCCTGGAAGATCCATCAAACTCCTCAGGAATCCTTATGTCATACTTGTCCACAGTGAAATCAAATTCTGGTTTCCCATTTTTGTCTCTAAATAGCAAAAATGCATAAAATTGAAGAATATTAGAGAAATTTCACTTTAACTTCGCCCTCGTCTCCTTTTCCATAGCCTAGCATTGGAAAGGGAAAGAGTCACGTCACACAGCAGGATATATCAGTGGGTTGTCCAACACCTATCCTTAGGGAGGGTCATCAATATCATACACAAGTGATGGATTGACACTCCCACCAATTAGATGTCTGCAGGTCTTTGGCATCCAGAAGTACTGTACAAAGCCACAGCTCCGTACACTGTGTAGTGGTCACTGCAGGGTACTGTAGATCAGCTCTTGTCATTTCAGCTGCAGTACCTGTGAATGGCCACTACGCAGCGTAATGAGCTGTGGAATTTTGAACTGTCCCCCGAGGAGCCTGCAAACAGCTGATTGGTGGACGGTCTCAAACCTGTAGAGATCTGATATTGTTGACAATCTGTGTTCCATAACAATACAGAATGGTGCATTTATTAAAAATGTAGAAAAATGCATACTTTCTTAAATTCCAGATAATGATCCTTGTTCCCTTTTTCCCAAAAATTGCATCCATTTCTGTCAGCAAGTCCTTTTGTGTTCTCAGAAGAGAATGTCCCAAGATCGCCTGCAGATTTACATCGGAGTCCGAATTTTTCACCAGCTGCTGTTTGTGGAGTTAAAGAACTTACAACATTTTATGTCTCATGTGATCACATTATCAGAGTACAATAACAGCAGCGATATCGCCACACGACACTACGCTCAGTTAGCACTATGTATATAGTGCTTCACAAAACGCAGCTTTTTATTTTTTTTTATATATCCACTCAACTAGATTGCGATAGCTATAATCCCCCCCGCCATAAATTCACAATGGTAAGGGTTTAAATACGCCCGCTAGGATCCCTGTCATGTGTCCCGTTAAGCGGAAGATGGAAGGCAGCCATGTTCAGAGCAACTTCCGTTCTTGTATGATTGATGACATAATGCTATTTTTTCCCCCTTAGAAACAACATGTTGTCCTGATCATGAATATCAAAGTCTTCCTGCAATTTATTTCTGCATAAAAACATTTACTACCTGCACAAAAAAAAAAAAAAAAAAAAAAAAGACAAAGAAAAACAAAAAAGGATATTTTGTTTGTCGAAGGAGACGATCGGTACGATGACGTTTTCTGCCTTCACAGCCTCCAGGTAGGACTGGGACAACATTCCCACGTGCATCCCGGAGTCGTTTTTGGTCAGTACAATGGCGTCCTTGCCCAGGCGCATGGATCCGGATTTGAATCCATTTCCGTAAAGGCCGACGGGAACGTGACCTTGTACCGCGACCTTGTCGCTGAATCCGAAACTGAAATGAGACAGAAGAAGAATCGATATCACTTATAAACCTTTATAGTGAAAAATGTAAGACTGCGGAGACTAACAAGAGCCGACTGACACCGCACGCACCTCAGCATCTTGTGCAACTTATCCAAAGTCATCCCATTCCCGTTGTCTGTAAAGATTAAGCTCAGGTAACCATTCAGAAAAGTCTGATCAATCCATATTTGCTTAGCGTTGACATCCGGGTCATAGGCGTTATCTGAAATACATAGAAAACAGAGTTATTGTAGTTCTGCAACAACGGCCTCCAAAGCTTTCTGTCAGGGGAACAGCCAGGAGAATCACGTAGATCCCACCAGTTTGTCAGAGAACACACTCCGCCACCTCATCATCAGGACAATTATGCAGTTGAGTGATGGACGAGGCTGCGGCTGTTCTCACTACTAGGCCGGTTATTAGGGAGCTCACAGTGGGCGCATGGTATATACACCTCCGATTCCAACGTATGGAATGTGTGTATATGCCCCGGTACAGTCACTGACAACTTCACAATAACTAGCTGCCACCAATCGTTTGTGCAGGCCGACTGGACACCCATTATAGGTAGCGTATGGCTTCAGGGGTGCGGTTTACAGAGCAAGAGGAATGGTGCTACTAAATTTATATATTTAATCTGGAAAGGTAGGCAGGGTTTCTAAACAATACATAAAGATGATACAAAATGACAAAACAATATGGTATATATATTTACATGAAAAAAGAAAAGTGATAGAAGAAATGTACTAAACCGGATGTCACAGGATTGGCGCAGTCTCTTATGAAGGGGAGTTCTTAGTTTTTGGGGAGTAACGGTACAAAAATCACAGTGGACTGTTACCGATTGTAGCTCAGTATTTGCTTTCATTAACACAAGTCACACCCACATAACTTCCCTGTAGTGACTTATAACAGGGCTGGTCATGAGAGATGGCTAGGTCTTTAGAAAAATATGGGTTCCCCAACTTTCACGATATCGTCGCCTCTGGAGGTCCCAGACGGGAGATATTAATGCCATAATTACGATTCTCTCTCTCCATAGATAGAAAACATGGCATGAATATTGTGATCCATCTGATCAATATTAATTTGGAGGCGTTTCCGCATCCGCCCAGTGGTGCAAGACCATGTGTAACGATCGCCATTTCCATTAGTTAGCTGATGCACTTTAATTACCTGTTCACAGCAGGGGAGTCCTGCTGCACCAGGGTCATATGGAGTGTCTTAGCTAATTTTTGGACCCTAAAAGTCATGTTGTTAATCTTCACTATGAGAAGGCTTATAGATTTTAGTTCATTGTCACGTGGGATCATGAGGCCACATTCATGACTTACTAGATTGTAAGGTGCCATCCTATAAATACTAAGTACAGGGGCTCGGGGGAGCTCTATGGGTGAAGCTTTCTTTTCTAAGGGTATCTATTAAGCAAGCCAGGTGCAAAAGATAGCTGTGAGCTGTATGTACCTTCGGCTCACAGCCATTGCAATTTTTTTTTCCAAATTATTTTTAAAATGGTGAAAGTGGGGCGATTCCATTTATGTTTTTTTACATATATTTTAAAAACGTGTTTTTCCACTTTTACACAATTTTTTTTAGTCCTCACCTGTGATTATTTGTACGGGCAGTATGGCAGTATAAAGTGGAAATTGGTCTTCTATGAAGCTCAAACTTCATGGGGAAGGGTTGGTATTTTGATGGCAATGATTGGGGTAAACCACCCATTGGCATCCCGTGGGTGCGAGTAAAACGGTCGTCAGAACAGACATGCCACGCTTCATAAATGCCACTGTCAGAGATTGATGGAGACATCTAAGTGGTTACATAGCCAGCACTGACAGAGGGAAGAGATGGTTCATGCAGATCTAGAAAACTGCGTATTTCAAGATCATGTTACTTCGTGTCAGATTTCGTGACAAAATCTGAAGCAGCAAATCCACACGATTTGGTGCGGGTTTGTCCCGTGGATTTCCCTGCGACTGGTTGCATAATGAGCAGTAAAATCTGACTTGGAGCACAGTCAGACTGCCGTATAACAAGGACGACGGTCCCGTGCTCGGACTGGCTGGCGGCTCTCCTGACCCATGGGTGACTGCATGTATTTCTATGTAGCTGTCACACACAGGTCAGGAGAGCCGCCAGCCAGTGCGAGCATTGTGATGAGATTGTCGCCCGTGTTATATAACCATCTGATTGCGCCCTAAGTAGAGCCTCAGAGTAACCTCCCATCCCATGTATTTACCTCGTCACCTGCCTTTGATCTCCCTCCTGCTCTCCTATCTGTTCCATTATATGGGCCCGAACACTGAACCTCACGTGATCCTATCCTTCATAGAAATCTGGCTTGGTCCCGACAGCTCAGAGACAAAAAGAAAGTGCGCTGCGTGCGAAGGGGACTGGCTCACTGCTTATTTCAATAGCCAAGCCAGCCCCTCGATGTATTGGTGACAACATCAGTGTGAACGGTTATTTATCGGGATGACGCGCAGACTTACCTATGAGCTCGGCCACTGCGCTGAACGGCCACGTGTGACTTGTGGAATTGGTGTGCAGAAACTTGGGGCACAACTGGAAAATAAAGACAGAAGTAGATCGTCAGAACACAACACGTGGTACTACAGAAAAGGTCATGGCCGCTGCGTGACCTGAATGATCCTGCTGGACAATGAGCAGTCAAGCAGCGGGTTTGGTTTCCAGGTGATCGTTCTCTCCGGCATCTCAGGGTGGTGAGGGCTATTTTATACTGACACACAGTGACCAGACAGAAGAAAAAAGGAGACACATTTGGTCACCCTGTGACAGTGAAGCAATGGAAGAAACCCACGTAAACACGGAGAGAACATACAAACTCTTTGTAGATGTCCTTGGTGGGATTTGAGCCCAGGACTCCAAGCAAAGTTATAGTACTAACCACGGAGCCAACCATTATAGTCTACGGTGCTGTTCCCATGTTTGTGTTTCTTTGTAGACTGTGTCCACGAAAAAAAGGGCAGGAAACGTGTCCATTTTTATGAGTCGTGAATGGCGAGTATACTCGTTGCTCGAGTTTTCCAGAGCACACTCGGGTGGTCTCCGAGTATTTATGACTGCTCGGAAATTTAGTTTTCCTTGCCGCAGCTGCATGATTTACAGCTTGATTACATGTGGGGATTCCCTAGCAACGCCCACATGTATTCAGGCTGGCTAATAGCCGTAAATCATGTAGCTGCGTCAACAAAAATGAAATCTCTGAGCAGTCACAAATACTCAGAGACCACACGAGCGTCCTCTGGAAAACCTGAGCAACGAGTATACTCGCCCATCACTAGTCGTGAATCAAACCCACCTGTTGAAATCAATGGTTCTGAGAATAAATACATAGGACACGGAGGACACAGAGGCCATCCATGGATGATCAGTGCGCTCTCTGTTTTTAACTTTTTTAACGGTGAAAAGCTCAGACATTATTATTTAAAAAAAATTTTTTTTAAATTGATGTCACAGTGATGGTAAGAAGTAGAAACATGGAGCCTCTGTCACTCCAGCTCTATTCCCAGTCAAACACCACCTCCTTCTGCTTGACCGACGGCTCCTTTGCCTGATAAACTGCACAGAGGCTCTGTCTCTCTCCATCGACAGCCTCTGTTATGTGTGATTTCAGGCAAAGGAGCCATCAAGCAAGAGAAGGTGGCATTCGACTGGGAATAGATCTGGAGTGACAGAGGATAAACACGACAGCTTTTCTTAGAGCTAGCTATAATCCCATCCCCGGATGACGCCGCATCAGCGATGAAACATGTTGGGGGGGGGGGGGACACATGCTCTAAGAAACACTGTCCTGTTTGCCCTATAATATTGACACTCCAAAGTGTCACAGTGATATTTTGGCAATCGCCTCTACTTTATATTAGATTTTTTTTAGGCAATATAGGGACAGCATATTTCAGGTTTATTATTACCCCACTATTTTAATCCATAATAAAAGTTAAGTTTTAAGACTTGTTAGTGAGGGTTCCTGTTGGGTTTTCCCAAATTGTAAAAGATAGATAATAGATCCCTTCCAAACCCTCCACAATTTGCACATTGATATTGGAGTGATAGTGGCTTCAGATCTACCATAGCTCTTCAGCCTCATTTGCATATCAAAGCGTACGCTGATTTCTCAGCAATGGCAGAAGGACTAGCCATGTAAAAGGTATTACTAGACTTGTCTGAAACAGCTAGAGGCACTTATAAATAGTGTGAGTGCAAATTCCTGCTGACAAATTTCATTTTAATCACTGTTGGTGCATATTGTGCATGTTTGTATGACTTTTTGAATTCTTTTTCCTTTTGCAGTATACCATTTTTCTCTATGCATACCAAAGGTGTTAGGTGGTTGGGGTGAGACTTAAAGGGACTCTGTCACCTGAATTTGCGCAGGCATGTACTACGGAGAACAGAGAATGAACGTCAAACCAATATTGCAGCCGGCGGGTAAGGAAAGGGTGAATCAAACACCCGAAAACCCCGCCTCTATGGCTGAAGATTGTTCCCTCCAAATTCAGGTGACAGAGTCCCTTTAACCCCTTAGTGACAGAGCCAATTTGGTACTTAATGACCGAGCCAATTTTTGCAATTCTGACCACTGTCACTTTATGAGGTTATAACTCTGGAACGCTTCAACGGATCCCGCTGATTCTGAGATTGTTTTTTCGTGACATATTGTACTTCATGTTCGTGGTAACATTTCTTCGATATGTCACGAAAAATAGTTAATAAGTAACATTTCCCACATGTTTACTTTACATCAGCACAATTTTGGAAACAAAATTTTTTTTTGTTAGGGAGTTATAAGGGTTAAAAGTTGACCAGCAATTTCTCATTTTTACAACACCAGTTTTTTTTTTAGGGACCACATCACATTTGAAGTCATTTTGAGGGGTCTATATGATAGAAAATAATGAAGTGTGACACCATTCTAAAAACTACACCCCTCAAGGTTCTCAAAACCACATTCAAGAAGTTTATTAACCCTTTACGTGCTTCACAGGAACTGAAACAATGTGGAAGGAAAAAAATGAACATTTAACTTTTTTTTTTTTTCAAACATCTTAATTCAGAACCATTTTTTTTATTTTCACAAGTGTAAAAACAGAAATGTAACCATAAATTTTGTTATGCAATTTCTCCTGAATACGCCAATACCCCATATGTGGGGGTAAACCACTTTTTGGGCGCACCGCAGAACTTAGAAGAGAAGGAGCGCCGTTTGACTTTTTCAATGCAGAATTGGCTGGAATTGAGATTGGACGCCATGTCACGTTTAGAGAGCCCCTGATGTGCCTAAACAGTGGAAACCCCCCACAAGTGACACCATTTTGGAAACTAGACCCCTTAAGGAACTTATCTAGATGTGTGGTGAGCACTTTGAACCCCCATGTGCTTCACAGAAGTTTATAATGCAGAGCCGTGAAAATAAAAAATATTTTTTTTTTCCACAAAAAAGATTTTTTAGCCCCCAAGTTTTTATTTTCACAAGGGTAACAAGAGAAATTGGACCCCAGAAGCAGCCGAGACCCCAAAGACTCTCGCGGGGCCGGCAGGCGGGCGCACGCGCCCGCCATTTTGAAGATGGCGGCGCCCACCGGGAGACACAAGGAGCATCGGGGGAGATAGGTGAGTATTGGGGGGCCACCTGGGACCCCTTTTCTCTGTCCTCCGATGTGCGATCACATCGGAGGACAGAGAAATTAAAAAGAGATCGCTTTTTTTTTTTTTTTTCGATCGCCGGTAAACGGTTAATTACCGGCGATCGCAAATGCGGGGTGGGTTAAAAACCCCCCCGAATCATGTTCTCTGGGGTCTCAGCTACCCCCGGCAGCCGAGACCCCAGAGAAAATCCGACTCTGGGGGGCGCTATTCACTTTTTCCACAGCGCTGTGGTTTAAGTACCCTTAGCGGCCGCCGTTAAAAGGCGTATCGGCGGTCGCTAAGGGGTTAAACAGCCTCAGAAATAATCAGCAAAAAAGTCCACTTAGAATCTGAAATGCGTCAGGAGTGTAGGGTGCCGCACAATAATCACCGATGGGAGTTTTTTTTTTTACATGTAAATAAAGCTTGGAGGTTTTAACCCTTACACTGAATTCTCCTTCACTTCTACAGCGTTTTACTACTAGCAGCAGTATCTATAGTCCAAAATATGAATAAAAATGGCGCTTCTACAACAAAGGTGAACACACAGCAAAAAGTGGAAAACTTGTACACCTTATAAAAAAGTTACTGGGACAATAATATGTAATGTGAGAGCAAAAGGCATCATAAATGCGGCACGTAGTAGTGGGCTGGCACACCATATAGCCACATACACTTTGAATGTTTGCATTTTTTGTAGGGGGATAACGAGTTTACAGGCAGCTTGTTGCCAAAGATCTCCGACATCTCAGGTGATGACTCTCCAGCTTCATTTAACATCACATCAATGGAGCGGCACTTCCTCTTCTTACTGGGCGTCTCGGCCGATGTCATGCTGATTGACAGCTGGCTCCCTGCAGTGAGGCAGCGGGGAGCCGGATGTCTATCAGTGCGATGTCAGCAGAGCAGAGCCGAAGAGAAGCACCTTCTCTATTGTAGCAATGTCACCGGAAACCACAGTCCGTGAGAGACTGGTGCCGGCCATAACGGAGGCGTTTTTCAGGATCCCAAAGTTCAGCTTTGCTTCCACCACAGAAGCATGAACACAGGTCACCAATACAAGACATATGTTCATGAAAAAAATACACATACAAATGTAACAGCTGGGGGAGGTGAACTGGTCTGGAATAATTTACCCAAGACACTGGCATTTCATTGAGTTTGGAGGATGCTGTTTAACTTTCACACTTTGGTTGGCCATTGAGTTGCTCAGGCATTGTTCAGTCTCACACCTCAGCCAGCCACAGGCATGGTTCAATCTCACACCTTTGTCATCCAATGTTTACTTGTTACACATCACTAATTTAATTAAACTGTACTAATCCAAATTTCCATCTCAGGTGACCAAGACAAAATGATAAATATTGAAGAAGAAAAAAGAAAAAAAAAAAAAATCACAAAAATAAATGGGTTTCATATATTGCTGTACTTGCTTTTTTCTAGTAAGAAAGCTGCAAAACATCATACCTGCATTTCTTCAGCATTTTTTTTCCATCCCCCATTGCTTTCAATGGGTGAAAAACGCTGAAAGAAGCGACATGCTCTATGACCAAAAAACCAAGCACAGCACAAAATACTGAAGACAAAAAAAAAAACAACGGTGTGCAGCATGAGATTTCTGAAATCCCATAGGCTTTGCTGTAAAAAACAAATGAAAATTAGCGTAAAACACGCATTAAAAAAAGTCCCGTGTGAACTTAGCCTTAAGGTACCTTCACACTAACCAACTTCACAATGATATCGCTAGCGATCCGTGACGTTGCAGAGTCCTGGATAGCGATATTGTGTTTGACACGCAGCAGCGATCTGGATCCTGCTGTGACATCGTTGGTCGGAGCTAGAAGGCCAGAACTTTATTTTGTCGCTGGCTCACCCGCAGACATCGCTGAATCGGCGTGTGTGACGCCGATTCAGCGATGTCTTCACTGGTAACCAGGGTAAACATCGGGTTACTAAGAGCAGGGCTGCGCTTAGTAACCCGATGTTTACCCTGGTTACCAGCGTAAACGTAAAAAAAAAAAACACTACATACTTACATTCCGGTGTCTGTCCCCGGCATCCTGCTTCTCTGCACTGTCAGCGCAGGCCAGCCGTAAAGCACAGCGGTGACGTCACCGCTGTGCTTTACGGCCAGCCGGCGGTCACACAGTGCAGAGAAGCACAGCGCCGGGGGACAGACACTGGAATGTAAGTATGTAGTGTTTAGTAACCCGATGTTTACCCGGGGACTTCGGCATCGTTGGTCGCTGGAGAACTGTCTGTGTGACAGCTCTCCAGCGACGCTGCAGCGATCGGCATCGTTGTCTATATCGCTGCAGCGTCGCTTAATGTGACGGCACCTTTAAAGAATGAGAGCGATGGCGCCAAAGAGTATATATCGTACAGTTACTAAGGTGGGGCCCCGACATGGGATACTCACCACACACGGGGATATGAACACACAGACAAAATGCGCCACACACTACCACGTGCTTGAACACATACCACCCCAGGCACACATTTCACCACACATACACCAACCTCGCCACATAAAAGTCTAAACACAAAAGTCGCCGCTCAAAACTCGCCACGCGCAAAACTCGCCACATGCAAAACTAGGCTCACGCAAAACTAGCCACACGTGCAAAACTCACCTCATGGAAAACTCACCACACGCAAAACTTGCACATGCGGAAAAATTGCCACATGCACAAAGGTTGCAATACATGCAAAAGTTGCCTCACACAAAACTTGCACATACTCAAAACGCACCACGCGCAAAACTCGCCATGCGCAAAACTTGCTGCACACAACTTGCTACACTAACCTGTCACATGCAACTCGACACACAAAAAGTTGCTACACGCACGTCGCCACACAAAACTCAACACACACAACTTGACAAACAAAACTCGCCCTAAAACACACACAAGTCTGGTATTATCCTTCAAAAATAAAAATCTGATTAATAAGCAGACAAACTACAAGAGCAACAAATGTACCATATAGGAAATACGGCAGCTGTCAGTCACATGACCTGTCTATTATGTGTATGTGTGAGCTAATATATACTGCCAGGGGGAGGGCTTCCTGTTGGCTGGGGATTTATCAGGCTGCCAATTTAGCTTACAAATACTGAGGTAAAAATACTGAGCAAATAACGTGTGAACGAGGTCTAATACAGGAGGAGATGACACACAGGTATATACTATATACAGGAGAGATGACACAGATATATACTATATACAGGAGGAGATGACACATGTATATACTATATATAGGAGGAGATGACACACATGTATATACTATATACAGGAGAGATGACAAATGTATATACTATATACAGGAGAGATGACACGTATATACTATATACAGGAGGAGATGACACATGTATATACTATATACAGGAGGAGATGACCTACAGGTATATACTATATACAGGAGGAGATGACACATATATACTATATACAGGCGGAGATGACAGGTATATACTATATACAGGGGAGATGACATACAGCAGGTACAGTCATGGCCAAAAGTATTGACACCTCTGCAATTCTGTCAGATAATACTCAGTTTCTTCCTGAAAATGATTGCAATCACAAATTCTTTGGTATTATCTTCATTTAATTTGTCTTAAATGAAAAAACACAAAAGAGAATGAAGCAAAAAGCAAAACATTGATCATTTCACACAAAACTCCAAAAACGGGCCAGACAAAAGTATTGTCACCCTCAGCCTAATACTTGGTTGCACAACCTTTAGCCAAAATAACTGCAACCAACCGCTTCTGGTAACCATCAATGAGTTTCTTACAATGCTCTGCTGGAATTTTAGACCATTCTTCTTTGGCAAACTGCTCCAGGTCCCTGATATTTAAAGGGTGCCTTCTCCAAACTCCCATTTTTAGATCTCTCCACAGGTGTTCTATGGGATTCAGGTCTGGACTCATTGCTGGCCACCTTAGAAGTCTCCAGTGCTTTCTCTCAAACCATTTTCTAGTGCTTTTTGAAGTGTGTTTGGGTCATTGTCCTGCTGGAAGACCCATGACCTCTGAGGGAGACCCAGCTTTCTCACACTGGGCCCTACATTATTCTGCAAAATTTGTTGGTAGTCTTCAGACTTCATAATGCCATGCACACGGTCAAACAGTCCAGTGCCAGAGGCAGCAAAGCAACCCCAAAACATCAGGGAACCTCCGCCATGTTTGACTGTAGGGACCGTGTTCTTTTCTTTGAATGCCTCTTTTATTCTCCTATAAACTCTATGTTGATGCCTTTGCCCAAAAAGCTCTACTTTTATCTCATCTGACCAGAGAACATTCTTCCAAAACGTTTTAGGTTTTTTCAGGTAAGTTTTGGCAAACTCCAGCCTGGCTTTTTTATGTCTCGGGGTAAGAAGTGGGGTCTTCCTGGGTCTCCTATCATACAGTCCCTTTTCATTCAGACGCCGACGGATAGTACGGGTTGACACTGTTGTACCCTCGGACTGCAGGGCAGCTTGAACTTGTTTGGATGTTAGTCGAGGTCCTTAATCCAACATCCGCACAATCTTGCGTTGAAATCTCTTGTCAATTTTTCTTTTCCGTCCACATCTAGGGAGGTTAGCCACAGTGCCATGGACTTTACACTTCTTGATGACACTGCACACGGTAGACACAGGAACATTCAGGTCTTTGGAGATGGACTTGTAGCCTTGAGATTGCTCATGCTTCCTCACAATTTGGTTTCTCAAGTCCTCAGACAGTTCTTTGGTCTTCTTTCTTTTCTCCATGCTCAATGTGGTACACACAAGGACACAGGACAGAGGTTGAGTCAACTTTATTCCATGTCAACCGGCTGCAAGTGTGATTTAGTTATTGCCAACACCTGTTAGGTGCCACAGGTAAGTTACAGGTGCTGTTAATTACACAAATTAGAGAAGCATCACATGATTTTTCGAACAGTGCCAATACTTTTGTCCACCCCCTTTTTATGTTTGGTGTGGAATTATATCCAATTTTGCTTTAGGACAATTCTTTTTGTGTTTTTTCATTTAAGACAAATTAAAAGAAGATAATAATACCAAAGAATTTGTGATTGCAATCATTTTCAGGAAGAAACTGAGTATTATCTGACAGAATTGCAGGGGTGTTAATACTTTTGGTCATGACTGTATATACTATTTACAGGGGAGATGACATACAGGTATATACTATATACAGGGGAGATGACACAGGTGTATACTATATATAAGGGAGATGACAAACATGTATATACTGAGGTGAAAATGAGAGGTGTGAGGTGAAAATGAAAAGGTGTGAGTGCAAAATGAGAGGAGGGAGGGAAAATAGTGGAGTGATCAGAAAATGACAGATGTGAGGTCGAAATGACAAGTGTTAGGGGGGAATGAGAGGAGTGAGGGGGAAAATAAGAGGTGTGATGGGAAAATAAGAGAAGTGAGGTGCTATAACTAACCACAGATATTTACTATGCCCAGGCAACGCCGGGCTCTTCAGCTAGTATATATATAATTGTCTAAGGGTCTGTTTGTCTGTAACCGAAATCCCGTGTTGCTGATTGGTCGAGGCCGGCCAGGCGCGACCAATCAGCGTTCATAAATAAACTACATACATATACTGGAACGAGAATAACATGGAGGACAGTCTCTGAGGGAGAGAATAACATGGAGGACAGTGTGTGAGGGAGAGAATAACATGGAGGACAGTGTGTGAGGGAGAGAACAACATGAAGGACAGTGTGTGAGGGAGAGAACAACATGGAGGACAGTCTGTGAGGGAGAGAACAACATGGAGGACAGTCTGTGAGGGAGAGAACAACATGGAGGACAGTCTGTGAGGGAGAGAACAACATGAAGGACAGTCTGAGGGAGAGAACAACATGAAGGACAGTCTGTGAGGGAGAGAACAACATGAAGGACAGTGTGTGAGGGAGAGAACAACATGAAGGACAGTGCGTGAGGGAGAGAACAACATGAAGGACAGTGCGTGAGGGAGAGAACAACATGAAGGACAGTGCGTGAGGGAGAGAACAACATGAAGGACAGTCTGTGAGGGAGAGAATAACATTGAGGACAGTCTGTGAGGGAGAGAATAACATGGACAGTCTCTGAGGGAGAGAATAACATTGAGGACAGTCTGTGAGGGAGAGAATAACATGGAGGACAGTGTGTGAAGGAGAGAATAACATGAAGGACAGTCTGTGAGGGAGAGAATATCATGGAGGACAGTCTGTGAGGGAGAGAATAACATGGAGGACAGTGTGTGAGGGAGAGAATAACATGGACAGTGTGTGAAGGAGAGAATAACATGAAGGACAGTCTGTGAGGGAGAGAATAACATGGAGGACAGTGTGTGAGGAAGAGAATAACATTGAGGACAGTCTGTGAGGGAGAGAATATCATGGAGGACAGTGTGTAAGGGAGAGAATAAAAATTTTCCCCATTTTTAAGTTTATCATATGGTAAAATAAATGGTGTCTTTGAAAACTATAAGTCACCCTGCAGAAAACAAGCGATACAGCGATAGATGACTAATAAAGTTTTAACTCTTAAAATAAAGACAGGAGAAAAACAAATGGCAGTGTGTCCAGTGGGTTAAAACATAAATGTAAGCACCAATGTTTATATGAATACTAGATGGTGACCCGATTCTAACACATCGGGTATCTACTATATAATCGTCTAATTCTGCCTGTTTGTCTGTAACGGAAATCCCGCATCGCTGATTGGTCTTGCAATCTGCCCGCGACCAATTAGTGACAGGCGCAGTCCGTCCGCGAATTGGCCCGGGATTTGAACCACGCTTCGCTGATTGGTCGTGGCTGGCCGGGCGTGACCAATCAGCGATATCGGCGCGGGATTTAAACACCGCTTCACTGATAATGTATATATTTTACCCGGAAAATCCTGTGTATTCATTGCATTATTCTTAAATCTTCATAAATAAACTACAAAAATATTCTAGAATACCCGATGTGTTAGAATCGGGCCACCATCTAGTTATTATTATTAGCAATAATATACAGACAGTCTGATTGACCAGCAGATGGTCCTGTTCCTGACCATAAACCTGCCCAGTTGCAAAGAGTTGTACACACGACAACTATGTGGGCAAGACTGCAGATTCCTGTTTGAAAGCACAAAATGCCCCCAAAAATCATCTTTGTATGAGAAGAGAGCCAGACGGTAGGACGAATGAGATATGTGATGTCACAGCCTGCTGGTGGCCGAGCTCCAGAACTGCTCCAACGCGTGACCAGGCAGTATGACGGCTCGGGTAGATTCTCTCTATAGAGCGATCTTTGCCCCTGCGTACGTAGATAACGAGGTCCCTACTGATTAACCGTCCTGCCCATTCAGATCGATAGCCTACTAATGTCATATAATTAAGCCTACATAAAATGAACATTTTCTCGCTTCTTGGTGTCAGACAGTCACGCTGCGGGTGGAGCGTGGCTCTGTCCACATGCAAGGAAACTCTTTCGGCATCTTGTAGTCAAAAAGAGGAATCAAATTCGCGAACTTTCCCACGGATTTGGATTTGCTGTTTATACAATGGTTATTTGTAAGTCATCGATCTCGGACAGGTTTTATGGTCACGTATGGGACTAACCGCTGCTGATAAGACGGATTGTCCCCATATGTTATTACTGCTATTAATAATGTAATATCACCTACACTGCCTCCATATACCGCCGGCACCAGGGGCGACTGCTCCGCCTTCTAGAGTTGTTAGATTAGAAAATGCTACAACTTGTTCAATATACAGTGATTGAGCTTCATTAAAGGGGATCTCCATTTTCACAAAAGTGGTGTCAAACGATTGCATCATTGTAAAACAACAGCGTTCTCGTATGGAAAGCGCTAGCAAGTAGGCTTTATATTACCGGAGTGCAGAACATTGACTGGTATTATACACTGTGTGGGTTAGAGGCACAGCTCCGGATTGTAGGGAGCAGTAATAGGGATATGAGGAGCATTATATAATGATTGTTAACTGATCCTGAGGAGCCAAATCTAAAAATACATGAAAAACAAATGTATTCAATACCAAGAGAAGTGCCAGAAGCAAAACAACACACCTCTGGGAGTCACAGTGATACCGACACAAACGAAACTGAAACCAAGAACAAACTCTCGATTTAACCAATTCAGCAAGCTCTGTCACTATCAGGACAACATCTAGGACCAGAACGACTCAGATAACACTAATAAAACCAAAACTAGGAGGCTCATAGGGAGGCTCAGAGTGCCCCAAAAGACCAAGAGTGGCTCAGAGTGCACCAACAGACCCGGGGAGGCTCAGAGTGCGCCAACAGACCCGGGGAGGCTCAGAGTGCGCCAACAGACCCGGGGAGGCTCAGAGTGCGCCAACAGACCCGGGGAGGCTCAGAGTGCGCCAACAGACCCGGGGAGGCTCAGAGTGCGCCAACAGACCCGGGGAGTGGGGGGCTTGGGCTGCGCCAACAGATCCGGGGAGGCTCAGAGTGCGCCAACAGACCCGGGGAGGCTCAGAGTGCGCCAACAGACCCGGTGGGTGGGGGGCTTGGGCTGCGCCAACAGATCCGGGGAGGCTCAGAGTGCACCAACAGACTCGGGGGGGGCGCTTGGGCTGCGCCAACAGACCCGGGGAGGCTCAGAGTGCGCCAACAAGCCCGGGGAGGCTCAAAGTGCACCAACAAACCCGGGGAGGCTCAAAGTGCGCCAACAGACCCGGGGGGTGGGGGGCTTGGGCTGCGCCAACAGATCCGGGGAGGCTCAGAGTGCACTAACAAACCAAGAGTGGCACAGACATCGATTACGTTATATTTCCAGACTTTGATTTCTTCACAATTGGCCAATATGCTTACTGTAATACAGTAGTGCGTTTGTTGGTAATTTTCTATTGTTTTTACCAGGGCCATGTAGTCGGTGTCCACTTTGGTTGAGTCTGAGTTGGTATAAAATGGACCAACTCCTAAAATATATAATAAATTGGGTTCAGTAGTACAAAGCAAAATGTGCTGTAAATGTTTTCATAAGAATTTGGGAACGTTCTGAAATGTCCTACAAATGTCTGTTCTGTTCCTGATCTAAGGATCTTGGCTTTTAGTGGAGATGAATCTGTGCTGCACTTTATGTACATGCTTTGTAGTGACCGCTGCTGTGGAGTCAGGGAAATTGAGGAGTCGGAGGTTTGGGCTCACCGACAACACAGCCCTGGTTTTTACACATAGGGACCTTGAATTAAATTACATTTATATCTTTAACATTTCTAAACTCCGATAACCGTTAATAAACCAAATAAAATCACCAGCGCTTCCTCTACAAAGAATAAAAGAGTTATAATGTGTAAAACAAAGCTGCACCGGCTAAACGCACAATCTGCTCCTGTGCCTGTGATACTATTTCGAATGCAAAAACTTGCATAGCCTAAAGGTACCTTCACACTGAACGATATCGCTAGCGATCCATGACGTTGCAGCGTCCTGGCTAGCGATATCGTTCAGTTTGACAGGCAGCAGCGATCAGGATCCTGCTGTGCCATCGTTGGTCGGAGCAGAAAGTCCAGAACTTTGTTTCGTCGCTGGCTCTCCCGCTGACATCTCTGAATCGGCGTGTGTGACGCCGATTCAGCGATGTCTTCACTGGTAACCAGGGTAAACATCGGGTTACTAAGCGCAGGGCCGCGCTTAGTAACCCGATGTTTACCCTGGTTACCAGCGTAAACGTAAAAAAAACAAACACTACATACTTACCTTCCGCTGTCTGTCCCCGGCGCTGTGCTTCTCTGCACTGACTGTGAGCGCCGGCCAGCCGGAAAGCACAGCGGTGACGACACCGCTGTGCTCTGCTTTCCGGCTGGCCGGCGCTCACAGTGCAGAGAAGCACAGCGCCGGGGACAGACAGTAGAAGGTAAGTATGTAGTGTTTGGTTTTTTTTTTTACGCTTACGCTGGTAACCAGGGTAAACATCGGGTTACTAAGCGCGGCCCTGCGCTTAGTAACCCGATGTTTACTCTGGTTACCAGTGAAGACATCGCTGAATCGGTGTCACACACGCCGATTCAGCGATGTCTGCGGGGAGTCCAGCGACGAAACAAAGTTCTGGACTTTCTGCTCCGACCAACGATGGCACAGCAGGATCCTGATCGCTGCTGCCTGTCAAACTCAACGATATCGCTAGCCAGGACGCTGCAACGTCACGGATCGCTAGCAATATCGTTCAGTGTGATGGTACCTTAACACTATGGTACCGATATGGATCTAGGTATAGGTCAGTATTGTAACACTGATACATAGATCCATATCAGGATCACAGCGCAAAGCTATATAAGCTTTTGTGTTAATAAATCAGATTTTATTTATTTTTAAACTGGAGTTGGTAAATTTCTATAGCCAACATAACACGGAACATAAGACCAGACAGGCTCAGGCAGCGCCAACGTGGAGCCAAGCCAGACGGGCTCAGGCAGCAATAGTGTAACCACAGAGACTATGGGCCTCAGGTAGGACAAGAAGTAGATATCTCAGCGGGTTCTACAACTAGAGACACACAGAGAGCACTGGGGACCACCACAACTGTGAATCTACAGAAAGCACCAAAACAAGGCGGAGATCAATGAACAGCAGCAGAACCACAACCCAAACCAGGAGCCACGGAAATATCAGGACACCGCCAGCAAACACTAGAGATGACTAGAGAGACTTCAGCCGGCAGGAGGGGGAACCAGGGGGGCACAGCCGGCAGGAGGGGGAACCAGGGGGGCACAGCCGGCAGGAGGGGGAACCAGGGGGGCACAGCCGGCAGGAGGGGGAACCATGGGGGCACAGCCGGCAGGAGGGGGAACCAGGGGGCACAGCCGGCAGGAGGGGGAACCATGGGGGCACAGCCGGCAGGAGGGGGAACCATGGGGGCACAGCCGGCAGGAGGGGGAACCATGGGGGCACAGCCGGCAGGAGGGGGAACCAGGGGGCACAGCCGGCAGGAGGGGAACCATGGGGGCACAGCCGGCAGGAGGGGGAACCAGGGGGGCACAGCCGGCAGGAGGGGGAACCAGGGGGGCACAGCCGGCAGGAGGGGGAACCAGGGGGGCACAGCCGGCAGGAGGGGGAACCATGGGGGCACAGCCGGCAGGAGGGGGAACCATGGGGGCACAGCCGGCAGGAGGGGGAACCAGGGGGCACAGCCGGCAGGAGGGGGAACCAGGGGGCACAGCCGGCAGGAGGGGGAACCAGGGGGCACAGCCGGCAGGAGGGGGAACCAGGGGGCACAGCCGGCAGGAGGGGGAACCAGGGGGCACAGCCGGCAGGAGGGGGAACCAGGGGGCACAGCCGGCAGGAGGGGGAACCAGGGGGCACAGCCGGCAGGAGGGGGAACCATGGGGGCACAGCCGGCAGGAGGGGGAACCATGGGGGCACAGCCGGCAGGAGGGGGAACCATGGGGGCACAGCCGGCAGGAGGGGGAACCAGGGGGCACAGCCGGCAGGAGGGGGAACCAGGGGGCACAGCCGGCAGGAGGGGGAACCAGGGGGCACAGCCGGCAGGAGGGGGAACCAGGGGGCACAGCCGGCAGGAGGGGAACCATGGGGGCACAGCCGGCAGGAGGGGGAACCATGGGGGCACAGCCGGCAGGAGGGGGAACCAGGGGGCACAGCCGGCAGGAGGGGGAACCAGGGGGCACAGCCGGCAGGAGGGGGACCATGGGGGCAGAGCCGGAACCAGCAGGCCCCGGAGCAGCAGCGCACACAGCACCAGAGCCGACCCTGCGGACCTCACCGGGGCCAGCACCGGCCATGCCCTCCCAGCGGAACCTCGGCGTCCGAGCCTTGTTTCCCTCCAGCACATCCTGGGGCGCACACATCACAGGGATCTCTCGGCGTTATGACCGCAGGAGCTGGAAACCGAGCACAGTCCTGTGTAAAACCCGCCGCAGCCATGCCCGGCCTCACGGTGCCCCTTCCCCTCCCCGTATCCGGCTCCCGGCCGCCCCATTTACCCCTCTCTCACCGCACTCAGACGTATCCCGTCCGTTGTCTGTGCCGCCATCTTTGAAAAATAAAAAAAAAACGAAACACCTCACAGTGCGAACAGCTGAGCACTCCCTAGTTCCGGGCGGAGCTACAGCCGCGCCATCCAATCAGCGCGCTGCACAAGGAATAACATTAACATCACATGACTGTGGCCGCTGTCAGCGTGCAGGACGGCTACAATACCGGCTCCATACACTAGATGGCGGTGTTCACCACACTGTGGTATTTCCTTATTGACTTTGCCAACCTCATGACCGTGTGAGATGATGTCACGGGAAGGGGCGGGGCGTCCTCCAGTGCAGTGCTCAGCGCTGATAGCGGGAGACCTGGGGAGAGAGGCTGAGGAGCGGCGCCATGGCGGGGGCGCTGTACACAGGACTCCATGGGGCTGATCTGAGGGTTGTGGGGCACAGATAAGCGGACGTTCCTACATGGGGGCTGTACAGGGAGCAGGGTGACTTTGGAATGTGGGGGAGAGGGTGCTGTCACATCGGGGTCTGTGGAGAAGGAGGGGGTGCTGTCACATGGGGGGTCTGTGGGGAAGGAGGGGGTGCTGTCACATGGGGGGTCTGTGGGGAAGGAGGGGGTGCTGTCACATGGGGGGTCTGTGGGGAAGGAGGGGGTGCTGTCACATGGGGGTCTGTGGAGAAGGAGGGGGTGCTGTCACATGGGGGTCTGTGGAGAAGGAGGGGGTGCTGTCACGGGGGTCTGTGGAGAAGGAGGGGGTGCTGTCACATGGGAGGTCTGTGGGGAAGGAGGGGGTGCTGTCACATGGGGGTCTGTGGAGAAGGAGGGGGTGCTGTCACGGGGGGCTGTGGGGAAGGAGTGGGTGCTGTCACATGGGGGTCTGTGGAGAAGGAGGGGGTGCTGTCACGGGGGGCTGTGGGGAAGGAGTGGGTGCTGTCACATGGGGGTCTGTGGAGAAGGAGGGGGTGCTGTCACGGGGGGCTGTGGGGAAGGAGTGGGTGCTGTCACATGGGGGTCTGTGGAGAAGGAGGGGGTGCTGTCACATGGGGGGTCTGTGGAGAAGGAGGGGGTGCTGTCACATGGGGGTCTGTGGAGAAGGAGGGGGTGCTGTCACGGGGGGCTGTGGGGAAGGAGGGGGTGCTGTCACATGGGGGTCTGTGGGGAAGGAGGGGGTGCTGTCACATGGGGGGTCTGTGGGGAAGGAGGGGGTGCTGTCACATGGGGGTCTGTGGAGAAGGAGGGGGTGCTGTCACATGGGGGTCTGTGGGGAAGGAGGGGGTGCTGTCACATGGGGGTCTGTGGAGAAGGAGGGGGTGCTGTCACATGGGGGTCTGTGGAGAAGGAGGGGGTGCTGTCACGGGGGTCTGTGGAGAAGGAGGGGGTGCTGTCACATGGGAGGTCTGTGGGGAAGGAGGGGGTGCTGTCACATGGGGGTCTGTGGAGAAGGAGGGGGTGCTGTCACGGGGGGCTGTGGGGAAGGAGTGGGTGCTGTCACATGGGGGTCTGTGGAGAAGGAGGGGGTGCTGTCACATGGGGGGTCTGTGGAGAAGGAGGGGGTGCTGTCACATGGGGGTCTGTGGAGAAGGAGGGGGTGCTGTCACGGGGGGCTGTGGGGAAGGAGGGGGTGCTGTCACATGGGGGGTCTGTGGGGAAGGAGGGGGTGCTGTCACGGGGGGCTGTGGGGAAGGAGGGGGTGCTGTCACATGGGGGTCTGTGGGGAAGGAGGGGGTGCTGTCACGTGGGGGGTCTGTGGGGAAGGAGGGGGTGCTGTCACGTGGGGGGTCTGTGGGGAAGGAGGGGGTGCTGTCACGGGGGGCTGTGGGGAAGGAGGGGGTGCTGTCACGGGGGGCTGTGGGGAAGGAGGGGGTGCTGTCACATGGGGGTCTGTGGGGAAGGAGGGGGTGCTGTCACGGGGGTCTGTGGGGAAGGAGGGGGTGCTGTCACGGGGGGCTGTGGGGAAGGAGGGGGTGCTGTCACGGGGGTCTGTGGGGAAGGAGGGGGTGCTGTCACATGGGGGGTTTGTGGAGAAGGAGGGGGTGCTGTCACATCGGGGTCTGTGGAGAAGGAGGGGGTGCTGTCACATGGGGGGTCTGTGGGGAAGGAGGGGGTGCTGTCACATGGGGGGTCTGTGGGGAAGGAGGGGGTGCTGTCACATGGGGGTCTGTGGAGAAGGAGGGGGTGCTGTCACATGGGGGGATCTGTGGGGAAGGAGGGGGTGCTGTCACATGGGGGGTCTGTGGGGAAGGAGGGGGTGCTGTCACATGGGGGTCTGTGGAGAAGGAGGGGGTGCTGTCACATGGGGGTCTGTGGGGAAGGAGGGGGTGCTGTCACATGGGGGTCTGTGGAGAAGGAGGGGGTGCTGTCACATGGGGGTCTGTGGAGAAGGAGGGGGTGCTGTCACGGGGGTCTGTGGAGAAGGAGGGGGTGCTGTCACATGGGAGGTCTGTGGGGAAGGAGGGGGTGCTGTCACATGGGGGTCTGTGGAGAAGGAGGGGGTGCTGTCACGGGGGGCTGTGGGGAAGGAGTGGGTGCTGTCACATGGGGGTCTGTGGAGAAGGAGGGGGTGCTGTCACGGGGGGCTGTGGGGAAGGAGTGGGTGCTGTCACATGGGGGTCTGTGGAGAAGGAGGGGGTGCTGTCACGGGGGGCTGTGGGGAAGGAGTGGGTGCTGTCACATGGGGGTCTGTGGAGAAGGAGGGGGTGCTGTCACATGGGGGGTCTGTGGAGAAGGAGGGGGTGCTGTCACATGGGGGTCTGTGGAGAAGGAGGGGGTGCTGTCACGGGGGGCTGTGGGGAAGGAGGGGGTGCTGTCACATGGGGGGTCTGTGGGGAAGGAGGGGGTGCTGTCACGGGGGGCTGTGGGGAAGGAGGGGGTGCTGTCACATGGGGGTCTGTGGGGAAGGAGGGGGTGCTGTCACGTGGGGGGTCTGTGGGGAAGGAGGGGGTGCTGTCACGTGGGGGGTCTGTGGGGAAGGAGGGGGTGCTGTCAAGTGGGGGGTCTGTGGGGAAGGAGGGGGTGCTGTCACGGGGGGCTGTGGGGAAGGAGGGGGTGCTGTCACGGGGGGCTGTGGGGAAGGAGGGGGTGCTGTCACATGGGGGTCTGTGGGGAAGGAGGGGGTGCTGTCACGGGGGGCTGTGGGGAAGGAGGGGGTGCTGTCACGGGGGGCTGTGGGGAAGGAGGGGGTGCTGTCACATGGGGGTCTGTGGGGAAGGAGGGGGTGCTGTCACGTGGGGGTCTGTGGGGAAGGAGGGGGTGCTGTCACATGGGGGGTATGTGGGGAAGGAGGGGGTGCTGTCACATGGAGGTCTGTGGGGAAGGAGGGGGTCTGGGGAAGGAGGGGGGCGCTGTGGGGAAGGAGGGGGTGCTGTCACGGGGGGAGGAGGGGGGTGCCGTCATTGGTCTGTGGGGAAGGAGGGGGTGCTGTCACGGGGGGAGGAGGGAGGTGCTGTCATTGGGGTCTGTGGGGAAGGAGGGGGTGCTGTCACGGGGGGAGGAGGGGGGTGCTGTCATTGGGGTCTGTGGGGAAGGAGGGGGTGCTGTCACGGGGGGAGGAGGGGGGTGCTGTCATTGGGGTCTGTGGGGAAGGAGGGGGTGCTGTCACATGGGGGTCTGTGGGGAAGGAGGGGGTCTGGGGAAGGAGGGGGGCTGTGGGGAAGGAGGGGGTACTGTCACGGGGGAGGAGGGGGGTGCTGTCATTGGGGTCTGGGGAAGGAGGGGGTGCTGTCACGTGGGGGTCTGTGGGGAAGGAGAGGGTGCTGTCACGTGGGGGTCTGTGGGGAAGGAGGGGGTGCTGTCACGTGGGGGTCTGTGGGGAAGGAGGGGGTGCTGTCACGTGGGGGTCTGTGGGGACGGAGGGTGCTGTCACGTGGGGGTCTGTGGGGACGGAGGGGGTGCTGTCACATGGGGGGTCTGTGGGGAAGGAGGGGGTGCTGTCACATGGGGGGTCTGGGGAAGGAGGGGGTGCTGTCACATGGAGGTCTGTGGGGAAGGAGGGGGGCGCTGTGGGGAAGGAGGGGGTACTGTCATGGGGGGAGGAGGGGGGTGCTGTCATTGGGGTCTGTGGGGAAGGAGGGGGTGCTGTCACGGGGGGAGGAGGGGGGTGCTGTCATTGGGGGTCTGTGGGGAAGGAGGGGGTGCTGTCACGGGGGGAGGAGGGGGGTGCTGTCATTGGGGTCTGTGGGGAAGGAGGGGGTGCTGTTACGGGGGGAGGAGGGGGGTGCTGTCATTGGGGTCTGTGGGGAAGGAGGGGCTGCTGTCACATGGGGGTCTGTGGGGAAGGAGTGGGTCTGGGGAAGGAGGGGGGCTGTAGGAAAGGAGGGGGTACTGTCACGGGGGGAGGAGAGGGGTGATGTCATTGGGGTCTGGGGAAGGAGGGGGTGCTGTCACGTGGGGGTCTGTGGGGAAGGAGAGGGTGCTGTCACGTGGGGAAGGAGGGGGTGCTGTCACGTGGGGGTCTGTGGGGAAGGAGGGGGTGCTGTCACGTGGGGGTCTGTGGGGACGGAGGGTGCTGTCACGTGGGGGTTTGTGGGGACGGAGGGTGCTGTCACATCCGGGTCTATGGGAACGGAGGGTGCTGTCACATGGGGATCTGTGGGGAAGGAGGGGGTGCTGTCACATCCGGGTCTATGGGGACGGAGGGTGCTGTCACGTGGGGGTCTATGGGGACGGAGGGTGCTGTCACGTGGGGGTCTATGGGGACGGAGGGTGCTGTCACGTGGGGGTCTATGGGGACGGAGGGTGCTGTCACGTGGGGGTCTGGGGACGGAGGCTGCTGTCACGTGGGGGTCTATGGGGATGGAGGGTGCTGTCACGTGGGGGTCTATGGGGAAGGAGGGGGTGCTGTCACATCCGGGTCTATGGGGATGGAGGGTGCTGTCATGTGGGGGTCTATGGGGATGGAGGGTGCTGTCATGTGGGGGTCTATGGGGATGGAGGGTGCTGTCATGTGGGGGTCTATGGGGATGGAGGGTGCTGTCATGTGGGGATCTGTGGGGACGGAGGGTGCTGTCACAGATGTGGTGGTCTATATAAGACTATGTGCACACGTTGCGGATTAGGCTTAGGAATTTCTGGTGCGGATTCTGCCTCTCCTGGCAGAAAACGCACCTCTGGATTTGTCGCTTTTTTTGTGCGGTTCCGCAGCGTTTTTTGTGCGTTTTTGCTGCAGTTTTCTTGCGGATTTGCTGCGTTTTTTTACCCCTGCGGTTTTCTATAATGGAATGGGTACAAAAACGCTGCAGATTCACAAAAAAGAAGTGACATGCTACTTCTTTTAAACCGCAGTGGATTTTCCGCAAAGTGTGCACAGCATTTTTTTTTTCTCATTGATTTACATTGTACTGTAAATCAATTGTGGATCTGCAGCGTTTCTGCACTGCAAAAAACGCTGCGGATCCGCAGAGAATCCGCAACGTGTGCACATAGCCTTAGGCACAACTCCCTGTGTTATTGCGAACGCTTCTAAAGATAATACAAACACGAAATTATCAAAGATATATAAATAGTTGAAATAAAGAGAAATATCAAATATTTACCATAAGAATTCCTTTTTATTATTTACAGCTACTTTCCCCGTGCTATGACAGCCTGGAGGGGATGAATCCCAGTCACCGGCGGACGTCTTGTAAATCTCGTCATGTATATTTATCGAAGGAGCGCTGTGATATTTTGCAGATGTGATAACTGACGGCCCGTGATGCCTGATCTTACTTGTCTCTTTTTTACATAGTGTCGTCTAAACAAATATACCAGTTCTAGCAGCTACATCTACCAGCAGTACCAACGTTCCTATCTGTAGGATTCCTTGCAGAATTCCCGTCAGCCACCCACCTATACCATTGAACCAACTGGTGGAACGAAGGAATCAGAAGTTGTTGCCTCATTTAGAATCCTCGTTTTCACGGTGTTCCGTCCTGTAACCATTTGTCCCTTGTTTCTTGCTTGGCTTTTACTGGGATATTGTCTTGGTCTATGTAATTGCCATAGGTAGGGTCTATTATCTGATACATTTGTGTAATGAAAAGGTAAATGAACACATTACTAATCTTATTCTCTGTCCCCATTTCTGCTATGTGAGGTGTACCATTCGGTCTGGAGCGATTGTCTGCAGCTTGTTTATATAGGGAATGTTTTGGGACAGCATTTATATCAAGGTCACCATCAGGAAGTATGAAGGTAGCAGGCATAAGGCGTGCTAAGGTGCAGGTTCCTTCTGCCATTTCTAGGCCTGGTGACCACATACTAGATATAAACCCTTACACGGTATTTAGGGGATGATGTCAGTGGGTCTCCCAAGACAACGTATAGAAGTCAAAAGTCCTTGCGTTTGGCACGCCGAGTTCAATTGTTTTGAAAACCGACCTCATTCCTTCGGCACGTCTTAGACTCAGAAGCGTAATCAAAGGGGTAAGGTTGTTCACAAGTACCTGTAAACCACAACTCGCTATTGTCCAAATATCCATGGAGCTTTCCTGAAAATATCACAAATCATAGAAGTGTTCTTTTGCCAGAGTATCTCCAAGGCAGGGAAGAGGGACAGGGAGTCTCCACGTGAGTAGTATCCAGCTGGAATCTAAGCAAGCTTGCTAGCATGAGTCGTGGGTGCTGATCCTGCTGGTACATTCAGCAAACGTAGGAAAGGGTATGTTTTTGGCACACTGACCAGTTAAAATGAAAAAAAAAAAAAGTTTATTTGGACACGATTAAAAATAAAACAATCTAGGTTGACAGATGACACCGTGGGAAACACAATTGGAAGTCCATAAAAACGCAAGCAAAAACTCAACAAATTCACAAACGTTTTTATACCTGTGGATTTGACTTGACTGAATTGAAGTCAATTGGTGAAAAACGCTAAAAATCCGCACAAAGAGTTAACGCTGCAGATTTAAAAGCAGCAAAAATCTGGAAAGGAAAATTACTGATCATGTGCACAGAACTTCAGGACTCCTATTGACTTTGCTAGAAGAAGGATTCCCTTGCGTTTTAGAGCCAATTCCGTGTGGGGAAAAATACCGCAAAAACGCATTGTGGGCACACAGCCTAGCAGTTACCATAGAGGTTTATGCAAATTAAAGACATATTTAGTGAGAGAACTGTAGGAATCCTGTGACTACTCTCTCTACCCCTCGGGGTAGTCCTCACTGAATTCAATGTCGAGCAATCTACCAGAACCAGTGTGATACTTCCATGCACTTCTGGAGTTCTCATTTCAGAGTACCATTAAGGCGTTCCACCTTCCCACTACTTTGTGGGTCTAGGGAACATGTTCAATCCCAAAAGTGGACATGATTTATCAATTCACCAGTACAGTGGGTGCCTCTGTCACTCTCTATAGTGTTTTTGGCACCATGTAGCTCTCCATATACAGTATGAGACCTCACATAGCCCCCTAGATACAGTATGAGCCCTCACATTGTCCCCTAGATATAGTATGAGCCCTCTATACAGTGAGACTCCTTATTGCTCTCAATATACAGTATGAACCTTGTAACTTCCTGTATGCAAGATGCGCCCCCACATAGCTCCCTATATACAGTATGAACCCTCACATAACCCCTATATAGGCACACGTCCCATACACAAAACAAAAAACAACACGTGTTCATCTCGCTCCCGTCCCCCTAGCGCTCTGCTTCGGTCCCCGAGGCTCGGCTTCTACTTGTTGCCAGCGTGTACTTGTTGGCATGATGACATCATCATGCTGGCTGCCATTCTGTATCTTTGGCAGCAGAGCCAATATATTATATGTGCACCGCCAATGGCAGTGCAGAAAACAGTATAACAAAGGCAATTTAGTCATGGGGCCTGCAAAGCCTCGGGCCTTTGACAGTAGCCCAGATTGCCCTCATTATTATCCACCAGTGGTGGTATGTGGTTGTATTTCTCCCTTGTATATGGTACTATTTGGTCACTATGTGGTGGTGGTATGTGTCCCCTCTATGTGGTATTATAGCTGCTATCTGAAAGGGAACCTGTCACCCCGTTTTTTGAGATTGAGATATAAATACTGTTAAATAGGGCCTGCGCTGTGTGTTACAATAGTGTATGTAGTGTACCCCGATTCCCCACCTATGCTGAGAAATACATTACCAAAGTCGCCGTTTTCGCCTGTCAATCAGGCTGGTCAGGTCGGGTGGGCGTGGTGACATCGCTCTTTTCTTCCCCAGCTTTCCGTTGGTGGCGTAGTGGTGTGCGCATGTCCAGAGTTCCGAATCCCCTGCGCGCACGTGAAGCAAAAGCGCGCGTTCTGCGCTATTGCCCCTGTCATCGGTGGGGGCGGCCATCTTCCTGGGGCCGCGCGTGCGCAGATCGAGTGCTCTGCTGCACGGGGCTTCAGGAAAATGGCCGCGCGTGCGCATTAGAGATCGCGGCGGCCATTTTCCCAAAGCCGAGTTTGCATCTCGGCTTTGGGAAAATGGCCACCGCGATCTCTAATGCGCACGCGCGGCATCCCGCGGCCATTTTCTGACGCAGTGAAGGGATATTGCAGATTCCCTAGTCCTGATCTTATCTAACAGTCGGCAATTATCTGTACTTCCCTCAATCAGTAAACTGGGTATAGTCCTGACCCCGAGAAGGACGCCAGGGGTACCTACTGCACCAACATCAGCCTCCGGCTTCACGCAGAGGAAAGTCTACTATATCACAGGTTTTTTTCTCTGTATTGGAGACTAACACACAGTGCCTTGCAAAAGTATTCGGCCCCCTGGAACTTTTCAACCTTTGCCCACATATCACGCTTCAAACAAAGATACCAAAGGTAAATTTTTGGTGAAGAATTAACACCAAGTGGAACACAATTGTGAAGTTGAACCAAATTTATTGGTTATTTTAAATTTTTGTGGAAATTCAAACACTGAGAAGTGGGGCGTGCAATATTATTTGGCCCCTTTACTTTCAGTGCAGCAAGCTCACTCCAGAAGTTCATTGTGGATCTCTGAATGATCCAATGTTGTCCTAAATGCCTAATGATGATAAATATAATCCACCTGTGTGTAATCAAGTCTCCGTATAAATGCACCTGCTCTGTGATAGTCTCAGGGTTCTGTCTGAAGCACAGAGAGCATCATGAAGACCAAGAAACACAACAGGCAGGTCCGTGATACTGTTGTGGAGAAGTTTAAAGCCGGATTTGGATACAAAATGATTTCCAAAACTTTAACCTTCCCAAGGAGCACTGTGCAAGCGATCATATGATACTCATTCATATGGACTTCATACCACTGCAAATCTACCAAGACCCGGCCGTCCCTCTAAACTTTCATCTCAAACAAGGAGAAGACTGATCAGAGATGCAGCCAAGAGGCCCATGATCACTCTGGATGAACTGCAGAGATCTACAGCTCAGGTGGGTACAACAATCTATCGTACACTGCACAAATCTGGCCTTTATGGAAGAGTGGCAAGAAGAAAGCCATTTCTCAAAGATATCCATAAAAAGTGTCATTTAAAGTTTGCAACAAGCCACCTGGGAGACACACCAAACGTGGAAGAAGGTGCTCTGGTCAGATGAAACCAAAATTGAACTTTTTGGCAACAATGCCAAATTAAATGTTTGTGGTAAAGGCAACACAGCTCATTACCCTGAACACACCATCCCCACTGTCAAGCATGGTGGTGGCAGCATCATGGTTTGGGCCTGCTTTTCCTCAGCAGGGACATGGAAGATGGTTAAAATTTATGGGAAGATGGATGGAGCCAAATACAGGACCATTGAAGAAAACCTGTTGGAGTCTGCAAAAGACCTGAGACTGGGACGGAGATTTGTCTTCCAACAAGACAATGATCCCAAACATAAAGCAAAATCTACAATGGAATGGTTCACAAATAAACGTATCCAGGTGTTAGAATGGCCAAGTCAAAGTCCAGACCTCAATCCAATCGAGAATCTGTGGAAAGAGCTGAAAACTGCTGTTCACAAACGATCTCCATCAAACCTCACTGAGCTCGAGCTATTTGCCAAGGAAGAATGGGCAAGAATTTCAGCCTCTCGATGTATAAAACTGATAGAGACATACCCCAAGCGACTGGCAGCTGTAATCGCAGCAAAAGGTGGCGCAACAAAGTATTAAGTTATAAGGGCCGAATAATATTGCACGCCCCACTTATCATTTTTTGAATTTCCACAAAAATGTAAAATAACCAATAAATTTCGTTCAACTTCACAATTGGGTTCCACTTGTTGATTCTTCACCAAAAATTTACATTTGGTATCTTTATGTTTGAAGCATGATATGTGGGAAAAGGTTGAAAAGTTCCAGGGGGCCGATTACTTGCGCAAGGCGCTGTAATGACAGGACCTGCACCAGTATAAATGAGGAACAAATAAAGTCAAAACCTAAAAAAGTGCCGGAAGCCAAACACAGCTCTGTGAGTCACCAAGACTTGTCACACCACAGAAACGAAACTGAAAAACATCGAAATTCTGGATTTAAGACTTAGGTCTCACTAGAAAAAAAACAGAATAAGGGAGGTCCAGACATCACTAATAGAATCAGAACCAAGGAGCCTCAGACTGCACTAATGGAACCAGGGCGACTCAGACGACACTAGAAAAACCAGAACCAGGGAGACTTCGACAAGAATCAGGAAAGCTGAGACAGCAATAACAGAACCAGAGAGGCCCAGACAGCACTTAGTGTTGTCTGACCCTTCCTGGTTCTCTAACAGAATCAGCTAGGCTCAGATAGCAGTAACAGAACCAGGGAGGCTCAGACAAAACTAACAGAACCAGGGAGGCTCAGATAGCAGTAACAGAATCAGGGAGGCTCAGACAGCACTAACAGAACCAGGGAGGCTCAGACAGCACTAACAGAACCAGGGAGGCTCAGATAGCAGTAACAGAATCAGGGAGGCTCAGACAGCACTAACAGAACCAGGGAGGCTCAGACAGCACTAACAGAACCAGGGAGGCTCAGATAGCAGTAACAGAATCAGGGAGGCTCAGACAGCACTAACAGAACCAGG
This sequence comes from Ranitomeya imitator, assembly GCF_032444005.1. Taxonomy (NCBI): domain Eukaryota; kingdom Metazoa; phylum Chordata; class Amphibia; order Anura; family Dendrobatidae; genus Ranitomeya; species Ranitomeya imitator. Next base: position 37,195,419 of record NC_091284.1, read on the forward strand.
GAGGCTCAGACAGCAGTAACAGAACCAGGGAGGCTCAGCAGTAACATAATCAGCTAGGCTCAGACAGCACTAACAGAACCAGGGAGGCTCAGAGAGCAGTAACAGAACCAGGGAGGCTCAGAGAGCAGTAACAGAACCAGGGAGGCTCAGACAGCAGTAACAGAACCAGGGAGGCTCAGCAGTAACATAATCAGCTAGGCTCAGACAGCACTAACAGAACCAGGGAGGCTCAGAGAGCAGTAACAGAACCAGGGAGGCTCAGATAGCAGTAACAGAATCAGGGAGACTCAGACAGCACTAACAGAACCAGGGAGGCTCAGACAGCAGTAAACAGAACCGGGGAGGCTCAGACAGCACTAACAGAACCAAGGAGGCTCAGATAGCAGTAACAGAACCAGGGAGGCTCAGACAAAACTAACAGAACCAGGGAGGCTCAGATAGCAGTAACAGAATCAGGGAGGCTCAGACAGCAATAACAGAACCAGGGAGGCTCAGACAGCACTAACAGAACCAGGGAGGCTCAGATAGCAGTAACAGAATCAGGGAGGCTCAGACAGCACTAACAGAACCAGGGAGGCTCAGACAGCACTAACAGAACCAGGGAGGCTCAGATAGCAGTAACAGAATCAGAGAGGCTCAGACAGCACTAACAGAACCAGGGAGGCTCAGACAGCAGTAACAGAACCAGGGAGGCTCAGCAGTAACATAATCAGCTAGGCTCAGACAGCACTAACAGAACCAGGGAGGCTCAGAGAGCAGTAACAGAACCAGGGAGGCTCAGATAGCAGTAACAGAATCAGGGAGGCTCAGATAGCAGTAACAGAATCAGGGAGGCTCAGACAGCACTAACAGAACCAGGGAGGCTCAGACAGCACTAACAGAACCAGGGAGGCTCAGACGGCAGTAAACAGAACCAGGGAGGCTCAGACAGCACTAACAGAACCAAGGAGGCTCAGATAGCAGTAACAGAACCAGGGAGGCTCAGACAGCAGTAACAGAACCAGGGAGGCTCAGACAGCACTAACAGAACCAAGGAGGCTCAGACAGCACTAACAGAACCAGGGAGGCTCAGACAGCAGTAACAGAACCAGGGAGGCTCAGACAGCACTAACAGAACCAGGGAGGCTCAGACAGCAGTAACAGAACCAGGGAGGCTCAGACAGCACTAACAGAACCAGGGAGGCTCAGACAGCACTAACAGAACCAGGGAGGCTCAGACAGCAGTAAACAGAACCAGGGAGGCTCAGACAGCACTAACAGAACCAAGGAGGCTCAGATAGCAGTAACAGAACCAGGGAGGCTCAGACAGCAGTAACAGAACCAGGGAGGCTCAGACAGCACGAACAGTGTTGTGAGTGCAGGACAACTGTTATACCATCATCATACACAGGGCGGCATATTCTTCACACTATGGTAGCTCCTTTCTGACTTTACTTTTATACAATGTGATACAAATGGCCGGATTTTCTTCTGAAAATACATTGTCCTACATTTATTTACTAAAGGTTTTGTGAATGTTTTCTGGCCCAAAGTGTTCTTTGCTAGAAATAAAATGTTTGCAATAACACCAAGGCCGCTTCTGAGGACCATGAGGTGAGAGGACCATGAGGTGACATTTTTCTCCAGCAGGCTGACATCGTGTACCGGATGGTGGGCATCAATGCATCGCGGAGGTGCAAGAGAAGACGGAGGTTGAAGTGGAAGAGGACCAGGACTGGGGAGAAGATTTTTTTGTTTTTCATTATATGTCCTGAGATTCAGGGTGGGCTTGGGGGCTGTGTTGCCATCATACTGTGTATAGGGGGAATTATGCTATGTACGGGGAGCTATGGAAACATTCTATGTTTAGAGGGACTATGGTGACAATACTGTGCTTGGGGGGCTATGGGAACATACTCTGTAAAGGGAACATTATACTATATATAGAGAACTATGGGGGTGATCAATGTGTAGGAGAGATGTGGTGACCTCTTACTGGGGAGGACATACTGTATATTGGGGGCTCTTGTGTACAGGGGACATTACGCTATAGTATGTGTCAAAGATCACAGCACAGATCCACCCACTTATTTTTTTGTCAGGGGACAGAACTCTGCTGCCTCCAATCGTTACTACAATTAGGCATTTGTCTGACGAGTGATATATATATATAGATATATATATATATATATATATATATATATACACAGTATGTATATAATATATACAGTACAGACAAAAGTTTGGACACACCTTCTCATTGAAAGATTTTTCTGTATTTTCATGACTATGAAAATTGTACATTCACACTGAAGGCATCAAAACTATGAATTAACACATGTGGAATTATATACTTAACAAAAAAAGTGTAAAACAACTGAAATTATGTCTTATATTCTAAGTTCTTCAAAGTAGCCACCTTTTGCTTTGATGACTGCTTTGCACACTCTTGGCATTCTCTTGATGAGCTTCAAGAGGTAGTCACCGGGAATGGTCTTCCAACAATCTTGAAGGAGTTCCCAGAGATGCTTAGCACTTGTTTGCCCTTTTGTCTTCACTCTGCGGTCCAGCTCACCCCAAACCATCTGGATTGGGTTCAGGTCTGGTGACTGTGGAGGCCAGGTCATCTGGCGTAGCACCCCATCACTCTCCTTCTGGGTCAAATAGCCCTTACACAGCCTGGAGGTGTGTTTGGGGTCATTGTCCTGTTGAAAAATAAATGATGGTCCAACTAAACGCAAACCGGATGGAATAGCATGCCGCTGCAAGATGCTGTGGTAGCCATGCTGGTTCAGTATGCCTTCAATTTTGAATAAATCCCCAACAGTGTCACCAGCAAAGCACCCCCACACCATCACACCTCCTCCTCCTCCATGCTTCACGGTGGGAACCAGGCATGTAGAGTCCATCCGTTCACCTTTTCTGTGTCGCAGCACAAAGACACGGTGGTTGGAACCAAAGATCTCAAATTTGGACTCATCAGACCAAAGCACAGATTTCTACTGGTCTAATGTCCATTCCTTGTGTTCTTTAGCCCAAACAAGTCTCTTCTGCTTGTTGCCTGTCCTTAGCAGTGGTTTCCTAGCAGCTATTTTACCATGAAGGCCTGCTGCACAAAGTCTCTTCTTAACAGTTGTTGTAGAGATGTGTCTGCTGCTAGAACTCTGTGTGGCATTGACCTGGTCTCTAATCTGAGCTGCTGTTAACCTGCGATATCTGAGGCTGTTGTCTCAGATAAACTTATCCTCAGAAGCAGAGGTGACCTCATGTGACCCAGTTTCTTTGTGGCGCTTGATGGTTTTTGCCACTGCACTTGGGGACACTTTCAAAGTTTAACCAATTTTTCGGACAGACTGACCTTCATTTCTTAAAGTAATGATGGCCACTTGTTTTTCTTTACTTAGCTGCTTTTTTCTTACCAAATTCTAACAGTCTATTCAGTAGGTGTCACGCCGGAAGCGGTGTTAAAGGGGCAGGACGGTGTACTGGAACCCGCACCTGTCCCTACCAAATTAATGGGGCCCTGGCTTTCCCTTATCTCGGGGGTACCTATGATGGTTAGGAGGCCCGAGCCGCCAGCATATCCCTGTCTCCTGTGCAGGCCCTATAAGTGGCCCCCTCTCCCCCCCTGGGAGGACTGCACCAGTGTATAAACACAACAATAAACAGGGTATACAGACAAGGTAACTAAAAGTCTCAAACTCACCAAATACACAACCACAGAGGGTACACATAGAAGGGAAGAGAAGGAGAAAACAAGGAAGGAAAACAGGTTTAACAAGCAACCAAAACAGCAGACACCAATCTCTGTAATAAACCTCCAAGCTCCAAATATCACTCTCTTCAACCTCCAAGCCAGGCAGCAAAACTGATCACTGACACTAGCTGAAGTCAGGACTGGGTCTATATAGAAGATCAGATTACAAACATCCACTTCAGCTGAGAGACCCAGCTCACAGCAACTTAGCAAATAAGGTTAACTCCTGCACTGCTGGCACAAAGCAGCCAGGTCAAAATACAGAAGAGCTCCTGTTCACTGTGTGTGAACGAGGCCCAGAGTGCTCTGGTTCTCTGGAACCTCTCTGTCGCGGTAGCCCCGTGACAGTAGGACTATCAGCTGTGTATCCACCAGACTTCTGCACAACACAATTGATGGTCCCAACCCCATTTATAAGGCAAGAAATCCCACTTATTAAACCTGACAGGGCACACCTGTGAAGTGAAAACCATTCCCGGCGACTACCTCTTGAAGCTCATCAAGAGAATGCCAAGGGTGTGCAAAGCAGTCATCAAAGCAAAAGGTGGCTACTTTGAAGAACTTAGAATACAAGACATATTTTCAGTTTCACACTTTTTTGTTAAGTATATAATTCCACATGTGTTAATTCATAGTTTTGATGCCTTCAGTGTGAATTTACAATTTTCATAGTCATGAAAATACAGAAAAATCTTTTTTTTTTTTTAATTAGATACATTTTTATTAAAGGGACACTGTCACCTGAATTTGGAGGGAACAATCTTCAGCCATGGAGGCGGGGTTTTCGAGTGTTTGATTCACCCTTTCCTTACCCTCTGGCTGCATGCTGGCTGCAATATTGGATTGAAATTCATTCTCTGTCCTCCATAGTACACGCCTGCACAAGGCAATTGATTGTGAGTCCAGAAAATTCCCCGAATTCCTCAATCAATGCCACCTCGTTATCCAGATTCTCCCCTGAGTCCCCCAAAAATAGCAAAATATCGTCAGCATACAAAGACACCTTCTCCTTCGTTCCATAGACAAATCCTTTTATCTCTCGTACTTCCCTTATTTTAGCGGCCAAGGGCTCCACGGCAAGGGCAAACAGCAACGGAGACAATGGGCACCCCTGCCTTGTACCCCTATACAACGAGAAACTATCAGATAATTTATTATTTACTTTAATTTTTGCCATTGGAGGGGAGTACAGCAACCCCACCCAAGATATAAACTTAGGCCCGAACCCAAGGCACAACAACACCGACCACAAGTAATTCCATTCTACACAATCAAAGGCCTTATGGGCATCCAAAGACAGTACTACTCTCTTTCCAGCATTTTTGGCTGGAATTTGCATATTTAAATATAGTCTCCTTAAACTGATTGCTGTAGATTTATTGGGCATAAATCCAGATTGATCTGGGTGGATTACTTTATCAATCACATGGGTTAGTCTGTTGGCCAAGGCCTTTGCCAAAATCTTTATATCTGCCGTCAGGAGTGAGATTGGTCTGTAAGACTCCAGATTCAGCGGATCCTTATCAGCTTTAGGAAGGACCACAACAATGGCCTCTCTCATAGATGTAGGTAATATTCCCCTCTCCGACGACTCATTAAATACCTTCTCCAATTTGGTTATTATTTCTTCATTAAGGATTTTATACACCTCTACCGGAATGCCGTCCACCCCGGGGCCTTATTATCGGCCATGTCCGCCAGTGCCGCCCTCAATTCTTCCGCTGCAAGCGGCTTATCCATCCACTCTGTCTTCAACCCCTAATCTAGGAAGCTTAATCACACTCATATACCTATCCTTCTCCTCTTGACTTTTGTGTATCTTAGAGGAATATAACTCACTGTAAAAAAATTTAAATACATCCAAAATTTGATCCCCCTGTGTAACCACATTTCCTTCCTTTGTTTTAATTGCGTACACATGCGAGGATTCCCGTTGTGCCGAAGCTACTACTGAGAGCAGATGCCCCACTTTTTCACCTTTCGCATAGAATGCCTCATACAGAAAAATCTTTAAATGAGAAGGTGTGTCCAAACGTTTGGTCTGTACTCTATATACTCCGGTAAGGTCACTGCCAGCTCTGCAATAACCAAAGAAAAATTATTAGCTGTTACCATCAATCGCTTACAGGCCGATTGGAAGCCCATTACAGGTAGCATATGGCTTTGAGGTACAGCTTACAGAACAAAAGGATCAGAACTGGACACCGTAACAACAGTTGCAGGCAGGTTATGTAGATATTGTTACGAAACTGCAGCACAGAAGTAGGAGAGATGGGGAAAGCTGACCCTGCACTAAGACTAGGCTGAAACCCTACGATGGAGTGGGCGACTCATTCCTTGCGAATAGACCCACCAACAATCCTAGTCTAAACTCAGCGAAGGCCTATAGATAAGGGGAAGGAGGTCCCTAAAAGATCTAAGGACTGGGTACAAAAAACAGGTCACCTCCTAATAGGAAACAGAGAAGGCTGCAGAAACAAACTGAAAACACAAACAAAAGATAGCAGAACCAGAGATCCCAGAACTGCAAAATATCAAACAGAAAGCTGTCTAAGCACCTAGCCAGAACTCTATAACACTGATGTCCAGCAAGGACAGGGAGGCAGGTGCTGGGTAATAAAGGGTGATACAATCACCTGACCAAGACAACCCAGCACCAGGGGAAAAACATCAGCAGCCAGAAAACCACAACAAGATGGCGGATGGTCAAAACAAAACAGATTCTAACAGATATACTGTCTGGCTCAGCTGATTCACAAACAGGCAAGTACTGACGGGCACAGGTGATGTACAGGCGGGCACGGCTGACACTAACAGGCGGGCACTGCTGACACAGTTCAGACTGGAGGGACAGGAACAGTTTTGGGAGGAACTGGGACACAAGCAGGTACGAGTGTGATACAGGGACGGGTAGTACCCAGTTCAGACTAGACGGACAGGAACTGTTTCTGGAAGGACTGGGACACAGGCAGCTACGACTGTAATACAGGGACAGGTAGGATCCAGTACAGACTGGACAGATAAGGAGCTTCAGGTGCAGCACAGATGCTGAGCCACAGGTGCGTAACAGATCCAAAGCCGCAGGTGCGGAACAGATGGAGAGCTGCAGGCATGGAACAGATGCAGAGCCGCAGGAGCAATACAGGTGCAGGTAGGAGCAGTATAGACAGGACCAGATTCACACAGGTACTTACAATGAAGTATCAAGTGTACACAAAGATCACTAACGTGCAGACAACAGAGTAGAGATAGTTGCTGGTTCAGATACTGCAGATTTTTTTTAGATAAGTGCAGGGGTGGATTAAGGGTAGCCAGGGCCCCGGGCTGTTCAGACTCTGTGGGCCCTCCGGTCATGTGACAGGGTCATCATATACATGAACCAGATTATTCCAGAAAAATAGTTGCTGAGTGAAACTCCACTTCTCACCTACAACACATTAACAGTTCCCATCACCAGATCACACATATAACCGGCAGCTTTTGTTTTGGCCAAAAGATTTTTCAAGCCGCCGCCATAACACGGTAGACACTTTTGGCCGGGCCCTACTCTGTTGTAACCTATTAAATATTTGTTAAAATATGCAATACAATTTAGGTATATTTTTATTTACTTTTCAATTTTTAAAATGACCAATAATATCACATACAAGGAACAAATACAACACCATGACCAGACACCATATTACCACCACAGTGATCGAATAATATCACATACAAAGAATACCACAACACCATGACCAGACCACATATTACCATCACAAAGTGACCAAATAGCACATACAAGGGACAAATACCGCAACACCAAGTCAAGACCACATATTACCACTACGCAATGACCTAATACTGCAATACTGATCAGTAATTAAAAAAAACACAATACTATCACCATAAGTGCTATTATACACAGGACATTTGTACTTAGTATGCAGTGTCTGTGTAGAGGTTATACAGAGATCACTGGTGGTATTATACACAGGACATCTGTATATAGTGTATAGGTAATACAGTGATCACTGGTGACATTATACACAGGACCTCTGTATATAGTATACAGTGTATAGTGTCAGTGTATAGGTAACACACTGACTCACCAGTGACGTCTCTAGGTGAAGTTCTTCATCTTTCATCCAGCACAGACCGCCATCACTTCTTCCAGCCGGGGCTCATCTCTGCAGGAAATAACACAGTTATCTCGAGCTCCGCTTGCAGAACACATTACTTCATTTTTCCCAACTTCTACATTACACCACATGAAGAAAAAGAGGCAACATAGTGTCACTCTACATAGTAACAGGACCGCCCCATCATTTAAAACAGTATCCTCAAAAAATAAAATAAATACATCACTGCGGTAATAATATCCCTAAATTAGTCCCTATGGTAATAATATTCCCCATCCTGGCCCCTGTGTGTCTCATTCCTGGCTTCAGCCATATGTTCTCACATCCTGCCCTATTGAGTATACATTCTACCCCATATGATCTCCCCATAGTGCCCCATCTGTCTCCATCGTATCCATCCTGCCCCATGATCCAGTCCTGCCCCATGATCCTGCACGATCTGTCTCCAATCCTGCCCCGTATCTCCATTCTGCCCCAAATCTCCATTCTGCCCCCATGTCTCCAGCATTTCTACCCCCAGTGTCTCCAGCATTTCTGCCCCCAGAGTGTCCAGCATTTCTGCCCCAGTGTCTCCAGCATGTCTGCCCTCAGTGTGTCCAGCATTCAGCCCCCAGTGTGTCCAGCATCTCTGCCCCATCTGTGTCCAGCATCTCTGCCCCATATATATCCAGCATCTCTGCCCCATCTGTGTCCAGCATCTCTGCCCCATCTGTGTCCAGCATCTCTGCCCCATATGTGTCCAGCATCTCTGCCCCATATGTGTCCAGCATCTCTGCCCCCATCTGTGTCCAGCATCTCTGCCCCATCTGTGTCCAGCATCTCTGCCCCATATGTGTCCAGCATCTCTGCCCCCATCTGTGTCCAGCATCTCTGCCCCATCTGTGTCCAGCATCTCTGCCCCATCTGTGTCCAGCATCTCTGCCCCATCTGTGTCCAGCATCTCTGCCCCCATCTGTGTCCAGCATCTCTGCCCTCATATGTGTCCATCACCTCTGCCCCATCTGTATCCAGCATCTCTGCCCCAGTGTCTCCAGCATCTCTGCTGTTATGACCTGGTGGTCAGGACAATAATGGACCTGGTGGATAAGAGCACACGGAATGACCTGATAGTTACTGATAATATAGGACGAGCTCTGGGACGTGGGAACTCTGCTGACCGCAATCCCTAATCCTATCAACCACACTAGAAATAGCCGTGGATTGCGCCTAACGCTCCCTATGCAACTCGGCACAGCCTAAGGAACTAGCTAGCCCTAGAGATAGAAAAATAAAGCCTACCTTGCCTCAGAGAAATTCCCCAAAGGAAAAGGCAGCCCCCCACATATAATGACTGTGAGTAAAGATGAAAATACAAACACAGAGATGAAATAGATTTAGCAAAGTGAGGCCCGACTTACTGAACAGACCGAGGATAGGAAAGGTTACTTTGCGGTCAGCACAAAAACCTACAAAAAAACCACGCAGAGGGCGCAAAAAGACCCTCCGCACCGACTCACGGTGCGGAGGCGCTCCCTCTGCGTCCCAGAGCTTCCAGCAAGCAAGACTACAATAAAAATAGCAAGCTGGACAGAAAAATAGCAAACCAAAGAAATACAAGCTGGAACTTAGCTTCTGCTGGGAAGACAGGTCACAAGAACGATCCAGGAGTGAACAAGACCAATACTGGAACATTGACAGGTGGCCTGGAGCAAAGATCTAAGTGGAGTTAAATAGAGCAGCCAGCTAACGAATTAACCTCGTCACCTGAGGAAGGAAACTCAGAAACACCCACAGCCACCAGAGAAAGTCCATGGACAGAACCAGCCGAAGTACCATTCATGACCACAGGAGGGAGCCCGACAACAGAACTCACAACACTCTGCCACCATCTGTGTCCAGCATCTCTGCCCCCATCTATGTCCAGCATCTCTGCCCTCATCTGTGTCCAGCATCTCTCCCCAGTGTCTCCCCCCCCCCCCCCCCCCCGATCACTGCTCTCAATTAAAAAAAAAAGTTCTCACCTGGCCGCGCTCCTGCAGCGAAGCTCCCTCCACGCAGCTGAAGCGCGCACTCGCCGGCGGCTGACAATCACATCAGACATCGGCGACGTGCAAGCTGCGGTTGACGTCAGCTGCCAGCCTCCGATTGGCTGGCGGCTGTTAACTATTGACCTGCGGGCACGGGCCCGCACGTCAATAGCGTTAAACTGCCGCAGCGCCGGTAGGGGCCTGGTGAGCTGATGAGACGGGGCCTGATGCGGGCCCCCTCTGCCCACTGTGCCCCATACGCCAGTCAGGGCAGTAATGCCCCGATGGCGGCCGAGGTCAATCTCAGCGGTAGCCCAGGGCCCCCCCACACCACTGGGCCCTGGGCTACCGCCCAGATTGACCTCATTATAATCCACCACTGGATAAGTGTCAGTACAGACACTGCAGATCTTTAGAGACAGAAGCAGGTTCAGACACTGGAGGTTGAAGGAATAGGGACAGGGACAGACACAGCAGGAAAGGGAAAGATCCAGACTTGAATACAAACAGGTTCAGGAATAGGTACTATTTCAGACAAGGACAGACACAGGTAAAGGTTCAGGATTCAGACCTGGGTACACAGCCCCCAGAGTGGCAGAAACAGGACAGGGCCTGGCAACTCAGTAGTTGAACAGAGACTGAAAGAGAATGTTGCTCAGGCATCTTCCCATTGATAGAGATGCCTCTTCAAATTAGGCTGGGAACATATTAGGAAAGCGCACACTCTCTTTAAGAATCAGAAAGGGCAGGCGCGGCCGCCCTAAGCATGCTATAGGGGTTCCAACATTACTGGTAGGACATATACTCTGAAAAAAATCCAAATGCCCTTCTCCTGCTGAGCCCCACTGTGCCTAAACCACAGTAAGCAGCCACATGTTTGGTATTATTGTAGCGGGAGAGTGCACTTAATTTACGGGTGCGTGTCTCCAGAAGTGCAAGCTGGGCACAATATATGGGGGCTCTACACTTTTTGGGGGCATAATGTATGGGCACTAAACTGGCGTACTTGCAATTCTCCAGAAAAAAAGCCTGGTGTGGATGTTACAAAATAGTCACTGCAGCCGTAGATGAATTAATGGAGGGGTGCAGTTTCTACAATGAGGTCACTTTTGGAGTTTTTCTGCTGTTCTGGTACCTTAGGGGTTCAGCAAGTGTCACCCGTAAACTATTCTAGCAAAATCTGCGCTCCAAAAGCCAAATAGCGCTCCTTCCTTCTCAGCCCTGATGTGTAACAGTAATTTCTGACATGTGGGGTAGCACCGCGTTCCAGTTTCACCTATTAACACTTGTGTACCTGAAAAACTTGCAGCAAATACAATAATTACATTTTTACTTCTAAAATGTCATATTTCCACATCTCAATGTTATAAAATTCTGTGAGGCAATTATGGGTTCATAATCCTCACTACACTCCTAGGTGAATTCCTTAGACAGTGAAGTTTCCAATATGGGGGGTTACCTGTGTTGTATAATTGCTCTTGTTACTCTTGTGAAAATAAAAAAATGTGGGGTTAAAAGTACATTTCTGTGGTAAAAATGTGATTTTCTTATTTTCACGGCTCTACGTTATAAACTTCTGTGAAATACCTGGGGGTTTAAGGTGCTCACCACAAATCTAGATTCATTCCTTGAAGGGTCTAAGTTTCCAAAATGGGGTCACTTGTGCTGGTTTCCACTATTTAGGCACATCAGGGTCTCTCCAAACGCGACATGGCGTCCGCTCTCGATTCCAGCCATATTTGTGTTCAAAAAGGCAAATCGTGCTCCTTCCCTTCCGAACCCTGACGTTTGCCCAAACAATATCTAGGACTAGGTTTTTGTCCCGATAAAGAGGTCCTGCTTTGACCTCAAAACGCGTTGACTTTTTAAACCTGTTAAAAACAGGATTTTTTGGTTGCTTACCGTAAAATCTGTTTCTTGGAGCCTTCATTGGGGGACACAGGAACCATGGATGTATGCTGCTGCCACTAGGAGGCTGACACTATGCACAAAAAAAGTTAGCTCCTCCTCTGCAGTATACACCCCACCGACTGGCATTCTGAAACTTAGTGAGAAAGCAGTAGGAGGAAAACGATAAAGTTGTAAGAACATAACCACAGATATAGAACTGTAAGCATGAAAAGATTCATGGAACACAGAACAGCAATTAACTGAACAATATGGGAGGGTGCTGTGTCCCCCAATGAAGGCTCCGAGAAACAGATTTTATAGTAAGCAACCAAAAAATCCTGTTTTCTCTATCGCCTCATTAGGGGACACAGGAACCATGGGACATCTCAAAGCAGTCCCTGGGGAGGGAAAAACACACTTCCATCAGGTCAGAGGACTCACCTCTGCCGCCTGCAAGATCCTTCTGTCTAGGCTGGCGTCCACCGAAGCATAGGTATGGACCTTGTAAAATTTGGCAAACGTGTGGATGGAAGACGAGGTTACCGCTTTGCAAAGCTGTAGGGTGGAAGCCCTGTGGTGCACCGCCCAGGAGGCGCCGACTGTCTGGGTAGAGTGATCCTTAACCCCAGGAGGGGGCACTCTGTTTTTGACCCGGTAAGCCTCCAAAATAGCCGTTCTGATCCAGCGAGCAATAGTCGCCTTGGAAGACGGCAGGCCTCTGCGCGTGCCATCAGGCATGACGAAAAGCAAATCCGTCTTCCGAAAAGAGGCCGTTCTAGCCAGGTAGACCCTCACCACCCTGACGAGGTCTAGCTTGTTCAAAGAACGCTCCAGAGGATGAGTCGGAGCTTGACAAAAGGAAGGAAGGACGATGTCCTTGTTGAGGTGGAAGTTGGAAACCACCTTCGGAAGAAAAGAAGGCGGAGGCCTCAGGACCACCTTGTCCTGGTGGATAACCAAGAAAGGAGGTCGACAAGACAGGGCTGCCAACTCTGAAACCCGTCGAATAGAAGTGATGGCCACAAGAAAAGCCACCTTCCAAGAAAGAAATGACAGGGAAACTTCCCTGAGAGGCTCAAAGGGGGAACCGCTCAGGACCTCCAGAACAAGATTGAGGTCCCAAGAATCCACAGGAGCCTTGTACGGAGGAGCAGTATGGGCTACTCCCTGAAAGAAGGTCTTGACCTGTGTCCGGGAAGATAACGTCTTCTGGAAGAGGATGGAAAGCGCTGAAACCTGGCCCTTTAGGGAACTAAGGGCCAGACCCGCATCCAATCCTGCCTGAAGGAAGGCCAATATAGAGGGAAGAGAAAAAGTCATTGGAGGAACGTGGTTGGACTCGCACTAACGGAAATAAGCCTTCCAGGTTCGATAGTAGATCCTGGAAGATGAAGGCTTCCTAGCCTGGATCATAGTGTGAATGACCTGATCTGAAAGCCCGGACGCTTTTAGAACAGCAGTCTCAACTGACATGCCGTCAAACTGAGCGACCGAGAATTCAGGTGGCAGATCGGACCCTGAGACAGCAGATCGGGTCTGTCTGGAAGCCGCCAGGAGGCGTCCGCGAGAAGGTTGACGATGTCCGCAAACCAAGATCTCCTGGGCTAATCCGGGGTGATCAGAATGACCGACACCCCTTCTGCCTTGATCTTTTTCAACAACTTGGAAGCAAGGGAAGGGGTGGAAACAGATAGGGGAGCATGAACTGTGACCATGGAATGGCCAGAGCGTTGACGCCCACTGCGAGAGGATCGCGGGACCTGGAGACGAACTGAGGGACCTTCCTATTCATTGGGGACGCCATGAGGTCTACATCCGGAGTCCCCCGACGAAGACAAATCTAACGGAAGACCTCCTGATGCAAGGACCATTCCTCTGTCGTGAGTCCCTCGCGGCTGAGGAAATCGGTGGCCCAATTGTCCATATGGGAATATGCACCGCAGATATCACCGGAACCGTTGTGTCTGCCCAAAGGAGGTTCTTGGATACCTCGGCCAAGGCCAGAGAACTCCGAGTCCCCCCCGGTGGTTGACGTATGCCACTGCTGTGGCATTGTCCGTCTGGATGTGAATTGGCAGACCCCTGAGAATCCTTTCCCAGTGAAGTGATAGAAAGATGGCCCGAATCTCGAGGACATTGATCGGCAGAGAAGATTCCTGTGCCGACCAACGACCCTGAACAGTCAGGAGACGAAACACCGGACCCCAGCTGAGAAGACTGGCGTCCTTCATCACCACCTGCCAGTGAACTGGAAGGAAGGACCTGCCCTGGGAGATGAGAGGTGACGTCAGCCACCAGTTGAGGGACCGTTTGACCCAGAGCGAAAGCCGGATCGGGTGATCCAAGGAAAGAACAGACCTGTCTCACTGTGAGAGATTAGCCTGCTGAAGAGGTCTTGAGTGAAATTGGGCGAAGGGAATCGCTTCCAATGTTGCCACCATCCTCCTCAGAACCTTCATGGCCAATCGGAAGGAGTGAAGCCGAGAACCCTGGAGCAAGTGAACTTCCCGAGAAGAGTGGTTCTCTTGTCTTCGGGAAGAAAGACTCTGGTCTGACGAGTGTCGAAGAGCATGCCCAGAAATACGAGGCGCTCAGAAGGAACAAGGCAGGACTTCTTCCGGTTGACAAGCCACCCGAAGCAGGTTAGGGTGTCGAGGACGATGGACAGACATTCGTGGGCCTGAGAAAAGGACGGAGCCTTGATGAGGATGTCGTCAAGGTATGGAAAAAGTACAAGGCCTCTGATCCTCAAGATGGCTATCAGCACTGCCATGATCTTCATGAAAACCCTGGGAGAGGTTGCGAGACCGAACGGCAGGGCGACAAACTGGAAATGCTCCTGATGTACTGCAAAACGCAGGAATCTGTGATGTCCTGGGAATATAGGAACATGGAGGCAGGCATCTTGGATGTCTATGGAGCACAGAAATTCCTAAGCCTCCATGGAAGCAATTACTGAACGAAGGGATTCCATCCTGAAGTGTCTCAGACTAACCCTCTTGTTCAGCAACTTGAGATTCAAAGTGGGACGAACCTTGCCGTCTTTTTTTCGGTACTACAGACAGGTTCGAATAGAAACCTGTGTACCATTCTTTTTCTGGAACAGGAACGATTACCCCGGATTTGAGGAGGGAAATGATGGCTGTGAAGAAACCCGGAACTAGAGCGGGGTCTCTTGGAGGGCGGGATTCGAAGAGGCGATCCTGGGGCCGTGAAAGGAAACTCTATTTTGTATCCTGAGGATACAACTTCCCTGACCCATGCTTCCTCCACTGAGGTGATCCAGATGTCCCTGAAGAAGAGGAGACGGCCGCCAAGCTTGGGAGGTGCGCTGGGGTCTTGTCACGAGTCATGCTGAGGTGGATCTTCCAGTCCTAGATCTGGAGGATCTACCTTGGGAGTAGCAAGGACGCAAGGAAGGAGTGGGTCTAAAGGCCCCTTCACATTAAGCGACGCTGCAGCGATACCGACAACGATCCGGATCGCTGCAGCGTCGCTGTTTGGTCGCTGGACAGCTGTCACACAGACCGCTCTCCAGCGACCAACGATGCCGGTAACCAGGGTAAACATCGGGTAACTAAGCGCAGGGCCGCGGTTAGTAACCCGATGTTTACCCTGGTTACCATGCTAAAAGTAAAAAAAAACAAACACTAGATACTTACCTACCGCTGTCTGTCCTCCAGCGCTGTGCTCTGCTTCTCTGCTCTCCTCCTGTACTGGCTGTGAGCCGGAAAGCAGAGCGGTGACGTCACCGCTCTGCTTTCCGGCTCACAGCCAGTACAGGAGGAGTGCAGAGCACAGCGCTGGAGGACAGACAGCGGTAGGTAAGTATCTAGTGTTTGTTTTTTTTTACTTTTAGCATGGTAACCAGGGTAAACATCGGGTTACTAAGCGCGGCCCTGCGCTTAGTTACCCGATGTTTACCCTGGTTACCAGTGAAGACATCGCTGGATCGGTGTCACACACGCCGATCCAGCGATGTCAGCAGGAGTCCAGCGACGAAATAAAGTTCTGGACTTTATTCAGCGACCAACGATCTCCCAGCAGGGGCCTGATCGTTGGTCGCTGTCACACATAGCGATTTCATTAACGATATCGTTGCTACGTCACAAATAGCAACGATATCGTTAACAATATCGTTATGTGTGAAGGTACCTTTAAGGATACCTTCTTCTCTTGATGTGCCTGTGGCCTCTGCTGTTGGGAAAAGGAGTCTGATGCCGCAAAACGACGAAAGGGCCGAAAGGACCGAAATTGCCGCTTGGGAGGAGGGCGGCGAGGTTAAGACTGGGGAAGAAGGGAACTTGTGCCCCCGGTGGCGTCCTTAATAATTTGGTCCAGCTTGGAACCGAAAAGACGTGATCCTTGAAAGGGCAGACTGGTAAGGGACTTTTTTGATGACAAATCCGCCTGCCAAGCCTTGAGCCAAATGGTGCGACGGATGGCAACATTACAGGAAGCTTGAGCAGCACAAGACACGGCATCCAGGGAAGCGGACACCAAATATTCCCCAGCGTGAGAAATCTGGATGGCAAGATCCGCCAACTGTTCTGGTGGAGCTCCAGCCAGAATGCCCCGATGCAGTTGTTTGGCCCATTCGGATACATCTTTGAAACCCAGGTGAAAGCAAAAGCCGGGCATAGGGAAGACGCGGCCGCTTCAAAATCCGACTTCACGAAGGATTCAATGATCCTTTGGTTGGAGTCCTTCAGAGACACTCCGCCAGACAGTGGGAGGACTGTGTTGGTGGAAAGGCTAGAAACTGGCAGGTCCACGGAGGGAGAAGAAGTCCAGTTGGCGATGAGATCCGGAGGAAAGGGATATAAGACAACAAGGCACTTTCCTCTTTGAAAGCATCTGGCCGGATTCTCTCTTTCTCTGGTCAGAAGCTCCTTGAATTCAGGATGAGGAGCGAAAACCTTAGGAGGTGGTTTAGACCGTCCAAACGAAACCGACTGATCTGCGGGTTCCGTAGAGGAATCTTTGATGTCACAGGTTCAATTGATCGCTCCAATGAGGCTCTGAACCATATCCCTCATACTAGCGATTTGGTTCAAATCCAGCTCTAAATTATCCTCCAAAGGTGCATCAGAGAACTCCTCGCCTGACTCAGGGGAGGAGGACAGGAGAGAAGTCGACAGCAGAGAAGGACCGTGAGGCGAGATGGAACGGGAAGGGGACTCGGATCGGCATTCCTGTCTGGATCTTTTGCGGCCTATAATGGAAGTCTCGGACGGAGCTTCCTGCGACCCGCTGGCTACTGCGGGAGTCTGCAGGGGCAACCTATCAAACACGGACACAAGAGTCTGTGACACCCGTGTTAGGTCCACTACCAATTGAGACAGAGAGGAAGCCCAGCCTGGAGTGGGGGGTTCACTCTCAAGCGGGGCGGCAGGGGGATCCTGGGCGGTGGGCATAATGGGGTTGCTGTAGGCTTGGCAGAGGGGAGAAGACTGACCTGAAGGAAGCCTACAGTTACAAGACGAACACGCAAAGTGTTTGACTAAGGCAGAGGAAGTAGAGGAAGAAGTAGGAGGATGAGAGCGACCTCCCTTAGAGTTAGACATGATGAACGGGTCCCTGAGGAAAATGCCAGAAGGTTAGGGGACAGGAGGGCAGAGGAGAGTGTCAGTCTGCAGTGCAGAGCTACTCACGGCAGACAAAATGGTTTCCAAGCTTGTAGATGGTCCTATAGAGAAGTAGCCCTTCAGGCAGGAAAGCAGCGCAAGTCCTGCAGCAATCCAGTCATGAAGACCTGGGACTCCAGGTTTGTAGTCCGGAAACGCAGGTGAAGATGGTGACCGTTAGGAGATGAGGACGCCAGAATGCAAGCACTTGAAGGGGCAGTGAAAGGCGTGCGTGGCGCAGAACAGCGGCACAGGGAAGGTGGGCGGAGCTAACAGCGCAGGCCAGGAGCACCAAGATGGCACTGGTGGGTGGAGCTCGCCAGGGGAATGATGGTTGGGTGGGAGAAAAGCCCGCCCAAAGAAGTGGGCGGAGTCGCGACGCCGGAACTAGGCCCGGGCAGAAGCTGGGGCCTAAATTAGAGACCGCCGACGAGAATTGCGGTGCTGGAACTAGGCCCGGCAGA
The DNA here is from genome assembly GCF_032444005.1 of Ranitomeya imitator. Lineage (NCBI taxonomy): Eukaryota > Metazoa > Chordata > Amphibia > Anura > Dendrobatidae > Ranitomeya > Ranitomeya imitator. Next base: position 37,213,263 of record NC_091284.1, read on the forward strand.
AGCCGGGGCCTAAATTAGAGACCAGCGACCGCCGAAGATAATCGCGGCGCCGGCTGAACGATAGTTCGGCTGCCGGAGGAAGGAGCAGCCCGGCAGCTTGCAAAGACCCCAGTTCCGTGCGATCTGCTGATGGTAACGGCTCAGGAATGCTACCCTGGGATAGCTCTTTGCCCCCTTTCCAAAAATAGGGAGGAACTTAGTGCAGAGCTACTTTCCAAACCCTAATCTGGGACGGGTGGGGGTATATGCAATATTCACCTAATACATCCCACGCCATCAGCTACAACAGAGGCCTCGCTCTGATAGAATTCTGAAAAGAGAGAGAGGTACCTCAGTCCAGGGAAGGTATCAGACGTCCAGGGAGCTGCTGATGGACATCCTCGTCTCCGCAACCGACAGGCTCTGGTGGACAGGTGGGTGGGAGACGGAGCAAGGACTGGTCTGGATCTCCTCAACACGATTCTGCGTTAGGGGTCTTGGTCCTGCTGTGGGATCTATGAGGATACGGGGTGGCAGTACACGCCGTACTCATAGTCCGCATTGTGGGATTACAGTTGTGACTATTCACACTGTATCCCTCCGAAACCTGAAAGGGAACGACGCACAGAATGCCAGTCGGTGGGGTGTACACTGCAGAGGAGGAGCTAACTTTTTTTGTGCATAGTGTCAGCCTCCTAGTGGCAGCAGCATACACCCATGGTTCCTGTGTGCCCTAATGAGGCGATACAGAAATAAAGTTTTCAAGGAAAATAATTATCAGCAGCACATCCAATAACACTACACCCGAATATGTTCAAACAATATCAGCATACACAGGAGAAATTGCACAAGAACTTTTGGGGTCCATGTTCTCGTGTTACCCTTGTGACAATAAAAAATTTGGGGCTAAAGAAATATTTTTGTAAAAAAAAAAAAAAAAGTAAATGTTCATATTTTTTCTTCCAAATTTCTTTAGTTCCTGTGATGCACCTGAAGGGTTAATAAACTTCTTGAATGTGATTTTGAGAACCTTGAGAGGTGTAGTTTTTAGAATGGTGTCACTTTAGGGTATTTTCTGTCATATAGACCCTTCAAAGTGACTTCAAACCTGAGGTGGTCCCTTAAAAAAAACGGTTTTGTAAATTTTGTTGTAAAAATGAGAAATCGCTGGTCAACTTTTAACCCTTATAACGTCCTAACAAAAAAAAATTATCTTTCAAAATTGTGCTGATGTAAAGTAGACATGCGGGAAATGTTATTTATTAAGTATCTTGTGTGACAGATCTCTGATTTAAGGGCACACGAATTAAAAGTTTAAAAACTGCAAAATGTTTGCTAAATTTCTGATATTTTCAGAAATGCAAGTCATAGAGAACAGATTTTAGCATTATCATGAAGTACAATGTCACAAAAAATCAGTCGGATCGGTTGAAGCGTTCCAGAGGTATGACCCTCATAAAGTGACAGTGGTCAGAATTATAAAATTTCATCTGGACAGGAAGGTAAAAACAAACTTGGGGGTAAAGGGGTTAAATATGGTCCGGCGTGTATTACGCTGGTCTTAATGAATCAGCCCCAAAGTGTTTTACTTCTGTACTTCAGTATAACATTTTCGTCATTACTATTAGTGCAATTTAATGTAGCTGGAGAATAAATGTATGGCTGCAAGCGACTTTCCCTGCCGGGATAAGCGAAGCCAGATCAATGGCGATCAGCTTCTGTTTAAAAGGTAAGCTATAGCAACCAATCACAGCACAGCTTTCATTTTTCCAGAGCAGGTTAGTAAATGTAAGCTGAGCTCTGATTGGTTTCTATGGACTATAAGCCCTGATTATCTGCTAGGCCCTTCTGATAAATTCCATGTATCCAACACATAATGTCCAGATATAAATGATGGATAAATACAGAACCATATACACTGTAATTAACAACATTCATTCGCTTTTCTCCAGACAATAAAACGCTGTACAGAAATATTCGGAAAATATTCAACTTTTATTAAACGATTTACACAATGCTCGGTCGTGTAGATTCGGATTCCACAAACCCACAACCGCCCAAAAGTAAAAGATCCAGATATCGGATTACATTCATAATAAAACACAATTCACATTCCAGCGCAAAATTAAAAATCATTATCAGGAATAAGGAGTCCGATTCACAGGCCTCAGAGAGAGGACAAGGCCTCGTTGTCCATAGCAACCAAGCAGCGGCCATGTTTTATTTTCATAGTGTCCAGGCCAGAACATGAAAGCTGAATTGTGACTGTTTGTTCTAGACATTGAGGACATTTTTTTTGTACCTCAAGTCCAGTTTTTTGGTTTTCTTACAAATCTGAGATAAAATCTAATTTATGCTTTTATTTTACATCTGCCTTCTACATTATAGAAATTAACACAGAAATAATGAGGGATCCTGATCCCAGCAAATAAATAGTTAATATCTGTATATATAATTTTCCAATATCAATTCTTCACAGCTTTCAAGATCTCTGCTTGCTGTCACTTAAGTGTGATGGTTAGGAGTCGGACACACCCGCATGGGACGTATAGGCCGTGAAATCTGCAATCCGTTTTCTCTTGTGGATTTTGTCACAGAAAATGTGGATTTGACCCTTTAGCAGTGCAAAAATAATTGATACAGGTTTTTTTTTCAGTGTGTGGATGATATTTTGCAAAATGTTATCCACAATGTCGGATAATCTGCATATTCTCTACATGCTGAGACTTGTAGTTCCACAATTACAGAGCACCACTGGTTCTTTCCTACTGGACAACTCCAGATTAGTGGCCCCTGAGGGCTACATACATTTTTATAAAATTCTATCCTCCCCCCCCCCATCACAAGACCAATGCTGCTACTCCACTCTCAACAATGTCCCCCACCAAAATAATTACGTCTTCGTGGAAGAAACCCTGCGGAGGACATTGGCCTGAGAATGGAGCAGAGACGCTGGTCTGGGGGGCAAGCATAGAATTTTTTTTAATTACCGTATTTCCTGGGTCTATTAATAATAGATCATCCAGTAGCTTTACCATTATGGAGTCATTATTTTTAATATTATTTTTAATATTATTTATTAATATTACAACGTTAAATCTTATTTTCAGCTATTCATTATGACCAATTACTTCAACATAATAAATACAGACGGTGTATACATAGGTATCCAGCTCATAATCTCTTTGGGATTTTTTTTTTCCTCTTTTTGTTAAATAGTTTGGAACGTTTTTACTGCCGTCGTTCATAGTCTCTGGTGCAAATGAGAGGAAAAAAAAAAGAAGCGCTGATGTACTAGGAAAAATGCGAAAGTTTCATGTGGATGTAACCTGAAAACAAAATTATGGGGTTTGTCTGGGTGAAAACACACAGACAAAAAAAAATCCACATGATACGTTACTACTTGTTTATGGGTCGGTGTCAGACATAATGTTGTATGGGGACAGAGGGATGGTTGGGTCAGCCGTGAGGATGAGCCATTATAAGAGCGACGAATGACTTGGATAGAGTTGAGTGGCGCTGATCTAGGAGCAGAAAGAAGCTCATTAAATTGGCCTTAGGCTACGTTCACATTTGCGTTGTGCGCCGCTGCGTCGGCGACGCAACGCACAACGCAAATAAAAACGCACGCAAAAACGCTTTGTTTTTTGCCGAAATTTGGACGCAAGAAAAATGCAACTTCTTGCGTTTTCTTGGTCCGACGCTTGCGGCAAAAAAGACGCATGCGTCGCACAACGCAACAAACAAAAACGCATGCGTCCCCCATGTTAAATATAGGGGAGCATGACGCATGCGTCGCCGCTGCGTCGCCCGACGCAAACTAGCATAACGCTAGTGTGAACGTAGCCTGAAAGGGGTTTTCCAGTGAAAATACATTATAACTAAGGATAAGCGGACCTGTGGAGGTTCGGTTCTGGTACCTGACCAAAACTTTATTCCAAAGTTCAGGTATCAGAACGTGAATCAGAACCCGACTGAAAAGAACGGGAACCCGAACTTTTGATCTAGGAAAAAATTCTCTCCCTCCTCCCAGAGAATTCTGTGTTTGGCGTTTAACACTGGACACTAAGGGTACCGTCACACAGTGGCACTTTGATCGCTAGGACGGCACGATCCGTGACGTTCCAGCGATATCGTTACGATCTCGCTGTGTCTGACACGCTACTGCGATCAGGGACCCCGCTGAGAATCGTACGTCGTAGCAGATCGTCTGAAACTTTATTTCGTCGCTGGATCTCCCGCTGACATCGCTGTATCGGCGTGTGTGACGCCGATTCAGCGATGTCTTCACTGGTAACCAGGGTAAACATCGGGTTACTAAGCGCAGGGCCGCGCTTAGTAACCCGATGTTTACCTTGGTTACCAGAATAAAAGTAAAAAAAACAAACACTACATACATACCTTCCGTGTCTGTCCTCCGGCGCTGTGCTTCTCTGCACTGGCTGTGAGCGCCGGCCAGCCGGAAAGCACAGCGGTGACGTCACCGCTCTGCTTTATGACTGACCGGCGCTGACAGTGCAGAGGAGAGCACAGCGCTGGAGGACAGACACGGAATGTAAGTATGTAATGTTTTTTTTTTTTTTTACGTTTACGCTGGTAAACAGGGTAAACATCGGGTTACTAAGCGCGGCCCTGCGCTTAGTAACCCGATGTTTACCCTGGTTACCCGGGGACTTCGGGATCGTTGGTCGCTGGAGAGCTGTCTGTGTGACAGCTCTCCAGCGACCACACAGCGACGCTGCAGCGATCAACATCGTTGTCATATCGCTGAGGCATCGTTTCAGTGTGACGGTACCCTAACTGTCCAGTACGAACCCCGAACTTAAAGTTCGGGTTTGCTCATCTCTAATTATCACTTAAAATACAATTGCGTTTTTTTTTTACTTACATTTTTCAGGTTCCTCAATAGAAGCAGTTATGGAAAAAAATGCTAAATAACGCAGAGATCGACACAGTCTTTAAATGCACAATGGGCATGAGGATTCAAGAAATCACTTCCGCTTGTTGAGCTGTTAAATGAATTCGATTTTTTGCACAAAAAACTTGAGAGGAAAAAATGCAGCATTTGCGCTATGTAGGAGCAAGGCTGAGCGGTACACGGTGCGACCTGACAGCCACGTAGTTTATATAAACTTATGCATGGAAACCAGCAGAAAAGCTTATTATTCAGAAAGTACTGTGCGATGTTAGGAATTAGTTTTTTCGAATTCTGTGGTAAGGACATCTTCATCTCTTTTTCTGGGAAGTCATGTCAGCAGGACTCGTCCAACACATTGATCATGTCTATTAACCACAAGGTGATATCTACGTTTTAAGCTTGCATATCAGTGTAAGTGTCTGGACCGGTTACACAGAAGTAAATGGAGGCGAAGTGCGGCCACAGGAGTTGGTTATGGTGCACATATATGCTACAGAAAAATTGTCAGAATCTGCCGATTATCTTGTATACAGGGGAGTCAGGAGTGTCTTGTATACTTACCTTTATGACTTAAATATCTACAGTGACAGTAATATATCCCATAGCTTAGAAAAGACTAGTAGTTGTTATAAGGTTATTTCCAAATTAACAAGTCATCCCCTATCCTATTGATAGTGAATAACTTGTTCATTGCTGCGTTTCACTAAGCAATCTCAAAAATGGGTCTCTGCTGTGCCCCATCTTGAATGGAGCAGAGGTGGCACGCTCAACCTCCATTCATTGTCTATAGTACTGCCAGAGAAAGCAGACTACAGAAGATCTGTTTGGTTTGCTGGGGACATGATGCCCGAGAACTCTACATTTCTTGTTACGGTCAAGATGCCCGACAACTGTATATTACTCATTACGGACACAATGCCCGACAACTGTATATTACTCATTACGGACACGATGCCCGACAACTGTGTATTACTCATTACGGACACGATGCCCGACAACTGTGTATTACTCATTACGGACACGATGCCCGACAACTGTATATTACTCATTATGGACACGATGCCCGACAACTGTATATTACTCATTATGGACATGACTAGATGGTGGCCCAATTCTAACGCATAGGGTATTCTAGAATATGCATGTCCACGTAGTATATTGCACAGCCCACGTAGTATATTGCCCAGTCACGTAGTATATTGCCCAAGTATAGCAGTTTTTTTTTTTTTATTATTTTTAACATGACATATTTTTACTATTGATGCTGCATAGGCAGCATCAATAGTAAATAGTTGGGGACACACAGGGTTAATAGCATCGGTAACGGAGTGCGTTACACCGCGGGCCGTTACCACTGCCATTAACCCTGTGTGAGCGGTGAGTGGAGGGGATTACGGAGCGGGCGCCGGGCAGTGAGTGCAGGGGAGCAGGGGAGGGACTAATCGGACTGTGCCTGTCGCTGATTGGTTGCGGCAGCCATGACAGGCGGCTGGCGAGACCAATCAGCGAATGAATAACCGTGACAGAAGGACAGACAGACAGACAGACGTAAGTGACCCTTAGACAATTATATAGTAGATGCCCGACAACTGTATATTACTCATTACGGACATGATGTCTGACAACTGTATATTACTCATTACGGACACAATGCTCGAACACTATATAATCCTTGTTACAGTCAAGATGCCCGACAACTGTATATTACTCATTATAGACATGATGGCTGACAACTGTATATTACTTGTTACGGACATGATGTCTGACAACTGTATGCTGGTTGGTAGATACACGATGTCTGACAAAACTATACAATGTTACTTGCATTGTTATTCGAGTTTTCCTAAAACCTCACTCCGGTAGACGACCTCTTTAGGAAAATTAGATGCAATAATTGCATTTTTGACATTTGGATAAGATACATTTTCAATGCTCCCCTTCACCTCCTTCCGTTGCCCTGATTGAAGAGGCTGTAGCGCCTGCTCTGACCGGGCGCTGTGTTACACGATGCAACCCAAATCACATGAATAGGGAAAATACTTTGCTGCAAATGGTGTTTTCTTGGAAGCAAAGATGAAGGAGACACTGTGGTTTAATGAAAACTGCGGCATCTTCATTCTGGTCACTGCAGAGGGTCCCAGACCCCAACCAATCAGGTATCTAATAACACATTTTCACTACAATGCCTTTACATGCATATTACACATTTGCTTTGGCAACCCATCAGACATCAGCTGCTGACACGTTTCCAGCGTACAGTAATCTGCCTCTTTGCTTCTGTGCTCTTTGTACGTCACAAAAGGAAGAATTAGTTATTGGCCGATCTATCTTATTTCGGAATATTTCACATAAAATATAATTACAGTTTCATAGAAGGATTTGTATCTTATATATATTTGTACTGGTATTATCTATATCGTCTTTTCACATTCCCCCTTCATATAGCGGCAGCGTAGACATCGGAAACATTAACTTGACATGCTCTCCAGGAAGTCAGATTCCACGTTTTCTTCGAGTTCCCGAAGGACTCTTGTGGTGTCTTCTACTGGGTATTCCACCGAGACATCCAGATCCGGAGTTTGGCCCAGTCCCCTTCCTTTTGCTTTGAATACGAAGCTGAGAGTCCTGAAAAACGGCATCAGCTGCGTGATCTTGGATACAGAACGGAGACTGAGAAGCGGGAATTCGGTTTTCTTGACACTTGAGCTTTCTGGTCTGATTTCCTGAGGAATAAGTTAGACTGTATTAAGTACAAAGTCTGAGATTTCCCTAAACTGCGGCAACAGCCGGTATCAAGTTATCACTTATGTTTAGGATAGGCGATACTTTGCTGATCAACGGGGGTCCGACAGCAGGGTACAGAACACTGTTACCCCCATTAGAAGGGATAAAAATTGCCAATTCTTCTGTTGTCCTAGTGGTCGGATCCACACTCATCAGCAAGCTATCAACTAACCTACAGATGGGTGGTAACTTGTTTTCACTAGACAACCCCTTTAATGGTTTTCCCACTAAATACATTTGTTATCTATCCATTGTGTGATCGCTGATGGTCCGACCGCTAGGACCCTCAAAAATTCTGTGAACTTAGTTCATAAAGTCCCTCTACGTGAATGGAGCTGTGGTCACATGTGCAATTCTGCTCCGTTCACACTTTGGGACTCTCGTTCTTGGGATCAGTGAGGATCTCAGGGGTCCATCATGTAAGGATAACCCATCTTTCTGGCAACTTTGCTCTAAACTGGCAATAGACCTGCAGCTACCTACCCCGAACCTCACTCTCATCAGCTCCAGTATGCGGACTACGTGAGGTTTACATTCCTGGTGACTTTCCACCACGTCCGCTGCTGGAACCGCACACGACTCTGCGTCCACTTCTGGAACGAAAGCCCATCTGTACCTGATGAACAAAACAGAAATCATCACCAACTGTGACATTTTCAGACATCAGATTACCAATCATCACTATTCTGCAAATATCTATTAAGGGGGTCCCCTGGGACTTCAAGGGCTTTTCTCATAGTAGACAATTCCATATAGATAGTCCACCACTGGGATCCCCACCATTCACTAATTAGGAACTGCTGTGAGGAGAAGCGATGGTTGAGGATGTGTGGTTCTCCTTGGTGCGTTACTTTGCTTTCTCCATCAGTCCCCTAGACTTTGAATGAAGCGGTACTGAGCATGCTCGACCACCGCTGACTTCAAAGTTCTCCTCATTGGAGAAATGCGTGACAAGGGACCCACCTTGTGGTGGTTCCTGTGGGACCCAATTGTGTGACCCCAAGAATCCGACATTTATCACCTTTGCTGTAAACAGATCTGTTGTCCATAGTGAGGCCTACACCTTTTGAACATTATGGCTTGTCCATAGGATCAGTAGGGGGTCTAACCTGGTGGCTCCAGCCACATGAATGAAAAGTTCGGCTATTCCAGCGGTCACAGCCACCCGAAAGGATGAGCAGCGTAGTCACATAGGTTGAAAAAAAGATACAGGTCCTTCAAGTTGAACCTTTTTCCACCAGTTCTACATTCTTTATTGCAGGCTGTGGCTCATAGCTTTAGCTGCTGCCTACAATGATGTAGGTCATGGGTTTGGTTCCAGAGGAGACCAGATCTCACAGAAAAGAGAAAATTACATTAACGTGGCTGGTTAGCTCAGTTGGTTATAGAGGTGCTTAAAATGCCAAAATTGTGAGTTTACATTTAAAGGTTGAACTTGATGGACCTAGATCTTTTTTTCAACATATTTAACCATGTAACTGAAAAAGATTATTTATAACCCACAATGCCATTTGCGGTAATAAAATCTAGTCCTTAAAAAAAAAAAAACTTTTATGGTATCTTCCATTATTATTTGGGCATTCCACGCTCTGGCTGCTCTAACTGTAAAGAAGCCTTTCCTGTTTAGCTGCTGGAATCACCTTTGCTCCACATGTGGAGAATGTCCCTTGCACATATAGAACAATTACACTGTATAAATGAGTATCAGGCTGCAGCCCTGAGGTACTAGCCTAATATCAGGTCGGCATGTATAGTACCAACATGTAGCAGATACCAATTGCTTGGATTTCACCATTTCTGCAATAAGATCTTCTATAAAATGTGACTTTTTACATTGTCACTGGATAAACCATAAACGTCTGATTGGTCAAGACTAAATATGAAGATGTCCGATCCCCTGAGCTGTGCATAAATGTTCATTTCTACATACTATAATAGTTTTTTAAGACCTATAAAGGATTCAGATATGTAAATGGAGCTGAATGAGCATGCTCAGACATGCTGTTGATCATCCATGAAAGATTTTAATCCATTTGAATATTAAAAACAAAAAAAAAAAGTCTAAAAAAGAACCTTAAAAAGGGACACATCATAGCATTCGGGGACCTACATCTGGAACAGAGGCATCTTATCTGGAGGGAATGACAGCGCTGTGTCCAGGAACTTGCAAGCAGATAAGTACAAGTCCAGACAGTTCTGCTGGATTTCCGCATACACGGGGCCATTGCTCTCAGTCGGTGCCGCCTTCTGCTTATTTGCTTTACTGTTCCTGAAAGAAATAATACACAACAAAAGGATGTAAATGGGAATCGTCACATCCATGAGAGGATTGCCGAGGAGAAAGTGAGAAACCAGTGCGATCTTACTTTGTTGTGGTCTCCTCTTCCGTTAAATCATCTTGTAGTTGGACAAACGCGTGGATCTGAAGACAAAAAGATCATGTCATGCAGACAGTACATCAATTATTAATATGTATTGCATACGCATACAGCCGTGGTAGCCACCTGCGGCTCTTTTATGAATCCATTTTAAACAAGTGTTGAGTATACAGGAGACAGTCGTCGAGACTGGCACACTGATGTGGGCATTGTTACACTATGGCGAGGGCATTGATACTATCATTATTACTACTACATTAAAGGGGTTCTACAAGAATGAAATAAAATCTAGTCATGTGTCAGGACAGACTGCGGTTTGTAGAAACACTGCTCCTGCGACCTGTGTCTCAACTGACACAGGAGCAAAAGCGTAAACACACATGGTAAACTCCATCAACCTGGTAAAATTCTATACTAAAGTTTGTCCACAGAAGACCATGCCTCTCTAACAAAGATGTCACGCAAAGAAAAATTAAATGTGTTAAGGACCAAAGCCAGACCGTTATACAGCCAGATCCCAAGGAACATGAACAGGGTATTGTACTTATCCATAGCCTCTATCATATATGCAGCCCCGACGCGTTTCCGCTTAGTCTTATAGTTTCTCAGGAGGCTCATGGAGTAACCACTGTCCATATGACATCTGTGATATATTGTGGCCTAATTGTAGGTCTCAGCGGTGCTACATTGCGTCCAAGCTAGGGTGCAAACGTCGGCAGCCAGCAAGGGGTGCAAATCAGGGCATCTACAGAACTACAGATTTTTTCCATATGTACTTTATACCCTAAGGTTTACTATATTTGATATTCTTTTCTTGTTTTTTTTTTTCGTTTTCTGTTTTAGACTATTTTAAATTATTTAAATAAATGTCACATTTTAGAAGGAATTTTTTTTAGATAAGCCAATGCTTTGCTAACCCGTCACCTGGTAAGCCTAACGTTATATATGCCATGTTTCCAATCTATCGAAAGCGAAAATCACGATAGGCAATGTGGAATATCTTCCACCTGAGATCTACAGGGAGGAAGATTTCCTGAAGATTGGGGATTTCCTAATTTTTGGGGACTTCGCTGCATCCCATTGACCTGCCCCATCAAAGGGGAGGTACGTGGGAGAGACTCCTATCTGATTAAAGCAGATTCTGAGTTGTAATAATTGTTCGATGCTGGGAGATACAGGATGTAGGATTGTTCCGTATTTCACCCGGAGAGCTCCCCACCATAAAGATCCGGTGCCATTTATGTAACATCAGGTTGAATAATTTTCTTTTATTATCCCCTTTCATTTTATGTGACTCTATATACTGTACTGTTTTGTCCCCTTTTGTAATATATTTTGTATACTTTTCTAAACACTGCCTACTTTTCAGATTAAATATATAACATTTAATATCTTAGTATCTCTTGCTGTGTAAACCGCAGCCCTGAAGCCTCGTGATGCCATACGTTATTGGTAATGGGATTCCAATCAACTTATATAAACAATTGGTGGGTGCAGTTAGTTTTTCTTAGGTTATTGCGGAGTGCTTGATGGTGACAGTACCGAAGTATAGATAGATGGATGGAATCGGACGTGTATATACTATATGGTCTCTGGGAAGCGCACAGTATCCTGCCTAGAAGTGAAACCAGCCGTGGCCTTGTCCATCAATCGCAAATCAGTTGAGTGACTGTCCTGACGATTGAAGGCAGCGGAGTGCTTGTTTTGTGACAAATTGGTGGCAGCGGTGGGGTATCTGCGAGATCCCATGGCAGTTCCCTGACACTTGGTTTTGGCAGCTTGTTTTTCTATTAATTTCCGTGGAAAAACACTTCTACATAGTTTGTGATGTCAACTCTTGGCATATTTATCGATGTAAAACACATCAGAATTGCTATTAAAGGGGAGTCTTTCAGCCCAAACTGGCAGTATAAACTAAGCACATAGCACTATAGGGGATGTAGTCCCTATAAGAAAAAAAAAAAAATCACATTGTAAGATTTAATCACTGGTTCCGTTCTGCGGAAAGTGAAGTTTAATAAAAATATGCCTCTCGGGGTGCTCTGTGCACCCTGGGTGTGGCCGAGAGGCTCAGTGCACCACTCCCACCCACTGGTTTTCCATATCCCCACCTACCTTACTGGTGAATGACAGTGCTGACTTGCCTGAGATCTCTTTGCATACACTGCTCCTTCCAGACAAGCCAGCGAGGGAGCTGGGGACATGCACAATCAGTGATGCACGGAGCCTCTTGTTCACACCTAGGGTGCACCGAGCAGCCAAATGAGCATTTCTGAGTCAACTGAAGGAGCCATTTTTACAGGGACTATATCCCCCTACACCACTATGCTCAAATTGTCACTTTCAGTTGATCATCGTCTATGATGTGATCGGCTGGAATAGTGGTGAATTCCAAATTTGGCTTTTGGAGATGGTAAAACACAAGGAATTGCCTTAACTTTATGGCTTTATCTGGTTTAGCTCTGCATCCTCCTCACTATTTTTTTTCTCTGCCTCCCCCCCCCAAATTTGGTTTTGCTTTGCAGCATAATGATGTATTTCCGCTCTTCAACTCACCAGCTCTGTCACCATGATCGGCCACAATGAGGTGAGATGCTGAGGAGCAATCCTCAGTAACAAGACGCGGAAAAACAGGAACATCTGTGCCGCCATTATGGGCGTCTGCCCTACGCGGATGTTATCTGTCAGACGCTCTGAAAAATAAAGCAGGTGAAATAGTCATTATATACCGCAGCAGTATGCCATACAGAGACCATGGAGGGAACGGACCCCGCTCAGGTCCAGGACTCCGCTCATAGGGTCCGGTTCTCCAAAAGCGACCGTCTCCACGCCTGAATGGTGGAGACCCTCACAGTAAGAGTACGTGTTGATAGGATGTTTACTCTATGGTCACCTTGTATCAGGGGCAGGTAGAGATGATACTGATCCAATTCTCCGCTGAATACGGCAAAGCCTTGGCGTTTCAATAACATGGCCTTCTGCTCGCTGCTAGGGTAAAGCTTCAGGGAACTGCTCGGCATGTCTACAAAAGAACGAACAGGACATGTGGGCACAATATAATGAATATATGTGCACTTTACATACGAGGGCTTGTCTGAGATGCTCTACATCAGCGCCGCAGCCCCTTTATTTTCAGGCTTGATGGAGTTCCCCATCCATTATAAAATAACAGCATATCCTAATTAAATACTTGTTGGAATTATAAACTTTTTTTTTTTCCGCCACTAGAGGGCGATGCCTTACTATGTTAATATGGGAGCTGTGCAATTCTGTATGCCATGAGCGCCCTCTAGTGGTGGCTGCAGGCACACAATTTATCGTGTAACTAGCCCGGGGAATCGATTTCTAAACTAAATGGACTTACTCATTAGATCTTTAAACATGGTCTTCTCGTGAGTTAACAGGTGGTCGATGATGGATTTCCAACTATGTAACAAGAGCAAAGACAGTAAGTCTACAATTCCAGGTGAAGCACATCCATAATTACACAAAGCAGGTAATAAACAGGTAAAACGCTATAAAACGAGAACAGATAACATGTAGGAGACACCGGTGTCTCCAGGGATGACCGGCCAAATACAATGGAGGAAGCCATCCATATGAACAATGGCGCACCATCAGGCTGCACGGCTCCGGTGGGGACAGGAGGTTATCACATTCTTTTTCTCACCACATTCAGCTGATGTAGTCGTTACAATGTATCAGTCAAACCAAGGACACGTGAGCGAAATAGGGATTTTTGTGTACTCACCGTAAAATCCTTTTCTCCGAGCCATTCATTGGGGGACACAGACCATGGGTGTATGCTGCTGCCACCAGGAGGCTGACACTAAGTAATACAAAAAAAGTTAGCTCCTCCCCTGCAGTATACACCCTCCTGCTGGCTCCCAGCTAACCAGTTCGGTGCAAAAGCAGTAGGAGATCAATACCGACATATAAGCGTAAAACATGTCACATTATGTATGAGAGTGTAACATATCAAAAGATAAAAAACAAAGCATAAGCTAATAACAGGGTGGGAGCTGTGTCCCCCAATGAATGGCTCGGAGAAAAGGATTTTACGGTGAGTAAACAAAAATCCCTATTTCTCCTTCGCCTCATTGGGGGACACAGACCATGGGACGTCCCAAAGCAGTCCCTGGGCGGGGACAACATCAGATCAGGCCGTGTAACCGCTACTTACAAATGCGCCACCGCGGCCTGCAAAGTCCGCCTGCCCAGACTCACATCTGTGGAAGTATGTGAATAATAGTGCTTCAAGAAAGCATGCGGACTGGAGGAATATGCAAGCTTGCGGTCGTGCTTGCCGACGTCTGGTGCCTAGAGCCCTCAGACAGGTAAATAGGCTGACATCTAACCCGGAAGGACTCCTGGATGGAGAAAAGAATCCACCAGGCTAAAATGGCCGAAGAAACGGCTAAACCCTTCCTGCGACCGTCAGGAAGCCTACTTACCATCGAGGAACCCAAGTAAAGTGTCCAACCTTTGGAAGGACGCCGTCCTCGATACGTACCCATTCACTTCTTCCAGATTATGGAGAACCCCTTCCGTCTTGTGGACTGAAGCCGAAAGAGATGAGAGGACGATGCCCCTGCAACAGTGGGAATACAATACCGCCTTGGCAACGAGGGAAGGGGATGGCTTGAGGGCAACCCTGCCTTGATGGTAATAAGGAAAAAAGATAAAGAACAGAACGACGAGTTCAGAAGACTCGTCAGGAGGACAAGAACGCAGAGAAAGAAAGGAAGGGACCTTCCCTGATAGTAAAGTCTGTCCGGATCAAAAAAGGAGTCCACTGTAAGATGCCCAGGACCATTAAGGTCCCACGGATCTAACGGTACGCGGTAGGGAAGAACTACAGGTTAAGGGTCCATAATTCCAGTTTTGTCGCAATAAGACGGAAAAATACTAGAACCGTAAGCGAGAAAACCTGACATGGTCAGTGCGGGTCTCCCGGGATCACTGGGGCCCTTCCTGCTTCCGAAAAGATCTCAGACGTAGAGGAAGAGGGGTTATAGAAATTGGTACCATGGAAGAACAGAGCATGCAAAGGCAAAAAAGGAAATCCAGCTCAACGAGGCAGTGAAAAGTAAAACTTGGTACTTTTATTCACTTCATATTGGAAGCAGAGGGTAAAACATCAGCACAAAATAATAATAAAAACACTATCTACGCGTTTCAGGTGGAAAAGCACCCTTAATCATGATAACTAGTGTATGGCTTGTTCCGTGCTTTTTATAATGGCACCCGGAAAAACCGGTCAAGAACAGAGCATGCACTGCGATGGTCCTGGAGCGAGGCCAGACCATGAACGGAGTACATTGGCGTTCAGCTTGGACGCCATCTGACCTACATCTGGAGAACTCCAGTGAAGGCAGATCCGATGGAAGACTTCCGAGTGAAGTTCCCACTCACTTGAGGAGAAAACCTGACGGCTGAATATGTCTGCCGCCCAGTGTTCTACTCCAGGGATATGTACTGTTGAGATCACCGAATGATAGATCTCGGCTCATCAGATAGTGCGAGGTACCTTGGCCATGGCGCTTGACTGTGGGTACTTGCTAGATGGTTAACGTGTGGCACAGCCGTGGCAATATCCAACTGAAGACCCGCCAAAAGGCAGTGGACCTGCTGTAGGATCAGTCGTACCGTTCGGATCTCCAGAGAAAAGATCGGGAGAAGAAGACTGGCATTGGTATTCCCTAATAACCGTTGGACCAGGAGAAGGCTCTGGACAAGGAAGAGTTCAGAGACTACCCTTTGAAAGCCTGATTGACTTGCAGAAAACGAGCGCAGCAAAGGAAAACGCTTCCATTGTCGTTTTCAGAACCCTCCTAGCGAATTTGACTGAACCGAGGGAATGAGTGATCAAGTGCACAAGCTCTCTGTTGAAGGGCCACGACCTTGACTCGAGAGAGAATAACCATCCTTCTTGGGCCGGATCATCCTCAAAGAGGATCTGCTGGACTGGGCATGAGGAAAAAAACTTGTCTAAGTTTAGCTGTTAGACCAGTTGAGAGGGTATTGCAAGTCATATAGACGACTCAGCGTAGTCCTAGAAGAGCGGCTACAAAGTCACCAAATAGGGCAGGACGATCATGCTTCTAAGGTGCAAGAAGCACATGACAACCGTCATGACCCTTGCGACCACTCTGGTGTGGTAGCCAGGCCGGAGGGCAAGGTCGTGACTTGAAAAAGCTGTTCGCGAATGGAAAGGCGAAGAGAATTATTGTAGAGAGGAGAAATAGACATGTGAGGGTAAGAATCCCGAATGTCGATGGATGCCAGAAAAATCCACCTCTATCTGTTGAAGTAATGGCTGAGCGGAGGAACCCCATCCGAAAAAAGGAGGACCTTGTGAAAGGTTGTTAGAAGTTTGAGGTCCAGGAATGGTGACACTTTTCATTCCCTCCTTTTTGGAACCAAGATCCCTTAGATCTAGACTGTCCTGGACAATGCTTCCACTGCTGGTTGGGTCTGTAGAGGAGATACGATCCCCTGCTAGTCTCCCGTTCAGAAGATTTGATTGGCCAGCTATACTGTTGAAAACGAAGTAGTTAAGGTCTCAGACCAGGAGACTATTGGTCAAGCAACCCATGTGGCGGCTAAGGAAGGGTAGAGCGCTGAACCCGAAAACACAAGACGGAACGAACTAGATTTGCTATCCGACCGTCTGTGGTATCTTAATTGATGATACACCGGCCAGATACTGGTAGGTATACCACAAGAAATTCTACCCGGATAGTCTGCCCAGTGGCAGAATGCGGGACTGCAACCAGCAGGTCTCTGCCATTGTCGTGCAGAGTAGAAAATAAGGAACCCTCGATCCACCCTCTTCTTAACAGGGACGTGGAGAGGAATCGTCTGCTTTCTTGCATCTGATACAAAGGGGGGGGAAACCCTCCTTGTTAGGACGCCACAAATGTGTGCCTCCGTACATGCCCAGAGTTCCGAGTGGACAGGACAGGATGTCTGGCGATAGGCCTGGATGCAGAAGAGGATACATGAAGGCGACACTCCGTGTGCTCGTCTGTTGAAGGTGTGGGAGGAAATCGGAGCCCTTTAAAGGACCCGTCGTCCATAAAAATCCGACCAGGTATGGCATCCTACTTAGAGGTTTCTGTCCTGCATACCCCGTCAATTTGTTGATGGAGATTTTCTAGAGCCTGTACGTTTTTCTAGAATACTTGCGGCCCCTGCTAGCCGATGGCTCCCATTGTAGGAGAGGGAGCATGTAGAGTGCTCCGGCGCTCAGTTAGGGTGACCAGCTTAGGATAGATGATGTGCCCTTAAGACCAGTAAATACTGGTCATGCGCCTTTAAGACTAGGGAGTACTGGTCATGAGCCTTTAAGACCAGGGAATACTGGTCTTGTGCCTTAGTAAGATGACGTACTGTTCATGTGCCTTTAAAAGCAGGGCATGCTGGACATGTGCCTTCAAGAACCAGGGCCTACTGGTCATGAGCCCTTAAGAACCAGGAAATACTTGACATGAACCTTTAAGTCCAGGACATACAGGTCATGTGCCCTTGAAACCAGGGCATGCTGGTCATTTGCGTTTAAGACCAGGGCATACTGGTCATGAGCCTTTAAGTCCAGGGTATACTGGTCACGTGCCTTTAAGACCAGGGCATACTGGTCGTGTACCTTTAAGACCAGGGCATACTGGTCATGTGCCTTAAAAAGGCAGGGCATACTGGACATGGGCCTTTAAGACCAGGGCATACTGGTCATGTGTCTTTAAGACCAGGGCATACTGGTCACGTGCCTTTAAGACCAGGAATACTGGTCGCGTGAGGAATGCTGGACATGTGCCTTTAAGACCAGGAAATACTGGTCACGTGCCTTTAAGACCAGGGCATACTGGTCATGTGCCTTTAAGACCAGGGTAAACTGGTCACGTGTCTTTAAGACCAGGGTATACTGGTCGTGTGCCTTTAGGACCAGGGTATACTGACCACGTGACTTTAAGACCAGGGTATACTGGTCACGTGCCTTTAAGACCAGGGTATACTGGTCACGTGTCTTTAAGACCAGGGTATACTGGTCACGAGTCTTTAAGACCAGGGCATACTGGTCATGTGTCTATAAGACCAGGGCATACTGGTCACGTGCCTTTAAGACCAGGAATACTGGTCGAGTGAGGAATGCTGGTCATGCGTCTTTAAGACCAGGAATGCTGGTCATGTACCTTTAAGACGGGAGCCTACTGGCCATGTGCCTTTAAGACCAGGGCATACTGGCCATGTGCCTTAAGACCAGGGCATACTGGCCATGTGCCTTAAGACCAGGGCATACTGGCCATGAGCGTAAGGCCAGGGAAAGGTGGAGCCCCCTGAGGGAAACTGGAAGAGCCAGGATCGGCGGCAGCGGGGGCTCCTGAGCTCATTTGATTAAGAACTATGGGAAAAATGACCGGCTTCTGGCAGAGCAGAGAATGCTGGAGATGTGACCCTTTTAAACTAGGGAACCCTTAAGACCAGGGAATGCTGGTCATGAGATTAATAAAAAGGCATGGAAAGCTGGGGAAGCACCTATGGGCCCAGCGACTACTGGGCATGAGTCTAAAATACCAAGGAATGAGGTCATGTACCCTTAAGACCCGTGCCTTTAAGACCGGAGCTTGCAGGAGAGCTGGAGATTGCAGGCCTTAAGTATATAAAAAACAGGGAAAGCTAGTCCCTTAATGCTGCCGGGGTGCGTGCGGGGGGGGGGACGGGGGGCGAATCACCTTACCGAGGTTCTGAGTCCCCCGACTGGAATACCGCTGACCTCAGCGCTGAAAAACCGCCGGCGGCAGCCCCTTCCAGAAAAACTAATGACCGGCAAATGGAGGAGGAAGAAGATGGCCGCCGAGATCTCGTCTGGAATGAGAAGCGCCTAAATAGGGGGGCGGAGCCGCTAGAATAAAGCAAGCGGTGGGCCGGGCTTCCCGGGATGCGGCCTAAACAGGGCCGAAGCCGGGGACTAAATTTATGGCTTCGGCCGGCGCGCACCCGCAGACTGAAGGGAAAAGTGCCGCGAAGCTCTGTGGGGACCCTGCCGCTATGGAGCCCTCCTCTGACCGCCGGAAAAACCCAAATCTCACGGAGCACTTACCCCAATATGAAGGGGGCTGCAGGTAGGAGCTGTGCCCGGGAAGATAGGACGGTGCAGGGTTGGGGAGCCTCCATCCACCATCCCTGCAGAAGGGGGGTGGAGAGGAACCGTCTGCCTCCTTCCATCATCCGCTTTTTCAGTGGTGATGCAGTGGGGGCTGCTCGGACGCCACGCTGGAAGGTGCCTCTGTACAGCCGAGGGTAAGACCTGGTGGACAGGGCTGAATGTCCGGCAATAGGCCTGGCTGCAGAAGAGGATACTGAAGGTGAAACTCCAGTGCTCGTCTGATAAGGGAGGGGGGAGATCGGTGCCCTTGAAGGGGCCCGTCGCCCCTAAAATCAGCTCAGGCAGTGGCTTCCCACGTCGCAGGAGAGGATACGGAGAGGTGAAACTCCCGTGTTCGCCTGTTGATGGTTCGAGGAGATCGGAACATGAAAGAATCCGTCACCCCATTCGACCGTAGTAAAAAGTAAAAAACGGTAAAAAAGAGTTCTTTGGGTCTGAATAGCAGACCCGTCCGTGTGCCTCCTACGGAAACTAAGCAAGAACTGGTTAGCTGGGAGCCAGCAGGAGGGTGTACACTGCAGGGGAGGAGCGAACTTTTTTTGTGTTACTTAGTGTCAGCCTCCTGGTGGCAGCAGCATATACCACGGTCTGTGTCCCCCAATGAGGCGAAGGAGAAACCTAGCTCTCTGCAAATGGGAGGTCATACTTTTTAGAGAAGATTCTGGTTTGGCTTTATAGCCTAGGTCATGTGACCAGGCTCTTTAACCCCTTCCCCCTGAAGAAGCGAATGCGAACCGTCAGACACTTTCACTTTTGTTCCTGGGCTTATGTGCAGTTTCCCTTAAAGTTTCAGTATATTTTTATTAACCTGGTTTATATATATTCTACCTGCGTGCTCCAATTTGGACGTTTCCTTACATGTGATTGATCGATGTATTTTATTCCTAATATTTTAATCTAATATAATGTATGTGAAGATTGAGATAACCATGTATTATGTCACTCTCCCTGAGATCCATGTCCCGGGTCTCTGGGTGTAGTGGTTTCATATGTTGTTTTTCATAGGTTTTCTTTCCATACACTTTAATAAGTGAGATGTGATTTAAAGGGAACCGGTCATGTGCCATAACACTATTACCCTGCAGATATAGGGTTAATAGCACTGAGAGCAGCGGCACTGACTGACAGCCACTCTGTACTGATGCACTGTAGAGCTGGCTGTCAGTCAGTGCCGGGGTGTGGCTACTGCTGCTGCACTCAGTGGTTACAGTCATTGCTCCGGCACACCCCCATGACTGAAAGCCGGCGGCTCTTGAGAGAAATAAAGTTCATTTTCTCCTTTCAGTACCTTCATAACGCTAGTATCCTGCAGATTAACCAAATATCTGCAGGTTAATAACGTTATCGGACAGGTTCCGTTTAATGAAGGTGTTTCCGTGTTAAATTCTACCCAAGACCAGTGATGGCGGCAACCGCAGCGAGCAAAGGCTTCCAGTTTAGCCCCATTTGTGGCTAATCAGCACATGAAGTTATGGCAGTCCAAACTGCAAATCTGCGGCACAGACCCAATCTGCGGCACAGACCCAATCTGCGGCACAGACCCAATCTGCGGCACAGACCCAATCTGCGGCACAGACCCAATCTGCGGCACAGACCCAATCTGCGGCACAGACCCAATGTGCGGCACAGACCCAATCTGCGGCACAGACCCAATCTGCGGCACAGACCCAATCTGCGGCACAGACCCAATCTGCGGCACAGACCCAATCTGCGGCACAGACCCAATCTGCGGGATAAATCTTCCAGTGGCACAGACCAAATCTGCAGCACAAACCCAATCTGCGGGATAAACCTTCCGGTGGCACAGACCAAATCTGCAGCACAAACCCAATCTGCGGGATAAACCTTCCAGTGGCGTCCTGATACTACGGAACATTTCCTCCATTCACTGACATATCGCTGATACTGAGGTGGTGCGTCCTTACTGAATGCAAGACATATCCATCTGGAAAAAGCCGGGATCCATGTACAAGTCCAAGACCTCCTTCTTCCAAGCCCGTTTGGTGTAGGCGTACCCGCTGAGGCTGCTGAGGAGCTGGGCACCGGCACGGAAACTGGGGGCATTGTATGAGCTGGGAATGGAGAGGACATGTTCCTGTTAATGTACGTCTCTGGACTATCGCATTGCTGGTTCATCCTTCCTCCTGAACAATGTATTCCCTTCTATTTTCCTATATGTTAAATATGGAACGCCATCATTAATAATATACCGGGCCCTCGTGCGCAGTCACCATCCTCCTGCTGTAGATCTCGTGCCAGCGCTACATTTGGCGCATAGAACATGTGGTTACCGTTCGTCTCCTACTCCCTGGATTATGAAAGTTTACACATCATATGTCTCTTTCTCTCTGGAAAGATTGTGTTTCACATGCTGGGCAGCTGTAGCATCCAGTCATTAGGGGAAGAGCAGAGTGAACAGGGAATAATTACACGACTGCCTTACACCATGTAATACAGGGGCATGAAGGCAGCAATGAATGGAAACCGTGGGAGAAATCATAGAAATTAAAGCCTATTACACAAGACCGGGCAGAATTAAAACACATGTGCAGCACAAAGCTGAGCTGGCGGCATTAAAACTAATATACACCACGAAGCTGAACAAGGGAATGAAAGAGAAATGTAAGTAATTTTGTACAGACAAAAGTAACAATAATAAATGACAAGTGTTATATTGTGGCGCTACTCTGAGACTGTAAATGTCCAGAGAGCTGTTCTCCATTTACATGCTGTGATTTACACTCGTGCATCTGTGCTGCCATCGGACATTTGGTTGCTGGTGTGTTCACTTCACTTAGACGTTATTTTTATTTTTGTTATGTACAAACGTTAACATAATTATTCACCGAGGCATCACCTGCTGATCACTTGGACACCTATAAGTTTTTTTTTTGTTTTTTTTATTTAATTAGCCGTTAAATAAACCTCACCACTACAGAGGATGGATGACGATTGTTGCAAAAGCCTTTTGTATTTTCTTCTTTTATAGTTTTTGTCATTTGCAATCCATCTTATGCTTGGAGCATATGACTTATAAATGGGTACATACTTGTGATTTCGGAGATAGGGAAAGACAAAGTACAGGAGCCTGGATATTAAGGGCACGGCTTTCTCCTTCTCATCACTTCTGTAAACCATATCCAACAGAGTGGCCAGAACCTTTACCAAAAAGCAGAAAAGAGGAGTTCAACCCCCACCAGCTCCGTAGTGACTCCTTCCCAATGATGCATGGTCATATATTAGGGGATACCAGGAGCACAAATAGAGCGGCACTCACCTCTGCAAGCAGCGACAGCGCATGCACACTATAGACCGATGGGGCCGATGCGGAGACCATGGACGACTGAGCAGCGGCGTTATCATCTGTATGGAGAACACAATGCAGCTTAGTAGCGCGGTCATCTCCCTGCTGCTCTGTGCTATGGTGCATGCGTCTGTAGGAGAACACTCAGGAAAGCTTCAGTTCTTCCTATGACCAGTAGGGGGAGACTGCATAATCACAGAGCATTTATCATTTAAAGGGGGTAATCTGGTTCCATTCACTTCTAATGGACCGCCAGGATCCCCCATTGATCCTGAGGATTAAAGAGGTATTCCCATCTCCAAGATCCTATCCCAATACATAGTAGGTGTAGTAATAAGATTAATATTAGCAAACACCTCCAATTAGAAACATAGTATAGTTCTTCTGATTCGCCATGTTGCTTACCCCATGTGCAGGGCATTGCAGTAGCTTAGGTATAGGGTAACAGTTACCTAGTGGTGGTAACCATGGATACCTAAGCACCTGCAATGCCCTGCACATGAGGAAAGAGACATAGTGAATCAGAAGAACTGCACTACATTTCTAATTGGAGGGATTTTGTATTATTATTATTAAACCTACTACATATTGGGATAGGATCTTGGAGATGGAGACACAATACAGCTTTAGTGGTGCGGATCTTACAGTCCCGGTGGTTATAATATTATCTCAAGTGTGGTAATTAAAGTTATTTAGATTTTTTCCTGACCGGGCGATGATGCATCCGTATTCTCACCGCTCAGCTCCCCATCAGCATCCGCTTCATCCAGAGACACCTGAGGTTGCGCCTTAACTTCCAGATTTCTGCTCAGCCAGCTCGTCTGCTCCAAGGACGACCCGGCCACGTTGCCCACCGCCTCCAGGATCTTCTGCGTCACGTCCTGCGATGCAAACACAGGCTGTTTGCTGTATGCGGCTCACAACATCATGGTTTATTTTCTTTAATTAGCATTAGCCAAAATTAATCTATAGGACCCCACTGATCCAAGGGGTTTTCTTGGAGACCCTTAAGCATCAGGGGCCCGAAGAAGGTAGTCACCGATGGTATGACGCCATCAATCAATAACAGAAGACGTGAAAGTACAGTTTTACCTGCAGATCCTTTTGGTCTTTCTTGTTCTCCAAGTTTGGGGTCCGGGTCACAAAGTCATTCAGTATACTGCGGAAACAAGGACATGTATAGAAACTTATATGAATGGAGGCATGTTTTGTTATACACGTGATTATTTTGTGTGTATCGAAACACAAAAAAAGAGAAAAAAAAGCAAATTGGACATAATTTCACACAAAACCCCCAAAATGGGTCACACAAAATTGTTGGCACCCTCAACTTAATATTTGGTTGCACACCCCTAGGAAGAAGTAACTGTAATGAATCGCTTCCTCTACCCATCAACGAGCTTCTTACACCTCTCAGCTGGAATTTTGGAGCGCTCTTCTTTTGTAAACTCCTCCAGGTCTCTCATGTGAACGCATCGTCTCCCAACATCAATTTTAAGATCTCTCCACAGGTGATCAATGAGATCCGGACTCATTGTTGGCCACTTCACAACTCTGCAGCGCTTTGTTTCCATCCATTTCTAGGGGCTGCTTGAAGTATGTTTGGGGTCATTGTCCTGCTGGAAGACCCATGATCTAGGACGCAAACCCAGCTTTCTGACACTAAGCACTATATTGTCACCCAAAATCTTTGGTAATCTTCAGATTTCATGATGCCTTGCACACAGTCAAGGCACCTAGTGACAGAGGCAGCAAAACAACCTCAAAACATCTTTGAACTACCACCATATTTGACTGTAGGTACGGTGTTCTTTTCTTTGTAGGCCTCATTCTGTTTTTGGTAAACAATAGAATGATGTGCGTTACTAAAACAGGATTTTTGGTTGCTTACCGTAAAATCTGTTTCTCGGAGCCTTCATTGGGGGACACAGGAACCATGGGTGTATGCTGCTGCCACTAGGAGGCTGACACTATGCAAATAAAAAAGTTAGCTCCTCCTCTGCAGTGTACACCCTACCGACAGGAAGTAGGATATTCAGTTAGTGAGAAAGCAGTAGGAGAAGCAACATGTAAAAGAGAAAGAATAATATAATAATAATAAACTTTATATAGCGCCAACAAATTCCACGGCGCTCCATAGATTAACAGTTTCAAACACTCAAAGAGTGTTCAAAGAACTCAAACGTATACAGTAAACAGAGCTGTTCAACTTGGGAGAGTGCTGTGTCCCCCAATGAAGGCTCCGAGAAACAGATTTTACGGTAAGCAACCAAAAATCCTGTTTTCTCGATCGCCTTTCATTGGGGGACACAGGAACCATGGGACGTCCCAAAGCAGTCCCTGGGGTGGGAAAAACAGACTTCCATCAGGTCCGAGGACTCACCACTGCTGCCTGCAGGATCCTCTGCCCAGGCTGGAGTCCGCCGTAGTTCGGCGAAACGTGTGGATGGAAGACCAGGTTGCCGCTTTGCAAAGCCGTCGGCAAAAGCCCCGTGACGTACCGCACTGGAAGCGCCGACTGCCCGGGTAGAGTGAGCTTTATCTCAGGAGGAGGCACTCTTGTTCTTGACCCGGTAAGCTTCGAAAGTTGCCGTTCTGATAGAGTGAGCAATAGTCGCCTTGGAAACCGGCAGGCCTCTACGCACGCCATCAGGGATGGCGAAAAGAGAATCCATCTTTCGGAAAGCGGCTGTGCTAGCCAGGGAGATCCTCACTGCCCTGACGAGGCCCAGCCTGTTCAACGATCACTCCAGAGGATGAGTCGGAGCTGGACAAAGGAAAGGTAGAACGATGTCCTCGTTGAGGTGGAAAGATGAAAACCACCCCAAGGAAGGAAGGAAGGAAGGAAGGTGGAGGCCTGGGACCACCTTGTCCTGGTGGAAAATCAAGAAAGGAGGTCGGCAAGAAATGGCCGCCAACTCGAAAACACGGCGGATCGAAGAGATGCACCTGAGAAAGGCCACCTTCCGAGATAGAACTGACAGGGAAAACTCCCTGAGAGGCTCAAAGGGGGAACCCCTAAGAACAACCAACACAACCTTTAAATCCCATGAATCCACAGAGGCCCTGTACGGAGGGACAGTGTGGGCTACTCCTTGAAGGAAGGTCGTAACCTGTGGCTGAGAAGATAACGCCTTCTTAAAAGGGAAGAAGAGCGCAGAAACCTGGCCCTTTAGGGAACTGAGAGCGAAGCCCGAAACCAGTCCTGCCTGAAGGAAAACCAAATGGAAGGCAGGGAAAAAGGACATAGGAGAAAAGCGGTTGGACTCGCATCAATGAAAGTATGCCCTCCAGGTAGGATAGTAAATCCTGCAAGAAGACGAAGGCTTCCCAGCCTGAATTATAGAG
This sequence comes from Ranitomeya imitator, assembly GCF_032444005.1. Classification (NCBI taxonomy): domain Eukaryota; kingdom Metazoa; phylum Chordata; class Amphibia; order Anura; family Dendrobatidae; genus Ranitomeya; species Ranitomeya imitator. Next base: position 37,239,140 of record NC_091284.1, read on the forward strand.
TGGCTCATCTGGGCCGAAAGGCCGGACGCTCTTAGAACTGTGGAGTCCACAGCCACACCGTTAAACTGAGCGACCGATAATTCGGGTGACAGATCGGACCCTGAGACAGCATATCGGGTCCGTTTGGAAGGCACCAGGGGTGTCCGCGAGAAGATTGACGATGTCTGCAGACCAAGACCTCCTGTGCCAATCCAGGACGATCAGAATGACCGGCACCCATCCCGCCTTGATCTTTTTCGACAGCTTGGAAAAGCAAGGGAAGGCGTGGGAACCGATAGGGGAGCACGAACTGCGACCAAGGAATGGCCAGAGTGACAACACCACTGTGAGAGGATCACGGGACCCTGGGCCGACCCGAGGGGCCTTCCTGTTCAATCAGGACGCCATGAGGTCCACCTCTGGAGTCCCCCATTGAAGGGCAATCCGATAGGAAACCTCCTGAAGAACCCTTCCCCCGCCGCGAGGCCCTCGCGGCCAAGGAAGTCGGCGGCCTAAAAGTCCATGCCGGGGACATGCACTGCGGAGCTCACCAGGACCGTTGCCTCTGTCCAAAGGAGGATCCTGGAATCTCGGCCGAGGCCAGGGAACGCCGAGTCCACCCCTGGTGGTAGACATATGCCACTGCTGTGTCATTGTCTGTCTGGATTCGAATTGGCAGGCTGCTGAGAATCCTTACCCAGTGAAGGAAAGACAGAAAGATGATCCGGAACTCGAGGACATTGATCGGCCAAGAGGACTCCTGCGCCGACCAACAACCCTGAAAGAACAGGAAACAAAGCCCCGCGCCTCCGCCGAGCGGGCTGGCGTCCGTCGTCACCACCTGCCAGGGAACTGGAAGGAAGGCTGTGAAGGATCTACTCTGGGATAAGAGAAGTGACCTCGGCCACCAGTCGAGGAACCGTTTGACCCGGGAGAAAGCCGGACCGGACGATACAGAGAAAAGACAGACCTATCCCCTGTGATAGAATAGCCTGCCGAAGAAGTCTTGAATGAAACGGGCGAAGGGAAAATTGCTTCCGATGTTGCAACCAACCTCCTTAGGGCCTTCAAGGCCCGTCGGAAAGGAGGGGAGCCGAAAACCCTGGAGCAAGCAAACTTCCTGACAAAGGAGGGATATCCTGTCTTCGGGAAGGAAGACTCTGGTCTGACAAGTATCGAAGAACATGCCCGGAGATACGAGGTGCTGAACAAGATGGAACTTCTTCCTGTTGACGAGCCACCCGCAACGGCTAGAATGTCGGGAAAGATGGATAGACTTTCGGGAGCCTGAAACCGAAATTCCTGAGCCTCCATGGAAGCGATTACTGAACGAGAGAATATCATCCTGAAGTGTCTCCGACGAAACTTCCTGTTCAGCAGATTGAGATCCGGACTGGGACGAACCTTGTCGTCCTCTGTCAGTACAAAAAGATTCGAAGAGAAGCCTGTGAACCGTTGAACCGTTCCAGTTCTGGGACGGGAACGATTACCCCGGATTTAAGGAGGGAAACAATGGCAGTAAAGAAACCCGGGACTAGAGCGGGGTCTCTTGGAGGTTGGGATTTGAAGAAAACGATCCCAGGACCGTGAAATGAAGATTTTGTATCTAGAGGGAACAAGTGCCCTGGCCCATGCGTCCTCTACTGAGGAGACCCAGACGTCCCTGAGGAACAGGAGATGGTTGCCCAGCCTGAGAAACGGGCTGGGGTCTAGTCGTGGGTCATGCCTAGGTGGAACTTCCAGTCCTGGACCTGGATAATCCGCCTTAGGAGTAGCGGGCACGCCAGGAAAGAGTGAGACGAAGAATACCTTCTTCTCTTAACGTGCCTGTGGCCTCTGCTGTTGCGAAGAGGAATCTGATGCCGCGAAAATACGAAAAAGGTTGAAAAGACCGAAGTAGCCGCCTAAGGGGAAGTGGGCGAGGTCTGGAGAAGGGGACTGGTGCCGCCAGTGGCGTCCTTAATAATTTGGTCCAGCTTGGAACCGAAAGGACGTGAACCTTGAAAAGACAGGCTCGTAAGGGACTTCTTTGATGACTCTTGAGCCAAACAGTGCGACAGGTGATGGATGGAAAGCTGCACCTCATGATGTGGATGGTCCTTAACGCAGGGGTGCAGGCAGACAGAGCAGACTTCTGGGACACTCTTCTGTCCAGGACCGGCTGCAATGCTGAGCCGCAAGGGATGAGGACGCCAGGCTATGCGCTTTGAGGAGCCAGCGCAAAGTGGTCCTGGTGCCGAAAAACCACTTCAGGGGCGCAGGAGAAAGTGGGCTGGGCTAACCGCCAGGATGGCGCTGGTGGGCGGAGCTCACCGACTTGAACCAGTTGGGCAGGAGAAAAGCCCGCCTGATGTAAGGAGGAAGTGGCGGAGTCGCGGCCGGAAGTAGGCCCCGGGGAAAGCCGGGGCCTAAATTAGAGGCTGGCGTCCACCGGTGCAAGACCGCGGCGCCGAAGCTGTGCGCCGCGGGTATGAAGCGGCGGGGCAGCCTGGGACAAAGGCATCACGGCCGCAGAGAGCGGCCGGAGAAGCGTGGCTGCAGGGGCCCGAAGCGGCGAGGCGGCCTGCAAATGCCGCCGCGCTGGCAAAGATGGCAGGGGAGCCGCCACGCTGGCACAGATGGCGCTAAGGGCGGCCGGAATCGTACGGTCGCAGGGGCCAGAAGTGGCGCGGCGGCCTGCAAACGCCGCCGCGCTGGCACAGATGGCAGGGGAGCCGCCGCGCTGGCACAGATGGCGCTAAGGGCGGCCGGAATCGTACGGTCGCAGGGGCCAGAACAGGAGGCAGAACGGCCGCAGCTATGGAAGCGGCGCGGCAGACAGAAAAGCACGGCCGCCGTGCGGTAAAGGGATCTTGGCCCGTGCGCGCGGATAAAAAGGCCCCTGCAACTGCGTGCAGCTGCCCGTGCAAACGGGCGACGACCAGTGGGATCCCCCCCTTAGAAGATCTGTATGGGGTGGGATGGAATGGGGAAAATACTCACCTTAAATATCCCACGTCGTTACTAACCTGAAGAGGAATGAAACGTCCAGGGAGCTGATGGACGTCCTCGTCTCCGCAACCGACAGGTTCTGGTGGGCGAGTGGGTGGGGGACGGAGCCAGGACCGGACTTCTAAGCACGCTTGTGTGCTAGGATCTTGGTCCTGGTGAGGGATCTATGAGGATACGGGGTGGCAGTACACGCCGTACTCATAGTCCGCACTGTGGGACTACAGGTGTGACTGTTCACCCTGTATGCCTCCGGAAAAACCTGAAAAGAAACGACGCACATTGAGGTAGATAAGGGTCTAATGAAAGACCCGTGTCCACCTCCTACTGACACTAAGCTAAACTGAATATCCTACTTCCTGTCGGTAGGGTGTACACTGCAGAGGAGGAGCTAACTTTTTTATTTGCATAGTGTCAGCCTCCTAGTGGCAGCAGCATACACCCATGGTTCCTGTGTCCCCCAATGAAAGGCGATAGAGAAAAAGCTCTATCTTGGTCTCATCTGTCTACAAGACGCTTTCCCACAATGGCTTTGGTTTACTCATGTACATTTTGGCACACTGAAGTCTAGCTTTTTTATGTCTGTGTCAGCATTTGAATCCTCCTGGATCTCCTGCCAAAGCATGTCATTTCATTCAAATGTGGACGGATAGTTCATGCGGACACTGATGCACCCTGAGCCTGCAGGACACCTTAAATTTCTTTGGAACTTCATAGGGGCTACTTATCCACCATACAGACTATCCTGCGTTGTAATCTTTCATCAATTTTTCTCTGCTGTCCACGTCCAGGGAGATTAGCTACAGTGCCATGGGTTGTAAAGTGCCATATGTTGTAAACTTTTCGATTATGCTACGCACCGTGGACAAAGGAAGATCAAGATCTCTGGAGATTTAATTTGTAACCTTGAGATTGTTGATATTGTTCAGCAATTTTGGTTCTCAAGTCCTCAGACAGTTCTCTTCCACTCTCTGTTCTCCATGCTTAGGCATACAATGCAAAGATTGAGTCAACTTCTCCCCTTTTCATCTGGTTTCAGGTGTAATTTTCATATGGCCCACACCTGTTACTTGCCAAAGGTGAGTTTGAACAAGCTTCACATGCTTGAAACAAAATGGCTTACCCACAATTTTGGATATGTGCCCACAATTTTGTCTGGACCATTTTTGGGGTTGTGTGTGAAATTATGTCCAATACACACATATGAAATAAACATGTGTATGAGGAAAAAAGGGAGTAATTGCAATAATTTTCTGGGAGAAAAACATCATTTTCTGAAACAATTTAAAGGTGCCAACACTTTCAGCCATGACTGCATATCACATGTCTCATATTATCGTATATCACACGTCTCCTATTATCTCATATGTCCTGTATCACACTTCCTATATTATCCTATATGTCCTGTATCATACGTCTTATAATATCCTATATGTCCTGCATCACAAGTCTTATATTATCCTGTATGTCCTATATCCCACATCTTATATTATCCTATATCACACATCTTATATTATCCTATATGTCCAATATCACACATCTTATATTATGCTATATGTCCTGCATCATACGTCTTGTATTATCCTATATGTCCTATATCACACATCTTATATATCACACCTCTTTTATTATCCTACATGTCCTATATCACGTCTTATATTATATTATATGCCTTGTATGACAAGTCGTGTATTATCCTATGTCCTGTATCATACATCTTATATTTTCCTATATCACACGTCTTATATGATCCTATATGTCCTGATCACACATCTTATATTATCCTATATCATACGTCTTATATTATCCTACATGTCCTATATCACGCATCTTATATTATCCTATGTCCTATATCACACGTCTTATATCATCCTATATGTCCTGTATCATACATCTTATATTATCCTATATGGCCTATATCACACGTCTTATATTATCCTATATCACACATCTTATATTATCCTACATGTCCTATATCATGTCTTATATTACCCTATATCACACATCTCATATTATCCTATGTCACGTTTTATAATATCCTATATGTCCTGTATCACACGTCCTATATTATCCTACATGTCTTATATCACACGTCTTATATTATTCTATGTCCTCTATCACACGTCTTATATTATCCTACATGTCCTATAACACATGTCTTATATTATCCTATATGTCCTGTATCATCCTATATGTCCTGTATCACACGTTTTATATTATCCTATATCACACATCTTATATTATCTTATATGTCTTATATCCTAAGTCCTTATACTATCTTATATGTCCTATATCACACGTCGTATGTTATCCTATATCTCTTGAACCATACAAGCTTATGTTTATAATGTACGTAGTATATAGAGAAATTGCTCCACGGGGAACGACTGCTTTTACGGGCATTCTTATCTTATCTTATCTTGTGTGATAAGAGGCAGAAACAGTTATCCCAAATCCGCTCATCTACTACATTAAGGTACCTTCACACATAACGATATTGTTAACGATATCGTTGCTATTTGTGACGTAGCAACGATATCGTTAATGAAATCGTTCTGTGTGACAGCGACCAACGATCAGGCCCCTGCTGGGAGATCGTTGGTCGCTGAACAAAGTCCAGAACTTTATTTCGTCGCTGGACTCCCTGGAGACATCGCTGGATCGGCGTGTGTGACACCGATCCAGCGATGTCTTCACTGGTAACCAGGGTAAACATCGGGTAACTAAGCGCAGGGCCGCGCTTAGTAACCCGATGTTTACCCTGGTTACCATGCTAAAAGTAAAAAAAAACAAACACTAGATACTTACCTACAGCCGTCTGTCCTCCAGCGCTGTGCTCTGCACTCCTCCTGTACTGGCTGTGAGCCAGAAAGCAGAGCGGTGACGTCACCGCTCTGCTTTCCGGCTCCCAGACAGTACAGGAGGAGAGCAGAGAAGCAGAGCGCAGCGCTGGAGGACAGACAGCGGTAGGGAAGTATCTAGTGTTTGTTTTTTTTTACTTTTAGCATGGTAACCAGGGTAAACATCGGGTTACTAAGCGCGGCCCTGCGCTTAGTTACCCGATGTTTACCCTGGTTACCGGCATCGTTGGTCGCTGGAGAGCGGTCTGTGTGACAGCTCTCTTACTCGTTAGGGCTGGGAGATATCCATCAGCAGAATCTAGAGATGATCCCCAGTGATATTTCGCTTACCTCAGGAGCAGGAAGAATCCTGGAGGAGCCAGATTTAAAGGGACGGATTCTTTCAACAGAATCAGCAATGACTGGAAGTTTTCCTGCATGTCGGATGGGGAGAGCCTAGAAATGAGAAAGGAAAGGGCAGTGTAAAGCCGGCCATGCAGCAGAGAACGGTCAGCTAAACCGTCGTTCGTCAGACAGCTGTCTCTCCAGACTTCCCCATACTCATGAACGCTCGGCCAAGATGAGTGTTCATCAGACAGACTCCTCTGCCATCGGCTTATCCCCCCTGAAAACAAACGGGTCAGATCCTTCTCTTCCCTGGACAATTTTTTATATTACGGTACTCGCTTTTTAATTCCAGATAATAGCCTCACTGTCCCGATTGGGGCTCACAATAAAAATTCCCCATCAGTAGTGGGAGGAAAACTACACAAACACGGGGAGAACAGAAACTCCTTGCAGATGCTGTACTTCGTGGGATTTAAACCCAGGAATCCAGTGCTGCAAAGCAACAGTGCTAACCACTGAGCCACCGTGCCGCCCGCTGTACAGTGCTAACCACTGAGCCACCGTGCCGCCCGCTGTACAGTGCTAACCACTGAGCCACCGTGCCGCCCGCTGTACAGTGCTAACCACTGAGCCACCGTGCCGCCCGCTGTACAGTGCTAACCACTGAACCACCGTGCCGCCCGCTGTACAGTGCTAACCACTGAGCCACCGTGCTGTCCGCTGTACAGTGCTAACCACTGAGCCACCGGCTGTACAGTGCTAACCACTGAACCACCGTGTCACCCGCTGTACAGTGCTAACCACTGAGCCACCGTGCTGTCCGCTGTACAGTGCTAACCACTGAACCACCGTGCCGCCCGCTGTACAGTGCTAACCACTGAGCCACCGTGCCGTCCGCTGTACAGTGCTAACCACTGAGCCACCGTGCCGCCCGCTGTACAGTGCTAACCACTGAGCCACCGTGCCGCCCGCTGTACAGTGCTAACCACTGAGCCACCGTGCCGCCCGCTGTACAGTGCTAACCACTGAGCCACCGTGCCGTCCGCTGTACAGTGCTAACCACTGAGCCGTATTTGGGACAAGGCAGCCAAATCCTCCATTTGCACATTATATAAAGAGAATCAATCAATATAAGATCGATCTCCTAAGGAAACAGAACACTCCTCCCTCTGACCAGAACTTATTACATGGAATGGCGGATATTCTCAGCATGGAACACTGACAGCTCTAATGAATGCGACAGACTTGATGCTCTGAGGGCTCCCTGGGACGATTTCTGGGCTCAAAACAATATCTAGGACCTTTTTGGATTACTGAACCCTTTTCCCACCCATTAATGTACGTGTCCTGTCTTCTGTTTGTCAATTGTTAAGTAACAAATGTGAATTTAATAAGCAGATGTGGATTGGTTCATTATGGCATCAGGTGTAACTTATATTCTAAGTTTTTTTTTATATGGAACTTAAGTCTTTTATTGTTTTAGTTTGCAATATGTTATGATGCCCATAGAGAGAAACGTTTTAGATCAGTTAAACTCTAATGTTCCCCCATCCTCATCGAATCTTTTTTTTTGTCTATTTTGATTGTTAAAAATCTGAATTTTCTGATTGATAAAAATGTATAAAACTTAATAAAAAATTAATTATAAAAAGAAAGAAATTGGTTGGTTTGGCTGACTTTAATCCAATGTATGTGAGGACCTTAAAGACTAAACGTCGTTTTAACTATTTAAAGTGAAAATAAGGAACTTGGTAATCTATCTTTTCGCATGCGGCAGTAATGGGGATGACTCTAATAGATGTTTGTCTTCCAATTAAAATGATAGCTTCTTTGTAGAGATCTGATGTGTGAGTCTTGAAAAATCTAGTAAAATCAGCTATACGGAAATCAGACCAAAAGTGCATTAAGGGTGTGAAGAAGCCGTTCAAAGTGCATTGACACGCATATTGCTGCTATAGTCGTTTTCCCATGACCGGAACATTTTTTATTTTTCAGTCCGTGTGAGCTCGTCAGCTGAAAATAATAATAATAATAATAATAATATATATGAGCTTTTTTTGTACGGCCGGCCGATGTGGACAGCGGAGCCTGTGCGTAGATGACAATAAAGACACAATCGCCACCTACAGGCTATACGTGTGTACTGCACATCACGCACAGATCTGCGGAGGTGGCAATAAAGCGAGGACCCGCGGTCAGGCATGGCCACTAAACACCCCACAACGCCCACCTCTGTATAAACGCAAAGCTGAACTGGAGCATCGGGATGTCGACCAGTGACGTCTTCTAGAGAAATCGGAGAAGAATCACAATTAGAAAACGATGGGAGATGTCATCCGAAACATGAAAGCGGATCCAAGTCCCGCCAGTACCTCGTCTCCTTTTATCTGAGGAGGCTTCTTCACCACCTCCTTCACAAGCTGCAAAATGGTGTCCGTCCTCAGCGTCTTCAGGGCGCACACCAGGTCGACCAGCGTCAGCTGCGACTCGCTGGGCACCGGGATGATCTGCAGGGAAGAATCAGACGCCGGTGACAATTATCGGACGGTCCGCTTGTTAGAGGGGACCCTGATTCACCCCTTAATAACCAGCTCATTTTTTTTCATTTTTCAAATTTTTATTTTATTACTTTTTTATTATTATTATTTAAATCCCAATGAGGGGCTACGAAGACTTCTTTATGGTGTAGTATCATATTAGGGGACACTTGTTCAGTTTTCACCCCAAATTTTCTGCAACTTTCCACGTTTCCTGGTCGTAAATTCCATTGCAAGAAAATACAGCATGATCGGAGTCTCTTAGGGTAACCCTTAATATGTGCTGACAGTCTTAAGTTTGGGGGCTGAGAGTACACAGGGGTCTCGCATTATCAGACAGCGTCACCAAGGCCGGATCAAAGGGTTAAGCCCCTCGTTAATCCAGTCAGGAACGGAGACCCCTCTGATCCCGGACATTAGAATAGAAAAATGTCCTAAAACACCAGCGTGGCGCACAGTGCAGGGTCTCACCTTGGCTTTACTCTGAGCCTTGTGGAATCTTTTCCTCTTCCACACGGCAGCGACAGCCGCAATGAGCTGCACCCCGAGATGAGCCGTCAGCGGGTTCAGAAAGTCCAAGATTTTCTGCTTCAGCGTCTGTAACGTAGAAGATAACGCCATCAAGATGCGGCCACATATGTCTGACACCGAGAGATCAGGAATATGGCTACAAATTAGGCTAGTTTCACATTTGCGTTAAAAAATGCAGGTGGTGCAAAAAACGAATGTAAACGTGTGCAAACGCTGCGTTTTTTACACGCATGCGTTTTTGCATGTAAAAAAAACGCGGCGTTTTGACGCGTTTACATGCGCTTTTTCCTGCGTTTGCGTTTTTGAAACGCATGATGAGAAGTGTGTGACAGCTGCCAATCATCAAAATCAACTAGAAAACTCACTATAAACAGAAATAGCTAGGGTTAGGATCCCTAGTAACCCTAGGGATCCTAACCCTAACCCTAGGGATCCTAACCCTAACCCTAGGGATCCTAAACCTAACCCTAGGGATCCTAACCCTAGACCTAACCCTAGGGGTTAGGGTCCTAACCCTTAGGGTTGGGGTCCCTAGGGTTAGAATTAGGATCCCTAGGGTTAGGGTTAGGATCCCTAGGGTTAGGGTTAGGATCTCTTTAGGGTTAGGGTTGGGGGGTGGCTTATCAGTGTGTATTCTTGTGTTTTTCTATTGAAACGCATGTGCTTAAAAACGCATGCGTTTACATAGACAGCAATACTTTTTTTGCAGCAAAAAAACGCCGCTAGAAATTACTACAGGTTGCATTTCCGCAACAAAACGCGAGCATAGAAACTACGCGTGCGTCAGCAAAACGCATGCAAAAAAACGCATGCGTTTTTAATGTTAAGTACAGAAAAAAAAACGCATGCTTTTTTTGCGCTAAAACGCAGCAGCAAAAAACGCAACTGTGAAACCAGCCATAGCTGTTCGCCTCTAACCCAACATGTGGACTAAATGATCTCCAATAATGATCCCTAAATCCTGGAGTCCTCTGCTCTGTGCCAGGTTCTCCCTGGAGCCGAGTGACGAGCGTCTCATGGGGCCAATCAGTGCCGTGTGCTGTACGGACGACGGACAAGACTAACACTGAGGCAGTGGACTCGTAAGACGGGAAAATGACCATCTATCTATGTATCTACCCTTCTCATATCCGCCTACTTCATGCATCTATCAATACACTGGATCTATCTGTAAAGAAACAAATATGCAGTGCTCCAATTCACATGTGCAAAAAGTGGGGTTCTGTATTACCCCATCGCAGTGCCTGCGTGCAAATCCGGAATATATCATAAGGAATATATCGTCAGTGTACATTAGGGAATAGGGACTGCTGCCATTGGAGTCACAGAATAAAATGTCATGTAGTTACAATTTGCTGGATTTTAGAAATCCTTTTTACTATTACTAATACTTCTTTTTGCACTTTTTTGAGTTTTCTAACAGCTCCTGCATATTAACAGCGCGCTCCTCCATAAGAGGCGATCGATCACACGCCTAGGCAGCCTTACGCTCAGAGATCTCGTCTCTTACTTTTGTGGTTTTGAAATAGACGGAGGACGAGCCTTTTCTTGTCCCCAGCAGATCGGAGGGCCTGCGCTCCCTCTCCTGCCTGCTAATGACGCTCCATAGCTGAGACAAGCTGTTAACGATGCGTGGCAGTTCCTCCAGGAGAGCGAGCCGGGCGTTCTTAAGATTAGACGGATCAGAAGAGGACGACTGCGGGCGAGAAATAGAATAACATATAATATTCTGTAACATTAAAAATCTGTTCGTTCTTGAGAATTTTTACGAAGAGGTAAAAGTGCACATTGGAATTTACGATGGGGAGAGAGGACACCCCTGTAACTCTGACATCCACCCGTCAAGTGTGTCTACGATATAAGAAATGTATAAACTGATGGCACCAAAAGAAAAATCAACCAGAAAGGATAGAACATACCTTCTTTGTGTGAGCGGGATGATCCAAGAGGCAGAAATGACCAATAGTGGTGAGTCCCTCCAGGAGGGTGAGGGGGTAATCTGGGGAAATGTTCTCTTTTTTGCAAGCCGAGCTGCTGGGAGAAATCCACCGTGAGATTTTCTCATTTACACGTTTTTGGATTCCATCCATCCACTTACCCCCTCCGTCAGTTCATACATTTATATACCCCTCTCTGTGCATCCATCCATTGAGGTCATTATTTTGTTTTCATGACCATGTGCTGTGAATGTACGGGCTCCTCTATAAATCTATGGAGTGGGTGTAAAGTTCCTGCAGTCCAGCAGAGTCAGCAAGGACCTCAAGAAGACAGACGACGTTAGTAACCACTTCTGTCTTCTCATTTGCAGCCGACCTCGCTCTATGCAATGAATACAGCTAGTGATCACGTCATTGTCAGGACCCCCAATATGGTGTTAACTGCTAGGTCTCATCGGTACCTGATCAGCTAAACCAGTGACTAACATCATTATAGTGGGCTTCTTTCCTCTGTAACTGGGGCCGCACGTGGATACCCGAGTTACAGTGGAAAATGGCAAAATAAAATCTTAAAAGTAACAAAACTTTGTAAATCTTTTAAGCCCTTTAATTATATGTAGATCAATGGGGGTCCCAGCGTTGAGAACCCCACTATTTGATTAAAATACTGCTCAGGAGGCAAAAAAAGCACAACTCTAGCCATGAGCAGAGGACAAATTAAACACAATGCTTGAAGGGGGCCCTCATGTTGGAGGGTTTTCCCAGCATGGTGTAGTTTGCTAGATCTTATCCGTTTCTGATCTGCGCTGACAGTGACAAATGTCCCTACAGTGGGCTGTTTTCCACTATAACCAGGGCTTCTACGGAGCCCCAGTTACAGTGACAGTGAAAAGTGGCCTAATAAAATATTGGACGCCTATAAACTCCATATTAAATCCTTTCTCCCGTTCCATACGCTTGTGTCTCCTGAGCTTCACATTTCTAAATGGTCCATTGAGAGAACAGAACCTCCACTGATCTGCATGGAGTTGATGGTAAAAAAAAAAAAAAAAATTTAAAAAAAAAAACAACAAAAGTGAAGTTGCTCTTTAAAAATAGAAAAAAAATTATAAAACAAAAAAAAAAGTTAAAAAAGAAATTACATCACCAAAGCCAAAACAAAGTCACCACACCACAAATTAAAAGTTGGGTCGATTAATGAATAAGTGTTTAAAATTGCTTAAAATAAGTGTCTAATCATTTACAGCTTGTGGGGTGAACGTACCTCATTTTGACTGATTCATTTTCATATTGCTTCACAAGTTCATCCAAATTCTTACATATCTGGGCCACGAATGGAGCGACGGTCAGTCCTAGAGATTTGCCAAAATAAGGCAAAGATGACGTGACCAAAGCCACCCATGGAGGGTGCATGCCGTAGCCGTACTCTGGGCGTAATGCCCTGACGACCGCGGACACAAACAATCCTTGTGAGGTTATGGCGTGTGACTGCACGTACTGCATGGCGTTAATAGACTGCTGAAAATTCTGCCCCCGATGCCATTCCTTAGATAGGTCTACCGGAGAATCCGGGTCTTCTTGTAATTGCCGCAAGTGATGCTCCAGGACGATCAAAACCTGAAGAAGCTTCAGCAGCTCAATCTGAAGAGGATGCTCGCTCCAGATCTGGTCTTGGCCAAAATTTATGACGCTCTCCTCGAACAAGCCGTCATCGGTCAGGTCTCTGTTGGCGCCGTGAGACACGAGCTCGTATTTCTTCTGACTCGTATACATGGAAGCCGACAAGGACAAAAGCACAAACTCCTGAACTTTGCATCTCTCTAGTAAGTGGTGGATGAAGTCCACGTTCTTCCCTTCCGAGTTCTTGGCTACGGCGGCCAGCTGTGATATCACCCTGATGAGGACTTCTACGCTTTTCACTTGTACGTCTCGATTGCCAAGCACGTCCCTGTGACTCACCTTCAGGTAGCACGGGTAATAAGAACGCAAAAAGCTTAGGCACAGGTACGTCAGGAGATCAATCAAAAGAGAATGAGGGCACACGGATGGCGACTGAGTCTGAAGCTTGCCGTAGAAGCTTTGCCCGACCAGAGCTTCTTGGTGGCGTGCCAGAAGGTTGTATATTAGGTTGAGGTGTGCGGTAGAGCTGGTGTCCATACTGGTGCTGGCGACGGCTTCAATAAACTCTTTAGGGTTGGTTTTTAGAACAGCCTCCAACACTGAGAAAGCATACAGCACCCTCTTAGAGTCGTAAGGCTGCAGATATAGGAGGATGTGCTTGAAAAGGGCTTCGATTAATTCTTCCTTTTCCTTCTGCTGCTTCAGAAGCTTGGATGTCCTGATGGCCTGAAGCTCCAGCTCTGCCTCGTCGTCACTAGAAAGCGACTCTGAGGTCTGCGTGACATCGGATTCTGTACGTACTAAGTGTAGCAACGCTGCAGGTCTAGCCACATCCATACAGGACATATTGGGCTGGCAAAAGGACCTAGAAGACCCCTGCCTGTCCATACTATCTCCGTTACTCCAGCGTTGGTCGTTACTTGAGTCTATGGAGCTGGGGTTAAAGGAAGACGTGTTTTCACTGGCACTTTGCCCCATGCTGGTGTCTGCAGATTCTGTGTGCTCACTGTCCTCCTTGTCATCGTCCTCGCAGAATGGAGGCACAGCGCACTCTGAAATGTGGTGATCGGTCAACTCATTTTTCATCTTCTCGGGATCCTTTTCCACCTCGGCCCAGATGGCCTCTCTGTCCACTGTGTTAAACTGAGGGAGATTCTCATCTGAATTACTCTCGGGATAGTCAGGACATGTTGCGCTGTCTTTCAAGGAAGATCTCTTCCGTCTGCACCAGTAGCTGATTTCTTCTGTATATAAAACAGGAACATACATAACGATGAAGAAATGGAAATATTGGCATGGACACAACTGTATATTATATGCACATCCATTCTGTTAATCTTCCTATCAGTGGAAAGCTACTGATCGAGTCCTGAAAATGGAGCTTCCTCAGGTCACCCTACCCAATCACGAGGGGTTTCACCAAATGGACCTAAAGCAACCAGCCAATTATAGGACACATTGCTTCCAAAGTAATCCCCTACGTATAATATAGGGGATGACTTACTGATCAGTTGGGTGTCCCACCGCTGGAATGAATGACGTAAAGGTGCATTTGATCTTCTTGGAAAACTGAAAGCCCCAGAGGTCGGACCACCAAGTTATCTTATAGATAGGCAATGACTTTTAATTTTGAGAAAACTCTTTTAAGGGGTTTATATTATCACCCCGAGAAAAGTAATAGTAGGGAAGTGGTAAGTGGTCCTGTGGGCCGGCATGTGAAGATAAACAACGTTTATCACTTATCCACAAGATGATTGTTGGGGGTCCGACTGCTGAGACACCAAACAATCCTCCTGAGAATGACGGTTTCAAAGACCCCCGTGTGAACGAGGTAGTGGAGAACAGATGTGACCATCAGCACTATTGGCCGTGAAAGAAGCTGTGGTCGGACATCGTTATTACTGCTCCATTCACACTGGGGACTTTGTGACCCACGTTCTTAGAATCAATGGAGGGTCTCAGTAATTGATATGTTGTTTACGGAGAACCGTTTTAAGAATCTTAACCGGTGCAGTCCTTGATGGCTAGGAGGTGGCCCCTCTAATATCGGAACGTGCCCTAATAAAGTAGTGAAAACAGGAGTCTCCACCGTGATGTAAACCAGTATGTCAGCCCTATATATCAGCGAGGACAGTATGGCCGACGCGGAGTGATAAGCGTCTGTCGTACCTGAGGAGTTTTTCTGCTTAATGCTCTGAATGGACGTCCTTTGGGTCTTAGGATGCAGCAGAAGTAACAGGACGGGTTCTAGGATCCTGGCGACATCATTTAAAGAGAGCGCCCGTACCAACCAGCCCTGAGCGGCGGCACCGATGGCTCCATCCGCGCAGTTCAGACTGTCCAGAACCACAAAGAGAGACCTGCAGAACACAAAGGATGAATAACGCATCAGATAAAAGAGTGGAGAGTCACAGCCGCCATGTCTGTAAGGCAAAAATATCTCCGTCACCTGTCGAAGGATCTGTTATGGGATGTCACACGGCTGCCTTGTATCTCCCTGGTCAGGTGCCAGATCACAGAGAAGCGGAACAGCGCCTCCAGTCTGATCACCTGCAAAGTACGAGACATGTTGGACTGTGGGATCCAGAATCCACGCTTAAGGCCTCATTCACGCCTCCATTTTTTTTTTTTTTAAATATGAGAAGACACGGATCCCTTTACATCAGCGAGCTGGATTAGATATTTGGCTATTTTTGAACAGTAGATCCAAAGGGGCAACAATTATTCTCCTGCCCAAAAAACAGACAGCACAGAGATGGCGTCCGAGCGATATCCGGCTTTATTACAGACCCATTGACTTGCATTGATACACGACTCAAACCAAAGATGTGGCCATTTTTTTAATCCTTTTATTGGACACTCGGTCCGAAAAAAAAAATAAAAGACAAGAATGGCACCATGGATCCAAAAAACACACAGGTAGAACATGTGCCTGAAAAATGGACGTCTGTATGAAGAGCACAACAGCTGTGATTGACGGCCGCATTCTCTAATGAGCGGCCGGGATCAAAGCAAACGTACTGCCTCATTCAGGGGTAGGCAATTATTGGCCTCCTACGAGACTTGTGGGGGCCAAATACATGAGTGTCCCCCCGGCCTCACCTTATCATTATCCAGCAGCGTCTGGCAGATGATCTCCTCGCAGATATTGGCGGACGGAGCCAGGCAGTGCAGCCTGTAGAACAGCTCCACGCAGGTGATGTGATGTTCTCTGGTCTCCATGTTCAGCTGGTTCCACAGCACATGAGCCACCCTCTGGGGTACAACAGAGGCCAGACCGGCTCTTTAACATCTATTTTAGGTCATATATTCACTTTGTGCATTTTGATACATTTTTCTTTATTGTTATGAAAAGATAAAAGCACCTTTGCAAATAGTTTGGGTTAAAAACCCGCTACCGTTTTATGTCCGCAGCTCCACAATGTATCGCCATAGTCACCACCAAACGGAAAGACATGTTTTTTTTGGGGGATAAACGAATGATTAGTTGCAAATAAAAGACTTTCACTGAATCTTAAGACTTACAGGGTAAAAGTCTGTCTTCTCTGCTATAAGTTTGAGGACTCCCGGAGGGACGGGTGGAACGGTGACCATCTGCAACTTTCCAAACACCTCGCTGTAGCCGGCCATTTTTGAGCGCTTTATTCGGTCTTCCATGACCAGCGAGAGGGACTGCGAGTGATTCACGACTTCCAAAAGGGTGGAAATGGCAACGTTCTGAATGTAGCAATCCTTCACGCAGCAGCAGACCGTCATTAGGGACTTGAACCACAGCGGGAACCCGGCATCACCAGACCCTGGTAGTACAAATGCAAGTGTCACCAAATCTCCTAAATAATAGGGTCAGGGCTGGTAATAAGCACACGTCTAGTACCAAATTCAGATTCATGTCGTTTTCTTCTCGGTTCACATCCAAAGAGAAAGAAAAGAAGATCTGAATATTGCCTATCAGTTCTCTGCAGTCATGTGACCTGCACAACTAAACTCCCTTAGTCCACTGTCCTGTAGAATCCACTGTCCTGTAGAATCCGGCAGAATGATACATTTAGTTTCTGGAAACAGTAAACCAGGGTTTAGCTGGGTTACAAGAAAAGGAAATCTTTTGATGTCTCAAGGTAGCAGTGACCACAGCGATTTCCAACTCTATATGTAAAATTAAACTGGGAAATGTTGTAAATATGTCAGGAAGAAGTGGAGTGTTCCTTTAAGCCAAAAGGTAAATTTTTATTTTTTTTGCTTTCATATTATGTTTTTTTTTCCCCTCCCCTTCATATAAGAGCCATAACTTTTTTTTAAAATTTTTATGACAAATTTATAATTTTTAAAAAAATTTTTTTTAACAGGACGAACTGTGGTTTTGAATGACACCATTAAGTTCGTCAATAAATGTAATTAAAAAAAAGTGGAGAAAAACAATTCCAAGTGAAAAAAAAAATGGAACAGCACACTTTTCAGACAAGTGGGTGCAACGGCTTTCCGCCAAAAAAATCTGTATGCTTGTCAACTTTATAGGAAGGAAAAATGTGAAGCAGCACTATAAAGGCTTGATAAAGGCTCAGTGTGAGCCGAAACGTCGTCACGCCATGTGGGCCTAATAAAGTCCACCTTATTCTTTAAGAAATCTTTGAAGTTCTGCTTCACATTTTTCCTTTATATGTATGTACACACTGAAATGCCACTGTCAGATTGATAGCAGCAATTAAGTGATTAAAGAGCAGAGATCAGAGCTCGCTCTGATCGCTGCTGATGGAGGCAGGTGCCGGCTGTATAACACTACAGGCACCTGCACCACAAGGCAATAGTAGGAGGAATGAAATATGTCACGTGACAGGGAATTCTGACTGCTGTCCTCTTACCGGGCACTTGGACCAGGGATGAGTATATCTGTTCCATCTCTTCTTCTGACAGATAGACCGGGAAGGTGGCGCAATCCAGCAGGAAGTGACAGGCGGCAGCAAAGGCCTCCCGGCAGTCTTCAGACATCTGGCCCATGTTCTGGATGTAGCGGTCAATGTCCCACTCCTCGTCTGACCCTTTATTACCTCTCTTACTGGGGCCGTGGGATGGAGAATGCTCCACCTTATCGCTCTTCAGTTTCGATACCGGAAGCCGCGGAGTGAAGAAATCCGTCAGCATCTGCTTGAACTGCGGCGCGGTGATCGGCTTGGGTTCCCAGTGCCCCTTCCTCTTCACGGATTCCTCTTTATTGTGGGAGCTGATCCCGTTGCTCAGTTGTAAGCCGAACAGATGTCTGCTGGCAAAGTTGGCCACCAGGTCCTGTATGCAGTGCAGGGTCTTCTGGACGCTGCCTCCCTTCTTCCAGACGTCATCCTTTTCTGGGCACACTTTGGGCATACGGAGATATCCGGACAGCTCCGGGGATGAGGCGCTCAGGCCAATTCCGCTGTCTTCGGATTTTAAGGGAGGGAATATCGGATCTTCTCCCACCTCCACCTCGGTTTCATCGCTGCTTTTATGTTTCAGTGACTCTTTGGATGGACTCTGTCAACAAAAAAAAAAAAGAGTATAGATGCACATGATCGGCTGCAGTGGTCACATGTATTACATTATTGTGCTGGGAGATCAGAGGAGCGGTTCCTGGAGGACTATAGGCAGGCAAAAAAAACAAAAAGGCACAGATCACGTGCAATTGATTTTAATGCACAGTGGCCCATTATAATAAGTAAGAGTGACTCCATTAGAACAGATTACTTACACTGTCCGGGCTCACGGGGTCCATGTCCAGGTACGCCGGAGGCATCTGCACCTTACTGAGGACCTTGAAACACGTCTTCAGCGCCTGGGTCAGCTCCGGCAGGCTGAGCGCGTCCATGTTCTCCGATAGAGACTGAGCCATGTAGCTGAGCATCTGCGGTAGGTACTGAGTCTGGACTTCAGAGTAGAGTTCCTGATCGTTAAAAATTAAATTCATCACCGTACAGGAATAAAACATCTAAGATTAAATATATCACATGAACTCTGGAGTCCAAAACTGAGGTTTGTTGCTACCGTTGTGTTTAGTGGACTGCAAGGGGAGTGGGTTTTGAAAATCGTATCCAGTATATCCATGTATAATATATAATTTACCCACAAAACTTGAAATAAACTTTAAAGGGGAACTGACAGTTGCAGTAAAAATATATATTATTTCGCCTGTTGTAAAAGCCGCTGTTCTCCTGAATCCGGCGAGGTTTTTCTTTTATTCCTGCTCCTCTCCGTTCCGGAGATATGGCCTCTTCTTCCCTGTATGTAAATCAAGTCTTGTCTGTTAAGTGGGCGTGGTCCTCAACTCCTCTCTGTGGGAGTCTTCATCATGACCCCGCCCACAGTGCTAGAAAGACCAGATTTATGTACAGTGAAGAGGAGGCCGTATCTCAGGAACGGAGAGGCGCAGGAACAAAAGAGAAACAGCGCCGGATTCAGGAGAACAGCAGCATTTACAACCGGTAAAAAAAGACATTATCTGCAAGTGACAGGTCCCCTTTAAATCGTCTGACTCTTACCAGAGGAATGACATCAAGAAGGAAGACCAGGAGAGTGCAGATCTCAGACACACTGGGAGCTCGTCCCACGTACTTAGGGTTACTGGTATCCCCAAGTTTTCTGTGATAAAAGAGTTAAAAAATGTTAAAGCATTCTCCATTTTATACAAAGATCTTGCTTTCAACAGCGGCCTAGGACAATAATGACATTGGTATGGGTGGAACTACAGACACACACCTGAAGCTTTGCTCAAAGCACACAGTCATGTAATCCCACAGGAAGTCCGAGCTCAGCGAGGTGATGAGGAGGTTCACTGTTTTCACGATTTCTGAGGCAGTTTTATTTTCTTTAATTGCACTGGAATACAGATAACATCGGGGGACATGTATCAAAAATAGTGCACAGGAAAATGGAGCAGTTGCATCTTTCATTTTTTTCTGATTAAATGTGATGACATGTAATAGACGCACTGGCAGTAATTGACTCCTCATAATGTAAAAAATAGTTTTCCCAGACTCCATTAAATTGAGTTGAGTTCATGAAACTGCCCCATATAGAGGTGCAGCTCTGCTGGAAAAGTATGGCTTTTAAAAATTGGGAAACCAATGCTTGGTATGTGCAGTCAGTGACCCATACAGAATAATGTGTGTGGTTCTGGCACATACAGTTACAGACTGTCAGTAGTTACCATCATACTGATAGAAAGTAGAAAACAAAGATATCAGATATATTATACTCCTGCAGAATGTAGTGCCTGACCCCGACGCGCGTTTCGGCGAATATGTTCCAGATATCCATTCTATATATCCCGGTGCAAGTGCACACTCGCGTAACCAGCATGGCTGGCCTTCTCCTCTGGTGTATCTATCTGGCTGACACTCCGGTCATATGTCCCGGATCGTGCCCATGGTGGTTCACGTTCACGTGACTGTTTGGGCAGCGACCTGGGTCCTGTGACCGGACCGTCACCCTTAACTCGCCTGAGGGATGACTCCACCCGTTTTGTCACTGCAACGTGCACCTAATCTCACTGTGGGTTCACCTTATAGACATTCAAGGTCTAATATCATTGGTTAAGAGAATGCTAGGAGGGATTTCTACCTTCAGGTGGGCCCTTTTATAATTATTATGAGCTCTATCTAAACTATCCTCATCTGGCTAATATCACTCATTTTTAGATTTTTTATTTGCTATGATGTGATTGGATATGATACGATATAAAGAGGTGGCCCTGTAGGTGTGATGCCACCCCCAGAAGGAGGCTATTCAGGGAAACGCGCGTCGGGGTCTGGCACTACACTGTGTAAGAGGCAATTATCAATATATCTGATATCTTTGGGTCTTCTACTTTCTACCAGTATGATGGTAACTACTGACAGTCTAACTGTATATGCCAGAACCACACACATTATTCTGCATGGGTCACTTGACTACACATAACTTATTGACATGTATAGATCCTGGTAACACAGATCAGTTCTGTTGCTCTCCGTGTCCTGAGGCCATGTAAATACATTTATGTCCATTTTTTAGCCCCCACCTGTTTTCTTAAATTGTATAAAGTGTGTGTCATTTTGTAATAAAGATTTGGTCCCATGTAAATACTTTTGTCTCTAGTAAACTTCCGCTAACAATTCTGTGTATTCTTGTCTGCTCTCTTCTGTTTCAGAGGTCTGTCAGTGACTAATGTCACTGTTGCCTTTTAGTGGTGACTATGGATGCTTTGGTAACATGCAAAATAAAAAAAAATAAAAAACAACTGCCCTATATTACTTTTGTAATAGCATATATACACACACATAATATAAAATAAAGGAAAATAAAAAAAAAATTAAACAAAAAAAATTTGAAAAAACAAACAAAAACCAAACTATACAGAACATCTCAAAATGGCTAAAAACATGTCAAAAAAGCAAACTGTATGAAAACTTTATTTTAAAACAGTATGCAACACCAAAAGTCGGTTGTCCAAAAAACAACAAACAAAAACAATAATTATTCCAGGTATTTTATCCAGCTTTGGTTTTAGCGGCTCAATTTCTAGTTCTCAACAAAAAGATAGCTGAGTGATTTACTCATTTCGATAGCTAAGCCAGCCCCCTTCTTTTACGGCTGGTTCATATATGGAGGGGGGCTGGCTTAGCTCTCTGGTGCTGGACACAGAAATGTTCTATATTAATAAGTTAAATATTTATAAGTTTATTTATGAATACTTTTTAGTTAACTTTGGAGATAAACCAAGAAGAATGATGAGGAGCTGGATACATAAAGGACCATATTAGCAGCCGCGGGTCACCGCTGCGGCCGCACATAATACACAGACAGCGTGATTTTGGCGATTCTCTAGGTGGCCAGTAATACCTTATGAGCTGGCTGCCAGTCTGGGCGTAGCTCAGCTTTATGTCTGTCCCCAGGGCATCTCTGCAGTAGGCATAGAAAGCTCGGATCACTTCCAGGAATAAATCTCCCACCAGCGGAGGACCTGCGGGGATACAACATATCGCCTCATCACACATAATGCACCAGCGGTCCTGAGAAGGAAGGGGCCTGGGGGGTGAGTATAGCTTTGCCGCGCCCACCAATCACCTGACTGAAGAGCCGCGAAGCACAGAAGGTGGCACAGTGCCGTACGGTGTGTAGTGGCCGTGAGTGGTACTACAAGTGCAGTACCATTCACGGCCACTATAAGAATTACGGCGCTGTTCCACATCAATTCATTCAATCATCTGCTGGAGGATAAGATATCAAATTTGATATCAATATTAAAGTTCTATGGTGGATGATTATCGAAGAGTCAGACAAAGGGAAAAAAAAAGATGAAATAATGGAGGCCGGCCATAACATCTATGTGAGCACAGCTTGTTTCCGTATTTGCACATACAGAGTTTTGCGCCTTCTTTTCTATCATGGGGGGGTAAATAGTGACATCGTTCCCACAGGAGTACTTTTATTTCACGGCCACTCACATTACCTATCTCTGGCTTGTCCAGAAGGCTGATGAGGATCCGGAAAGGCTTCAGATAGACTTGCAGGCCTTGTTCGGAGTCGGAATACAGGAGATTCTGGTGTAAAATCTGCATTAGGGCCTGAAGAAAGACAAAAAGAGACATTAATATTATACAGCATGTTAGGGCACGGCTCATTCCTCCTGTACGTGATTATTTCTGCTATATTTTATCGATACAAGCACCATTAATCTCTCTATAGAAACAATATTGAAAGCGTTATCATATCGCAGTGCTGTTCCATATTTCTCCACCAGGGGGAGCCCTAAACAAGAAAATAAATGGCCAAAAAAATAAATGGAATGTGGATTATAAAATATTGGAATTTTATGGTTTTCTGAACTCCGGGGTGTCAGGAAAAATGAAAATCATTTTACTTATTTTCATCTAAAAATTTAAAGGTGTTTTCTCATCATCTTCGGTGGTTAAAAATTGCCCAGCCACAAGCTGTAATTCGCAGGGGAACCTGCAACCGATCACTTTTGCTACAGCTCCCCCGCAGGAGACATAAGGCATTACATGGTTCCTACTGAAATGAATGTAGTAATTGATGCAGTGCACCCTTAGGAATAAAAGATCCCCAACGCTTTTATTTTCTCCAGTCTGGCTCCTGACCAGGGGACCCCTCTAATACTCAGAGGTCTCGCCTGTAAAAAGAATGAAGGTACCCTTACAATCGTAGGTGTGGTAAGCGGCACTCCCTGCTCCATGGTCTGTGTCGCACCTACCTTGACTAATAAATCTTTGGAGTATTTCGCAAAAAAGCAGGAGCCGTATTCTTCTTCCCCTGATTTGGCTTTCAGCTCCGGAGCCACAATGCTGCCTTTTATATCAGACCCTGAAAAGGAAAACAATAAAAAGTTCAAAAAGGGATATTCCGATCTCCAAGATCTTATCCCAATATGTGGTTGGTGTATTAATAATAATATTAGCAAATAACTCCAATTACAAATGTGGTATAGTTCTTCTGATTCGCTATGACGCTTAACCCACGTGAATTGCAGTAACTATGGTTACAACCAATCATATAGTGACACTTAATGGTCGTAACTACGGATACCTAAGCTACTGCAATGCCCTGCACATGAAGTGACATAGCGAATCAGAAGAACTATACTACATTTCTAATTGGAGATATTTACTAATATTATTAAACCTACTACATACTGGGAGATGATCTTATAGATGGGATGGTTTTGTTCACAACAGAAGCGCTGATTATGGAGTCACCGGCTCCTCTATCACTCCTCAACCCTTGGAAGCAGTCATCCACTGAGCATTTGGAGGAGCGCCCCTCTTGTCCATTGGCGGTATCTGGTACTGCAGTATTTAGGGAAAGGGAAATTCACAGAAAAACTGGCACAGGCCATGAACAAAATTGGCGCTGTGGACAAATCCTTTGAGCCCCTAATTAGTTGCTCTGTGATCTATATTTTCTATGTCTGTGCAGGGAAGAAGCGCCGGATTACAGGACGTTCTGGAATATCAGGTACCGTTAGTTAAAAAAACAACAACCATACTTTCATACTTCACTATCAAGTATCATGTACTGTGATGTATCATGTACAGCAGAGGTCGGGAAGGGGTTAAGAGGGTAAGGGACTGCAATGTTTGCATTTAGGGTGGGGGCAATAAAGTTCCAAGGTTGACAAGTTAATTAGAAGAGTAAACTAGACTGCTGTACTCTATACCAGCACACTGAGACTATCGCTCACAATATGCTTTCCTCCCCCTCCCCGGGTCCATCGCAGAGTCTCTGTCCCTGCTCCGAGTCTCTGTAATTGTCCGCTTTGCTGACACAGTTGACGGCACGGGCTGAGCTCCCGGATTGGCTGCAGCGCTGTGGATGCTGTGCCTGTGCTGCAGACAATTACACACATCGGGAGCAGCGGCCGAGATTCGGAAGGCCTTACTCCCCCTCCCCGGGTCCATCACTGGGTCTCTGTCGCTGCTCCGAGTCTCTGTTATTGTCCGCTTTGCTGACACAGCTGACGGCACGGGCTGAGCTCCCGGATTGGCTGCAGCGCTGTGGATGCGGTGTCTGCGCTGCAGACAATTACACACATCGGGAGCAGCAGCCGAGATTCGGAAGGCTTTACTCCCCCTCCCCGGGTCCATCACTGGGTCTCTGTCCCTGCTCCGAGTCTCTGCTATTGTCCGCTTTGCTGACACAGTTGACGGCACGGGCTGAGCTCCCGGATTGGCTGCAGCGCTGTGGATGCGGTGTCTGCGCTGCAGACAATTACACACATCGGGAGCAGCGGCCGAGATTTGGAAGGCTTTCCTCTCCCTCCCCGGGTCCATCACTGAGTCTCTGTCCCTGCTCCGAGTCTCTGTTATTGTCCGCTTTGCTGACACAGTTGACGGCACGGGCTGAGCTCCCGGATTGGCTGCAGCGCTGTGGATGCGGTGTCTGCGCTGCAGACAATTATACACATCAGGAGCAGCGGCCGAGATTCGGAAGGCTTTCCTCTCCCTCCCCGGGTCCATCACTGAGTCTCTGTCCCTGCTCCGAGTCTCTGTTATTGTCCGCTTTGCTGACACAGTTGACGGCACGGGCTGAGCTCCCGGATTGGCTGCAGCGCTGTGGATGTGGTGTCTGCGCTGCAGACAATTACACACATCGGGAGCAGAAGTCGAGATTCCCAAAAGTAAAGAACAATTTTTTTTTTCTTTTTGTAAAATTGGAAAAACCTTTTAAGATAAGATATGCATTACAGCTGCAGTGCAACCGCTAATTCCTACGGTGGGTTAGAAAAACATGGCTGCTTTCTTACAGCGCCCCCTCTATTTACAGGCTGTGTGCGGTACTGCAGCTCAGCCAGTGCTATCATTTATACTATGACTTTTGGCATCAGAGTCCATAACCGGAGGGGCAACCAAAAGAAAGGAAAAATATGTGATACAGAATAAGGGATGCAACTGACCTGCACCTCCATGGCCCAGAGGGACCGAAACAGAGAACACAAAATAAGACAAAAATCATTTCTGTCCACGATCAGTCAGACACAAAGGTATAAAAAAAAATGTACAACAAACACTACAAGGAGGAAGGAGCCGCGCAGGGAGGGATTATACAGAAAAACCGTGCGGCCAGAATCCACCGTAGTCCGGACAATGGGCGCAATGGTGAACGCTCCACACAACCCCAAGAATCGTGACGGCCGCCGCACCGGCCAAACTAGGAACAGCCCCCCTGCAGTCATCAGCCGGCTGTGCACCCTCCGCCTCATGTTTCGCTCACGCTTCTCCATTTTGTATTATTTTGGGGATATTTTGGTTTCAGTAAATCTGAGCCAAGCAGATGTTGTAACCTACCGAGTAACCAGGCATATAACCGTCTGTTGAGCGACATGTCTCGTCTCAGCACAGTCTGGATGGCGCAGGAGAGGATGTGAATGACGTCTGTCCGAAGCAGCGACATGGGGCAATCCCCAGAATCCTGCGCAGAAAAGTCACAAAAGCCTCACACTGACCACAAAGTACAAAAGATGTGTTTCTTTCATATATAGACTTGTCATTCTTGTATACTCCAGAGCTGCACTCACTATTCTGCTGGTGCAGTCACTGTATACATACATTACTGATCCTGAGTTACATCCTGTATTATACTCCAGAGCTGCACTCACTATTCTGCTGGTGCAGTCACTGTGCACATACATTACATTACTGATCCTGAGTTACATCCTGCATTATACCCCAGAGCTGCACTCACTATTCTGCTGGTGCAGTCACTGTGTACATACATTACATTACTGATCCTTAGTTACATCCTGTATTATACTCCAGAGCTGCACTCACTATTCTGCTGGTGCAGTCACTGTGTACATACATTACATTACTGATCCTGAGTTACATCCTGTATTATACTCCAGAGCTGCACTCACTATTCTGCTGGTGCTGTCACTGTGTACATACATTACATTACTGATCCTGTGTTACATCCTGTATTATACCCCAGAGCTGCACTCACTATTCTGCTGGTGCAGTCACTGTGTACATACATTACATTACTGATCCTGAGTTACATCCTGTATTATACTCCAGAGCTGCACCCACTATTCTGCTGGTGCAGTCACTGTGTACATACATTACTGATCCTGAGTTACATCCTGTATTATACTCCAGAGCTGCACTCACTATTCTGCTGGTGCAGTCACTGTGTACATACATTACATTACTGATCCTGAGTTACATCCTATATTATACTCCAGAGCTGCACCCACTATTCTGCTGGTGCAGTCACTGTGTACATACATTACATTACTGATCCTTAGTTACATCCTGTATTATACTCCAGAGATGCACTCACTATTCTGCTGGTGCAGTCACTGTGCACATACATTACATTACTGATCCTGAGTTACATCCTGCATTATACCCCAGAGCTGCACTCACTATTCTGCTGGTGCAGTCACTGTGTACATACATTACATTACTGATCCTGAGTTACATCCTGTATTATACCCAGAGCTGCACTCACTATTCTGCTGGTGCAGTCACTGTGTACATACATTACATTACTGATCCTGAGTTACATCCTGTATTATACTCCAGAGCTGCACTCACTATTCTGCTGGTGCAGTCACTGTGTACATACATTACATTACTGATCCTGTGTTACATCCTGTATTATACTCCAGAGCTGCACTCACTATTCTGCTGGTGGAGTCACTGTGTACATACATTACATTACTGATCCTGAGTTACATCCTGTATTGTACTCCAGAGCTGCACTCACTATTCTGCTGATGCAGTCACTGTGTACATACATTACATTACTGATCCTGAGTTACATCCTGTATTATACTCCAGAGCTGAACTCACTATTCTGCTGGTGCAGTCACTGTGTACATACATTACATTACTGATCCTGAGTTACATCGTGTATTATACTCCAGAGCTGCACTCACTATTCTGCTGGTGTAGTCACTGTGTACATACATTACATTACTGATCCTGAGTTACATCCTGTATTATACTCCAGAGCTGCACTCACTATTCTGCTGGTGCAGTCACTGTGTACATACATTACTGATCCTGAGTTACATCCTGTATTATACCCCAGAGCTGCACTCACTATTCTGCTGGTGCAGTCACTGTGTACAGACATTACTGATCCTGAGCTACATCCTGTATTATACTCCAGAGCTGCACTCACTATTCTGCTGGTGCAGTCACTGTGTACATACATTACATTACTGATCCTGAGTTACATCCTGTATTATACCCCAGAGCTGCACTCACTATTCTGCTGGTGCAGTCACTGTGTACATACATTACATTACTGATCCTGAGTTACATCCTGTATTATACCCCAGAGCTGCACTCACTATTCTGCTGGTGCAGTCACTGTGTACATACATTACTGATCCTGAGTTACATCCTGTATTATACCCCAGAGCTGCACTCACTATTCTGCTGGTGCAGTCACTGTGCACATACATTACATTACTGATCCTGAGTTACATCCTGCATTATACCCCAGAGCTGCACTCACTATTCTGCTGGTGCAGTCACTGTGCACATACATTACATTACTGATCCTGAGTTACCTCCTGCATTATACCCCAGAGCTGCACTCACTATTCTGCTGGTGCAGTCACTGTGTACATACATTACATTACTGATCCTGAGTTACATCCTGCATTATACCCCAGAGCTGCACTCACTATTCTGCTGGTGCAGTCACTGTGTACATACATTACATTACTGATCCTGAGCTACCTCCTGCATTATACTCCAGAGCTGCACTCACTATTCTGCTGGTGCAGACACTGTGTACATACATTACATTACTGATCCTGAGTTACATCCTGCATTATACCCCAGAGCTGCACTCACTATTCTGCTGGTGCAGTCACTGTGTACATACATTACATTACTGATCCTGAGTTACATCCTGTATTATACCCCAGAGCTGCACTCACTATTCTGCTGGTGCAGTCACTGTGTACATACATTACATTACTGATCCTGAGTTACATCCTGTATTATACCCCAGAGCTGCACTCACTATTCTGCTGGTGCAGTCACTGTGTACATACATTACATTACTGATCCTGAGTTACATCCTGTATTATTCCCCAGAGCTGCACTCACTATTCTGCTGGTGCAGTCACTGTGTACATACATTACATTACTGATCCTGAGTTACATCCTGCATTATACCCCAGAGCTGCACTCACTATTCTGCTGGTGCAGTCACTGTGTACATACATTACATTACTGATCCTGAGCTACCTCCTGCATTATACTCCAGAGCTGCATCTACATTGGACACATCTACTACTTTACCAGGTACATTAATTCTTACCAAAAAGGGGAAGAAGAAAAGCAGCATTTCCAGTGTGTTCCTCTGAACGAGAACATTTGAGTCCATTACCGAGACACAGAGAGATTTTATCTGCGGAGAAAAGAGAAACGTGATCCTGTTGGAGTAAACTGATGTCAGCAAAAACACTAGAAATGAATGATCGGTTCCCGATTTACCCACGAGCTGTCGTGTTACATCCGGGCTGAAGAGAATGAGATTGGAAAACATTTCTTCCACAAACAGCGCCACCCCTGTCCACAGGATGTGTGTGGTATTGCAGCTCAGTTTTATTCAGCTGCAGAAAAGCTGATCAGCAATACCGGACCCTATCGGCAGACAGGTGCGGCGTTGTGTGCTGCTATGTATTCCTAATCCTGGACAACTACTTAAAAGGGTAAGACCCCATGGACCGGCTGTCCACACCCTGCCCCCGCGGTGACCAATGGCTGCATGATACTGTGGCAAAAAAATCTTTAACAATCATACATGTATTAGAGATGGAGTTCTGGTAGCAAACGGGTCTTCGGATCATAACTAGGTAGACCTGAGACTCCAATGTCCGGGAAAGCTGTCTGACAACCAGCAAAGTAGCTGAGAAACAGCGCCACTTTGTCTATAGGCTGTGACCGGTATTGCAGTTTGGTCCCATTTACTCACATACTGTATACAGCCCATATACAAGAGTCGAGCCGTTTTCTCTAATCCTGGCCATCAGAGGAGTGGTCTCATTAGAGGCCATTTCTTTCACAGTGTGTCCCCCAGTGCCCCCCATGTCTGGCTCCCGCCACCCCCAGCGTAATCAGCCGGAAGATGCCGACAAGCAGGTTTTTTTTCGCCTGCAGTCACGACATGGACTGTCTAAAAGGGGCTTTTCAGTTTTGGAAAATCTCTGTCCCGCCCATGCTGTGATTTATTTAAAACAGAAAAAAAGTACCTTACTCATCCTCCCCTGGTCTAGCGCCTACCGGTGCCTGCTACATTAACAGCGCTGCAGCCGATCCTCAAGCTCCGCTCTAGTTGACAACACAAGCTGTTCAGAGCCGCTGAGCTCATTGACTGACTGCAGCGCTGTGGATGTGAAGGCAATAGCAGAGTCGCTGGACCTGGGGAGTGTGAGTAAGGCACAGTATTTACAGAAATCGTTTCAATGAGAGAACCCTTTTATCTGCATGAAGCCTGGGTGTACCCGCAGTGGTTATGGCACATTTTAGGAAATGATTCTTATAGATTTGTGGTCTCCAACTAGCGGAGACTACAACTCTCATCATGGCCTTGCTGATAAAATACTCACAGCCAACTGCTTGTCGTTCCCGAGCATGGCGCTCTGCGCTTTAGCGGAGACGTCCCTGTTGATGTGACTGACGACAAACAGAGAAGCGGGGAGTCGGACGGAGCTGCTGACCAGGACGCTGCCCCATAGGGAGCTGTAGAAGACCTCCTGCCCGATCACCACGGACAGCTTCTGAAGCAAAGCGTCCGTCCTGGGGAAAAACAAAGGGACGACATTCAGATCTA
Organism: Ranitomeya imitator; assembly: GCF_032444005.1. Classification (NCBI taxonomy): domain Eukaryota; kingdom Metazoa; phylum Chordata; class Amphibia; order Anura; family Dendrobatidae; genus Ranitomeya; species Ranitomeya imitator. The sequence continues at coordinate 37,269,239 of NC_091284.1, forward strand.
AGTATTTCCTTTGTAACAGACAACGGAAAAAAAAACTATGGTCATACACTCACACAATACTTTTTTCTATCTTTTTTTTTTATCACGACAACACATAGCTCTGCATGAGAGCTGTATACACAAAACGATAGAAAAAAAAATGTGTGTGTTTTTCGTTGTACCTGTCGTAGATCTCAGATCCTTCTTCCAGGCCCGGCAGTAATCCAGTGATGAACGCCTGGAGACTGGGCAGCAGCGACCTCTGGAGAGGTAGGAAGTACGTTTCGTACAGACCTAGGAGCAGCGGCTTCACGGACATCGCTGCATGTGACAACAGCGGGAACAGACCTGAACTGTACACAGAAAAATATATATACATCATATATGGTATAAAGGGATCCAGAGACCCCCATTTACCCGATGGAGGGCAACAAATGGAAGAAGCATTTAAACAGCTGCCATTGAGCTCAGTACTAAAATCTGCATACAAAGAGCTCCCCCTAGTGGTGGCTGCGGGTAATCTGAATCTTAACGATTAAGGAACACAAACTTCACAGAGAATGTTACAAAAATAACCAAAGCAATTTCTCCCTCAATATCCTTTTTTTTACTAAAATTGAAAAATATAACAAGAAAATGTCTGTGCGTCTCAGAGGCTGAACTACATGTCCTCTCACTCCCCACGTCAATGTCCTGTGCGTGGCAGTAAGACAAGTGGCTGCAGCACATGCCTCCCCCCTCCGCCCTATGTGCAGTAAGACAAAAGCTGATTAAGCCCCCGCTAATTGGGTTTACATCAGCCAGGAGATGAAGGAGGAAGAGAGCCGCAGATTAACCCATGAGTTCTCCACTTTCAGGGTAATGCAGGAAATGATGCAGACTAACAAAAAGGACAACTATTTTCTTGTATAATTGACATATTCATTCCAGGGTTTAATGTTCCTTTAAGTCTATAGCTCTGTAAAGAGAAGCCGAGGACTTGATGCTTAGAAAATAAAGGGGTTGTGCAAGCTATCACCTATACACAGGATGGGTACGGATCGTTGGGAGTCCGACCGATGTGACCTACACCGATCAGCAGATTGGGGCTCTATTTACTACCTGGCGCTGAACACGGCTTTTATCGGCAGCCCCATAGAGAATGGATGCAGCGGAACGGCACTGACACGTCATTCTAACGGAATAAAAGTGCCCTGCCGACCATAAAACTCTACATTCTGCCGATAAGAGCGGATCCAAGCGGGCGGACCCCAACCAAACAGTAGTTTATCACATTTAGTGCGGGTAGGTAATAACCTGTTTTGGAGGAAAAAAAAAAATAAAAATTTGTTCCAGCTCCAAATAGTAAAATCCAAATTCCAAACTTTATTTAGCCAATGTAAAAACAACGGTGGACCTGTTTTCCCTGCTTACCCATTTAAGTCTTAAGGTCCCCATGCTCATTAGACTAATGTCGATATTGACAGGTTTGAACAACTGCCTAACATGTATGGGGACGCTGCTCGAATGATGATCGGGCGACATGTGCATCAAAGGGGCAGCATGAAAACAAAGGTGCTGCACAGAGGGCAGCATGAAAACAAAGGTGCTGCACAGAGGGCAGCATGAAAACAAAGGTGCTGCACAGAGGGAGGTATAGAAAAAGGTGCTGCATAGAGGGCAGCATAGAAAAAGGTGCTGCATAGAGGGCAGCATAGAAAAAGGTGCTGCACAGAGGGCATGAAAACAAAGGTGCTGCACAGAGGGCAGCATAGAAAAAGGTGCTGCACAGGATTGCAGCAGGAAAACAAAGGTGCTGCACAGAGGGTAGCATGAAGACAAAGGTGCTGCACAGGGGGCAGCTTAGAAAAAGGTGCTGCACAGAGGGTAGCATGAAAACAAAGATGCTGCACAGAGGGTAGCATGAAAACAAAGATGCTGCACAGAGGGCATGAAAACAAAAATGCTGCACAGAAGACAGCATTAAAACAAAGGTGCTGCAAAGAGGGCATGAAAACAAAGATGCTGCACAGAAGACAGCATTAAAACAAAGGTGCTGCACAGAGGGCATGAAAACAAAGATGCTGCACAGAAGACAGCATTAAAACAAAGGTGCTGCACAGAGGGCATTAAAACAAAGGTGCTGCACAGAGGGCATGAAAACAAAGGTGCTGCACAGGGGGCAGATTGAAAACAAAGGTGCTGCACAGAGGGCATGAAAACGAAGGTGCTGCACAGAGGGCAGCATGAAAACAAAGGTGCTGCACAGAGGGCAGCATGAAAACAAAGGTGCTGCACAGAGGGAAGCATGAAAACAAAGGTACTGCACAGAAGACAGCATTAAAACAAAAGTGCTGCACAGATTTAAGCAAGATAATGAACGTTAAATAGGGTTACTTCTGAGCAGTGGTGGCATGACACATACAGGTATAGTCTATTTTGTAGAAGCTCTGAAAATCAGTTTTATTCAAAAACGTTATAGTTTTATCAAAGGGAAAAAAAATAGGTTACCTGTATAAGAAAAGGTCTCTGGACAGCCATTTTGTTCCAATGATCTTAAATATGATTTCATAAGTTTCGAGAGCTTTTAAATGAACCCCACTTGGCAGAGCTGGGTGTAGGCATTGTGCCAGTCTCTTACTAATGATCAGTCTCCTTGGTAATAAGCAGTACTTGAGATTACTCTGCAGAGCCTGGAATAAATAAGAATGAAAATAATGTTAGTGATACGACACGGACCAGATGTCCTCAGCCAAGGGCTGGTTATATAGAGAGCTGGTAACAAATAAGAAAAACCAAATATTCACATACCGTCCCTACTGCCCGGCTGTTCATCTTTTCAATTCCAGGATTGTTGGCCTGTCACCGCTGCAGCCAATCACTGGCTGCCGCAGTGACTGTTTTCTAGATTCAGGTAGATTTGTTTTTTTTTTAAATTTCTTAAATAAGTACTCCTTCTTACAATCAGCATATTATACAGCACTGTGTACTTACAATTGCTCATTTCGTCTTTCTACCAGCCATTTCTTCTCTTTCCCATTAGGTCTATGACACCACGTGGTTAATAACTGACTAGCTGAATCCTTGTAAGCTCTATGTAGAAACAGGAGGTCAATTTTCCCTGTATGACTCATGAGTCACTGCAAAAGTAGTCAAAGGCAGGAAAGAAGAGGGAGCAGCTGGGTCAGGAGCTGGAGAGGGGAATGATAAATGCAGGGACAAGAGACTTCCTGTTTCCACGTAGAGAAGGGAAAAGAGAAGAACTAATTGGGTACAACCGCAAAATGAGCAATTGTAAGTACACAGTGCTATGTAATATGCTGACTGCAATATATAAAGAGGATGAAAACTGATGGGAGGAGGAGGGCTTCTTTAATTGAAAGGGGTTTTCCCACTAAATGTACGATCCCAGAACAAGGAACCAAAAGTTTCATGTGTGAATGAAGCGGTAATGCGCATGCATGAGCATTGCTTCATTCACTTCTATTGGCCTTACGGAAAGGTTGTTGCGCATGCGCACTACCCCTCCGTTCCCATAAGAGGACTTTGAGATATTTGTTTCTGGGTTCGATTTGGATAACCGATTTTTCAAGGCTCAAGAAATTTAGGGAGTTCTTTGGTGAAAACGAGTTATCCAACTTACTGATCGGTGGGTGTCCATCCACTGTCCCCAACAGCAATCGTCAGAACGTGGCACTTTTATCTCCAGTAAAGATGGAGTGGCAGCGACTAAGCTTGACCTCGGCGGCATTAATTCCCTATGGGACTGCAGAGAGCCGTGATCGACTTTTTTCGGTGGCCCCATGGGGAATGAATGGAGCAGCGATCGGGTTTAGCTTAGCTTTAATTTGAGGGCAGTCACATCCTAATTTGAGTAAGGATTTAGGAATTACAGCTCTATAATATATCTGTATATGATATTTGTATTTTGATGTAACCCCTTTCTCATGTACTGCACCATGGAATTAATGGTGCTATATAAATAAATAATAATAATAATAATTATTATTATTAATTATTATATGTAGCCTCGACCAATCAGAGACGCGGGATGTCTACGTTCTTTATGACATCATCGTCGCTGTGCCGGTCGCTGATTGGTCGAGGCCGCCAGGCCTCGACCAATCAGAGACGCGGGATTTCCTGGACAGACAGACAGACAGACAGAAGGAAAAACCCTCAATTAAGCAGGTAGAAAGTTGCAGATTCCTGGTGTGGCATTTTAATTTGGAAGATGTTGCTGCGAACCCTAAACATGTGGTCAAAGGAGCTCTCAATGGAAAAGAAAAAGAACATCAGTAAAGGGATGGTCTGGGACTTAGATTTTTGACACATAGAAAAAAAAGGCAGAGGCAACTACCTGCCTGTTGTACCAAGAGCTGGCAAGAAGTGGTCACTGTCCCCTCCTGCTGGTGGTTCAGCTGCTCCCTGTCAACAGAGCAGCTCTTCTTTTTCCAGGCTGCTCTGTCGACGAGGCGTGACTGCTAAAGTCATGCTGATTGACAGCCAGATCCCGCAGTTAGGCTGGACTGCCAATGTCATGCTGCCTGTCAACAGAAGAGGAAGGAAAAGAAAAGTGACATCAGGAGAAGCAGCTGAATTGCCAGCAGGAGCGGTCTGTGACACCTCTGCCGGGTAAGAATGATGCTGAGCACAATAAGCTGGTAGGTACTGTAGCAACTAAGTGCCTGTTAGTGCTTAGGCACATTTTTTTTTTTTTTTTTACAAAGTCCTGGATATATCCTTTAAGATGAGAAAAAAAAGAAAACCACAACAGAGATAGCAGAAAAGTTAGGAGTCGCCAGATCAACAGTATCTAAGTCTACCACAAAGAGAAGACTTCATGAGAGCAAATACAGAGGGATCACCACAAGGTGCAAACCATTAATTAGCTTGAAAAATAAAAAGGCCAAATCAGACTTTGCCAAAAAACATCTAAGGAAGCCGCCCAGGTCTGGAAAAGCAAAACGAAGATCAACCTGTTCCAGAATGAAGAGAAAAGTCTGGAGAAGACTTGGAACGGCTCATGATCCTCAGTACGCCACATCCTCTGTGACACATGGCGGAGGCGGTGTGATGGCGTGCCCCGGGGCGTACATGGCTTTCAATGGCCACTGGACCACCAGTATTTATTGATGATGTGAGTAAAGACTGAAACAGCCAGATGAATATTGTGTGTACAGGGCGAGACTTTGCTCAGATTCAGCCAAATGCAGTAGGGTTGACTGGATGAAGCTTCACAGGACAGATGGACAATAATCCAAAATATCCTGTGAAAGCAAAGTAGTGGAATATTCTGCAATGGCCGAGTCATCCCCAGATCTCAGCCCCATCGAGGAACATTTCACAGGCTTAAAGGGAACCTGTCACCCCGAAAATCGCGGGTGAGGTAAGCCCACCGGCATCAGGGGCTTATCTGCAGCATTCTGTAATGCTGTAGATAAGCCCCCGATGTTACCTGAAAGAGGAGAAAAAGACGTTATATTATACTCACCCAGGGGCGGTCCCGCTGCTGGTCCTGTCGGATGGGTGTCTCTGGTCCGCTGCGGCGCCTCCCATCTTCATTCCAAGACGTCCTCTTCTGATCTTCAGCCACGGCTCCGGCGCAGGCGTACTTTGCTCTGCCCTGTTGAGGGCAGAGCAAAAGTACTGCAGTGCGCAGGTGCTGGGAAAGGTCGGAGAGGCCCGGCGCCTGCGCACTGCAGTACTTTGCTCTGCCCTCAACAGGGCAGAGAAAGTACGCCTGCGCCGGAGCCGTGGCTGAAGACCAGAAGAGGACGTCTTGGAATGAAGATGAGAGGCGCCGCAGCGGACCAGAGACACCCGTTTGACCAGACCAGCAGCTGGACCGCCCCTGGGTGAGTATAATCTAACGTCTTTTTCTCCTCTTTCAGGATACATCGGGGGCTTATCTACAGCATTACAGAATGCTGTAGATAAGCCCCTGATGCCGGTGGGCTTACCTCACCTGGGATTTTCGGGGTGACAGGTTCCCTTTAAGGCTGGGTTCACATTGTGTTATGGCAGTTCGTTAACGCTGCCATAACCCCTATTATTGGGCGCATCGCGAACGCATGCCATAATGGGCATGCACTAGCGATGTGCCGTCATTCTGTGATGGACCCTTGCCTTGCGCAGGCGTGTACTACGGAGGACTAAGAATGAACTTCAATCCAATATTGCGGCCAGCATGCAGCCAGCGGGTAAGGAAAGGGTGAATCAAACACCCGAAAACTCCGCCCATATGACCGAAAACCGGTCCCGCCAAATTCAGGTGACAGGTTCCCTTTAAGTATGGGCATGAGTTTTCATAACTTTGCTTAAATATTGAACAAAACAGATTCTTTTTGCACACAAAAACCGCTCGAAAAGCAAAGTTTACACTATGTTACACACCATGTTTATGCTGAAGCTAACACAACCCTTACAACAACAAAAAAAAAAAACAGAAAAAAAAAAACAGCTAGGTGTGAAGACTTAATAAATAGTAATTACCGTATATTCTTATTAAATACGTAATAATAAAATAACATTATCATCTAAAAGACCCAGGAAGTCCTGCTGAAAAATATCATGAATGAGGAGATTGACAGGAAGGTAAAGAGGGGGCGAGCGCTACGGGACAATCCTGGACAATGGCGTGGAGCAGGGTGCAGCTTATTAATACGAGCTCCACCACATGACTGAACGCCGACGTGTCAGTGCAATGTAAACAAGTCACACAGAATACACGGCACATGACCGCCAGCACCGACACATTCCGCTCTACTCGTCCCACAGGGAAGGTGTCTCACTTATACAATCTTCTGCACAGAAAATACAAATGGAGCTGTTGCCCATAGCAACCAATCAGGTCACTCCTTTCATTTGGAAACTTGCACCAGAGAGATGACAGCGAGAATCTGATTGGTTGCTAGGGGTAACTGCTTGAGGCCTAGTGCGATTTTCTGTATAAATGGCTCTTCTACTTCCAAAAACTATAACTTCTTATTGAATTGTATCAGGGCTTGTGGTTTTAGCGGTACCATTTTGGGTTCCATACAAATTTCTGATCCGCTGTTATTCTTGTTTGGGGGAGTCAAAGTGAGCAAAAAATAGAGATTCTGCCATTTTAATTTTTGTTTTTTTCTTGATTTCAGTATTCAGTGTACTGGATAAATATTGTAATTTTTTTTTTTTAGTTCGTACAGTTCCGCATACGGCAATACAAAATGTTTTTGTTTTTTTTATTTAATTTACGTTCCAGGAAAATTTTAGCTGATTTGAACTATTTTTTTTTTTTTTGTTATTAGCACTCTCGAACCTGCGATCGCTTGTGCTGACGATCTGGCCAATTACTTCAAAGAAAAAATTGACCACATTCGACAGGAAATCATCTCCCAATCTCTTCATACCATGCACTGTCTCCCTCCCCCACTGCATCTAGTTCACTCTCTGACTTTGAAGCAGTTACAGAAGAAGTAAGCAGGCTCCTTGCATCTTCTCGCCCGACCACTTGCACCAGTGACCCCATTCCGTCACATCTCCTCCAGTCCCTTTCCCCGGCTGTCACCTCTCACCTAACAAAAATATTCAACCTTTCCCTCACTTCCGGTATTTTTCCCTCCTCATTTAAGCATGCCATCATACATCCATTACTTAAAAAACCATCCCTCGATCAAAACTGTGCCGCTAATTATAGACCTGTCTCTAGTCTTCCCTTCATCTCTAAACTCCTCGAGCGCCTGGTCCACTCCCGTCTTACCCGCTATCTCTCAGATAACTCTCTTCTCGACCCTCTTCAATCTGGCTTCCGCTCTTTACACTCTACTGAAACTGCCCTCATTAAAGTCTCTAATGACCTACTAACAGCTAAATCTAATGGTCACTACTCCATGCTAATTCTCTTGGATCTCTCTGCAGCATTCGATACTGTGGATCATCAGCTCCTCCTCACTATGCTCCGCTCTATCGGCCTCAAGGACACCGTTCTCTCCTGGTTCTCCTACTATATCTCTGACCGATCCTTCCCTGTATGTTTTGCTGGTTCCTCCTCCTCTCATCTTCCCCTTACTGTTGGGGTTCCTCAAGGATCAGTCCTAGGCCCCCTCCTCTTCTCGTTGTATACTGCCCCTATTGGACAAACAATCAGTAGATTTTGTTTCCAGTACCATCTCTATGCTGACGACACCCAATTATACACTTCTTCTCCTGATCTTACGCCTGCCTTATTAGAAAACACCAGTGATTGTCTCACCGCTGTCTCTAACATCATGTCCTCCCTCTATCTGAAACTAAACCTGTCAAAAACTGAACTCCTCGTGTTCTCTCCCTCTACTAACCTACCTTTGCCTGACATTGCCATCTCCGTGTGCGGTTCCACCATTACTCCAAAGCAACATGCCCGCTGCCTTGGGGTCATCCTTGATTCTGACCTTTCATTCACCCCCTACATCCGATCACTGGCTCGCTCTTCTTACCTGCATCTCAAAAACATTTCTAGAATTCGCCCTTTTCTTACTTTCGACTCTGCAAAAACTCTGACTGTTTCACTTATTCATTCTCGTCTGGACTATTGTAACTCTCTACTAATCGGCCTCCCTCTTACCAAACTTTCCCCGCTCCAATCTGTCCTGAATGCTGCTGCCAGGATCATATTCCTCACCAACCGTTACACCGATGCCTCTACCTTGTGCCAGTCATTACACTGGCTACCCATCCACTCCAGAATCCAGTACAAAACTACTACCCTCATCCACAAAGCACTCCATGGTTCTGCACCACCCTACATCTCCTCCCTGGTATCAGTCTACCACCCTACCCGTGCCCTCCGCTCCGCTAATGACCTCAGGTTAGCATCCTCAATAATAAGAACCTCCCATTCCCGTCTCCAAGACTTTACACGTGCTGCGCCAATTCTTTGGAATGCACTACCTAGGTTAATACGATTAATCCCCAATCCCCACAGTTTTAAGCGTACCCTAAAAACTCATTTGTTCAGACTGGCCTACCGCCTCAATGCATTAACCTAACGATCCCTGTGTGGCCTATTTAAAAAAAAAAAAAAAAAACAGGTTCCTCGCATTATGTTCTCATTCACTTTATGCAGTTAATAGCCCTCTGTGTCTGTACTGCTACATACTTAGGCAGTTAACTGGTTCATGCAGCTTTACATGAACCTGAGCCTTACACTATGGCTGGTCCGAATAACTATAGCAATTGTTACCATCCACCTCTCGTGTCTCCCCTTTTCCTCATAGTTTGTAAGCTTGCGAGCAGGGCCCTCATTCCTCCTGGTATCTGTCTTGAACTGTATTTCTGTTATGCTGTAATGTCTATTGTCTGTACAAGTCCCCTCTATAATTTGTAAAGCGCTGCGGAATATGTTGGCGCTATATAAATAAAAATTATTATTATTATTATTATTGTACAAAACACTACATTATTGCAGGATATATCAAAATTACCAATATCCTAGGAAGCCCAGCCACAGCCTTAGCTTCATAAGTCAGCAAAGATGGCGGGCACAGGTGCCTTGAGGTGGCCAGGACAGTGACTTAGGCTACGTTCACATTTGCGTTGTGCGGGGCTGCGTCGGCGACGCAACGCACAACGCAAACAAGAACGCATGCAAAACGCATAGTTTTGCGACGCATGCGTCCTTTTTTTGCCGGATTTTGGACGCAAAAAAAATGCATCTTGCTGCGTCCTCTGCGCCCTAATGCTTGCGGCAAAAAAGATGCATGCATCGCAAAACGCATGCAAACGCATGTCCATGCGCCCCCATGTTAAATATAGGGGCGCATGGCGCATGCGTCGCCGCGGCTGCGCCCGACGCAGCCCGGCAGAACGCAAATGTGAACGTAGCCTTACGCACCCTATTTCCAACCTCCTAAAAGCCGTCGCTACAAATGACAGCGGTATCTAAGGGGTTAAACTGCTGCAATCGGTGCAAGTTCTGCTCGCAGCCGTTAGACCTGGTGGCCGGCTTAGGCTACTTTCACACATCAGGTTTTTGTTTTCAGGCTAAATCCGACTAATGTTTAAAAAAAGAATCCGACTTAAATTGCGAAAAACGGATGCACCGGATCCGTGAGTGAGTGAGTGAGTGAGTGAGTGAGTGAGTGAGTGAGTGAGAGAGAGAGAGAGAGAGAGAGAGAGAGAGAGAGAGAGAGAGAGAGAGAGAGAGAGAGAGATCGAGATCTGCCCGACTTGTATGGAAAATGCATTGGAAACCTGATCCGGGCACCGTATTCGTGGTTTCACACATCCTTTTGATGTGTTTTTGGCCGATTCCGTCAATGTGCGTTTTTTCCGCCGGACAAAAAAACGTTGCAGTGGACGTTTTCTCTGTCCGCCGGAAACGACTATTTGGACGGATCCGGAAAAAAACGGATGAAACGTCTGGCCATCAGGCACAATCCGGCGCTAATACAACTCTATGGGAAAAAAACGGATCCGTTTTTTTCACAAATTGCCGGATTGTGCCTGAAACAAAAAACCTGATGTGTGAAAGTAGCCTTACAACACCGTCGGAATTGGCGCTATTTGGTGCAAGCTCAGTTTGTGATCCTGCTCTACACATGCAGGGCACATAGGGCAGATTGGGACCTCCGGGGGCAGCGGGCATCGGCATATGCCAAGGTTCGATAGGTGCTGGCACCAGCTTTGAGAAGCTTGAAGCTTTTGTACTAATATGGCTCCTGTAGCCTTCAAAAGTGGACGCTGAATGCTGGCAGAACATTATTATTTCACTAGATGGTGGCCCGCAACACAGCGAAATACTTCCAGGACATAGTGCGCCAGCGCATGCGCACTAAGGCTTTTCGGCTTTGCCCGCAGTTGGGCAAAGCATACTGGGCGTGCGCAAGGCAAGATTGCCTTGCGCAGGCGTATACTTCGGAGGACACACCATGAACTTCAACCCAATATTGCGGCCAGTATGCAGCCAGCGGGTAAGGAAAGGGTGAATCAAACACCCGAAAACCCCGCCCATATGACCGCAAACCTGTCCCGCCAAAATCAGGTGACAGGTTCCCTTTAAGCATGGCAAAAAACGAAGAAAAAAAAAACCACAAGAAAAAACAAGGAAAACATGCTTTTTTTTGCAGCTTCTTTCCTGTCAAGAGATCAGGTTTTTCTGCAGACAAAAAAAAACGCTGTGTGTGAACTTACCCTTAAGGGTATGTGCACACGTAGAATGGTCCACTGCAGATTTTTCCGCAGCGGATTTCATAAATCCGCAGGGCAAAACCGCTGCGGTTTTTCCTGCGGATTTATCGCGTTTTCTATTGCGGATTCCCCTGCGGATTTACATCTGCAGTTTTCTATTGGAGCAGATGTAAAAACGCTTCGGATTCCGCACAAAGAATTGATATGCTGCGGAAAATAAAACGCTGCATTTCCGCACGTTTTTTTTCCGCAGTATGGGCACAGCGTTTTTTTGTTTCCCATAGGTTTACATTGTACTGTAAACTCATGGGAAACTGCTGCGGATCCGCAGCAAAATCCGCAACGTGTGCACATACCCAAAAGGTTAAAAGGAACCTGAAACCCATTTCTTGCTGAGGGAATTTATCAGTCTTTATGCAACTTTTCTGGCTTTAAAAGTTTGCAAACAAAGTAGTTGTGCAAAACCTTTTGCAACTTTTCTGCAATTTTTTTGTACACCAGCCCAAAAAGTTTTCTAAAATATGGGTACATGGCCAACGGTGTCCTAACATACTTACTATAATTTCTGGCAAAAAATGTATGTTCATAGCCATCATGGATATTGGTTTCTGGTGCACGGATAGCCCAAAAAGCCTACCATCTCCGTCTCTGTGACATGTCCCCCCCAGGTTTGTGCACAAAGGTTCACAGCTCTCAGAGGAATTTTTCACTTGGCTTATACAATACTTGTGCCCATGGTCACATCTACATTCCAAAATGACCATATCACTACAGAGGGTAAGGCCGTCCAACTCTGATGTCTAACACATTAACTAAAAATACAAACAGCAGGGGTTAAACCAGTGCAAAAAAATCTATAAATTCCTGCATTCATAATGGAGATTCTAAAGAACATAAAAGGTGCAAACTAATAAACACTCGAATTCCTTGTAGGTAATGAGGGAAGAATGTAAAGACCCGGGTGCTGTTCTTTCTAAATTGGGCCACACACAGGAAATTATTGCTGTGAAGAGCCAAATACCGTATTTTCCGCTTTGTAAGACACTTCGGATTATAAGACGCACCCCAAATTTTGGAGGAGAAAAATAGGAAAAAAACTTTTTTTTAATAAAATGGTGGTGCTTCTTATAATCCATTATTGCTTACCGGGGGTGGTGGCTGCGGTGAAGCGGGGTCCCAGGGTCGCTGCTGGAGGAGGCAGGAGTGGAGCGGTGCTGCAGGCCGCAGGCCTGGGGTGAGCAGGTGCCCTGTGCTGCGGGGGGCTCCTGTGCTGAGAGGAGGCTCCTGTGCTGTGGGGGTGTCTCCGGTGATGCTGGCGTCTCCGCCAACATTTTGTCAAAGGCCAGAGACCCCCGGCAGTTCGTCCATGCTTTCCTGTGCGCTGGACTTCAGGAAAATGGCTGCCGGGAGGTGGCGAATGCGCAGATGGAGATCTCGGCACCAAGATTTTGGGAGATGAGATTTCAGCGCTGAGATCTCCGTATCGCTCAAAGAATATGTAAGTAATCCAAAAAAATAACTTATAACGAGAGAAATAGAACTGAACATGCTTTTTATTAATAAATTAATAATTCTCTAAAAAAAAAAAAAAAAAATAGCTCGGCATCCCCTGACATTTTATTAACCAGCAGAGGGTAAGCGGACAGCTGGGGGCAGATGTTTATAGCCTGGGAAGGGGGTAACGCCCAGGTAGCTTCTCAGGCTAGCAATATCAGCTTACAGCTGTATACTTAGCCTTTGCTGGTTATTAAAATAGTCATATAGAAAATAAAAACATCCTGAATAAAGTACTTTATATGAAATAATGACACAACACTTTTATTGAATTAAGAATAAAACAAAAAAAACATACTCACCTTTACGCCCAATCCATTGAAGCCCATGTCACCTGTAAAAATAATAAAGCAACATAATCCTCACCTGTCCCTGACATTAAGATAATTTTATGTCCCCTCCCTGTAAAAGAGTTTAAAAAAATAAACAACCATATTCCTCACCTCTCTGATGAGAAGATAATAATCCATTTGTCCACAGACGACTACCACTGCTACATATACCTTGGCATGGTGAACACTGGCATGACACTTGTGTTCAGCACCCAAGGCAGCAGAGACAATGAGCTGCGCGTGTTTGCGCAGCTCAGTGCCTTGCGGTGAAAAGAAAAAGGTGAGCGGGGTTCATCTATATATATAATTGCCTAAGGGTTTTTCCATCTGTCTGTCTGTCTGTCTTTCTGTCTGTCTGTCCTGGAAATCCAGGCTCTCTGATTGGTCGAGGCCGCCAGGCCTCGACCAATCAGAGACCGGCACAGCATCGACGTAGAAATCCTGCGTCTCTGATTGGTCGAGGCCGCCAGGCCTCGACCAATCAGCAACGGGCACAGCGACGATGATGTCATAAAGGACGTAGACATCCCGCGTGTCTGATTGGTCGAGGCCGCCAGGCCTCGACCAATCAGCAATGGGCACAGCGACGATGATGTCATAAAGGATGTAGAAATCCCATGTTTCTGATTCAGCGACGGGCACAGTATCGACGTAGATGTCATAATGGTTGCCATGGCGACAATGATGTCATAAAGGTTGCCTCGACCAATCAGCGACGGGCACAGTCTGCCGCGAATTCTGGAATCATCATTGTCCATATACTACGGGGACATGCATATTCTAGAATACCCGATGCGTTAGAATCGGGCCACAATCTAGTATCCAATAAACTCCGTTCACCTCACTGATGCCACCACGAGAGTGAGAAAGTTCTGAAAGAGCCCATAGATCAGGTGGGCTCCACCATGTCGCCAACCCGAACTGTCAATCTCCAGGAGTGCACTGTCACCATTGCAAGGAGGAAGCTGCAATGCAGGGGAGCAGTGCGCTCCTGCACAAAACATAGGATAACCCCAGAAATACCTTTTGCTGGATATAAAAAGGAGTTCTATAACTAGACAATCCCTGGGAATTATTCCTCAGCTAAATCACCCGAACAGTAGCAAGGACGAATGTAGATGCCAAAGCGAGATACTTAACTGATAACAGAATGGAAAATGCAATGCACCGTCCTGCCGAGAGCACAAGTGCATGTCACTACAATCACTGGAGGGTTTACATAAGTTAATTCATTTCCAAAATCCCCGAAAACAAATAATGAATTGATAAGAATAGAGCGATTTAGTTTCAGTCTGCTTGATTTGTGGCAAAAAAAAAAAAATAATGTAAGGGACCATCGTGGCACCATTGAGTAATTATACTGGGTCCTATACGGCTGGTAGAGAAAACCGCCCCACATAGATAATTTTATAATAAAAAAATGTAAGAAAAAAAAATATGTTATAATTATATATATATATATCTACTATATAATTGTCTAAGGGTCACTTCCATCTGTCCTTCTGTCTTTCTGTCACGGATATTCATTGGTCGCGGCCTCTGTCTGTCATGGAAATCCAAGTCGCTGATTGGTCGTGGCTGTTTTTGCTGCGACCAATCGGCGACGGGCACACAGTCCGGCGGCAAAATGACCGCGCCTTCCTCCCCGCAGTCAGTGGCCACTCCTTCTTCCCCGCAGTCAGTGCCCGCTCCATACTCCCCTCCAGTCAGCCCTCACACAGGGTTAATGGCAGCGTTAATGGACCGCGTTATGCTGCGGTGTAACGCACTCCATTAACGCTGCTATTAACCCTGTGTGACCAACTTTTTACTATTGATGATGCGTATGCATGTTCCGGTGTCAAGGATGCTATGCGAGAAGGACCTTCCATGACGTCACGGTTATGTGACCACGACGTCATCACAGGTCCTGCGCTGATACCAACCCTGGGAGCGGAAGCTGCCGCTTGCACCGCACACAGGCGACAGGACTACAAGGGGCCCTAGGAAGGTGAGTATATGTTTATTTTTTATTTTAAGTCTTTTTTAACCTGTTACATACGTGGCTGGGCAATATACTACGTGACTGGGCAATATACTACGTGGCTGGGCAATATACTACGTGGCTGGGCAATATACTACGTGGCTGGGCAATATACTACGTGGCTGGGCAATATACTACGTGACTGGGCAATATACTACGTGACTGGCCAATATACTACGTGGCTGGGCAATATACTACGTGGCTGGGCAATATACTACGTGGCTGGCCAATATACTACGTGGCTGGGCAATATACTACGTGGCTGGCCAATATACTACGTGGCTGGGCAATATACTACGTGGCTGGGCAATATACTACGTGGCTGGGCAATATACTACGTGGCTGGCCAATATACTACGTGGCTGGGCAATATACTACGTGGCTGGGCAATATACTACGTGGCTGGGCAATATACTGCGTGGCTGGGCAATATACTACGTGGCTGAGCAATATACTACGTGGCTGGGCAATATACTACGTGGACATGCATATTCTAGAATACCCGATGCGTTAGAATCGGGCCACCATCTAGTGTATATATCTATATATATATGTAAATTAAGCCTAAAATCATCGTCCAGGAGTTCTATAATGAGGACCTATCCTTGAGGTCATCCATATCAGATCGATGGGGGCCAACACTTTGCACCCCCAATATTCAAGGTACCCGAGAGCGATCACTACACACCGGTCTACAACTCATTACTGTACAGTTATCAGTAGTGTAATGAGCTGACAGCAAGCAGAGATCTTGAATTGATACATGCAGCAAACTGTATATAATTTTACATTATTCACAGAATACCAGTTCCTTGCTGGGGTTCCCCTTTAATTTGTACGAGTGGTCCCGGTACTGATAGCGGCTGCCCCCGTGTTCGGGTCGTGCAGGGAGCAATAATAACGCCACCCTGCGACAGCTGCCACATTAGTAATTACTAGATCCTTCCACATCCTGTTCGGCAATGTTTACGGACACACCCGCACTAGAGGAAAAACCCGCAGGCAAAGAAACAATCCATGACGAGGTTTGTGACCGGCGGAAAGTCACAGGGGCCTGCAGACCATTGCAAACTGTCCACGTACAGTTCATTCGGACCCCAACAGGGCGAGTAACAAAGATGGGGCATGTTAAAAATCAACATGTCTGATCCTTCTATTCCTCCGGGTTGGGTTGACACACCAATGTATACTTTGATTTTCAGGCCATTATTTAGAGGGGTTCGCATGGTGTATGGGCTGATACAAAAACAGTACTAGTAGTAATGTATTGCTTAGAAAAAGTTTAAAAAAAAAAGTGGAAAAATTGCAATTTTGGAAAGACTTTTTCCTTTTATTAAAGGGATTGTCCGGTGAAATCAATTTTCACATATTCACGGGATGGGTGGTATGTTAATGATCGGCGGGGGTCCGACTGCTGTGAGCAGCGACGATCATTTTCATGTTATGTCAACATTCACTTCTGTAACTTCCCGGAGTGTTGTTATCAGGCCACGTCATACCCACGGGATCTCATCCATGTAGTCATCCCAAGATCATTAGTCGTGCCCATATTTATTACTCATGGAGAAGAAATCCCACATGTTTGATGATTTTTGCTTTTTTGGAGGAAGATTTGGAGAGTTCCAGCTCCAAAAACTGCTCAAAAAAACAGAGCCACTGAGCTGAACCTCTACGTTTTTGAGGAGGTTCGCATTTTTGAGGATGATTTGGAGAGTTTCCGCTCAGTTATTAATCCAAAACCTCAAAATAAATAAATAAATATATATATATATATATATATATATATATATATATATATATATATATATATATTATATATATATATATATATATATATATATATATATATATACATACACACTAGCTGAAGAGCCCGGCATTGCCTGGGCATAGTAAATATCTGTGGTTAGTTATAGCACCTCGCGTCTCTTATTTTTCCATCACGCCTCTCATTTTCCCAATCACATCTTTCATTTTCTCCCTCACTCCTCTCATTCCCCCCTAACACTTGTCATTTCAACCTCACATCTGTCATTTTCTGATCACTCCACTATTTTTCCTCACTCCTCTCATTTTGCACTCACACCTTTTCATTTTCACCTCACACCTCTCATTTTCACCTCAGTATATACATGTTTGTCATCTCCCTTATATATAGTATACATCTGTATGTCATCTCCTGTATATAGTATATACCTGTATGTCATCTCCCCTGTATATAGTATATACCTGCTGTGTGTCATCTCCCCTATATATAGTATATACCTGAATGTCATCTCCTTCTATATATAGTATATACCTGTGTGTCATCTTCTCCTGTATATAGTACATACCTGCATGTCATCTTCTATATATATAGCATATACCTGTATGTCATCTACTCCTGTATATAGTATATACAGTGGGGCAAAAAAGTATTTAGTCAGTCAGCAATAGTGCAAGTTCCACCACTTAAAAAGATGAGAGGCGTCTGTAATTTACATCATAGGTAGACCTCAACTATGCGAGACAAACTGAGAAAAAAAAATCCAGAAAATCACATTGTCTGTTTTTTTAACATTTTATTTGCATATTATGGTGGAAAATAAGTATTTGGTCAGAAACAAAATTTCATCTCAATACTTTGTAATATATCCTTTGTTGGCAATGACAGAGGTCAAACGTTTTCTGTAAGTCTTCACAAGGTTGCCACACACTGTTGTTGGTATGTTGGCCCATTCCTCCATGCAGATCTCCTCTAGAGCAGTGATGTTTTTGGCTTTTCACTTGGCAACACGGACTTTCAACTCCCTCCAAAGGTTTTCTATAGGGTTGAGATCTGGAGACTGGCTAGGCCACTCCAGGACCTTGAAATGCTTCTTACGAAGCCACTCCTTCGTTGCCCTGGTGGTGTGCTTTGGATCATTGTCATGTTGAAAGACCCAGCCACGTTTCATCTTCAATGCCCTTGCTGATGGAAGGAGGTTTGCACTCAAAATCTCACGATACATGGCCCCATTCATTCTTTCATGTACCCGGATCAGACGTCCTGGCCCCTTTGCAGAGAAACAGCCCCAAAGCATGATGTTTCCACCACCATGCTTTACAGTAGGTATGGTGTTTGATGGATGCAACTCAGTATTCTTTTTCCTCCAAACACGACAAGTTGTGTTTCTACCAAACAGTTCCAGTTTGGTTTCATCAGACCATAGGATATTCTCCCAAAACTCCTCTGGATCATCCAAATGCTCTCTAGCAAACTTCAGACGGGCCCGGACATGTACTGGCTTAAGCAGTGGGACACGTCTGGCACTGCAGGATCTGAGTCCATGGTGGCGTAGTGTGTTACTTATTGTAGGCCTTGTTACATTGGTCCCAGCTCTCTGCAGCTCATTCACTAGGTCCCCCCGCGTGGTTCTGGGATTTTTGCTCACCGTTCTTGTGATCATTCTGACCCCACGGGGTGGGATTTTGCGTGGAGCCCCAGATCGAGGGAGATTATCAGTGGTCTTGTATGTCTTCCATTTTCTAATTATTGCTCCCACTGTTGATTTCTTCACTCCAAGCTGGTTGGCTATTGCAGATTCAGTCTTCCCAGCCTGGTGCAGGGCTACAATTTTGTTTCTGGTGTCCTTTGACAGCTCTTTGGTCTTCACCATAGTGGAGTTTGGAGTCAGACTGTTTGAGGGTGTGCACAGGTGTCTTTTTATACTGATAACAAGTTTAAACAGGTGCCATTACTACAGGTAATGAGTGGAGGAAAGAGGAGACTCTTAAAGAAGAAGTTACAGGTCTGTGAGAGCCAGAAATCTTGATTGTTTGTTTCTGACCAAATACTTATTTTCCACCATAATATGCAAATAAATTGTTAAAAAAACAGACAATGTGATTTTCTGGATTTTTTTTTCTCAGTTTGTCTCCCATAGTTGAGGTCTATCTATGATGTAAATTACAGACGCCTCTCATCTTTTTAAGTGGTGGAACTTGCACTATTGCTGACTGACTAAATACTTTTTTGCCCCACTGTACCTGTAGGTCATCTGCTCCTGTATATAGTATATACCTGTGTGTCATCTCCTCCTGTATATAGTATATACCTGTATGTCATCTCCTTCTATATATAGTATATACCTGTATGTCATCTCCTCCTGTATATAGTATATACCTGTGTGTCATGTCCCCTGTATATAGTATATATCTGTGTGTCATCTCCTTCTGTATATAGTATATACCTGCATGTCATCTTCTATATATAGCATATACCTGTAGGTCATCTGCTCCTGTATATAGTATCTACCTGTGTGTCATCTCCTCCTGTATATAGTATATACCTGTGTGTCATCTCCCCTGTATATAGTATATATCTGTGTGTCATCTCCTGGTCAACCTTTATCCTCGCTTGCCTACTCTGGCGCCATGGGGGTGACTCAGTATATGCTCCAGGTACAGCATGTTTTTAATGTGGTCTTGCATTTAGTTCATTTAGGAGGCCTTTATGGCACAGCGAATATAAAAAACGTAGTGTAGGACTGCCCCAATATGAGATTGCCGTGAAGAGGCGGGGTGGCTCAAAGAATTGATCAATTGTTTGCTAAATGTCTTTAGAGTAGGCAAGCGAGGATAAAGGTTGACCAGGAGATGACACACAGATATATACTATATACAGGGGAGATGACACACAGGTATATACTATATACAGGAGGAGATGACACACAGGTAGATACTATATACAGGAGCAGATGACCTACAGGTATATGCTATATATAGAAGATGACATGCAGGTATATACTATATACAGAAGGAGATGACACACAGATATATACTATATACAGGGGACATGACACACAGGTATATACTATATACAGGAGGAGATGACATACAGGTATATACTATATATAGAAGGAGATGACATACAGGTATATACTATATACAGGAGGAGATGACACACAGGTATATACTATATACAGGAGCAGATGACCTACAGGTACAGTGGGGCAAAAAAGTATTTAGTCAGTCAGCAATAGTGCAAGTTCCACCACTTAAAAAGATGAGAGGCGTCTGTAATTTACATCATAGATAGACCTCAACTATGGGAGACAAACTGAGAAAAAAAAATCCAGAAAATCACATTGTCTGTTTTTTTAACAATTTATTTGCATATTATGGTGGAAAATAAGTATTTGGTCAGAAACAAACAATCAAGATTTCTGGCTCTCACAGACCTGTAACTTCTTCTTTAAGAGTCTCCTCTTTCCTCCACTCATTACCTGTAGTAATGGCACCTGTTTAAACTTGTTATCAGTATAAAAAGACACCTGTGCACACCCTCAAACAGTCTGACTCCAAACTCCACTATGGTGAAGACCAAAGAGCTGTCAAAGGACACCAGAAACAAAATTGTAGCCCTGCACCAGGCTGGGAAGACTGAATCTGCAATAGCCAACCAGCTTGGAGTGAAGAAATCAACAGTGGGAGCAATAATTAGAAAATGGAAGACATACAAGACCACTGATAATCTCCCTCGATCTGGGGCTCCACGCAAAATCCCACCCCGTGGGGTCAGAATGATCACAAGAACGGTGAGCAAAAATCCCAGAACCACGCGGGGGGACCTAGTGAATGAGCTGCAGAGAGCTGGGACCAATGTAACAAGGCCTACAATAAGTAACACACTACGCCACCATGGACTCAGATCCTGCAGTGCCAGACGTGTCCCACTGCTTAAGCCAGTACATGTCCGGGCCCGTCTGAAGTTTGCTAGAGAGCATTTGGATGATCCAGAGGAGTTTTGGGAGAATATCCTATGGTCTGATGAAACCAAACTGGAACTGTTTGGTAGAAACACAACTTGTCGTGTTTGGAGGAAAAAGAATACTGAGTTGCATCCATCAAACACCATACCTACTGTAAAGCATGGTGGTGGAAACATCATGCTTTGGGGCTGTTTCTCTGCAAAGGGGCCAGGACGTCTGATCCGGGTACATGAAAGAATGAATGGGGCCATGTATCGTGAGATTTTGAGTGCAAACCTCCTTCCATCAGCAAGGGCATTGAAGATGAAACGTGGCTGGGTCTTTCAACATGACAATGATCCAAAGCACACCACCAGGGCAACGAAGGAGTGGCTTCGTAAGAAGCATTTCAATGTCCTGGAGTGACCTAGCCAGTCTCCAGATCTCAACCCTATAGAAAACCTTTGGAGGGAGTTGAAAGTCCGTGTTGCCAAGTGAAAAGCCAAAAACATCACTGCTCTAGAGGAGATGTGCATGGAGGAATGGGCTAACATACCAACAAGAGTGTGTGGCAACCTTGTGAAGACTTACAGAAAACGTTTGACCTCTGTCATTGCCAACAAAGGATATATTACAAAGTATTGAGATGAAATTTTGTTTCTGACCAAATACTTATTTTCCACCATAATATGCAAATAAAATGTTAAAAAAACAGACAATGTGATTTTCTGGATTTTTTTTTCTCAGTTTGTCTCGCATAGTTGAGGTCTACCTATGATGTAAATTACAGACGCCTCTCATCTTTTTAAGTGGTGGAACTTGCACTATTGCTGACTGACTAAATACTTTTTTGCCCCACTGTACCTGTAGGTCATCTGCTCCTGTATATAGTATATACCTGTGTGTCATCTCCTCCTGTATATAGTATATACCTGTATGTCATCTCCTTCTATATATAGTATATACCTGTATGTCATCTCCTCCTGTATATAGTATATACCTGTGTGTCATGTCCCCTGTATATAGTATATATCTGTGTGTCATCTCCTTCTGTATATAGTATATACCTGCATGTCATCTTCTATATATAGCATATACCTGTAGGTCATCTGCTCCTGTATATAGTATCTACCTGTGTGTCATCTCCTCCTGTATATAGTATATACCTGTGTGTCATCTCCCCTGTATATAGTATATATCTGTGTGTCATCTCCTGGTCAACCTTTATCCTCGCTTGCCTACTCTGGCGCCATGGGGGTGACTCAGTATATGCTCCAGGTACAGCATGTTTTTAATGTGGTCTTGCATTTAGTTCATTTAGGAGGCCTTTATGGCACAGCGAATATAAAAAACGTAGTGTAGGACTGCCCCAATATGAGATTGCCGTGAAGAGGCGGGGTGGCTCAAAGAATTGATCAATTGTTTGCTAAATGTCTCATTTTGAAAATACAGTTAGAAATTAATATGTGCATTTGCACTTTATGTATTGCGTCTTAACCTTAGGCTGCGCTGGCTTCTCCCCTTTTATTGCTGTGTGTCATCTCCTCCTGTATATAGTATATACCTGTATGTCATCTCCTCCTGTATATATATGTACTTGTATGTCATCTCCTCCTCTATATAGTATATACCTGTGTGTCATCTCTCCTGTATATAGTATATACCTGTATGTCATCTCCTCCTGTATTAGACCTCGTTCACACGTTATTTGCTCAGTATTTTTACCTCAGTATTTGTAAGCTAAATTGGCAGCCTGATAAATCCCCAGCCAACAGGAAGCCCTCCCCCTGGCAGTATATATTAGCTCACACATACACATATTAGACAGGTCATGTGACTGACAGCTGCCGTATTGCCTATATGGCACATTTGTTGTTCTTGTAGTTTGTCTGCTTATTAATCAGATTTTTATTTTTGAAGGATAATACCAGACTTGTGTGTGTTTTAGGGCGAGTTTCGTTTGTCAAGTTGTGTGTGTTGAGTTGCGTGTGGCAACATGCATGTAGCGACTTTTGTGGGATGAGTTTTGTGTAGCAACATGCGTGTAGCAACTTTTTGTGTGTCGAGTTGCATGTGACAGGTTAGTGTAGCAAGTTGTGTGCAGCAAGTTTTGCGAATGGCGAGTTTTGCGCGTGGCGAGTTTTATGTGTGGTGCCTTTTGAGTATGTGAAAGTTTTGTGTGAGGCAACTTTTGCATGTGTTGCATCTTTTGTGCATGTGGCAATTTTTCCGCGGGTGCAAGTTTTGCGTGTGGCGAGTTTTCCATGAGGTGAGTTTTGCACTTGTGGCGAGTTTTGCAAGAGCCTAGTTTTTGCATGTGGCGAGTTCTGCGCGTGGCGAGTTTTGAGTGGCGACTTTTGTGTTTCGACTTTTATGTGGCGAGGTTGGTGTATTTGTGGTGAAATGTGTGCTGAGGGTGGTATATGTGTTCAAGCACGTGGTAGTGTGTGGCGCATTTTGTGTGTGTTCATATCCCCGTGTGTGGTGAGTATCCCATGTCGGGGCCCCACCTTAGCAACTGTACGGTATATACTCTTTGGCGCCATCGCTCTCACTCTTTACGTCCCCCTTGTTCACATCTGGCAGCTGTCAATTTGCCTCCAACACTTTTCCTTTCACTTTTTCCCCATTATGTAGATAGGAGCAAAATTGTTTGGTGAATTGGAAAGCGTGGGGTTAAAATTTCACCTCACAACATAGCCTATGACGCTCTCGGGGTCCAGACGTGTGACTGTGCAAAATTTTGTAGCTGTAGCTGCGACGCCTCCAACACTTTTCCTTTCACTTTTTTCCCCATTATGTAGATAGGGGCAAAATTGTTTGGTGAATTGGAAAGCGCGGGGTTAAAATTTCGCCTCACAACATAGCCTATGACGCTCTCAGGGTCCAGACGTGTGACTGTGCAAAATTTTGTGGTTGTAGCTGCGACGGTGCAGATGCCAATCCCGGACATACACACATACACACATTCAGCTTTATATAGTAGATATATATGTGTGTGTACACACCCATAGGGTTTCTGGTGAGGATTTTTCGGCAGGAAAAATGCTGTTGTACAATATGCACATTTTTTTGCAACATCTTTTGCACCATTTTTTTGAGCTACTAATTTGAATGGGTAAAAAGAGCAACAAAAACACAGATATTTGGCAAAGACACAGCAGGGCTGAAAAAAAAACAAAAACCAAAACGTGTGCATGAGATTTCAGAAATATCATTGATTTTGCTGGTCCTGTACATTCTATAAAATATGCAGCAAAAATGTGAACACGCCCTTCTGAGTGAATCCACAGATTCCTAGCAGAAATGTATGTGACTGTTCGATTCATTTGTAAATTCCTTGCAGAAATCCACACACCCGCTGCAGGAACAGCCCCATTTTAGGGCTCCTTCACACTTCAGTGTCTCCAGTGCGAGTGGTGACAGTTTTCACACGTACCGGAGACACCTACACAATTCAAGTTAATGGGTCTGTGCACATGTCAGTGTATTTTCACAGACTGTGTGCCCATGGGCAAAATACGCTAACATGTCCGTTTTTTACAACAGTACAGGCCGCAAAACGTCCCGCAAACGTGCACACTCATGACACATGGATGACATCCATGTGTCATCAGTGTGACACATACCGGCACCTGGGAATCAGCGGTACAGTGTTGTATTCAACTGATAACAGCGAGAGCAGGTAGCAGTGGAAGAGCGTATTCATCAGCCTCCCGCCACCTGCGCTATAAACAACAACAAAAAAGAAAAAAACGGCGTGGGTTTGCCTATATTATTGATAACCAGCCAGGCAAAACTGACAGATGTGGGCTGCAACCCTCAGCTGTCAGCTTTAGCAAGGCTGGATATCAATAATATAGGCAAACCCACGCCGTTTTTTTTTTCTTTTTTGTTGTTGTTTATTTATAGCGCAGGTGGCGGGCAGCTGATGAATACGCTCTTCAGCCGCTACCTGCTTTCGCTGTTATCAGTTGAATACAACACTCAACATTCTCCCCTGCTAGCCCTGATCACAGCGCAAGCAGGAGGGAATGATGTGAGCCATCTTCAGCACCCGGCACCGGGGAACAGCGCTAACTGTACTGCTGACTCCCAGGTGCCGGTATGTGTCACACTGACAACTATTTCAATAAATTTAAAAAATGGTGTTGGGTCCCCCCTATTTTTGACAACCAGCCTTGCTAAAGCAGACAGCTGGGGGCTGGTATTCTCAGGCAGGTAAGGGGCCATGGATATTGTCGCCCCCAGCCTAAAAAAAAGCAGCCTGCAGAAAAGCCACATCTAAAAAAAAAAAAAGTTAACCTTTTAATGATTTTAGGCATTTAGGAAAACAGAGTCTCTCCAATTTGGATGTAGATAGTAAGCTGTAAAATATCTACAGTAATCAATATCTGTGACTCAGGGCCGTCTGACCGGAAACACAGGAGTATGATTGCCGAAACCTTCGTAAAGAATCCATTATCCTAAATTTAGATGAGTGTTCCAGTCACCAGATGAAGTGGGCAGTTTTTGCTTTCTGCTCCTATTTTTTTTTTTTTAAATCATCCGTACGATTTCAGAGTTATAGGCATTTTTATTTAGTGCCATTTTTATACTGTTTACCAAGTGGGTCGCGGCTCATTGGGTAATTATGCAGGTCAGCCTCGAGACACGCCCCCGAGGATCCCTCGAGCCACGCCCTCTTAGTAAAGACCATACAAATTATCACTAAATAAAAAGCCCCGTATCTCTGGAGACATTTTTAAAAACAAAATACTCAGGGGAGGAGTAGGCGTCAAATAAGAGCAAAAACTGGCCGTTCGTGACCTGGTGACAAGTCCTCTTTAAGTGCTCCTGACAAATAGCCGCCCAGCTAATTCTTCACCATTTGTATGAGCGCCAAACTTCAAGAACAGGTTCAAGATGCTATTTGGGGGCAAACATCGGACCTCACCTTATATATGTGAGCACACGCCACTTTTCTTTTCATTTATTTCAGCCATATATATAAAAAAGTGAGTAAAATAAATATTTTTTTTTTACATTTTGGGAAAAGTGTGGGATTCAAAACGTATGTGGGTGTAAAATGTTCTCTTTCTTTATTCACCATTAACTGAAAATGGATAATCTAAGCCAGACTTAAAGGAACCAGAGATTTTTTTTTATAGCACGGCCAAAAGCCCCCTAAAAACTATGGACAGGTCCTCATTCCCCCTGCTATTGTTGACTCCTCATCCTCCTGGTCTGATGGACAGCTCCTCAGTGTCCCTCCTCCCAGCTGCTGCTGAGATCTCACACTGCTCAATACAAGCTGCAGCTGTTCCTAGCCATTCTGACATGTAAGTACACCAGCCTCATCAGGTCTAAGACATCCACTGATACCATCAATACAGTTTCTATTATCAAATTGTGTGACAGATCTGCATTACTGTGTAATCCCATGGACTAAAAAAATAAATAAATAAATAAGTGCACCCCTGTTCTGTTTTAGAGGGTATGTCCCCTTTTGAGCAAAACTTTTTGGAAGTTTCCAAGCCAAGAATTCCTAGACGAGGAGAACCCTAGATGAGTAGTGCCCTGAGAGGCCGCCAATCTCCTGTACACCTTGTCCCTAGCTCGTAGAAGGCAGCAGTGGTAAAAACGGTCGCACAGAGCGGATACGATCACACGACAAAAACACCTTAGAGAGGTCCTGTGCCAATTAGCGGATTCAGGTTTCCCCTGGCTGGGACCTCCAGCGATCTGCTGGAAGTAAGTGTTGTATTTCCCTGCAGCGCCACCACAGGAGAAGCCAGGTATTACACACTGTCTATTCACAGCACTGGCTTTGTCTGGACAGGTCGGGACCTCCAGCAGAGGAGACGCTTTTCCCCTATATAACACTCCTTATCCTGGCATGTTAATATGCAATCCAACGGAGATCCAGGCAGTTATGACGGGCTCTGCATATGGTAGCCAATCATTAAAGGGGTTTTCCAGAGCTAAGAAATTGAAGACGTATTTGTAGGGTTTAGTGTGTGGGGGGGTATGACTGTCAGCACCGCCAGCGATCGGCGGTAGTCCTCCCAGTACTGCATCCCCTTCATTACATACAAGGCACGGGCCTGTACTTTTTGTAGCCTAGAATAGCAAGGTGCCTCAGCTGCAGTACCAGGGATAGCCACTGTGGGAGGTATGGCGCTGTGCCTGGCTAAGGAAGAAGCAAACGTGAGGCTCCCTGCTGATCGCCGGGTGATCAGATCGCACCCAGAGTCTAAACCCACCGATTGGATATTTATTAATTTACTCAAAAAAAAAAAAAAGGTGCGAAAACAATGATATATTACAACCAGGTGTATGAAATCATAGAACGGCCATGTCAAATAGAATTTATATAATCTAAAAAAATGAAAACCTCACTGAGGTATCACAATCTGTGGATTTACATAGGACTGCAGTGAAGTGACGCATGCAGCTCTGCTACATTACTATAATTAGCGGTGTAAGGTGTGACGAGCCGTACCAGGAGGATGCGCAGTTTAGGCGCCATGTACCAGTTCAGACCACAGCCAGGATGCAGCGGGGACTGGCAGATGGGGCCCGAGCCGCTCCCCGCACCGATGCCTCCGTGCTCAGCCGCCAGCAGGACAAACGGAGCAGTGAGTCAGCGAGTGACAAAGTCCTGGAGGCCAAATCTAGTTATTCCCAGCACTGGATCCGGGCAGATGCGGCTGCGCTCCTGGAGGATGTGTGCTGGCGTCACGTGCGGCCCTCATACACCGGATCTAAAGAGATCTCACCATATAAAGAGCCGCAGGAGAAGCCCAGAATACAAGAAGGACAGCACGACACTCATTATTACAGAGGTTTTCATTTTACTTTTTTTTAATATGTTTGATTTTAATGCCACAACATACGTGTCGCTTTTTGGGGGCGCTTATTTTTCCCCAAACTAAACTAGTTTTATTGGGAAAACGAGAATTGTTTACATTTCTTTTCAAGCACCTACATTTGCAAGCTGTATGATTCTCCAGAGCTGCACTCACTATTCTGCTGGTGCAGTCACTGTGTACATACATTACATTACTGATCCTGAGTTATCTCCTGTATTATACCCCAGAGCTGCACTCACTATTCTGCTGGTGCAGTCACTGTGTACATACATTACATTACTGATCCTGAGTTACATCCTGTATTATACTCCAGAGCTGCACTCACTATTCTGCTGGTGCAGTCACTGTGTACATACATTACATTACTGATCCTGAGTTATCTCCTGTATTATACCCCAGAGCTGCACTCACTATTCTGCTGGTGCAGTCACTATGTACATACATTACATTACTGATCCTGAGTTACATCCTGTATTATACTCCAGAGCTGCACTCACTATTCTGCTGGTGCAGACACTGTGTACATACATTACATTACTGATCCTGAGTTACATCCTGTATTATACTCCAGAGCTGCACTCACTATTCTGCTGGAGCAGTCACTGTGTACATACATTACATTACTGATCCTGAGTTACCTCCTGTATTATACTCCAGAGCTGCACTCATTATTCTACTGGTGCAGTCACAGTGTACATACATTACATTACTGATCCTGAGTTACATCCTGTATTATACCCAGAGCTGCACTCACTATTCTGCTGGTGCAGTCACTGTGTACATACATTATATTACTGATCCTGAGTTACCTCCTGTATTATACTCCAGAGCTGCACTCACTATTCTGCTGGTGCAGTCACTGTGTACATACATTACATTACTGATCCTGAGTTACATCCTGTATTATACTCCAGAGCTGCTCTCACTATTCTGCTGGTGCAGTCACTGTGTACATACATTACATTACTGATCCTGAGTTACATCCTGTATTATACTCCAGAGCTGCTCTCACTACTCTGCTGGTGCAGTCACTGTGTACATACATTACATTACTGATCCTGAGTTACATCCTGTATTATACTCCAGAGCTGCACTCGCTATTCTGCTGGTGCAGTCACTGTGCACATACATTACATTACTGATCCTGAGTTACATCCTGTATTATACCCCAGAGCTGCACTCACTATTCTGCTGGCGCACACACACAGGATGATAATATGCTTTTCCTACATCAGATTACAGGGAATATTGGGAACGGCTTCAGCATTTAATCTCATTTTCAGTCTCGTGTGTTCTCGGCACATTGGATTTAGACTCTACCTTGAGGTTCCGTCCTGACGAAATATTGATAACGGGACAATGGAAGTAGGAGAAGTGATGGTTCATGAAGCCAAAATTTGCAGAAGTTTGTAATTCTGAATCAATATATGCTAAAGGTTTTACCAGCGTGCTTTTTTGTCTTACATAGGACAGATTTATAATAAACCAGGCAGTCCTAGGTAAAAACCATGGATGTAGACAAGTCGTACATTTCAGGAGGGAGCAGAGCAGGATAGAAACGTGTCACTCAGGCACGGGGCGAAGCGATGGGCCATGTGTCGCCGTCATTCCAACTAATTACTGTTATTGTGGCTCGCTGCCTCGGGTTGTTGCAGGATTGTGATCGCAGCTCATAATCTTATGTGACATCACAGCATACATTTACATATGATGCATATTAATGAGACTAAATGGGGGGGAGGGGGAGACAAAACCTACACAAGGAATTACATAGATCAGAGAAACAACAGCTTACACAGTGGCCATGGTTCGGCTTTGGCCACTGAGCATGTTGCTCCTCCGCCAATACGGCGCTCCCAGAGGAAGCCTGTGACAGCCGCCATACGGCGGTAACCCGTCCGTGCAGAGACGATGGAAGGGGTCAGAGCAAACGGCTGGAAACACAAACAGTGCGAGCAGGAAGTGACCGCGAGCAAACAGGATCCCGAGAGGCGTCTCCACATTGTTACAGGGCGTTTCCCCCTCCGACAACAATTACTGCGGAGCCCGAATATGCAGGAGGCAGTGGGCCAAAAAGTCCTGGCACAGCGAGCCCTGACTGATACATCTGACTTATACGGAAGGAAGAGCCCGGGTAGAATTGTAAGAAACTGGATAACAATGCATCAGTTATACAGGGCTCCAACCTCTGGAAGTAAACGGGCAGGACATCGGCTTTCATTATGAGGACCGGTCACCAAGTTCCAAATGTCCAGATTTTGCTACCACCTCATTCCTGTCGCTCCCCTGACTATTACGATTTTTTTCTTTTTTCAATCGGACATACCATTCCAGAGATAAGGGCCTTTTTATGTAGTACAAATGTTAGCGCTAAAGGGGGTGTGGCTCAGCGAGTTCCTTGGGGGCGTGTCTTTAGGCACCTCTACATTATCACACTGTAAGCCACGCCCACTCGGAAAAGAAATCACTAAATAAAAATGACCGAATCTCTGGAAAAGAACAAAAACGGGACACTTATGGCGGAGGGGAACAAGGCCACCAGTGAAAACAGAAAGATGGAATGCAAAGTGTTTATTATTTTTTTATACCGTTTTTAATATCTCCGATTGCTGTCACTGAATGGGAACATCTTTTTTCCCCTATAACCACTACTTTGCATGCTGTATAATATTTATTGGATAGAGACATCATAAGGCCATGTAGTACGATGGACGTATTGTAAAAGACAAAATCTTCTAAAATAAAACCGCGGCACCGGGTGAGGACAGATTTGGCGGCGGTTTTGGAAAAGAAATGCAGAGGCCATTTAGAAATCATGTTTCCGTCACGTTTAATGGTCACATGACCAAATCATGAATGGCCGTCAGAGCGTAAGATTTCTCTATGCCAAGTGTTCATAGGGAGTCTGAGACACGCCCACTCCTGCGGGATCAATCAGGAGCTGGTCCACCATTGGCCAATGGAGAGAGAGGGGCGTGTCCCTGACTTACGCAGACTGTGGCGATCATGCTGTGTCATGGACGAACAGGGGCACAATCACCGACGAGGTGGGCCTTAAAGTGACTACACTTTTGCCATCAATAAGTCAAATATTCAATTCTTGGCTGGAGGGTCACTTTAAGAAGGTCGGCTTAAAATAACCCACCTGAGAACGGCGGTCTAGTGGGGGGTCGAAGGACACTCATATGCAAACGAAAAGTGGCGCCAATGGCAAAATCCATAGTCATGGTGTATAAATATGATGTCCGGCGCCATTTCTTACCTTATTGAGCTTCCCCAGGGATGAGATAAGATCGGCCCATTCGGTGGAGGACTCAAAGTTTCGTAACGCCTTCTCGATGACGGAGGAATAATTCCTGTACCGGTAATCTCCCAGCAGCTCTTGCTCTTCGGGGTCCATTTTTCATCCTTTCTGGCGGATGCCCTACGACACAAATACAAGATGAGGCCGGCCTCCAACAAAACAACCAATCCAAGGTCACATACATATAACAGGGCAGCCATTATTATCATAGGCTAGCCAATAGTCAGCGACTATTCACAATGCCTCGTAATGGGTACGCAGCTCATCGGCTGTACTGTGCCCCCCATAAAACTGAGTACGTGTACGCAGCCTCGTCTACATTCCTTAAATGGATAAAAAAAATGAAGGAACTTTCCAAAAAAAAATAAAAATTTTGTTTTGTGTTGGCAGCTCCAATGCAGACTATGTGTCACCATGGTAACAGACTACAAACTACGTAGTCTGATCCTTAAGTCATGATTTTTTTTTCTACTTCTGCCTAAACTAGCAGGAATATGATGTTAGAAAGCACGACTACAGGATCAGACTACGTAAGGTTCAGTTGTAGTCTGTTACCAAGAAGATACATAGTCTCCCTAGGAGCTCTATACACAGAACGGTAGGACGTTTTTAACGAAAAATAATTTTACAAATTTCTTGAGGGACCGTTTTTCTTATTTTATGGTTCCTTTTATGTTGTTTTCTCGAATCGTATACAAACATTGATTAAAAAATGTAATTGGTCATTTCCCATTGGAACAGACAAATATTTCAAGCTCCACCCTTATTTAAGTCATGTGATCTGTCATCTGAGCTCCCACAATGCACTGCTTTGGGTATAAATATGGATATATCACGTCATGGCATGACGTCGTAACTGTGGAAAGCTACTGCAATGCCCTGCACATGAGGTAAGGAACAAAGCTAATCAGAAGAACTATACAACATATATAATTGGAGGTATTTGCTAATATTATTACACCTACTACAAATTGGGATGGGAACTTGGAGATGGGAATACCCCTGTAAAACCACATAAAAATAAAAAAACAAAAATTACGGTAGTTGAGTTTCTCTTGAAAAGGTTTTTTATTTTTTTTGTGAACCTTCTGCATTTATTTAAAAAAAAAAAAAAAAAAAAGTGTGCCACTATTCATATGTAACATCTAAATATATATATATATATATATATATATATATATATATATATATATATATATATATATATATATATATATATATATATATATAAAAATATATATAAATAAATATATATATATATATATATATAAATTATATATATATATATATATATATATATATATATATATATATATATATATATTATTATTATTATTATTATTAAAGGAAGAAAACTGCAAAAAAACAATTGGGGGAAAAAATGTTTACTTCACAAAAATTCTGCATGTGACCCCACTTTTGTCCATTTGCTGGATGATTCCTCGCACTACAATTCCCAGGATGCCGGACGCTGCAGATAACAGCACACAGTCGCTCACGTAGTAATTACAGGAGACTAATTCCGGGCCGCAGGATGTAAAGTCCTAATCCCTAATCTACACAGATGAAACGGACTTTGACATTTATTACATCGGTAATTACTTACTTTTACTGACACAGAAGTGACTGACTAATACTGTCATCGGCATAATCTCCGTATCGTTATTGTGCATATGTCACAGGAAGTGTTGTCATAGGGACATAAAAGCATTAGAATAATATTTACCTGCTCTGTCAATGCAGAAAATTAATATATTTAGATTATTAACGTACATTAAAAAGCCGTTTAATACTAATTCTGTTAACAGGAATAAAGATGGGGTCCGTACCGAGCACCTACTGTTTGGGCGCGGACCCTGAATACGGACTTCACCAGGAAGTATGTGTTACAGTTCGGGTTCGGTCCCCAAACATCAGGTGTTTATCGCGCTGTCATGTGCACTCGCGACTCTAATTTGCGGTAAGATTAATAGAAACGGTCAAAGTGCTGCGGTTCTCACGCTGTCAAATGAAAGCATGAGCCCGCAGCTGTGACAAGAGGAAAAAAGTTTATCTCCGGTCACTGGCGCCATCTGATGGGACTACTACTCCCATCAGCCTACGCCTGCTGCCACTAATAACAGCAGAGAATGCGGCTGATGGGAGTATTCATCAGCCGGCGATTGAGCTATAAATAAATAATTAAAAAAAAAAATAAACAGCAAGGGGGACCCCTCTATTCTTGATAACCAGCCTTGCTAAAGGTGACAGCTGAGGGTTGCAGCCCCAGCTGTCAGTTTTGCCTGGCTGGTTATTAAAAATGCAGGTGATCCCAACGCTGTTTTTTTTTTTAAATTATTAATTTATAGTGCAGGCAATACTCCCATCAGCTGCCGCCTGCTCTTTCTGTTATTAGCGGCAGCAGGCGTAGGCTGATGGGAGTAGTAGTCCCATCAGATGACGCCAGTAACTGGAGGTGTGGGAACCGCGACTCTCTGACCGGCGGTAACGATCTTACCGACGATCAGAAGCAGTGTTTGCCGTGCTGTCATGCACATGGAAAACACTGGATATTCAGACCCCCCATTCCAGTGAATGGGGTCCTGGTTCAGGTACCGTTCTAGAAACCAAACTTTACTTTAATGGTTTGGCCAAACCAGACCATCAAGGGGTTCTCCCATCACTAAACAGGAAGAGTTGTCATAGGGGCGTGGAGACATTTAAATAAGCATTTTAAGAGCAGACAGTGCAGCCGAAACACTTTATATGTGTTACACAACGTCTGTAGCTTCTTACAGCTCTTTTCATCATTTTTTACTAATGACAGGAATGTTTGTCATAGGGCCAGCTCACATGTTCTTTATATTTATATTTTCCACATCCTCAAGGTGAAGCTCAAACAGAGGAGAGCCGGGACACAAATATTTACACACATCCTATTCAATGATCGTAAACTTTACAAGCCACACAGAGCAGCAGAAGCTCAGCTCTGCGCAGCAGGAATGTGCAGGGACATAATGCAAAGCGTTCATCACTGGAAACCGCCGCAGATCGATTATATGCGTGACATTCCAGCACGTACAATGCCGCAGTGTCCAAAATAATCACCACTAGATACGGGGTATGGAGCAGCCCTCGTGTGTCAGGGGAAAGCCGGGTGACGACCAGTCTGACAGTGATCACCCAGCTTTCCCAGCCTCCTCATCAGGAATCGGTGTAGGGCGGCGTTCACATCTTACTACTGCTGTGTGTTCTTCTGAAGACACCGCAAAAAATCCAAACAAATGCAGCACTATAAAAAAGAAATAAAATCCACATCCAAAGAAGTAGAGATCACTAGGGTTGAGCGACTTTTACTTTTTTAGGGTGGAGTCGGGTTTCGCGAAACCCGACTATCTCAAAAGTCGAGTCGAGTGGAATCGGCCGATTATCTCGAAAAGTCGGGGATCAACCGAAACACGAAACCCAATGCAAGTCAATGAGGGAGCATAGTCGGCAGTGAGTAGAGGCCAGGAAAACACCTACACTGCCCATTTTAATGGCAAAAACATCCATTATTGTTACTGAAGCTTGCCAATCTTAATTTACCTTATAATAATAGTAAGGCATTGGAAATTGGGGGTCATTTGGCTAAAGTTGTGGGGGGTAGGGCTGGTTCAAGTATTTAGTGGGCCCAGGTAATCTGGACCACGTCACGGCAGTAGAGCAGGGAGAGGTAAGTATTTCAACTTTGCAAGAGCTGTGATCCTGAGCAAGCAGGGGGGGCCCACTCGTTGGCATTGGCACTGGCACAGGGCCCCTCAAAGTACGGCGGTGTGTTTGCACGACGGGGGCTCCTCCCACCGGCAGCGACACTTTTGCATACTATGAGGGGCCTTGTGCCAGTGACGTCGCCAACGAGTATTCCCCCCCACCTGTTGAAGGAACCTGCACTTTCATCTGCACCTTCCTCTTTGTCCCCGTGTAAGGCCAGTCTCACACGTCCAGATAATTCCAGTACCGGAAAAATCGGTACCGGAATTATCCGTGTCCGTGTGCTTACCGTGAACATCAGTGTGGCACACGTGCGGCAGCCGTGTGCCAACTGGGTACCACACAGACCGTGCAGGAGACAGCGCTACAAGTAAGCGCTGTCCCCTGCATCTGGTGCTGAAGGCGCCATTCATATCTTCTCTCCAGCAGCGTTTGCTGTAGAGAAGATATGAAAAATCCTTTTTTTGTTTTTGTTTTCGTGTTTAAAATAAAGCTCCCTGTCCCCTCCCCCTCCTGTGCGGCCGCCCGCTGGGAAAAAAAATTGAAAAAAAAAAAAATACAGTGTAAGGCCGGCGTCACACTAGCGAGTTTTACGGACGTATGAGCGCATAAAATACGTCCGTAAAACACGCATTACACACGGCCCAATTATTCTCTATGCCCCTGCCCCTATCTGCCGTATTTTACTGATCCGTATTATTTGGCTTTCATCCAGCGCTAGATAGCTTAAAAGCCGGTAATTCAATTGCCGGCTTTTGCTCTCTCCTTCCTAAACCCGACATGATATGAGACATGGTTTACATACAGTAAACCATCTCATATCCCCAATTTTTTTGCATATTCCACACTACTGTTAGTAGTGTGTATGTGCAAAATTTGGGTGTTCTAGCTATTAAATTAAAGGGTTAAATGGCGGAAAAAATTGGCATGGGCTTCCGCGCAATTTTCTCCGCCAGAGTAGTAAAGCCAGTGACTGAGGGCAGATATTAATAGCCTGGAGAGGGTTTACGGTTATTGGCCCCCCCTGGCTAAAAACACCTGCCCCCAGCCACCCCAGAACAGGCACATCTGGAAGATGCGCCTATTCTGGCACTTGGCCACTCTCTTCCCATTCCCGTGTAGCGGTGGGATATGGGGTAATGAAGGGTTAATGTCACCTTGCTATTGTAAGGTGACATTAAGCCAGATTAATAATGGAGAGGCGTCAATTATGACACCTATCCATTATTAATCCAATAGTCTGAAATGGTTAAAAAAAAACACAAACACATTATTAAAAAGTCTTTTAATGAAATAAAAACACAGGTTGTTGGAATATTTTATTATTCTGGTAATCCACCTGAAGACCCTCGCTCTGTGACAAAGAAAAAATAATAAACCAACAATATACATACCTTTCCGAGGATCTGTCACGTCCCACGATGTAAATCCATCTGAAGGGGTTAATTTTTTTTACAGCCAGGAGCTCTGCTGTAATGCAGCTGTGCTCCTGACTGTAAAACCCCAGCGAATGAATGGAAACTAGGTTAATGACCTGTAGTTACCTTCAGTCGCGGTGAGGCGCCCTCTGCTGGTTGTCCTCATATGAACTCGAGCCTGGGAACTTTTCTGATTTTTTCCCACGCTCGAGGGACATCCAGCAGAGGGCGCATCACCGCCACGTTGATTGCCGCCACCTGCAAGGTCAATGGGGGGAGTGCAAGATAAGACTGGATGTTGCCACATCCATACAAATAGAGAAAAATGGAGATTTTTAGCGCATAAATTGGCTAATTCATGTGTGCCCATCAACCGCGGCAAGGTTTGGTTTGATTTTTTTTTTTTTTCTCTATTTGTATGGATGTGGCAACATCCAGTCTTATCTTGCACTCCCCCCATTGACCTTGCAGGTGGCGGCAATCAACTCTACCTGCCCATAAATTGTAGGTTTTAGCCCAGAGCGACATGTTTGTCCGAAGTTATAGGCTGGTGGCCCAAGAGTGGCATGTACAGTAGAGTAGGACCCATCAGGGGGAGATCACCTTGCCGCGGTTGATGGGCACACATGAATTGGCCAATTTATGCGCTAAGAATCTCCATTTTAACTGTAAGTTTTATGAAAAAAACATTTTTGAGAAAATTTTTATGAAAAAATATTTTTGTGAAATGTATATTTGTCTGTGTTTTCACATGGCCGATTCATGTACATGTGCTGCTGTGGTTATATATATATATATATATATATATATATATATATATATATATATATATATATATATATATTATACATATATATATATATATATATATTATACATATATATAATATACACAGTACACATGTTGTTATTTTTTGAGCACATGGATCCCTTGTATATCCGTATGTCGGTTTTGCAAGCCTGCGAGAAAATCTCGCAGTACGGATGACATACGGATTACATACAGAGGATGCCATGCGCAAAATACGCTGGCACACCCTGCCTACGGAGGAGATAAGGACCACTATTTTGGGGACTTTTCTGCGTATTACGGCCGTAAATTACGGACCGTATTTTTATACGCTGAGTGTGACGCCGGCCTTATATTAACAACTACTTAACGAGAGTCTCAAAATTGAAGCTAAGGTAAGGCAACCTGGAGAACACCTTGGTGCTGCAGACACAGTTTGTAGAACCCAACCAAACTTGTGGCCCCAATGCACTTTTAAAATTCCGACAGGCTGAAAACCTGAAGATTGCAGCTCCCTTTTTTTAAGAGGAGGACAGCTGTATTGAGTGGCGCAGACAGACACTGCTAGTAGGCCTTACACCACAAAGTTTGCTCGCTGCAGGTTTAAAAAAGGTTACATGGGTACACGGGCAGCATTGTTGTGGTCAGCGGAGGACAATTTGAAGGATGGACCGCAGACAGACTTAGGCCTACAATAAAAACATAGGCTCAATGCAGGTTCAATTCTGTTGCAGGGGTGCACAGGCAGCATTGGTGTGGTCAGCGGAGGACAATTTGAAGGATGGACCACAGACAGACTTAGTAGGCCTACAATAAAAACATAGGCTCAATGCAGGTTCAATAATGTTGCAGGGGTGCACAGGCAACATTAGTGTGGTCAGCAGAGGACAATTTGAAGGATGGACCGCAGACAGACTTAGTAGGCCTAAAATAAAAAAATAGGCTCAATGCTGGTTCGATTATGTAGCAGGGGTACACAGGCAGCATTGGTGTGGTCAGCGGAGGACAATGTGAAGGATGGGCCGCAGACAGACTTAGTAGGCCTAAAATAACAAAAATAGGCTCAATGCAAATTCAATTAAGTTGCAGAGGTACACAGGCAGCATTGGTGTGGTCAGCGGAGGACAATTGGAAGGAGTGTCTGACATAGTTAGTAGTCCAAAATAATAAATAGATGTTAATGTCTCTCCAAAAAAAAAACAAAAAAAAACAGGTGGCATACTTAGGTACAGGGGTGGGCTCCTCTGCTGACTTTCAGACATTGTTATTTGGCGCAAAGTATTTACTGGTGTAAATGTAGGACAGGGCCACTGAATATTTCAACTAGCATCATACATGTCAACAATTTGGTATTGTCCGTGCCAGGCCTTGAAGGATTTCACCGCATAGACTAAACAGTGGTGGAGCAGTGAGAGATAATTTTGCAAGTGGTAGAGCACTGTTTGAGCTGGGGGGGGGGGGAACACTCTCTCGTGGCCGGCGGTACTGGCCCAGGGCCCCTCATGTTACAACGGTGTGTCTGACGTTGGGTGCGCGCCACCACCGCCAGAGACACTTCTTTGTACTATGAGGGACCTAGTGCCAGTGCCGCCACCCAAAAGTGGGCACACCCACCTCTTCAGACAAACAGCACTCTCACGGGTGCTTGCGCCAAGTGGCGACCACGGCCCCGTGGGGGGAGTCAGCCCATTTAGGGAGGTGTAAACATGTCGTATGCTGGACAAACAGCAGCTGCAAAATATGAGATTGGAACAGTCAGTAAGACCTGTCCAAAAGCAAGACCATTTTACTGGAAAGCTAGCTGTGAGCCGGGAAAGGTGGGGCAAAATAATTAGAAATCCATGAGTGGTTCATTTTAATGAAGGTTAGATCAGGGGTGTCAAACTGCATTCCTCAAGGGCTGCAAAAAGGTCATGTTTTCAGGATTTCCTTGTACTGCACAGGTGATAATTTAATCACCAACTCATTTGTGTAGGTGATTAAATTATCACCTGTGCAGTACAAGGAAATCCTGAAAACATGACCTGTTTGCAGCCCTCAAGGAATGCAGTTTGACACCCATGGGTTAGATCATCTACATTTTGGGTAGCCAGACGAGTCCTTTTTTCGGTCAGTATTGAACCAGCTGCACTAAATACTCTTTCTGATAGCACACTAGCTGCTGGGCAAGCAAGCTCCTGCAATGCATATTCGGCCAATTCAGGCCAGGTGTCTATTTTGGATGCCCAGTAATCAAATGGGAATGATGGTTGAGGGAGAACATCGATAAGGGAGGAAAAATAGTTAGTAACCATACTGGACAAATGTTGTCTCCTGTCACTTTGAATTGATGCTGCAGTACCTCTCCTGTCTGCGGTCATTGCGAAATCACTCCACAACCTGGTCAGAAAACCCCTCTGTCCAACGCCACTTCTGATTTGTGCACCTCTAACACCTCTGGCCTGTTGCCCCCTGTAACTCGTGTGAGAACCATCACCAGCGCTGTGTGCTGGGAATGCCTGAATCAAACGGTCTACAAGAGTAGCTTGTTTGGTTGCCAATATTTGTTCAAGGTTATCATGTGGCATGATATTTTGCAATTTCCCTTTATAGCGTGGATCCAGGAGGCAGGCCAACCAGTAATCGTCATCGGTCATCATTTTTATAATGCGTGGGTCCCTTTTGAGGATACGCAAGGCATAATCCGCCATGTGGGCCAATGTTCCATTTGTCAAATCACTGCTTGTGCTGGGTTGAGGAGCACTTTCGGGCAAATCAACGTCACTTGTCTCCCTCCAAAAACCTGAACCTGGCCTTGCAACGCCAGCAGTTTCTATTGCCCCCTGAGAAGCTTCCTCATCCAAAAAATACTCATCCCCATCATCCCCCTCGTCCTCCTCCTCCTCGCCCGCCACCTCGTCCAGTAGACTTCCCTGACCAGACAATGGCTGACTGTCATCAAGGCTTCCCTCTTCCTCGACTGCAGACGCCTGCTCCTTTATGTGCGTCAAACTTTGCATCAGCAGACGCATTAGGGGGATGCTCATGCTTATTATAGCGTTGTCTGCACTAACCAGCCGTGTGCATTCCTAAAAACACTGAAGGAC
Organism: Ranitomeya imitator; assembly: GCF_032444005.1. Classification (NCBI taxonomy): domain Eukaryota; kingdom Metazoa; phylum Chordata; class Amphibia; order Anura; family Dendrobatidae; genus Ranitomeya; species Ranitomeya imitator. The sequence goes on from NC_091284.1 coordinate 37,309,151, forward strand.
TTGACACAGGTCTTGTAGCTTCGACCACTGCACACCTGACAACTCCATGTCTTCCATCCAACTGCCTGCCCGTGTATGTGTATCCTCCCATAAATACATAACAGAACGCCTCTGTTCGCACAGTCTCTGAAGCATGTGCAGTGTGGAGTTCCACCTTGTTGCAACGTCGATGATTAGGCGATGCTGGGGAAGGTTCAAAGACCGCTGATGGTTCTGCATACGGCTGGAGTGTACAGGCGAACGGCGGATGTGCGAGCAAAGTCTGCGCACTTTCAGGAGCAGGTCGGGTAACCCCGGATAACTTTTCAGGAAGCACTGCACCACCAGGTTTAAGGTGTAAGCCAGGCAAGGAATGTGTTTCAGTTCTGAAAGGGCTATGGCAGCCATAAAATTCCTTCCGTTATCACTCACTACCTTGCCTGCCTCAAGATGTACAGTGCCCAGCCATGACTGAGTTTCGTTCTGCAAGAACTCGGACAGAACTTCCGTGGTGTGTCTGTTGTCGCCAAACACTTCATTGCCAATACAGCCTGCTGACGCTTGCCAGTAGGTGTCCCATAATGGGACAACTGGTGTGCAACAGTGTCAGCTGCCAATGGAGTGGTTGGGCGACTGCGGTCTGTGGACGAGCTCTCGCTTCTGCTGGAGGACGAAGAGGAGGAAGAGGGGGGGGCGAACGCCTACAGCCAACTGTTCCTAGACCGTAGGCTAGGCAGAACTGTCCCAATATAGCTGTCCCCTGTAGACCCTGCATCCACCACATTAACCCAGTGTGCCGTGATGGACACGTAACGTCCGTGGCCATGCCTACTGGTCCATGCATCTGTTGTCAGGTGCACCTTTGTACTCACAGATTGCCTGAGTGCATGGACGATGCGGTCTTTTACATGGTGGTGGAGGACTGGGATGGCTTTTCTAGAAAAGAAGTGTCGACTGGGTAGCTCGTAGCGTGGTACAGCGTAGTCCATCAGGGCTTTGAAAGCTTCGCTTTCAACTAACCGGTAGGGCATCATCTCTAACGAGATTAGTCTAGCAATGTGGGCGTTCAAACCCTGTGTACGCGGATGCGAGGATGAGTACTTCCTTTTCCTAACGAGAGTCTCTTGTAGGGTGAGCTGGACTGGAGAGCTGCATATGGTGGAACGAGCGGGGGTGCCGGTGGACATGGCAGACTGAGAGACGGTTGGTGATGCTCTTCTTGCTGTTGCCCTACATGCAGTGTTTCCTACCACGAACCTGGTGATCCCTGACTGCTTTGGCCTTGCGACGAAACCTCCACAGTTGCTGCAGGTGGTGTGGTAAACGGTGGGCTTACAGTGAGGGAAGGGATGTAGCGTTGCTGACTAGCTTCATTGTGAGAGGGTGCAACAACGTTAAGGGACATTTGGTAGTGAGTCCAGGCTTGCAAATGCATGGTGGTTAAATGTCTATGCATGCAACTGGTATTTAGATTTTTAACATTCTGACCTCTGCTGAAGGTCCTTGAGCATTTCTTACAGATGACTTTGCACTGATCATTTGGATCTTGGTTAAAAAAATGCCAGACTGCACTCTTTCTACTATCGGATACCTTTTCATGCATTGCACACTGAGCTGCTTTAACTGGATGGCCACGCTGTCCTACAACTGTTTTTGGTTTTGCCACACGTTTTTGGCTAGATACGGGCCTGCCAGATGGAACCTGTTGCGATGTTGATGCCTGCTGCAGCTCCTCCTCCTCCGCTTCAGTGCTACTGCCGGCTGCACCCTGTTCCCCCAATGGCTGCCAATCGGGGTCAACAACTGGGTCATCTATGACCTCCTCTTCTATGTCCTGTGCACCTTCCTCTGTGTCACCGTGTAAGCCGGTGCTATAGCGTTCGTGACGGGGCTCCATAGTCTCATCAGGGTCAGATTCTGGATCAGTACACTGCGAGGGCAATGTTGTGATCTGAGTCAAAGTAACAGCATAATAATCTGTCTGTGGCTGTGCACTCCATGTCCGATTCATCTTGTAATGGGCATGGCCTGTTAACAATTTCTCTGTCTAACCCAGGCATGGTATGTGTAAAGAGCTCCATGGAGTAACCCGTTGTGTCCCCTGACGCATCCTTCTCTGTTGTTCTGGGTGAAGAACACAAGGAAGCGACTTGTCCCTGACCGGGAACATCCACTAACGACACGCTGCTTTTACATTTAGCAGTTTCAGAAGAGAAGGCGAAAGAGCTAGAGGCTGAGTCAGCAAGGAAAGCCAAAACTTGTTCTTGCTGCTCCGGCTTTAAAAGCGGTTTTCCTACTCCCAGAAAAGGGAGCGTTCGAGGCCTTGTGTAGCCAGACGACGAACCTGGCTCAACAACTCGAGACTTAGGTGCTATATTGCTTTTCCCACGACCACCTGATGCTCCACCACCACTACCATCATTACCAGCTGGCAATGACCGCCCATGGCCACGACCTCTTCCACCAGACTTCCTCATTCTTTGAAAAATGTCAAACGGTATTTGGTACTGTAAAAACAGTTAGAAGGTGTACGCAAACTTGTGGTGAATTTAAATCTCCCGTTATAGGTGTGTGAGACTGGAGAGAAAATCAGGCCCAATGTATAACAGTACACAGCTTCAGTGGCAGACAGTGGCTGACAGATATGCCACTAACAGGACTGACGCAGATGCACACACTGGCAATAACAATCTCCCCCTTTTTTTGGGTGGGGGGGGGAGACTAGTGAATAAATCTGGCCCACTGTTGAACAGTATATTTTCTGTGGCAGAAAATGACAGACAGATGCCACAGACAGGACTGGCACAGATGCAGATTTGCCAATATTAATCTCCCCCCTTTTTTTTTTCTGGGAGACTAGTGAATAAATCTGGCCCACTGTTAAAAAGTATATTTTCTGTGGCAGAAAATGAGTGACAGATACCACAGATGCAGATTTGCCAAATTTAATCTCCCCCTCTTTTTTTTTTATATGGGAGACTAGTGAATAAATCTGGCCCACTGTATTACAGTATAGTTTCTGTGGCAGAAAATGACTGACAGATGCCAAAGACAGAACTGGCACAGATGCAGATTTGCCAATATTAATCTCCCCCTTTTTTTTTCTGGGAGACTAGTGAATAAATCTGGCCCACTGTTGAACGGTATATTTTATGTGGCAGAAAAAGACAGACATGCCACAGACAGGACTGGCACAGATGCAGATTTGCCAATATTAATCTCCCCCTCTTTTTTTATATGGGAGACTGGTGAATAAATCTGGCCCACTGTATTACAGTATAGTTTCTGTGGCAGAAAATGACTGACAGATACCACAGACAGGACTGGCACAGATGCACTGATTGGCAATATAAATCTCCGTTTTAGGTGTGGGACAGTGCAGAAAAATACAGGCCCACTGTTTTACACTACACAGTTTCAGGGGCAGAAAATGGCTTGAATATATATTTAATAAAAAAAAAAAAAGGGACTGTACTACAATTACTAGCTCCCTACAATAATCTCAGAAAAGTATGGCAGGCAGCAATAAAAAGGACTACTGCACACAAAAGTGTGGACAAACAAACAAGATAACTGTGCAGAAAGGAGCAACAGGATTTGTGCTTTGAAAAAAGCAGTTGGTTTGCACAGCGGCGTACACACAGCAATGCAGCTATCAGGGAGCCTTCTAGGGCAGCCCAATGAGCTACAGCGCTGAGGAAAAAAAAATGTAGCTTCCACTGTCCCTGCAAAGAAAACGTGGTGTTGGACAGTGGAAATCGCTACAGCACAAGCGGTTTGGGGGTTAATGGACCCTGCCTAACGCTATCCCTGCTTCTGACGAAGCGGCAGCAACCTCTCCCTATGCTCAGATCAGCAGCAGTAACATGGCGGTCGGCGGGAACTCCCCTTTATAGCCCCTGTGACGCCGCAGACAGCAAGCCAATCACTGCAATGCCCTTCTCTAAGATGGTGGGGACCAGGACCTATGTCATCACGCTGCCCACACTCTGCGTCCACCTTCATTGGCTGAGAAATGGCGCTGAACGCGTCATAGAAAACACGACTTTGGCGCGAAGGTCGCCGACTGTGTGGCCGATCCCACACAGGGATCGGGTTGGCTTTCATGAAACCCGACTTTGCCAAAAGTCAGCGACTTATGAAAATGAACGATCCGTTTCGCTCAACCCTAGAGAACACTATAGAGGAGATAATACACAGATGTAGAGATCACTATAGAGGGGATAATACACAGATGTAGAGATCACTATAGAGGATAATACACAGATGTAGAGATCACTATAGAGGATAATACACAGATGTAGAGATCACTATAGAGGGATAATACACAGATGTAGAGATCACTATAGAGGATAATACACAGATGTAGAGATCACTATAGAGGAGATAATACACAGATGTAGAGATCTCTATAGAGGAGATAATACACAGATGTATAGATCACTATAGAGGATAATACACAGATGTAGAGATCACTATAGAGGAGATAATACACAGATGTAGAGATCTCTATAGAGGAGATAATACAGAGATGTAGAGATCTCTATAGAGGAGATAATACACAGATGTAGAGATCACTATAGAGGGATAATACACAGATGTAGAGATCACTATAGAGGAGATAATACACAGATGTAGAGATCTCTATAGAGGAGATAATACACAGATGTAGAGATCACTATAGAGGGATAATACACAGATGTAGAGATCACTATAGAGGATAATACACAGATGTAGAGATCACTATAGAGGGATAATACAGAGATGTAGAGATCTCTATAGAGGAGATAATACACAGATGTAGAGATCACTATAGAGGGATAATACACAGATGTAGAGATCACTATAGAGGAGATAATACACAGATGTAGAGATCTCTATAGAGGAGATAATACACAGATGTAGAGATCTCTATAGAGGAGATAATACACAGATGTAGAGATCACTATAGAGGGATAATACACAGATGTAGAGATCACTATAGAGGATAATACACAGATGTAGAGATCACTATAGAGGGATAATACAGAGATGTAGAGATCTCTATAGAGGAGATAATACACAGATGTAGAGATCACTATAGAGGGATAATACACAGATGTAGAGATCACTATAGAGGAGATAATACACAGATGTAGAGATCTCTATAGAGGAGATAATACACAGATGTAGAGATCACTATAGAGGATAATACACAGATGTAGAGATCACTATAGAGGGATAATACACAGATGTAGAGATCACTATAGAGGAGATAATACACAGATGTAGAGATCACTATAGAGGAGATAATACACAGATGTAGAGATCACTATAGAGGAGATAATACACAGATGTAGAGATCACTATAGAGGAGATAATACACAGATGTAGAGATCACTATAGAGGGATAATACACAGATGTAGAGATCACTATAGAGGAGATAATACACAGATGTAGAGATCACTATAGAGGAGATAATACACAGATGTAGAGATCACTATAGAGAAGATAATACACAGATGTAGAGATCTCTATAGAGGATAATACACAGATGTAGAGATCACTATAGAGGATAATACACAGATGTAGAGATCACTATAGAGGAGATAATACACAGATGTAGAGATCACTATAGAGGGATAATACACAGATGTAGAGATCACTATAGAGGAGATAATACACAGATGTAGAGATCACTATAGAGGAGATAATACACAGATGTAGAGATCACTATAGAGGATAATACACAGATGTAGAGATCACTATAGAGGAGATAATACACAGATGTAGAGATCACTATAGAGGGATAATACACAGATGTAGAGATCACTATAGAGGAGATAATACACAGATGTAGAGATCTCTATAGAGGAGATAATACACAGATGTAGAGATCACTATAGAGGAGATAATACACAGATGTAGAGATCACTATAGAGGATAATACACAGATGTAGAGATCACTATAGAGGAGATAATACACAGATGTAGAGATCTCTATAGAGGATAATACACAGATGTAGAGATCACTATAGAGGATAATACACAGATGTATAGATCACTATAGAGGAGATAATACACAGATGTAGAGATCACTATAGAGGAGATAATACACAGATGTAGAGATCACTATAGAGGAGATAATACACAGATGTAGAGATCACTATAGAGGAGATAATACACAGATGTAGAGATCACTATAGAGGGATAATACACAGATGTAGAGATCACTATAGAGGGATAATACACAGATGTAGAGATCACTATAGAGGAGATAATACACAGATGTAGAGATCACTATAGAGGAGATAATACACAGATGTAGAGATCACTATAGAGGAGATAATACACAGATGTAGAGATCACTATAGAGGGATAATACACAGATGTAGAGATCACTATAGAGGAGATAATACACAGATGTAGAGATCTCTATAGAGGAGATAATACACAGATGTAGAGATCACTATAGAGGGATAATACACAGATGTAGAGATCACTATAGAGGAGATAATACACAGATGTAGAGATCACTATAGAGGAGATAATACACAGATGTAGAGATCACTATAGAGGAGATAATACACAGATGTAGAGATCACTATAGAGGATAATACACAGATGTAGAGATCACTATAGAGGATAATACACAGATGTAGAGATCACTATAGAGGAGATAATACACAGATGTAGAGATCACTATAGAGGATAATACACAGATGTAGAGATCACTATAGAGGATAATACACAGATGTAGAGATCACTATAGAGGAGATAATACACAGATGTAGAGATCTCTATAGAGGAGATAATACACAGATGTAGAGATCACTATAGAGGGATAATACACAGATGTAGAGATCACTATAGAGGAGATAATACACAGATGTAGAGATCACTATAGAGGAGATAATACACAGATGTAGAGATCACTATAGAGGAGATAATACACAGATGTAGAGATCACTATAGAGGAGATAATACACAGATGTAGAGATCTCTATAGAGGAGATAATACACAGATGTAGAGATCACTATAGAGGAGATAATACACAGATGTAGAGATCACTATAGAGGAGATAATACACAGATGTAGAGATCACTATAGAGGATAATACACAGATGTAGAGATCACTATAGAGGGATAATACACAGATGTAGAGATCACTATAAAGGGATAATACACAGATGTAGAGATCTCTATAGAGGAGATAATACACAGATGTAGAGATCACTATAGAGGATAATACACAGATGTAGAGATCTCTATAGAGGATAATACACAGATGTAGAGATCACTATAGAGGAGATAATACACAGATGTAGAGATCACTATAGAGGATAATACACAGATGTAGAGATCTCTATAGAGGAGATAATACACAGATGTAGAGATCACTATAGAGGAGATAATACACAGATGTAGAGATCACTATAGAGGAGATAATACACAGATGTAGAGATCACTATAGAGGAGATAATACACAGATGTAGAGATCTCTATAGAGGATAATACACAGATGTAGAGATCTCTATAGAGGAGATAATACACAGATGTAGAGATCTCTATAGAGGAGATAATACACAGATGTAGAGATCACTATAGAGGATAATACACAGATGTAGAGATCACTATAGAGGATAATACACAGATGTAGAGATCTCTATAGAGGAGATAATACACAGATGTAGAGATCACTATAGAGGAGATAATACACAGATGTAGAGATCACTATAGAGGAGATAATACACAGATGTAGAGATCTCTATAGAGGAGATAATACACAGATGTAGAGATCTCTATAGAGGAGATAATACACAGATGTAGAGATCTCTATAGAGGAGATAATACACAGATGTAGAGATCTCTATAGAGGAGATAATACACAGATGTAGAGATCACTATAGAGGAGATAATACACAGATGTAGAGATCACTATAGAGGAGATAATACACAGATGTAGAGATCACTATAGAGGAGATAATACACAGATGTAGAGATCTCTATAGAGGAGATAATACACAGATGTAGAGATCACTATAGAGGAGATAATACACAGATGTAGAGATCACTATAGAGGAGATAATACACAGATGTAGAGATCACTATAGAGGAGATAATACACAGATGTAGAGATCACTATAGAGGAGATAATACACAGATGTAGAGATCTCTATAGAGGATAATACACAGATGTAGAGATCTCTATAGAGGAGATAATACACAGATGTATAGATCTCTATAGAGGAGATAATACACAGATGTAGAGATCACTATAGAGGAGATAATACACAGATGTAGAGATCTCTATAGAGGAGATAATACACAGATGTAGAGATCACTATAGAGGAGATAATACACAGATGTAGAGATCACTATAGAGGAGATAATACACAGATGTAGAGATCACTATAGAGGATAATACACAGATGTATAGATCTCTATAGAGGAGATAATACACAGATGTAGAGATCACTATAGAGGAGATAATACACAGATGTAGAGATCTCTATAGAGGAGATAATACACAGATGTAGAGATCACTATAGAGGAGATAATACACAGATGTAGAGATCACTATAGAGGAGATAATACACAGATGTAGAGATCTCTATAGAGGAGATAATACACAGATGTAGAGATCACTATAGAGGATAATACACAGATGTAGAGATCACTATAGAGGAGATAATACACAGATGTAGAGATCACTATAGAGGAGATAATACACAGATGTAGAGATCACTATAGAGGAGATAATACACAGATGTAGAGATCACTATAGAGGATAATACACAGATGTAGAGATCACTATAGAGGAGATAATACACAGATGTAGAGATCACTATAGAGGATAATACACAGATGTAGAGATCTCTATAGAGGATAATACACAGATGTAGAGATCACTATAGAGGAGATAATACACAGATGTAGAGATCTCTATAGAGGAGATAATACACAGATGTAGAGATCACTATAGAGGGATAATACACAGATGTAGAGATCACTATAGAGGGATAATACACAGATGTAGAGATCACTATAGAGGGATAATACACAGATGTAGAGATCACTATAGAGGGATAATACACAGATGTAGAGATCTCTATAGAGGGATAATACACAGATGTAGAGATCACTATAGAGGAGATAATACACAGATGTAGAGATCACTATAGAGGAGATAATACACAGATGTAGAGATCACTATAGAGGGATAATACACAGATGTAGAGATCACTATAGAGGGATAATACACAGATGTAGAGATCACTATAGAGGGATAATACACAGATGTAGAGATCTCTATAGAGGGATAATACACAGATGTAGAGATCACTATAGAGGAGATAATACACAGATGTAGAGATCACTATAGAGGAGATAATACACAGATGTAGAGATCACTATAGAGGAGATAATACACAGATGTAGAGATCTCTATAGAGGAGATAATACACAGATGTAGAGATCACTATAGAGGGATAATACACAGATGTAGAGATCACTATAGAGGGATAATACACAGATGTAGAGATCTCTATAGAGGAGATAATACACAGATGTAGAGATCACTATAGAGGAGATAATACACAGATGTAGAGATCACTATAGAGGAGATAATACACAGATGTAGAGATCACTATAGAGGGATAATACACAGATGTAGAGATCACTATAGAGGGATAATACACAGATGTAGAGATCTCTATAGAGGAGATAATACACAGATGTAGAGATCACTATAGAGGAGATAATACACAGATGTAGAGATCACTATAGAGGAGATAATACACAGATGTAGAGATCACTATAGAGGGATAATACACAGATGTAGAGATCACTATAGAGGAGATAATACACAGATGTAGAGATCACTATAGAGGATAATACACAGATGTAGAGATCACTATAGAGGAGATAATACACAGATGTAGAGATCACTATAGAGGAGATAATACACAGATGTAGAGATCACTATAGAGGATAATACACAGATGTAGAGATCACTATAGAGGAGATAATACACAGATGTAGAGATCACTATAGAGGAGATAATACACAGATGTAGAGATCACTATAGAGGGATAATACACAGATGTAGAGATCACTATAGAGGATAATACACAGATGTAGAGATCACTATAGAGGATAATACACAGATGTAGAGATCACTATAGAGGAGATAATACACAGATGTAGAGATCACTATAGAGGAGATAATACACAGATGTAGAGATCTCTATAGAGGAGATAATACACAGATGTAGAGATCACTATAGAGGGATAATACACAGATGTAGAGATCACTATAGAGGAGATAATACACAGATGTAGAGATCACTATAGAGGAGATAATACACAGATGTAGAGATCACTATAGAGGAGATAATACACAGATGTAGAGATCACTATAGAGGAGATAATACACAGATGTAGAGATCTCTATAGAGGAGATAATACACAGATGTAGAGATCACTATAGAGGGATAATACACAGATGTAGAGATCACTATAGAGGAGATAATACACAGATGTAGAGATCACTATAGAGGAGATAATACACAGATGTAGAGATCACTATAGAGGGATAATACACAGATGTAGAGATCTCTATAGAGGAGATAATACACAGATGTAGAGATCACTATAGAGGAGATAATACACAGATGTAGAGATCACTATAGAGGGATAATACACAGATGTAGAGATCTCTATAGAGAAGATAATACACAGATGTAGAGATCACTATAGAGGGGATAATACACAGATGTAGAGATCACTATAGAGGGATAATACACAGATGTAGAGATCTCTATAGAGGAGATAATACACAGATGTAGAGATCACTATAGAGGAGAAAATACACAGATGTAGAGATCACTATAGAGGGATAATACACAGATGTAGAGATCACTATAGAGGATAATACACAGATGTAGAGATCACTATAGAGGGATAATACAGAGATGTAGAGATCACTATAGAGGATAATACACAGATGTAGAGATCACTATAGAGGGATAATACACAGATGTAGAGATCACTATAGAGGGATAATACACAGATGTAGAGATCACTATAGAGGATAATACACAGATGTAGAGATCACTATAGAGGAGATAATACACAGATGTAGAGATCTCTATAGAGGAGATAATACACAGATGTAGAGATCACTATAGAGGGATAATACACAGATGTAGAGATCACTATAGAGGAGATAATACACAGATGTAGAGATCTCTATAGAGGAGATAATACACAGATGTAGAGATCTCTATAGAGGAGAAAATACACAGATGTAGAGATCACTATAGAGGAGAAAATACACAGATGTAGAGATCACTATAGAGGGATAATACACAGATGTAGAGATCACTATAGAGGATAATACACAGATGTAGAGATCACTATAGAGGGATAATACAGAGATGTAGAGATCACTATAGAGGATAATACACAGATGTAGAGATCACTATAGAGGGATAATACACAGATGTAGAGATCACTATAGAGGAGATAATACACAGATGTAGAGATCTCTATAGAGGAGATAATACACAGATGTAGAGATCACTATAGAGGAGATAATACACAGATGTAGAGATCACTATAGAGGATAATACACAGATGTAGAGATCACTATAGAGGAGATAATACACAGATGTAGAGATCACTATAGAGGATAATACACAGATGTAGAGATCACTATAGAGGAGATAATACACAGATGTAGAGATCACTATAGAGGAGATAATACACAGATGTAGAGATCACTATAGAGGATAATACACAGATGTAGAGATCACTATAGAGGAGATAATACACAGATGTAGAGATCACTATAGAGGAGATAATACACAGATGTAGAGATCACTATAGAGGATAATACACAGATGTAGAGATCACTATAGAGGAGATAATACACAGATGTAGAGATCTCTATAGAGGAGATAATACACAGATGTAGAGATCTCTATAGAGGAGATAATACACAGATGTAGAGATCTCTATAGAGGGATAATATACAGATGTAGAGATCACTATAGAGGAGATAATACACAGATGTAGAGATCACTATAGAGGAGATAATACACAGATGTAGAGATCACTATAGAGGAGATAATACACAGATGTAGAGATCACTATAGAGGATAATACACAGATGTAGAGATCTCTATAGAGGAGATAATACACAGATGTAGAGATCTCTATAGAGGAGATAATACACAGATGTGGGGTCATTATTGGGGGATAATACACAGATGTGGGGTCATTATTGGGGGATAATACACAGATGTGGGGTCATTATTGGGGATAATACACAGATGTGGGGTCATTATTGGGGGATAATACACAGATGTGGGGTCATTATTGGGGGATAATACACAGATGTGGGGTCATTATTGGGGGGATAATACACAGATGTGGGGTCATTATTGGGGGATAATACACAGATGTGGGGTCATTATTGGGGGATAATACACAGATGTGGGGTCATTATTGGGGGATAATACACAGATGTGGGGTCATTATTGGGGGGATAATACACAGATGTGGGGTCATTATTGGGGGATAATACACAGATGTGGGGTCATTATTGGGGGATAATACACAGATGTGGGGTCATTATTGGGGGGATAATACACAGATGTGGGGTCATTATTGGGGGGATAATACACAGATGTGAGGTCATTATTGGGGGATAATACACAGATGTGGGGTCATTATTGGGGGATAATACACAGATGTGGGGTCATTATTGGGGGATACACATGTGAGGTCATTATTGGGGGATAATACACAGATGTGGGGTCATTATTGGGGGGATAATACACAGATGTGGGGTCATTATTAGGGGATAATACACAGATGTGGGGTCATTATTGGGGGATAATACACAGATGTGAGGTCATTATTGGGGGATAATACACAGATGTGGGGTCATTATTGGGGGGATAATACACAGATGTGGGGTCATTATTGGGGGGATAATACACAGATGTGAGGTCATTATTGGGGGGATAATACACAGATGTGAGGTCATTATTGGGGGATAATAAACAGATGTGGGGTCATTATTGGGGGATACACATGTGAGGTCATTATTGGGGGATAATACACAGATGTGGGGTCATTATTGGGGGATAATACACAGATGTGAGGTCATTATTGGGGGATAATACACAGATGTGAGGTCATTATTGGGGGATAATACACAGATGTGGGATCATTATTGGGGGATAATACACAGATGTGGGGTCATTATTGGGGGATACACATGTGGGGTCATTATTAAGGGATAATACACAGATGTGGGGTCATTATTGGGGGATAATACACAGATGTGGGGTCATTATTGGGGGATAATACACAGATGTGGGGTCATTATTGGGGGATACACATGTGGGGTCATTATTGGGGGATAATACACAGATGTGGGGTCATTATTGGGGGATACACATGTGAGGTCATTATTGGGGGATAATACACAGATGTGGGGTCATTATTGGGGGATACACATGTGAGGTCATTATTGGGGGATAATACACAGATGTGGGGTCATTATTGGGGGATACAGATGTGGGGTCATTATTGGGGGATAATACACAGATGTGGGGTCATTATTGGGGGGATAATACACAGATGTGGGGTCATTATTGGGGGATAATACACAGATGTGAGGTCATTATTGGGGGATAATACACAGATGTGAGGTCATTATTGGGGGATAATACACAGATGTGGGGTCATTATTGGGGGATAATACACAGATGTGAGGTCATTATTGGGGGATAATACACAGATGTGAGGTCATTATTGGGGGATAATACACAGATGTGGGGTCATTATTGGGGGATACACATGTGAGGTCATTATTGGGGGATAATACACAGATGTGGGGTCATTATTGGGGGATACACAGATGTGGGGTCATTATTGGGGGATACACATGTGGGGTCATTATTGGGGGATAATACACAGATGTGGGGTCATTATTGGGGGATAATACACAGATGTGGGGTCATTATTGGGGGGATAATACACAGATGTGGGGTCATTATTGGGGGATACACATGTGAGGTCATTATTGGGGGATAATACACAGATGTGGGGTCATTATTGGGGGATACACATGTGAGGTCATTATTGGGGGATAATACACAGATGTGGGGTCATTATTGGGGGGATAATACACAGATGTGGGGTCATTATTGGGGGATAATACACAGATGTGGGGTCATTATTGGGGGATACACATGTGAAGTCATTATTGGGGGATAATACACAGATGTGGGGTCATTATTGGGGGATACGCATGTGAGGTCATTATTGGGGGATAATACACAGATGTGGGGTCATTATTGGGGGATAATACACAGATGTGGGGTCATTATTGGGGGATAATACACAGATGTGGGGTCATTATTGGGGGAATACACAGATGTGGGGTCATTATTGGGGGATAATACACAGATGTGGGGTCATTATTGGGGGATAATACACAGATGTGGGGTCATTATTGGGGGATAATACACAGATGTGGGGTCATTATTGGGGGATACACATGTGAGGTCATTATTGGGGGATAATACACAGATGTGGGGTCATTATTGGGGGGATAATACACAGATGTGAGGTCATTATTGGGGGATAATACACAGATGTGAGGTCATTATTGGGGGATACACATGTGGGGTCATTATTGGGGGATAATACACAGATGTGGGGTCATTATTGGGGGGATAATACACAGATGTGGGGTCATTATTGGGGGATAATACACAGATGTGAGGTCATTATTGGGGGGATAATACACAGATGTGGGGTCATTATTGGGGGATAATACACAGATGTGGGGTCATTATTGGGAGATACACATGTGGGGTCATTATTGGGGGATAATACACAGATGTGGGGTCATTATTGGGGGATAATACACAGATGTGGGATCATTATTGGGGGATAATACACAGATGTGAGGTCATTATTGGGGGGATAATACACAGATGTGGGGTCATTATTGGGGGATAATACACAGATGTGGGGTCATTATTGGGGGATAATACACAGATGTGAGGTCATTATTGGGGGGATAATACACAGATGTGAGGTCATTATTGGGGGATAATACACAGATGTGGGGTCATTATTGGGGGATACACATGTGGGGTCATTATTGGGGGATAATACACAGATGTGGGGTCATTATTGGGGGATACACATGTGAGGTCATTATTGGGGGATAATACACAGATGTGGGGTCATTATTGGGGGATACTACACAGATGTGGGGTCATTATTGGGGGATACACATGTGGGGTCATTATTGGGGGATAATACACAGATGTGGGGTCATTATTGGGGGATAATACACAGATGTGGGGTCATTATTGGGGGATACACATGTGGGGTCATTATTGGGGGATAATACACAGATGTGGGGTCATTATTGGGGGATACACATGTGGGGTCATTATTGGGGGATAATACACAGATGTGGGGTCATTATTGAGGGATAATACACAGATGTGGGGTCATTATTGGGGGATAATACACAGATGTGAGGTCATTATTGGGGGATAATACACAGATGTGAGGTCATTATTGGGGGATAATACACAGATGTGAGGTCATTATTGGGGGATAATACACAGATGTGGGGTCATTATTGGGGGATAATACACAGATGTGGGGTCATTATTGGGGGATAATACACAGATGTGAGGTCATTATTGGGGGATAATACACAGATGTGAGGTCATTATTGGGGGATAATACACAGATGTGGGGTCATTATTGGGGGATAATACACAGATGTGGGGTCATTATTGGGGGATAATACACAGATGTGAGGTCATTATTGGGGGATAATACACAGATGTGGGGTCATTATTGGGGGATAATACACAGATGTGGGGTCATTATTGGGGGATAATACACAGATGTGGGGTCATTATTGGGGGATAATACACAGATGTGGGGTCATTATTGGGGGATAATACACAGATGTGGGGTCATTATTGGGGGATAATACACAGATGTGGGGTCATTATTGGGGGATAATACACAGATGTGAGGTCATTATTGGGGGATAATACACAGATGTGGGGTCATTATTGGGGGATAATACACAGATGTGGGGTCATTATTGGGGGATAATACACAGATGTGGGGTCATTATTGGGGGATAATACACAGATGTGAGGTCATTATTGGGGGGATAATACACAGATGTGGGGTCATTATTGGGGGATACACATGTGGGGTCATTATTGGGGGATACACAGATGTGGGGTCATTATTGGGGGATAATACACAGATGTGGGGTCATTATTGGGGGATAATACACAGATGTGAGGTCATTATTGGGGGAATACACAGATGTGGGGTCATTATTGGGGGAATACACAGATGTGGGGTCATTATTGGGGGATAATACACAGATGTGGGGTCATTATTGGGGGGATAATACACAGATGTGAGGTCATTATTGGGGGAATACACAGATGTGAGGTCATTATTGGGGGAATACACAGATGTGGGGTCATTATTGGGGGAATACACAGATGTGGGGTCATTATTGGGGGATAATACACAGATGTGGGGTCATTATTGGGGGAATACACAGATGTGGGGCCATTATTGGGGGAATACACAGATGTGGGGTCATTATTGGGGGATAATACACAGATGTGGGGTCATTATTGGGGGATAATACACAGATGTGGGGTCATTATTGGGGGAATACACAGATGTGGGGTCATTATTGGGGGATAATACACAGATGTGAGGTCATTATTGGGGGAATACACAGATGTGAGGTCATTATTGGGGGATAATACACAGATGTGGGGTCATTATTGGGGGGATAATACACATGTGGGGTCATTATTGGGGGAATACACAGATGTGAGGTCATTATTGGGGGATAATACACAGATGTGGGGTCATTATTGGGGGATAATACACAGATGTGGGGTCATTATTGGGGGAATACACAGATGTGGGGTCATTATTGGGGGAATACACAGATGTGGGGTCATTATTGGGGGATAATACACAGATGTGAGGTCATTATTGGGGGAATACACAGATGTGAGGTCATTATTGGGGGGATAATAAACAGATGTGGGGTCATTATTGGGGGATAATACACAGATGTGGGGTCATTATTGGGGGAATACACAGATGTGAGGTCATTATTGGGGGATAATACACAGATGTGGGGTCATTATTGGGGGATAATACACAGATGTGAGGTCATTATTGGGGGATAATACACAGATGTGGGGTCATTATTGGGGGATAATACACAGATGTGGGGTCATTATTGGGGGATAATACACAGATGTGAGGTCATTATTGGGGGATAATACACAGATGTGGGGTCATTATTGGGGGATAATACACAGATGTGGGGTCATTATTGGGGGAATACACAGATGTGGGGTCATTATTGGAGATAATACACAGATGTGGGGTCATTATCGGGGGATAATACACAGATGTGAGGTCATTATTGGGGGATAATACACAGATGTGGGGTCATTATTGGGGGAATACACAGATGTGGGGTCATTATTGGGGGATAATACACAGATGTGAGGTCATTATTGGGGGAATACACAGATGTGGGGTCATTATTGGGGGATAATACACAGATGTGGGGTCATTATTGGGGGGATAATACACAGATGTGAGGTCATTATTGGGGGATAATACACAGATGTGGGGCCATTATTGGGGGAATACA
The DNA here is from genome assembly GCF_032444005.1 of Ranitomeya imitator. Lineage (NCBI taxonomy): Eukaryota > Metazoa > Chordata > Amphibia > Anura > Dendrobatidae > Ranitomeya > Ranitomeya imitator. The sequence continues at coordinate 37,326,878 of NC_091284.1, forward strand.
CAGATGTGGGGTCATTATTGGGGGATAATACACAGATGTGGGGTCATTATTGGGGGATAATACACAGATGTGGGGTCATTATTGGGGGATAATACACAGATGTGGGGTCATTATTGGGGGGATAATACACAGATGTGGGGTCATTATTGGGGGATAATACACAGATGTGAGGTCATTATTGGGGGATAATACACAGATGTGGGGTCATTATTGGGGGATAATACACAGATGTGGGGTCATTATTGGGGGATAATACACAGATGTGAGGTCATTATTGGGGGAATACACAGATGTGAGGTCATTATTGGGGGATAATACACAGATGTGGGGTCATTATTGGGGGGATAATACACATGTGGGGGTCATTATTGGGGAATACACAGATGTGGGGTCATTATTGGGGGATAATACACAGATGTGGGGTCATTATTGGGGGAATACACAGATGTGGGGTCATTATTGGGGGAATACACAGATGTGGGGTCATTATTGGGGGATAATACACAGATGTGAGGTCATTATTGGGGGAATACACAGATGTGAGGTCATTATTGGGGGGGATAATAAACAGATGTGGGGTCATTATTGGGGGATAATACACAGATGTGGGGTCATTATTGGGGGAATACACAGATGTGAGGTCATTATTGGGGGATAATACACAGATGTGGGGTCATTATTGGGGGATAATACACAGATGTGGGGTCATTATTGGGGGGATAATACACAGATGTGAGGTCATTATTGGGGGATAATACACAGATGTGGGGTCATTATTGGGGGATACACATGTGGGGTCATTATTGGGGGATAATACACAGATGTGAGGTCATTATTGGGGGAATACACAGATGTGAGGTCATTATTGGGGGATAATACACAGATGTGGGGTCATTATTGGGGGGATAATACACAGATGTGGGGTCATTATTGGGGGATAATACACAGATGTGGGGTCATTATTGGGGGGATAATACACAGATGTGGGGTCATTATTGGGGGATAATACACAGATGTGGGGTCATTATTGGGGAGATAATACACAGATGTGGGGTCATTATTGGGGATAATACACAGATGTGGGGTCATTATTGGGGGATAATACACAGATGTGAGGTCATTATTGGGGGATAATACACAGATGTGGGGTCATTATTGGGGGATAATACACAGATGTGAGGTCATTATTGGGGATAATACACAGATGTGGGGTCATTATTGGAGATAATACACAGATGTGGGGTCATTATTGGGGGATAATACACAGATGTGAGGTCATTATTGGGGGATAATACACAGATGTGGGGTCATTATTGGGGAGATAATACACAGATGTGGGGTCATTATTGGGGGATAATACACAGATGTGGGGTCATTATTGGGGGATAATACACAGATGTGAGGTCATTATTGGGGGATAATACACAGATGTGAGGTCATTATTGGGGGATACACATGTGGGGTCATTATTGGGGGATAATACACAGATGTGGGGTCATTATTGGGGGATAATACACAGATGTGGGGTCATTATTGGGGGATAATACACAGATGTGGGGTCATTATTGGGGGGATAATACACATGTGGGGTCATTATTGGGGGATAATACACAGATGTGAGGTCATTATTGGGGGATAATACACAGATGTGGGGTCATTATTGGGGGATAATACACAGATGTGGGGTCATTATTGGGGGATAATACACAGATGTGGGGTCATTATTGGAGATAATACACAGATGTGGGGTCATTATTGGGGGATAATACACAGATGTGGGGTCATTATTGGAGATAATACACAGATGTGAGGTCATTATTGGGGGATAATACACAGATGTGGGGTCATTATTGGGGGATAATACACAGATGTGAGGTCATTATTGGGGGATAATACACAGATGTGGGGTCATTATTGGGGGATAATACACAGATGTGGGGTCATTATTGGGGAGATAATACACAGATGTGGGGTCATTATTGGGGGATAATACACAGATGTGGGGTCATTATTGGGGGATAATACACAGATGTGAGGTCATTATTGGGGGATAATACACAGATGTGAGGTCATTATTGGGGGATAATACACAGATGTGAGGTCATTATTGGGGGATAATACACAGATGTGGGGTCATTATTGGGGGATACACATGTGGGGTCATTATTGGGGGATAATACACAGATGTGGGGTCATTATTGGGGGAATACACAGATGTGAGGTCATTATTGGGGGATAATACACAGATGTGGGGTCATTATTGGGGGATAATACACAGATGTGAGGTCATTATTGGGGGATAATACACAGATGTGGGGTCATTATTGGGGGATAATACACAGATGTGGGGTCATTATTGGGGGATAATACACAGATGTGAGGTCATTATTGGGGGATAATACACAGATGTGGGGTCATTATTGGGGGATAATACACAGATGTGGGGTCATTATTGGGGGAATACACAGATGTGGGGTCATTATTGGAGATAATACACAGATGTGGGGTCATTATCGGGGGATAATACACAGATGTGAGGTCATTATTGGGGGATAATACACAGATGTGGGGTCATTATTGGGGGAATACACAGATGTGGGGTCATTATTGGGGGATAATACACAGATGTGAGGTCATTATTGGGGGAATACACAGATGTGGGGTCATTATTGGGGGATAATACACAGATGTGGGGTCATTATTGGGGGGATAATACACAGATGTGAGGTCATTATTGGGGGATAATACACAGATGTGGGGCCATTATTGGGGGAATACACAGATGTGGGGTCATTATTGGGGGATAATACACAGATGTGGGGTCATTATTGGGGGATAATACACAGATGTGGGGTCATTATTGGGGGATAATACACAGATGTGGGGTCATTATTGGGGGGATAATACACAGATGTGGGGTCATTATTGGGGGATAATACACAGATGTGAGGTCATTATTGGGGGATAATACACAGATGTGGGGTCATTATTGGGGGATAATACACAGATGTGGGGTCATTATTGGGGGATAATACACAGATGTGAGGTCATTATTGGGGGAATACACAGATGTGAGGTCATTATTGGGGGATAATACACAGATGTGGGGTCATTATTGGGGGGATAATACACATGTGGGGTCATTATTGGGGGAATACACAGATGTGGGGTCATTATTGGGGGATAATACACAGATGTGGGGTCATTATTGGGGGAATACACAGATGTGGGGTCATTATTGGGGGAATACACAGATGTGGGGTCATTATTGGGGGATAATACACAGATGTGAGGTCATTATTGGGGGAATACACAGATGTGAGGTCATTATTGGGGGGATAATAAACAGATGTGGGGTCATTATTGGGGGATAATACACAGATGTGGGGTCATTATTGGGGGAATACACAGATGTGAGGTCATTATTGGGGGATAATACACAGATGTGGGGTCATTATTGGGGGATAATACACAGATGTGGGGTCATTATTGGGGGATAATACACAGATGTGAGGTCATTATTGGGGGATAATACACAGATGTGGGGTCATTATTGGGGGATACACATGTGGGGTCATTATTGGGGGATAATACACAGATGTGAGGTCATTATTGGGGGAATACACAGATGTGAGGTCATTATTGGGGGATAATACACAGATGTGGGGTCATTATTGGGGGGATAATACACAGATGTGGGGTCATTATTGGGGGATAATACACAGATGTGGGGTCATTATTGGGGGGATAATACACAGATGTGGGGTCATTATTGGGGGATAATACACAGATGTGGGGTCATTATTGGGGAGATAATACACAGATGTGGGGTCATTATTGGGGGATAATACACAGATGTGGGGTCATTATTGGGGGATAATACACAGATGTGAGGTCATTATTGGGGGATAATACACAGATGTGGGGTCATTATTGGGGGATAATACACAGATGTGAGGTCATTATTGGGGATAATACACAGATGTGGGGTCATTATTGGAGATAATACACAGATGTGGGGTCATTATTGGGGGATAATACACAGATGTGAGGTCATTATTGGGGGATAATACACAGATGTGGGGTCATTATTGGGGAGATAATACACAGATGTGGGGTCATTATTGGGGGATAATACACAGATGTGGGGTCATTATTGGGGGATAATACACAGATGTGAGGTCATTATTGGGGGATAATACACAGATGTGAGGTCATTATTGGGGGATACACATGTGGGGTCATTATTGGGGGATAATACACAGATGTGGGGTCATTATTGGGGGATAATACACAGATGTGGGGTCATTATTGGGGGATAATACACAGATGTGGGGTCATTATTGGGGGGATAATACACATGTGGGGTCATTATTGGGGGATAATACACAGATGTGAGGTCATTATTGGGGGATAATACACAGATGTGGGGTCATTATTGGGGGATAATACACAGATGTGGGGTCATTATTGGGGGATAATACACAGATGTGGGGTCATTATTGGAGATAATACACAGATGTGGGGTCATTATTGGGGGATAATACACAGATGTGGGGTCATTATTGGAGATAATACACAGATGTGAGGTCATTATTGGGGGATAATACACAGATGTGGGGTCATTATTGGGGGATAATACACAGATGTGAGGTCATTATTGGGGGATAATACACAGATGTGGGGTCATTATTGGGGGATAATACACAGATGTGGGGTCATTATTGGGGAGATAATACACAGATGTGGGGTCATTATTGGGGGATAATACACAGATGTGGGGTCATTATTGGGGGATAATACACAGATGTGAGGTCATTATTGGGGGATAATACACAGATGTGAGGTCATTATTGGGGGATAATACACAGATGTGAGGTCATTATTGGGGGATAATACACAGATGTGGGGTCATTATTGGGGGATACACATGTGGGGTCATTATTGGGGGATAATACACAGATGTGAGGTCATTATTGGGGGATAATACACAGATGTGGGGTCATTATTGGGGGAATACACAGATGTGAGGTCATTATTGGGGGATAATACACAGATGTGGGGTCATTATTGGGGGGATAATACACAGATGTGGGGTCATTATTGGGGGATAATACACAGATGTGGGGTCATTATTGGGGGATAATACACAGATGTGGGGTCATTATTGGGGGATAATACACAGATGTGGGGTCATTATTGGGGGGATAATACACAGATGTGGGGTCATTATTGGGGGATAATACACAGATGTGGGGTCATTATTGGGAGATAATACACAGATGTGGGGTCATTATTGGGGGATAATACACAGATGTGAGGTCATTATTGGGGGGATAATACACAGATGTGGGGTCATTATTGGAGATAATACACAGATGTGGGGTCATTATTGGGGGATAATACACAGATGTGAGGTCATTATTGGGGGATAATACACAGATGTGGGGTCATTATTGGGGAGATAATACACAGATGTGGGGTCATTATTGGGGGATAATACACAGATGTGGGGTCATTATTGGGGGATAATACACAGATGTGAGGTCATTATTGGGGGATAATACACAGATGTGAGGTCATTATTGGGGGATACACATGTGGGGTCATTATTGGGGGATAATACACAGATGTGGGGTCATTATTGGGGAGATAATACACAGATGTGGGGTCATTATTGGGGGATAATACACAGATGTGGGGTCATTATTGGGGGGATAATACACAGATGTGAGGTCATTATTGGGGGATAATACACAGATGTGAGGTCATTATTGGGGGATAATACACAGATGTGGGGTCATTATTGGGGGATAATACACAGATGTGGGGTCATTATTGGGGGATAATACACAGATGTGAGGTCATTATTGGGGGATAATACACAGATGTGGGGTCATTATTGGGGGATAATACACAGATGTGGGGTCATTATTGGGGGGATAATACACATGTGGGGTCATTATTGGGGGATAATACACAGATGTGGGGTCATTATTGGGGGATAATACACAGATGTGGGGTCATTATTGGAGATAATACACAGATGTGGGGTCATTATTGGGGGATAATACACAGATGTGGGGTCATTATTGGAGATAATACACAGATGTGAGGTCATTATTGGGGGATAATACACAGATGTGGGGTCATTATTGGGGGATAATACACAGATGTGAGGTCATTATTGGGGGATAATACACAGATGTGAGGTCATTATTGGGGGATAATACACAGATGTGAGGTCATTATTGGGGGATAATACACAGATGTGGGGTCATTATTGGGGGATACACATGTGGGGTCATTATTGGGGGATAATACACAGATGTGAGGTCATTATTGGGGGATAATACACAGATGTGGGGTCATTATTGGGGGAATACACAGATGTGGGGTCATTATTGGAGATAATACACAGATGTGGGGTCATTATTGGGGGATAATACACAGATGTGAGGTCATTATTGGGGGATAATACACAGATGTGGGGTCATTATTGGGGGAATACACAGATGTGGGGTCATTATTGGGGGATAATACACAGATGTGAGGTCATTATTGGGGGAATACACAGATGTGGGGTCATTATTGGGGGATAATACACAGATGTGGGGTCATTATTGGGGGATAATACACAGATGTGGGGTCATTATTGGGGGGATAATACACAGATGTGAGGTCATTATTGGGGGATAATACACAGATGTGGGGTCATTATTGGGGGGATAATACACAGATGTGAGGTCATTATTGGGGGATAATACACAGATGTGAGGTCATTATTGGGGGAATACACAGATGTGGGGTCATTATTGGGGGATAATACACAGATGTGGGGTCATTATTGGGGGATAATACACAGATGTGGGGTCATTATTGGGGGATAATACACAGATGTGGGGTCATTATTGGGGGGATAATACACAGATGTGGGGTCATTATTGGGGATAATACACAGATGTGAGGTCATTATTGGGGGATAATACACAGATGTGGGGTCATTATTGGGGGATAATACACAGATGTGGGGTCATTATTGGGGGATAATACACAGATGTGAGGTCATTATTGGGGGAATACACAGATGTGAGGTCATTATTGGGGGATAATACACAGATGTGGGGTCATTATTGGGGGGATAATACACAATGTGGGGTCATTATTGGGGGAATACACAGATGTGGGGTCATTATTGGGGGATAATACACAGATGTGGGGTCATTATTGGGGGAATACACAGATGTGGGGTCATTATTGGGGGATAATACACAGATGTGGGGTCATTATTGGGGGATAATACACAGATGTGGGGTCATTATTGGGGGAATACACAGATGTGAGGTCATTATTGGGGGGATAATAAACAGATGTGGGGTCATTATTGGGGGATAATACACAGATGTGGGGTCATTATTGGGGGATATACACAGATGTGAGGTCATTATTGGGGGATAATACACAGATGTGGGGTCATTATTGGGGGATAATACACAGATGTGAGGTCATTATTGGGGGAATACACAGATGTGAGGTCATTATTGGGGGGATAATAAACAGATGTGGGGTCATTATTGGGGGATAATACACAGATGTGGGGTCATTATTGGGGGAATACACAGATGTGAGGTCATTATTGGGGGATAATACACAGATGTGGGGTCATTATTGGGGGATAATACACAGATGTGGGGTCATTATTGGGGGATAATACACAGATGTGAGGTCATTATTGGGGGATAATACACAGATGTGGGGTCATTATTGGGGGATACACATGTGGGGTCATTATTGGGGGATAATACACAGATGTGAGGTCATTATTGGGGGATAATACACAGATGTGGGGTCATTATTGGGGGAATACACAGATGTGAGGTCATTATTGGGGGATAATACACAGATGTGGGGTCATTATTGGGGGGATAATACACAGATGTGGGGTCATTATTGGGGGATAATACACAGATGTGGGGTCATTATTGGGGGGATAATACACAGATGTGGGGTCATTATTGGGGGATAATACACAGATGTGGGGTCATTATTGGGGAGATAATACACAGATGTGGGGTCATTATTGGGGGATAATACACAGATGTGGGGTCATTATTGGGGGATAATACACAGATGTGAGGTCATTATTGGGGGATAATACACAGATGTGGGGTCATTATTGGGGGATAATACACAGATGTGAGGTCATTATTGGGGATAATACACAGATGTGGGGTCATTATTGGAGATAATACACAGATGTGGGGTCATTATTGGGGGATAATACACAGATGTGAGGTCATTATTGGGGGATAATACACAGATGTGGGGTCATTATTGGGGAGATAATACACAGATGTGGGGTCATTATTGGGGGATAATACACAGATGTGGGGTCATTATTGGGGGATAATACACAGATGTGAGGTCATTATTGGGGGATAATACACAGATGTGAGGTCATTATTGGGGGATACACATGTGGGGTCATTATTGGGGGATAATACACAGATGTGGGGTCATTATTGGGGGATAATACACAGATGTGGGGTCATTATTGGGGGATAATACACAGATGTGGGGTCATTATTGGGGGGATAATACACATGTGGGGTCATTATTGGGGGATAATACACAGATGTGAGGTCATTATTGGGGGATAATACACAGATGTGGGGTCATTATTGGGGGATAATACACAGATGTGGGGTCATTATTGGGGGATAATACACAGATGTGGGGTCATTATTGGAGATAATACACAGATGTGGGGTCATTATTGGGGGATAATACACAGATGTGGGGTCATTATTGGAGATAATACACAGATGTGAGGTCATTATTGGGGGATAATACACAGATGTGGGGTCATTATTGGGGGATAATACACAGATGTGAGGTCATTATTGGGGGATAATACACAGATGTGGGGTCATTATTGGGGGATAATACACAGATGTGGGGTCATTATTGGGGAGATAATACACAGATGTGGGGTCATTATTGGGGGATAATACACAGATGTGGGGTCATTATTGGGGGATAATACACAGATGTGAGGTCATTATTGGGGGATAATACACAGATGTGAGGTCATTATTGGGGATAATACACAGATGTGGGGTCATTATTGGGGGATACACATGTGGGGTCATTATTGGGGGATAATACACAGATGTGAGGTCATTATTGGGGGATAATACACAGATGTGGGGTCATTATTGGGGGAATACACAGATGTGAGGTCATTATTGGGGGATAATACACAGATGTGGGGTCATTATTGGGGGGATAATACACAGATGTGGGGTCATTATTGGGGGATAATACACAGATGTGGGGTCATTATTGGGGGATAATACACAGATGTGGGGTCATTATTGGGGGATAATACACAGATGTGGGGTCATTATTGGGGGGATAATACACAGATGTGGGGTCATTATTGGGGGATAATACACAGATGTGGGGTCATTATTGGGAGATAATACACAGATGTGAGGTCATTATTGGGGGGATAATACACAGATGTGGGGTCATTATTGGAGATAATACACAGATGTGGGGTCATTATTGGGGGATAATACACAGATGTGAGGTCATTATTGGGGGATAATACACAGATGTGGGGTCATTATTGGGGAGATAATACACAGATGTGGGGTCATTATTGGGGGATAATACACAGATGTGGGGTCATTATTGGGGGATAATACACAGATGTGAGGTCATTATTGGGGGATAATACACAGATGTGAGGTCATTATTGGGGGATACACATGTGGGGTCATTATTGGGGGATAATACACAGATGTGGGGTCATTATTGGGGGATAATACACAGATGTGGGGTCATTATTGGGGGATAATACACAGATGTGAGGTCATTATTGGGGGATAATACACAGATGTGGGGTCATTATTGGGGGATAATACACAGATGTGGGGTCATTATTGGGGGGATAATACACAATGTGGGGTCATTATTGGGGGATAATACACAGATGTGGGGTCATTATTGGGGGATAATACACAGATGTGGGGTCATTATTGGGGGATAATACACAGATGTGGGGTCATTATTGGGGAGATAATACACAGATGTGGGGTCATTATTGGAGATAATACACAGATGTGGGGTCATTATTGGGGGATAATACACAGATGTGAGGTCATTATTGGGGGATAATACACAGATGTGGGGTCATTATTGGGGGATAATACACAGATGTGAGGTCATTATTGGGGATAATACACAGATGTGGGGTCATTATTGGAGATAATACACAGATGTGGGGTCATTATTGGGGGATAATACACAGATGTGAGGTCATTATTGGGGGATAATACACAGATGTGGGGTCATTATTGGGGAGATAATACACAGATGTGGGGTCATTATTGGGGGATAATACACAGATGTGGGGTCATTATTGGGGGATAATACACAGATGTGAGGTCATTATTGGGGGATAATACACAGATGTGAGGTCATTATTGGGGGATACACATGTGGGGTCATTATTGGGGGATAATACACAGATGTGGGGTCATTATTGGGGGATAATACACAGATGTGGGGTCATTATTGGGGGATAATACACAGATGTGGGGTCATTATTGGGGGATAATACACATGTGGGGTCATTATTGGGGGATAATACACAGATGTGAGGTCATTATTGGGGGATAATACACAGATGTGGGGTCATTATTGGGGGATAATACACAGATGTGGGGTCATTATTGGGGGATAATACACAGATGTGGGGTCATTATTGGAGATAATACACAGATGTGGGGTCATTATTGGGGGATAATACACAGATGTGGGGTCATTATTGGAGATAATACACAGATGTGAGGTCATTATTGGGGGATAATACACAGATGTGGGGTCATTATTGGGGGATAATACACAGATGTGGGGTCATTATTGGGGAGATAATACACAGATGTGGGGTCATTATTGGGGGATAATACACAGATGTGGGGTCATTATTGGGGAGATAATACACAGATGTGGGGTCATTATTGGAGATAATACACAGATGTGAGGTCATTATTGGGGGATAATACACAGATGTGGGGTCATTATTGGAGATAATACACAGATGTGGGGTCATTATTGGGGGATAATACACAGATGTGAGGTCATTATTGGGGGATAATACACAGATGTGGGGTCATTATTGGGGAGATAATACACAGATGTGGGGTCATTATTGGGGGATAATACACAGATGTGGGGTCATTATTGGGGGATAATACACAGATGTGAGGTCATTATTGGGGGATAATACACAGATGTGAGGTCATTATTGGGGGATACACATGTGGGGTCATTATTGGGGGATAATACACAGATGTGGGGTCATTATTGGGGGATAATACACAGATGTGGGGTCATTATTGGGGGATAATACACAGATGTGAGGTCATTATTGGGGAGATAATACACAGATGTGGGGTCATTATTGGGGGATAATACACAGATGTGGGGTCATTATTGGGGGATAATACACAGATGTGAGGTCATTATTGGGGGATAATACACAGATGTGGGGTCATTATTGGGGGATAATACACAGATGTGGGGTCATTATTGGGGGATAATACACAGATGTGAGGTCATTATTGGGGGATAATACACAGATGTGGGGTCATTATTGGGGGATAATACACAGATGTGGGGTCATTATTGGGGAGATAATACACAGATGTGGGGTCATTATTGGGGGATAATACACAGATGTGGGGTCATTATTGGGGGATAATACACAGATGTGAGGTCATTATTGGGGGATAATACACAGATGTGAGGTCATTATTGGGGGATAATACACAGATGTGGGGTCATTATTGGGGGATACACATGTGGGGTCATTATTGGGGGATAATACACAGATGTGAGGTCATTATTGGGGGATAATACACAGATGTGGGGTCATTATTGGGGGAATACACAGATGTGAGGTCATTATTGGGGGATAATACACAGATGTGGGGTCATTATTGGGGGGATAATACACAGATGTGGGGTCATTATTGGGGGATAATACACAGATGTGGGGTCATTATTGGGGGATAATACACAGATGTGGGGTCATTATTGGGGGATAATACACAGATGTGGGGTCATTATTGGGGGGATAATACACAGATGTGGGGTCATTATTGGGGGATAATACACAGATGTGGGGTCATTATTGGGAGATAATACACAGATGTGAGGTCATTATTGGGGGGATAATACACAGATGTGGGGTCATTATTGGAGATAATACACAGATGTGGGGTCATTATTGGGGGATAATACACAGATGTGAGGTCATTATTGGGGGATAATACACAGATGTGGGGTCATTATTGGGGAGATAATACACAGATGTGGGGTCATTATTGGGGGATAATACACAGATGTGGGGTCATTATTGGGGGATAATACACAGATGTGAGGTCATTATTGGGGGATAATACACAGATGTGAGGTCATTATTGGGGGATACACATGTGGGGTCATTATTGGGGGATAATACACAGATGTGGGGTCATTATTGGGGGATAATACACAGATGTGGGGTCATTATTGGGGGATAATACACAGATGTGAGGTCATTATTGGGGGATAATACACAGATGTGGGGTCATTATTGGGGGATAATACACAGATGTGGGGTCATTATTGGGGGGATAATACACATGTGGGGTCATTATTGGGGGATAATACACAGATGTGGGGTCATTATTGGGGGATAATACACAGATGTGGGGTCATTATTGGAGATAATACACAGATGTGGGGTCATTATTGGGGGATAATACACAGATGTGGGGTCATTATTGGAGATAACACACAGATGTGAGGTCATTATTGGGGGATAATACACAGATGTGGGGTCATTATTGGGGGATAATACACAGATGTGAGGTCATTATTGGGGGATAATACACAGATGTGAGGTCATTATTGGGGGATAATACACAGATGTGAGGTCATTATTGGGGGATAATACACAGATGTGGGGTCATTATTGGGGGATAATACACAGATGTGAGGTCATTATTGGGGGATAATACACAGATGTGAGGTCATTATTGGGGGATAATACACAGATGTGGGGTCATTATTGGGGGATACACATGTGGGGTCATTATTGGGGGATAATACACAGATGTGAGGTCATTATTGGGGGATAATACACAGATGTGGGGTCATTATTGGGGGAATACACAGATGTGAGGTCATTATTGGGGGATAATACACAGATGTGGGGTCATTATTGGGGGGATAATACACAGATGTGGGGTCATTATTGGGGGATAATACACAGATGTGGGGTCATTATTGGGGGATAATACACAGATGTGGGGTCATTATTGGGGATAATACACAGATGTGAGGTCATTATTGGGGGATAATACACAGATGTGAGGTCATTATTGGGGGGATAATACACAGATGTGGGGTCATTATTGGGGGGATAATACACAGATGTGGGGTCATTATTGGGGGATAATACACAGATGTGAGGTCATTATTGGGGGGATAATACACAGATGTGAGGTCATTATTGGGGGATAATACACAGATGTGAGGTCATTATTGGGGGGATAATACACAGATGTGGGGTCATTATTGGGGGGATAATACACAGATGTGGGGTCATTATTGGGGGATACACATGTGGGGTCATTATTGGGGGATAATACACAGATGTGAGGTCATTATTGGGGGGATAATACACAGATGTGGGGTCATTATTGGGGGGATAATACACAGATGTGGGGTCATTATTGGGGGATAATACACAGATGTGGGGTCATTATTGGGAGATAATACACAGATGTGGGGTCATTATTGGGGGATAATACACAGATGTGGGGTCATTATTGGGGGGATAATACACAGATGTGGGGTCATTATTGGGGGGATAATACACAGATGTGGGGTCATTATTGGGGGATAATACACAGATGTGAGGTCATTATTGGGGGGATAATACACAGATGTGGGGTCATTATTGGGGGATAATACACAGATGTGGGGTCATTATTGGGAGATAATACACAGATGTGGGGTCATTATTGGGGGATAATACACAGATGTGGGGTCATTATTGGGGGGATAATACACAGATGTGGGGTCATTATTGGGGGGATAATACACAGATGTGGGGTCATTATTGGGGGATAATACACAGATGTGGGGTCATTATTGGGGATAATACACAGATGTGAGGTCATTATTGGGGGATAATACACAGATGTGGGGTCATTATTGGGGGATAATACACAGATGTGGGGTCATTATTGGGGGATAATACACAGATGTGGGGTCATTATTGGGGGGATAATACACAGATGTGGGGTCATTATTGGGGGGATAATACACAGATGTGGGGTCATTATTGGGGGATAATACACAGATGTGGGGTCATTATTGGGAGATAATACACAGATGTGGGGTCATTATTGGGGGGATAATACACAGATGTGGGGTCATTATTGGGGGATAATACACAGATGTGGGGTCATTATTGGGAGATAATACACAGATGTGGGGTCATTATTGGGGGATAATACACAGATGTGAGGTCATTATTGGGGGATAATACACAGATGTGAGGTCATTATTGGGGGGATAATACACAGATGTGGGGTCATTATTGGAGATAATACACAGATGTGGGGTCATTATTGGGGGATAATACACAGATGTGAGGTCATTATTGGGGGATAATACACAGATGTGGGGTCATTATTGGGGAGATAATACACAGATGTGGGGTCATTATTGGGGGATAATACACAGATGTGGGGTCATTATTGGGGGATAATACACAGATGTGAGGTCATTATTGGGGGATAATACACAGATGTGAGGTCATTATTGGGGGATACACATGTGGGGTCATTATTGGGGGATAATACACAGATGTGGGGTCATTATTGGGGGATAATACACAGATGTGGGGTCATTATTGGGGGATAATACACAGATGTGAGGTCATTATTGGGGGATAATACACAGATGTGGGGTCATTATTGGGGGATAATACACAGATGTGGGGTCATTATTGGGGGGATAATACACATGTGGGGTCATTATTGGGGGATAATACACAGATGTGAGGTCATTATTGGGGGGATAATACACATGTGGGGTCATTATTGGGGGATAATACACAGATGTGAGGTCATTATTGGGGGGATAATACACATGTGGGGTCATTATTGGGGGATAATACACAGATGTGGGGTCATTATTGGGGGATAATACACAGATGTGGGGTCATTATTGGGGGATAATACACAGATGTGGGGTCATTATTGGGGGATAATACACAGATGTGAGGTCATTATTGGGGGATAATACACAGATGTGGGGTCATTATTGGGGGATAATACACAGATGTGAGGTCATTATTGGGGGATAATACACAGATGTGGGGTCATTATTGGGGGATAATACACAGATGTGAGGTCATTATTGGGGGATAATACACAGATGTGGGGTCATTATTGGGGGATAATACACAGATGTGGGGTCATTATTGGGGGATAATACACAGATGTGGGGTCATTATTGGGGGATAATACACAGATGTGGGGTCATTATTGGGGGATAATACACAGATGTGAGGTCATTATTGGGGGATAATACACAGATGTGAGGTCATTATTGGGGGATAATACACAGATGTGAGGTCATTATTGGGGGATAATACACAGATGTGAGGTCATTATTGGGGGATAATACACAGATGTGGGGTCATTATTGGGGGATAATACACAGATGTGAGGTCATTATTGGGGGATAATACACAGATGTGGGGTCATTATTGGGGGATAATACACAGATGTGGGGTCATTATTGGGGGATAATACACAGATGTGGGGTCATTATTGGGGGATAATACACAGATGTGGGGTCATTATTGGGAGATAATACACAGATGTGAGGTCATTATTGGGGGATAATACACAGATGTGGGGTCATTATTGGGGGATAATACACAGATGTGAGGTCATTATTGGGGGATAATACACAGATGTGAGGTCATTATTGGGGGATAATACACAGATGTGGGGTCATTATTGGGGGATAATACACAGATGTGGGGTCATTATTGGGGGGATAATACACACATGTGAGGTCATTATTGGGGGATAATACACAGATGTGGGGTCATTATTGGGGGATAATACACAGATGTGGGGTCATTATTGGGGGATAATACACAGATGTGGGGTCATTATTGGGGATAATACACAGATGTGAGGTCATTATTGGGGATAATACACAGATGTGAGGTCATTATTGGGGGATACACATGTGGGGTCATTATTGGGGATAATACACAGATGTGGGGTCATTATTGGGGGATAATACACATGTGGGGTCATTATTGGGGGATAATACACATGTGGGGTCATTATTGGGGGATACACATGTGGGGGGGCACTCTATCCTCCATACACTCGGGATGTACCATGTAGCAGTGATGGCGGGGGTCGCTCACCTGTAATGCCCCCTCCCGCAGTGCGCTCTCCGGGTCGGTGCCCACCTGTCTCCGCCGCTCCTCCCTCCGGCATCAGCTCCTCTCCCGGGCACCGCTCTCTCTCTCCGCTGTGACAGACAGTACAGGACTGGCAGCCTCCGGGCCCGACCACTCCGCCAGGGGGGAGCTGCGCACTCCACACCCAGCTCCCTCTCCCTCCGGGTCTCACCCCTGTTCTCTTCCGCTGTTCATTTCTTCTCTAACATGTATCTCTATAACAAAGCGGCTCCTAATTCCCCACAATAATAAACATATCACTCCTCAGAACAGAATAGGCCGGTCCTCCGCTTCCCCCCGCTCAGCACTTGGTACGGCCGCACCGCTCAGCGAGTTCTACAAGTTCTGCGGCTGGTGGTGACGTCACCCTGTCTCTATTAACCCCATCCTGTCTGTAAGGTATGCAACATGCAGATGACCCACAGGCAAAAAGCTGTCACTTCTGCTGTGGAACTACAAGTCTCAGCTGTAATAGTGAGAGCCCTGAACCATATGAAGCCATAGAATCATTATTGGAAGAGACAATCATTGCAACAAAGCCAGTTTATCATCATCGATTAACCCCTCCACGACCGGGACTTTTTAATTTCCTCGCTTTATTTTTCCTCCCTTTCTCCCACGAGCCAGGATTTTACTATTTTTTTTCATAGATTGATTTTTTTATTATTATTATTATTATTATTTTTATTATTATTTTATTCATTATTATCTTATATTTTATTTATTTATTTTTCTCGCCCTTTTTTCCGATGCCCATTTTTATTTTTTTCCATCGATGATGACAAGTTTTTTGTTGTATTTTTGGGGAGAGGTGCAGCGAAAGCAATTTAGATAATTTTTTTTTTTTTTCCTTTTTATGATGTTTTCAGAATAAATGCTATAATTTTGTATTGAGATATATCGCATGCGGCGATGCCAAATAAACCCCCGATTACCGGGCGCCATTTATCATACTGGGGTCCTTGTATACGGCAGAGCGGCCTCCTCCATACAGAACAATTCCACGCGTATAGGGTTAATAACCTGTTCTGTGAGCACCATTATTGCCATGAGAGATTGTTTGCTGTAAAATCCCTGTAAGAAGCATTCAGATCCCCCCTGGCCTCCTCCTGAGCGGAGGGTCACTGTTTATACTGAATAATAAGCAATTTCTGGGGTTATTATAATAGAATCCCATAATCTGGGAGAATTCCTGAAAATCTAAGTACAATGCTGCCACCTGGTGTTCATATATGGAAATGACAAGAAAATGTCATTTACCTAAAGGCCTTTGATTCTTTTTTTTTTTTTTACAATTTTTTTTTCATTTGCACCTTACTCTTCTTTTAATTTGCACCTTTTAAAAGTCATTTTATATGTGTTCACTTTTTAATCTTTTTTTCTAAATGTTTATTTTTGAGCGCCGGGTATTGTTTTCGCCTATACGTCGCCACACACCAGGTATTACTCTTTTATTATGTTGTCCATTTAAATGCCATTAACTGATGTATGATTTATTTTTTTTTTAATCCCACTCATCATATTTTTTCTTACAAAGCTGTTCCCTATTACTATAACTCCTTGCACAGACCCTACATGTATTCTGCATTCTGTATTTCTTTGACTCTGTCTATAGAATTTCTCTTGTCGTTTGTTATACGCTACATTCCGCAGCATCCTGCCGGATTGTTCCCATTGTATTTTATATATCTGCGCTTCTCCGTATATACAAGTAACTATTATTTCATTTTTTTTTTTTTTTGGACACTCTGTCCCTTACCAATATGAGCATCTTTACTACAATTGTGTTTGTACAGATAATGTCTCATTATTGTGGTTTCTTCATTGGATTGTAGCCTGGGGTTCCTCTTTTTATATTTTTTTTTCAAACAGCTCCACCTTGTGGACTCTGACGGTACTGTCTCATATACAATTTTTTACCACTTTTCAATTTTTGGTCCACTCTCATAATAATAATAATAATAATAATAATACTCTTACCCACTCTAACCTGGTATTACATCTTTTCAACACAGCTATTTTACAGCTATCCCATTTATTCTCTCTGGACAAACTCGTATCTAGTACCACCTGTCTATGTCCAAGTTCATTACTTGCGTACGGCGTTGATTTGATCATTTATTTCATCCACCAAGGTTTGCAAATTGCATCATTCACATGTTAATGTTAATATTGACTAGAATTAATTTCAGTCTGTTGGTTCGGTGCTCCACAACCGTCAGAGTCTCTCAATCAGGCACCAGCAAGAATATATTAAGAGGAATCTTGGACTCGTATGACTAATGCTAAAAGCGTAACAAATGAATGCAACCAAAAAGAGATCAAAAGTTGTGTAAATTTGAACAAATTATAGTGTATTCACATGAATCTTAGACTCCCCACCTCCAGTATAAGAAACAAGAAAGGCTAAAAGCTATATTCTGCAACCACGATGTGAACACAAAATGTCCCCCCCCCCCCTGCCTCGCTTTGGCATACTGTCATCTCCTTGATGTGCCCTCACACTGTCCCACCATGCTGTCTCCTTTCTATACTGCCCTCCACAATATCCAGTCTCTATTCTGTGCCCCTTCACACTCTGTCCCCCATAATGTCTCCACACCCTATTCCCCTCAATAATCTACTCAAACATCTCCCCCCTCCCTCATATTAACTCCTCACATATTTGCCCCCCTTGCACTCCATACTGTCTCCTCATATATTCCCATACAGTTTCTGTAACCATTCCCTCCCACTCCTTATACTATTTCCTCACAGATTACACACACACACACACACACACACACACACACACACACTCCCCAAACTGCCATACTGTCTCTTTACAGGTCTTCCTCACTCCCCAAACTGACATACTGTTTCTGAACAAGTCCCCTTCACTGCCCATTCTGCCTCTTCACAGGTCGCCCTTGCTCCCACATACTGTTTCCTCACAGGTAGCGATGAGCGAGTATACTCGTTGCTCGGGTTTTCCCCAGCACGCTCGGGTGATCTCCGAGTATTTCTGAGTGCTCAGAGATTTAGTTTTTGTTGACGCAGCTGCATGATTTACAGCTGATAGGCAGCCTGAACACATGTGGGGATTCCCTAACAAACAGGCAACTGTCACATGTACTCAGGCTGGCTAGCAGCCATAAATCATGCAGCTGCATGGAGAAAAACTAAATCTCTGAGCAGTCACAAATACTCGGAGACCACCCGAGCGTGCTGGGGAAAACCCGAGCAACGAGTATACTCGCTCATCACTACTCAGAGGTCCCCCTCACTTCCCATACTGACATATTGTTTCTTCACAGGTCTCTCTCCCTCCTCATACCATATTCGCACCAATCCCCCCTGCTCTTCGTGCTGTGACTGAACTAATCCCACCCCTATTTCTCGCTATATGTCCCTTCTTTTGCTCCTCATACTGTGTCCGCTGCGCCAATCTCTCCACTCCTCATACACTGTGTCCACAGGACCAATCTTCCCCACTCCTCATGCTATTTTGTCATCATCAATCCTCCTTGCGACTCATACTTTGTCTGCATCAACAGTCCTTTCAGCTCCTCATACTGGGTCTGCACCAATCTCCCCCCACACCTCATACTGTGTCCGCAGCACCAATCTTCCCTGCTCCTCATGCTGTGTCTGCAGCACTAATCTTCCTCTCTCCTCATACTGTGTTCACAGCAACAACCCCCCCATTGCTCTTTATACTGTTTCCACACCAATTCTCCCCCCTACTCCTCATACTGGGTCCCTAGCACGAATCCCCCCACTCCTCATACTGAGTCCGCAGCACCAATCTTCTATGCTCCTCATACTGTATTCACAGCACGAATCCCTCCCTGCTCCTCATACTTTGTCCGCAGTGTTGTGAATTCTGTGGCTGAATTCACTCCTGTGGTCACAAGTGGTACTGCAGCCTCTGGGCTTCCTCCCTCAGGTGTTCTGGTGAGCTCGTTGGCTGCCTTGTTATTTAACTCCACCTGATTCTGTCTTCCTTGCTCCTTGTCAATGTTCCAGTGTTGGATCTGAGCTCCTGGATCTTTGATGTGGCCTGCTGCTCTGCTTAGATAAGTGCTTCTTTGCTTTTGTTGCTGTTTTTTCTGTCCAGCTTGTCTATTCGTTTTTGCTGGAAGCTCTGGGACGCAAAGGGTGTACCGCCGTGCCGTTAGTTCGGCACGGTGGGTCTTTTTGCCCCCTTTGCGTGGTTTTTGCTTTAGGGTTTTTTGTAGACTGCATAGTTCTCTTTGCTATCCTCGCTCTGTCTAGAATATCGGGCCTCACTTTGCTGAATCTATTTCATCCCTATGTTTTGTCTTTTCATCTTGCTAACAGTCATTATATGTGGGGGGCTGCCTTTTCCTTTGGGGTATTTCTCTGAGGCAAGTCAGGCTTGTATTTCTATCTTCAGGCTAGTCAGCTCCTCAGGCTGTGCCGAGTTGCATAGGTAGTGACAGGCGCAATCCACAGCCGCCTTTAGTTGTGTTAGGATAGGTTCAGGTATTGCGGTCTACAGAGATTCCACGTCTCAGAGCTCGTTCTATTGTTTTTGGGTTATTGTCAGATCACTGTATGTGCCCTGATTACTGCACACTGTGTTACTGGATTGCCTACACAACAGTACAAGGAGCCAAACCAATGATTCTCAATAGAGGGAAAAAATAAGTTCTGACATCATTTTTTTTTCTCAGCTCTGTGTTCAGTCTTTTTTTTCCCCTAGACATTTGGGTGTTTCAGGACACAGGTGTGGACATGGATATTCAGGGTCTGTGCTCTTCAATGGATAATCTCGTTATAAATGTACAAAAGATTCAAGATACAATTGATCAGAAATCTATGCTAGAACCAAGAATTCCTATTCCTGATTTGTTTTTTGGTGATAGAACTAAGTTTCTGAGCTTCAAAAATAATTGTAAGCTATTTCTGGCCTTGAAACCTCATTCTTCTGGTAATTCAGTTCAACAGGTTTTGATTATTATTTCTTTTTTGCGCGGCGACCCTCAGGACTGGGCATTTTCTCTTGCGCCAGGAGACCCTGCATTGAGTGGTGTCGATGCGTTTTTCCTGGCGCTCGGATTGCTGTACGATGAGCCTAATTCAGTGGATCAGGCTGAGAAAAATTTGCTGGCTTTGTGCCAGGGTCAGGATGATATAGAAGTATATTGTCAGAAATTTAGGAAGTGGTCAGCACTCACTCTGTGGAATGAATCTGCGCTGGCAGCTTTGTTCAGAAAGGGTCTCTCTGAGGCTCTTAAGGATGTCATGGTGGGTTTTCCTATGACTGCTGGTTTGAATGAGTCTATGTCTTTGGCCATTCAGATCGGTCGTCGCTTGCGCGAGCGTAAATCTGTGCACCATCTGGCGGTATTGTCTGAGATTAAACATGAGCCTATGCAGTGCGATAGGACTATGACCAGAGTTGAACGGCAAGAACACAGACGTCTGAATGGTCTGTGTTTCTACTGTGGTGATTCCACTCATGCTATCTCTGATTGTCCTAAGCGCACTAAGCGGTTCGATAGGTCTGCCGTCATTGGTACTGTACAGTCCAAATTCCTTCTGTCCATTACCTTGATATGCTCTTTGTCGTCGTTTTCTGTCATGGCGTTTGTGGATTCAGGCGCTGCCCTGAATCTGATGGATTTGGATTATGCTAAGCGTTGTGGCTTTTTCTTGGAGCCTTTGCGGTGTCCTATTCCATTGAGAGGAATTGATGCTACGCCTTTGGCCAAGAATAAACCTCAGTACTGGACCCAGCTGACCATGTGCATGGCTCCTGCACATCAGGAAGTTATTCACTTTCTGGTGCTGCATAATCTGCATGATGTGGTCGTGTTGGGGTTGCCATGGCTACAAACCCATAATCCAGTATTGGATTGGAACTCTATGTCGGTATCCAGCTGGGGTTGTCAGGGGGTACATGGTGATGTTCCATTTTTGTCTATTTCGTCATCCACTCCTTCTGAGGTCCCAGAGTTCTTGTCTGATTATCAGGATGTATTTGAAGAGCCCAAGTCCGATGCTCTACCTCCGCATAGGGATTGTGATTGTGCTATCAATTTGATTCCTGGTAGTAAATTCCCTAAAGGTCGTTTATTTAATTTATCCGTGCCCGAACACGCCGCTATGCGCAGTTATGTGAAGGAATCCCTGGAGAAGGGACATATTCGCCCATCGTCGTCACCATTGGGAGCAGGGTTCTTCTTTGTAGCCAAGAAGGATGGTTCGCTGAGACCGTGTATTGATTACCGCCTTCTTAATAAGATCACTGTTAAATTTCAGTATCCCTTGCCATTGTTATCTGACTTGTTTGCTCGGATTAAGGGGGCTAGTTGGTTCACTAAGATAGATCTTCGTGGTGCGTATAAACTGGTGAGAATCAGGCAAGGAGATGAATGGAAAACTGCATTTAATACGCCCGAGGGTAATTTTGAGTATCTAGTGATGCCGTTCGGACTTGCCAATGCTCCATCTGTTTTTCAGTCTTTTATGCATGACATCTTCCGTGAGTATCTGCATAAATTCCTGATTGTTTACTTGGATGACATTTTGATCTTCTCTGATGATTGGGAGTCTCATGTGAAGCAGGTCAGAATGGTTTTCCAGGTACTGCGTGCTAATTCTTTGTTCGTGAAGGGATCAAAGTGTCTCTTCGGTGTGCAGAAAGTTTCATTTTTGGGGTTCATCTTTTCCCCTTCTACAACGAGATGGATCCGGTTAAGGTCCAAGCCATCCAGGATTGGACTCAGCCTACATCTCTGAAAAGTCTGCAAAAGTTCCTGGGCTTTGCTAATTTTTATCGTCGCTTCATCTGTAATTTTTCTAGCATTGCCAGACCATTGACCGATTTGACCAAGAAGGGTGCTGATTTGGTTAATTGGTCTTCTGCTGCCGTGGAAGCTTTTCAGGAGTTGAAGCGTCGTTTTTGTTCTGCCCCTGTGTTGTGTCAACCAGATGTTTCTCTTCCGTTCCAGGTCGAGGTTGATGCTTCTGAGATTGGAGCAGGGGCGGTTTTGTCACAGAGAGGTTCTGGTTGCTTAGTGTTGAAACCATGTGCTTTCTTTTCCAGGAAGTTTTCTGCTGCTGAGCGCAATTATGATGTGGGCAACCGAGAGTTGCTGGCCATGAAGTGGGCATTCGAGGAGTGGCGTCATTGGCTTGAAGGAGCTAAGCATCGCGTGGTGGTATTGACTGATCATAAGAACCTTACTTATCTCGAGTCTGCCAAGCGCTTGAATCCTAGACAGGCCCGTTGGTCGTTATTTTTTGCTCGCTTCGATTTTGTGATTTCGTACCTTCCTGGCTCTAAAAATGTGAAGGCGGATGCTCTGTCTAGGAGTTTTGTGCCCGACTCTCCGGGTTTATCTGAGCCGGCGAGTATCCTCAAGGAAGGAGTCATTGTGTCTGCCATCTCCCCTGATTTGCGGCGAGTGTTGCAAAAAGTTCAGGCCAATAAACCTGATCGTTGTCCGGCCGAGAAACTGTTCGTCCCTGATAGGTGGACTAGTAAAGTTATCTCTGAACTTCATTGTTCGGTGCTGGCTGGTCATCCAGGAATCTTTGGTACTAGAGAGTTAGTGGCTAGATCCTTCTGGTGGCCATCTCTGTCACGGGATGTACGTGCTTTTGTGCAGTCCTGTGGGATTTGTGCTATGGCTAAGCCCTGCTGTTCACGTGCCAGTGGGTTGCTTTTGCCCTTGCCGGTCCCGAAGAGGCCTTGGACACATATTTCGATGGATTTCATTTCTGACCTTCCCGTTTCTCAAAAGATGTCAGTCATTTGGGTGGTCTGTGATCGCTTTTCTAAAATGGTCCATCTGGTGCCCTTGGTTAAATTGCCTTCCTCCTCTGATTTGGTGCCTTTGTTCTTCCAGCATGTGGTTCGTTTGCATGGCATTCCTGAGAATATTGTTTCTGACAGAGGTTCCCAGTTTGTTTCAAGGTTCTGGCGAGCCTTTTGTGGTAGGATGGGCATTGACTTGTCTTTTTCCTCGGCTTTCCATCCTCAGACTAATGGCCAGACCGAACGAACCAATCAGACCTTGGAAACATATCTGAGATGTTTTGTTTCTGCAGACCAGGATGATTGGGTGTCCTTTTTGCCGTTGGCTGAGTTCGCCCTTAATAATCGGGCCAGCTCGGCTACCTTGGTCTCTCCATTTTTCTGCAATTCTGGGTTCCATCCTCGTTTCTCTTCAGGACAGGTTGAGTCTTCGGACTGTCCTGGTGTGGATTCTGTGGTGGACAGGTTGCAGCAGATCTGGACTCAGGTAGTGGACAATTTGACCTTGTCCCAGGAGAAGGCTCAACTTTTCGCTAATCGCAGACGCCGTGTGGGTCCCCGACTTTGTGTTGGGGATCTGGTTTGGTTATCTTCTCGTCATATTTCTATGAAGGTTTCCTCTCCTAAATTTAAACCTCGTTTTATTGGTCCGTATAGGATTTCTGAGATTCTCAATCCTGTGTCCTTTCGTCTGACCCTCCCGGACTCCTTTTCCATACATAATGTATTCCATAGGTCGTTGTTGCGGAGATACGTGGCACCTATGGTTCCATCTGTTGAGCCTCCTGCCCCTGTTTTGGTGGAGGGGGAATTGGAGTATATTGTGGAGAAAATTTTGGATTCTCGTGTCTCTAGACGGAAACTCCAGTATCTGGTTAAATGGAAGGGTTATGCTCAGGAGGATAATTCCTGGGTTTTTGCCTCTGATGTCCATGCTCCAGATCTTGTTCGTGCCTTTCATGTGGCTCATCCTGGTCGGCCTGGGGGCTCTGGTGAGGGTTCGGTGACCCCTCCTCAAGGGGAGGGTACTGTTGTGAATTCTGTGGCTGAATTCACTCCTGTGGTCACAAGTGGTACTGCAGCCTCTGGGCTTTCTCCCTCAGGTGTTCTGGTGAGCTCGTTGGCTGCCTTGTTATTTAACTCCACCTGATTCTGTCTTCCTTGCTCCTTGTCAATGTTCCAGTGTTGGATCTGAGCTCCTGGATCTTTCCTGTGGCCTGCTGCTCTGCTTAGATAAGTGCTTCTTTGCTTTTGTTGCTGTTTTTTTCTGTCAAGCTTGTCTATTCGTTTTTGCTGGAAGCTCTGGGACGCAAAGGGTGTACCGCCGTGCCGTTAGTTCGGCACGGTGGGTCTTTTTGCCCCCTTTGCGTGGTTTTTGCTTTAGGGTTTTTTGTAGACTGCATAGTTCTCTTTGCTATCCTCGCTCTGTCTAGAATTTCGGGCCTCACTTTGCTGAATCTATTTCATCCCTATGTTTTGTCTTTTCATCTTGCTAACAGTCATTATATGTGGGGGGCTGCCTTTTCCTTTGGGGTATTTCTCTGAGGTAAGTCAGGCTTGTATTTCTATCTTCAGGCTAGTCAGCTCCTCAGGCTGTGACGAGTTGCATAGGTAGTGACAGGCGCAATCCACAGCCGCCTTTAGTTGTGTTAGGATAGGTTCAGGTATTGCGGTCTACAGAGATTCCACGTCTCAGAGCTCGTTCTATTGTTTTTGGGTTATTGTCAGATCACTGTATGTGCCCTGATTACTGCACACTGTGTTACTGGATTGCCTACACAACACCGCAGCACCAATTCTTACCATTCCTCTTACTGTATCCAAATTAATGTCCCCTCACTCCATATTCTGTGTCCACAGCACCAATCCCCACTACTGCTCCTTATACTGAAAAAGCCAATGAAAATACTCCCATTGATAAAAAATAATAATTCCTTTATTGAAAATAAAGATAATTACAAGATTCAAATAAAAACAATTATTATTAATATTATTGGTTCATGCCGACCATGTGACCGGGTGAACACCAGGGATACCAAATCTAATAAGCCACGCTCCCTGAGGAAGGAAAATCACCGAAACGTATGTCGGGGATCGAGCTTCCTGGCGCATACCAAGCAAGATGCAGGGTAATCATTAACTTACTAGCCTTTTGCTGCCTGTCCCTTCTCTTTTATACCTGGTCATCAGAATTTGGCGCCCTGCTTCCCTGTGGCCACGGTGCAGGTACATGTGCCAGGGTTCAGATGCCCCCGGATGTATATAAATGGGACTTATGTTGTGGGAGGAATCTGCACACCGACTCTTCCTTTTCTCCTGACCTTTGACCAGGATAAAGTGGGACTTTTTTACATCTAACCATTATATTGTCGTACCCATTATGGTCAGCATTATAGGATATTGACAATTTATATACCCTGCCTGCTATTTGTGATGCACCTGGCGCTCATGGTCATTAGTTTTGGGTTTATACGTCATTGACCTGTATTTATCTTCCTATGTTTCTGCTCAAGTACCCCTTTATTCTCTTTTAACTTCATATATGTGTGTTTACAATTTTGGAAATAAAAGTTGCAAAGTTTTATAATATAGCTTGGACTCAGGTTCCCTTCTTATATAAGGAGTTTGTATTACAGAGAACAGAGGTAAATATGAATATTATGTCAATCCTAAGAAATGTAAATCTAAATAATCATTAGGAGAGTGTTCATTCCTAATTAAAGACCCGCGTTCAGAAGAAAGAAATGCAAAGTGAATCATATCTAAATTTCACAGAAAACAAACTGTAATGTCTCCACCTAGTGGTGAGGCAAATGTGAATATACTGGTAATGAGAAAAAGCAGTTCATCTGTGTTTAGCACAGGATTACCTTAGCACCCAAAACAAAGGATATCATATACGATATATTATATTACATCACATGCCAGCTTCTCAGTGGGAAAGGCTCCAACAGTATGTATAGTATATCAAATAATAAGCACTACTATAAAAAAAATGTAAATGCTTAACTTGATATAGATCTTATTCTATGGAGCCTAATCTTAACCACATTACATGTGAGCCTTTCAGTGGGGCACTCCACAGATCAGTGTAGTATATCAAATAATAAGTAAAGCTACAATAAAGTGCAAATGCTCAATGTAAGTGTTATTCTATGGAGCCAAGTCTTAACCACAAGAATGTATACCAGATAACATATGCGAGGGTTCTCAGTTAAATCTAAGTAAACAAATGTTTGATGGATGCCTATAAATGACAAATCTAAAGTACAAGTACTGGAATAATAAAGGCAATGTCAGAACACATGAGCATCAGGTCACAAGAGGAGGAGAGGGTATCCGCTCCTCATACTGTGCTCACACCAATCCCCGCTACTCATTATACTGTGTCCACAGCACAGATTCCCCCCACTCCTCAAACTCTGTCCACAGTACCAATCTTCACCGCTTCTCATACTGTGTCTGAAGCACCAATCTACCCACTTGTCATACTATGTCCGCAGCACAAATCTTCCCTGCTCCTCATACTGTATCCACAGCACCAATCCCCCCACTTTTCATACTGTTTCCACAGCACCAATCCCTCTACAGCTCATCATACTGTCTTCAGCACAAACCCCCACTGCTCCTCATACTGTGTCTGCAGAACTAATCCCCCACCACCCCTTATGCTGTGTCCACACCAATCCCTCTTCACTCCTCATACTGTGTTCACTGCACGAATCTTCCCCACTCCTCATACTGTGTCTGCAGCACCATTCCCGCTACAGCTCATTATACTGTCTGCAGCACAAATCCCCCACTGCTCCTCATACTGTGTCAGCAGAACTAATCCCCCACTGCTCCTTATACTGTGTCCACAGCACAGATCCCCCCACTCCTCAAACTCTGTCCACAGCACCAATCTTCCCTGCTTCTCATATTGTGTCTGAAGCACCAATCCCCCACTTGTCATACTGTGTCCACAGCACAAATCTTCCCTGCTCCTCATACTGTATCGACAGCATCAATCCCCCCACTTTTCATACTGTGTCCGCAGCACCAATTCCCCTACAGCTCATCATACTCTCTTCAGCACAAATCCCCCACTGCTCCTCATACTGTGTCTGCAGAACTAATCCCCCACCGCCCCTTATATTGTGTCCACACCAATCCCTCTTCACTCCTCATACTGTGTTCATTGGACGAATCTTCTCCCACATTGGTCAGGCATTGAGTTGGTGAGTTGGTCGAGCATTGTTTACTTTCACACATTGGTCAGGCAATGAGTTGGTGAGTTGGTTGGGCATTGTTTACTTTCACACATTGATAGGCACTAAGTAGGTCGAGCATTGTTTACTTTCACACATTGACAGTGCATTGAGTTGGTTGGGCATTTACACATTCATTGAGTTGAGAGAGGAAAAAAAACAGCAATACTTGCAATATCATGTCCAGACACAAATGCACAAACAGGATGCAGCCGGCCTCCCATGATAAAGGAGGGGGCAGCAGAAGTGCAAAATACTGAAAACTAACCACTTAATATTCCACAAAACATCCGAGGGGTGGATGCCTAGTATTCTAATTGAACAAGGATAATGGTGTGCACTCTGGTCAAGGACACGGAGGTGCTGGTAAAACAGACCGTGTGGTCAAGTCAATAGTAGAAGAAAAAATACCGCACACTTGAAACTGGTATGATGCAAAAAGGTATATGCCAGATTTATTCAAGAAAACAAGTCAACAATTGCCACTGTGATAATTCGTAGATAGAAATGGATCGCCCCCAGATGCAGTGCCGCGGGTTACTCGGTACCGATCCTCTTTGTCTTGGTTCTGGGGATGTCACGGTGGCTGGACCCGGTCCGTGACCCTGCTAAGGAGCGTCCAATAAAAGGTGATAGGAGTCTGTCAAGGTTTCGTGACGCCACCTGTGGTATTCGGTCAGGTCGACCGACGCTGCTGTGGGGTCCGCTGTGGTGATGGAACGGCAGCTGGATGGTATACCTTCCCACAGGTGAAGTGTGTCCCCAGGGCTTCCCAGTAAGGTGGATGGTGATGGTGTGAGGTGCAGTCAATAAAGAGGACACAGGGTTGCAGTCTCTTTACCTCTTTACTGAAGACTTCAGGATCCTCAATCCGGAGCACGATTAACCAGGCTGTCAGAGACCGGCCGGTCCGATGGCACATCCAGAGTTCCCCTTGCAGGTGGAAATCGTTGCTTACCAATATCGCCTGTGTGTTGTAGTGCTACCCTGCTGAGCATTCGGTATAGTCCTCACAACTTCTGTTCTAGTTCGTTCGTTCCTTCTTTCTAGTTCTTTCTCTTTCTTTCTATTTCGTTCCAGATGTTACTAGTTTCTCGTCCCCCAGGTATGTTATGGCTAGGACGCACCCGTATGACGGGAAGGCTCGGAGCTCTTCCGGGACCCTAGAGACGCCCCTCTCCACGCGTTGCCCCCTATGTCTTTGTAGGAAATTTAAGGTAGACAGCCAACCTATAATTAACTGTCCTGCGGAGTTTGAAGTAAGGCATAGAGTCAGTTACTTCCTAGGTGTTCCGGCCACCGGCTACGCGCCTCAGTAGGATGTTGCCGTTCTCGGGGCACGACTCCTACTGGATCTCCTTTGTGCTGATCTTGTTTCTCACTGTTCCACAATATCCTTCGCTTTGTGTCTCTTTCTTAGGATACCGCCGCAAGGAAGTGCAGGCGCAGTTCCGTAACGTTCTGTTTGCTAGGTACCTGCCAGGTTTCCACGCCTGACAGGGACCCCCCTGAATCTTCTCCCTGCAGCACCCCCTGCCACGAGCTGCTGCCTGAATCCAACCCAGTCAGCTTCTGATCTAACTTCCTATCCAACCCCTAGTTTTACCAGTGTGAGGAGTGGCCCAATAAATAAAGCCTTTTACTCCCCCTAGTGGCCGGAGTGTGAAGTGTAATGTGTGCTGGTCAGAGAACTCCTTTAGTGCCATCAGACGTACCATCACTCCCCTTAGTGGCAGAGCGTCATACTGCAACGACCAGGTCTCTGGGGCGCTGCACTTCCCGACCAACCCCTTCCCCCCCCGGTTACTTCCAGTACTCCTGGACTGGGAAGAAGAACAACAATACATGTTAGCGAAAGACATGCAAAATTTTGAAATGCAAGAAAATATAACAATGCTTCCCTTTATGGGAGGTGAGGACACTTGAACGTTACAAACAAAACAAGGTTAAATATTTATAAATAACATTTTGACTATAAACAACTTCTGGTACCCAGCCGGGTATTCTACCAAGTGCAAATTCTGAACAATAATTTAACTTTTCCTTTAAGGGCGTATAGCTGAACCCACTAAAGGCCTACTATAAAGTACTACAAGATAACTCAACTTTTTCTTTTCTTTCTAGCTTCACCAATGCAGGACCGCCTAGCTCCTTGGCTGGGCCTACTGTCATTGTCTTTCTTTCAGCAACCAACTATCGTTCTACAGTTCTCAGGAGGACTCTTTCTCTAACCGCTACGGGTTCACTTTCAATCTTTCCTGTCCTCAATTTCTAGTAACATTATTAAACTTTTCTGAATCACAACATTATTAACATTTCAACTTTTCTTGAGGTAACATTATAACAAGTTCAACATGTGGACATTCCCTTTAAGAGAGAACCAAGTCTCTTTGAGATAGTGCAGATTCTCTCCGTCTGCAAGTCTATGGAAAGCAAGACCTTCTGTGCTGTATCCAAGCAGTCTCTTCGCAAAGTCTTCTTTCGATGTAAAACCAGTAGAGGGCGCCTTTAATAAGGCGCGAACTATATACAAAACAGTTTTGGAATCTTTTGCTGTTCATGATCCGGCAGTCTTTTAAAACAATGATAAACAAACAAAAGGAAGAGGGATCCCGGGTAAACAAAGGGATCCCTAGGAGTTAACCCTGGACGGGTGTTACACTTAGGGACCAGGAAAGCGAGATAAGTGGACCCACTGGACCGAAACAGCGAACCTCCCCAGGACGAGTGGACCAGGTGGACCGCCCCCTATACAGGGAGCGTTAGGAGCAGGCCCAGGGGAGACTACTGAACGGCAGCCGGTACCAAAGTACAGGGAAAGGAAAAAGGTCAGGGCAGGGATGACGGAAAAGAAAACGAAGAAGGAGAAGAGGAACGGGTAACGGGAACCTGACAAGACAGATAGAGAATGGAAGGACAAACCGGAAGACAGGATGGAGTCGCGAGACCACGGAAGCGCAGGAGACGAAGGCGGAAGGACTAGGCAGAGGATCTGGAACACCGGGAAGAAACAAAGGTACAGGAGAACTGGAGCTGCAAGTGAAACTCGGAGACAGTTAATGAAAATACACAGAAACGAAAAGTCAGAGTCAAGCAGCAGGGAGAACGTAAGGTACACTATGAAGCAAGAGAGCCAGAGGCATTTGCCAGAAAACAAATGACAGACAGGCACAGCCAAAAGGAAGAGGCGGCCTTAAATGCAGAGTGGCAGCATACCCTCCGGGTCATGGACCTCCAGGACCACAGAGAGCAGGGGAAAGAGCGTCCAAAGGAAAAAGGCAGAGTGCGCATTCATGTGCTGCCAGTAGAAGGCGCTGTGGACGCACAGGAGCGCTGCTTGGACGCCGAGGAGCGGTAAGTAAGAGCAGACAGCAGGGGCCGCGGCGGTTATAACGGCGACCTGACAACGGGTTCAAGTAGGAAAAGGAGAAGGGAAAGCAAAGAGTTAACTATGTACATTTTCAGGTTTCCGAGGTTTATTTCCTCGGCATGAGTGGTTGTGACAACTCCACCGGCAGCAGTGAGCGAGGCCATCCCGCCGGGTACTCACGGGCAATCGGTGTGGTCACAGGAGATCCTGGACTCCAGTCAGGGGTCTGGGTGGCAATTGTTCTAAACCTCGCAACGGCCGAGGTGCCAACCACTCCTGATGCTGGGCTTTCTGCCACCACAGTGCCTCCTGGTCCGAGGTCTTGGTCTCCAGCCGCCACTGGAGAAGCTGCTCCATGAGATCCTCCATCTCACCCTGCAGGAGACCGGTCCCAGATGTGGAGCTCTGGCTGTGATGCTCGTCCGGGTAGCTAGGGGAGCCCTCTGCTTCAACCCTGCAGTCTGGGTCTGAGCGACTGGCCATGGCGTCCTCCACGTGGGTCGCTTCCTGGTCTCTTTCCCTCTCTCTCCTTCGTGGGCGGTTCCGTTTCCTTTGTCTCTGCCCTCCATTGAGAATGAGGAGGCGGATCTCGGCCACTGACGGACACGTCCTCAGGGTGCAGAAATATTTAGATTGGGCGGTCATTGTCATTCGCGCTCTGCAGCTCTTTCACGCCCACTTCCACGCCCTTCTTCCTCTCCTGCGCTCCTCGTGGCTGTCATGATTCCAATGGCAGGGAATCACAAAAGGACAAGCACCAACGAGCTCTAGGGTGATGGAACCTGAGCTGACCGCGACCCTAAACCTGAACACACAAATAACAATAGCCGGGGAACGTGCCTACGATGATCCTAGACGTCTCGCACCAGCCGAAGATCTAACTTCCCCTATTAGAAGAAACACAGACCTCTCTTGCCTCCAGAGAAATACCCCACAGAAATAGCAGCCCCCCACATATAATGACGGTGAAATGAGAGGAAGGCACATACACAGTATGAAAACAGATTCAGCAAAATGAGGCCCGCTAAAACTAGATAGCAGAGGATACAAAAGTAAACTGCGCGGTCAGCAAAAAACCCTTCAAAAAACCATCCTGTAATTACTTGAACTCATGTTCCAACTCATGGAACATGAGGAGCAATTACAGCCCACTAGAGCAACCAGCAGCAAAGAAACAATTATATGCAAGCTGGACAAGACAAAAATAAAGCAAAACGTGGAACAAGAAAATCAAAAACTTAGCTTGTCCTGAAGATTACTGAAGCCAGAAGCTGAGGTAACAAAACACTCTGATAACCTTGATAGCCGGCGGGGAAATGACAAGAAAGCCCGGTTAAATAGGAAACTCCCAAATCCTAATAGAACAGGTGGACACCAGAGACAGCAGAACACAAATCACCCAGTACCATCAGTAACCACCAGAGGGAGCCCAAAAACAGAACTCACAACAGTACCCCCCCCTTGAGGAGGGTTCACCGAACCCTCACGAGAACCACCAGGGCGACCAGGATGAGCCCTATGAAAAGCGCGGACCAAATCATCAGCATGAACATCAGAGGCAACCACCCAAGAATTATCCTCCTGACCATAACCCTTCCACTTGACCAAATATTGGAGTTTCCGTCTGGAAACACGAGAATCCAAGATCTTCTCCACAACATACTCCAATTCTCCCTCCACCAGCACCGGAGCAGGAGGCTCAAGCGAAGGAACAACAGGTACCTCATACCTCCGCAAAAAACGACCGATGGAACACATTATGAATAGCAAATGATTCCGGGAGATCCAAACGAAACGACACAGGGTTAAGAATTTCCAAGATCCTATAAGGACCGATGAACCGAGGCTTGAACTTAGGAGAAGAGACCTTCATAGGAACAAAACGAGAAGACAACCACACCAAGTCCCCAACACGAAGTCGAGGACCCACGCGGCGACGGCGATTAGCAAACTGCTGAGCCTTCTCCTGGGACAACTTCAAATTGTCCACCACATGACTCCAAATCTGATGCAACCTATCCACCACCATGTCCTCTCCAGGACAATCAGAAGGCTCCACCTGGCCAGAGGAAAAACGAGGATGAAACCCCGAATTACAAAAGAAAGGAGAAACCAAGGTAGCAGAACTAGCCCGATTATTAAGGGCAAACTCGGCCAGCGGCAATAAGGTAACCCAGTCATCCTGATCAGCAGAAACAAAACACCTCAAATAAGTTTCCAAGGTCTGATTAGTTCGCTCCGTCTGGCCATTCGTCTGAGGGTGGAATGCAGACGAAAAGGACAAATGCCCATCTTAGCACAGAACGTCCGCCAAAATCTAGACACAAACTGGGATCCCCTGTCAGAAACGATGTTCTCCGGAATCCCATGCAAACGAAACCACGTTCTGGAAAAACAGAGGGACCAACTCAGAGGAGGAAGGCAACTTAGGCAAGGGTACAAGATGAACCATTTTAGAAAAGCGGTCACACACAACCCAGATGACGGACATTTTTTGAGAGACAGGGAGATCCGAAATAAAGTCCATGGAAATGTGCGTCCAAGGCCTCTTCGGGATAGGCAAAGGTGACAACAATCCACTGGCTCGAGAACAGCAAGGCTTAGCCCGAGCACAAACCTCACAAGACTGCACAAAAGAACGCACATCCCTCGACAAGGAAGGCCACCAAAAAGACCTGGCCACCAAGTCTCTAGTACCAAATATTCCAGGATGACCTGCCAACGCAGAAGAATGGACCTCGGAGATGACTCTACTGGTCCAACTATCCGGAACAAACAGTCTCTCAGGCGGACAACGATCAGGTTTACCCGCCTGAAACTCCTGCAAAGCACGTCGCAAGTCTGGGAAGACGGCCGACAAAATCACCCCATCCCTAAGGATACCAGTGGGCTCAGAATTTCCAGGGGAGTCAGGCACAAAACTCCTAGAAAGAGCATCCGCCTTCACATTCTTTGAACCTGGCAGGTATGAAACCACAAAATTGAAACGAGAGAAAAACAGTGACCAACGAGCCTGTCTAGGATTCAGACGCCTGGCAGACTCAAGGTAAATCAGATTTTTGTGATCAGTCAAGAGCACCACACGATGTCTAGCACCCTCCAGCCAATGACGCCACTCCTCAAATGCCCACTTCATGGCCAAAAGTTCCCGATTACCCACATCATAATTCCGCTCAGCGGGCGAAAATTTTCTAGAAAAGAACGCACATGGCTTCATCACCGAGCAATCGGAGCTTCTCTGTGACAAAACCGCCCCCGCTCCAATCTCGGAAGCATCAACCTCAACTTGGAAAGGAAGCGAAACATCAGGCTGACGCAACACAGGAGCAGAAGAAAACCGGCGTTTAAGTTCCTGAAAGGCCTCCACAGCCGCAGGAGACCAATCAGCAACATCAGCACCCTTCTTAGTCAAATCCGTCAAAGGCTTAACAACACTAGAAATATTAGTTATAAAACGACGATAGAAATTAGCAAAGCCCAAGAACTTCTGCAAACTCTTAAGAGATGCAGGCTGCGTCCAGTCACAAATAGCCCGAACCTTGACGGGATCCATCTCAATAGTAGAAGGGGAAAAAATATACCCCAAGAAAGAAATCTTCTGGACTCCAAAGAGACACTTTGAGCCCTTTACAAACAAGGAATTAGCCCGCAGGACCTGAAACACCTTCCTGACCTCCTGAACATGAGACTCCCAGTCATCAGAAAAAAACAAAATATCATCCAAATACACAATCATAAATTTATCCAGATATTCACGGAAAATATCGTGCATAAAGGACTGGAAGACTGAAGGAGCATTAGAAAGTCCGAAAGGCATTACCAAATACTCAAAATGGCCCTCAGGCGTATTAAATGCGGTTTTCCACTCATCACCTTGCTTTATTCGTATAAGATTATACGCACCCCGGAGATCAATCTTAGTGAACCATTTAGCCCCCTTAATGCGAGCAAACAAATCAGTCAACAAAGGCAAAGGATACTGATATTTTACGGTAATCTTATTCAAAAGACGATAATCTATACAAGGCCTCAAGGACCCATCTTTCTTGGCCACGAAAAAAAAACCTGCTCCCAAAGGGGACGAAGATGGACGGATATGTCCCTTTTCCAAGGACTCCTTAACATAATCCCGCATAGCAGTATGCTTTGGCACTGACAGATTGAACAAACGACCTTTAGGAAATTTACTACCAGGAATTAAATCTATAGCACAATCGCAATCCCTGTGAGGAGGAAGCGAACTGAGCTTAGGCTCCTCAAAAACATCCCGATAATCCGACAAAAATACAGGAACCTCAGAAGGAGTAGATGAAGCGATAGAAATCGGAGGTGCATCATCATGAACCCCCTGACATCCCCAGCTTAACACAGACATTGTTTTCCAGTCAAGGACTGGATTATGAGTTTGTAACCATGGCAGACCAAGTACTAGAACATCATGTAAATTATACAATACCAGGAAGCGAATCACCTCCTGATGAACGGGAGTCATACGCATGGTCACTTGTGTCCAGTACTGAGGTTTATTCATAGCTAAAGGTGTAGAGTCAATTCCCTTCAAAGGAATAGGGACTTCCAGAGGCTCAAGACTAAACCCAGATCGCTTGGCAAATGACCAATCCATAAGACTCAGGGCAGCGCCTGAATCTACATAGGCATCGACGGAAATGGATGATAATGAGCAAATCAGAGTCACACACAGAATGAACTTAGACTGTAACGTACTAATGGCAACAGACTTATCAACCTTTTTTGTGCGTTTAGAGCATGCTGATATAACATGAGCTGAATCACCACAATAAAAGCACAACCCATTTTTCCGCCTATAGTTTTGCCGTTCACTTCTAGACTGAACTCTATCACATTGCATTGTCTCAAGTGCCTGTTCAGAAGACACCGCCAAATGGTGCACAGGTTTGCGCTCCCGTAAACGCCGATCAATCTGAATAGCCATAGTCATAGACTCATTCAGACCCGTAGGCGCAGGGAACCCCACCATAACATCTTTAATGGCCTCAGAAAGGCCATCTCTGAACTTTGCAGCCAGGGCGCACTCATTCCACTGAGTAAGCACTGACCATTTCCGAAATTTTTGACAATATATTTCTGCTTCATCTTGTCCCTGAGAGAGAGCTAATAAAGCTTTTTCAGCCTGAATCTCTTGGTTAGGTTCCTCATAGAGCAAACCCAATGCCAGAAAAAACGCATCCACATTAAGCAACACAGGATCCCCTGGTGCCAATGCAAATGCCCAATTTTGAGGGTCACCCCGCAGGAAAGATATAATAATCTTAACCTGCTGAGCAGGGTCTCCAGAAGAGCGAGATTTCAAAGAAAGGAACAGCTTGCAATTGTTCCTAAAATTCAGAAAACTAGATCTATCTCCAGCAAAGAACTCTGGAATAGGAATTCTAGGTTCAGACATAGGAGCATGTACAACAAAATCTTGTATATTTTGAACCTTAGCAGCAAGATTATTCAAGCTGGAAGCTAAACTCTGGACGTCCATGATAAACAGCTAAGGTCAGAGCCATTCAAGGATTAAGAGGAGGAAAAAAAAATCAGCCAGGCTGCAATTAGGGCTAGGCAGCAACCTCAGAGGAGAAAAAAAAAAAAACTTCCTCAGACTACTTTTCCTCCTACTTCAGCCCAAACATTTTTGGCCGGCTATACTGTCATGATTCCAATGGCAGGGAATCACAAAAGGACAAGCACCAACGAGCTCTAGGGTGATGGAACCTGAGCTGACCGCGACCCTAAACCTGAACACACAAATAACAATAGCCGGGGAACGTGCCTACGATGATCCTAGACGTCTCGCACCAGCCGAAGATCTAACTTCCCCTATTAGAAGAAACACAGACCTCTCTTGCCTCCAGAGAAATACCCCACAGAAATAGCAGCCCCCCACATATAATGACGGTGAAATGAGAGGAAGGCACATACACAGTATGAAAACAGATTCAGCAAAATGAGGCCCGCTAAAACTAGATAGCAGAGGATACAAAAGTAAACTGCGCGGTCAGCAAAAAACCATCCTGTAATTACTTGAACTCATGTTCCAACTCATGGAACATGAGGAGCAATTACAGCCCACTAGAGCAACCAGCAGCAAAGAAACAATTATATGCAAGCTGGACAAGACAAAAATAAAGCAAAACGTGGAACAAGAAAATCAAAAACTTAGCTTGTCCTGAAGATTACTGAAGCCAGAAGCTGAGGTAACAAAACACTCTGATAACCTTGATAGCCGGCGGGGAAATGACAAGAAAGCCCGGTTAAATAGGAAACTCCCAAATCCTAATAGAACAGGTGGACACCAGAGACAGCAGAACACAAATCACCCAGTACCATCAGTAACCACCAGAGGGAGCCCAAAAACAGAACTCACAACATGTGGCGCTGTAATGGGGGCGGTTTTGGTGGGAATCTGGCGACAATCAGCAATACACAGTCTTTGCAATAAATCACGGTGCAAGCACAATTCAATCACAGTTCCAAGGCACACATGACCTGCTTCTTCAGGCTTAAGTACAATCCTGTTCGTGACGCCAAGTTGGATCGCCCCCAGACGCAGTACCACGGGTTACTCGGTACCGGTCCTCTTTGTCTCGGGTCTGGGGATGTCACGGTGGCTGGACCCGGTCCGTGACCCTGCTAAGGGGCGTCCAACAAAAGGTGATAGGAGTCTGTCAAGGTTTCTTGACGCCACCTGTGGTATTCGGTCAGGGCGACCGACACTGCTTGGGGTCCACTGGGGTGATGTGATGGCAGCTAGATGGTGTGACTTCCCACAGGTGAAGTATATCCCCAGAGCTTCCCAGTAAGGTGGATGGTGATGGTGTGAGGTGCAGACAATAACGAGGACACAGGGTTGCAGTCTCTATACTGAAGACTTCAGGATCCTCAATCTGGAGCACGATTAACCAGGCTGTTAGAGACCGGCCGGTCCGATGGCACATCCAGAGTTCCCCTTGCAGGTGGAAATCGTTGCCTACCAATAGCGCCTGTGTGTTGTAGTGCTACCCTGCTGAGCATTCGGTATAGTCCTCACAACTTCTGTTCTAGTTCGTTCGTTCCTTCTTTCTAGTTCTTTCTCTTTCTTTCTATTTCATTCCAGATGTTACTAGTTTCTCGTCCCCCAGGTATGTTATGGCTAGGACGCACCCGTATGACGGGAAGGCTCGGAGCTCTTCCGGGACCCTAGAGACGCCCCTATCCACGCGTTGCCCCCTATGTCTTCGTAGGAAATTTAAGGTAGACAGCCAACCTATAATTAACTGTCCTGCGGAGTTTGAAGTAAGGCATAGAGTCAGTTACTTCCTCGGTGTTCCGGACACCGGCTACGCGCCTCAGTAGGATGTTGCTGTTCTCGGAGCACGACTCCTACTGGTTCTCCTTTGTGCTGATCTCGTTTCTCACTGTTCCACAATATCCTTCGCTTCGTGTCTCTTTTTTAGGATACCGCCGCAAGGGAGTGCAGGCGCGGTTCCGTAACGTTCTGTTCTGTTCGCTAGGTACCTGCCAGGTTCCCAAGCCTGACAGGTACCCCCCTGAATCTTCTCCCTGCAGCACCCCCTGCCACGAGCTGCTGCCTGAATCCAACCCAGTCAGCTTCTGATCTAACTTCCTATCCAACCCCTAGTTTTATCAGTGTGAGGAGTGGCCCAATAAATAAAGCCTTTTACTCCCCCTAGTGGCCGGAGTGTGAAGTGTAAAGTGTTCTGGTGATACCTGGTCGAAGAACTCCTTTAGTGCCATCAGACGTACAATCACTCCCCTTAGTGGCAGAGCGACGTTACTGCAACGACCAGATCTCTGGGGCGCTGCAGAAACCCGACGTTTCGACCCTCCCGGGTCTTATTCATGGGGTTACTAGGAAAGCAAATAAAGAGTATAAGTATCTGTATGTGACATAACATTATATGTAAAAGAAAACAAATAAGAACAAAAAAGACAAAATAATAAACATACACCAAAATATAAAATATAATATGTACAATATATACAAGGCAACCTGAGGCGATGAAGGGAATACTGTCCGGAGCAGCGAAAAGTAAGCCTGTAACTAAGAGGTAATTCTAGTACATCAGTTAACCACTGTTTAGGGGAAATATAATGTTTACCTTAACTCTTTTGATACACAGACATAGGAGTGGCAGTGATAGAAGGCAAGACAATGGTCCCTTTAAGGCATAACCTGTCATTATAACAAAATATCAACATTACAAAGTGTATATGCATTCAGACAGCCTAAGTCCTGTATGAGTATGGGGGATGGGAGGGAAGAGAGTGTGTTCCAGACACGTTTGGTGATGGAGATATTGCAATGGCCCCAGTAAAGTGTGAAGGAATAATAAAATGGGGTATAGAATCTAATGGGGTGTGTCCTCAGTGGTCCCCAGTACCCCTAGGGCAGCATGTGTGGGATAAGTATGGCTGTGAAGAGAACCCCCGACAGGAGAAACCCCATTTGTATAAAGGAATATGTTATGGATACCTCATAGTGGGTCCAATAATTGCTCCTGTGGTGTAGGTAGAGGGGTCCTGTTTAGGGTGAGCCGCAGCATATAAAGAAGTCCTGCAGGTAATATGAGCTAAATGGATTATACTACCAAACGGCAAGTAGAGGGTATAGCCAGGGCCGCCATCAGGGCATTACAGCCGTGACTGGCATATGGGGCCCGGTGAGCAGAGGGGGCCCGCATCGGGCCCCGTCTCATCTGCTCAACGGCCCCCCCTGCAGGCGCTGCGGCACGCTATTGACGTGCGGGCCCGCGCCCGCACGTCAATAGTTAACAGCCGCCAGCCAGTCTGAGGCTGGCAGCTGAATAGGGCCGCAGTGCGCAGTCGCCGGTGTCTGACGTCATTCTCAGCCGCCGGGCCCGGCGAGTGCGTCTGGGTGGAGCCTGGAGGGAGCTTCACCCGGCGCAGGAGCACGGCCAGGTAAGAACTCGTGGTTTTTTTTTCTTTGAGAGCAATGATCCAGGGGGGCCCGGGAGGCAGAATGCTGGACACACAGGGGCAGATTGCTGGACACACTGGGGCAGAATGCTGGACACACTGGGGCAGAATGCTGGACACACTGGGGCAGAATGCTGGACACACACTGGGGCAGAATGCTGGACACACAGGGGCAGAATGCTGGACACACTGGGGCAGAATGCTGGACACACTGGGGCAGAATGCTGGACACACTGGGGCAGAATGCTGGACACACAGGGGCAGAATGCTGGACACACAGGGGCAGAATGCTGGACACACAGGGGCAGAATGCTGGACACACTGGGGCAGAATGCTGGACACACAGGGGCAGAATGCTGGACACACTGGGGCAGAATGCTGGACACACACTGGGGCAGAATGCTGGACACACTGGGGCAGAATGCTGGACACACAGGGGCAGAATGCTGGACACACACTGGGGCAGAATGCTGGACACACTGGGGCAGAATGCTGGACACACAGGGGCAGAATGCTGGACACACAGGGGCAGAATGCTGGACACACTGGGGCAGAATGCTGGACACACTGGGGCAGAATGCTGGACACACAGGGGCAGAATGCTGGACACACTGGGGCAGAATGCTGGACACACACTGGGGCAGAATGCTGGACACACTGGGGCAGAATGCTGGACACACTGGGGCAGAATGCTGGACACACTGGGGCAGAATGCTGGACACACACTGGGGCAGAATGCTGGACACACACTGGGGAAGAATGCTGGACACACACTGGGGAAGAATGCTG
Organism: Ranitomeya imitator; assembly: GCF_032444005.1. Taxonomy (NCBI): domain Eukaryota; kingdom Metazoa; phylum Chordata; class Amphibia; order Anura; family Dendrobatidae; genus Ranitomeya; species Ranitomeya imitator. The sequence continues at coordinate 37,368,580 of NC_091284.1, forward strand.
GACACACTCTGGGGAAGAATGCTGGACACACAGGGGCAGAATGCTGGACACACAGGGGCAGAATGCTGGACACACAGGGGCAGAATGCTGGACACACAGGGGCAGAATGCTGGATACACAGGGGCAGAATGCTGGACACACTGGGGCAGAATGCTGGACACACGGGCAGAATGCTGGACACACTGGGGCAGAATGCTGGACACACTGGGGCAGAATGCTGGACACACAGGGGTAGAATGCTGGACACACAGGGGCAGAATGCTAGACACACTGGGGCAGAATGCTGGACACACGGGCAGAATGCTGGACACACTGGGGCAGAATGCTGGACACACTGGGGCAGAATGCTGGACACAGTGACAGGGGTAGAATGCTGGACACACTGGGGCAGAATGCTGGACATACTGGGGCAGAATGCTGGACACAGTGACAGGGGCAGAATGCTGGACACACTGGGGCAGAATGCTGGACACACAGGGGCAGAATGCTGGACACACGGGCAGAATGCTGGACACACAGGGGCAGAATGCTAGACACACTGGGGCAGAATGCTGGACACACAGGGGCAGAATGCTGGACACACTGGGGCAGAATGCTGGACACACTGGGGCAGAATGCTGGACACAGTGACAGGGGTAGAATGCTGGACACAGGGGCAGATTGTGAGACCCTGGGGCAGAATGCTGGACATGGGCAGAATGCTGAACATTGGGGCAGAATGCTGGACATTGGGGCAGAATGCGAGACACGGGGCAGAATGGAGATATGGGGCATGATTGGAGACACGGGGCAGGATGAAAGACATGGGGGCATGACTGGAGACAGATGGGGCAGAATGGAGACACAGGGGGCATGATTGGAGACAAGTGGCAGGATTGCAGACATGGGGGCATGGTTAGAGACATAGGGGGCAGAATGGAGACATGGGGCATGATTGGAGACAAGAGGACACGGTTTTAAATGGGGGGGCGGTCCTTTTACTGTGTAGAGTGACACTATGTCGCCTCTTTTTCTTCATGTGGTGTAATGTAGAAGTTGGGAAAAATTAAGTAATGTGTTCTACAAGCGGAGCTCGAGATAACTGTGTTATTTCCTGCAGAGAGAAGTCCTGGCTGGATGAAATGATGGCGGTCTGTGCTGGATGAAAGATGAAGGACTTCACCTAGAGACATCACTGGTGAGTCAGTGTGTTACCTATACACTGACACTATACACTGTATACTGTATACAGAGCTCCTGTGTATAATTTCACTAGTGATCACTGTATTATCTGTACACAGACACATACATACTAAGTACAGATCTCCTGTGTATAATGGCACTGATGGTGATAGTATGGTGCTTTTTTTAAATTACTGATCAGAATTGTAGTATTCAGTCACTATGTGGTGGTAATATGTGGTCTGGACATGGTGTTGCGGTATTTGTTCCTTGTATGTGATATTATTCGATCACTGTGGTGGTAATATGCGGTCTGGTCATGGTGTAGCGGTATTTGTTCTTTGTATGTGATATTATTCGATCACTGTGGTGGTAATATGTCGTCTGGTCATGGTGTAGCGGTATTTGTTCTTTGTATGCAGGGGCTGGCTGGCACTTTTCAGCCTGGGGGGCAATCACAAGGCAGTGGCCCACCAGTTGCGGTGGACCACCCCTGCCCTCCTTATCTCTGGTCCCTGCATTAAAGCAGCAGAAATAACATGCTTTAAAAAATGGGAAGGTATACAGAATTATTAGGTTCTGTAGAAGGACGTAGATCTGGGTATTTATTATGATGGAATATAGGCTGAACTGGATGGACAAATGTCTTTTTTCGGCCTTACTAACTATGTTACTATGTTACTATGTTACTATGTATATAGATATGGGAACAGAACGGAGCTTGCTGAATAGATATGGGAACACAAGCAAGCTTACTACCTACATAGATACTGCAACAGAAGAAAGCTGACTGCATAGACACGAGAATGGAACCAAGATTACTACATACATACCTGAACTGAAATGAGCTTACAAAAAAGATATGTGAGCAGAATCAAGCTTGCTACAAAGCTATGGGAAAAGAACGGAGCTTACTACAGAGATAAGGGAGCAGAGCCAAGCTTTCGCTAACTAAGTCTACTACATAGATAGAGCAATAAAACCAAGACTCCTACGTAGATATGGGAACAGAACCAAGCTTACCGCATACATATGGTACCAGAATCTAGATTACTACATTGATACAGTGCCAGAACCAAGCTTACTGCTTACATATGGTACTATAACTGAGCTGATTTACAAACATACATACAACTCCAGAAACACGGACATGTAAAACACACAGTATGGCAGGGGTGTTGCTAGGGTCATAAAAGATCAGGGGCCCAAGCCCCAAAGTGCATGTCTCCCCATACGACCCCCCTCTAGCTATTTAAAATAGCATCTATACGTGTATAATTACAGTATATACTGTTGCTAACCAAAAACACACAATGCAATGACCAATATTATAAAATTACGGCTATAAAATGACAAATAATACGGCTACACAATGTCAACTACCATAACCACTACACAGCGAATACATAATATTATCATATTACCATTACCTCTACATAACAAAACACTTTATATAAATACCAATGACACCACTATACACCTTCTACTACATAATGACTGAAACACATTAAGCTGTTACTAAATAAAAAAAAGAAAACAAAAATGCTACTAAAGAGCAATAATACCACCTTATAGTAACCGTATATTGGTAGATCCCAGCCCTGCACATACATGTGATTACAGTACAGTCATATATAGTAACTTACAGATGACGTTTTTTTCTGATTCAGGTGCCCCTATGAAAACTATTAATTTCCCTATTTATAACAAATAATGTCCTCTGGGTTCCCAACCAGCTCTGTATACAGTGGGTACGGAAAGTATTCAGACCCCTTTACATTTTTCACTCTTTGTTTCATTACAGCCATTTGGTAAATTCAAAAAAGTTTATTTTTTTCACATTAATGTACACTCTGCACCCCATCTTGACTGAAAAGGAAAAACTGAAATATCACATGGTCATAAGTATTCAGACCCTTTGCTCAGTATTGAGCCTTCTTGGGAATGATGCAACAAGTTTTTCACACCTGAATTTGGGGATCCTCTGCCATTCTTCCTTGCAGATCCTCTCCAGTTCCGTCAAGTTGGATGGTGAACGTTGGTGGACGCCATTTTCAGGTCTCTCCAAAGATGACCATTGGGTTTAGGTCAGGGCTCTGGCTGGGCCAGTCAAGAATGGTCACAGTTTTTCTTAAGTCGCTCCTTTGTTATTTTTGCTTTGTGCTTAGGGTCATTGTTTTTTTGGAAGGTGAACCTTTGGCCAAGTCTGAGGCCCACAGCACTCTGGAAGAGGTTTTTATCCAAGATATCTCTGCACTTGGCCGCATTCATGTTTCCTTCAATGCCAACCAGTCATCCTGTCCTTGCACCTGAAGAACACCCCATAGCATGATGCTGCCACCACCATATTTCGCTGTTGGCATTGTATTGGGCAGGTGATGAGCAGTGCCTGGTTTTCTCCACACATACCGCTTAGAATTATCACCAAAAAGGTCTACCTTCATCTCATCAGACCAGAGAATCTTACTTCTCATAATCTGGGAGTCCTTCATGTGTTTTTTTAGTAAACTATTGGGGCTTTCCTATGTCTTGCACTGAGGAGAGGCTTCTGTCGGGCCACTCTGCCATAAAGGCCCGACTGGTGGAGGGCTGCAGTGATAGTTGACTCCATCTCCCTACTGCATCTCTGGAGCTCAGCCACAGTGATCTTGGGGTTCTTCTTTACCTCTCTCACCAAGGCTCTTCTCCCACGATTGCTCAGTTTGGCTGGACGGCCAGGTCTAGGAAGACTTCCGGAGGTCCCAAACTTCTTCCATTTATAAGCGTCTGTTCTATAAGGAACCTTGAGAACTGCAGAAATTCTGCTGTAACCTTGGCCAGATCTGTGCCTTACCACAATTCTGTCTCTGAGCTCCTTAGCCAGTTCCTTTGGCCTCATGATTCTCATTTGGTCTGACATGCACTGTGAGCTGTGAGGTCTTATATAGACAGGTGTGCGCCTTTCCAAATCAAGTCCTATCAGTTTAATTAAACACAGCTGGACTCCAATGAAGGAGTAGAACCATCTCAAGGAGGATCACTAGGAAATGGACAGCATGTGACTTAAATATGAGTGTCTGAGCAAAGGGTCTGAAGACTTATGACCATGTGATATTTCAGTATTTCTGTTTTATTAAATTAGCAAAAATTTCTACCTTCCTGTTTTTTTTCAGTCAAGATGGGGTGCAGAGTGCACATTAATGAGAAAAAAATGAAGATTTTTGAATTTACCAAATTGCTGCAATAAAACAAAAAGTGAAAAATTTAAAGGGGTCTGAATACTTTCCATACCCACTATGTATATAGGATAATATGTAAGTGGTGTATATTATGCAATGACTACAGACATCAGATATTACACCAGTCACATATCCAGTATATACCATCAGATGTCTGTGCACGTAGTATATTACATATAGTATACAGGATATGTGACTGGTGGGTGATATGTCTACAAACATCAGATGTCATATACAGGATAGTATGTGACTGGTATACTGTATATAATACTACGAGTACAGACATCAGGTGTTTGACCATCACATACAATATTATCTACTATATAACATCTGATATCTGTACACATAGTATAAGGGTATGTTTCCATGGTCAGGAAACGTAGCTCTTTGGATGCAGCGGATACCCCGCTCCGCCCAAAGTGCTGCCCCCCTTTGTATGTGTGGTGATTCCGCCTGTGTTCATTGAGCACATGCGCATGCGGAATCACCGCATCCTGTACATAGAGTGGGTTATTTATCTTGCGGAGACGGAGCGTCTTCTCCGCAAGATAGACATGCTGCGATCTAGAAAGACGCGCTGCATGTGCGTAAATGCAGGGCCGCCAGATGCGTCCCTGCACGCATAGTGGAGATGGAATTTCATAAAATCTCCTCCACTATGCTGTAATATCTGGACGCTGCGGATATACACAGTGTCCAATCCGCAGCAAATCCTGATGTATTATGCCACGTGGAAACATGCCCTTACACATACAGGATAATATATTACTTGCATATGAAACATTGTCATACAAACATCAGATGTTGTACGGTATACACATGTGTATGTATGTAGATACGTATACATGAGAGTGTGCATACTGTATAACATCTCATGTCTGTACGCAAAGTATAAGGCCATGTTCACACTTGCGCATATTTGCCATGTTTTTTTTCTGCGCAGATTTGTTAACAAAACCTGATGCCAGCAAAGTGAATGAGAAACGTGAAGTGTCCTGCAGATGTTGAGTATTTCTTGACTTAGTTCACACAGGGCGTTTTTGCAATGTATGTTATTGTTGATGCTTTTCTTATGCAAATTTTCAGCTGCATTTTACAGAACCAGCAAAGTCTATGAGATTTCAGAAATCTCATGCACACTGTTTTTTTGTCATCAGGATTTTGTGCTTTGCATGTTTTTTTGCACAATGGAGCATGTCACTTTCACCATTTGTTTACCCACTGAAATGAATGGGTGGTGAAAAAATGCTGACAAAACACACCAAAAACTCAGGTATCAGGTTTTGCTGCGTTTTTGTGCCAAAACCCTGATTCTATAGAATAGGACTTTTTTTTTCAACACTTAGCTTTATCAGCATGCACAAGAGACAAATCTAGGATGCCAAAACCGCAGCAAAAACCTCATTAAAAACGCAGCAAAAAACGCAGGAAAAACAAACGTTTTTCTGCAGCTTCTTTCCTGCCAAGAGATCAGGTTTTGCTGCAGAAAAACCGCATAGTGTCAACTTACCCTTTCAGATTTGGTGCAGAGAATAATCTGCAGCATGTCAATTCTCTGTGCATTCTTCCCTGCGTTTTTCACCATTGATTTCACAATCAGTTAAAAGCGCAGGGATAAAAAATACTGGTTTTGTAGCTGCGTGTTTCCTGCAAAGAAAGGCTGAAATTTTACTTTGTGCACATTCCCCAAGGGTATGTCCACAGATATTTCTGCCCCATTTCTGTCTTTCTTTGCAGGAAAAAGGCTGCATATTGTAGTTTTTGAGGTGTTTTTTACATGCAATTTTATTGCAGATTTGTCCCCACTTATTAGGCCGGGATCACACACAGTGCGCTATGGCCGAGTCTCGCAGGTTAAAACCAAGCTCTGGCACTGGCACTCCAGAGCGGAGCATGCGGCCGCACAGCAATACATGGAGCCGCACGCTCTGGAGTGTCGGTGCCAGAGCTTGGTTTTAACCTGCGAGACTCGGCCGTATCTCACTGTAGTGTTACTCCGGCCTTAAGGTATCGTCACATTAAGCGACGCTGCAGCGATATAGACAACGATGCCAATCGCTGCAGCATCGCTGTTTAGTCGTTGTGTGGTCGCTGGAGAGCTTTTTACATTTACAATGGTAACCAGGGTAAATATTGGGTTACTAAGCGCGGCCCTGCGCCACCCTGTGTGTGATGCCGATCCAGCGATGTGCTCACTTGTAACCAGGGTAAATATCGGCCCTGCGCTTAGTAACCCGATGTTTACCCTGGTTACCATTGTAAATGTAAAAAAAAACACTACATACTTACATTCCGGTATCTGTCTGTCCCCCGGCGTCACCTTCCCTGCACTGTGTAAGCGCCGGCCGTAAAGCAGAGCGGTGACGTCACCGCTGTGCTCTGCTTTACGGCCGGCCGGCGCTGACACAGTGCAGGGAAGCGGACGCCGGGGGATGCGACAGACACCGGAATGTAAGTATGTAGTGGGGTTTTTTTTACATATACAATAGTAACCAGGGTAAATATCGGGTTACTAAGTGCGGCCCTGCGCTTAGTAATCCGATATTTACCCTGGTTACAAGTGAACACATCGCTGGATCGGCGTCACACATGTCGATTCAGCGATGTCAGCGGGTGATCCAGCGACAAAATAAAGTTCTGGACTTCTAGCTCCGACCAGCGATGTCACAGCAGGATCCTGATCGCTGCTGCGTGTCAAACACAACGAGATCGCTATCCAGGACGCTGCAACGTCACAGATCGCTATCGTTATCATTCTAAAGTTGCTCAGTGTGAAGGTACCTTTAGTCTGCGTGAAATCTGCAGCAAAAGCACTGATAAAAGTGATATGCTGAAGATTTACATCTCTACCAAATCTGCAAGGAAAAAACATAAGGAATGTTTGCACGAGACATCAGGATTCTCAGTCACTTGATGGCATTAGGAATCCCTTTAGGTTTGGTGACAAATCTGTGCAGAAAAATCTGCGACAATCTGCAGCGTGTGCACAGGCCCTAACACATACAACATAACATATAAGTGGCATTTGATATACTGTTAGGCCGGGTTCACATTAGTGTTTGAGTCCCCAGCGTGGTGCTGCGGACTTGTTTCCTTAAGCTCTGCCTACTTCCACATGCGTCCTGTCTACCTATCTTTAACATTGTGTACGCAGGGACATGTGTTGTATGCGGTGCGACGTTTTGATGTGCCTGCCAAATGCAACATGTTGCATTTTCTTGTGTTCTAAGGGGACGTCAAAATGATGCACGCGGATGCATCCACATACAATGCATGTCCCTGCGTACACAATGTTAAAGATAGGTACGCAGGACGCATGCAGAGTAGGTGGAACTTAAGGAAAGAAGTCCGCAGCACCACGCAGGGGACTCAAACGCTAATGTGAACTTAGCCTTATACAGTATATGCATTTTTGTATGTATAATACAGATCTAGGATAGTGTGTACACGGTATAACCTCTGATCTCTGTATTATTCTTTGTACCAGGCTCAGGCTGGATCAGTCCAGGGCAGGATTCAGTATTGTGTCTCTGGTCACTCTGAGGTACAGGGATGGAGATTTATTGCAGGAGATTGAACTTTCCTGCAGATCTGGTGATCCTGGAGCTGATAACCTGTCACTGACAGGGCGACCCTGAAAGTTCACTCTCCTGCAATAAATCTCAGTGATCAGCAGAGCGGCCGCTGACTATATACAGGAGCGGCCCTGGACTTATCAGCGTCCCCTGCTCACCACACAGAAGCTCCACAGCACTCACCATCAGGTCTCCTGTCTGAGCCGCCCACAAGCTCCTCTCCGGCCGGATGAAGATATACAGCCGCGCTCCCCCACTCCAGCAGAGCAGACGGCCGCACACAGGGAGCTGTGCCTGCGTCTGTGTCTCCTCCACTGTGATGCTGCCTGCACAGCTAAAACAAGGCGGCCCCCTGGCGGCCTTAATCAGCTGCTTAGTGACCGGCCCAGGGGGCAAATGCCCCTTTTCCACCTGGGCCAGTCCGCCCCTGTTTGTATGTGATATTATTGGTCATTTTAAAAATTGAAAAATAAATAAAAATATACCTAAAATGTATTGCATATTTTAACAAATATTTAATAGGTTACAGTAGAGTAGGGCCCGGCCAAAAGTGTCTACCATGTTATGGTGGCGGCTTAAAAAATCTTTTGGCCAAAACAAAAGCTATATGTGATCTGGTGATGGGAACTGTTAATGTGTGATAGGTGAGAAGTGGACTTTTTCCAAGAGAGAGCGGTGGGACTGAGAAAAGTTCGAGGGGTGGAGCGTGGAGGCGGGGCTGGGGTGGAGCCTGGGTGGAGTCTCAAGGGGGCCCTGAAAATTTTGCCAGTATGGGGCCCCGAAATTTCTAGTGGCAGCCCTGCCTGCACTACTAGATACGTGGTATATTATGCCACGTGTCCGTGCGGGTTAATCTATGTTGGGCTCACTTCACGGCAGCTTAAGGTCCGCATTAGAGAGCACGTTTTGGGGATCCAGGCAGCAGCCGTCCACATGGAGTCGCCCACCCTAAAAACCATACCCAGACATTTCAAGGAATTTCATAATTGCGATAGTACCCTGTTAAAGGTACGAGGTATCGATGCTATTAAGATCAATATTAGGGGTGGTGATTTGTCTAGGCGCCTGGGGAGACTGGAGACGAGATGGATCTGGCAACTCAACACGGTCCATCCTTTTGGCCTTAATGAATGTCTTTCATTCGTACCCTTCCTTCAGTCTTCCAGCTGTGTCATTATCCGCATGGTTGTTTTTTGTTTTTGATTTTAATTATATATTTTTATTTTTCAGTGTTTATTCCATTTCGCCACGATACCTACCTACTTGTCTGGAATGGAATGCCTACTTTGCGATATTTTGGACCTTCAATTTCCTGTCATACAACCATATTTCTGTATACCTACATAGAGGCATTCTTCCTATTTATATGTCATTTCATGTTGTCTGCCGTTTATTTTGTTTAGGGTTCTATTTCTGTGTGGCCTTATTTATATACCGTAGTTATATTACCCTCTGTGTGCATGTATCTATGTGCAGATACCCTATATGTATATATGGGCATTTGTTTATGTAATGTGCGCATATTTTCATACGTTATCCTTGTATTTATATTCACCTTAAATTATTGCTATGACTGTAGTCGTGATATTATGCCATAGGTATTTGGTCTTTTTGTATTTTATATGCCACATTGTTTGTCCTTTTGTTGATGCTGCGCACGCACTATTTATGCTTTGTATTTATATACCTACCTGTATGTAATACGCTTGTAATGGTTTGCCCTAAATTAAGATGGCCGCGGTTATACTTCCGGTCATGAGCTGTCTGTACCTGTGTTCCTTCGTCGCTTCCGGTCCGCGGTCCCACGCTGGTTTACATGGGCCCGTGTTTTCCGGGCCCTGGCGGGCGGTGTCCGGATAGGTGACACTCTTTCACATTGGTCGGACGTAGCTGCTCGGCAACTATAAATTACCCGTGGGTTGTTTCTTGGCACGCCCCCTGAAGGATATCATCTGAAACGCGCGTCGGGGTGGGTTTGGAGCCGGCACGATCCCCTGAGTATCACTGGTATGTTTGTACAGAACACGTCCTTTACTCTAAATTTGTATACTATTATTGAAGTGGAACGCTCTGTACATTAAGTAACGTTTCACCTGTTATTATATAACGTATCCATACAAGGGGACCGACCGCTACTGTGCTCCGTGCCTCCATGCTGTGTGCTGCCACATTTTCCCCATTTTTCTGTCTATGTTCTTTGTCCTTTATTTATTGAATAAAATTTTCTACGATTCATTATAGATTTGGATTATGGCACTAGTTTCTTTTAGTGGTTTTGCTTTTTGCGAGTAGTAGTGTGTCCCACACCTTTCCAGTGACAGGCTCATTATATGTGACGGTTCTCGATGTTAACATGATTATACACTTTGATTATTGCCTGCTGTGTTTGCCTTGTTTTCTATTACATCAGGTTGGCTACCAATACCATATGTACACCCACAGGCTAGACATCCCACATATCCCAGCCACCACTTGAAAGACCCGGCTTGCACAATGCACAAAAAGATGTGCATAATACATGAGGCATTGGTCGATCTTTTGGACAAAATACAAAAGCTAGCAGCTCGAATGAATGAAAAATAAAATTAGGAAACCTTTTCAAACTAAGCTCTGGCCAATCAAAAGGTTGTGAATAACGGTTCAGGAAAAAAAAAAAAAGCTCTTTCAGGTCACGTGACGTCTTTTTTTACCTTCAGCATACCTGATTAATTTTTCAAGCAAAAGACACTTCAGGAAAACACTGGCGGTGTTTTTCCTGAAGTGTCTTTTGCAGATGCCTTTTGCACCAGTTTTGTTATCTAGCATGTATGAAATAGTGAGCGGCTTTCAAGTGAGGCCACTTCAGGAAAAAGTCGGTGGTCTTTTTTTGTGCTTTTTTTGTTAAGTGTCATAGCTGGTAGTTTTGTTGTTTCTGCAACAGCATACCACTTCATGATAGGGCAATTTACTATTTTTGTTTTTTCATCTCCTTCTTCCAAGAGATACCTTTTTTTATTTATTTCCGTCCACATAGCCGTGCGAGGGCTTGTTTTTTTTGCGGGACGAGTTGTACTTTTGAATGACACCATTCATTTTATCATGTGAGGCACTGGGAAATGGGAAGAAAAAATTCCAGGTGAGTTGGAAATGGAAAAAAAAAATGCAATTCCACAATTGTTTTTTGGGTTATTAATTTATCATGTTCACTATATGGTAAAACTGACCTGGCAATATGATTCTCCGGGTCAGTATGAGTATGCAGATACCAAACATACATTTTTTTTTTTTCATTTTTTTTATTTAGTGAAATTTTTTTAGATAATTCATAAAATATGTAAGGCATACTATCTAGTCACTATCACATCACAGTATTATTATCTGCATGCTTTCTAAAATTAAGTCAGCTAATAACCTCCCCAACATGTTTCACCACAAAGGTGTCATCAGGGGGAGTGAGGCTATAATGATAAATAGCTGGACGATATGATATATCTGTTAGATGGATTGGTGGCGCGCCTAGACAAGAATCTGTGAGGACGTACTTTTCAGATCTCCTCTGCAATTTCCCTGAAAAATACCAGCATCATCTTCATCATCATCATCATCTAATCAAGTTGTCTCCTCTTCCCACCGGTCTGCTCTGAATGTACTCATCTTTCTACGGCTCCTGACTGTGAATTGCGTTTACACTCCCCCTGGTATGCTTTCATTACCCGTCATTTAGTTTCCATCACCTCTTTCATTTCTCTTGTGTTTTCATGCATATCTTTGAGATGTCACTCCAACCCCTCCCTCTTTTTATGACCTTTGTTTCTCTATAAGAATCTGGTCTGGCTATTCGCACCCAACCCCTCACTCACACCTGAATGTCCTTAGTTTGCACATAAATTCAGAGCCATGTGTCTGCCCCAGACGTAGTCTGCTCCAACCGTCCTTCAAAGTCCATCTTTCAAATTACAGATTTCTAATTACATTACTCTGAATTAGACTAGAATTGGACTGGAATTGACTATAAGGTAACAGAATAAAAAACCACTACGATGTTTCGGTTTCTTTTCTCTTTCACACCTAAACTATTCTTTTCTTCCCCACCTCCTGTAAGCCCTCCACCTAGTAAGTAACTAGTAATTTCCCCCTCCATCCTCCCCAGCCATCTCACCTCCTCCTCACAGATGTTCCTCCACATACAATCCTTTTTCTCTAGACTCACACGGCCACATCATGTCCTATACTGCTCCCACCTTCCAACGCTCTGTCTACTAATCCTCATTGCTGGTGACATATCCCCAAATCCTGGCCCTCCTGAACACATCTCCACCCTCATTTCTAACACCCTGCCACGATCCTCCACACGTTTTCCCAACCATGATAACCTCATACCCATTCATCCAGTCCCCACTCCCCCTTACCTGGAGCACTATGGAATGCACGCTCTGTCTGCAATAAATTGCCGTTTATCCATGACCTCTTTATCACTAACAAACTCTCCTTCCTTGGCATCACGGAAACCTGGATCACCCCCTCTGACTCAGCCTCTCCAACTGCACTTTTTTATGGCTGATTCCACATCTCACACCCCTCGCCCCCCAGCAACAAACGTGGTGGAGAAGTTGGCTTGCTCCTGTCTGATACCTGCTCCTTAACCCTAATTCCACTACCACCCTCCACTACTCTTCCCACGTTTGAAGTTCACTCCGTCTACATCTACTCTCCCTCCAACCTCCAGCTGGCTGTCATCTACCGCCCCCCACAACTAGCTATTTCCACCTTTCTCGACCACTTCACAACCTGGCTACTTCATTTCCTCTCTGCTGATATCCCCACTATCATCATGGGTGACTTCAACATCCCTATCGACGCTTCCACCCCAGCTGCCTCGAAACTTCTATCGCTCACTACCTCCTTTATCCTCACTCAATGGTCCTCCGCGGCCACTCACAAAGATGGTCACACGCTGGATCTTATCTTCACCCACCTCTGTTCCCTTACTAATCTCACTAACTCGCCCCTCCCCCGTCTGACCACAACCTACTGACATTCTCTTCCCTCTCCTCTCCTAGTGCGCAACCCCCACTCCACAAACTCACCAACGCAGAAAGCTCAAACACCTCAATTTACAATCACTATCTGAGTCCCTTCTCCCTTTTTCAGGCATAGCTTCCTTACATGACAAAGATGCTGCTGCCACTTTTTATAACACCACAATAATAGCAACACTTGGTCGGTCACCCCCCTCATGCATAGCAAAACTCGTCCAATCAACAGGCAGCCCTGGCTGACCAACCTCACCAAAGAACTGAGACGGGCTTCCAGGGTTGCTCTACCAAGCACTTCATCGCATACAAGCAGTCCCTCACCAGCTTCAAGTCCACACTCACTGCGGCAAAACAAACTTACTTCTCATCTCTCATATCCTCCCTGTCTTATCCTCACATGGAGGACGCCGCTGAATGAGGTTATGTCTGCCACTGCAGAATACCTCCACTAACCTGGACATTTAACCTGGACATTTTATTCCCCTGATGAACCCCCGTAACGGGGAGGGAAACGCGTTGGGAAGAGAAAGAGGACATATCATCCAGGGTGGTTATACTAACTAAAGGGCTTCACTAAGTAGGCTCAAACTTGGGGACTGCCCTTGTCAGGGCGGGAGTCTTATACACGGGGCACGACAGGGAAGATAGCTTCAAACCCTTCCCCCCCCACCTACCTATACCTTTTTTTTTTTTTTTCTCCCCCCCATTGGAAAAGGTCTATTGGTCTCCGTCCCATGCCGTGCTCTCAATAAGCACAAGAATCTATAACAAGAAGAGAGACAGCAATTGGGTGAGATCATGCTATTTTTCTTGTCTAGTGCACGTTTAAACATGAGCACCAAATTGTTTTTAAAGTACACATAATTTTAGAGGTATACATATTAAATGTTAAGTTTTAGAGTCTAGTGGCTGGCTATGCTGGGTTGTTTGTCCCTGTCTCACAACCCTAAACAGCTTTTCAACACTTTCAATTCTCTACGCCATCCCCCAGCACCTCCCCCCCTCTTCTCATTTCTGCTGAAGACTTTGCCTCTTTCTTTAAGCAGAAGATTGATATGATCAGAGAAAGCTGTAGCCCGCAGCCCCCAATGCTCCTCTTAGCTGCTCAACCCTGGTCCTTCTAAACCAGCTTCTCCACCATGACAGAAGATCAGCTCTTCACCCTTTTGTCAAGATCACATCTCACCACTTGCACGCTTGACCCGCTCCTGTCTCACCTCACCCCTAACCTCGCCACAGTCTTTATCCCAACTCTAACACACCTCTTCAACCTCTCACTCACAACTGGTGTCTTCCCCTCATCCTTCAAGCATGCCTCGATCACACCCATCCTCAAAAAGCCCTCCCTCGACCCATCCTCTGTGTCTAGCTATCGCCCACTATCTCTTCTCCCTTATTCCTCAAAACTATTGGAACAGCATGTCCATCTTGAACTGTCCTCCTACCTCTCCTCCTGCTCCCTCTTTGACTGGTTACAATCTGGCTTCTGACCGCATCACTCAACTGAAACTGCCCTATCTAAAGTCACCAACGATCTACTAACCGCCAAGAGCAAGCCACGCTACTCTGTCCTCCTTCTCCTGGACGTGTCTTCTGCCTTCGACACTGTCGACCATTCCCTCCTGCTACAGATTCTCTCATCTCTTGGCATCACATACTTGGCCCTATCCTGGATCTCGCCGTATCTAACAGACCGAACATTCAGTGTCTCCCTCTCCCACACCGCCTCATCACCTCGCCCCCTGTCTGTCGGTGTTCTCCAAGGCTCAGTCCTAGGGCTTCTGCTCTTCTCCATTTACACCTTCGGCCTGAGACAGCTCATAGAATCCCATGGTTTGCAGTATCATCTCTATGCTGATGACACGCAGATCTACCTGTCTGGACCCGACCTCACGTCCTTACTGACCAAAATCCCACAATGTTTGTCTGCCATTTCAGCTTTCTTTTCTGCTCGCTTTCTAAAATTGAACATGGACGAAACAGAATTTGTCATCTTTCCCCCATCTCACTCTGCCTCTCCACGAGACCTATCCATCAATGTCAATGGCTGCTCACTTTCCCCAGTCCCGCATGCTCGGTGCCATTTCCTTCAAGTCTCATATCCAAGCCCTTTCCTCCTGCTGCCGACTCAAACTGAAAAATATTTCCCGGATCCGTGCATTCCTTGACCATGAAACCACAAAAACGCTAGTGTACACCCTTATCACTTCCCGCCTCGATTACTGCAACCTCCTACTCTCTGACCTACCCTCTGGCACCATTCCAATCCATCCTACACTCTGCTGCCCGACTAATCCACCTGTCTCCACATTACTCCCCAGCCTCTACTCTCTGCCAAGCCCTTCACTGGCTTCCTATTGTCCAGAGGCTCCAGTTCAAAACCCTAACTATGACATACAAAGCCAACCACAACCTGTCTCCTCCGTACATCTGTGACATGGTCACCCAGTACTTACCCACACGCAACCTTCGTTCCTCTCAAGATCTCCTTCTCTACTCCCCTCTTATCTCTTCTTTCCACAACTGCATCCAAGACTTCTCCCGTGCTTCCCCCATACTCTGGAACTCTCTACCCCAACACATCAGACTCTCGCCTACCATGGAAACCTTCAAAAAGAACCTGTAGACCCACCTCTTCCGACAAACCTACAATCTGCAGTGATCCTTAGTCTGCTGAACCGCTGCACGACCGCTCTACCCTCTCCTAGTGTATCCTCACCCATCCCCTGTAGACTGTGAGCCCTCGCGGACAGGGTCCTCTCTCCTTCTGTACTTGTGTGTGCTTTGTTTTGCTCATGTTTATTGTGCTTGTCTATATTTGCTCCTTTCACATGTAAAGCGCCATGGAATAAATGGCGCTATATAAATGCATAATAATAAGAATAATAACGGGCAAAACTGCAAAAAGAACCAGATCCAAGTCCTTCACAAGACCTACATCCCCCCCATGGGGACATGGATGCATACATCACCCACTGGGGACTTGAATACTCCTTAAACATGAGTGTAACTATGGTTTACCTTTGCCTTAACCTTTTTCTTGTATTTCCTCTTCAACCAAGGAGACGAGACAACCTGGATATGTCTATCCTCAATTTCTTCTGTAGAATATCAGTCTAAACACAAATGGCAGAACTAAATATAGCTACATTCAACACAAAAGGACTGAACACACCAGAAAAATGTGCACAGATCCTCCACCATTTTTATCGACGCAGGGTACATATAATTTGTTTCAGGAAACCCAATTCAAAACCAACCATTCAGCAGTAATCAAACATAAACACTATACAAGCTGGTACTTTGCTCATAATCCTATCTCACACACTAAAGGAGTGGAAATTGAAAGTGATAAGTCCCTGGCACACCAAGTTATTGACTGTTCTGTAGACGTAGACCCGGAGGGCAGGTACATTCTCTCTTTATCCATTGGTGGCTAAATTTTTACAATAATTAACTTATATGCCCCCAATCAAGAACAATCTGGTTTCATTACCAACCTAGTCGACACAGTTCTCCCATTGATTCGTGGGACAACACTACTTTGCGAGGACTTAAATGCCACCCTAGATAACTCCAAGGGCCAATCTCATCTCCCTTATGCAGTTATTAAAAATATTAGGAAAGCATTACTACAAGTACATGATCCATGGAGACTTCAACACCCTTTGGATGGAGATTATAGTTTCTTTTCTCATCTTCACCAGTATACTACCCCCTCAAGGTGCCTACTCTTACTAAGACCATAATGTTAGACACATTGTGTATCTCTGATATACTGTTTTCCATAAATAATTTTATCTTAGATCACTCAGCTGTTGACACATTCACCACTTTCAAATGTGAAGCTCTCAGATGTCTCCTCAAGGGAGTGTTCATTAAACACAGTTCAAGCCCAAGACATTGAAATGGCTCTTCAAAAAGTCATGAGTTTAGAACTGCCCCACAAAAAAGCGCTCTCTACCGAGACTCTTAGGGACTAGCTTGGGGCGAGGCTAGAAGCTAGACAGATGCTTGATGCTTCCCATAGGCATCTTCTTCAGGTCAGTCATAGTAAATTTTTTAAGTTTTGGAACAAGCCCGGGAGAATGTTGGCCAAAGCTTTGAGCTCCAAGAGAGCACACACTTTTATCACCCGTATTAAAAATGCACATAAGCTACCACGGAAATAGCAAACATGTCCCAAACCTATTCTCTAAGCTACATGGTCTATCCCCTCCAATCTCAGGAACAAGACCCTCAAATACTACGTCATCCTCCTTTTAAGCAACTGACTGCAGAGATAGTTGAGAGTTTAGAAATTTCCTTTTCTTCTCATGAACTCTTGGCGGTAATCAAAGAATTACCGGGCAAAAAGAGCCCCAGACCAGATGGCCTTACACCTGCATTTTATAAGTCTCTTTCCGAACAATTAACTCCTCTGATGTTACATGCTTTTAATTCTTTTTTGGACATCAACCCTTTTCCCCAACAATCCTTCACCGCTCATATCACAGTCACTCCCAAATCTAGGAAAGATCCAAATTCCTGTAGTAGTTATGGCCCAATTTCACTCTTAAACATCGACGTGAAACTTTACCGTAAACTAATTGCTAATGGAATAAAACCCCACCTCCCTGGCTTGATTCACCTAGACCAGGTCTGTTTTGTACCAGGTAGAAAGGTGTGTGATAATACGCTCAAAACATTGGATATTATTAACCATGCACATATACATAAAAGTCATTTGTTGATTCTGTCCTTACATGCCGAAAAGGCCTTCGACAGAGTCTCATGGTCGTCCTTTGCTCTAACTTTAGAACACGTTGGCTTTGGTCCAGTGTTTAGAGCCAAAATACTAGCTCTATATTAATCCCCCTCTGCTAAGTTAAAAGTCAATAATATGTTGTTGGATCCCTTCTGCATAAAGGACGCCACCCGACAAGGTTGTCTTCATTCCCCCTGCTGTACATCCTGATTATGGAACATCCCATGGAGGCTATACGTACCAATGCGAACATTAGAGGGATTAAGATTGAAGGTCATGGATATGAATGTTCAGCCTTTGCTGATGATCTATTGGTCTATCTTACTAATCCTAATATATATTTGCCTTCATTGATGTCCGTGTGGATGCGTTTTGGTAACTGGTCTGGCTTTAAAATATATGTAGATAAATCTGAAGCCCTAAATATCTCCTTACCCCAACATTTGGTAGACACTCTGACAGTCAATTTCCCATTTAAATGGCCTCCGAATAATATTAGCTATCTTGGTGCTCGTATCCCCTCTGATCTTTCAAAACTGTTTTCTCTTAAATTTTTGTCCAGATTAGGGGAGGATCTCAATTCCTGGATCCGGAAATAATTCTCGTGGTTTGGTAGGATACGTATTCTTAAAATGACAGTACTACCCAGATTATTATATCTTCTGCAAACCATTCCAATACATATACCATCCTCCTTCTGGGTCAAATACAATACAGTTTCAGTCAATTTGTCTAGCCATCAACCGCCCAAAGATTAGGAATAGCATTCTTGTGCGTCCTAATAACACTGGAGGGGTTGGTCTCCCTGAGTGCTGCCGATATTATCGAACATCCTCTCATGCAAGGAATCTGGACTTGTTACATGGCTCCAAGCCTAAATTATGGTTCCGTATCTCACAAGATACCTGTTCTGTATCATGCTCCATTCTGTCCTGCACCTGGTCCTCCTTGACCCGTAATAAAGTCTTGGTGTCCTATAGTGTAAAACAAACACTCAAAACAATATACATTCCTAGTGTGAGAGGCATACTAACCGATCCAAGAGGACCGATGTTGCCTATAACTGACGACCCTGAGTTCCCTCAAGGAGGTTCTGCAAACCTTTTTCTAGGCAGCTCAAGGAACATCCATTGGGGTCTCTTTCAAGGGCCCCAGGGGGGACTCTCCTGCCTCTTTGTGAAATTCTAGGGGACCGGTCTCCAAAGCCACGCCATATCATTGAATATACACAACTTTCGACAAGCACTCAGGCTTCATGCATCCATTATGTCCTTTTTTTTTTTTAAATTCGTTTATTAATTTCAGAATAGACAAACATTGCACATATTACATTTATCATTATTAAACATACCATCAGATACAAATGATTACAAACATCATCGCATCCAAAGTTCAGAGGCAATAGACTGTGCATGTTGAATCACTAGTACCTACAAAATACCTACTATACAACTTAAACAACTTTAACCTTTAGTAATAAGTCGCCAAAAGAAAACAGATTCAAGTTTGCTCTGCAACGATGTCCCCAAACCCCATGCCCTCCTCCCCGTGCATATATCTAATCCACGCAGACTACAGAGTATGATGAGATGAGTTCCATCTACCCCAAATTTTTTCGAATTTACCTGGGCATCCTCTATTATGGTACAGTGTTCTTTCATATGGGATAACCGAGTTCACCAGGTCAATCCAAGCTCTGAGAGACGGGGAGGAGCCACCCATCCACCTTAATGCCAGTACCTTTCGTGCTAAGAAGAGCGTTTCTCGAAGGAAGATCCCAGTATGGTGATCCCAGGTCTCTGTATCCCACACCCCAAATAGGCAAGTCAATGGTTCAAGTGGGACAGGGATTAACAATAAAGACGTTAACAATGTCGTGACTTCTTTCCAATAATGAAGGATTACCGGGCACCGCCATATCATGTGGGTAAAATCCGCATCATGTGCGTGACACCGTAAGCAGTCTGACGTCTGAAGGCGGCCCATTTTAAAAAGTCGTGTCGGAGTCAGATAAGTCTGATATGTAATATATAGCTGGGTCATCCTATTGTTAACTGAGGGAGAAACTTTAGTTGGAGATTCCAAAATATCTTCCCACTCCTCTCCCAGTGTATCGGGAAGGAGTCCCTCCCATTTCTTTTTTAAGGTGTTAATAGTGAGCCCATCTCCCACGGATAATAGGTATGTGTATAAAGAGGAAATGAGCCCCTGAGGACCCTGTGATTTGAGAATGCCTATAAGGGGTAAAGATGAAATTGCTCGACCTGCACCTGCATTTCGCATATGTGACTGGAAAGCTGACCTCAGCTGTAAATAACGGAAGAATTCATTATGTCCTTTTGAAGAAATTTGTGTAGCCCCATCTGGTCCCGCACATGCTATTTCAGTTATTTCTGAATTGTTGATACATTCGGATATGGGGGCACTTCCATCTTTTTGCAGAGCATGAACTTCAACAAACATTTACGCAAGGACAATGGGACAAATCCTTTCACCTCTCATAAATCTATAATGGCTACTAAATTCCAAGAGTCAAGCTACAAAATAGTTTCTAGGTGGTATTGGGTCCCTTCTGTCCTGCATGGATAGTTCCCAGAAGTCTCTGATCTATGCTGGCGCTGTGAGGCTCATGAGGGTACAATGTCACACATATTGTGGTCCTGCCCAGTTTTAGGGGCCTTCTGGAGGAGACCATCAAAGCCACTAAGGAGATGACCGTCATGACTATCCCTAAAGTTCCAGAAGCTGTTCTTTTATACATGTCCAAAAATGTTGATAAAAAAAAATCATTGCTAAGACACATACTTCAAGCTGCAAAAATACTAATCCCACGTCATTGGAAGAAATCAGAGTCCCCGTCTATAGAAGAGTGGTTTGCAGACATAGCAATCTCACATCGTATGGGATCTCTGATAGCCCGAACGCATGAAGAAATTGTTGCAGTTGCTTCCATGTAGTTTCACTGGGAAACTTTTCTCTCTTCTCCAACTTATAGAAGTATGACAAGATGACTCGGGGATCGCCATCTTCTCATGCTTTAGCTACTAATACAATATTTCCAAATTTTATATGATTGGTCTTTCTTTTCAGATAGTATGACGCAGGTTGTTTATTGATCTGAGAAGTTGTCTTGGTCTCCCCTGCCCCCATCACCCTTTTTTTTTCTCCTTCTCTTTTCTATCTTTCAATTTGCATTTGCATTTATATTTAACAAAAAAAACACATTCATTTGACACTATGTTTATATCGACTATCATTACCTATCTTATGGTATTGCATTTTCTTATCTTCTGATAATGGAATATTATTTATTTGTGATTTTCCTATACTAAAATCAATACATTTTGAATTTGAAAATACGGTAATTATCGATCAATAAATAGTATAGTTCCTTCTTAGTACAATGTGTTTTTAATAAATAGGGTCCTCCTGTTATTTAACAATATGAACTAAAAGTTATGTTTTATTTGGGTCTTTAGTTAGAGGACTTTATTTGCCTATGGCAATTTGTGGGGGTAATGTATTAAAGGCAGGGACATGACATATGACGTAAATGTACGTCATATATCAAAAAGGGGTTAAGTTGTAAATAGCAAGGAGAAGCCGCCCGAACAAGGAACAGGTTATGTCTTTTAACCGCTTAACAATTTCAAAACCCTAAGCGGTTAAAAGAAGTAGGTGCGCTATGTTTCATTTTTGCAGCAATTTTTCACGTGGAATCTGCCTGAAAAAGACGTTATGGGCAGCATGAATCAGGGCCTCGCTGCAAAACTGCAGATAGGAGTATAGTTCTGTAAGACGTTGCAGTTTAGTTTGAAGAGCACTTCAGGCAGAGACCTGTCAATCAAGTGGAATGGAGCCGGCAAAAGCCGTCCGGGGCTGCATCAGACAAGTCACCAAAATGACAAAGAAATTGAAGCAAACAACCATAGAGTATAAAAAATATATTAAATTTTATTAAATTCCATTATATAAAATATTAGACAGTATTCCGAACAGAGCAAAATAAGGGGTTAATGGTGCACCTTGAATGATGGCACCCCCAGGACAAGAACATAAGACCACTATTCCATATATGGTCCACACAAGGACCCAAATACCATAAAATGCCCAGTGCATGTAGTCACAAAACTAGCTCCATGCTGTCTCATAGGTCACGGGTAAAGGAATCCCTCCATATCAAACAGCCTAGTGGCTATATAGTAAAATTTACCCAGAGAGACCCCAGACTATTAGTGGAACTTACCCATGCTCTTGTCCATAGGGATACCCACGCGCCCCTACGCGCGTTTCACAACAGCTTCCTCAGGGGGCAAAGTGATAGTCCATGTTCCCCATCTCCTTCCTTAAATAGCCACCTGGTAATCACCATCAGCGGCGCATGTGGCCGAGGCAGGCGCAGCAGAGCCGCAATCCCATTGTTGATTATACGTGGATATGAAGCGAATAGCTCCCTCACCACTTTTTTTGTTTTTACTATTCTTTTGCCCAGCCAAAAGGACACTACGGTTTGTTTCTTTTGCTCTTCTAATACTCCTGTTACTATATCCCCGATCTCTGAATCTCTGCCCAAGGTCCATAGCCTGTTTCTCAAACAATAAATCTGAAGTACAAATTCTCCGTGCCCGGAGAAATTGACCAGTAGGGATGGCATTAATTGTAGACAATGGGATACTATGAGGAGAATCCTCACTAAACATTGGCCAATCCTAATGACCGACCCTACTCTGTGCCAGCAACTCTCGACTGTACCTCTTATGACGTCACGTAGGGGCAGAAACCTGAAAGACGAATTGGTGGTTAGTCACTACGTCCCCAAAAAGACATTTCTTTTCAATTCTGGGGGAAAACGGAAAGGTTTCTTCCCTTGTGGAAACTGTCTGGCATGTAAAAATCATTTCAAATCCACGTCCTTCACATAATCGAACGGCCTCAAAACATTTGAGATCAGAGAATATATAACTTGCACTACCACACATGTGGTGTACTATGCTAAATGTAGTTGCAATTTGGTATATATTGGATTAACATCTCGGGAATTACGTGTTCGCACTCGCGAACACGTCAGAGATATTGAGGCTGCACGTGATGTGGACGACGTGGATTCCTTGAAAACAATCCCCAAGCACTTCAGGTTGAAACATAAATGTAACCCGGGTGATTTGAAAATATGGGGGATTGATTGTGTCCATCTGGGTACACGTGGTGGAGACAATGTGCGCATCCTTACACAAAAAGAGTGCCGTTGGATTGTGACTTTAGACACAATGACACCAGCGGGTCTTAATGAGCAATTGAGCTTTTCATCATTCTTGTAATATCACACGTCATCTCTAGACCTATGACCTCTTCCCCTTGTTTTTATTTTATTTTATTTTTATTTATTTTCTTTTTTCTTACTCTTTTTCTTTTTCCTTTTTTATTGCATTAACATTATTTGTTTTCACTTTATTTAGTATCACACCTGAATAATATTTATTGTTGGAGGAATGAGTCTTCATCATCAAACTTGAATCACAATTTTGGAAGCACCATATGGATTCGGCAACACTATATTTTATTATTGTACTATATTCTATATATTTACATGCATTGTATTTATTCTGCTTTGTTAGCACTAATGGTTATATTGCGATATGACATATGTATATTTCATGTCACTTTGTGCACTGTCACTTTGTTATATTTTGATTTATATTCGTTTTTATTTGGCTTTTTGTATGTATCTTAATTACCATATTTCCGGTACTTGCTAAGCCGGCGTAGGATATGGTAAAACTCCGTACCGTTCTTATGGGAGGGTTGCAGTATCTGTTGTCACTGGTGCGCATGTCTCCGGTGTGGTCGCGGCATCATCGCCGGCGCCTGGTAATGACGTGTGCGGGTCACTGACGTCATCGGGGCTTTCCCCATGACCCGCAGCGCCATGATAGCGCCGGAGTGATGCGGCTCTGCTGCGCCTGCCTCGGCCACATGCGCCGTTGATGGTGATTACCAGGTGGCTATTTAAGGAAGGAGATGGGGAACATGGACTATCACTTTGCCCCCTGAGGAAGCTGTTGTGAAACGCGCGTAGGGGCGCGTGGGTATCCCTATGGACAAGAGCATGGGTAAGTTCCACTAATGGTCTTGGGTCTCTCTGGGTATATTTTACTATATAGCCACTGGGCTGTTTGATATGGAGGGATTCCTTTACCCGTGACCTATGAGACTGCATGGAGCTAGTTTTGTGACTACATGCACTGGGCATCTTATGGTATTTGGGTCCTTGTGTGGACCATATATGGAATAGTGGTCTTATGTTCTTGTCCTGGGGGTGCCATCATTCAAGGTGCACCATTAACCCCTTATTTTGCTCTGTTCGGAATACTGTCTAATATTTTATATAATGGAATTTAATAAAATTTAATATATTTTTTATACTCTATGGTTGTTTGCTTCAATTTCTTTGTTGTTTTGATAGCTTGTAGGAGCTCCAGAAGATACCATTCATCTTTGTCCCGGGTACTGCTTTCTGGGCCTGATGTGTGGTATCACATTATGATATCTGTATTTGAGATATTGTTTCTATCAGACCAGTCACCGGCTTCTCAACTTATGTTTTCTTTGCAATGTTGCCGATGTTCTGATGTCCGATGCGTTGAACAGCATGAATCTAGTGACAGGTTCTATTTAAATATGTTTGGACCGAGTGGCGACTTAATTTACGCTTCTTGCTGGACCTGGTTGTCTTCACAGTATATGGACTGGCTTATTCTTTTCTTTTATCTTAGGCTCCTGGATTTACCAATTACACAAGTGCCCCCCAAAATCTCAAATGGCAGCAGCAATCTAAAATACTAAATATGTAGGCGCTATATAGAGGCATAATGTGAGCTGTATTTATTATAAGAGCTATTTATGGCGGCATTATATGGGCTACATATGGCAGTGTGGTCTAGGCAGTGTATGGTGGAATTATGTAGGTTGTAAAGACTAGAATAAGATTAGAACAAGGTGGTGACTCTTTTTTAGCTCGCTGCCTAAGGCCCTGATCGTTCACTCAATATTCATGAAGAAATATGCATTTTAATTAAAAATATTTAATTACGGTATATTCAGGAGAAAAAATAACTTGTGAAAGCAAAGTATTGGAGACATAAGTGCACTGGAAAATAGCCTCTAAAAAGATGTATTATTTTTTCTACCAATGCTTTTCTCTGGGGTTAACAAGTCAAAATGTTCTTCTTGCTGACCAGCTCCCCAAACGATGAATCTACTGAAGTAGGGAGAAAAGCCAAATATACTGGGGTAATGACACCTTCATCTTGGGACTTGGTGGCATGGGGACCTGTCATATCCTCAGAATGCGAAACCCACAATGAGATTTTTTCATTGAGCACTAAAACATTGGAACACAAATTGTTTAACATCGCTGAAAGGGAAGTCAATTTATTTTGGACCAACAATTCCTTAAAATCTTATATGGACTGTGGGAGCGTGCCTCGTGGACTCCGTGTTTGCAAAGAAATGTTATTGCGATTTTCGCAAGATTTGTTGGCCCTTGTTTTTCAACAAAATGTACCTAATTATGAAGTCACCAAGATGGATCTGGCTAAAACCAAAGAGGAACTTAAAACTAGACTATCTGAGAGTCAGTGGTCTGCTTTTGAGAAAAGACTGGACAGTAGACTGGTTAAGAGGGGCCCCGACGCGCGTTTCGCAAATGTTGCTTCCTTGGGGGGCGCCCCCCGAGGAAGCAACGTTTGCGAAAAGCACGTCGGGGCCCCTCTTTCCACGCACAAGCAGCAGGTTGGTTCATTGCTCTTAGTCTTATTCATTCTCCACCTCCATTCTTGCCACCATGTTGGAATAACTTTGGCCTTACTTACCATATATATATGGGACGTCACTGAAAATATTAGAACATATACTGTTGTTAATGGGCTTTATGGGGTTCCTCATGGTATTAGGATTGTATTAAACCCTCTGCTTATATGTTCACACTTTTATCCTCCTCATAGATGTATAACGCTTTGGAGCCCTTCTTTGTTGGTGTGGTTGCTCCTATGCCCTATTATTTACTGGCACAACTATTTAATATAATCTGATTGTATGTGGAGTAACCAGTTCACCTATTTGTGTCACCCATAGGTATTTACAAATATATACATATATATCCTGTGTACGTCCAATTCTTATTGATTTGCTCCTTACTTGATTATTGTGTTTGTGCGTGGCACTAGTGTTGCCTTTCTTTTTTCATTGCATCTGTTTTACTGTTGTCTGTATTATTGTATTTATATACTCTTTTAGATTTCGTTTGTTATTAAGCCTTACTGACTCTATTCCATCCTCTGTCGACACTGAGATTTCTCCAAGCACAATTTTTGGGGAGGGGTGAAGTCTACCTTTATGCCCCCAGTCTCTTCGGGTAGTATTATTGACATCTTTAAGTCCCAAATTAATAAAGATATGGAAGCATTGATTTATGACAAATTTCCCCCTAACTTGAAACCTATTGAGCAGTCTGCCCTTAAAGAAATCAAAAGCTGGTCAGATTCAATCATACGAGCAGCAGATAAAGGGGGTAATACGGTACTTTGAAGTAAAGAATACTATGTAGCAGAAGCTCTTAGGCAATTGACAGACAAGAATACCTATATGGAACTAAAAAAAGACCCCACACCAAAAATGAAAGATGGTTTGCGTTCTTTTTTAAGAAAATATACTGATATGGGGGTAATGTCAGTAAAGCAAGCAGTTAAACTCTTTCCTGAGTTCCCGTTAAAACCTTATTGGTATCATATACCGAAGTTACACAAGTCTTTGACTTGTCCCCCAAGTCGTCCCATCGTGTCGGAGGTAGGCTCTGTCACGGAGCCGCTATCCCGGTATTTAGACTGGTTACTTTGACCGTTGTTACATGATGTCCCATCCAATGTAAAGTATACAAAAGACTTTTTGCGTATAATCAAGGGTTTTGAGTGGCAGGAGAGTTTCCGTTTAACCTCCATCGACATAGAGAGCCTGTATACCAGGATCCCACAGGATATGGGGGTGGCAGCT
Source organism: Ranitomeya imitator (assembly GCF_032444005.1). NCBI lineage: Eukaryota > Metazoa > Chordata > Amphibia > Anura > Dendrobatidae > Ranitomeya > Ranitomeya imitator. The sequence goes on from NC_091284.1 coordinate 37,395,344, forward strand.
ATAAGGGATATTTTAACAAATACACCCACGGATACTAATACTGTTGATTTTATTTGCGAGGGTCTTTCCTTCGTGTTAAAACATAATGCCTTCAAATTTGATAAGACCTGGTATACGCAATTAGAAGGGACCGCGATGGGGACGCCAGTGGCGTGTACCCTAGCAAATCTGTTTTTAGCGGTCTTTGAAGAAAGATGGATTTATTCATCAAGCAACCCCTATCTTAAGCATCTAAAACTCTATTTGAAATACGTGAATGACATTTTTGTGGTGTGGGATGGTCCCCAGGATGTCTTCACACAATTTGTGGAGTTCTCGGACCATTCCAACACCATGAATATGAAATTCACATTGAAATTTGGGGGTGATGTGTTAGATTTTTTAGACATAAAATTAACGGTCCAGGAGGGGGTAGTCCACACTGAAGTCTTTCGCAAACCATCAGCATCTAATGCGCTTTTGCATTTTAATAGTGCCCATCCTTCCTATACAAAACAGGCTCTCCCGTACAGCCAGTTTCTAAGAGTTAGGAGAATCAATAGCAAAACCAGCGGATTCATTAAACAGTCACAAGAACTATATAAAAGGTTTGAGGAACAGGGTTATCCTCGCCCACTTCTAGATACAGCGTTAAAAAGAGCTGTTGATAATAGTTGCATTACTTCTCCCACCGCTAAAAAGAAAGGAAAGGGTAATCAATTTGTTTTTTCTTTCAAGTTTGGTCCGATGGATAGTTATATCAGGTCCATCATCTGAAAAAACTGGTACATTTTAGGCAAAGATGCGGCTCTAAAGGTACCGTCACATTAAGCGACGCTGTAGCGATATAGACAACGATGCCGATCGCTGCAGCGTTGCTGTTTAGTCGTTGTGTGGTCGCTGGAGAGCTGTCACACAGACAGCTCTCCAGCGCCCAAAGATGCCGAAGTCCCCGGGTAACCAGGGTAAGCATCTGGTTACTAAGCGCAGGGCCGCCCTTAGTAACCCGATGTTTACCCTGGTTACCATTGTAAATGTAAAAAAAAAAAACACTACATACTTACATTCCGGTGTCTGTCGCGTCCCCCGGCGTCAGCTTCCCTGCACTGTGTAACCGCCGGCCGTAAAGCAGAGCGGTGACGTCACTGCTGTGCTCTGCTTTACGGCCGGCCGGCGCTGACACAGTGCAAGGAAGCTGACGCCGGGGGACGCGACAGACACCGGAATGTAAGTATGTAGTGTTTGGTTTTTTTTACATTTCCAATGGTAACCAGGTTAAACATCGGGTTACTAAGCGCGGCCCTGCGCTTAGTAACCCGATGTTTACCCTGGTTACAAGTGAAGACATCGCTGGATCGGCATCACACACGCCGATTCAGCGATGTCAGCGGGAGATCCAGCGACGAAATAAAGTTCTGGCCTTCTAGCTCCGACCAGCGATGTCACAGCAGGATCCTGATCGCTGCTGCGTGTCAAACACAACGATATCGCTAGCCAGGACGCTGTAACGTCACGGATCGCTATCGTTATCGTTCTAAAGTTGCTCAGTGTGAAGGTACCTTAACACGGATGGTAGAGCATGGTTCCTTATTTGCATCTTGTCGTAGCAAAAATATGAAGGACTTATTGGTCCATAATTGTTTTGTGAGTGAGCGAGAAAATTGGTTGGACACAGCAGCCCCAAAAGGCAACTATAAATGTGGTCACTGCAATTTTTGTTCCTTCCAAATAACAGGTAACAGGGTACATCTTGGTGCAGTTTTCCATCAGGTACGACAATTTATCTCATGTAGGACTACACATGTAGTTTATGCCATTATCTGCCCATGTGGTTTTTCTACATCGGGAAAACCATTCGCCCGCTTTTCCTTAGAGTGAGGGAGCATTTTTATTCAATTCGGACAGGGAAAGGAGCTCCACGGCTTATTGAGCATGTGAGAAAGGCTCACGCAGGTAACACGAATGTGCTGCGGTTTGTGGGCCTAGAACAGGTTAGTTTACCTCAACGGGGCGGGGATCTCCACAGGCTGCTTCTGAGGAGAGAAGGAAAATGGATTCTGCGCACGGAGTCAATGGGTCCATTGGGCATAAACGAAAAAATCGATATGGCAGTTTTTTTTATAAACAATTTTCTCCGTATATTTACCTGCTGTGAATCCTTTTCATGAATCATGTTTTGTTCATTTTAAGTGCTCTAAGTTTGATTATCTTTAACTGTTTTTTTTTTTTGTTTTCTATTTCATTGGGTGTTTAGTCACATGTTGGTAGGTGGGTTATCGTATTGTTATGGCGTCAGGAGATGGGCGGTCCCTTGGATCACGGCAGTTTAAGGGTGCCTGCCCACTTCCTTTCACTATTAGGACCCGTGGAAGCGCAGCCGCGCGAAACGGCCGTCGTCCTCCTCAAGCACAGCGGCCGGAAAGCACAGCGGTGACGTCACTGCTCTGCTTTCCTGCCGCTGTGCTTACACAGGGCAGAGAAGCAGAGCGCCGAGGGACAGACAGCGGAAGGTAAGTATGTAGTGTTTGTTTTTTTTTTTGCTTTTACGCTGGTAACCAGGGTAAACATCGGGTTACTAAGCGCCGCCCTGCGCTTAGTAACCCGATGTTTACCCTGGTTACCAGTGAAGACATCGCTGAATCGGCGTCACACACGCCGATTCAGCGATGTCAGCAGGAAGTCCAGCGACGAAATAAAGTGCTGGACTTTCTGCAGCGACCAACGACATCACAGCAGGATCCAGATCGCTGCTGTGTGTCAAACTGAATGATATCGCTAGCGAGGACGCTGCAACGTCACAGATCGCTAGCGATATCGTTCAGTGTGACGGTACCTTTACTATTTGGCCTTATCAGTGGCATCAGTTCACGGCAAACATCCCTTGTCGCAAAAAAAAAGTTGGTTTTCAGAATTACTTCTGCTTGGAATGCCAATAAAGTTGTGTCAGCAGCTGATGAGGATAGACGTGGAAACATATTAGATGTTGAGCTTGTTATTGGCAAAGCAGCTGGGCCCGATGGCCTCAGTCCACGTGTCCTCAGAGCGTGTGCAAACCAACTGTGCACTGTCTTCCAGGACCTGTTGAACTGGAGCCTTCAATCACAGGGGGTACCAGGACTGTGGAAGACCACCTGCCTGGTGCCGGTTCCCACTTTTCCAACTTCCCTACAAGACTATCGTCCAGTGGCCTTAACATCACATGCTATGAAATCCTTGGAGAGAATACTCGCCTACTTGTGTCCGAGGGTGAGGGCCTACACTGATCCCCTACAGTTTGGGTACCAGCAGAGATTGGGGGTGGATGATGCTGTAGTTTCTCTGTTACATATAGTACATTCATTCTTGGACAATGATGGAACTGCAGTGTGCGCCATGTTTTTTGACTTATCAAGTGCTTTCAATACCTTTTTTCCCCCCGTGATCCATAAAGTGTATCGTATAACCAAAGTAAGAACGTCAGATATTGGATACTGCTGCCATCAATATATATAATTGTCAAAGGGGCACTTCTGTCTGTCTGTCTGTCACGGAAATCCCGCTTCGCTGATTGGTCGAGGCCGCGACCAATCAGCGACGGGCACAGTCCGGCCAAGAATTAGTCCCTCCCTACTTCCGTCCAGTCAGTGCCCAGCACCCGCTCCATACTCCCCTCCAGTCAGCGCTCACACAGGGTTAATGGCAGCGTTAACGGACCTCGTTATGCCGCGGGTAACGCACTCCGTTACCGCTATTAACCCTGTGTGACCAACTTTTTACTATTGATGCTGTCTATGCAGCATCAATAGTAAAAAGATCTAATGTTAAAAATAATAAAAAAACAAAAAACCTGCTATTCTCACCTTCCTTCGTCCGCCGATGCGTGCGCAGCTGCTGCCAGCTTCCGTTCCCAGTGATGCACTAATAATCTTTATTTTTTATTTTTGTGAAATTACCCAGAAGACTTAGCGGTCTCGCGAGACCGCTAAGTCATTCGGGTAATTTCGCAATGCATCGCTGGGAATGGAAGCTGGCGGCAGCTGCGCACGCATCGGGAGAGCTTCGCTGGATGCCGGAGGGTGAGTATATAACTAGTCTGTATTTTAATTTTTTTTTTTTTAAACAGGGATATGGTGCCCACACTGCTATATACTATGTGAGCTGTGTTATATACTGCGTGGCTGCTATACACTACGTGGGCAGTGTTATATACTGCGTAGGCAGTGTTATATACTGCGTGGGCTGTGCTATATACTATGTGTGCTGTTATATACTGCGTGGCTGCTATATACTACGTGGGCTGTGTTATATATTACGTGGGCTGTGTTATATACTGCATGGGCTGTGTTATATACTGCGTGGGCTGTGCTATATATTGCGTGGGCTGTCCTATATACTGCGTGGGCTGTGCTATATACTGCATGGGCTGTGCTATATACTACGTGGGCTGTGTTATATACTGCATGGGCTGTGCTATATATTATGTGGGCTGTGTTATATACTGCGTGGGCTGTGTTATATACTGCGTGGGCTGTGCTATATACTGCATGGGCTGTGCTATATATTATGTGGGCTGTGTTATATACTGCGTGGGCTGTGTTATATACTGCGTGGGCTGTGCTATATACTGCATGGGCTGTGCTATACATTACGTGGGCTGTGTTATATACTGCGTGGCTGCTATATACTACGTGGCCTGTGCTATATACTATGTGGCTGCTATATAAATACATACATACATACATACAGGTCCTTCTCAAAAAATTAGCATATAGTGTTAAATTTCATTATTTACCATAATGTAATGATTACAATTCAACTTTCATATATTATAGATTCATTATCCACCAACTGAAATTTGTCAGGTCTTTTATTGTTTTAATACTGATGATTTTGGCATACAACTCCTGATAACCCAAAAAACCTGTCTCAATAAATTAGCATATTTCACCCATCCAATCAAATAAAAGTATTTTTTAATAACAAACAAAAAAACCATCAAATAATAATGTTCAGTTATGCACTCAATACTTGGTCGGGAATCCTTTGGCAGAAATGACTGCTTCAATGCGGCGTGGCATGGAGGCAATCAGCCTGTGACACTGCTGAGATGTTATGGAGGCCCAGGATGCTTCAATAGCGGCCTTAAGCTCATCCAGAGTGTTGGGTCTTGCGTCTCTCAACTTTCTCTTCACAATATCCCACAGATTCTCTATGGGGTTCAGGTCAGGAGAGTTGGCAGGCCAATTGAGCACAGTAATACCATGGTCAGTAAACCATTTACCAGTGGTTTTGGCACTGTGAGCAGGTGCCAGGTCGTGCTGAAAAATGAAATCTTCATCTCCATAAAGCATTTCAGCCGATGGAAGCATGAAGTGCTCCAAAATCTCCTGATAGCTAGCTGCATTGACCCTGCCCTTGATGAAACACAGTGGACCAACACCAGCAGCTGACATGGCACCCCACACCATCACTGACTGTGGGTACTTGACACTGGACTTCAGGCATTTTGGCATTTCCTTCTCCCCAGTCTTCCTCCAGACTCTGGCACCTTGATTTCCGAATGACATGCAAAATTTGCTTTCATCAGAAAAAAGTACTTGGGACCACTTAGCAACAGTCCAGTGCTGCTTCTCTGTAGCCCAGGTCAGGCGCCTCTGCCGCTGTTTATGGTTCAAAAGTGGCTTTACCTGGGGAATGCGGCACCTGTAGCCCATTTCCTGCACACGCCTGTGCACGGTGGCTCTGGATGTTTCCACACCAGACTCAGTCCACTGCTTCCTCAGGTTCCCCAAGGTCTGGAATCGGTCCTTCTCCACAATCTTCCTCAGGGTCCGGTCTCCTCTTCTCGTTGTACAGCGTTTTCTGCCACATTGTTTCCTTCCAACAGACTTACCATTGAGGTGCCTTGATACAGCACTCTGGGAACAGCCTATTTGTTGAGAAATTTCTTTCTGTGTCTTACCCTCTTGCTTGAGGGTGTCAATGATGGCCTTCTTGACATCTGTCAGGTCGCTAGTCTTACCCATGATGGGGGTTTTGAGTAATGAACCAGGCAGGGAGTTTATAAAAGCCTCAGGTATCTTTTGCATGTGTTTAGAGTTAATTAGTTGATTCAGAAGATTAGGGTAATAGGTCGTTTAGAGAACCTTTTCTTGATATGCTAATTTATTGAGACAGGTTTTTTGGGTTATCAGGAGTTGTATGCCAAAATCATCAGTATTAAAACAATAAAAGACCTGACAAATTTCAGTTGGTGGATAATGAATCTATAATATATGAAAGTTTAATTGTAATCATTACATTATGGTAAATAATGAAATTTAACACTATATGCTAATTTTTTGAGAAGGACCTGTACATATTCTAGAATACCCGATGCGTTAGAATCAGGCCACCATCTAGTCTCACTTATAATAGGATTTCTCTGGTTTGGCCATGGGTTCTATCATTTTGATTCTTCCTGTTAAATCTATGGAAACTGTCAATGGAGGTTACGAATGGAGCCACAGATGGCAGCATGAAAAAAAGGCTAAGACGTTGTTCACACTTGTTTTTTTTTAGGAGTTTTTTTTAGGTGGAAACTCTCCAAAATCCTCATTAAGGATCTCTTGAAGAGTATATACACATGGCGTCATTTAGACATGGAGCAGCTGTTGAACTTTTCCAGGTGAAACCGCTTCTGGAAAAGCTGGAGGTAGAATGTGCACAGCAATGTCATTTTGTTGTTGCCTTGTCGTTGGCTGCTGGGCATACATGAATTGGCCAATTTATGAGCAAAATATCTTCATATTTTTCCTATTTCCTAGAGCTGTAATGCAATTCCAATTTCATGCTTGCATAGCATAGTGTTATAGTGCTATTTTATTAGTTAGAAATAAATGGAGATGGCTACTCTTAGTACCTGTACACACCTGCTTTTTGGTTGAAAGTGACAGTCAGCCTTTGTTACTTTCATACCCGAAAGTTGGCTTTGGAGTCGATCTCTTGTCTCAAAGGTCTTTCTCTCTTTTTTTATGGCTTATACCCATGTAAGAGCTTAGTCACCACTGCTGATATGATCTATGTGTGCAGTGACAGTGGATTTTATACACCGTATCGCTATAAATTGTGTAATGATTTCCTGCTCCAGTAAGACGTACCGTACCTCTAAATGCGATTCCAGCATTATTGACCAGAACATCCAGACCACCATACCTTTCATCCAAGTAATTACACAGAGCCCAGATGCCGGTCACTTTGGTAATATCCAGCTGATGGGACAACCCTTCATTGTTTAGGGTCTTGACAGCTTCTTCTCCAAGTTCTGTCTCCCTGGTTGTCAGATACACGTCTCCCTCGAACTGTTTGCACAGATCCCTGACCACAGCCAGTCCGAACCCTTTATTGCCCCCTGTGACTACTGCAACCCTCTCTCCGGCCAAGCTCAAAGTCCCAACGGCATATGTAGAAGACCTACGTAATATGTTGACATCAGGTTCAGTTAAGGACACCAGGAATTTATTACAAAAGCTCCCTCCGCAGAACAGAAAGACACGACAGCAGATTAGACTTGAGCCTCACATATATTGACATCCAGCGTTGGGAACGAGTAAATGATAACATCACTGGTGGTCTAGAGCAATAATGGAATTATTAGCAGTTAGTCCTTTTTAATATAACCTTCTAAATTATACATCTCGATATAATAACCATGAAACCACTTTATCAAGGGTGTGTGTCATTCAGGTAACAAAAAAAACAATTATTTGACAAAAATACATAAAAATTATTATTAAAATAGAAAGGTGCTGAAAATGAAAAAGGGAACAATTGACAACGTTATGCAAAGTATTCAGTAACCGTTCATGTGGTATTATTCGATCACTATGTGGTGGTAACATGTAGTCCGGCCATAGTGTGGCGGTATTTATTTCTTGTATGTGGTATTATTCAATCACTGTGTGGTGGTAATATGGTGTCTTGTCATGATGTGGCAGTATTTGTCCCTTGTATGTGGTATTATTCGGTCACTATGTTGTGGTAATACACGGTCTGGTCACGTTGTGATGGTATTTGACCTTGTCATGGTGTCGTTTTAATAAATCTTTTGGCCAAAACAAAAGGTGGCTGTATATGTGACATGGTGCTTGATGGGATCTGTTACTGTGTGATTGTTGAGGATGAGGTACATAAGTGGAGCTGGTATGTGGGACTGTGGAAGGTGGGTGGGTGGAATCAAAGCTGAGGTGGAGTCTAGGGAGAGTCTCAAGGGGGACCAAAAATGTTTCTAATATGTGGCCCTGAAATTCCTGTGGGCAGCCGTGCCTGGTGAACTGTAGCAGTCATGGAATAAATAATAACATCTCTGGTGGTCTAGAGCAGTAATGGAATAAATAATAACATCTCTGGTGGTCTAGAGCAGTCATGGAATAAATGATAACATCTCTGGTGGTCTAGAGCAGTAATGGAATAAATAACATCCCTTGCAGTTTGAAACACAGTAATCCCTGGTGGTCTGGAGCTGTAATGTGAGGAATAAGAACATCACTAGTGTTCTGGAGCCCTATAGAATATGTCACATTTCCTTTGGGACCTGCACTGGAGACTATGGCTTCTATCATCAGGTGCCACAGTATTAATTCTGCTAGCTGTGCGGTGATGGGGAAGATGTCAGGACTAGGGTTGAGCGACTTTTACTTTTATAGGATCGGGTCGGGTTTCACGAAACCCGACTTTTTCAAAAGTCGGGTCGAGTGAAATCGGCCGATCCTATAAAAAAGTCGGGGTCGGCCGAAACTCGAAACCCAATGCAGTGCATTGGGTTTCCAATGGTTCCCAGGGTCTGAAGGAGAGGAAACTCTCCTTCAGGCCCTGCGATCCATATTTAAGTGTAAAATAAAGAATTGAAATAAAAAATATCGCTATACTCACCCTCGGACGCGCCCTGGTACTAACCGGGAACCTTCATTCCTTCGAATCAGCGCTTGCAGGACCTTGCGGTGACGTCGCGGCTTGTGATTGGTCGCGCGAGCGGTCACATGGGCGGTCGCGCGACCAATCACAAGCCGCGACGTCACCGCAAGGTCCTGCAAGCGCTGATTCGAAGGAAGAAAGGCTGCCGGTTAGTACCAGGGCGCGTCAGAGGGTGAGTATAGCGATATTTTTTATTTTAATTCTTTATTTTACACTTAAATATGGATTCCGATACCGATTTCCGATATTGCAAACATATCGGAACTCGGTATCGGAATTCCGATACCAGATTCAGAAGATCGCCGACCTCATGGCCGACCCCACACAGGGGTCGGGTCGGTTTCATGAAACCCGACTTTGCCAAAAGTCGGCGACTTCTGAAAATGGCCGACCCGTTTCGCTCAACCCTAGTCAGGACCAGAAGGTCTGGGCGCCGCAGGCTCTGTCCAGCCACTGACTAGGGTGGCTCAGACCTGTAGTGCCATCAGCTGGAGTAATCAGTTCCCTACCTAGGCCAATTGGACAGCACCACACCCTATAAAAGGCTCCCAGTTCCCTGCTGGAACCTGCCAGTTATTGTTCTGCTTGCCTGGTTCACACAGCCGGATTTCAGCTCCTGGGCTCTAGTGGATTTTTCCTATTTATGACCTTTTTTGCAGACCATTCTGTTGTCTGACGCTTTGTACTTTGCCCTCCTGGTTCTGACTAAGCAGCCGACCTGGTGGCACCAGCCCTGGGGTCCCTGGATCAGTCCAGACTCCTGTACAGGTTTTAAAGCGTGAAGGCCAAGGCAACCCCTCTCATCTGGTAAATAGAAGGTCTAGAGCATATATACTGTCGTCCATATCATGAGTTTGAGACTATTAATACCAGAAGATTGTGGTCGGTACAAGGACACTTTTTATACATGAGATCTTCTGTGCAACGAAGGATGAACGTCTATTACATACTTGGAAAGGGCGTTATACTTTTAGCCTTGTAGATTGTGATCTGAGAAGGCCAAAGAACATTTTTATTGGGTCCGTTCCAAAATAGCAGACCAAGTAGGGCCCGAGGTATTAAGATCGGCTTTGTTCATGTCAGTATTAATGAAGGCAGCGATGAAGATGCCTAATTCACTAAGAGCAGCTCGCCACTTAAAGGAAACCTGTCACCAGGTTTGGCCGCTCTTATTCTCTCCTGAATGCTTAAGAACGTTACATTCCACAAATTATAATTTCATTAGATTTAATATGATTAGATTTTAGCCAGGGCCAGATGATGACGACTTTGGCTTCGACAGCCGTCATGCTAGCACAGTTCGAAGTGTACTGGTTCCACTGCTACATCGCAGTTCTATAGCAGTGAACGGGGTCACATTGTGGCATCTAAACTACTGCTACAAATACGAAATGAAGCCAAGTTTGATTTTTGGGAATTTTTTAACAGTAGTGACCCCAGTGGCACCAAGTGAACTTCGGCTTTTGCGGCCAAAGTTGCTGTGTAGCTCTAGCCTTAGGCTACGTTCACATTTGTGTTGTTGGGCGCAGCGTCGTCGACGCAACCAACAACGCATATACACAACGCTGCGTTTTTTGACGCATGCGTTGACATAAACTAGTAACGCTCATGAATTTTGGCGCAGGGAAAACGCTACAAGCAGCATCGTCCGCACCCTGTCTGGTGCGTCAAATTGACGCATGCGTCGTAAAACGCAATACAACGCATACCGGCGCATGTCCATGCGCCCCCCATGTTAAAGATAGGGGCGCATGACGCATGCGTTGGTATGCATCGACGACGCTGCGCCCAACAACGCAAATGTGAACGTAGCCTTAATTAGTCTTCAGAAGAGGAGACAGAGGTGCTGGTGACTGAGCCAGAAGGCCATCTTTGTGTGGACTTGACACTGAACAGCTTGCACTGTATTTTAATACATGCAAACAGAAGACAAAACAGTTAAAAGTTTATAATTAAAATCAATTGTTTTAATCACAAAATTATGTAAAATGCGCTTAATAAAACATGCAAAGGTGTTTAACTATAACTGTATGGGGAAAAGTGCAGTGTTTGGTTGAAATGTGTTTTTCAGCTCCAATTTCAAATAAAATATACTAATAAGTAGATAAAGACAAGATTTTGGAATTATTCAGAATAAAAAAAAAAATTATGATAGGTACTAGGGGTGTTGGCTACTACTAAAAAAATTAAAAAAAAAAAAATACGCCCCTGGCAGAACTAAAATGAAAAAGACTTGAATACACTAATAGATCACAGACTGCACATCAGTCAACAGCGTGATGCAGCAGCAAAAAAAAAAAAAAAAAAAAAAAAAAAAGGGGCAAACAGTTCTAGGATGTATTAACAGAAGCATAAAGTCTAGATCAGGGATCTCAAACATGTCAAGGAGCCCCCCGTGATATTGCGGCCCAGTCCTGAAGACTGCCGAAGTCAGAGTTTATTTTTCAACTGAATGTGCGTCAGCTCTCTGCGCCGCAATACCAATATTAGTCACCGGCCAATTAGTGGCCTGTAGCTGACGTCAGGAAGTCGGCACGGGCAACGTGTGACGTCACTGCTGTGCACCACCCAGGCTGCTGTGGAGGACAGGGTGCAGTTCGCTGAGGGAGTAGAGGTCAGGGGAGAAGGATTTTTTTTTTGTAATGTGTATGTTAAGTGTGACAGAATTGGGGAAATTACTATACAATGGTGAACAGGTTGGGCTCATTACTACAAGATGTAGACCAGGAAGGGGGAAATGACTACAAGATGTTGGTCAAAATTACTATATGGTGCGAATTGTAAAAATAAAAAAATAAAAAAAATCACTGTATATGGCCAATTAGGGGGCAAAAAAAGAAAAATTGTAAAACAAAAGTTCAAAATAAAGTATGAAAATGTGTTTTGGACACTAAAAATGCTGTTTTATCTATACACTAAAGTAAACAAAAATAATGCACATTTGTCATCGCCGCACTCTTAACGACCCAACAATAAAACTGTACCATAGACCAGGGGGTGTCAAACTGCATTCCTCGAGGGCTGCAAACAGGTCATGTTTTCAGGATTTCCTTGTACTGCACAGGTGATCATTTAATCACCTACACACATAATGATTGCAGCACCTTATGCAATGCTAAGGAAATCTTGAAAACACGCATGGTTTGCGGCCCTCGAGGAATGCAGTTTGACAACCCTGCCATAGACCATACGATAAATGCCATTTAAAAGAATAAAAAAAAAATAAAAAAAAAATGTTTTTTTAAAAAAAAAAAATTATTCCCCTCTACTCCTCTTTGGTTAGGCGTCATCTGGAATACTGTGTCCAGTTCCGGGCACATTTTAAAAAAGGACGTTGAAAAACAGGAGCAAATTCAGAGAAGAGTGACCAGGATGGTGAGCAGACTGCAAACTATGCCCTACGAGGAACGGTTAAAGGATCTGGGAATGTTTTGCTTGCAAAAAAAGGCGAAGAGGAGACTTAATAGCTGTCTACAAATATCTGAAGGGCTGTCACAGTGTAGCGGGATCATCATTATTCTCATTTGCACATGGAAACACGAGAAGCAATGGGATGAAACTGAATGGGAGAAGATAAAGATTAGAAAAAATGTTTTGACAGTGAGGGCGATCAATGAGTGGAACAGGCTGTCACGAGAGGTGGTGAGTTCTCCTTCAATGGAAGTCTTCACACAGAGGCTGGATAGACATCTGCCTGAGATGGTTTAGTGAATCCTGCACGGAGCAGGGGGTTGGACATGATGACTGTGGAGCAGGGCCGGCTTCAGGTTTTCGTGGGCCCTGAGCGAAAGAGTGTCAGTGGGCCCCTTTAGCACACACACCGCAATTCATGATGCACAGATACGGCAGAGATAAATATAAGTATAGCACAATGCCAAAGATTTCACTTACATTACATGAGTGACATCAATAGCTCAGAATGTGGACAGTATAGTGCTCCATACAGTATTATGGGCACCACATAGTCCTCCATACAGAATAATGAGCCCCGTAAAAGTATATGATGAGCCCTCGCTGGAAGAAGAAACCAGGAGACCTTGGGGCTTTAGGACACAGGCAGCAGTATGGATAAGTGCCGAAGGTTCCATTAGGGGAGAATGTTTTTTTTTTTAACTTTAGCAGCACCAGGGGCCTATTTTTAATCCTTGGTGGACAACCTATTTACTTAGAAGAATTGCATTTTTTGTGGCCTAAGGGTTTTTCTTAATTTGGTAAAGATCAACGTTGATTTATGAATTATTGTTGATCTTTACCAAATAAAGAAAAACCCCTTAGGCCACAAAAATGCAATTCTTCTAAGTAAATAGGTGAGTAGTCGTATGTGACTAGTCTGTAGGAGCGCTTAGGTCCTTATAGAGAGAACCATACAGGTGGCTCTAGGACAAATTGTTTTGGGTGACTGTTTATAGCACGACTGAATTTTACATACTGAGGCAATTCCTGCATCTTTCTGTGGTGACAGTGGGACAATCCACAACCACCCAACAGTTGACCTGAACGAATGAGACTTAAGGAATAGGAATCAGTCTTTGGTTCCTTCAGGATCATATTGGAGTGATATCTTCGATGCTACAACTGTACAAGACCAGGAAAGAAAACCAGACACTTTAGGTAAAGTCATTGTTTATTTTTAAGTGCAAAACGACATTTTACATGAGACAAAGAAAGGTCACCATATCAATGAGTGCGAATCTTAAGGCCAAGAGCTAATATAAGGGCATCGCGGCTTAGGAATTACACCGAATCAGAGGAATTTTACATTTACCAGGTGACGGCTTTCTTTTCTATTACCATCTCCCCATTAGGCGAATCCACTGAAGTAGGGAGAAGAGCCAAGAAAACTGGGGTAATGGCACCTTCATCCGGGGACTTGGTGGCATTAGGACCTGCCATATCAGTCCTCACCCACCCCGGGCAGCAGGCATTGAGAAGAATGCCCTCCCCTTTCCTAGTCTCCTTTATTTGCCGTGCGTGAATTCTGGACAACACTGTCACCCCGACTTTGGACACCCCATAAGAAGTGTTTGGCCAGCCATTTTTTTCATGGACTCCATTTTTGGCATCTTCCACAAACTTCTCCATCAGTTTCGTCAACTCGTCCTCCGTGATGGTGTCACTGCGGAATTTCTCCTGAAGTTCGGGGCTGCACTTCGCGAGAGCGGAGACGCTGACCATACTGGATACATTGACGACTCTTCCTGTACGAGAAAAATACATGACGTCCACTCCAAAGAAGTAAAGCTAAGTCGGACCCCTTACGAAATAAAAAGATAGACAGACAATCTCCTTCAAGGAGGTCACTAGTAACGTGCCAACCACCGAGAAGGGAGAGGAGAATCTCTACAGTGGCAGCGAGTTATTCTACTGAAACAAAGTCATCGGTGGAGTTTTACGATTAAAGTAGATTAGTTTAATCAATTTCCATTTGAAAACTTTTTTTTATGTGATTGAACCCCTTAAATAAACCCCCCCCACCATCGATGTGTACTTACCGTTTGGTTTAATAATTGGAAGAAGCTCTCTAGAAACATCTTGTGTGCCAAAGAAGTTGGTCTTCAGAGTGACTTCTGCTTGGGTAGCAAATGGGGCCGTGTCAGCAACTGGAAAAAGAGGTCACGTTACTGACGTAATAGGAATGAACGGAGAATAAGTGAGCATGTGTGACGAATCTTCTACCAAGGAAATGGGGGGCAAGGCTGAGCCCCTGGCCTAGGGATCAGAGGGTGTCCGAACAACCAAGATATTCATGGCACATGAAGTCGAACTTGTTAACCCATAAAAGAGGACAATCAATAAACGTCAGCTTACTTAGTAGGTGATAACTTCCTGCTACCGAGGAACCGGCCACAAAAATGCTCATTTTCAGTGGGAAGACGGCCTCATGTGCGCTAAGTACAACGCTCAGCTATATCTAACAGATATATAGATTGCCTTGTGCAGGCGTGTACTATGGAGGACAGAGAATGAACTTCAATCCAATATTGCAGCCAGCATGCAGCCAGCGGGTAAGGAAAGGGTGAATCAAACACCCGAAAACCCCGCCCCTATGGCTGAAAATTGTTCCCTCCAAATTCAGGTGACAGAGTCCCTTTAACCCTTTCAATAACTCCCCCCTCTTCAGTGCCCACTTTTGTGCCAGTTTTAATCTTTTTTTTTGTAGCCATTTATATGTGTATTCACATCAGGGTGCCTCGCTGTATTGTATTTTATTATTGTGTTTTTTTTTTTTTGTTTTTTTTTTTACTTTTGTTGTTAAACCTGTAAAAAAATAAAATAAATCAAAAATTGCTGAATAAGAAACTAAGTTCAGCAGTGTCTTTTTTGAGTGTCCGTAAACCAAAAAGGAAGCCGGATGCATTATTTCTTACTCCAGCCAGTCATTGTGACTTATTATTTTTACGGCTCAGGGTAAATATCCCGATGTTAGAAACTAACAAAAGTAGATTAAAAGGGTGAAAAATGCACCAAAATCATCATGGACGTCCATGGAGAAGAAGAAGCATCACTGCATAATTCGGCATAACATGCCCTTCAGGAGACTGGGAAAGCGGAGTGACATTCGGAATCACTCACATTTAGTGAGACCCTTATATACAGTGTGCAAAATTCAGAGAAAAAAAAAAAAATACAATAAACAGAAACCCTTCATAATAAAAAAAAAAAAAGTAGGAAAATAAAACTAGACATACAGGTCATACAGGTCAAAGGGAAAAGCAAACTCAGCATGACTGTGCATTTATGGCGCTGCAGAAGCGAGCGGAGACTGGTACAAGCTGCTTTACCCTGCAGAGTACTACAACCCCCAGCATGAAGATGATAAAAGCACTACAATATGTGATTATTATAAAGGGGGCTCCCTGCTGCGGACAATCCCTTGACTGCAATAAACTATATGCGGATTATTCTGCAGCGGAGACCCCCATAGATCACCTGTGATCCCCAGCGATCAATGAAGGAACCCAGTAGCCAAGTGTTCATTCCCCTACAGCGCCACCACAGGAAAGATGAAGTATTACACCATTCTCATTTAAATCAATGTGAAATATATGGACATGGTGGGTCCCAAAATTGCCCTCTAAGGACCTGCCGCCCCAGTAGACGTACCTTTAAATGCGATTCCGGCATTATTGACCAGCACATCCAATCCGCCATACTTTTCCTTTAAGAAATCCCGCAGGGTCCGGATACTGGACAGGTCATTAATGTCCAGCTGATGGAAGTGCGGGGACAAGCCCTCTGTAGTTAGGTCCTTGACGGCTTCTTCTCCAAGTTTGGGGTCCCTGGCTGTCAGATACACGTCTCCCTGGAATTGTTTGCACAGGGCCCTGACCACAGCCAGTCCCACACCTTTATTACCGCCTGTGACTACTGCGACTCGCACTCCGGCCATGCTGACAGCTCTATGTGCAGAAGAAGAGGGAAGGAAGCAAATATGAGGTGCAGACACAGACAGAACCTCTTGTTACTGGAGGAACTGGTGCAAAAAAAGCAGCTGAGCTCCTCCCTGCAAGGACTGAGAGCTGCCCCCTGCTCATAGACCTGTGTGACCCTGCTGCCATCTAGTGGGCAGAAAGGAGCACTACACCGCTGCATTACATAACACTTATTACAGCGCCACGGTCACACCTTCAGTCTTTTACAACAGAGGAAAAGTATCATAGAAACACATCAACATTTCTGCATTCCTGATTTTGGCTTACAAATACTGATGTAAAATGCTGACCAAATACTGAACGTGTCCTAAGATCTGTTTTTTTTTCTCGGAAGTGAAAAAAAAAAACTAAACAACCCGTCCAATTTCCATCAAGGTTTTGGATCAGATTTCCATCGCTGCTTGTTGTCCGTATGTGAGTTTTTACCATCAGTATTTTAGCACTTTTTCTTCTAGGCTAAAAAAATAAATAAAAATGGACGGATGTTTTTCAATCTTCTTGCAAAGGGTTATTGAAAAATGGACGGCACTTGGATGCAACTAGGAGACCATCAATGAGCTGAGGGAGGTTTTCATGGACCTGTAAGCGTGAATGGATGAGTTTAGTTCATAAATCGGGTCAAAAGTCGACACGTCTCCGTTTTGCAAAAACAAAAGAACAGATAGGAGACCGTGACATTGACCGTGATCAGTGCGTGCTGGAAAAAAATGGATAGTTCAAGTATGAGAAGGATGGATGTCTACCATTCATCGGGATTTTCTCGACATTCTAGGTAAAATTGCAAAGTGCTTGTAAGAACAAATAACTTTGCAATGTACTTGGTTGTTTAGGTTACTGACCACCTCTGAAGCTAATCAGCGGTGGCCAGTCTCCAAGGCAAGGAGCACAGCGCTAACAAGCTGTTTCCAATATAGAGCTTGTAAGTGCTGCTCTGATGCCGACTGTATCCGTACAGCCTCGGTGTCCCTGAACTGTCTTAGTCTTGGAGTGAGAAAGTGTCTAAAATGCACCGTGCGCACATGCCCTAAAGAGATTTTTAGGTTTCGGAAAACCAATGCATTTTTTTTTAAAGAAAAAAAAAGGGTATTTACTCACCCTCCCCAGGTCCGGGGCTGAGTCTCCACTGATGGTCCTGGTATCAGTAAGGGTATGTGCACACGATGCGGAAAACGCTGCGGAGCAATTTCCCATGAGTTTACAGTTCAATGTAAAGCTATGGGAAACCAAAAACGCTGTGCACATGCTGCGGAAAAAAACGCAGTGGTTTACATTCCGCAGAAAGGTCACTTCTTTCTGCGGATTCCGCAGCGGTTTTACAGCTGCTCCTATGGAAAACCGCAGTTGTAAAACCGCAGTGAAATCCGCAGAAAAACCGCGGTAAATCCGCCGCAAAAATGCAGCGTTTTTGCCCTGCAGAGTTATCAAATCAGCTGCGGAAAAATCCGCAGTGGCCAAGAATACGTGTGCACATAGCCTAATTGTCTGCAGCACTGACGTCATCTAGGCCATTGTCAGACACAGAGAGAAAAGAGGCCCTGTGCAAGAACAATGTATGGGCCAGGTCCAAGGGCTCGCCATAATGCAACATTCCACGTTTGGGATGTGGCCCCCTTACCTTTTGGGCCCCTGTTACACCAATGTTATGCCTGTCCGTGCTGCAGACAATCAGTGAGCGGTTTGTGTAGTCAACATGGGCAGAGCGGCTGAGCTTAGTGATTGTCTGAAGTGCTGTCGTCAATGACAGGCACCAGGAGCAGTGGCAAAGACTCAGCGCCGGACCTGGGGAGAATGAATAAGGCAAACACACATTGTTTTTTTTTTTTTTTTAATAAACTGCAGCTGTGCATTTGTAAAAGTAGAAAACCCCTTTAATAGACCTTTTTTCCCCCATAGATTCCATGGGAAGCTTCAAAAGCTCATGCAAAATAGTAAATTGTGTTTTTACGTGCAGAAACACGGGATTTCTCTCCAAATAAAAGATGCATTAGAAAAAGTCGTCAAATCTGAGAAAAAAAAGTGAAAAAGCATAAAATAAATCAGTGCGGATTGTGCATTCTGGTGTTTATATGTGGGAAAAACGCAGCGTTTCCGCTACGTGTGAACACGGACTACGTGGCTTTCCAACATGGGGGTCGTTCTGGTTCCTTTTTTCTGCAGTCGCTGTGGCTGAGGACTGGGGCCCGAGTCTCTGACATAAATGCTGGATAAAATTGCGCTGTTTTACGAGGTAAAATGGCGCCACCACATTTTTCTGTTTCTATAACTGGACAGACAAAACCTAAGATCAGATTTGAATGATGCCGCCGTCACTAAATGCGTTTCCAAAAATGTCACCTTGCAGTTATTCCTCACCTACACTCATTTTTGGTAAATTACCTCATATAGCGCTACATAACACCCCACCATTTTTGAGGATGTTTTTGCACTAGGTACCACTTCTAAGTCACAGTCCACATTATAAAAGCATTCCCACATTTCATTAATGGTATATTTGACTAGCATACAGCATACAGAGCAGCTAACAATGCCGTCTGACAACAAAATGTGTCATATTTTCTACATACGCCACTTCATGCCGTTGTGAGAACTAGACGCCGGCAAGATGGCGCCCGTAAACAGCGGACATACTGAAAAGAACAGGGGCACACAAGCTTTCACACTTGTAACTCTTTGTCGGTGACGTCATACAGCGTTATCCAATGAGACATCGCGGCGGAAGAGGCAGACCCGGAAGTGAAGGGTGTGTCTCCCCCACGTGGAGTCCTTACCTTCAGATTGCAGCGGATGTAAGCTTTGTTTCTTGCATTAATGTCCTGCCATGTTCTTGTGTTGTGTAAATAAGATAGTGACCACAGCTGAGGATTTGTTACTTTGTTACAGTCTGTAGATTCCAGGCTGATTGCCTGGAATACAAAATAATGCGTTTGCTGCAGAAAACTGAATACATTGAGACAGAGTGCAGCTGTGTAAGCAGGACTGGGGTCACAGGTGTGATTACAGGGGGTGCATGAGATAGAGGGGGCTTGGAGCACTGGTGGGTGGTGCTGTCCATGTGCCAAACGGAGCGCACGTACCAGCGCAAGTGAATGACTGGCCCGTTCATGTCATGCCAATCCTAAGGGCTAATTCACATTTGTCACATCCGTATTTACCTGCGGACACGACTGGACCTGTGTCTGTAACATGGGCGACCGTGTGTGAATCTTTCCCAAAGCCGGGTTCTGACAGCCGTGTGAAAAATTGTCAATTTTTTTTATATCCAGAAAAAAATATTCAACTTTTGATCTGTATCGTGCCGTACATCCATTTTTCACCTATTTTTGGTATTTTGTTTTTATACAGTCTCCATTCTTAAGAAAAAAAAGGTGGGCCGCTGTGTAAAATGCAATGACTTGGAAATCTTATCGCCATATTTTATTCACAGCAGAACGTAGATCGGAAGGTGAACGTTGGACATCTTTTCCATTTCGTTTGAAAAAAATAAATCCTTTAGAGATTGATGGCGGCGACACGTCTGAAACGTTGATACAGGGTTGACAGAAGGCTGAATATGTAAGTGGCAGTGGCGTAACTACAAAGTGAGGGGCCCCGATGCGAACTTTCAAATGGGGCCCCCCCGCGCCAAAATATTTCCCACCGAAATTCACATTTTCCCTATTCATTTCGCACACTATAGTCGTGTTGCAATGTTGTGTAGTCTGACCTAATACTGCCCTGTACTCGCTGAGAAAAATGATTTTATAACTAACATGTCCCTATAGTAATATGTCCTCCCTCGCTCTAATTCCAAGCGCACTCCCGGCGTTTGAACTCTGTGTGCTGTTTCTTCCTGGTATGACTGCAGTGCGTCATTTCCAGACCTGTGCAGTGTGGGGGTGTATTGGGTGTACTGGTTGGCTCTGGAGCATACGCACTGCACATTCTGACACTGGCAAGTACACGCAATACTCCCCCACAGTGCACATGCTGGGCTCTGCCCACAGCCGTGTACAGTCCGTACACACACGGCTTCGCTCCGAGAACCCGTACACACACGGCTCCGCTCCGTACACCTTGTACACACACGGCTCCGCTCCGTACACCTTGTACACACGCGGCTCCGCTCCGTACACCTTGTACACACACGGCTCTGCTCCGTACACCTTGTACACACGCGGCTCCGCTCCGTACACCTTGTACACACACGGCTCTGCTCCGTACACCTTGTACACACGCGGCTCCGATCCCTACACCTTGTACACACGCGGCTCCGATCCCTACACCTTGTACACATGCGGCTGCGCTCTTTACACCTTGTACACACGCGGCTCTGCACCGTACACCTTGTACACACGCGGCTCCACTCCTTACACCTTGTACACACGCGGCTCCGATCCCTACACCTTGAACACACGGCTTCGCTCCGAGAACTCCGTACACCTTGTACACACGCGGCTCCGCTCCCTACACCTTGTACACACGTGGCTCCACTCCCTACACCTTGTACACACGCGGCTCCGCTCCGTACACCTTGTACACACGCGGCTCCGATCCCTACACCTTGTACACACGGCTTCGCTCCGAGAACTCCGTACAACTTGTACACACGCGGCTCCGCTCCCTACACCTTGTACACACGTGGCTCCACTCCCTACACCTTGTACACACGCGGCTCCGCTCCGTACACCTTGTACACACGCGGCTCCGATCCCTACACCTTGAACACACGGCTTCGCTCCGAGAACTCCGTACACCTTGTACACACGCGGCTCCGCTCCCTACACCTTGTACACACGTGGCTCCGCTCCCTACACCTTGTACACATGCGGCTGCGCTCTTTACACCTTGTACACACGCGGCTCCGATCCCTACACCTTGAACACACGGCTTCGCTCCGAGAACTCCGTACACCTTGTACACACGCGGCTCCGCTCCCTACACCTTGTACACACGTGGCTCCGCTCCCTACACCTTGTACACACGTGGCTCCGCTCCCTACACCTTGTACACATGCGGCTGCGCTCTTTACACCTTGTACACACGCGGCTCCGATCCCTACACCTTGAACACACGGCTTCGCTCCGAGAACTCCGTACACCTTGTACACACGCGGCTCCGCTCCCTACACCTTGTACACACGTGGCTCCACTCCCTACACCTTGTACACACGTGGCTCCGCTCCCTACACCTTGTACACACGTGGCTCCACTCCCTACACCTTGTACACACGCGGCTCCGCTCCCTACACCTTGTACACATGCGGCTGCGCTCCCTACACCTTGTACACACGTGGCTCCACTCCCTACACCTTGTACACATGCGGCTGCGCTCTTTACACCTTGTACACACGCGGCTCCGCTCCCTACACCTTGTACACACGTGGCTCCGCTCCCTACACCTTGTACACACGTGGCTCCACTCCCTACACCTTGTACACACGCGGCTCCGCTCCCTACACCTTGTACACATGCGGCTGCGCTCTTTACACCTTGTACACACGCGGCTCCACTCCATACACCTCTTACACACGCAGCACCACTCCATACACCCCATACATACACGAATCCGCTCACCTCTTTCACCCACGGCTCAGATTTGTACACACCTGACTCCGCTCCGTACACCTTGCTCCACTACATACATACACGGCTCCGCTCTGTACACCTTGTACACACACGGCTCTGTTACATAAACATCCCCTCATTCAGCACCATGACAATCAAGCACAGCAGAGTCCTGCATAGTGCATACACTGAGGCCACTGATAATAATATAATAATAATAATAATTTTTATTTATATAGCGCCAACATATTCCGCAGCGCTTTACAAATTATAGAGGGGACTTGTACATACAATAGACATTACAGCATAACAGAAATACAGTTCAAAACAGATACCAAGTGGAGTGAGGGCCCTGCTCGTAAGCTTACAAACTATGAGGAAAAGGGGAGACACGAGAGGTGGATGGTAACAATTGCTATAGTTATCATGTGATCATGTTATCATGTGACCCCTGACTCCTCCCCTCCTGTGACCTCATCACAGGTCCTGTGCGCATAGTACAGGTAGGTGTGTGTGTGTCAGGTGTAAGCAGCACATCACTCACCAGCTAATGCCTGCCATCTCTCCAGCTTCAGTCAGTGACACGCACAGCCCTTCTGCTAGGTCACATGTCCTTCACGGACACGCCCACTCGCCGCACACTGCTGAAAGTCTGGGGGAGCTGTGGGCGTGGCCAGCAGGATGCGTGCGTGACTTGTCTCCTTCCCCTGCTACTTGTTTGCTGGACTGGGCGGGCCCTGAAAACACTGTGGGCCCCGTCGCAGTCGCGACCCCTGCGACCGCAGTTGTTACGCCCCTGGTAAGTGGTACTAATGAAAAAGAGCAGGAAGGTCCATCTTCACCTAAGTCACAGACTGTATAAAATGAGCTTGTTAGAGAGGCAGAGTCTCCCAGAAGCAAAGATGGTCAGAGGTAACTGATCTGTGCACGACTGCGTCTGGACATAGCCCCCCCAAAAATGGTGTATATGGGGACTTGGCAAAGGCCAAATCTATAAACAGGGCTGCGGACTTCTGCACATGGGACATAAGCTGATATTTGTCTTCTGCATTTTAATAAAGGCGCAAAGAAGTATGAAGACTGAAAAATGAATCCTAAACGAGGGCGAACGGGCAGACGGAGGAAGAAAAAGGTTCTAGGAACATCCACAGGTAAGCGATGCTTATGTAGAAAGACCCCATTCCTGGCCAATGGGGGAAGTACAGACTAATTCCCCCTACACCGACTGGTGACCTGTCCGTAATAAGTCACCTGTGTAGTCATACTGGTGTCTGAGTCCAGATCCTACAGGGGAACACAAAGCCCACGAGGCTCAGATCAAGTGTGAACCGAACTGAACAGGGAACTATCGAAAGCCCTTGTAGAGTACTTACGCCCCATGTACCCCTTTATCAAGTAGCAAGGTCATCAGTGATGCCATATAATGTACTTCCTCCACAAGTGCCCCCTTATCAAGTACTTTGCCCTCAGTGCCCCCCCATATAAAGTAATAATGACCCTTGTGGCCCCTTATTAAATACTTCTGCCCCAAGTTCCCCCTTATCAAGTATTAGTGCTGCTAGAGCCCCTTATGATGGGATAATGGCCAGGTGCCCCCTTATGATGGGATAACATTAGTGACCCCAGTGGCACCAAGTGAACTTCGGCTTTTGCGGCCAAAGTTGCTGTGTAGCTCTAGCCTTAATTAGTCTTCAGAAGAGGAGACAGAGGTGCTGGTGACTGAGCCAGAAGGCCATCTTTGTGTGGACTTGACACTGAGCAGCTTGCACTGTACTTTAATACATGCAAACAGAAGACAAAACAGTTAAAAGTTTATAATTAAAATCAATTGTTTTAATCACAAAATTATGTAAAATGCGCTTAATAAAACATGCGAAGGTGTTTAGCTATAACTGTATAGGGAAAAGTGCAGTGTTTGGTTGCAATGTGTTTTTCAGCTCCAATTTCAAATAAAATATACTAATAAGTAGATAAACACAAGAATTTGGAACTATTCAGAATTAAAAAAAAATGATGATAGGTACTAGGGGTGTTGGCTACTACTAAAAAATTTTAAAAAATACGCCCCTGGCAGAACTAAAATGAAAAAGACTTGAGTATACTAATAGATCACAGACTGCACATCAGTCAACAGTGTGATGCAGCAGCGAAAAAAAAAAAAGGGGCAAACAGTTCTAGGATGTATTAACAGACACATAAAGTCTAGATCAGGGATCTCAAACATGTGGCCCTTGAAGCTGCTTAATGCGACCCACAGGCCAAGGAGTCCCCTGTGATGATTGCGGCCCGGTCCTGGAGACTGCCGAAGTCAGAGTTTATTTTTCAACTGAATGTGCCTCAGCTCTCTGCGCCGCAATACCAATATTAGTCACCGGCCAATTAGTGGCCTGTAGCTGACGTCAGGAAGTCGACACGGGCAACGTGTGACGTCACTGCTGTGCACCACCCAGGCTGCTGTGGAGGACCGGGTGCAGTTAGCTGAGGGAATAGAGGTCAGGGCAGGGGAGAAGGTTTTTTTTTTGTAATGTGTATGTTAAGGCCACGTTCGCACGTTCAGTATTTGGTCAGTATTTTACAACAGTATTTGTAAGCCAAAACCAGGAGTGGGTGATAAATGCAGAAGTGGTGAATATGTTTCTATTATACTTTTCCTCTGACTGTTCCTCTCCTGGTTTTGGCTACAAATACTGATGTAAAATACTGACCAAATACTGAACGTGTGACGGCAGCCTAAGGCCGGCGTCACACTTGCGAGATTTACGGACGTAAGAGCGCAGAAACTACGTCCGTAAAACTCGCCAAACATACGGCACAATGATTCTCAATGGGTCTCGTCCTATCAGGCGTATATTACGGATCCGTAATATACGTCGTTCTACGGCCGTACAAAATCGCAGCATGCAGCGTTTGTCAGCGTATTGCGCAAAAAATGCGCCAATGCAAGTCTATGGGAGAGCGTATAATACGGAATGCATACGGACCATGCGTGTGTCTTGCGAGAAATACGCTACTCACTGGCAGATGTCCTGAACTGTCCAAAGCCCTCAATCAGGCCGGTGAGACATGCAAATTAGCTGAAAAAGCCAGACAGTGAACCCGGAAGTCTGCTGCACGCCTCCACGGAGTGAGATTCAGCATGGCCCGCATAATTAATGTAGACATGCTGATCATTTTGATACAGGAGAGGCCAGAAATATGGGACCAAAGAGACCCCAACTACGCCAACAGGGCAGTCAAACAAGCAGCATGGAGGAGCGTGTGTGGGTCCCTCTTCCCACAGTATGACCAGCAGCCACGTGCGGCCCAGCGACAAATAAGTAAGTACACCCATGTTTGCAATGTAATTTTCTTTGTAAACAGCAGGCCCTTACTACTTTGAATTGCTAAACCTTAATTTATTAATTTATCCTGAAAGTATTAGAAATCCCAGCAGTAAATACATGGTGCTGGACATGATAAATGTATTTCATGAAGTTTTTGACCAGGTGTGCCCTTACTAACATTGTTTTCCAGTAATTGTGTTTTCTGGGATAGAGGGTAGCTGTCCTTGTGGCCTTGCTTCATAATTTTTTTTTTTAGTTAAATTTCTTGCTTAATGTGAGCCACAAATGCCTCTTTCTATGCTACCCGTAAATCTGTGTCCTCCATTACACCTTGTGTGAGCACTCTGCATATAATGGTCTAAGCAATGTGTGTATTTTTGTTGTTTCAGTGGATGATGTTACAACAAGGTGGCGGAGTATACGTGACCAATACAGGAGGGAGAGGCAGCAGCGGGAGAAAAGTGGAGCAGGGGCACCTCCAAAAAAGAAGAAATATATTTATTTTGACCGCCTAACGTTTCTCAACCCCAGCATGGACCTCAGGCCGTAAGTTACAAAATCTCAAACTGGGTTAATTTTTTAATGGGGAGAGATGATTCCAAAAAACATATTAAATGTAAAAATTTATCTTTTGCAGAACTCAGTCTAACCTCACTGACAGGGAGACAGGGTCTGACTCAGAACAGGTCATTGACCCAGTTGGAGACGGTGAAGAGGTGGCTGGTCCATCTGCTGCTCCCTCAATACCTCCAGGATGTTCCTCATCGGGCCACCCAGCTCCAGCTGCAGCAGAAGAAAACACAGAGGCCCCACAGTTCTCATCTTCAGCAGCAGCACCTAGCCAGGATGACCCTGGAAATAGCAGCAGCCCAACTGTTGCCCTTGACCGATCCCCACAGGCTGCAGTCAGACGACAGCGTGCACGACGCAGGAGAGAGCTTCTCCAAAGCAGGAGAAACGTGGATGCTGGGGTCATGAACTATATGGCCCGGGTTCGAGAGGATGATGGGGAGGAGGGATTCACACGGAGCCTTGCACAGTATTTACGCTCCATAGAACGGGAGTTGAGGCTGCGTTTGAGAGGGTGTTTTCAGATCCTTATTGACGCATGCACCCCCCCAAATAACCCATACAATCTGTTGCAGATGATTGAACAGTGGCAGATGTCACCTGAAAATATTCTGCGGCCTCAGAGATTACAAGGCCTGCATGCGCAACAAGGATCTGAAGCACCCCCTCCACGTCAGCCAACACCTCCACCCCAACCCACAAATAACCAACAATGGCAACCTCAGCACCATATTGCAGGATATCAGCACCCATCCCAATATGGCCACTTGTCCACACCCAGTGCTGGAGGCTGGACCCAACCTGGGTTTGGACAATATGGTCATTTTGGTTTGGGGTATGATTCCCGCACATATGGGCAGCAACATCTGGGTTATCTCCCAAATCCTGGCCCCACTCATCAAAGTGGCCAGCATCAGAGCAGGCAGAATTTCCCTCAGGCCACTATAACATCCACACAGGCTGCTGGACAATTGGGCCTACAAAGGCCACCTGATGCAGACCCAGACCAATAAACTTCTCCACTTCCTACCTACCAGGACTTGTAATTTGTTTGGCTACATTTGGTTTTATTTTGGTTTTCCAAAATTAGGTTTTGATTGTGCTGAAAAAGCAAGCTGTAATGTTTATTTTTGTGTTTGTTTGATTTCCAAAAAAAAAAGGGGCACTTAATTTGTCCAGATTTATTATGCTAAAAAATAACTAAATCTACAAACAAGTTTCAAAAGTAAATTTGCCGTTAGTAAGAAACAAACTCTGGATGCACTCTGTTCATTCTTATTAACTCACACACACATGATATGATCATAAACATATGTGAACAAGTTAAAATCAGCAGACATATTGTCAAATTTGGTAATGCAAAAATTTATAAAAAAAAAAACAAAACATTACACATGCAAAATTGCATAGTCTTGCCAGGGAGTGGCACCCTGAGGACTTAAAAAATAATTGGTGAACACATCACGAACTTTGAGGCCAGAAAGGGGACGTCGCGGAGGAGGGACATATGGGGTAGGCCTACTATGATTGGTCATGACGTGATCTTCCAAATTTGTAGACGAACAATCATGTATTCTGGTAAAATTATGTAGAATTACACAGGCTTTGATAACTTCATTGATTGAAGCCTCACTCAGCTGAATGGCAGACTGAAGAACCCGCCATTTGGCTACAAGAATACCAAAGGCGCACTCAACCAGTCTCCGTGCCCTGGAAAGTCTCAAATTAAAGACCCTCCGCCGATGGTCAAGGTTGCGCCTGGGGTAAGGCCTCATGACGTGCCTCGTCAGTTGGAAGGCCTCATCTCCAACCAAAACAAAAAGGCACTGCTTCCGCATTGGAGCCTGGGAGTTGTTGTGGTGGTGGGAGGTTCAACTGGTTGTCACGTAGTCGCCGACCCATTATGGACGAATTGAAGACCCTAGAGTCTCCAGTTCGCCCATAGGCCCCAATGTCTACAATTATAAACCTGTAGTTGCTGTCAGCAACTGCTAACAGAACTACAGAGAAAAACTGCTTATAATTGTAGAATTGGGAACCAGAGTTCGGCGGCTTACGCACCCTGATATGTTTCCCATCAACAGCTCCAATGCAGTTAGGGAAGTCACAATTATTTTTGAAACCAGTGGCGATTTTGAGCCAATCCTCCATTTTTGGCTCAGGCATCACAACTTCATTAAGTTGCAGCCATATTTGGGAACAGGTTGTCCTAACAATGCATGAAATTGTCGAACGCCCAATGAGAAACTCCAGGTGTAGACCCGCATAGGACAAGCCTGTGGACAGGAAGCTGCAAAACAAGAACAAAAAGCACAAACAAAACATGAGGAATATGAAAACAGGAATAAGCACAAGTGTCTATTTAATTTTCTCAGTCATTATTGACTAAGCAAAAAGGGACATTTCACATTATTACGATACTCTAATATGACCCCCATTTTTAGAACGGTGCTTGTGGCTTCATGCCTAAGTAAAGTACCTGAAACATATTAGGACAAAACACATTTGCAAACCAAAAAAAATATAAAAGGTAAAAAGACATACCGTAAGGTTAGGAGCAGACGCTCCTCAGCAGAGATGGATTTTCTCATCCAGGTGTCCTGATAGGTGAGCCCAGGACGTAACATCTCCATCAACATGTCAAAAGTCCTGATGGACATGCGAGTATACAGGTAAAATTTGTCTGGATGGGCCCTCAAAGCTGAATATAGTCTCTG
This sequence comes from Ranitomeya imitator, assembly GCF_032444005.1. Lineage (NCBI taxonomy): Eukaryota > Metazoa > Chordata > Amphibia > Anura > Dendrobatidae > Ranitomeya > Ranitomeya imitator. Next base: position 37,423,840 of record NC_091284.1, read on the forward strand.
GAAATGTCCTTTACTCTGGCGTTGGGTCAATAGAGGATGCACCCACAATCTTCGTCTCCTCCTTCGCGGATCTACATTGACCGGATATGGCTGGCCAAAGCGACGAGACAACACCCAGTGAAGCAACACCCGCTGAGTTGTGCTTAAATACACATGGTCAGACATGTTTGTAAGGTCAAAGTAACACAGCCAAAATATGCTAGAGAACATATAGGGCAGATGGGAGGGGTACACCTGTTGTCGAGGGCTTAAATAGGGTTGTTAATGATGGTTTAAATGATTTGCAGGCCTGAAAACCGTTAAATGTCCATTTTGTGATGGTGCGTGTCAAAAACGCAATACGGATCACATACGGATTACACACGGACCAGTACATGCGCAAAATACGCGACCACACCTAGGCTACGCAAGAACTACGGAAAGAGATTACGGAGACATTTTGGCGTATTACGCGCGTACAATACGTTCCGTAATGTCTTACGCCGAGTGTGACGCCGGCCTAAGTGTGACAGAATTGGGGAAATTACTATATAATGGTGAACAGGTTGGGTTCATTACTACAAGATGGAGACCAGGAAGGGGGAAATGACTACAAGATGTTGGTCAGAATTACTATATGGTGCTAATTGTAAAAAGAAAAAAAATTATTAAAAATAAGAAAATCACTGTATATGGCCAATTAGGGGGTAAAAAAAAGAAAAATTGTAAAACAAAAGTTCAAAATAAAGTATGAAAATGTGTTTTGGACACTAAAAATGCTGTTTTATCTATACACTAAAGTAAACAAAAATAATGCACATTTGTCATCGCCGCACACTTAACGACCCAACGATAAAACTGTGCCATAGCCCATACGATGAATGCCATTTAAAAGAATAAAAAAAGAAAAAGAAAAAAAAAATCCCCCTTTACTCCTCCTTGGTCAGTTCTCATCTGGAATACTGTGTCCAGTTCTGGGCATATTTTAAAAAAAGACTTTGAAAAACAGGAGCAAATTCAGAGAAGAGTGACCAGGATGGTGAGCAGACTGCAAACTATGTCCTACGAGGAACGTGTAAAGGATCTGGGAATGTTTTGCTTGCAAAAAAAGAAGGCGAAGAGGAGACTTAATAGCTGTCTACAAATATCTGAAGCGATGTCACAGTGTAGAGGGATCATCATTATTCTCATTTGCACATGGAAACACGAGAAGCAATGGGATGAAACTGAAAGGGAGAAGACAAAGATTAGAAAAAATGTTTTGACAGTGAGTGCAATCAATGAGTGGAACAGGCTGTCACGAGAGGTGGTGAGTTCTCCTTCAATGGAAGTCTTCACACAGAGGCTGGATAGACATCTGCCTGAGATGGTTTAGTGAATCCTGCACGGAGCAGGGGGTTGGACATGATGACTGTGGAGCAGGGCCGGCTTCAGGTTTTCGTGGGCCCTGAGCGAAAGAGTCTCAGTGGGCCCCTTTAGCACACACACACCACAATTCATGATGCACAGATACGGCAGAGATAAATATAAGTATAGCACAATGCCAAAGATTTCACTTACATTACATGAGTGACATCAATAGCTCAGAATGTGGACAGTATAGTGCTCCATACAGTATTATGGGCACCACATAGTCCTCCATACAGAATAATGAGCCCCGTAAAAGTATATGATGAGCCCTCGCTGGAAGAAGAAACCAGGAGACCTTGGGGCTTTAGGACACAGGCAGCAGTATGGATAAGTGCCGAAGGTTCCATTAGGGGAGAATGTTTTTTTTTTTAACTTTAGCAGCACCAGGGGCCTATTTTTAATCCTTGGTGGACAACCTATTTACTTAGAAGAATTGCATTTTTTGTGGCCTAAGGGTTTTTCTTAATTTGGTAAAGATCAACGTTGATTTATGAATTATTGTTGATCTTTACCAAATAAAGAAAAACCCCTTAGGCCACAAAAATGCAATTCTTCTAAGTAAATAGGTGAGTAGTCGTATGTGACTAGTCTGTAGGAGCGCTTAGGTCCTTATAGAGAGAACCATACAGGTGGCTCTAGGACAAATTGTTTTGGGTGACTGTTTATAGCACGACTGAATTTTACATACTGAGGCAATTCCTGCATCTTTCTGTGGTGACAGTGGGACAATCCACAACCACCCAACAGTTGACCTGAACGAATGAGACTTAAGGAATAGGAATCAGTCTTTGGTTCCTTCAGGATCATATTGGAGTGATATCTTCGATGCTACAACTGTACAAGATCAGGAAAGAAAACCAGACATACTAGGTAAAGTCAATGTTTATTTTTAAGTGCAAAACGACATTTTACATGAGACAAAGAAAGGTCACCATATCAATGAGCGAGAATCTTAAGGCCAAGAGCTAATATAAGGGCATCGCGGCTTAGGAATTACACCGAATCACAGGAATTTTACATTTACCAGGTGACGGCTTTCTTTTCTATTACCATCTCCCCATTAGGCGAATCCACTGAAGTAGGGAGAAGAGCCAAGAATACTGGGGTAATGGCACCTTCATCCGGGGACTTGGTGGCATTAGGACCTGCCATATCAGTCCTCACCCACCCCGGGCAGCAGGCATTGAGAAGAATGCCCTCCCCTTTCCTAGTCTCCTTTATTTGCCGTGCGTGAATTCTGGACAACACTGTCACCCCGACTTTGGACACCCCATAAGAAGTGTTTGGCCAGCCATTTTTTTCATGGACTCCATTTTTGGCATCTTCCACAAACTTCTCCATCAGTTTCGTCAACTCGTCCTCCGTGATGGTGTCACTGCGGAATTTCTCCTGAAGTTCGGGGCTGCACTTCGCGAGAGCGGAGACGCTGACCATACTGGATACATTGACGACTCTTCCTGTACGAGAAAAATACATGACGTGCACTCCAAAGAAGTAAAGCTAAGTCGGACCCCTTACGGAATAAAAAGATAGACAGACAATCTCCTTCAAGGAGGTCACTAGTAACGTGCCAACCACCGAGAAGGGAGAGGAGAATCTCTACAGTGGCAGCGAGTTATTCTACTGAAACAAAGTCATCGGTGGAGTTTTACGATTAAAGTAGATTAGTTTAATCAATTTCCATTTGAAAACTTTTTTTTATGTGATTGAACCCCTTAAATAAACCCCCCCACCATCGATGTGTACTTACCGTTTGGTTTAATAATTGGAAGAAGCTCTCTAGAAACATCTTGTGTGCCAAAGAAGTTGGTCTTCAGAGTGACTTCTGCTTGGGTAGCAAATGGGGCCGTGTCAGCAACTGGAAAAAGAGGTCACGTTACTGACGTAATAGGAATGAACGGAGAATAAGTGAGCATGTGTGACGAATCTTCTACCAGAGAAATGGGGGGCAAGGCTAAGCCCCTGGCCTAGGGATCAGAGGGTGTCCGAACAATCAAGATATTCATGGCACATGAAGTCGAACTTGTTAACCCATAAAAGAGGACAATCAATAAACGTCAGCTTACTTAGTAGGTGATAACTTCCTGCTACCGAGGAACCGGCCACAAAAATGCTCATTTTCAGTGGGAAGACGGCCTCATGTGCGCTAAGTACAACGCTCAGCTATATCTAACAGATATATAGATTGCCTTGTGCAGGCGTGTACTATGGAGGACAGAGAATGAACTTCAATCCAATATTGCAGCCAGCATGCAGCCAGCGGGTAAGGAAAGGGTGAATCAAACACCCGAAAACCCCGCCCCTATGGCTGAAAATTGTTCCCTCCAAATTCAGGTGACAGAGTCCCTTTAACCCTTTCAATAACTCCCCCCTCTTCAGTGCCCACTTTTGTGCCAGTTTTAATCTTTTTTTTTGTAGCCATTTATATGTGTATTCACATCAGGGTGCCTCGCTGTATTGTATTTTATTATTGTGTTTTTTTTTTTTTTTTTGTTTGTTTTTTTACTTTTGTTGTTAAACCTGTAAAAAAATAAAATAAATCAAAAATTGCTGAATAAGAAACTAAGTTCAGCAGTGTCTTTTTTGAGTGTCCGTAAACCAAAAAGGAAGCCGGATGCATTATTTCTTACTCCAGCCAGTCATTGTGACTTATTATTTTTACGGCTCAGGGTAAATATCCCGATGTTAGAAACTAACAAAAGTAGATTAAAAGGGTGAAAAATGCACCAAAATCATCATGGACGTCCATGGAGAAGAAGAAGCATCACTGCATAATTCGGCATAACATGCCCTTCAGGAGACTGGGAAAGCGGAGTGACATTCGGAATCACTCACATTTAGTGAGACCCTTATATACAGTGTGCAAAATTCAGAGAAAAAAAAAAAAAATACAATAAACAGAAACCCTTCATAATAAAAAAAAAAAAAGTAGGAAAATAAAACTAGACATACAGGTCATAGGGAAAAGCAAACTCAGCATGACTGTGCATTTATGGCGCTGCAGAAGCGAGCGGAGACTGGTACAAGCTGCTTTACCCTGCAGAGTACTACAACCCCCAGCATGAAGATGATAAAAGCACTACAATATGTGATTATTATAAAGGGGGCTCCCTGCTGCGGACAATCCCTTGACTGCAATAAACTGTATGCGGATTATTCTGCAGCGGAGACCCCCATAGATCACCTGTGATCCCCAGCGATCAATGAAGGAACCCAGTAGCCAAGTGTTCATTCCCCTACAGCGCCACCACAGGAAAGATGAAGTATTACACCATTCTCATTTAAATCAATGTGAAATATATGGACATGGTGGGTCCCAAAATTGCCCTCTAAGGACCTGCCGCCCCAGTAGACGTACCTTTAAATGCGATTCCGGCATTATTGACCAGCACATCCAATCCGCCATACTTTTCCTTTAAGAAATCCCGCAGGGTCCGGATACTGGACAGGTCATTAATGTCCAGCTGATGGAAGTGCGGGGACAAGCCCTCTGTAGTTAGGTCCTTGACGGCTTCTTCTCCAAGTTTGGGGTCCCTGGCTGTCAGATACACGTCTCCCTGGAATTGTTTGCACAGGGCCCTGACCACAGCCAGTCCCACACCTTTATTACCGCCTGTGACTACTGCGACTCGCACTCCGGCCATGCTGACAGCTCTATGTGCAGAAGAAGAGGGAAGGAAGCAAATATGAGGTGCAGACACAGACAGAACCTCTTGTTACTGGAGGAACTGGTGCAAAAAAAGCAGCTGAGCTCCTCCCTGCAAGGACTGAGAGCTGCCCCCTGCTCATAGACCTGTGTGACCCTGCTGCCATCTAGTGGGCAGAAAGGAGCACTACACCGCTGCATTACATAACACTTATTACAGAGCCACGGTCACACCTTCAGTCTTTTACAACAGAGGAAAAGTATCATAGAAACACATCAACATTTCTGCATTCCTGGTTTTGGCTTACAAATACTGATGTAAAATGCTGACCAAATACTGAACGTGTCCTAAGATCTGTTTTTTTTTCTCGGAAGTGAAAAAAAAAAACTAGACAACCCGTCCAATTTCCATCAAGGTTTTGGATCAGATTTCCATCGCTGCTTGTTGTCCGTATGTGAGTTTTTACCATCAGTATTTTAGCACTTTTTCTTCTAGGCTAAAAAAATAAATAAAAATGGACAGATGTTTTTCAATCTTCTTGCAAAGGGTTATTGAAAAAAATGGATGCAACTAGGAGACCATCAATGAGCTGAGGGAGGTTTTCATGGACCTGTAAGCGTGAATGGATGAGTTTAGTTCATAAATCGGGTCAAAAGTGGACACGTCTCCGTTTTGCAAAAACAAAAGAACAGATAGGAGACCGTGACATTGACCGTGATCAGTGCGTGCTGGAAAAAAATGGATAGTTCAAGTATGAGAAGGATGGATGTCTACCATTCATCGGGATTTTCTCGACATTCTAGGTAAAATTGCAAAGTGCTTGTAAGAACAAATAACTTTGCAATGTACTTGGTTGTTTAGGTTACTGACCACCTCTGAAGCTAATCAGCGGTGGCCAGTCTCCAAGGCAAGGAGCACAGCGCTAACAAGCTGTTTCCAATATAGAGCTTGTAAGTGCTGCTCTGATGCCGACTGTATCCGTACAGCCTCGGTGTCCCTGAACTGTCTTAGTCTTGGAGTGAGAAAGTGTCTAAAATGCACCGTGCGCACATGCCCTAAAGAGATTTTTAGGTTTCGGAAAACCAATGCATTTTTTTTTAAAGAAAAAAAAAGGGTATTTACTCACCCTCCCCAGGTCCGGGGCTGAGTCTCCACTGATGGTCCTGGTATCAGTAAGGGTATGTGCACACGATGCGGAAAACGCTGCGGAGCAATTTCCCATGAGTTTACAGTTCAATGTAAAGCTATGGGAAACCAAAAACGCTGTGCACATGCTGCGGAAAAAAACGCAGCGGTTTACATTCCGCAGAAAGGTCACTTCTTTCTGCGGATTCCGCAGCGGTTTTACAGCTGCTCCTATGGAAAACCGCAGTTGTAAAACCGCAGTGAAATCCGCAGAAAAACCGCGGTAAATCCGCGATAAATCTGCCGCAAAAATGCAGCGTTTTTGCCCTGCAGAGTTATCAAATCAGCTGCGGAAAAATCCGCAGTGGCCAAGAATACGTGTGCACATAGCCTAATTGTCTGCAGCACTGACGTCATCTAGGCCATTGTCAGACACAGAGAGAAAAGGGGCCCTGTGCAAGAACAATGTATGGGCCAGGTCCAAGGGCTCGCCATAATGCAACATTCCACGTTTGGGATGTGGCCCCCTTACCTTTTGGGCCCCTGTTACACCAATGTTATGCCTGTCCGTGCTGCAGACAATCAGTGAGCGGTTTGTGTAGTCAACATGGGCAGAGCGGCTGAGCTTAGTGATTGTCTGAAGTGCTGTCGTCAATGACAGGCACCAGGAGCAGTGGCAAAGACTCAGCGCCGGACCTGGGGAGAATGAATAAGGCAAACACACATTGTTTTTTTTTTTTAATAAACTGCAGCTGTGCATTTGTAAAAGTAGAAAACCCCTTTAATAGACCTTTTTTCCCCCATAGATTCCATGGGAAGCTTCAAAAGCTCATGCAAAATAGTAAATTGTGTTTTTACGTGCAGAAACACGGGATTTCTCTCCAAATAAAAGATGCATTAGAAAAAGTTGTCAAATCTGAGATAAAAAAAAAAGTGAAAAAGCATAAAATAAATCAGTGCGGATTGTGCATTCTGGTGTTTATATGTGGGAAAAAACGCAGCGTTTCCGCTATGTGTGAACACGGACTACGTGGCTTTCCAACATGGGGGTCGTTCTGGTTCCTTTTTTCTGCAGTCGCTGTGGCCGGGTCCACGTCTGCGCTGAGGACTGGGGCCCGAGTCTCCGTCACAGATTCTGACAGAAATGCTGGATAAAATTGTGCTGTTTTACGAGGTAAAATGGCGCCACCACATTTTTCTGTTTCTATAACTGGACAGACAAAACCTAAGATCAGATTTGAATGATGCCGCCGTCATTAAATGCGTTTCCAAAAATGTCACCTTGTAGTTATTTTTCACCTACACTCATTTTTGGTAAATTACCTCATATATCACTACATAACACCCCACCATTTTTGAGGATGTTTTTGCACTAGGTACCACTTCTAAGTCACAGTCCACATTATAAAAGCATTCCCACATTTCATTAATGGTATATTTGACTAGCATACAGAGCAGCTAACAATGCCGTCTGACAACAAAATGTGTCATATTTTCTACATACGCCACCTCATGCCGTTGTGAGAACTAGACGCTGGCAAGATGGCGCCCGTAAACAGCGGACATACTGAAAAGAACAGGGGCACACAAGCTTTCACACTTGTAACTCTTTGTCGGTGACGTCATACAGCGTTATCCAATGAGACATCTCGGCGGAAGAGGCAGACCCGGAAGTGAAGGGTGTGTCTCCCCACGTGGAGTCCTTACCTTCAGATTGCAGCGGATGTAAGCTTTGTTTCTTGCATTAATGTCCTGCCATGTTCTTGTGTTGTGTAAATAAGATAGTGACCACAGCTGAGGATTTGTTACTTTGTTACAGTCTGTAGATAATCAGCCTGGAATACAAAATAATGCGTTTGCTGCAGAAAACTGAATACATTGAGACAGAGTGCAGCTGTGTAAGCAGGACTGGGGTCACAGGTGTGATTACAGGGGGTGCATGAGATAGAGGGGGCTTGGAGCAATGGTGGGTGGTGCTGTCCATGTGCCAAACTGAGCGCACGTACCAGCGCAAGTGAATGACTGGCCCGTTCATGTCATGCCAATCCTAAGGGCTAATTCACATTTGTCACATCCGTATTTACCTGCGGACACGACTGGACCTGTGTCTGTAACATGGGCGACCGTGTGTGAATTTTTCCCAAAGCCGGGTTCTGACAGCCGTGTGAAAAATTGTCAATTTTTTTTATATCCAGAAAAAAATATTCAACTTTTGATCTGTATCGTGCCGTACATCCATTTTTCACCTATTTTTGGTATTTTGTTTTTATACAGTCTCCATTCTTAAAAAAAAAAAGGTGGGCCGCTGTGTAAAATGCAATGACTTGGAAATCTTATCGCCATATTTTATTCACAGCAGAACGTAGATTGGAAGGTGAACGTTGGACATCTTTTCCATTTCGTTTGAAAAAAATAAATCCTTTAGAGATTGATGGCGGCGACACGTCTGAAACGTTGATACAGGGTTGACAGAAGGCTGAATATGTAAGTGGTACTAATGAAAAAGAGCAGGAAGGTCCATCTTCACCTAAGTCACAGACTGTATAAAATGAGCTTGTTAGAGAGGCAGAGTCTCCCAGAAGCAAAGATGGTCAGAGGTAACTGATCTGTGCACGACTGCGTCTGGACATAGCCCCCCCAAAAATGGTGTATATGGGGACTTGGCAAAGGCCAAATCTATAAACAGGGCTGCGGACTTCTGCACATGGGACATAAGCTGATATTTGTCTTCTGCATTTTAATAAAGGCGCAAAGAAGTATGAAGACTGAAAAATGAATCCTAAACGAGGGCGAACGGGCAGACGGAGGAAGAAAAAGGTTCTAGGAACATCCACAGGTAAGCGATGCTTATGTAGAAAGACCCCATTCCTGGCCAATGGGGGAAGTACAGACTAATTCCCCCTACACCGACTGGTGACCTGTCCGTAATAAGTCACCTGTGTAGTCATACTGGTGTCTGAGTCCAGATCCTACAGGGGAACACAAAGCCCACGAGGCTCAGATCAAGTGTGAACCGAACTGAACAGGGAACTATCGAAAGCCCTTGTAGAGTACTTACGCCCCATGTACCCCTTTATCAAGTAGCAAGGTCATCAGTGATGCCATATAATGTACTTCCTCCACAAGTGCCCCCTTATCAAGTACTTTGCCCTCAGTGCCCCCCCATATAAAGTAATAATGACCCTTGTGGCCCCTTATTAAATACTTCTGCCCCAAGTTCCCCCTTATCAAGTAATAGTGCTGCTAGAGCCCCTTATGATGGGATAATGGCCAGGTGCCCCCTTATGATGGGATAATGCCCGAGTGCCCCCTTATGATGCGATAATGCCCGAGTGCCCCCTTTTGATATGATAATGCCCGAGTGCCCCCTTTTGATGCGATAATGCCCGAGTGCCCCCTTTTGATGTGATAATGTCCGAGTGCCCCCTTATGATGCGGTAATGGCTCGAGTGCCCCCTTATGATACTATAATGGCCCGAGTGCCCCCTTATGATGCGGTAATGGCTCGAGTGCCCCCTTATGATACTATAATGGCCCGAGTGCCCTCTTATGATGTCATAATGGTCGGGTGCCTCCTTATGATGGGATAATGCCCGAGTGCCCCCTTATGATGGGATAATGCCCGAGTGCCCCCTTATGATGGGATAATGCCCGAGTGCCCCCTTATGATGGGATAATGCCCGAGTGCCCCCTTATGATGGGATAATGCCCGAGTGCCCCCTTTTGATGCGATAATGCCCGAGTGCCCCCTTTTGATGCGATAATGCCCGAGTGCCCCCTTTTGATGCGATAATGCCCGAGTGCCCCCTTTTGATGCGATAATGCCCGAGTGCCCCCTTATGATGCGATAATGTCCCGAGTGCCCCCTTATGATGCGGTAATGGCCCGAGTGCCCCCTTATGATACTATAATGGCCCGAGTGCCCTCTTATGATGTCATAATGGCCGGGTGCCTCCTTATGATGGGGTAATGCCTGAGTGCCCCCTTATGATGGGATAATGCCCGAGTGCCCCCTTATGATACTATAATGGCCCGAGTGCCCCCTTTTGATGTGATAATGTCCGAGTGCCCCCTTATGATGCGATAATGGCCCGAGTGCCCCCTTATGATGCGGTAATGGCTCAAGTGCCCCCCTTATGATACTATAATGGCCCGAGTGCCCCCTTATGATGCGATAATGGCCCGAGTGCCCCCTTATGATGCGGTAATGGCTCGAGTGCCCCCTTATGATACTATAATGGCCCGAGTGCCCTCTTATGATGTCATAATGGTCGGGTGCCTCCTTATGATGGGATAATGCCCGAGTGCCCCCTTATGATGGGATAATGCCCGAGTGCCCCCTTATGATGGGATAATGCCCGAGTGCCCCCTTATGATGGGATAATGCCCGAGTGCCCCCTTATGATGGGATAATGCCCGAGTGCCCCCTTATGATGGGATAATGCCCGAGTGCCCCCTTATGATGGGATAATGCCCGAGTGCCCCCTTATGATGGGATAATGCCCGAGTGCCCCCTTATGATGGGATAATGCCCGAGTGCCCCCTTATGATGGGATAATGCCCGAGTGCCCCCTTATGATGGGATAATGCCCGAGTGCCCCCTTATGATGGGATAATGCCCGAGTGCCCCCTTATGATGGGATAATGCCCGAGTGCCCCCTTATGATACTATAATGGCCCGAGTGCCCCCTTATGATGCGGTAATGGCTCGAGTGCCCCCTTATGATGGGATAATGCTCGAGTGCCCCCTTATGATGCGATAATGCAGAGTGCCCCCTTATGATGCGATAATCGCTCGAGTGCCCCCTTATGATGCGATAATGCAGAGTGCCCCCTTATGATGCGATAATCGCTCGAGTGCCCCCTTATGATGCGATAATGCAGAGTGCCCCCTTATGGTGCGATAATGCTCGAGTGCCCCCTTATGATGCGATAATGCAGAGTGCCCCCTTATGATGTGATAATGCTCGAGTGCCCCCTTATGATTTATAATTATAATTTAAATCAGACCACCTTTATTTATCTCAAATAATAAAATGTAAAAAATAAAACCGCATATTCTATATTGCTACGCATGTAATTGTTTTATTCCAAAGTGTGAATGCTGAAAAAAATCAGAATAGCAGAATATCAAAATATTTTTTTATTTACGTAATTAAAAAAGAAATGAAAAATAATCAAAAAGTCATCTAGAACCTAAAATGGTATCAATAAAAACTACAGCCGGCACAGGTAAACACAAGCCCAATGTCTGTGAATAAAAAAGTTATGGCTCTGATAATATGGGGAAGGTTTTATCATTTTTTTTTTATGTAGTAAAACATAAAGACCCTATAGAAATGTGGTATCACCAAAACCATAGTGTTATTTGTTCTGCACAGTGAAAGTGGTAAAGACAAAACCCAAAAGACAACTGCAAAATTGCATATTTTCTTGTTTGTTTTTTTTTTTTTTTACACTATTTTTATGTTACCTTTAGGGAACCCGAGTCATGAAAGGCAGTACGTCCGGCTGATGAGGTGGATGAAGGAGAGAGGGTTTCGGGACAAGCGACTGAGGACGGCACATTTTCCAGGTAAAAATTAAGAAGATAATAAACATAAGCCGACATATTGGAGTGGAGGTCCTTTGTGTGCCACTGATCTACCCCAAATGATGGCGGTGCCCAGAGAGCTACTTGCCACCCAATTAGTCACAGGGGGAGTTATATCAATTTCGATCAATTTTTAGGACTTTTTGAAGACAAGCTATTTATCTCGTATATTAGGACATATGGATGTCATAGTGTTGGCAGGTTTCCTATACGAGGCTGCCGTTCTTCAATTCCTTAGAAAAGCAAATGCCATGGCTACTAGTTTCCAACTCCTTTCTGAAAGGGGGTTGTCTCTGATCTGACCGCAAGCTTATATCACTTTGCGTATGCATCTCCTAGGTAGTGCATTGTGTCTCCATGGTTACAGACTACAAACAAACCCTGCGTAGTCTGATCCTCCTCTTCTTGCTGGCCTTCCTCTGCTTCTTCTCGGATTTCACTGTTCACACTTTCTAACTCCTGATTTTCCTTGTCTTCCAGATACGGGGAGAGGACTGATGAGCGCTCAGCGGCTGCAGGTCGGTGATAATTCTCTTACAGTAATAATATAGAGTTTTGAATTAAAGGGGTATTCCAGCCTAGATAAATATTAGATCAGTGTGGGTCCCACCACTAGGAATATCTCTAACCGCCAGAACCTTGTGTCCAACGTTCTCCCCTGTCGACAATCCCAGGAGGGATTGAATGAAGGTGTAGTCGCATGACCGGCTTAATTCAACCCTTCCTAGTCATGATCGATGAGAACATTGGAGACAAGTCCGCCATTCTGACGATCAGTGGGGAGCGTAGTAGTGGGACATATCTGACAGTTATCAGTGGATAGGGGATAATTTATGTAGACCGGAATATTTAACGGCTGTCCAGTTATGGGGACTTTATTTTTATATGGGCAAGAGATAAGGTTGATAAATAGCGGCACTCACCACTACTTTAGAATAACATTATTGGAATAACATGTGCAAGACATAGACCTAGGAGAACGAGCGGCCCTTGTTTCGCATAAAATGAGCTTCTTCCAGCTCATGCCTCATAGAGGAGAGAACCTCCTTTTTAACGAATCTCCAATAAACTAATCAGGTGCGCAAAACTTTACAAAAAAAAAAAAAATAAACAAACCATACATTCACAAGGAAACAATAACACATATCGAAAATACAGAATACCTATTCACATGATTATAATCAGTGCAAGAATGGACTAAGGCTACGTTCAGACTAGCGTTGTGCTAGTGTGCGTCGGGTTAGCGTCGGGCGACGCAGCGGCGACGCACGCGTCATGCGCCCCTATGTTTAACATGGGGGACGCATGCGTTTTTGTTTGTTGCGTTTTGCGACAAATGCGTCTTTTTTGCCGCAAGCGTCGGACCAAGAAAACGCAACAAGTTGCATTTTTCTTGCGTCCGATTTTCGGCAAAAAACGATGCACGCGTCGCAAAACGCAGCGTTTTTGCATGCGTTTTGCCGTGTTTTTGCGTGCGTTGCGTCGCCGACGCAGCGGCGCACAACGCTAGTCTGAACGTAGCCTTAGATCATGTCGTTCATTGAGTCCCAACCGACCCAGAGATTCTGTTTTCCGAATAAAATAAATAAATAGAGCCCTCGATTATATCTATCTGGACATCCATAAACTCGATAAAATTCGTTCCTATTCAGCTTGTGAACTTCATGTTCACCTGATTGTCATTAAGATAAACCACAAAATCCTAAAATAACTGTGGGGTGCCCTCCCATAGAATCAAAATGTAATCAATGAAATGTAAGTAGGTCTTTATATTAATGGCAAAAGGATTGGACACACTAAAAACCTTATCTATCTCAAACTGGCCAAGAAAAATATTAGCAAAACTTGGTACAACTGGCGTGCCCATCGCGGTGCCAGCTAGTGACTACCACCTTACTATACCATACTGGGATATAGGTCTCCATTCTGTCGGCAGCACGGAATATTGTCCACTAACTCCCGTTTCAGTCTGATCAAAGCAACCTGGGCTTCCATAACCCCTCAGCAGTGCCACAGGCTGATTGCCTCCATGCCACGCTGCATTGATGCAGTAATTGATACAAAATGAACCCCGACCAAGTATTGAGTGCATTTACTGAACATACATTTCAGTAGGATAACATTTCGGATTTTAAAATCATTTTTCAAGCTGGTGTTATAAAGTATTCTAATTTACTGAGATAATGACTTTTGGGTTTTCATTGGCTGAAAGCCATAATCATCAACATTAACAGAAACAAACACGAAATAGATCACTCTGTGTGTAATGTCTATATAATATAGGAGTTTCACTTTTTGTATCCAAGAACTGAAATAAATTATGTTTTTGATATTGTAACTTATTGAGAAACACCTGTGTGTGTGTGTGTGTGTGTGTGTGTATATACACACACACACACACACACACACACACACACACACACACACACACACATATATATATTTAAATGCATGTATTTGGGGCTTTAAAATCAGGTTTCTTTACTACTCTTTCGCCGTTTGGCTCTAATGAGCTTTGCACATTCGGCTTTGATGTGGATGATTAATCTGCTTGGAAACAGACAAGAAGAGTTAGAAACTTTCTCATTACGTCGTCAGAATGAGCTCACTGACATATTCTCAGTTAACCCTTTCTGCAGCCAGTAATAGACGCTCTAACTATGGAAGGCAAACGGTGCAGAATTTCTAATGATGCCTAATTGCAAAAATGATTTTTAGCCAAAATACCGTACATGCATATAAGAAAAAAAGACCTCAATGGTGTCCAACCCTATAACTTGTTGTAAACTGTTGCCTTACTTTTAGGAAAGTTACTTTAAAAGAAAAAATATGAAACCTAAGACTCCATTTCCTCTGTTTTCTGTTCTTAGCCGGGAGAGATAATTATTTCCCTACCAGAGTCTTGTCTGCTGACCACCGACACTGTCCTCTCCAGTTACCTTGGCAAGTATATCCGCGGGTGAGGATTTCATGACTCCATGTTGTTTTTGGTGCCTGTTCTGGGGACTGGACCGCTGATGTCCACCATCGACTTGGATGAGATGTGTCATCTTTCAGAGCTAATTGTTTTCCTTCCAAGGCGTCTACCGTTTTGTTTCTGCAGCGCCAATGCAGAACTATGTGTCTCCATAGTAACAATGAACAAACTAGTCTGACTCTGCTATCGTAATCCTTTCTGTTCATCCCCTTATTTTATCTGTACCGTAGAAAGAAGTAGAGGACAGATGGAAGAAACTGTGTCTTTGGGATCAGACTACATAGTTTCTGTTTGTAGTCTGTTACCATGGAGACACAAAAGCATTCATAGGAGCAAAAGACGCAAAACGAGGCACAGTTACATCAGTGTTTACGTCCAGCGAGCGCTATTGCTTCGTATAAAGCGTTTTTGTGTTTCTGGCTAGGTGGCGCCCCCCTGTGTCCCCGTTGCTGGCTCTGTGCACATTTTTGGTCCTGGAGAGGTACTTAGGAGCACAGTCCCCATGGCAGCCGTACTTGGATGTATTACCCAGAGCCTACGACTGTCCGGTGTACTGGGAGGCTGACACTGTGAATTTTTTGCCCGATCCTGTTAAACAGAAAGCCATGGAGCAGCGGCGCACCGTTCAGGAACTCTTCTCTTCAGCGCGGCCGTTCTTCCGGTCCCTGAATCCCTTGTTTCCTGACATCGTGGAGGAGATCCTGACCTATGAAGCCCTGCGGTGGGCCTGGTGCACGGTGAATACCAGGACGGTGTATAAGAAGCACGCCCAGAGAGAATGTTTTACTGCAGAGCCGGATGTGTACGCTCTGGCGCCATATTTAGATCTACTGAACCACAGTGCAGGGGTCCAGGTAACCCATAAATGACGACTGCTGTGTATAGGGGTGGTGTACGGACGAGGGCCGTGTTTGGGGGGTGTACTAAGTCATTTCAGCTTCTAACACCTTTCTGGATATTTTTGTCTTCACTTTGATCTTATTTTTCTGACTTTTTTTAATTTACTTTTTTTGTGAGGTGGAAGCAGCTTTCAATGAGAAGAGTCGGTGCTACGAGATAAGGACAATGGTCCAGTATAAGAAATTTCAGCAGGTGTTTATATGCTACGGACATCATGATAATCAGCGCCTCCTCCTGGAGTACGGCTTTACTGCAGCTAATAATCCTCATCAAAGTGTGTATGTGACAAAAGGTGAGAATAATGTCAGTGTAACTGCATCTATCTATCTATCTAT
Source organism: Ranitomeya imitator (assembly GCF_032444005.1). Taxonomy (NCBI): domain Eukaryota; kingdom Metazoa; phylum Chordata; class Amphibia; order Anura; family Dendrobatidae; genus Ranitomeya; species Ranitomeya imitator. Next base: position 37,439,806 of record NC_091284.1, read on the forward strand.
CTATCTATCTATCATCTATTATCTATTTCAACATTGAAAATTGGAATATACGAGAGTAGACGTTCAGCTCCTAAAACGATTTCTTTATTCTTCCAAAAATTTAAAACCTAGTGAACGGCAGACTCCTCTAGACATGTGTATGAGCACACCAGGCACTGGCGACCGAGAGACAGCTTTGACAAAGATCCACATTAGGATCGAAACGCGTTGCTCGGTCGCCAGTGCCTGGTGTGCTCATTCACATGTCTAGAGGAGTCTGCCTGTTGTGAATTCAGCTTTTGGGCTCCCTCCGGTGGTTGTAGAGGGTAATGCAGTTGTGCCTGGACTGCAGGATTGGACAGGTGTATCTACTAATTGCAAAACTGACTGGGGTATATAGCTTTGCAGTACTCTTTAGTCCCTGCCAGTTGTCCATTGTTTTTGGAGGATTCACTTCCCTGCTGGTCTCTCCTGTTTGCGGTGCTTTTCTTTAAAGATAAGTCCTGGTTTTGTTTTTGCTGTCCACCTGCTGTGGACCTTATAGTTCTGTGCATATTCATGTTTTTGTCTTGTCCAGCTTTGTCTGTGAAGGATTTTTTGCAGCCAAGCTGTGTCTCTGGAGATGCAGATATACCCCCCATGTCTTTAGTCAGATGTGGTGTTTCATATTTTCTGCGGTGGATATTTTCTAGTGTTTTAATACTGACCGCATAGTACTCTGTTCTATTCTTTCTTTTTAGCTAGAATGGCCTCCTATGCTAAATCCTGATTTCATATCTGCGTATGTTATTTCCCTCTCCTCTCGCAGTCAATATTTGTGAGGGCTATCTATCCTTTGGGGATTTTCTCTGAGGCAAGATAAGTTTCCTGTTTCTGTCTTTAGGGCAAGTTAGTTCTTAGGCTGTGTCGAGGGGTCTAGGGAGTGTTAGGTACCCCCCACGGCTACTTCTAGTTGCGCTGCTAGGTTCAGGGTTTGCGGTCAGTACAGGGACCACCTTCTCCAGAGTCCGTCTCATGCTGCTCCTAGGCCACCAGATCATAACATCTGCCGTTCACTATGTTTTAAATTTTTGGAAGAATAAAGAAATCGTTTAAGGAGCTGGAACGTCTACTCTCGTATATTGCTGAATAACGTCAGATCCTGACGGGAGTTCTGTGCACCTGGGGCAGTCGATGAGCTGGCTAGGGTGTTAAGCCCAAACTCTTTTTCTTATACATAGAAAATTGGAACAGCACTTTACCAATAGGCAGCACTCCATAGTTTAAAGGTGAAAAAAAATGTGGTTTTATTTCAAACCCACAGCATATGGGTTTGAAATAAAATCAAAATTTTTTTCACCTTTAAACTATGGAGTGCCAGCTGCATTTTTTCCTATATCTATCCATCTATTATCCATCTATTATCTATCTATCTATCTATCTATCTATCTATCTATCTATCTATCTATCTATCTATCTATCTATCTATCTATCTATCTATCTCTTTATCATTATTCTTTATATTGTAGATACAATTCTGCAGTTTGTGTCCATAAATGATAAACAATTACAGAAGAAGTGGTCACTGCTTAAAGAAAATGGCTTTTTAGAGTAAGTTCCTATTGTCCTCTTTTGTCATATGAAAGTTTCCTATTGCTGCAAAAGGTTGTTTCATGTTAAATTTACTTTTTTGATTTGTAATACTATTTTTTTTTTTTCATTAAAAAAAAAAAAAAAAAAATAACATTTTGAAATCTTGCCCACTACACTCATATTTCCTATTGTATACAGAAGATTTTTATGTCATTATCACCACAGATAGAATTACATTGACTGATAACACCTCTATATACAGTAGATAGCACAGGATCCACCATTCACAATAGGTGATGTCACAGCTCACCTCCTCCTCCTGTACAATGACTGATAGCACCTCTATATACAGTAGATAACACAGGATCCACCATTCACAATAGGTGATGTCACAGCTCACCTCCTCCTCCTGTACAATGACTGATAGCACCTCTATATACAGTAGATAACACAGGATCCACCATTCACAATAGGTGATGTCACAGCTCACCTCCTCCTCCTGTACAATGACTGATAATACGTCTATATACAGTAGATAACACAGGATCCACCATTCACAATAGGTGATATCACAGCTCACCTCCTCCTCCTGTACAATGACTGATAACACCTCTATATTCAGTAGATAGCACAGGATCCACCATTCACAATAGGTGATATCACAGCTCACCTCCTCCTCCTGTACAATGACTGATAACATCTCTATATACAGTAGATAACACAGGATCCACCATTCACAATAGGTGATATCACAGCTCACCTCCTCCTCCTGTACAATGACTGATAACATCTCTATATACAGTAGATAACACAGGATCCACCATTCACAATAGGTGATATCACAGCTCACCTCCTCCTCCTGTACAATGACTGATAACACCTCTATATACAGTAGATAACACAGGATCCACCATTCACAATAGGTGATGTCACAGCTCACCTCCTCCTCCTGTACAATGACTGATAACACCTCTATATACAGTAGATAACACAGGATCCACCATTCACAATAGGTGATGTCACAGCTCACCTCCTCCTCCTGTACAATGACTGATAACACCTCTATATTCAGTAGATAACACAGGATCCACCATTCACAATAGGTGATATTACAGCTCACCTCCTCCTCCTGTACAATGACTGATAACATCTCTATATACAGTAGATAGCACAGGATCCACCATTCACAATAGGTGATATCACAGCTCACCTCCTCCTCCTGTACAATGACTGATAGCACCTCTATATACAGTAGATAACACAGGATCCACCATTCACAATAGGTGATATCACAGCTTACCTCCTCCTCCTGTACAATGACTAATAACACCTCTATACAGTAGATAACACAGGATCCACCATTCACAATAGGTGATGTCACAGCTCACCTCCTCCTCCTGTACAATGACTGATAACACCTCTATATACAGTAGATAACACAGGATCCACCATTCACAATAGGTGATGTCACAGCTCACCTCCTCCTCCTGTACAATGACTGATAACACCTCTATATTCAGTAGATAACACAGGATCCACCATTCACAATAGGTGATGTCACAGCTCACCTCCTCCTCCTGTACAATGACTGATAACACCTCTATATACAGTAGATAACACAGGATCCACCATTCACAATAGATGATGTCACAGCTCACCTCCTCCTCCTCTTCACAATGAACCTTGCCTTGATTAGAGCAAGAAGCGTCTTACTCAGTCTATCGCTGCTATTATCCATGTGAAGAACAGGAAGAGGAGTCTGACCTTAGGCCCCGTGCCCAATGATGATATTTTTTTTTAATAGATCTGAAAAATTTAGCTAAAACATTCCTTTTGGTTGGGTAGCAGATCGCCCTTTCCCTCACACAGCTGTCTCTCGGCTGTGTTTTTTCGCATCTGCACTGTTTCATTAGGGGATTCCACTTTATCCGTATTCTGCCTGCACAATAGGTGCTGGAACATCCTTTTCCTAACTTCTCATAAGCCAATGGTTAGCTTGTCCAAAGCGGATAGCCTGCCACTCTAAGCATCCAACGACCTTTTATTTTTTTAATCTCCAGGAGGTATTTTGTGATGGAAGCAATTTCTTATTATCCGTTAGTGACTGCCATACTGTTGTCTGCTTCCAGGAATCTGACGTTTGGACGGGATGGTCCCTCATGGAGGCTGCTGACAGCGTGCCGGCTCCTGTGCCTCGGAGCTGATGAATTGTATGAAATGTGTTTTGTTTTCAACCATCAGTATGAATCCCCCTCCCTATCCGGCCTATGAGATGTCTGTGTGCTTTGTGAACGTTGTTCCAATGTCTCACTATCTGCTGCAGAACCTCTTTAAAACAAGACGAATGGCTGTTACTTCAACCAGTCAATGACTAACATAAAAATGTATCTTTTCTATTTTCAAAGAGGTTCTGCAGCAGCTTAAGTGCACTGTGAGGACAATAATTATTTGATATACTGACGATTTTGCAAGTTTTCCCACCTACACAGAATGGAGATTTCTGTAATTTTTATCGTAGGTACACTTCACCTGTGAGAGACAGAATCTAAAAATAAAACCAGAAAATCACTTTGTAGGATTGCATGCAATAAAATGCAATTTAATTATGTCAAAATAAGTATTTGATCACCTACCAACCTGCAAGAATTCTGGCTCTCACAGACCTGTTAGTTTCTCTCTAAGAAGCCTCCTACTCTGCACTTATTACCTGTATTAATTGCACCTGTCCACATAATCAATCACAGTCCAACCTCTCCACCATGGCCAAGAACAAAGAGCTGTGTAAGGATATTGGGGGCAGAATTGTAGTCCTGCCCAAGGCTGGGATACAGGACAATAGGCAAGCAGCTTGGTGAGAAGGCAACAACTGTTGGCACAATTATTAGAAAATGGAAGAAACACAAGATGACTGTCAGTCTGGGGCTCCATGGAGAATTTCGGCTCGTGAGGTAAGGATGATTCTGAGAAAGGTCAGGAATCAGCTCAGAACTACACAGGAGGACCTGGTCCATGGCCTGAAAAGAGCCGGGACCACAGTCTCAAACATTTCCGTTCGTAACACACTACGCCGTCATGGATTAAAATCCTGCAGGGCACTCAAGGTTCCCCTGCTCATGCCAGCACAGGTCCAGGCACGTTTGAAGTTCACTAATGACCATCTGGATGATCCAGAGGAGGCATCAGAGAAGGTCATGTGGTCGGATAAGACCAATATACAATTTTTGGTTATCAACTGCACTCGCCGTGTTTGGAGGAAAAAGGATGAGTACAACTCCAATAACACCATCCCAACCGTGAAGCATGGTGGGGGAAACATCATACATTGGGGGTGTTTATCTGCAAAGGGGACAGGACGACTGCACCGTATTGAAGGGAGGATGGATGGGGTCATGTATCGTGACACTTTGGCCAACAACTTCCTTCCCTCTCTAAGTGCATTGAAGATGGGTCGTGGTTGGGTCTTCCAGAATGACAGTGACCCAAAACACACAGCCAGGACAACTAAGGAGCTGCTCCGTAAGAAGCATCCCAAGGTCCTGGAGTGGCCTAGCCAGTCTCCAGACCTGAACCCAATAGAAAATCTTTGGAGGGAGCTGAAACTCAATGTTACCCAGTGACAGCCCCGAAAGATCTGGAGAAGATCTGTATGGAGGAAGGGGCCAAAATCCCTGCTGCAGTGTGTGCAACCCTGGTCAAGAACTACAGGAAACGTCTGACCTCTGTAATTACAAAGGTTTCTGGACCAAATATTAAGTTCTGTTGTATCAAATACTTATTTTATGTAATAAATGCAAATTAATAATGTAGAAATCCTACAATGTGACTTTCTGGTTTTTATTTGTAGATTCTGTCTCTCACAGGTGAAGTGTACCGACGATAAAAATGACAGACCTCTCCATTCTTTGTAGGTGGGAAAACTTGCAAAATCGTCAGTATATCAAATCCTTATTTTCCCCACTGTATATTGCAACAGCCGAAGTAATGCACCGTCTAATATTCACCCCGGCTATTGCAGAAGGTAACCTTTCATGAAGCTACTGCTCCTCAGCCACAAAGAAGTTCTGCAGCATCTATAGTGTGCAATATTGGGAGCTTCACGGTAACCACTTCAAGACTGATGATGACGAATATTTACATCATCGATCGTGTCCCTGCCTTTGACGCGGACTCCAGTACTGAGCCCGCACTTGAAGCTGTGATCTAGTGTTAAATCAGCTATCAAGTCCCTAAGGGGTCTGTTAAAAGCAGCAAAAAGTGTAAAATAAAAAAAAAAAAAAAAATTAAATAATAAAAAACACAAAAGTTGAAATCATCCCTCTTAAAAATAAAAAAATAAAAAAAAACAAAAACACATCTTTGGAATCGCTGCATTCTGAAATTCCCAACCTATGAAACTATAAAGTAAATTAATCCAATTAGTAAAGAGCGTAACGAGAATGACCTTTTTTTGGGTCACCACAACATTGCAATAAAATGCATTAAGTGGCGATCAAAACATCATATTGACCCCAAAATCGTATCAGTAAAAACTAAAGCTCAGGGCGCAAAAAAACAGTCAAATCCCAAAAAATGAAAACGCTACAGGTCTTCGAAAATGGCGACAAAATGGCGTTTTTTTTAAAGAAGTTTTGAAATCTTTTTTAATGACTTCTCTAAATTTTACCGTATAATGTACTGAAAAAAATTATTCAGAACTTTGTAATAGAAAATCTTTGTTTTTTCACTTTTTTTTTTTTACATTCTAAGCGTTTTTTTGTTTTTTTTTTATCCAATATCCAATGATGGAGACAAGTAGTAGCTGCCGGTACCCGCCATGGATGGGAACGAACGCCGCCCCTGAGCATAGTCATTAGACCTACCCCAAACTGGAAAGAGTTAAAGGATGAGGAAAATTGTATTTTTAGTTTGCATTTTTGGATAAAAATGATTTATGCAATAGTTTCATTACAAGATTCTACAGCCTCGATTTATCACAGCTTTCCTGCCAGAAAAGTGGCATAAAAGCTTTAAAAAGTTGCAAATTTGTTTGCACAAATGTTGCTTCTTTTTGCCATTTTCTCCTCTGAAATGGGTGGAGCTGGCGAGGAGTCGAGGGCGGGGCAGGGTGTGTCTAAAAGATGCGCTAAATTCATGAAGCAGTGTGTGCCTCTTAATTAATGTGCCGCCTTGATCTCTATCAATGTTGGCGTAGTCCCCGCAGCGTGCGCTACATCAGTCTTGATGAATCGGCCCTTCTGTGTTGCACAGAACATAGTTGACTGCAGAATGAGTTTCCTGGGACTCCATCAGTGAGCTAATTTTCACGGCAGAGTTTGTATCTTGATGTCACAGCTCACCTCATCCTCCTCCTGTACAATGACTGATATCACCTCTATATACAGTAGATAACACAGGATCCACCAATCACAATAGGTGATGTCACAGCTCAACTCCTCCTCTGTATAATGACTGATAACACCTCTATATACAGTAAATACAGGATCCACCATTCACAATAAGTGAGGTCACAGCTCCCCTCCTCCTCCTGTACAATGACTGATAACACCTCTATATACAGTAGATAACAGGATCCACCATTCACAATAGGTGATGTCACAGCTCACCTCCTCCTCCTGTACAATGACTGATAACACCTCTCTATATAGTAGATAACACAGGATCCACCATTCACAATAGGTGATGTCACAGCTCACCTCCTCCTCCTCCTGTACAATGACTGATAACACCTCTATATACAGTAGATAACACAGGATCCACCATTCACAATAGGTGATGGCACAGCTCACCTCCTCCTCCTCCTGTACAATGACTGATAACACCTCTATATACAGTAGGTAACAGGATCTACCATTCACAATAGGTGATGTCACAGCTCACCTCCTCCTCCTCCTGTACAATGAGTGATAACACCTCTATATACAGTAGATAACACAGGATCCACCATTCACAATAGGTGATATCACAGCTCACCTCCTCCTCCTGTACAATGACTGATAACACCTCTATATACAGTAGATAACACAGGATCCACCATTCACAATGGGTGATGTCACAGCTCACCTCCTCCTCCTGTACAATGACTGATAACACCTCTACATACAGTAGATAACACAGGATCCACCATTCACAATAGGTGATGTCACAGCTCACCTCCTCCTCCTGTACAATGACTGATAACTGATCATTGTTGCTAATGTGCGTGTGTTTCCTCAGGAAGCTTCAGTCTAAACAAAGTCCCTTTAAGTGCTGCCCGTGGCCGCCATCTTTGTACACCACATTGTTATGTTAGCTGTATACCGCAGTGGTACTATATGGCGGTATATAGTGATCGCTGGATGGCAGGATACGGGGAATTATGCGGTGATAATTGGATACGTCTGGCTGTGACTCCTCCCCTGTGTCCCCGGCTCGTCCGTTCTCTGCAGCCTGGCTGTGGGTGAGGTTCATTAGAGATTATTATTATTACTGGAACGTGTCACGTTTTCTGCAGAGAAAATACAAAACTAATGAAGTGAAAATAAATTCAGTCATTTTTTTCCCCCCGTGTCATTTTCTCCCCTCCATGTTTTGATTTCAGCACATGCTGGAAAAAAGTTCTGCTGGGAAGTTTTGTTTCCGAGTCCAATGATCGGACCTCCATGGAGCTGGTGAGGAAAATCTGCCTCCATTTACTAGAACAGACGTCCCGGGCTGTGGACGAGGTGAGTCCGGGAAATGTGGAAATAAAGCTACATGGGAGTGATAGGGGGTTTTTTTTTCTGCCAAATTAAAGGGATATTACACTTTTGAAAAATGTAATTTTTTTTTGACTTTTTAAGGATTTCTATGAGATTAACCCCTTAAAGGGATTGTCCCTTGTGAATGCTAGTGATTACCTTTACACAGGATATTGGGTAACTTGCTCATTGGTCGACGTCTGACCACTGGGACCTGCACCGATCGATAGATCGGGGAAGTTTTATTCCCAAACGTGCACTTTTATCCCCATTTAAGGCGTCATAGACAGGATGCCCGACCACCCTTACATTGGATCCCTACAGATCTGCCGGAAAAAGCTCTGCAGCCCCATAGGGAATAAAGAAAAATCACCCACCGATCAATAATAGATAGGAGATAACTCATTTTTTGCCAAATAGTCCCTTTAAGACCTAAACACATACTATGTACTTATTACTACATGGGTTAAGAGTAGCATAATGTAGAGGCAGAGACCCTGATTCCAGCTATGTGTCACTTACCAGGCTTGTAACCATAGTTTTGATAAAATCCCGGTTTTCTCTCCTGCATATCTAACAGTTCTCAAAATGCTGAGCTCTGCATAACCCCGCCCACAACTCTGATTGGACGCTTTCTGTGCATAGGCAGAAATCTGCCAATCAGTGGTGGAGGCGTGGTTTGACTAGGAGGCACAAGACAACTAGTCCTCTAGTGATAATTTCCTGCTGATAAAACACTTATTTTATGTACAAGTAGCCAAGTAAGTCACAGATCGCTGGAATCGGGGTCCAAACGCCCAGCAGAAGATTAAGTAAAATACCTGTGACTAAAAAGAGGAAAAAAAACACAATATTTTTTATGTGTAATACAATATATTTTATAACCGGTACCAAAAGAGAAAATAAAAATTTGGGAAAAACTTAATTGCCAGAACTTTTAAGGGGTTAAAAAAAATGGTTTACTTTATTTTTGTGCGATCAGTCTTACAGGTCTACCTTATTCAAGTGAATGCAGCTGAGCCGCAATACCAGACACGGCCTGAGGGCTAGAGCGGCGCTGTTTGCAGTATTCCCGGTTGCAGCAGTAATGTGTCGCTCTCACAACGTTTGTCTTTTCAGATCTCATCTCAGAAGAGCGAGAAGAGCGCAGATCCTCACCTTGTTTTAGTGGAAGCTTTAAGACGAGAGGAATCTGAGATTCTGACCTCATCGGCCGATGTCCTACAGAAAGAGGACGCGATATGAGGGAGTGACACCGCGGGAACAACCTGAAATTCCCGCCGCAGTCGTGGAGCGCTTGTGCTTACACACGGCCACCACTAGGGGAGCTAGCAAACAATTGGGTCATGGCGATAATGCGTCTATCCTTAATTAAAGGGCTTCTCCACTACTACACAAGCCCAGAGAGGCGTAAAAAAAAATCCCATACTCCCCTTCCAGACCAACGCTTGGCCCTAGGCGCTACATAATGTGTCCCCTCCCATTAGCATCCAGCAGGGGGCGTCATGTGACCACTTCAGCCAATCAGCGGCCACCATGTGATGCCTCCCGCTAGATATTGGTGCCAGGTGACCAGCCAGATACACAGATTATTTTGCCTTTTTTTTTTTCAAATTTACTGAAGACATTTGTGTGTTTGTATATTGTTTATATATTATGTTTTATCACTTTTATATATATATAAAAAAAATGATTTACTTAGAACCTTTGCATTTATAGTATTTTTTTTACCTTCCTTTTTTTCTACATTTTAACTTTTAGTCTCAAACTTCGGTTTTAGCATAATTATTTATTTTATCGCAAGTTTGATCTGTGTATAAGGCCTTTAGTCACACCGATACCGTGGGACAGGTGTGACCGCACCGTCATAATATACTTAACCCCTTCATGACCCAGCCTATTTTGACCTTAATGACCTGGCCGTTTTTTGCAATTCTGACCAGTGTCCCTTTATGAGGTAATAACTCAGGAACGCTTCAACGGATCCTAGCGGTTCTGAGACTGTTTTTTCGTGACATATTGGGCTTCATGTTAGTGGTAAATTTAGGTCAATAAATTCTGCGTTTATTTGTGATAAAAACGGAAATTTGGCGAAAATTTTGAAAATTTCGCAATTTTCACATTTTGAATTTTTATTCTGTTAAACCAGAGAGATATGTGACACAAAATAGTTAATAAATAACATTTCCCACATGTTTACTTTACATCAGCACAATTTTGGAAACAAAATTTTTTTTTGTTAGGAAGTTATAAGGGTTAAAATTTGACCAGCGATTTGTCATTTTTACAACAAAATTTACAAAACTATTTTTTTTAGGGACCACCTCACATTTGAAGTCAGTTTGAGGGGTCTATATGGCTGAAAATACCCAAAAGTGACACCATTCTAAAAACTGCACCCCTCAAGGTACTCAAAACCACATTCAAGAAGTTTATTAACCCTTCAGGTGCTTCACAGCAGCAGAAGCAACATGGAAGGAAAAAATGAACATTTAACTTTTTAGTCACAAAAATTATCTTTTAGCAACAATTTTTTTATTTTCCCAATAGTAAAAGGAGAAACTGAACCACAAAAGTTGTTGTCCAATTTGTCCTGAGTACGCTGATACCTCATATGTGGGGGTAAACCACTGTTTGGGCGCACGGCAGGGCTTGGAAGGGAAGGAGCACCATTTGACTTTTTGAATCAAAAATTGGCTCCACTCTTTAGCGGACACCATGTCACGTTTGGAGAGCCCCCATGTGCCTAAAAATTGGAGCTCCCCCACAAGTTACCCCATTTTGGAAACTAGACGCCCCAAGGAACTTATCTAGATGCATAGTGAGCACTTTGAACCCCCAGGTGCTTCACAAATTGATCCGTAAAAATGAAAAAGTACTTTTTTTTCACAAAAAAATTTTTTAGCCTCAATTTTTTCATTTTCACATGGGCAACAGGATAAAATGGATCCTAAAATGTGTTGGGCAATTTCTCCTGAGTACGTCGATACCTCACATGTGGGGGTAAACCACTGTTTGGGCACATGGTAAGGCTCGGAAGGGAAGGAGCGCCATTTGACTTTTTGAATGAAAAATTATTTCCATCGTTAGCGGACACCATGTCGCGTTTGGATAGCTCCTGTGTGCCTAAACATTGGCGCTCCCCCACAAGTGACCCCATTTTGGACACTAGACCCCCCAAGGAACTTATTTAGATGCCTAGTGAGCACTTTAAACCCTCAGGTGCTTCACAAATTGATCTGTAAAAATGAAAAAGTACTTTTTTTTCACAAAAAAATTCTTTTCGCCTCAATTTTTTCATTTTCACATGGGCAGTAGGATAAAATAGATCATAAAATTTGTTGGGCAATTTCTCCCGAGTACGCCGATACCTCATATGTGGGGGTAAACCACTGTTTGGGCACTCGGCAGGGCTCGGAAGGGAAGGCGTGCCATTTGACTTTTTGAATGGAAAATTAGCTCCAATTGTTAGCGGACACCATGTCGCGTTTGGAGAGCCCCTGTGTGCCTAAACATTGGAGCTCCCCCACAAGTGACCCCATTTTGGAAACTAGACCCCCCAAGGAACTTATCTAGATGCATATTGAGCACTTTAAACCCCCAGGTGCTTCACAGAAGTTTATAACGCAGAGCCATGAAAATAAAAAATAATTTTTCTTTCCTCAAAAATGATTTTTTAGCCTGGAATTTCCTATTTTGCCAAGGATAATAGGAGAAATTGGACCCCAAATATTGTTGTCCAGTTTGTCCTGAGTACGCTGATACCCCATATGTGGGGGTAAACCACTGTTTGGGCGCACGGCAGGGCTCGGAAGGGATGGCACGCCATTTGGCTTTTTAAATGGAAAATTAGCTCCAATCATTAGCGGACACCATGTCACGTTTGGAGAGCCCCTGTGTGCTTAAACATTGGAGATCCCCCAGAAATGACACCATTTTGGAAACTAGACCCCCAAAGGAACTAATCTAGATGTGTGATGAGGACTTTGAACCCCCAAGTGCTTCACAGAAGTTTATAACGCAGAGCCATGAAAATAAAAAAAAAAAAATATTTTCTCAAAAATGATCTTTTAGCCTGCAATTTTTTATTTTCCCAAGGGAAACAGGAGAAATTTGACCCCAACAGTTGTTGTCCAGTTTCTCCTGAGTACGCTGATACCCCATATGTGGGGGTAAATCACTGTTTGGGCACATGCCGGGGCTCGGAAGTGAAGTAGTGACGTTTTGAAATGCAGACTTTGATGGAATGCTCTGTGGGCGTCACGTTGCGTTTGCAGAGCCCCTGATGTGGCTTAACAGTAGAAACCCCCCACAAGTGACCCCATTTTGGAAACTAGACCCCGAAAGGAACTTATCTAGATGTGTGGTGAGCACTTTGAACCCCCAAGTGCTTCATAGAAGTTTATAATGCAGAGCCGTGAAAATAATAAATACGTTTTCTTTCCTCAAAAATAATTATTTAGCCCAGAATTTTTTAATTTTCTTAAGGGTAACAGGAGAAATTTGACCCCAATATTTGTTGTCCAGTTTCTCCTGAGTACGGTGATACCCCATATGTGGGGGTAAACTACTGTTTGGGCACATGCCGGGGCTTGGAATTGAAGTAGTGACGTTTTGAAATGCAGACTTTGATGGAATGCTCTGCGGGCGTCACGTTGCGTTTGCAGAGCCCCTGATGTGCCTAAACAGTAGAAACCCCCCACAAGTGACCCCATTTTGGAAACTAGACCCCAAAAGGAACTTATCTAGATGTGTGGTGAGCACTTTGAACCCCCAAGTGCTTCATAGAAGTTTATAATGCAGAGCCGTGAAAATAATAAATACGTTTTCTTTCCTCAAAAATAATTATTTAGCCCAGAATTTTTTATTTTCCCAAGGGTTACAGGAGAAATTGGACCCCAAAAGTTGTTGTCCAGTTTCTCCTGAGTACGCTGATACCCCATGATTGGGGGTAAACCACTGTTTGGGCACACGTCGGGGCTCAGAAGGGAAGTAGTGACTTTTGAAATGCAGACTTTGATGGAATGGTCTGCGGGTGTCACGTTGCGTTTGCAGAGCCCCTGGTGTGCCTAAACAGTAGAAACCCCCACAAGTGACCCCATTTTAGAAACTAGACCCCCCAAGGAACTTATCTAGATATGTGGTGAGCACTTTGAACCCCCAAGTGCTTCACAGACATTTACAACGCAGAGCCGTGAAAATAAAAAATCATTTTTCTTTCCTCAAAAATTATGTTTTAGCAAGCATTTTTTTAGATTCACAAGGGTATCAGGAGAAATTGGACCCCAGTAATTGTTGCGCAGTTTGTCCTGAGTATACTGGTACCCCATATGTGGGGGTAAACCACTGTTTGGGCACACGTCAGGGCTCGGAAGTGAGGGAGCACCATTTGACTTTTTGAATACGAGATTGGCTGGAATCAATGGTGGCGCCATGTTGCGTTTGGAGACCCCTGATGTGCCTAAACAGTGGTAACCCCTCAATTCTAACTCCAACACTAACCCCCCCACACCCCTAACCCTAATCCCAACTGTAGCCATAACCCTAATCACAACCCTAACCACAAACCTAATTCCAACCCTAACCCTAAGGCTATGTGCCCACGTTGCGGATTCGTGTGAGATATTTCTGCACCATTTTTGAAAAATCCGCGGGTAAAAGGCACTGCGTTTTACCTGCGGATTTTCCGCGGATTTCCAGTGTTTTTTGTGCGGATTTCACCTGCGGATTCCTATTGAGGAACAGGTGTAAAACGCTGCGGAATCCGCACAAAGAATTGACATGCTGCGGAAAATACAACGCAGCGTTCCCGCGCGGTATTTTCCGCACCATGGGCACAGCGGATTTGGCTTTCCATATGTTTACATGGTACTGTAAACCTGATGGAACACTGCTGCGAATCCGCAGCGGCCAATCCGCACCGTGTGCACATAGCCTAATTCTAAAGGTATGTGCACACGCTGCGGAAAACGCTGCGGATCCGCAGCAGTTTCCCATGAGTTTACAGTTCAATGTAAACCTACGGGAAACAAAAATCGCTGCACACATGCTGCGGAAAAACTGCACGGAAACGCAGCGGTTTACATTCCGCAGCATGTCACTTCTTTGTGCGGATTCCGCAGCGGTTTTACAACTGCTCCAATAGAAAATCGCAGTTGTAAAACCGCAGTGAAATGCGCAGAAAAACCGCGGTAAATCCGCCATAAATCCGCAGCGGTTTAGCACTGCGGATTTATCAAATCCGCAGCGGAAAAATCCGCAGAGGACCAGAATACGTGTGCACATACCGAAACCCTAACCCTAGCCCTAACCCTAACCCTAGCCCTAACCCTACCCCTAACCCTACCCCTAACCCTACCCCTAACCCTACCCCTAACCCTAACCCTACCCCTAACCCTACCCCTAACCCTACCCCTACCCCTAACCCTACCCCTAACCCTACCCCTAACCCTACCCCTATTCTAACATTAGTAGAAAAAAAAAATTTCTTTATTTTTTTATTGTCCCTACCTATGGGGGTGACAAAGGAGGGGGGGTCATTTATTATTTTTTTTATTTTGATCACTGAGATATAATCTATCTCAGTGATCAAAATGCACTTTGGAACGAATCTGCCGGCCGGCAGATTCGGCGGGCGCACTGCGCATGCGCCCGCCATTTTGGAAGATGGCGGCGCCCAGGGAGAAGACGGACGGGACCCCGGCTGGATCGGTAAGTATGATGGGGTGGGGGGGGACCACGGGGGGGGATCGGAGAACGGGGGGGGGGAATCGGAGCGCGGGAGGGGTGGAACGGAGCACGGGGGGCGTGGAACGGAGCACGGGGGGGCTGGAATGGAGCACGGGGGGGTGGAACGGAGCACCGGGGGGGGGGTGGATCGGAGTGCAGGGGGGGTGATTGGAGCACGGGGGGGTGATTGGAGCACGGGGGGAGCGGACAAGAGCACGGGGGGGAGCGGAGCACTGGACGGAGGGGAGCCGGTGCAGTGTACCGGCCAGATCGGGGGGCTGGGGGGGGCGATCGGTGGGGTGGGGTGGGGGCACACTAGTATTTCCAGCCATGGCCGATGATATTTCAGCATCGGCCATGGCTGGATTGTAATATTTCACCCGTTATAATAGGTGAAATATTACAAATCGCTCTGATTGGCAGTTTCACTTTCAACAGCCAATCAGAGCGATCGTAGCCACGGGGGGGTGAAGCCACCCCCCCTGGGCTAAACTACCACTCCCCCTGTCCCTGCAGATCGGGTGAAATGGGAGTTAACCCTTTCACCCGATCTGCAGGGACGCGATCTTTCCATGACGCCACATAGGCGTCATGGGTCGGAATGGCACCGACTTTCATGACGCCTACGTGGCGTCATGGGTCGGGAAGGGGTTAATTTAGCTTTTAAAACTTTTTGATATTTTGTTTTTCTATTTTTTTCTAATAATATTTATAATAGAAATACAGGAGGAGGAGGTGAGCTGTGACATCACCTATTGTGAATGGTGGATCCTGTGTTATCCACTGTATATAGAAGTGTTATCAGTCATTGTACATGAGGAGGAGGTGAGCTGTGACATCACCTATTGTGAATGGTGGATCCTGTGCTATCTACTGTATGTAGAGGTGTTATCAGTCATTGTACAGGAGGAGGAAGTGAGCTGTGATATCACCTATTGTGAATGATGGATCCTGTGTTATCTACTGAATATAGAGGTGTTATCGGTCATTGTACAGGAGGAGGAGGTGAGCTGTGACATCACCTATTGTGAATGGTGGATCCTGTGTTATCTACTGTTTATAGAGGTACTATCAGTGATTATACAAGAGGAGGAGGTGAGCTGTGATATCACCTATTGTGAATGGTGGATTCTGTGATATCTACTGTATCTATTGAACTCTCAGAAGAGTTTTTTTTAAGCAGTCTCATTATCCGCACAGACATACAGCATGAATCGAGTGCTAGGCTTACTGAGCGGTGTGAATTTTGCCAAATTTAGCATTTTTTAATGTACTTGTATGGAAAATTGGAAACAAAAATTACTAATTTTAAAATAGTGCATTTAATATAAAAACATAATTTAAACAATGTTCTGATTATATGTTCCTTTTAAGTAGTTCTGGGAATGGATGGCATAACTCTTCACTGGTCTTCTTATCTCTTGGCTCATCATTCTTCGTGGTGGCATTAGTCGAAGATCCACGTGTTAAGGTACCGTCACACTAAACGATATCGCTAGCGATCCGTGACGTTGCAGCGTCCTGGCTAGCGATATCGTCCAGTGTGACAGGCAGCAGCGATCAGGATCCTGCTGTGCCATCGTTGGTCGGAGCAGAAAGTCCAGAACTTTATTTCGTCGCTGGATCTCCCGCTGACATCGCTGAATCGGCGTGTGTGACACCGATCCAGCGATGTCTTCACTGGTAACCAGGGTAAACATCGGGTTACTAAGCGCAGGGCCGTGCTTAGTAACCCGATGTTTACCCTAGTTACCATCCTAAAAGTAAAAAAAACAAACGCTTCATACTTACGTTCCGCTGTCTGTCCCCGGCGCTCTGCTTTCCGGCCGCTGTGCTCACAGCCAGTACAGAGAAGCAGAGCGCCGGGGACAGACAGCGGTAGGTAAGTATGAAGCGTTTGTTTTTTTTACTTTTAGGATGGTAACCAGGGTAAACATCGGGTTACTAAGCGCGGCCCTGCGCTTAGTAACCCGATGTTTACCCTGGTTACCGGCATCGTTGGTCGCTGGAGAGCGGTCTGTGTGACAGCTCTCCAGCGACCAAACAGCGACGCTGCAGCGATCCGGATCGTTGTCGGTATCGCTGCAGCATCGCTTAGTGTGAAGGTACCTTTAGTATACCACCACCATGCCAATGATGCCTAGGTATACCTGTCCAAAGTCTGCCACCGTTCTAAACGCCTGTATCACCCAGAAGATCTCTGAGATTTGGCCCTGCTCCCATAACACATGGTGGGCCCACGTCTGTGACCACTGCACTCTCTCAGATAAAGCACCACATCGCATTCAATCAATCCAACAAAGCAAATGACCTTGACACGCCCCACAATGCCAGTCCTTCGCTCGTGGCACGGACCTGTAAAGCGGAGAATACATTTGCAGATTTGATCACCTTTTATGGTTTGCTACTTTTAAATTACTTTGGTTGTTGGGAGGAGGAGTGTGAGACGACTGTTATACCTCACTCCAGTGCTGGATTCACAGTCACACAGCTCAGTAGTATTGTCTATTGTCCGCCATGCAGCTGCTGCTACTGTCAGTGTGATACATAGAGGCAGGTGTCCCTCATGTCTGTGTGTGGGAGACATTATAGCAGCTTGTCTCCACCCAGCGACACAATAATCGCGGGTCACAGACGGTGACTGCAGCCGGCACGTCACATCAGCGCAGTTTATAGCTGAATGGACATCATTACACAATGGGGCCAACACAGGGGACATTTGTTACAGGATGGGAGCCAGGATGGAAGACACTACTACAGGTCTGAGGCCCAGTATGGGGACATTTTTACAGGACGGGAGACGTTATTGCAGGACGTAGACCATTATTACAGGATGGGAGGCATTAATGCAGAACGAATGGGCCAGGATGGACATTATTACAGGATGGGACTCAAGATGGGTGGATATTTATTATTGGAAAAAGCTTAGGATGGGGACATTATTACTGGAAAGGGCTCAGGATGGGGGACATTATTACAGGAAGGGGCCAGGATGGGGGACATTATTCCAGGAAGGGACCAGGATGGGGGACGTTATTACAGGAAGGGGCCAGGATGGGGGACGTTATTACAGGAAGGGACCAGGATGGGGGGGACGTTATTACAGGAAGGGACCAGGATGGGGGGATGCTATTACAGGAAGGGGTCAGGATGGGAGACGTTATTACAGGAAGGGGCAGGATGGGGGATGTTATTACAGGAAAGGGCCAGGATGGGGAACATTTTTACAGGATGGGGGACATTATTACAGGAAGGAGCCAGGATGGGGGACATTATTACAGGATGGAGCCAGGATGGGCGATGTTATTACAGGACGTAGACAATTTTTACAGGATGGGAGGCATTAATGCAGAACGAATGGGCCAGGATGGACATTATTACAGGATGGGACTCAAGATGGGGGGATATTTATTATTGAAAAAAGCTTAGGATGGGGACATTATTACTGGAAAGGGCTTAGGATGGTGAACATTATTACAGGAAGAGACCAGGATGGGGGGGACGTTATTACAGGAAGGGGCCAGGATGGGGGACGTTATTACAGAAAGGGGCCAGGGTGGGGGGACGCTATTACAGGGAGGGGCAAGGATGGGGGACGTTATTACAGGAAAGGGCCAGGATGGGGAATATTTTTACAGGAAGGGGCTAGGATGGGTGACATTATTACAGGAAGGAGCCAGGATGGGGGACATTATTACAGGAAGGGGCCAGGATGGGGGACGTTATTACAGGAAGGGCCCAGGATGGGGGATGTTATTACAGGAAGGGACCAGGATGGGGGACATTATTACAGGAAGGGACCAGGATGGGGGACGCTATTACAGGAAGGAGCCAGGATGGGGGATGTTATTACAGGAAGGGGCCAGGATGGGGGACGTTATTTCAGGAAAGAGCCAGGATGGGGAACATTTTTACAGGAAGGGGCCAGTATGGGGGACATTATTACAGGAAGGAGCCAGGATGGAGACATTATTACAGGAAGGGGCCAGGATGGGGGATGTTATTACAGGAATAGGCCTGGAAGGGACCAGGATGGGGACATTATTACAGGAAGGGACCAGGATGGGGGACGCTATTACAGGAAGGGGCCAGGATGGGGGACGTTATTACAGGAAGGGGTCAGGATGGAGGACGTTATTACAGGAAGGGGCCAGGATGGGGGACGTTATTACAGGAAGGGGCCAGGATGGGGGACGTTATTACAGGAAGGGGTCAGGATGGGGGATGTTATTACAGGAAGGGGCCAGGATGGGGGACGTTATTACAGGAAAGGGCTTAGAATGGGTGGATATTATTACATGAAGGAGCAATAATGAGGGACATTATTACTGGAAAAGGCTTAGGATGGGAACATTATTACAAGAAAGGGCCACAATGGGGGATATTATTAACAAAAGGGTCCCAGGATGGGATATATTATTACAGGGCTTGTACAGAAGACTAACATGTTGGTGGGTGCCCAGGTCCAAATTTTGGACCAGGGCCCAAATAACTGTAGTCCCTGTCTGTCCTAGAGACAATTTGTAACTAGTGATAGCGCCCGCAGAGGAAGAATTGGTGAAAACGCCGGCTACAAGTCATATAATGACCAGAAATCGTGTTATTCCTCATGTACACACACGACAGCTTATTCTGAAAGTCACCTGAAACTACAGGTTCTCTAAAAAAAAACAAACAAAAAAAACACATATATTAAAAGGAGCTTTGTGCCATAATATGCTAAAACCAGTCTAAAAATGTTTCCGCCAAGGGCTTATTTTTTTTTTTTTGGGTCCTTTTGTTGTAGTTTTTATTGTTACCATTATTTTGGGATACGTATGACTTTGATTTCTTTTTATTACTTTTTTTTGTCTGCCTTTTTGAAATTAGTTTGGTCCATTATGGACGTGGTGATGGCAAATATGTTCAGACTTTTTTGTGTGTGTCGTGAATGAGAGATGCAGATTTTATTTTATAGTTATTTATTTTGGTATTGTATTTTGCCTCCTATTGGAGCCTAAATTGCTCTATTGACATGGCAGGCAGGAGACCATCAGTAGGCAGGAACAGACTGTTCATACCCAGGATCCACCATAAAACGTAAAGGAATCTTATAATCGTCAGTTCTGTGGAGCGCACTGGGTCGTGTGCGCCACTGATCGATTTCCAGTTTGGACCGGCGGCATGGATACGTTACTGGCCCGAACGGAGCATTCTCCGTTACAAGCAGAAACCGCCTTCCCTCTGCAGCATTGCCAGTCAAAAAAAAAAAAGAGTGCTGCGTTTGTTGCCTAGGAGATTGACCACTGCTGAAAGACTTCACAGGTGAATGGTAACCTAGGCAATGAACAGTAAACAATCAGATTAAAAATCCTCTGTTATCGAGAACATAGAGGATTTTTATTAAATTACAGATAAATTGTAAATGTGTTTGTTTTCACAGACATTTTGCAATTGAACCATTTGATTCTCAAAAAAACCCTTTAAGGAGGGCCTGTCAAAAGCAGCCTTATTTTGTTCTTACTTTATTCCCGCTGCTCCCCTGAGTTTTCTCTTTTTTGTTTTTTGAAAATCCGACATACGGTTCCAGAGATATGGGCCTTTTTATCTAGTGCTTAAGACACGCCCCCGGAGAATACTGTAAGCCACGCCTTCTTTATAAGCGCCATAAAAGTTAGAAGTAAATAAAAAGGCCCATATCTCTGGAACCGTATGACGGATTTGAAAAAAATAAAAACTGAAATAATCAGGGGTGCCGTGGGAATAAAATAAGAGCAAAATCTGGCTACTTTTGTCCTAGTGACAGTTCCCCTTTAACACTTACTCACTACACAGAACATTATAACAGAGCTAATCGATTTGACCCTGAACTATTTGACATTGGGTTGTACTGCCTGTCATAACTTGGGAGGTTAATGAATTTAACTACGTCAGCAAAAGGGTTAAGCGGCCTGTAAAGAATTACACCTGCATTGCGCTCACTGTCCTGTAGGTGTCACTGTGAACTATTAGATCCCCCCCTCACTTGCCAAGCCATTGCTCAAGCTTGTAAGGACTGCGATTTATGAGAAGAGGAAATGGCTCACACTTTATAAAGTTTATAACAGACTTTCAAAGGCTTTTCATGATGTCAGATTGAAAATAAGCTGCACTGAATATTCCCGTACTTCACAGAAGGATTTGGCAGCTGTAAACCTTTAAACTTGGCAGGAACCAGTAGCTGAGCTGCAGTCTGCGGGGAGGTGAGAGGTCGCCAGTGCGAAATAATGGAGTCACAGGCAGCAGGAAGCTGGAACTAGAAATGTCCAAAAGTAGCGCCATCCTCAGCAGAGCCAGCTTTAAATCTACATGTTAACCCCTTCCCGTCCAGGCAATTTTTTTTTATTTATTTATTTTTTTTGTGCTTTTGATTTCTTTTCTCCCCTTCTTCCAAGAGTCCTAGCAATTTTTTTATCTATTTTTATTTTTCTTATATATATTTATATAAGGTATATTTACTTTGTTTTTTTATTTTTCTGTCGATGGAGATGAAGTAGTGATTGTTCTTTTTTCTTTTTTTGTAATGAGCTGATCTTTTTATTGATACCATTTTAGAGAACCATAGAATGTTAGAGTTGGAAGGGACCTCTAGTGTCATCGTGTCCAACCTCCTGCTCAAAGAAGGATTCACTAAACCATCTCCGACAGATGCCTGTCCAGCCTCTGTGTGAAGACTTCCATTGAAGGAGAACTCACCACCTCTCGTGGCAGCCTGTTCCACTCGTTGATCACCCTAAGGGCTTATACTCACTTGCGAGAAAAACGGATGGGAAAAAAATGAATGGGAAGGAGGGGAACGTAGCTACCTAGACTTGCGGTGCTGCGCCCCCCTGCTGGCATAACCTCATATGAACTCGAGCGTGGGAATTTTTCTGAATATTTTCTCACGCTAGCGTTCATATGAGTTTATACCAGCAGGGGGCGCAGCACCGCAAGTCTAGGTAGCTACGTTCCCCTCCTTCCCATTCATTCCCCAGTTTTTACAGGCAGGGGCGGCTGCATTAGCAGAGCTCCTGGCTGTAAAATTATTTAACCCCTTCAGATGGCTTTACTGCGTGGGACAAGACTGAACGACGGAAGGTATGGAATATTGTTGATTTTTTATTTTAACTTTGTTTCAGGTGACAAGGGTCTTCAATTGGATTGAGAGTATAATAAACTATTACAACACCCTGTGTCTATATTTCAATAAAATACTTTTTTCCTAATGTGTGTGTGTTTTATTAACCCTTTACTACTATTGGATTAATAATGGATAGGTGTCATAATTGACGCCTCTCCATTATTAATCTGGCTTAATGTCACCTTACAATAGCAAAGTGACATTAACCCTTCATTACCCCATATCCCACCGCTACACGGGAATGGGAAGAGAGTGGCCAAGTGCCAGAATAGGCGCATCTTCCAGATGTGCCTTTTCTGGGGTGGCTGGGGGCAGATGTTTTTAGCCGGGGGGGGGGGGGGGGCAATAACCGTGGACCCTCTCCAGGCTATTAATATCTGCCCTCAGTCACTGGCTTTACTACTCTGGCGGAGAAAATTGTGCGGGAGCCCACGCCAGTTTTTTCCGTAATTTAACCCTTTAATTTAACAGCTAGAGCGCCCAAATTTTACACAAAGACACTTCTTACATTACTAATGAGGAATATGTAATAAAATAAGGGATATGAAATGGTTTACTGTATGCAAACCATGTTTCTTACCCTGTCGGGTTTGATGAGATAGCAAAAGCCGGCAATTGAATTACCGGCTTTTCTGCTATGTAGCGCTGTATTAAATATAAATATATATATATAGGTGTCTCAGTAATATATATATATATATATATATATATATATATATATACCTATTCTATGTGTATATATCCTATCTTAAAAATATGGCATGACATAAAAAATGGCATGACAATCTCATGATTTACCTCCGTTTTTTTCGGTCCGTAAATCAGACCTTTTTTTTCTCTCAAGTGGAAAAGAGCCCTTACTGTCAAAACAGTTTTTCTAATATCTAATCTGTGTCTCCTTCCATTTAGTTTCATCCCATTGCTTCTAGTCTTGTGCAAATGAGAAGAAAGATGATCCTTCTACAATGTCACAGCCCTTGAGATATTTGTAGACAGCTATTAAGTCTCCTCGCAGTCTTATTTTTTGCAATCTAAACATTCCCAAATCCTGTAACTGTTCCTCGTAAGACATGGTTTGCAGACCGGTCACCATTCTGGTCGCTATTCTCTGAATTTGCTCCAGTTTGTTGATGTCTTTTTTTTAAATATGGTGCCCAAAACTGGACACTATTCCAGGTGAGGTCTGACCAAAGAGGAGTAGAGGAGGATAATTACTTTACATGATCTAGACTTTATGCTTCTGTTAATACATCCTAGAACTGTGTTTTGCTTTTTTCGCTGCTGCATCACACTGTTGACTCATGTGCAGTCTGTGATCTATTAGTATACTCAAGTCTTTTTCACACGTGCTGTTGCTTAGTTCTATTCCTCCCATTCTGTAGATGTAATTTTTGGTTTTCTTGCCCAGATGTAGAATCTTATATTTTTCCCTGCTAAACCCCATGCTCTTAAGGTACCTTCACACATAACGATATTGTTAACGATATCATTGCTATTTGTGACGTAGCAACGATATCGTTAACGAAATCGTTCTGTGTGACAGCGACCAACGATCAGGCCCCTGCTGGGAGATCGTTGGTCGCTGAATAAAGTCCAGAACTTTATTTCGTCGCTGGACTCCCTGGAGATATCGCTGAATCGGCGTGTGTGACACCGATCCAGCGATGTCTTCACTGGTAACCAGGGTAAACATCGGGTAACTAATCGCAGGGCCGCGCTTAGTAACCCGATGTTTACCCTGGTTACCATGCTAAAAGTAAAAAAAACAAACACTACATACTTACCTACAGCCGTCTGTCCTCCAGCGCTGTGTTCTGCACTCCTCCTGTACTGGCTGTGAGCCGGAAAGCAGAGCGGTGACGTCACCGCTCTGCTTTCCGGCTCACAGACAGTACAGGAGGAGAGCAGAGAAGCAGAGCGCAGCGCTGGAGGACAGACAGCGTTAGGTAAGTATGTAGTGTTTGTTTTTTTTACTTTTAGCATGGTAACCAGGGTAAACATCGGGTTACTAAGCGCGGCCCTGCGCTTAGTTACCCGATATTTACCCTGGTTACCGGCATCGTTGGTCGCTGGAGAGCGGTCTGTGTGACAGCTCTCCAGCGACCAAACAGCGACGCTGCAGCGATCCGGATCGTTGTCGGTATCGCTGCAGCGTCGCTTAATGTGAAGGGGCCTTTAGTTGTTGCCCATTGTTCAAGCTTATCTAGATCCTATTGAATCCTTTCCCTGCCTTCTCTATCCCTCCTAGCTCAGCATCATCTGCAAATTTAATTAGTTTACCTTCTGTTCCTTAATCTTGATCATTTATAAAAATGTTGAACACTGGGGCCAGGACAGAGCCCTGTGGTACTCCACTTCAAACACTTTTCCAATTGGATGTGCAACCAATTTTTTTTTATTGCATTTTTGGCACGTGTCCGGTGATTGAAAAATGGCAGTTCTGTCATTGACTTTTTTTTTTATTTATTCATGACATTTTTTGCATGGATTAATTAGTTTCATGGCTTGGCTTTTATGGACACTGTAATGCCAAGCTTTTTTTGGTTCAAACGTTTATTTATTTTTTAAAATATTTTTAAAAGCTTTTTTTTTTTTTAATTGTCGTATTTTTGCCCCTGCCCTGGAGCTCTGGAACTGGACTCTGGAACCTGCGGTCACTTGTGATATGTTCTGCGATGCTTCATTATGGCAGTATATAGTAGAAATATTAGTTTCCTACAGGGAGTACAAAGATGGCGGCGACCTTCAGCAGGCACCCGGCTGCCATGGCATACTTTGGGCACCCCACAACTGCATCGCGCGGGGTGATTGGTGCCAAAATTGTCATTACTTGCAAAGACTGACAGCGGCATTTAATTAGTTAAATCTTAGGGTACCGTCACACATAACGATATCGTTAACGATATAGTTGCTTTTTGTGATGTAGCAACAATATCGTTAACTAAATCGTTATGTGTGACAGCGACCAACGATCAGGCCCTGCTGGGAGATCGTTGGTCGCTGGGGAAAGTCCAGCACTTTATTTCGTCGCTGGCTCTCCCACTGACATGGCTGAATCCGCGTGTGTGACACCGATTCAGCGATGTCGTCACTGGTAACCAGGGTAAATATCGGGTTACTAAGCGCAGGGCCGCGCTTAGTAACCCGATATTTACCCTGGTTACCGTTGTAAATGTAAAAAAACAAACACTACATACTTACATTCCCGGTGTCTGTCACGTCCCCCGCCGTCAGCTTCCCGCACTGACTGGTGAGCGCCGGCCAGCCGTAAAGCAGAGCACAGCGGTGACGTCACCGCTGTACTTTACGGCCGGCGCTCACAATCAGTGTGGGAAGCTGACAGCGAGGGACGTGACAGACACCGGGAATGTAAGTATGTAGTGTTTGTTTTTTTTACATTTACAACGGTAACCAGGGTAAACATCGGGTTACTAAGCGCGGCCCTGCGCTTAGTAACCCGATGTTTACCCTGGTTACCGGGGACTTCGGCATCGTTGGTCGCTGGAGAGCTGTCTGTGTGACAGCTCTCCAGAGACCAAACAGCGACGCTGCAGCAATCGACATCATTGTCGGTATCGCTGCAGCGTCGCTTAGTGTGACGGTAACCTTAGTGATCAGAGCTAGCTCGGGTTGCTGCTGTTACTGTCGGGCGCTGGCTGAATAATGCATAATTGAGCCCATGAAAGTTGCCTTTTGTCAGCACAGTATTGTTGCTTGCTTCCTTCTGGAGGGGAGCCCCTTTTACCAGGAAGCAAACTTTTTTTTTTTTTTCCAACAAAGTTTTTACTTCTGCTGAGTTTTTCTTTAAATATCATTTTTAACACATTATTTTGCAATATTGCGTTTTCACATGGAATCCGCATCAAGACATCACGTCACCACTTTATTTTTGGTGCCGAAATTTACAGAACTAAAAATACTTTGGAAAAAATAAGGATCTAAGCGGTAAGGTTTCTCCTTGTGGAGAGTGACAAGTCAAGCCTGGCATGTCAGAGCGAGGAGACTTATAAGTCCCAAGCCTAACTATGCTCCAAAAATGTCCAGTCTCTAAGTCTTGTGTATACACCATGTGTTCTCCTCTGGGCCCGGCAGCTATGAATACTTCAATTGAAGGGGTTTTCCTACCCATAAAAAAAAAATGGATTATTTAGAGAATAGATGTGATCACCGGGATTTTTATAAATGATAGGAATTGGGGTCTCGTGCATCTTTAGTGCACACGGTAATGGAGCAGCGGTGGAGCTTCGCATGCAGAGACGATTGCAGTGACAGCGGAGGTCTATGCATGATTTTGGGCTTGGGATTCTGTGTGTAATTACAACATGCAACCATTGAGTGTCGCTATTGCACTACGCGAGAAGTAATTTGGACCCGGACTCCTGATCTGAGTGATGGCTCATGCTACATGCACAGATCCGGTACAGCACCTTAGTGCGCTCCTACAGATGCGGTGTATGGAGATACTGACTGGTGGCGCAGAGGGCCCTAAGGTCAGCGCTGTCCGCTAATAGGAGCCACCGGGGTAACAAGTCCGTCCGTGACATTTCTTCTCCCCTAAATCTTCCCCAATCACCTGTGAATGATATTATTGAGAAGGGGAAGGAAGCGCAGCAACTCAGCCACGTAGTGGAGACCTTGTAAAATTACAGAGCGGGGGGCCGAGTGCTGAGGAGCAGAGGGCTAAAAAGTCACCACCGCTCTTCTGACCCCACAATTGCTGAGTCCAGACCTCCTCTGGTATAACATCAGCACAAACACTGCGTCCTTGCCAGAAGCAGCTGCATGCAGCCGTACATCACCAAGCACAATGCCGAGCGTCGGATGGAGTCGTGTAAGGCCTTCACCACTGGAGACATGTTCTGTGCAGTGATGGATCACACTTCTCTGATGGAGGAGTCTGGGTTAGATGATTCCAGGAGGACGTTACCCCCTGACTGCATTGTGCCCGCTGTACAGATGGTGGAGAAGGATAACGCTATGGACTTGTTATCATGGGTCAACCTCTAGTTCCAGTGAAGGAAAATTTTAATACTTCAGCACAAGACGTTGTGGATAACTGTAGCTTACAGCTTTGCGGGAACAGTTTGGGGAAGACCCTTCTCTGTTCCTCATGACTGTGCCCAGCGCGCAAGCTTCACACAGACATGGTTGGGGGAGTTTAGTTTAAGAACATGGCAGAGCCCGGACCTCCAACCCATCCAGCAACTAGACTGGAGACTGTGACCCCGTCCTCTCCCCAACATCAGGGTCTGACCTCACAAATGATCTTCTGGATAAAGGGGCAAAAAATCCCACAGACCCCTCCAAAATCTTGTAGAAATCCTTCCCAGCAGAGTAGGAGTCAACTCTATATTAATGTCTATGGGATGTCTTAAAAGCTCCTGTAGGTGAATGTAGAGGGGGCACAATCCCTTAATCCATATAGGACCCCTAATTGAATCAGAGGGAGCAGATCACATTTTTTTAACGGAATCTAGAAGGAAAAAAACCTTCCGGATTCTTTGTTCACACCGGCCAGTTAATGCTCAGTGTAAACAGGGCGAGAAGTACAAAGTCTATAAAGAACATAGTTTCCATTTTCTGACAACAAACAAAAGGGAATTAGGCCCGAATTTTTTTTTAACATAACCCAACAGAATTTTTTTAACATAACCCAACAAGCGGGGAAATCTGACGCTGTGTGGCAAAACATGCCTATTCCTGGCACAAAAAAAGCCGACTGATTGGTTGTGTAAACATAGGGCCCAATTTAATATTGCATTGGTACCATTTTTGTCTAATTTTTGCTGATCTGCGCCAAATTCTTTTAATTTCCACCTTTTAAAGTCTTTTTTTTGTGTTCAGCTTTGTATTAAACTCTCGTTTTTTTTCCAGATGTTTTAGACCGATTCATCAATTTCAGATTTTTTTTTTTTAAATCTACAAAATTTTTGTGCAAATGTTCTCCAGCCCCTCCCATGCGGAACATTCGTGTTTTTTTTTCTTTGCTTTAAAAACGTGCAAAAAAACATTAATGTAAAAAATAAAGAGCGTTTTTAATTTTGTGCAATGTTCCTGAGCTGCCTGCACCATTTTGATAAATTTGGCGCAAAATCATTAGCAAAGACTATAAGACAAAAAAAAAGGAAGAATGTCTTTAAAAAAAATCAGAACTGATAAATCAGCCCATAATTTTTGGGGTCTAGTTATTTTGCTAGGACTGTTGGCATGATGCCAGGACGGTCGCCAAGCATTGCGTGTGTTCACATCATGTCTGGATTAACAGCTTGAAGGACTGTCCAGGATCTTGTTTTCATACACCTTTAAAGTCTGAACAAATACAGCTCCTGGGACTGATGTCTCAACTAACAGAGGAGATGTATTGATAGCACACCTACCTCTGCGAGCTTAGGAAAAGTACTGTGACATCATAGAAATAAATTTCCTACAATTTCAGTCCTCCACTGTGTAGCTGAGAAGATTTATTCTCCTGTCATAGCACTTCTCCTATAGCTCACTGTTCCTCTGTCAGTTAAGACACAGGTCACGGGAGCTGTGTTTCTTTAGACTGCAGCCCGTCCTGACCCATGACTAGGATAGGCTGCCGTTTGAATTACGTAATGGGGGACATTTCTTTATATTCTTGGAGAACCACTTTAAAGGGTTGTCCAGTTTAAATAGGAAAAGTGCCCTATGACTCCTGCACGAGTGCCATTCCATCAACGTCTGTGCTGCTGATCCCGGTGACAGATGCAGTCAATCAGTGGCTACTGATCGTCTGTTTCAGAAAAGTAGTCGACCACTCTGATGGAACATTGATGAGCTATAACTGGTCAGCGACCAAGACTCCCCTCCTGCAGTGTCGCCTTTGCACTGATGTTGCCGCTGCTGTTTCATGGTAGGTGAAGTGACATTGTTGTGTCATGTGACCGCTGCGGACAGTCAGCGGGCCCTTGATTGGACGTCCACTCTGATGGAGCATTGATGAGCTTCAGCTGGTTAGTGACCACAACTCGCTTCCTGCAGCGATGTCGGCGCTGCCATTCCATGTTGGCTGACATGACATCCTTGTATCACAAGACCGCTGCGGACAACCAGCGGATGATCGGATGCAGCCTTTACTATTGAAGAGAGGGCGTCCACTTTGGGATATTGATGAGCTGTAGCTGATCAATGTCACGTTACTCACAAGGAGCAACAGCACCGACGTCGCAGCAACATTGCTGCTGCGGGAAGCGAGTACATCTTGTTTTTATTTTCTACGAGCCACCGATTAAGCAGGGGTTGTCCTCTACTTTTAAGCCGTAACCACAAGTTTCAGAAGTAGCAGTAGCAAGCAGGCCTGAAGGCACATCTGCCACCAAAGGACATCTGCCACCAATTATAAATGACGCGGGTAGGTTGAGGGGTCCGTTACAGATTTTGCGTCATTGAGGCCCCAGAAGCTTTTTTCCCACTTAGGTTTGAACTCTTCCATGGCGGTCAATATATGTCAGGGAGGATCTAATATAAACATAAACCTCTTAGTAACCGTAATGTACTGTACCTCACACGTCAGAAAACATATCCATATTACAATAGCGGTGTCTTAATGGATGCCTGGAGGTGACAGGGCTAATTCCCGTGAGTGATACTACACACTGGGATACGATGGGTGGTCCACCTTAGACAAGGAAAAAAAGAGTTTACGCGGTAAATAAATCACACTCGGCCTAGCAGCGATGAAACATGTTAGGACGGAGCGCTCGCCATACAGCTGTATATACACAGTAAGTGTGAGGAAGGCAGAAGTCGATTACAAGCAGATGTAATGAGGTGACAGCACCCTGATCCACAGGTGGAAGATCCCCTGAGGTCCTGCCGAGGACCAGGACTGATGAGGTGCGGGGATGAGGGCTGTCATGAGGACGACCAGGAAAACAATGAAAATATGAGGTGACCTCAGTTTAGAGGGGGGAGGCGAGAAAAAAAAATTCCTTTGATAAAAATCTAAGAGAAAAGTGTAAAGTTTAAGACCACCGGTCCAGATTAAGTATGTGTTGGGTTTTTGAATTCAAGCGTTGACCTATAAATCTGAGGAGGAAAAACACTAAGCTCTACATTTTACCATGCGGTGCACATACTTCTCATTCGGAGATAGGAGAAGTACAAATCTGAAAACGGATTTTTTTTTTTTAATGACTTTTAATGACTTTCTTCTAGGCCGAGACATGGTCACTTGAAATTAGAGGTCAGAAGCCTGAGGCTGCACTACTGAGACGTTCTGAGGTCAACATGTCCTCTTCTGATTGGGTGCAGTGTAGCAATGGATGCAAGTCATCAAATATGACATCTGCAGGGGCATGTAAAAGTTTGGGCACCCCTTATCAAAATTACTGTTACTGTGAGCAGTTAAAGGGAACTTGTCAGGTCCCCTGTGCCCTCCACCCCATCAGCATTCACCTATGGATGATTAAACTCCCCACCTAACCAGCCCTGTATACCGTAATTCAGTTACATAAATGCTTTAAAAACATCTATAATGTCCCTGTTTCCTAAGCTAATGAGGGCTTTGACCAGTCAGTGGGGCGTTAGTTGCCCCAGACTAGTCGGCCCTCTTTGCATGTTATCATGCCCCTGTGAATAACTGTGAATAATAGGTATTGTGGTTGACTATTATGAAGGCTCTGTTATTGATGCACTGCTTTAGTATGGCTCTGTTATATGGGCCTGTGGCTGACTCTTACGGCATTACTGTGGTCATCTGTTATTGAAGGCCCTGTTATTGATGTACTGTTGTCAGCTAGCATCGGTATATGACACTGTGACTAATTTTATGGAAGCTCTGTGGATGACTCTGGAGGTACTGCAGTGGACTCTTATTGAAGGCCCTGTTATTGATGTATTGCTGTAGGACGCCTATGTTATATTGTACTGTGGATGATTCTGATGGAGGTACTGTGGATGACTCTGATGGAGGTGCTGTGGATGACTGATGGAGGTACTTGTGGCTGACTCTGATGGAGGTACTGTGGATGACTTATGGAGGTACTGTGGATGACTCTGATGGAGGTACTGTGGATGACTCTGATGGAGGAACTGTGGATGACTTATGGAGGTACTGTGGATGACTCTGATGGAGGAACTGTGGATGACTGATAGAGGTAATGTGGCTGACTCTGATGGAGGTACTGTGGATGACTCTGATGGAGGTACTGTGGCTGACTCTGATGGAGGTACTGTGGATGACTCTGATGGAGGTGCTGTGGATGACTGATGGAGGTACTTGTGGCTGACTCTGATGGAGGTACTGTGGATGATTCTGATGGAGGAACTGTGGATGACTCTGATGGAGGTACTGTGGATGATTCTGATGGAGGTACTGTGGATGATTCTGATGGAGGTGCTGTGGATGATTCTGATGGAGGTGCTGTGGATGACTGATGGAGGTACTTGTGGCTGACTCTGATGGAGGTACTGTGGATGACTCTGATGGAGGAACTGTGGATGACTTATGGAGGTACTGTGGATGACTCTGATGGAGGTACTGTGGATGACTCTGATGGAGGAACTGTGGATGACTTATGGAGGTACTGTGGATGACTCTGATGGAGGTACTGTGGATGACTCTGATGGAGGAACTGTGGATGACTTATGGAGGTACTGTGGATGACTCTGATGGAGGGACTGTGGATGACTCTGATGGAGGAACTGTGGATGACTTATGGAGGTACTGTGGATGACTCTGATGGAGGTACTGTGGATGACTCTGATGGAGGTACTGTGGATGACTGATGGAGGAACTGTGGATGACTTATGGAGGTACTGTGGATGACTCTGATGGAGGAACTGTGGATGACTGATAGAGGTAATGTGGCTGACTCTGATGGAGGTACTGTGGATGACTCTGATGGAGGTACTGTGGCTGACTCTGATGGAGGTACTGTGGATGACTCTGATGGAGGTACTGTGGATGACTCTGATGGAGGTACTGTGGATGACTGTGATGGACGTACTGTGGATGACTCTGATGGAGGAACTGTGGATGACTCTGATTGAGGTACTGTGGATGACTCTGATGGAGGTACTGTGGATGACTCTGATGGAGGTACCGTGGATGACTCTGATGGAGGTACTGTGGATGACTCTGATGGAGGTACTGTGGATGACTCTGATGGAGGTACTGTGGATGACTCTGATGGAGGTACCGTGGATGACTCTGATGGAGGTACTGTGGATGACTCTTATGGAGGTACTGTGGGTGACTGATGGAGGTACTGTGGATTATTCTGATGGCGATACTGTGGATGATTCTGATGGTGATACTGTGGATGACTGATGGAAGTACTGTGGATGATGCTGATGGAGGAACTGTGGATGACTCCGATGGAGATACTGTGGATGATTCTGGTGGAGGTAGTGTGGATGACTGATGGCAGTTCTGTGGATGACTCTGATGGAGGTACTGTGGATGATTCGGATAGAAGTACGGATGACTCTGATGACGGTACTCTGGATGACTCTGATGGCTAGAGTTTGGGCATGGGTTAGAATGATTCCTAGGGATAAGGCTACAATAAGTGTTAGGGATAGAGTTAGGACTAGGGTTATGGCTACAGTAAGTGTTAGAGATAGAGTCAGGGCTAGGGTTAGAGCCTTGAGTTAGGGCTAGGGTTGAAGCTAGATTTAGGGATTGAATTAGGGCTAGAGTTAGGGCTAAGGTTAGAGCTTTGGGTAATAAAATAGTTACTTAAACAATTTAGTGAAAGTATATTATAACAATCTATAACTTTTTATCTTTTTTTACATTTTGTCATGTTACCAAAAGGCAAACCATAATGAAATCACTACTTTCTCTTACTGCGGTTTAGGACAATGTTAGGATTCGTACAGCCCCGTCCTGCTCAGGGGCACTAGGAAGCTGACCCCTTAATTCGTGGTTTATAAAAATGGCTGCCAGGTCACATATCATTCTAATCTGATTCTCACCCTGTGGTCTATAATAACATCAGCGGCCTCATCTCCAAGTGGATCCAAAAAAACAAATAACCCATAAACCAAATTACAGATGAGGAAGGAATGTGCAAGCCACCATTGGGACCGGACACAAGTTAACCCCTTGCTACCATTAGAAGATCCAGTTATGATCATTTTCTAAGAAAGAAACATATTTCCAATTACCAGCTTCAGAGAATTGTTAAAGATTTTATATTGTGGAATTTTTCTGAATAAGTTTTGCTCTAATTGAAGAAGTTTTGTGTTATGTTTGTGCTGTTTGTATATGGAACGTTCGCCAGGGCCATGGGGTACTCGGTACCGGGTCCGGTACTTAAAGGGGATGTTACGGTTGCGGCGACCCGGTCTGTGGCCCTGGGCACCCAAGTAAAAGGAAATGGCCTTAAAGGGGATTTGAATAAAGTTTGTGTTTGTGACGCCACCTGTGGTTCTCGGTCAGAGGTGACCAGCGCTGCTTAATGGGGTCCTCTGGGGTGATGTTATGGCAGCTAAGATGGTATAACTGCCCACAAGTGAAGTGTCTTCCCAGGGCTCCCGGTGTATGGATAAAGATGGTGGGTGGTGTAGCAAGAAACAGAGGACACAGGTGTGCAGTCTCTTTACCTGGTTTACTGATGAATTCAGGCAGCCCCAGTCCAGGGCACCAGATCACAGGGCAGGCAGGGTCCGGCCGGCTTGGAAGCGAGTTGGGAGTCCCCTTTACCAGGTGGAGTTAGAAGCCTTCCCTCTAGTGCTTTGATGTAGTTCCTTACTGCCTTAGGCCTCTCACAAGGTCCTCACAGTTCTCTCTGTGCTCCTTGTAGGTAGGACACTAACCCGTATGACAGGTGGCTCGAGCCTTTTTACAGGATTGCTATCATGACCCGGGCTGTATGCGCCACGGTGTCTCCAGGTGTCAGGGCGGGCAGGTTACTTGTAATCAGCTGTCCTGCCGGTTTCTGCTGTGAGCTGTGTAGTTCCTCACAACCTCGGTCTTCCGGCTACCAGTGTCTGCACTCTGAAGGGAGGTGGCCCAGTCGCAGCTATTCTCCCCAGTTCTCAGTCTCCTGCACTTCACTTCTCCTACATGCTCTCTGCAATCCGTTTGGCTTTCTCTTCCTCTCTTTCTAGGAGCTGCAGCACTTCTCGTGGCTGCACGGCCCCTCTGCTCCCTTCTCCTCTGTCTCTCTGACAGGAACTCACTTACTTTCCCTCCAGACCAGAATATATATAGGGGAGCCACCCACAAGCTGGATCAGAGCTCCCCCTTCTGGCCTGGAGTGTGAACATGCTGCATGCTTGTATTTACCTGATAGAGAAGATCGTTCCTCGCTTCCAAGCGTGACATCACTCTCCCCGTGAGGAAAGCAATGCCACTGTGACAACCAGGAACCTGGGGTGTCACATATACATACGTCTGGTCTGTATGTATGTGCTCTGTGTATACATGTGTCTGTATGTATGTGCTGAGTGTATAAATAAGTCTGGTCTGTATGTATGTGTTCTGTATATACATGTCTCTGTATGTATGTGCTCTGTGTATACATGTGTCTGTATGTATGTGCTCTGTGTATACATGTGTCTGTATGTATGTGCTCTGTGTATACATATGTCTGGTCTGTATGTATGTGTTATGTATATACATGTCTCTGTATGTATGTGCTGTGTATACATGTATCTGTATGTATGTGCTCTGTGTATACATGTGTCTGTATGTATGTGCTCTGTGTATACATATGTCTGGTCTGTATGTATGTGTTCTGTATATACATGTCTCTGTATGTATGTGCTCTGTGTATACATGTCTCTATGTATGTTCTGTGTGTATACATATGTCTGGTCTGTATGTATGTGTTCTGTGTATACATGTTTCTGTATGTATGTACTCTGCATATACATGTATTTGTATGTATGTGCTGTGTGTATACATAAGTCTGGTCTGTATGTATGTGTTCTGTATATACATGTCTCTGTATGTATGTGCTCTGTGTATACATGTCTCCATGTATGTTCTGTGTGTATACATATGTCTGGTCTGTATGTATGTGCTGTGTATACATATGTCTGTATGTATGTGTTCTGTATTTACATGTATCTGTATGTATGTGCTCTGTGTATACATATGTCTGGTCTGTATGTATGTGTTCTGTATATACATGTCTCTGTATGTATGTGCTCTGTGTATACATGTCTCTATGTATGTGCTCTGTGTATACATGTATTTGTATGTATGTGCTGTGTGTATACATAAGTCTGGTCTGTATGTATGTGTTCTGTATATACATGTCTCTGTATGTATGTGCTCTGTGTATACATGTCTCTATGTATGTTCTGTGTGTATACATATATCTGGTCTGTATGTATGTGTTCTGTGTATACATGTTTCTGTATGTATGTGCTCTGCATATACATGTATTTGTATGTATGTGCTGTGTGTATACATAAGTCTGGTCTGTATGTATGTGTTCTGTATATACATGTATCTGTATGTATGTGCTCTGTGTATACATATGTCTGGTCTGTATGTATGTGTTCTGTATATACATGCCTCTGTATGTATGTGCTCTATGTATACATGTGTCTGTATGTATGTACTCTATGTATACATGTGTCTGTATGTATGTGCTCTGTGTATACATGTCTCTATGTATGTGCTCTGTGTATACATATGTCTGGTCTGTATGTATGTGCTCTGTGTATACATGTCTCTATGTATGTTCTGTGTGTATACATATGTCTGGTCTGTATGTATGTGCTCTGTGTATACATGTGTCTGTATGTATGTGCTCTGTGTATACATATGTCTGGTCTGTATGTATGTGCTCTGTGTATACATGTGTCTGTATGTATGTGCTCTGTGTATACATATGTCTGGTCTGTATGTATGTGTTCTGTATATACATGCCTCTGTATGTATGTATGTGCTCAATGTATACATGTATCTGTATGTATGTGCTCTATGTATACATGTGTCTGTATGTATGTGCTCTGTGTATACATGTCTCTATGTATGTGCTCTGTGTATACATGTATTTGTATGTATGTGCTGTGTGTATACATATGTCTGGTCTGTATGTATGTGTTCTGTATATACATGTCTCTGTATGTATGTGCTCTGTGTATACATGTCTCTATGTATGTGCTCTGTGTATACATGTATTTGTATGTATGTGCTCTGTGTATACATAAGTCTGGTCTGTATGTATGTGCTCTGTATATACATGTCTCTATGTATGTGCTCTGTGTATACATATGTCTGGTCTGTATGTATGTGTTCTGTATATACATGCCTCTGTATGTATGTATGTATGTGCTCTATATATACATGTGTCTGTATGTATGTGCTCTATGTATACATGTGTCTGTCTGTATGTGCTCTGTGTATACATATGTCTGGTCTGTATGTATGTGTTCTGTATATACATGCCTCTGTATGTATGTGCTCTATGTATACATGTGTCTGTATGTATGTGCTCTGTGTATACATGTCTCTATGTATGTGCTCTGTGTATACATAAGTCTGGTCTGTATGTATGTGCTCTGTGTATACATGCCTCTATGTATGTGCTCTGTGTATACATGTCTCTATGTATGTGCTCTGTGTATACATGTCTCTGTATGTATGTGTTCTGTATATACATGTCTCTGTATGTATGTGCTCTATGTATACATGTGTCTGTATGTATGTGCTCTGTGTATACATGTCTCTATGTATGTGCTCTGTATATACATGTCTCTATGTATGTGCTCTATGTATACATGTATCTGTATGTATGTGCTCTGTGTATACATGTGTCTGTATGTATGTGCTCTGTGTATACATGTCTCTATGTATGTGCTCTGTGTATACATGTCTCTATGTATGTGCTCTGTGTATACATGTCTCTGTATGTATGTGTTCTGTATATACATGTCTCTGTATGTATGTGCTCTATGTATACATGTGTCTGTATGTATGTGCTCTGTGTATACATGTCTCTATGTATGTGCTCTATGTGTACATGTCTCTGTATGTATGTGCTCTGTGTATACATGTGTCTGTATGTATGTGTTCTGTATATACATGTCTCTGTATGTATGTGCTCTATGTATACATGTATCTGTATGTATGTGCTCTATGTATACATGTGTCTGTATGTATGTGCTCTGTGTATACATGTCTCTGTATGTATGTGTTCTGTATATACATGTCTCTGTATGTATGTGCTCTGTATATACATGTCTCTGTATGTATGTGTTCTGTATATACATGTCTCTGTATGTATGTGCTCTATGTATACATGTGGCTGTATGTATGTGCTCTGTGTATACATGTCTCTGTATGTATGTGCTCTGTGTATACATGTCTCTGTATGTATGTGCTCTGTGTATACATGTATCTGTATGTATGTGCTCTGTGTATACATATGTCTGGTCTGTATGTATGTGTTCTGTATATACATGCCTCTGTATGTATGTATGTATGTGCTCTGTGTATACATGTGTCTGTATGTATGTGCTCTGTGTATACATGTCTCTATGTATGTGCTCTGTATATACATGTCTCTATGTATGTGCTCTGTGTATACATGTCTCTGTATGTATGTGCTCTGTGTATACATGTATCTGTATGTATGTGCTCTATGTATACATGTATCTGTATGTATGTGTTCTGTATATACATGTCTCTGTATGTATGTGCTCTGTGTATACATGTATCTGTATGTATGTGCTCTATGTATACATGTCTCTGTATGTATGTGCTCTGTGTATACATGTCTCTATGTATGTGCTCTGTGTATACATGTCTCTGTATGTATGTGCTCTGTGTATACATGTATCTGTATGTATGTGCTCTATGTATACATGTATCTGTATGTATGTGTTCTGTATATACATGTCTCTGTATGTATGTGCTCTATGTATACATGTGGCTGTATGTATGTGCTCTGTGTATACATGTCTCTATGTATGTGCTCTGTGTATACATGTCTCTATGTATGTGCTCTGTGTATACATGTCTCTGTATGTATGTGTTCTGTATATACATGTCTCTGTATGTATGTGCTCTATGTATACATGTGGCTGTATGTACGTGCTGTGTGTGGCACAATGACCTGATTAAATAATGCTATCTGTGGTATCTTCCATGAGTGGAGAAGAGCGCAGGAATGAGGAGAGGTGAGTATCTGCTGAGTCTGGTCTAAATTAACTTAGGTGTTCGGTTTATTCAGGGGGTCTAATTTGGAATTTGGAGTAGAGTCTGTAATAAGTTAGGTGGTCCTGTAAAGGGTCTATATTTATTTAGAAGAGTATGGTTAAGGCCTATACTTGTTTACCACTATATTTGCTTAGGGGGTCTCACCTGAAGTATTCACTTGTTTATGGATCCCAGTCTGTGGATTGTTTGTTTAGGGGGTCTGGTGTCAGTATTTCCTTAGGGGGCCTGGTCTGGTGTCAGTATTTCCTTAGGGGGCCTGGTCTGGTGTCTATATTTGTTTCGGAGTCTGGTCTAGGGTCAATATGTTTAAGGGGTCTGATCTGGGGTCTGTATATCTTTGTTTATAGGTAGTCTACTGTATATTTGTTTGGGGACTATATATGTTTTGTGGGTTTGGTCTGGGGTCTATATTTGTTTAGGGGGTCTGTAGTCCGCTTTTGTATAGGGGGCCTAGTTTGTGGTCTACATTTCTTTATGGCGACTAGGCCTGTATTCGCTTGTGGTCTGGTGTCTGCATTTCTTTAGGGGGCCAGGACTGGCATCTGACTTTGTATATGGGGTTTGTCCTGGGGTCTATATTGGTTTAAAGGGTCTGGACTGTGGTTTGTATTTGTTTAGGGGGGGGGGTCAGTTCTAAGGTTACTATTCATTTAAAGGGTATGGTTTAGAGTTAATATTTAAAGGGTCTGGTCTAGGGTTAATATTTATTTAAAGGGTCTGGTCTGGGGTTAATATTTATTTAGGGGGTCTGTATTTGTTTAGGGGTTTGTATTCATTTTTAATGTAATATAGGGGATTTGATTATACTACTTTTCACTTATAAAATGAGGGCGGGCCCTATATAAATGGGCGGGGCATATGCTAATGGCGATTTTATAGGTCTCTTTCTGCTTTATGGCTGGAATTTCTGGATGATCAAATTCTGGATTAATGGAATCATGCTATATATTGATTGCTAAGCATCTTCTTATTAAAGTAGGACATATTTGGGAATTAGCGTTTTAATGTCGGGCCTCTCGGTTACCATGAAATTAGTGACAAGGGCATAAATCCAGCCTTGTGAACTTACAAGTTACAGTAATTCCTCAGAATTCCTTTCATCCAGCTCTATCTCCGCTTACACTGCCTTTTTCAACTCACTACCAAATGGTATTTGTCAGATGTAATTGGCAAGTGCCCGAGGCGGTCTTCAAGGCTGTCTGAATGGAAAATCTCAGAGCAGTTTGTCTGCGTTGAAAGAAAATATTACATTTGATCTTTTTTTATTGTATACGCAGACATGATGTATGTCTGCATTCTTTAGCGTGAAGACACTTATCCCCCCTCCCCCGTTAAAAAAAAAAGACTTAAAATTTACAATTAATTTCCAGCAAGTAACCGCGGCCTGAGCCGATACAAATCCCCTTAAAGCTCTTTAAATAATTGTTCAATTACGTTTCAGGAGCAGCGGATCACTTCGGTGGGAGGCTGAACATCCAATTGTGAAGCACAGCGGCGGCATTCAGTAAGGTTATGCTGGTGGGACCAGTAGGCGAATAAATTGGGTTATCAATTGTATAAATAGGTTTAAAATTCTGTGCTAATATATATGTACAGTAAAATAATAGAATTCCGGCTTTCTGCTGCCACCACTAGAGGGAGCTAATGAGCTTACTGCATACTGGTTATAGATAGCACAGCTTGTAGTGAGCTCGTAACTCCCCCTAGTGGTGGCAGCCAGCGGACATGATATTATTATTCTGTATATTACGTCTCGCCTGATTAGGTGGATCCTCTAATCCCTTTATCCGGATGAGCAGTTGTTATGCAGCACGGATATATGACATTGGCGCAGCTGGGTGCTCCAGACTGAACAACGGAGGCTGTTGTGGCAGGACAGCAGAGTTTCTAGTCCACAAGGGAACAAAAAAGACTCAAGGATGAGGAACCGGAACAACAGAACTGAGGCAGAGTAGCTGAATCAACGCAGGGACGTAGCAGAGATGGGTTTGTCACAGAGTCCGAGGCAGAGATGGTACAGTGGTATAGCTGAGTTGATTTAGTCGGTAACCAAGATAACCATTGATGTAGCAGAGCTGGGTTTGTCACAGAGTCCGGGACATAGATGGTATAGATGAGTTGATTCAGTGATTAACCAAGGATACCCAGCAATGTAGCAGTGCTGGGTTTGTCATAGAGTCCAAGACAGAGATGTTATAGCTGAGTTGATTCAGTGATTAACCAAAGTTACCCAGCAATGTAGCAGTGCTGGGTTTGTCACAGAGTCCGAGACAGAGATGGTATAGCTGGTTTGACTCAGTGGTTAACCAAGGTTACCCAGCAATGTAGCACAGCTGGGTTTGTCACAGAGTCTGAGGCAGAGATGGTACAGTGGTATAGCTGATTTGACTCAGTCGGTACCCAAGATTACCAGTGATATAGCAGAGCTTAGTTTGTCACAGAGTCCGAGACATAGATGGTATAGCTGAGTTGACTCAGTGGTTAACCAAGGTTACCCAGCAATGTAGCAGAGCTGGGTTTGTCATAGAGTCCAAGACAGAGCTGTTATAGCTGAGATGACTCAGTGGTTAACCAACGTTACCCAGCAATGTAGCAGAGCTGGGTTTGTCACAGAGTCTGAGTCAGAGAGGGTACAGTGGTATAACTGAATTGACTCATTGGTTACCCAAGGTTACCCAGCAATGTACACAGTTGGGTTTGTCACAGAACCCAAGGCAGAGCTGTCACAGCAATAACATAAAGTTACTCTGCAAAATAGCATAACATTATAAATAGAAAAACCCAAATTAAAAAAGCAACAGTGAAGTAAAAAAAAAATGTAAATTAAAAAATCAAACCTCCAGAAAACGTCCCATCACATCCATTTTTTATGGGCTCCCTTGGAACTGTAAACTAATGCAACATACCATGATATAAACACAATAAGAAAATAAAAGAACTAAGAAAAAAAACAGTAAAGTTAAAAGGTTATTTTAGTAGTTATCAACTACTCAAAGGATAGGACTTAACTTGATGATCACTGGGGGAATCCAACTGCGGTGACCCCAACGATCCTGCGGCTCGGAACCCAGAGGACGAGGTTCTACAGCTCCATCTTTGAAAGGAACCAAAGTGCGCATGCTCGGGATCCCTTCATTGTCTATGGGACTGCTGGAGATATCCGAGCACTGTACTTGGCCATCCATAGAATGGATCGGAGGCCTCGCGAGCGTGTGCACATGATCCATTCAAGATGAAGCTGTAGAGCTTCATTCTCGGAGTTCCGGAGCCCTGATCACGGGATCCCTGGGTGTCCTTCAGTGATCAGCAAGTTGTCTCCTGTCCTACCACCAGAGCATTACTGGGATAGAAGATGGCATTTGGTGCTTTAAAACTCTATGGAGGAGAGAAGAGCTAGAGGCAGACACGGACATTCTACTGCAAGTTCTCAATTACAAGTCTCCATAGAACTTCACGGGCACCAACCATCATCGCCTATCGCCGTACTGTAACACTCTGTCTTCGCTGATTATAGATTTTACCCTTGAGTTTAGAATTTTGAGAATGAAAGATCAGTCCAGGAGGAGAAATATTTCTCTAGTAAGAAATTTATACTAATAAATATATTAATAATTTATATTACTCTATAAAGTGTATTATTTTTTGCATGTTCTATTAACTGATGAAATGAAAATTAAAATGACTGCTACTCTTTAAAATAAAAAAAAAACAAAAAAAAAAAACAGAATATTGCCTATTAAATACAGGTCATCCATGTGTTAACCCCTTTGACACTGTAACCCAATATAATATAAAAATGAGACATAAAAAAAATTAACTAAAAAGGCTATATAAAAAAAAAAACTCCACTCAAAAAACAGCGCCCAGACTACACGGCATTCCTAAAGTAAGTCATCCATTTTTTTTTTCTGGCAGGATGTGTTCCTTCGGGTCTGTGACCTGTGTGCAGGTGATGTGTTGAAGCCTGCAGCAGACAGCTTCTGTCATATCGTTATCTGTGTGCGCACATCAGCGTTCAGGTGAGTGATCACATGACGCCCGATGAGTTCTCGCGCACCTCTTCAACTCGTGTAGACCCCCGGGATAAAACTTTTTCTAATGACCTGTAAATTAACACTCGATGCTGGGAAAGGGCAGCTGTTAGACACACCTGGTGGGTCCTCAAAGCCCAAAGTTCAGGTGGGCACACGGGCCTCTGTGCAGCAGGCAGGAGAGGCACATAGGAGGCAGCTAGAAGAGGTAATGGAGACGGGAGACTGAGGGGGTGGAGGTCGCAGGCAGCCAGGAGACATTTTGGAGACCTCAGACAGGTTGCAGAGATACTGAAGGCCGCAGGCACACAGGAGACTTAAGGTACCGTCACACTAAACGATTTACCAACGATCACGAGCGACCAGCGATACGACCTGGCCATGATCGTTGGAAAATCCTTGTGTGGTCGCTGGGGAGCTGTCACACAGACAGCTCTCCAGCGACCAACGATGCCGAGGTCCCCGGGTAACCAGGGTAAACATCGGGTTACTAAGTGCAGGGCCGCGCTTAGTAACCCGATGTTTACCCTGGTTACCATTGTAAATGTAAAAAAAAAACCACTACATACTCACATTCCGGTGTCTGTCACGTCCCCCGGCGTCACCTTCCCGCACTGACTGTCAGCGCCGGCCGGCCGTAAAGCAGAGCACAGTGGTGAGGTCATGACGTCACGGCTGTGCTCTGCTTTACGGCCGGCCGGCGCTCACAGTCAGTGCGGGAAGCTGACGCCGGGGGACGTGACAGACATCGGAATGTAAGTATGTAGTGTTTGTTTTTTTTTTACTGTTACAATGGTAACCAGGGTAAATATCGGGTTGCTAAGCGCGGCCCTGCGCTTAGTAACCCGATGTTTACCCTGGTTACCAGTGAACACATCGCTGGATCGGCGTCACACACGCCGATCCAGCGATGCCAGCGGGTGATCAGTGACCAAAAAAAAGGTCCTGATCATTCCCCAGCGACCAACGATCTCCCAGCAGGGGCCTGATGGTTGGTCGCTGTCACACATAAC
The DNA here is from genome assembly GCF_032444005.1 of Ranitomeya imitator. Lineage (NCBI taxonomy): Eukaryota > Metazoa > Chordata > Amphibia > Anura > Dendrobatidae > Ranitomeya > Ranitomeya imitator. The sequence continues at coordinate 37,483,140 of NC_091284.1, forward strand.
GAGATCGTTAGCGGGATCGTTGCTACGTCACAAAAAGCGTGACATTGCAACGATATCGTTAACAAAATCGTTATGTGTGAAGGTACCTTAATGCCAAGACACTTTTTTTTTTATCTTGTAGAATTTTAGCAAAAGTAGGTCACAAGTTGATTATTAGGTATAATTACAGTGCTGGTTTTAAGGAGTTCCAAACTTGGCAATTAATAAAAGCCCTGAGGGTTGTCTGAATTAAGTGTTGAGACCTTGGAGGTTGTCCAGTGGCCAAAGTAATAGTCCATGGCTGCCCATACAGAGTCCTGCAAACTTTCTCCCACTTGTTGGCATCCATGGTGATCCTTCTAAGGCTACTTTCACATTTCCATCGGTAGTCGCCCGTCACAAAGCATCGGCACGACGTACCAACGAAAGATTGTTCTTTCACATTTCCGTCTGTATTCTGGGTGAGGTATTCATAGCCCCGATGCAATGTTATGTGTATATCATGAGGCAAGATCTGGCCACCCTGGACTACCAAAGTGGCTGCCGGACCAGGGTGTTGCAGTCAAATTCATGATCCCCAACTCTGTGTTGTCACCAGATCTCCCATGAAACTCTGCCGTCTGCTAATAAAAACTCTGAGACGTGTTATATGTTTATATCCCAGGAGTCCAGTGGGAGGAGTTAGTAATAGCAGTCACACATACAGGAAAGGTTGTCAGTCACTTAGGGCCATTATAGTCGAATCTGAAGCCTAGAAAGAGCAAGGACCTTAAGGGGTACAGCTTTGAGGACATTCTTTTTACTTAAATGAATAAATCTAAAAATTCCCGCTTATTCATCTTCTATATGTGGTCGATGACCATAAATTAGTTAAGAGAAGCTAAAAAGTTGCAAACTCTCCAAACAGACTGAGCTTACTGCCAGTTTCTCATTTAACTCATTCTGCAGCCAGAATGACAAATTTTTAATGAAGCCCAACTGCATATTATTTTTATTCCAAAATACGTACATTTAAGTCAAATTAAACTATTGGCCACAAAAGTAGGCATTCCCTTTGAATGTATAAAATTTATTTATTCTAGATCTTCTGTATTCCCACAAAACTATCAATCTGTGACTGTCCAGTTGCTAAGGGATACAGTGCCTAGCAACCAGAATTGATTTGGAATGCAATTCCTTAGTAACCGTTCTATCCCAGATAATTTAAAATATAACTGTCGTTTCAGGAGAACTTCTGTTTCTGCCTCTAGCTCCTCCCCCTTCATAGAACTTTATGAGCACCAACTGTCATCTCCTATCGCCTATCTTCACTTAATGCAGATTTTACCAGTAAATCGAGAGTGAATGTTCAGTCCAGGAAGAAAAAGAAGCAGATTTCTCTGATAAGGTATATTACAAAGCTGCTTATTTTAATGTGTATTATTAATTTATTAAATAAAAATTAAAGGGATGGTAACACCTTAAGTTTTCAGCTCAAGGCAGAAATGCCACTTGGAAAGTTGGGTTAGATCTTTTTCTAATTTTTTTTATGGACCTGTTTCCGCAAAGGTATGCTGCATAAAGCGACCAACAGTCCTGGGTTTTATAGGAATGAACTATGAGCCTCAAAAACTCTGTATTTCAAGGGGCTCTCCTATCAAAATGTATCACCTCTCCGATTAGGAGGAAACCGTATTATTGGGGGCGATGCAACCACAGGGCCCTCCCACTGATCGCAAGATTTCGTTACACCGTGTGATGAAGGAGTAAGGACCATGCTGGACCACCGCTCTATTAACTGTCTACTGGTGGTCACACATGTGTCTAACTACTCCAACAACACTGAGGACATGGGAGCCCCCAATCTAGTGATTGGTAGTGGAGCGCCCCCGTAGGGCAGTGTGGTACTCTATCAGGTCCTCTCAAGGGGGATGTCATGGTGGCTGACCCGTTCCGTGGTCCTCGGGACGTCCGTTGTAAATGGGGGAAGGTCTTTATAGAGATATGTTTGTGACGCCACCTGTGATATTCGGTCAGGGTGACCGACGCTGCTTTAAGGGGTCTGCTGGGGTGATGTTATGGCAGCTAGATGGTATACCTTCCCACAGGTGAAGTATATCCCCAGGGCTTCCCAGAGTGTAGATGGTGAATGGTGCAAGGCGCAGTGAAGAACGAGGACACAGGGTTGCAGTCTCTTTACCTTTTACTGAAGGAAGGCTTCAGCATCCACAGTCCAGATCACAGGGCAGGCAGAGTCCGGCCGGTTTGGAGGCAAATCCAGAGTCCCCTTATCCAGGTGGAAATCAGTAGCCTTCCTCTAGCGCCTGGGTGTTGTAGTACCTTCCTGCTGAGCTTCTCGGTAAGGTCCTCACAACTGTTGTAGATGTTCTAGAAGTTATGTCTCTCTCTGTCCCCCAGATGGATAGGAACAAACCAATATGACTGGTGGCCTGAGGCTTTTTACAGGGACTCTAGCATGCCCCAGCCCACACAAGTTGCCACCGTGCCTCCTGGGTATAGGGCTGATCAGTAACTTGGAATTAGCTGGCCTGCCGGTCTCTGGAGCAAGTAAAGAAGCTGCGGAGACACCATCACGTGTTTCTCGACGCAAGCAGTGAATAGCCAGGCCTTTCCCCGGGAAGGAACAACCACGGGAAGGGCAGCATCCTATGAAGGAAAACCACCTATGCCAAGCATGGTATCCATCCACAGACAGCTGTTTCCGGGTTTTTGCCCCTCATCAGTGTGGAGTAGGAATCTGGCTATTAGGAGCAGTGCCTAGTAAAAAGGCTATAAAGGCACAGATGATTGGCCTCGGGGAGACCAAAACATCCAACACCGCGGAGACACCATCACGTGTTTCTCAACGCCGTGATTCCAGAACACTGCCCCCATCCCTTATGGGAAATATGCAGATGCATGTAAAGAAGCTGCGGAGACACCATCACGTGTTTCTCGACGCAAGCAGTGAATAGCCAGGCCTTTCCCCGGGAAGGAACAACCACGGGAAGGGCAGCATCCTATGAAGGAAAGCCACCTATGCCAAGCATGGTATCCATCCACAGACAGCTGTTTCCGGGTTTTTGCCCCTCATCAGTGTGGAGTAGGAATCTGGCTATTAGGAGCAGTGCCTAGTAAAAAGGCTATAAAGGCACAGATGATTGGCCTCGGGGAGACCAAAACATCCAACACCGCAGAGACACCATCACGTGTTTCTCAACGCCGTGATTCCAGAACACTGCCCCCATCCCTTATGGGAAATATGCAGATGCATGTAAAGAAGCTGCGGAGACACCATCACGTGTTTCTCGACGCAAGCAGTGAATAGCCAGGCCTTTCCCCGGGAAGGAACAACCACGGGAAGGGCAGCATCCTATGAAGGAAAGCCACCTATGCCAAGCATGGTATCCATCCACAGACAGCTGTTTCCGGGTTTTTGCCCCTCATCAGTGTGGAGTAGGAATCTGGCTATTAGGAGCAGTGCCTAGTAAAAAGGCTATAAAGGCACAGATGATTGGCCTCGGGGAGACCAAAACATCCAACACCGCGGAGACACCATCACGTGTTTCTCAACGCCGTGATTCCAGAACACTGCCCCATCCCTTATGGGAAATATGCAGATGCATGTAAAGAAGCTGCGGAGACACCATCACGTGTTTCTCGACGCAAGCAGTGAATAGCCAGGCCTTTCCCCGGGAAGGAACAACCACGGGAAGGGCAGCATCCTATGAAGGAAAGCCACCTATGCCAAGCATGGTATCCATCCACAGACAGCTGTTTCCGGGTTTTTGCCCCTCATCAGTGTGGAGTAGGAATCTGGCTATTAGGAGCAGTGCCTAGTAAAAAGGCTATAAAGGCACAGATGATTGGCCTCGGGGAGACCAAAACATCCAACACCGCGGAGACACCATCACGTGTTTCTCAACGCCGTGATTCCAGAACACTGCCCCCATCCCTTATGGGAAATATGCAGATGCATGTAAAGAAGCTGCGGAGACACCATCACGTGTTTCTCGACGCAAGCAGTGAATAGCCAGGCCTTTCCCCGGGAAGGAACAACCTCGGGGTGGCCAGATTCCTACTCCACACTGATGAGGGGCAAAAACCCGGAAACAGCTGTCTGTGGATGGATACCATGCTTGGCATAGGTGGCTTTCCTTCATAGGATGCTGCCCTTCCCGTGGTTGTTCCTTCCCGGGGAAAGGCCTGGCTATTCACTGCTTGCGTCGAGAAACACGTGATGGTGTCTCCGCAGCTTCTTTACATGCATCTGCATATTTCCCATAAGGGATGGGGGCAGTGTTCTGGAATCACGGCGTTGAGAAACACGTGATGGTGTCTCCGCGGTGTTGGATGTTTTGGTCTCCCCGAGGCCAATCATCTGTGTCTTTATAGCCTTTTTACTAGGCACTGCTCCTAATAGCCAGATTCCTACTCCACACTGATGAGGGGCAAAAACCCGGAAACAGCTGTCTGTGGATGGATACCATGCTTGGCATAGGTGGCTTTCCTTCATAGGATGCTGCCCTTCCCGTGGTTGTTCCTTCCCGGGGAAAGGCCTGGCTATTCACTGCTTGCGTCGAGAAACACGTGATGGTGTCTCCGCAGCTTCTTTACATGCATCTGCATATTTCCCATAAGGGATGGGGGCAGTGTTCTGGAATCACGGCGTTGAGAAACACGTGATGGTGTCTCCGCGGTGTTGGATGTTTTGGTCTCCCCGAGGCCAATCATCTGTGCCTTTATGGTCTCTGGAGCAAGGCATAAAGGACTGTTGCTCCCTCGGTGTTCTGGCTACCGGATCTTGCGCCTCAGAAGGAGGCAGCCTGTGTAAGGCAGAACTCCTCCTGGTTTCCTCTCCTTTTGCTATGACTTCATTTCTCACCCTCTACAATACAATTTGCTGTTCGTGTCCTTTCTTAGGATGTTGCCGCATCGGTAGGCAGGCGCAGCTCCGTGTACTTCTGCCTAGGCCTCTTACAGGATCTCACCCCTGTCAGGGACCACCCTGTTGGCAACTGCTAGGTGTTCCGCCTTTCCCTCTGTCTGCCTGACAGTGACTGCCTGAGTCAAGCTCAGCCAGCTTCTGACTAACTTCCTATCCAGACCACCAGTTTTACCTAATTGTGAAGAGTGCCCTAATAAATAGGAGCATAGCTCCCCCTGGTGGACTGGAGTGGGAAGTGTGTTGCATGGTTTGTGATACCTGGTAAAGTGATCTCCTTTATTGCCTTCAAACGTAACATCACTCTCCCCTAGAGGAGAATGATATTACTGCAACGACCAGGACCCTGGGGCACTGCAGTAGGGGTCCCCATGATAGGACCCCCACTGATCATTGTGAGTAAGCTATAGATGATATTTGAGGGCTAACCTCGTGAAATACCCCTTCGTGGTGCCGAGCACCTGGGGAACATATCCCGGCAGACCCCCAGAGAAGATTTAGACTTGGACCTGAAGATGCCGCCATCTTTGTCCTCCAGCCTCATGTAGATACAAAATCCTCGTCTCCTGCTAGATATTACTCTGTGATAGGAACAATTGCCTGAAGAGGTTGTTTGGCATTTTAAGGACTTCAAGAAAAAAAAAAACCTTCCTTTACCGAAATCTCCCTAGGAGACAAATGAATCAAAGTCAAAATATGCTTTTAAGAGGGAAGAGCTGTCGCGAAACGCGTCGTTTCTTCTTAGATAATTTTACACAGAGTCACCTTTGAAGCAGAAACCCGACCTGACTTCTTGGTGTGTTACAGTAGCTGTGAAGAAGTCTGAGAGCCTCTCGGAGGAGCAGACAGGTGTTTGGTTTCAGGATGATCAAAACCTTCTTTTCTTGACTTCTGAGTCTTTTGTATCTGGACGTTTCATGTACTGGAGATGTAGTTGGCGGAGTGGTAGCTGTCAGGTCCCGACGTATCGGTGCTGTCACTGGGAAATTTTGTGGCACTTGGTAAAAGTTTAATATGACCTGAAATGGGCTCATATATGATGACATCACATCTTCTTACCGGTGACATCACTTACTAATTAGCATATTACAATGCTCTTCCACTCATATTACTTTGCTGTGGGTCCAGGTGCAGATTTGCCTGATGCCGCGTTGCTGCCATGTTATAGGGGCACTGTGGCTCTCGATAATGAGACCACTGCAGTCTGTCAGGGGAATAATGACTTTGCTGTAGGGGTATTGTGGCCTTTGTGGCATGTTGGCTGCATATTATGGGAGACTATGGCTTTAGGTTATGGGGGCACTGTTGTGCGACAAACATCTCAGATATGTTTCCAAGGTCTGATTGGTTCGTTCAGTCTGGCCATTTGTCTGAGGATGGAAAGCAGAGGAAAAAGACAAATCAATGCCCATCCTAGCACAAAAGGCTCGCCAAAACCTCGAAACAAACTGGGAACCTCTGTCAGAAACGATGTTCACTGGAATGCCATGTAAACGAACCACATGCTGGAAGAACAATGGCACCAAATCAGAGGAGGAAGGTAATTTAGACAAGGGTACCAAATGGATCATCTTAGAGAAGCGATCACAAACTACCCAAATGACCGACATTTTTTGAGAAACGGGGAGATCCGAAATAAAATCCATAGAGATATGTGTCCAAGGCCTCTTCGGGATCGGCAAGGGCAAAAGCAACCCACTGGCACGAGAACAGCAGGGCTTAGCCCGAGCACAAGTCCCACAGGACTGCACAAAAGTACGTACATCCCGTGATAAAGAAGGCCACCAAAAGGATCTAGCCACCAAATCTCTGGTACCAAAGATTCCAGGATGACCCGCCAACACCGAACAATGAACCTCAGAGATAACTTTATTCGTCCACCTATCAGGAACAAACAGTTTCTCTGCTGGGCAACGATCAGGTTTATTAGCCTGAAATTTTTGCAGCACCCGCCGCAAATCAGGGGAGATGGCAGACACAATTACTCCCTCTTTGAGAATACCCGCCGGCTCAGGCAAACCCGGAGAGTCGGGCACAAAACTCCTAGACAGGGCATCCGCCTTCACATTTTTAGAGCCCGGAAGGTACGAAACCACAAAGTCAAAACGGGAGAAAAACAGCGACCAACGAGCCAGTCTAGGATTCAACCGTTTGGCAGACTCGAGATAAGTCAAGTTCTTGTGATCAGTCAAGACCACCACGCGATGCTTAGCTCCTTCAAGCCAATGACGCCACTCCTCGAATGCCCACTTCATGGCCAGCAACTCTCGATTGCCAACATCATAATTTCGCTCAGCAGGCGAAAACTTCCTGGAAAAGAAGGCGCATGGCTTCATCACTGAGCAATCAGCACATCTTTGCGACAAAACAGCCCCCGCTCCAATTTCAGAAGCATCAACCTCAACCTGGAACGGAAGCGAAACATCTGGTTGACACAACACAGGGGCAGAAGAAAAACGACGCTTTAACTCTTGAAAAGCTTCCACAGCAGCAGAAGACCAATTGACCACATCAGCACCCTTCTTGGTCAAATCGGTCAATGGTTTAGCAATACTAGAAAAATTACAGATGAAGCGACGATAAAAATTAGCAAAGCCAAGGAACTTTTGCAGACTCTTCAGAGATGTCGGCTGAGTCCAATCATAAATGGCCTGGACCTTAACAGGGTCCATCTCGATGGTAGAAGGGGAAAAAATGAACCCCAAAAATGAAACCTTCTGAACACCAAAGAGATACTTTGATCCCTTCACAAACAAAGAATTAGCACGCAGGACCTGGAACACCATTCTGACCTGCTTCACATGAGACTCCCAATCATCCGAGAAGACCAAAATATCATCCAAGTATACAATCAGGAATTTATCCAGGTACTCTCGGAAGATGTCATGCATAAAGGACTGAAATACTGATGGAGCATTGGCAAGTCCGAATGGCATAACTAGGTACTCAAAATGGCCCTCGGGCGTATTAAATGCAGTTTTCCATTCATCGCCCCGTTTAATACGCACAAGATTATATGCACCACGAAGCTCTATCTTGGTGAACCATCTAGCCCCCTTAATCCGAGCAAATAAATCAGACAGCAGCGGCAAGGGGTACTGAAATTTGACCGTGATTTTATTTAGAAGGCGGTAATCAATACAAGGTCTCAGCGAACCATCCTTCTTGGCCACAAAAAAGAACCCTGCTCCCAATGGCGATGACGACAGCCGAATATGACCCGTCTCCAAGGATTCTTTTACGTAACTCCGCATAGCGGCGTGCTCAGGCACAGATAAATTAAACAGTCGACCCTTAGGAAACTTACTACCAGGAATCAACTCGATAGCACAATCACAATCCCTATGCGGAGGTAGGGCATTGGACTTGGGCTCATCGAATACATCCCGGTAATCAGACAAGAACTCTGGGACCTCAGAAGGGGTGGATGATGAGATAGACAGAAATGGAACATCACCATGTACCCCCTGACAACCCCAGCTGGACACAGACATTGATTTCCAATCTAATACTGGGTTATGGACTTATAGCCATGGCAACCCCAACACGACCACATCATGCAGATTTTGCAACACCAGAAAGCGAATATCCTCCTGGTGCGCAGGAGCCATGCACATGGTCAGCTGGGTCCAATACTGAGGCTCATTCTTGGCCAAAGGCGTAGCATCAATTCCTCTCAATGGAATAAGACACTGCAAGGGCTCCAAGACAAACCCACAGCGCCTAGCAAACTCCAAGTCCATCAAATTCAGGGCAGCGCCTGAATCCACAAATGCCATGACAGAATAGGAAGACAAAGAGCAGATCAAAGTAACGGACAAAAGAAATTTCGACTGTACCGTACCAATGGTGGCAGACTTAGCGAACCGCTTAGTGCGCTTAGGACAATCGGAGATAGCATGAGTGGAATCACCACAGTAGAAACACAGCCCATTCTGACGTCTGTGTTCCTGCCTTTCAGCTCTGGTCAAAGTCCTATCGCACTGCATAGGCTCAGGTTTATGCTCAGATAATACCGCCAAATGGTGCACAGATTTACGCTCACGCAAGCGTCGACCGATCTGAATGGCCAAAGACATAGACTCATTAAGACCAGCAGGCATAGGAAATCCCACCATGACATCCTCAAGGGCTTCAGAGAGACCCTTTCTGAAGATTGCTGCCAAAGCACATTCATTCCATTGAGTGAGCACAGACCACTTTCTAAACTTCTGACAATAAATCTCTATCTCATCCTGACCCTGACACAGAGCCAGCAAATTTTTCTCTGCCTGATCCACTGAATTAGGTTCATCGTACAGTAATCCGAGGGCCAGAAAAAACGCATCAATATTACATAATGCAGGATCTCCTGGCGCAAGGGAAAATGCCCAGTCTTGAGGGTCGCCACGTAATAAAGAAATAATGATCTTAACTTGTTGAACTGGGTCACCAGAGGAGCGAGGTTTCAACGCCAGAAACAGTTTGCAATTATTTTTGAAACTCAGAAATTTAGCTCTATCTCCAGAAAACAAATCAGGAATAGGAATTCTTGGTTCTAACATAGAATTCTGAGCCACAAAGTCTTGAATATTTTGTACTCTTGCAGTGAGAAGATCCACACATGAAGACAGACCTTTAATGTCCATCACCACACCTGTGTCCTGAACCACCCAAATGTCTAGGGGGAAAAAAAGGCAAAACACAGTGCAAAGAAAAAAAAATGGTCTCAGAACTTCTTTTTTCCCTCTATTGAGAAGCATAGTACTTTGGGCCTCCAGTACTGTTGAATGAATAGGTAATTCAGAACCACAATGGACCTTGACGTTCAGAGCACACAAGTGACTCTGACAAAAACCACAAAACATAGGACGAGCTCTGAGACGTGGAAACTCTGCTGACCGCAATCCCTAAACCTATCAAACCACACTAGAGGTAGCCGTGGATTGCGCCTAACGCTCCCTATGCAACTCGGCACAGCCTGAGAAACTAGCTAGTCCTGAAGATAGAAAAATAAGCCTACCTTGCCTCAGAGAAATTCCCCAAAGGAAAAGGCAGCCCCCCATATATAATGACTGTGAGTTAAGATGAAAATACAAACACAGAGATGAAATAGATTTAGCAAAGTGAGGCCCGACTTACTGAATAGACCGAGGATAGGAAAGATAGCTTTGCGGTCAACACAAAAACCTACAAACAACCACGCAGAGGGGCAAAAAGACCCTCCGCACCGACTAACGGTACGGAGGTGCTCCCTCTGCGTCTCAGAGCTTCCAGCAAGCAAGCAAAACCAAAAAAGCAAGCTGGACAGAAAATATAGCAACAAAAATAACACAAGCAGAACTTAGCTTATGCTGAGCAGACAGGCCACAGGAACGATCCAGGAGGAAGCAAGACCAATACTAGAACATTAAATCAAATGATAAACCTTTGCACTCAACTTATAATGCTCAGGTGAAGTTTATTGTAGTACTAAAAACGTTTCGGTCCAAAACATACAGGACCTTCATCAGTTACGTACTAGTGGGATAGTATAGGGGCAAGAAATATGATAAGCAAGTACCAGGGCACGACGCAGGCAGCGCCTGAAGTAATCATGAGAGACGCGCCAAATAGGCTGCGAGATAGAAGCTATGTGCACCCAGGTCAGACGCGGTGTCCCCGGTCCGATGGGCACATCCAGAGTTTCCCTCGCAGATGGAAATCGTTGCCTACCAATAGCGCCTGTGTGTTGTAGTCCTACCCTGCTGAGCATTCGGAATAGTCCTCACAACTGCTGTTCTCGTTCGTTCGTTCTCTACAGCTCTCTCTCTCTCTCGTTCTTTGGTTCCAGATGTTACTAGTTTCTAACGTCCCCCAGGTATGTTATGGCTAGGACGCCACCCGTTTGACGGGAAGGCTCGGAGCTCTTCCAGGACCCTAGAGATGCCCCTCTCCACGCGTTGCCCCCTATGTCTTCGTAGGTGTGGAAGGTAGACAGCCAACCTATAATCAACTGTCCAGCGGAATTTGAAGTAAGGCCTGAAGTCAGTTACTCCTACGGTGATCCGGCCACCGACTACGCGCCTCAGTAAGATGTTGCCTTCCTCTCTCGGCACGACTCTTACTGGCTCTCCTTTGTGCTGATCTCGTTTACACTGTTCCACAATATTCTTCCCCTCGTGTCTCTCTCTTAGGATACCACCGCAAGGTGTGCAGGCGCGGTTCCGTTACGTTCTGTTCTGTCGCTAGGCACCTGCCAGGTTCCCACGCCTGACAGGGACCCCCCTGTGCCTTCTCCCTGCAACACCCCCTGCCACGGGATGTTGCCTGGTTCCAACCCAGTCAGCTTCTGACTAACTTCCTCCCCAGCCCCTAGTTTTACCAGTGTGAGGAGTGGCCCAATAAATAAAGCCTTTTTCTCCCCCTAGTGGCCGGAGTGTGAAGTGTAATGTGTTCTGGTGATACCTGGTCAGGATAACTCTTTAGTGCCATCAGATGTACCGCTGCTCCCCTTAGTGGCAGAGCGCTATACTGCAATGACCAGGTCTCTGGGGTGCTGCAGGGGCACTCGTCTAGTGTGGGGGCACTCGTCTACTCATCTTGTGTGGGGGCATTCCTCTAGTGTTGGATCATTCCTCTAGTGTCGGGGCACTCCACTAGTGTGGGGGAGTTCCTCTAGTGTGGGGGCGTTCCTCTAGTGTGGGGGCATTCCTCTAGTGTGGGGGCGTTCCTCTAGTGTGGGGGCATTCCTCTAGTGTGGGGGCACCCGTCTAGAAAGGCCGTACTGGAGGGTCCACGGCACTTAAGGGGAGGCCGCCATGACGGGGTTACGTGGGACCTGGGGAGCTGGAGCAGTTTAGATGGGGTAGAGAGGTAAGGGTTAATCAGAATACGAGGGGGTGGCTTAATGGCATCTTTGGAATGTGAGGAGGTGGGACTAAGGGACTGTGGGGAGGGGGTACATAAAAGGGGGCACACTCCTCACACAGGCATCCATTTTAGTTGCCTGCGTGACAAGTGAGGAATCTCCCGCCCGCCCTCCCTTTTTTGGTTAGGGTATTGGTGGTGAAGTCGGCCCGCGTGGGCTTTTGGGTATTGTTTTAAAAGGTGCCTAAATATACTTATTTTGTCTGTGCATGCTGTTAGGGTATTGTCACAGAAGTTTGGCGGGGGTGGAGGTCCTCGAAGTCGGTGGAAATGGTAAATGGTGGTTCAATTATCTTGAGAGGTCCTGGACCCCCCGTGAGAGAATTTAACAAGGCGCGGTCCGGTTATCCCGCGTGAGGTGGATTTATGGGCCCCTGGCATGGGGGTGGGTTCGGTGGACCAGGATTGGTTGTTATCTATCCCTGAGCTGGTGCTTTACGGCTGGGGGTAAGACTTATCCTGGGCTGAACAGTGTGGAATTTGGGATGCTGAGGTTTATAACTTTGGGGCTTCGAGGACCGCCCCTCCTATTCTGGGTTGTTATAAAAGCTCTGTTATCATTTATTTTAATAAAATGGCTGCTGTGGCCAATTAAATCCAACATATGTCTCAGTCTGTTGATTTGCGTGAAATAGAAGTTTATTCTTTAGGTTGTTATGTATAAAAGGGAGCTTGTTTAAGGGGTTCGGGGGAATTTTGTCCAGGTCACGGAACTCACGTATACCCTATGTCAAGTGTGGGGGCATTGTTACTGTCATCATCATACTCATCATTATATCTGGCATACGTCTTTTTCCCATCTCCCTGACCTGGCTGGTATACACTAGTTTATCTCTGGGGTATGGCACACATTTCTCCCGGTAGGTTCCCTACACAGCCGGTAGCAGCAGTCGGCATATCTCTGCCCTGACAATACCATTGGTGCATAGTATATACTCTATAAACAGGTGCCCGATGTAGACGGTGATGTAGTGGGAGCTGGATATTTGCTTATCTCGGGGATTGTTTGGAAACCTAAACCACAAGCACCCGTCGTGTAAAACAACTGAGGTCAGGCAGTGATAGCACACTCGAAAAATACACAATTCTGGCTTACCACAAAAACCTCAACCTCGCAGATCCTTCCACCTATACAGATGAGGAGCGCAGGTTGTGAATCTTTCCTGGTGATATAATGTAATGGACCGGTGTCTGTCCCGAGGAGCGAGCAATGGCCGTGAGAGTCTCCATAAATCCTTTATCAAGCAAGTCTGAACTCATCGATGGAGGAGAGATCACGTCTAGTGTATCATGAATGAAGAATTTGCTTCATGCCCATAGACCTGTCAGTCATCACTTATAGTGTGTATAATTGTATCATGGATGAATTAACCCCCGAGATTTATCTCCCGCAATCCAGGGATGTAGTTACAGCATTAAATCCATGCATTGCACTTGCATAGCCGTATTAAAGGGGCTATTCCAAATAGGTTGTTACAGATGGGTATTGCCGGATAGTGCGTGTAAAAACAAGCAATTTTGCAATTTACTACTTCTTAAAATTTGCAGCCATTCATGAGATATTAATGCTTTTCCTTTGTTTAGAGCTGGTTGCCTAGGAGATCGACCACTGCTGCCTCTTCTTATGTCTAGCTTTCAATGTTCTGCAATGAAGCTAGACGGGTTTAGCAGGTAACAGCGCGTTCTAACGATCCTGGCCAGTTTCAAAACAGCGCTTACAATAAAAACAGCTTGTATGCGTTGCACATGTTCTGGTGTCTCACTGGTGGTCGGTTTCCTAGGTAACGATCTGTAAACAATAGAAGAGAAAAGTGTTAATATCTCAAGAGTGGCTGAAAATTTCAATAAGCAGTAGGTTGCAGAATTGCTTGTATTTACAAGTCCTATCGGACAATACCCATTTATGAAGATGGGAAAAAACCCATTAAGGTCTGTAAAGAACTCTAGATTAAATATTCTGCTGGGGATAACATTTACTAAAATTATACTGCCATATAGTGTTGTATTATTACTGCTATATAAAAGCCAAATGACGGTGTTATAAATGTTTTGAGCACTTTCAATTACCCTTTCAGACAATCTCCATCACTGGCTGAATGTTATACACCAGGGGGCAAGGCGAAGGGCTGGATGTTATACACTGTGGGCCGAGGGGCCGGATGTTATACACCAGGGGCCGAGGCGAGGGGCTGGATGTTATACACCAGGGGGCAAGGTGAGAGGCTGAATGTTATACACCGTGAGGCGAGGCGAGGGGCTGTATGTTATACACTTGGGGCAGAGGGGCTGGATGTTATACTCGGGGAGGCGAGTTGTGGGGCTGGATATTATACACTGGGGGCAGAGGAGCTGAATGTTATACACTGGGGTGTGAGGGACTGAATGTTATACACTGGGGGAAGAGGAGCTGAATGTTATACACCGTGAGGCGAGGCGAGGGGCTGTATGTTATACACTTGGGGCAGAGGGGCTGGATGTTATACTCGGGGAGGCGAGTTGTGGGGCTGGATATTATACACTGGGGGCAGAGGAGCTGAATGTTATACACTGGGGTGTGAGGGACTGAATGTTATACACTGGGGGAAGAGGAGCTGAATGTTATACACCGTGAGGCGAGGCGAGGGGCTGTATGTTATACACTTGGGGCAGAGGGGCTGGATGTTATACTCGGGGAGGCGAGTTGTGGGGCTGGATATTATACACTGGGGGCAGAGGAGCTGAATGTTATACACTGGGGTGTGAGGGACTGAATGTTATACACTGGGGGAAGAGGAGCTGAATGTTATACACCGTGAGGCGAGGCGAGGGGCTTGATGCTATACACTGGGGGCAGAGGGGCTGGATGTTATACTCCGGGAGGTGAGTTGTGGGGCTGGATATTATACACTGGGGTGTGAGGGGCTGAATGTTACACTGGGGTCAGAGGAGCTGAATGTTATACACCGTGAGACGAGGCGAGGGGCTGGATGTTATACACTGGGGGCAGAGGAGCTAAATGTTATACAGTTGGGTGTGAGGGGCTGAATGTTATTCCCCCTGGGGTGAGGCGAGAGTCAGGATGTTATACACTGGGGGCCAATGGGCTGAATGTTATACACTGGGGGGTGATGCGAGGGGCCTGATGTTATACACTGGGGCCAAATGTTACACAACGGGGGCGAGGCAAGGAGCTGGATGTTTTACACTGGGGGCCGAGGGGCTGAATGTTATACAATAGGGGCAAGGCAAGGGGCCGGATGTTATACACTGGGGGCTGAATGTTATACACCGAGGGTGAGACGAGGGGCCGGATGTTATACACTGGGGGCCAAATGTTATACACCGGGGGCGAGGCAAGGGGCTAGATGTTATACATTAGGGGCCGAGGGGCTGAATGTTATACAAGGGGTGAGGTGAGGGTCTGGATGTTATACACTGGGGGCTGAGGCGCTGGATGTTTTATACCAGGGGGTAAGGCGAAGGGCTGGATGTTATACAAGGGGTGAGGTGAGGGTCTGGATGATATACAGTGGGGCTGAGGGGCTGGATGTTATACACCCGAGGGGCTGGATGTTATAAAAGGGGCAAGGCGAGGGTCTAGATCTTATACACTGGGAGCTGAGGGGCTGGATGTTATACAGCGGGAGTGAGGCGAGGGATGTGGATCTGGGTCATAGCAAGGAGTCCAAAGCGTAGACCTTCTCTTCCATGTCCATATAACCTCTCATGACATAACCCATTTAAACCGTGACCCTTTTTCATGCCGAGAGGCCTCTTCTCCATCTTTGTTGTAAAAAGTGTTGTTTTTGTGAGACAGCCCCTATAAGGCTGTTATAGAGGGCCCAGATACTAGGTTTATGTCATAGTCCTCCTACCCTACTTTGTCTACATACACACAATACTCACATGCAGCAGCTCGCATTTGCTTTTGCTGTTAGGATTTTTGCATAGTATTCAAAGCATGTAAAAAACATCCAAGTCCTCTGAAGCCGCTGTAATATTTCACCTTTACCAGTCAGTCCCAACCAAAAATAATCTTCAGAGTGGAGCAATAAAATAATTACCCCTGATATCACTGGTTGGTCTCAGTACACTGAGCCCTGGGCTTAATATGAGTGGATTTATCTTACCTTATGTCACACTTTCCAAATATCCCAAATCCAGTGGGACTGTCCCAAATTTGGGGAGCTATCCCTCTGTTCTGGGAGGTGATGGGCAGGTCTCGACTTTAACTGTATCTAGTAGTATACAGTTATCTTACTAGTGTAATAAGTAGTATCATACTGTGTAATGGGGGATTGTAAGGGCATCATACTGTGTGGGGATAGGCTTCATAATATGTGTCAGAATGTGGTGGCATAATACTGTGTGGAGGGCTGTTGGGCATCATACTGTCTGGGGAGGGTCTGTGGGGCTTCATACTGTGTGTGAGGGCATCATAGTGTGTGTCTGGGGAACGGTGGGGCATCATACTCTGTGTGAGGGGCTGTGGGGGATCATAATGTGTGAGGGGGCATCATACTGTGTGTGAGGGCATCATAGTGTGTGTGGAGAACTGTGGGGAATCCTACTGTGTGTGGTGGGCTGTGGGGGATCATAATGTGTGGAGGGGCTGTGGGGGATCGTACTGTGTGGGGAGCATCATACTATGTGGTTGTGGGAGCATCACACTGTGTGTGGGGGGGACTGTGATTGAGGACGTCATACTGTGTGTGGTGGTCTTTGGTACATGAAATAATGGTACCCTACACAGCACTAGTGCTCCCTTTATGCCTCTACAAAGTAATTGTTCCCTTTTGTCCAACCCACAATGAAAGTTTCTTCTTTGTGCTCCCATGCAGTACCAGTTCCCCCTCTTTACCCCCGCAGAATAATTGTGCTCCCTTTGTACTACCACAGTAATAGTGATGACCACATATGATAGTCCTAATTTGTAATGCCCCTTTTTGGGTCCTCACGTGCCCTGTTTATGCCAATAAAAAAAAGCTAAAACTCCCCTAACACGAGAAATGGTGAGGTGGTCTTTAGGGTTGAGCGACTTTTACTTTTTTAGGGTCGAGTCGGGTTTCGCGAAACCCGACTATCTCTAAAGTCGAGTCGAGTGAAATCGGCCGATTATGGCGAAATGTCGGGGATCGACCGAAACACGAAACCCAATGCAAAGTCAATGGGAATTTTTTTATTTTTTTTTATTTTTGATTTATTTTTATTTTTTTTTCTCCCTCTCCCTCTCCCTCTCCCTCTCTCTCTCTCTCTCCCCTCCGTCCCTGAACAGAAAAGCTGGTGTTACACATTGCAAATCGCTACTGCACACAATTGACAAGATGACGATAGGCGTCCACGCCCCTAAGACCTATGTCATCACTCTGCCCACGCTCCTTCATTGGCTGAAAAAATGACGCCAAGCGCGTCATACGAAACACGACTTTGGCGCGAAAGTCGCGTACCGCATGGCCGACCCCACACAGGGATCGGGTTGGGTTTCATGAAACCCGACTTTGCCAAAAGTCGGCGACTTTTGAAAATGAACGATCCGTTTCGCTCAACCCTAGTGGTCTTCCTTCTCTTGACTTTCCACTGACTGGTGAAGATGGCAGAATGAAGGGATGCCATCGCCCCACCTTACATCCTATGCATTGGATTCGACCTCTGGCCCACAAGTGGATGTCCCTGGATGGGTCAGGACTCAGTGTTCCTAGGCAAGACTAGGTGGCATGACTAAAGAATGCCTTTTTCAGCAACACTATCGTTGGTAAGTATGATCTCTGTTTTGCCATAGCTTTCAACCTTCTCAAGAAGCAGATGAAAAATGGTGATCCCTCAAGAATCCTTTTGTGCACCTATCCTGTCCAGACCTGGTTGTGGTTGCACCCTCTGGGTCTGTCATTGTTACCCAACTGTCCATGTGCAGAGGGGTGATGGCTTTCTAATTTGTATAGTTAACAACCTGGTTAGGGGGAACTTATCCTCCTACTTTGTACCGCAATTCTTTTACTAACCACATTAAAAAAAGCCGAACGTCTCGAAGTTCCTTCGATTGTTGAGACATATGATCCAAATCCCGGCATTAAGCTGAAGAAAGGAAATAATTAGACAGATCTTTTATGTGGAATGCAGCTCCTGGTATCTCAGCAACATTGCGACTTGAAAGTAGGAGGACTTTTTGGAGATTACCTGCCCTCTTTGTCAATGTGGAGCAGGTGGCCGGCCATAATGCCTGAATAAATATGACCAGTCACTTATGCAATTTTCTTTTGTATCAACATTTGTTGGCTTTTTTTTGTCGAGCAAACAATTTGATTTAGTGTAAGGAACATAGAGAGATTTCGTAGGGAGAGGGGCAGTGGTTAAGTGGCTGATAGCGCTATCTCGTTTACTGTTTGCAACCTATTAATCCCATTATTTACCTTGGGTTCAGCAGTCAGTGGACACTGTGTCAATAGTGCATATTGTATGCTGTGTAGTGCATGGCGAGTGTTCACCATCCATAAATATTACAGTCTATAAAGGATTCTCATCATCATAAGGTTCGTGTCAGACGACCGTCATGATGCCGTGTTTTTGTGACGGTATTATGTAAGACATGGATCTTCCATAGCTCTACCCTGGGCCTTGGGTCATTAAGTGCAGTCATAGTCCAGGAGCCTTGTGACGGTATTATAGATGTAAGACATGGATCTTCCATAGCTCTACCCTGGGCCTTGGGTCATTAAGTGCAGTCATAGTCCAGGAGCCTTGTGACGGTATTATAGATGTAAGACATGGATCTTCCATAGCTCTACCCTGGGCCTTGGGTCATTAAGTGCAGTCATAGTCCAGGAGCCTTGTGACGGTATTATAGATGTAAGACATGGATCTTCCATAGCTCTACCCTGGGCCTTGGGTCATTAAGTGCAGTCATAGTCCAGGAGCCTTGTGACGGTATTATAGATGTAAGACATGGATCTTCCATAGCTCCACCCTGGACCTTGGGTCATTAAGTGCAGTCATAGTCCAGGAGCCTTGTGACGGTATTATAGATGTAAGACCTGGATCTTCCATAGCTCTACCCTGGGCCTTGGGTCTTTAAGTGCAGTCATAGTCCAGGAGCCTTGTGACGGTATTATAGATGTAAGACCTGGATCTTCCATAGCTCTACCCTGGGCCTTGGGTCTTTAAGTGCAGTCATAGTCCAGGAGCCTTGTGACGGTATTATAGATGTAAGACCTGGATCTTCCATAGCTCTACCCTGGGCCTTGGGTCTTTAAGTGCAGTCATAGTCCAGGAGCCTTGTGACGGTATTATAGATGTAAGACATGGATCTTCCATAGCTCTACCCTGGGCCTTGGGTCTTTAAGTGCAGTCATAGTCAAGGAGTCTGAGACCACCTTCATGCATGGGAAAGTATTGTGCTCTCCTCGAGTCTCCAGCTGTTGCAAAACTACAACTTCCAGTCTTAATTTATGCTGGGAAACTTAGTTTTCCAACTGGTTGAGGACCACACGTTGGAGATCCTTGACTTATCCTTATGGTGTTCGAATTTTTGAAGTCCTCTAAATTTGTTATGGATTAATATTAACTCTACGGAACGTAGCTTAGAAATATAGGATATCACTCGGATTAACGTCTTAAGGTGCCTTGATCAATAGTGGCAGCGGCATCTAAGGTGTTTGGCAGATGAACGGGGTCTCTCTAATGGCCCATCGGTGACCTACAAAAGGATCATAAGGTGTGAATATATTATCATGACAGATGGAGACTAATGATGAGCGAACGTGCTGCGATAAGGTGTTATCCGCCATGCTCGTTTGCTAACCGAGTGTTTTCGGCGTGCTCGATAAATATGTTCGAGTCCCCGCGGCTGCTGTTCGACAGCCACAACACATGCAGGGATTTCCTGATGAGATTACCTGTATCTGCATCCTGTTAACGATTAAAAATACTTTCATAATTAGCATTGAAGAAAAAAGACACATGTCCGTCAAGTTCAACCAATGGATGGGTTAGGATATAGGGAGGGGTTATAGGTACATACATCCATAATGCATGACCCAGTCTGCCCTCCAAGAACAAATTTTTCACTCCTGATCCTGAGCATCAATCGATTGGACCAACATTCAGAAGAACAAGAATTTTATACTTTTACGCGCAGGTTTATGCTATTTACGTACATTTTGCAGTCTGGTGTAAAGTTCTCCTCTTTATAATTTCTATCACTATTTGTAAAATGAATCGTCTCCATGGTAACAGACTACAAACAACCCCTGTGTAGTCTGATCCTGCCGTCACCCTCCCTTCCATCTTCTCCGCACTTGCTAAGCTACAAATTTACGTTCACAAAGAAATCGGAGACAGAAGGAAGAGAGATGGATATAAGTATAGAGTCACCAAAACTTAAAAAAAAACCAAAAACATAGAATTTCTTCCCATCAAAAGGCGAGTAACATGTCCCATACACTCCACCCTGTGATTGTCAGACTGTTCTGGATCCAGTCACATCCTCCTCAGCTGGACCGAGAAAACGTTCATTCACGGAATAAACTCTGCAGACGCCCAGGGGAGTCGGCGAGCGGATTTACAGGAACATGGCTAAATCATGGCCGGAGGAAAGCTCCTGAGGAGTCAGGACGGGATCGGGGGACGGATCTTGTATTCATCGCTGCCGAGATGTATCATAGATGTAGCAGAGCTTTTTTTTTTTTTTTTTTTACATAGGACTGCAAGTAATCCTGCATTTGATTTGGAGTCATATCAAGCAATGCGGCCCAAAAAATTAATAAAATATTTTATTCCCAAAATGTAGGACCCCATACAATGAAAAGTAGACATTTTACATTTTTTTTTTGCCCATGGTTTGGGGCAAAAATTGGATTTTTATGTCAACCCTTAAAGGCATCCTGTCACCCCTCCCCCCCCCCCCAAAAAAATGCAATGATTCTATAAAAATCATATTAGCGCATCAATTTGAAAATAACTTTTAACTTGTATGTAAATGAGGCGGCTTTGGTACATCCAAGGTCTCGGCAGGTTATTGCTGCCCTTCATTTTGCATGTTTTCTCTGATGATTGACAGCTGATTAAAGTCAGGCAGTGAGTGTCCGTGCGCACTGACGCTGCCACTGCCTGTGCTTGGGGGCAAAAGAATCCCTTTAAAAATGGGTTGTCAGTAAACCGTGTGACTTCTTTTAATGATTCGTTTTCTTATTATCCGCAGGAATCACTCCCAATCCTTCTCCGCGGGCGATGGCTGATATTGCATTCACTTAAATGGGACTAAGCTGTAATAACACTAACAGCCCATAGACAAGGGTGGCGCTCTTGAGCCGGATAATAATAATAATAATAATAATAATAATTAATATAAATAAACTCTTACTTTTACTAACATAATACAATTTCCTATTGGTGGACAGACCTTGATTGAGACATCGTTTGACCTTGGTCATATCCTTTGCTGGAACAGATTTCACTTCTCAGGGAAATCATTTATTTTATGCCGGAAATCCAATTTTATTTTAAGTCACCATGGCCAAATTTCCATGGATTCATATGCCCGCTGTGATTCAAGTTACGACACATTTTCACGTTTTTTTTTTTTTTTTTAATGTAATAAATCCAGAGGGTATTGCGGCATCCGGGCTGCGTCACCGGCCATTACCCTCGGTGCCAGGGGCGATTGCGAAATACTGCAGGAAACAACAGAGACGACTCCTGCTGCTGAAAAACCACTCAACTTTCTAGTGTTACAGCTTTGTGTGGACTGTATAAGCAGATTTCCAATTATGGGGGCCTGGAAAAGCTGTGTGGTCATCGGAAACGTCGATATTGGTGACATAGCCTCAGGATACCTCATCAATATCAGATTGGTGGGGGTCCGATGTTAGGGTGTTACAGGGACTGGCATACGCCTGAAAACAACGTTTGCAAGAAACGTATGGAAATATGTAGCTTTATTGTATTTTCTTAGCAGTGTAAAATGTAAAGTGCATAGAACCTTACAGGCACTAATGTATGAGGTTCTTCTAATGTATGGTAATTAATAGGGAAAGCATAGAGATAGGTTTAGGATATATAGTGCAAGACTTATAGTTTAGAAAAAGAATAGGAAATATGCAGTGGTGGGCATATTAGTTATATAAACCAGTGTACAGGGGTTTAGATATGGTTACAATGTTTGGGACCAGCCTAGCATGGGAGGGAGGAAGGTCATATATAAAAGAGGAGCACTTCGTGGTTAGATTCGATTGAGCACGTGTCACCTTATACGTTTTCCTGCACAGAGGTGCCCCCATGATTCACAGCTGTACGGAAGCTGTGGCCAACGACGCAAGAAAAAAAATAAAAGTTCTCTGACCACTTCATTTTCAGGATTAGTGGAAGTCACGGAGGTATAACCCTCACAATAATAAATCATGTTGCTTTTCCTAGTAATAGATAGTCACTTTATGAGAAGGGAATACTCCTTAAAGGGAATCTGTCAAAAGGTTTCTTTTATGTAATCTGAGAGCAGCATAATGTAGGGGCAGAGAAACTGATTCCAGCGTTGTGTCACTTACTAGGCTGCTTTTTGACTGTTTCAATACAATCAGTGTTTTATCAGCAGGAGATTACAGGACTAGGTGTCTTGTGCCTCCTAGTCCAACCACGCCCCTAGCACGGTGTACGCAGAAATCTACCAATCAGTGGTGTGGGCGGGGTTAAACAGGGCTCAGCCTTCCGAGCTCTGCTAGATCTGCAGCAGAGAAAACTGTGATTCTAACACAACTGCTGCACCCAGTACACTAAGTGATACATCGCAGGAATCGGGGTCTTTTCCCCTACATCATGCTGCAGTCAGTTTACATAGAAAAAACCTGCTGGCAGATTCCCTTTAAGGCTGGGTTCAGATGGCTATAATAAAACTCGATCCAGTCCCAACATTGCCTCTTTCTGCTTGAGAGTGGTCCCCAAAGTGGCCAGAAAAAAAACCATTTGATGGCAAATGTATTCATTTTCGGGTTCCATTAATTGGATGAGCCTACGAAAAGCAGGACTATTGGCAGGTATGGTTATAGAATGTTTTGGGTTGACTTTTTATTTAGCCATTTTTCTATATTTTTATGATCAACCAATATTCCAGGATCTCCACATTGGTGGCGGATGTTGCATTACCGATTTCTCGCTGTCCGTATTGTATTCTAGGGGAGCTGAAGGGTCTGTGCATCGTGTGTGACGGTGGCGGCACCCATACTGTCTGCATCGCCGTCTGTGTCACCCTGACGGTCTGACCACAGGAATGTGCAGCCAGGACTCAAC
Organism: Ranitomeya imitator; assembly: GCF_032444005.1. NCBI lineage: Eukaryota > Metazoa > Chordata > Amphibia > Anura > Dendrobatidae > Ranitomeya > Ranitomeya imitator. The sequence continues at coordinate 37,506,184 of NC_091284.1, forward strand.
AATGGAGGACTGACTCCTGCACTTATTATCGGATGCTTTTACTTTCTAGGACCGACATGCAGATCACTCATTTATAAAGGACGTGTCTGGTGGAACACTGAGCTCGAGTCTCTCTGTAAAGCCCTTAAACTTTCATGGAGAGATTTCTGTTGGCGGTAAAACCGCTTTCGAAGGTCCCGCATTCTCTAGATATTTGAGGGTCCCTCACCCAGAGTCCATTGATATGTCATAAAAACCCTTTAAATGTCATCCCATATCAAGAGAATATAGTCTTGAGAACATGCACCTCGGCACTCGGGTGAGTGGGTAGGTGGACATGGACCGAATTTGCTAAAGGGTCTCTGTAGCAGAAATTACACGTGAAATCCACAACCATAAATTGACCTGTCCAATCTACTGGGTCTATCGATATATGCTGCAGATTCTTTCGGCAGCACGTGCTTGAGAATTTCTAACATCTCATCCAAAATGGATATGCCATCACTTAAAGGGGTATTCCCAAGTTTGGCAGTTAACGCCTATCCATTGGATAAGGGCTAACTTCTCAATCACCGTGGGTCCTACTACTGGGACGCCCATAGATCCCAAGAAACAGGGCTCTGAAGAACCTCTTGTGAATGGAGTCGATCATGTGCACTGTCGCTCCATTCATTCTTACGGGGGGTGCCAAAGACCAGCGGGGTGCTGCACTCGGCTGTCTCCGGCGGTCCCATTAAGACTGAATGGCGCGGCATTGCACATGGCCGACCACCGCTCCATTCACACGTGGTTCTTCAGAGCCCTAATTCTCAGGATCGGTGGAGTCCCGGTGTTCAGACCCCCAATAATCAGGACATTCCAAACTTCAAAATACCCTATTAATAACTGCTAAGGGTTTTATTTCTGGCACAATCACCAATACCTTAACGTTATCTGTATCAGTAAGGTCCTAGAATGATCAGTAAAGGGATTGTCCACTACGAACGGATATTTAAAAAATGAGCCCAAGGTGTTGCAAAAATTCTAGAAAAAAAAAATACCTACCAGACCCCCTGCTTCTCCTCTGTGTCCCCCACTGGTCACCTGATTCCCTGTTTCGGTGACATTGGAGCAGAAGGAAAGAGCTAACAGACTGTTTATTATAGCGCACATGGATCACGTGATCGCTGCATTAGTCACCTGACATTCTTCCCGCTGGAGAAGAAGCCAGGAATCCTGCAGGGGTCACCAGCAACAGTACAGAAGAGCAGAGGGTGTCTGGTAGGTGAGCACATTTTTTTCCCTCCACTTTTGCATTGCCATGTTTATAAGTAGCTGACAACCCCTTTAAGGAGGACCTGTCACCTGGTGAAAAGTGTCTACTAATGTATTCCTGCTGATCTCCTGAGGTTTCCGTTTTTGTTCTTTTTAACGTCCGCCGTACGGTTCCAGAGAAATGGGCCTTTTAATTTAGTGCTATGTTTTATGATCTTTTACAAGAGGGGTGTGGCTGACAAGTTAATTATGCAGACACGCCCCCAGGGAACCCTGTGAGTCACACCCCCCTTGCAAAAGCCATAAACAATAGAACTAAATAAAAAGACCCTATATCTCTGGAACCGTATGGCGGATTTAAAAAAAAATAAAAAACAAAAAACTCAGGGGAACAGCGGGAATAAATTAAGAGCACAGATTGGCCACATTTGACCTACTGACAAGTCCCCTTTAAGTGATGGCATATCCCTAGCTCTATCTGCCATCGGTCCGTAAACTAAGAATGTCCCTTTAATATTGCCATTTTATATAAAAATACAAGATGAAACCTCCCCCGTCATCCATTACTGTGTATACTGTGTATCTGATTTCCTCCTATTTATGTACGCTTTCTTCTGGGCGTGACTACAGTAATCGCCGCGTCCTTCAATAATAATAGTGAAGAACAAAAAAAATAAAAAATCTCACCAGCGCTATTTACTCAGCTGCTGTCAGTTTACAGTGCTATTTAGTCCGCTCTATAGAAAGGATTGTCTGAAACGTTTGCATATTCCAAGAAGCCACAATGGGCAAACACACATAAAAGAAAACATTACGATGAGTAATCCGCACAGAATCAATGATAACCTCTCTGCATTATGAATGATAAAAGTTTGCACTTAATCGCTCGTAGCCAAAGTACGGGCGTGACGCGGTAGAGCGGCGCGGGTACAGGAGCTGTCAGTTTGCAAAAGGCAGAAATTAATGGAGCGCTTAGCATGCAAATGTCCCCGCTGCCAATACAAATGTTTCATATTTGTACAATAAAAATGTTCTGGTGTGTCGTATTATTTGTATCATCCGTCACCGCCTGGATAAAGCCTCGGCAAATAAACAGGAGGGACACATGATCTCATGGTACCGTGCCCCATCGTTATGATGTGAATTGGGCAAGAGTTGAGCGTTACTATAGAAGCCTTAAACTAGAAACTGGCACCGGGTCAAGCAAATATTAGGATTCCCAAGATCATCCAACCCTTGGTGTTCGGCTACAATATCTCTTGATTAATGGAGTCATCTCATAAGAACAGTCCCTGTGTACTACTATATGGAAGGTCCCACCCTAGAAGACCCCATGAGACTATATAGTAGACAGCCACCCATGCGTTTCTAATTTGTGCCATATAATTGAAGACACAGATGATCAGGTTTTAAATACATCAGATAGGGATTATATGCATTAGATAGGACTGCTCTATAAGGGTATACCTTGACAATTGGTGGAGCAGCTTAGTATACATTTTTTGGCAAAAAAAAGTATCAACTAAATACCCTGGTTTTTTCCATCTTTTGACTAGCACTTGCTTATTACTGTGATTCTTTTACAACAGAGTATTTTTGACCTCACTGTGCTCTTTTTGTGTCTTCAAGTTTTTTGGTGGTGTGTGAACAGGTTCCTACAGACTTGTTCAATGTGCAAATAGCCCATGTGTTTTTGGTTCTATAACTGTGCCATATAATGACATATTTCTCTTGTAGGAAAAATATTCTTGACTGCTACTTTCTGCGTCTACAATCACCAGTTGATCACAAGTGGCTCCTTATTTAGAGACCTAACCCTAACCCTAACCCATATAGCAGAAACCCCTATGGTGTAGGTCCATTTTTACCATAATTTCCAACTTTTGGGCATTCATGTCAATGCTAAGTGAAAATGTTTTAGAACCATGCCCCTCCTTCAGACTGTGCTCTTCTGTGTACCATCCATTCCCCATATTCTAGACACCAGAAAGACTTCTTGAAACAAGGTTTTGGTTGGCAACCAGGATATTTAACATTTTTTCCAGGAGTCTGTAAGGTCTGTTTTTTTCCTAAAGCCTCGCGAGCATTCCTAGAGAGTTGGCATCCAAGAAGTATAATTTCTCCTTGCGGAGATTGACATGGTAAGCATGGTGAGATGAGGAGACTTAAAGCTGCAATGCTCCTCTGGGAAATATGCTAATTAGAGTTCTAGTTCTCTTCCTCTCTGAAGAGACAATTTGCATAATTAGAGAGTTGTCAGGAATCACTGAAAACCCACCAAATCAAAGACCCCATGTGTATTAGACAAAAGTAATCTGAACCCACCCATTTGTGCAGGATCGTTGTTGCTGTTGCGATTTTGACTCTGATCCTGACCTTGGTTTTAGCTTGCAGGGAAATTAACCTTGACCTTGGAATCAGTGAATGTTCATATCTTCTTGGGTGATGAATAAAAAGTTTCCTTAAACTCTGCTCCCCAGTCTAGCCTGGATCGGCATGATTGTGGTTTAGAGGATTCACTTATTTATTGAGATGCATGACACCATCAACTTTGAAATGTATAACATTTATGGACTAAATTAGCTTCTAAAGCTGACCTCCCCTGGCTGCAGGGGCGCAATTGTCCCGAGTAAACTGGTAGACACGTATGTCACACTATAGACGAAGCGCCGGAAGTCGCGCTATTAGTGAGGCGCTGCGCTGATGTGTGCCAGAAATGTGTACCCCCTAAAAAACAATACTTAAGAACCTAAATAAAGAAAGTAGATCCCTTACCGTGGGTAATGACAATGAGCACCCTCCGCTGCTGATGGATGTAAGTGAGGCTGTGGTACAGGTCGTGCAAATGGCGATGACCGGAGGGTGGGCGTGCAGGAGCACGTGCGGACGAGAGCGGTATAGAACGCCGCTACCAAGTGCAGAGCCAGGGAACGTCCCGGCCGGAGGCGTCCCTCGTTACACTGGAAAACAAAGATGGCCGACGCTGACACGCAGCGTGTGACGTCACGGGCCTACGGAGCCACCCAAGGACCAAAAAGGTAAACCGACGCGTTTCGAAGGGTAAACGCCCTTCTTCATCAGGGTTATGGCCCTACAGGGGAACTCCACTTAACTATATACCTTATCTCATCCTGTGCCCCCGCCCACTGAGATACATAGCCCGCCCCAGTCCCTGAGATGACCAGTGTCCTATTACAACCTATTCACATCCAGTGCTCGTCACTCTATACACTCGCCCTAAATGACAAGGTATTATTAGTCATTAGGGCCCATACCCCACAAATATAAATGACATGTGCATGCTGCATGCTAGGAGAAATAATAAAGAAAGTATGTAAAATATCTAATAATAAATAAAAAATAAAAAATAGGTGAAGTAAATTGAATGAAAGGAGGGGAAATAATCCAATTTATTGAATAAAAATTACTGCTAAAAATAAAAACTTTATTATTAAAACATCTAATAGTAAAACTTAAAACCTGTAGATATTCCCCTACAATAAAATGGTGCTATCACTAATTAAACACAATAAAATCCATTAAATTAAAAACAAACGTAGGTCTGATTCTGTATTGCAGATTGTACAACACCCTGTCACTGCACCATTGAAATGCATAAGAAAGGTGTATTCGAGCTTGTAGATGAACCCCACCTAATTACATCTAGTGAGGCTACTCATATGCATAATAAATAATCTAAAGTGCATTGTAGTGCTACATGACGTGTCTGGCTACCACTCCCGCCATTAAAATGCGTGTAATTCAAAATCATGATTGAGGCCCCTAGGGGTAAGGCAATCTAACCTGAATATCCATTCTGACTCTACTTTGGACATTTGTTTCAGGAAATTGCCCCCCCTCCTACTTTGATGGACTTTTTGAATCCCACAAAACCGGACATCCTTCATATTGCCATTATGTTGCTCCTTGAAGTGACGGGATAGGGGATGACCTAGGAACCCCTTCTGAATATTCTTAAGGTGCTCCTTAATTCGTACCATGAGTCTCCTCTTGGTTCTACCCACATACAGTTTGTCGCACGGGCATAAAATCAAATAAATGATACCTGTTGAGTAACAAGTGATTTTATCCCGAATATTAAATATCTCTGTTCCAGCAGCGTCTCTGAATGTGGTTTGGCACCTCCTCTCAATACCTGTTTGTGTGCAGCAATAGCAACCTCCACAAGGCATGAAACCCCCATCAGGTTTAGATTTCTGACTTGCCAACGGGCCCTGAGCATTATAAGCCAATTTGGCTGTGGGAGCTAGCAAATTGGTCAACGTGCGAGCTTTTCTGTACACAAATCTGGGATGCACAGGTAGATGATCCCCTATGATCCTATCCCTCTGCCCCAACATCCAAAGGCACGAAGGGAACAGGGGGGTATACACCACTCAGTAAGGATTTTTTTCGGGCAAGACCTTCAAAACCAAAAGATGCAAAAGGGGAGGGAAATTCACCAAAAAGAAAATAGGGGGTGTGGTTTCTAACTCCCAAAAAATATACAACTTGAGTTCATATCAGTTAACGGACAATGACATATCCCTCCTACAAAAAGGTCTAAAATTTGCCCCATCTACCTCTGCCAAACCATTTGATTTATATATTGGAATGAAAAAATTTCTACGTAATCTGGCTCTGAAGAAGTTCTTTTTGAAAAGAGAACGTATTGCTACTGTGGCCGGCACCCTAGAAACACCCAAATTCATCCATACCAAATTATCCAATCCGTCTTCCTTTAATCCCATACAGGAATACTCGAATGTGTTTCACACTTTTGACACCTTAGTGACTGCAGATATTAGAAAATTACAGAAAGGGAAAAGAATATATAATATACATCTAGTAATTTAAATTCTCGAGAGAGGACCTCCCTAAAAAATCTGCAAACGAACAATGATATTATTGTCCGCCCGGCGGACAAGGGTGGCGGAATTGTGATTCTTGACAGGACGAAGTATCAAGAGGAAGCGGAACGACTTCTGGGTGACACAATTACATATAGAAAGTTATGTGGTGACCCCACGCCACAGTATGTGAGGAAATTGCACCTCTTAGGCCAAAAGGGGAAATCACTGGGCATCCTCAATAAAAAAGAATGGATGTTTATCACCAATTCCAATCCGAATGTGGCCTTCTTCTACCACATACCCAAGGTACACAAAAGCCTGGTGGACCCTCCAGGGAGGCCCATCATCTCGGGCATTGGTAGCCTTACGGCCAATTTGTCTAAATACGTGGACACCCATTTACATAAATATATGTCCCTTATCCCGACATATTTGAAAGATACGGGTCATACCCTGGAGATATTAGAGACAATATAGTGGAACCCCAGATACATTTTAGTAACCTTGGACATTAAATCCTTATACACTGTCATTAATCAGGAGATGGGGTGCCAGGCGTCCGGATATTTTCTTGACCAATTGGGCATGTACTCCACAATCCAAATCGAGTATATACAGGAGTGCATTATGTTCATCGCCCAACATAATTATTTCATGTACGAGGGCCGTTTTTTTCTACAACAATGGGGCACGGCAATGGGGACGCGTTTTGCTCCTGCATTTGCTAACCTATATGTAGCCAAGTGGGAGGAGTCAGCCATCTATGATAAAGGCCAGCTTCGTACGGGGGTGGCATTATGGCGTCGATTTATTGACGACGTCATTCTGATTTGGGAGGGGTCTAGGGCAGACTTGGACTCATTCATTTGTGGCCTGAACATTAATAACTTCGGCTTAGAGTTTACACCCACCATAAGTGACAGCACTATTAACTTCCTGGATCTGACTATTTTTATCGAAGAGGGTCATCTTTGCACCAAATGTTACCGGAAGGAGGTGGATTCCAATAGCTTCATTCATACCAGCAGCTGCCACCTTCCGGTATGGCTCACCAACATTCCAAAGGGACAATTTACCAGAATTTGACGCAATTGCACCAATCTGGGGGATTTTGATTCAGAAGCAGAACATCTCACTCAACAATTTCTGGAAAAAGGTTATCCTATGCCACTGGTGGAACAAGCAGCTAATAAAGTCAGAGCTATACCAAGGAGCACCTTGATACATAAATCCGAATCTGTACCCCAGGGTATTTTACCCATTTCTGATCAAATCAAACAACTGCCCATCATAAAGCAGTTTCATGCTGGGTATAGGCAGTTCCAGGGGATTATTCGGAAACATTGGGCAATCCTCCAGAGGGATAGGATCATAGGGGATCATCTACCTGTGCATCCCAGATTTGTGTACAGAAAAGCTCGCACGTTGACCAATTTGCTAGCTCCCACAGCCAAATTGGCTTATAATGCTCAGGGCCCGTTGGCAAGTCAGAAATCTAAACCTGATGGGGGTTTCATGCCTTGTGGAGGTTGCTATTGCTGCACACAAACAGGTATTGAGAGGAGGTGCCAAACCACATTCAGAGACGCTGCTGGAACAGAGATATTTAATATTCGGGATAAAATCACTTGTTACTCAACAGGTATCATTTATTTGATTTTATGCCCGTGCGACAAACTGTATGTGGGTAGAACCAAGAGGAGACTCATGGTACGAATTAAGGAGCACCTTAAGAATATTCAGAAGGGGTTCCTAGGTCATCCCCTATCCCGTCACTTCAAGGAGCAACATAATGGCAATATGAAGGATGTCCGGTTTTGTGGGATTCAAAAAGTCCATCAAAGTAGGAGGGGGGGCAATTTCCTGAAACAAATGTCCAAAGTAGAGTCAGAATGGATATTCAGGTTAGATTGCCTTACCCCTAGGGGCCTCAATCATGATTTTGAATTACACGCATTTTAATGGCGGGAGTGGTAGCCAGACACGTCATGTAGCACTACAATGCACTTTAGATTATTTATTATGCATATGAGTAGCCTCACTAGATGTAATTAGGTGGGGTTCATCTACAAGCTCGAATACACCTTTCTTATGCATTTCAATGGTGCAGTGACAGGGTGTTGTACAATCTGCAATACAGAAACAGGCCTACGTTTGTTTTTAATTTAATGGATTTTATTGTGTTTAATTAGTGATAGCACCATTTTATTGTAGGGGAATATCTACAGGTTTTAAGTTTTACTATTAGATGTTTTAATAATAAAGTTTTTATTTTTAGCAGTAATTTTTATTCAATAAATTGGATTATTTCCCCTCCTTTCATTCAATTTACTTCACCTATTTTTTATTTTTTATTTATTATTAGATATTTTACATACTTTCTTTATTATTTCTCCTAGCATGCAGCATGCACATGTCATTTATATTTGTGGGGTATGGGCCCTAATGACTAATAATACCTTGTCATTTAGGGCGAGTGTATAGAGTGACGAGCACTGGATGTGAATAGGTTGTAATAGGACACTGGTCATCTCCGGGACTGGGGCGGGCTATGTATCTCAGTGGGCGGGGGCACAGGATGAGATAAGGTATATAGTTAAGTGGAGTTCCCCTGTAGGGCCATAACCCTGATGAAGAAGGGCGTTTACCCTTCGAAACGCGTCGGTTTACCTTTTTGGTCCTTGGGTGGCTCCGTAGGCCCGTGGCGTCACACGCTGCGTGTCAGCGTCGGCCATCTTTGTTTTCCAGTGTAACGAGGGACGCCTCCGGCCGGGACGTTCCCTGGCTCTGCACTTGGTAGCGGCGTTCTATACCGCTCTCGTCCGCACGTGCTCCTGCACGCCCACCCTCCGGTCATCGCCATTTGCACGACCTGTACCACAGCCTCACTTACATCCATCAGCAGCGGAGGGTGCTCATTGTCATTACCCACGGTAAGGGATCTACTTTCTTTATTTAGGTTCTTAAGTATTGTTTTTTAGGGGGTACACATTTCTGGCACACATCAGCGCAGCGCCTCACTAATAGCGTGACTTCCGGCGCTTCGTCTATAGTGTGACATACGTGTCTACCAGTTTACTCGGGACAATTGCGCCCCTGCAGCCAGGGGAGGTCATTTTAGTAACCCAAGCGCGGTGCCGTTTGTATATATATTGTTTTGGTCTTTACAGAAAGTGGCACATGTTCTGTGGCTACCAGCAGCTGGGTTATTGTATAGGTTATCCCCACGTCTTGTAGTGGTTTTAGGTGCTGAGCGCCGGTGATAGTCTGTTTTATAGCTTCTAAAGCTGTAAGGATGGTGTCTCCTCCTTCACCTAGCTATATAGCAGATCCATAGAGTCCTGGAGCACATTGACTAAAATACAGCAGGATGAGACCTATCCCTTAAAGTACAAGAGGATGGTCTGGAAGGCCCTGGTTTGTGATACCATATTGAAGTAGATAAAAATGCCATTTATTGCCGATTTGGAGCCATTCACTTGCTTCTAAATATCAATAATGCATGAAAAAGTGAAAAAAAAAATCAAAGGTAACAGAGGGGAGCACTTCAGATAAAAAGGTAGGGTTATTAGCCCATGTATGTATCAAATTTTTGGGCAAACTCATGGTCTAACTGCACCATGTGCATCATAGTGGAACCACCATGAGTGCAAATATGGCAGCCAAGTATACAAATATTGCAAAGAGTGTATTAGAGAAGGGTTCTGAGATGTTGGCAATACATAGATGACGTCTTGCAAATTTAGAATACCAAGCAGGAAGAGTTGAAGGAGTTGTATACATTTCCTAACTACAGTGCCTTGCGAAAGTATTTGGCTGCCTGGAACTTTCAACCTTTTCCCACATATCATGCTTCAAACATAAAGGTACCAAATGTAAATTTTTGGTGAAGAATCCACAAGCGGAACACAATTGTGAACTTGAACAAAATTTACTGGTTATTTAAAATTTTTGTGGAAATTCAAAAACTGAAAAGTGGGGCGTGCAATATTATTTGGCCCCTTTACTTTCAGTGCAGCAAACTCACTCTAGAAGTTCATTGTGGATCTCTGAATGATCCAATGTTGTCCTAAATGCCTAATGATGATAAATATAATCCACCTGTGTGTAATCAAGTCTCCGTATAAATGCACCTGCTCTGTGAATGTCTCAGGGTTCTGTTTAAAGCACAGAGAGCATCATGAAGACCAAGGAACACAACAGGCAGGTCCGTGATACTGTTGTGGAGAAGTTTAAAGCCGGATTTGGATACAAAATGATTTCCAAAACTTTAAACATCCCAAGGAGCACTGTGCAAGCGATCATATTGAAATGGGGGAGTATCATACCACTGCAAATCTACCAAGACCCGGCCGTCCCTCTAAACTTTCATCTCAAACAATGAGAAGACTGATCAGAGATGCAGCCAAGAGGCCCATGATCACTCTGGATGAACTGCAGAGATCTACAGCTGAGGTGGGACAGTCTGTCCATAGGACAACAATCAGTCGTACACTGCACAAATCTGGCCTTTATGGAAGAGTGGCAAGAAGAAAGCCATTTCTCAAAGATATCCATAAAAAGTGTTGTTTAAAATTTGCAACAAGCCACCTGGGAGACACACCAAACATGTGGAAGAAAGTTCTCTGGTCAGATGAAACCAAAATCAAACTTTTTGGCAACAATGCCAAATGATATTTTTGGCTTAAAGGCAACACAGCTCATCACCCTGAACACACCATCCCCACTGTCAAACATGGTGGTGGCAGCATCATGGTTTGGGCCTGCTTTTCTTCAGCAGGGACAGGGAAGATGGTTAAAATTGATGGGAAGATGGATGAAGCTAAATACAGGACCATTCTTGAAAAAAACATGTTGGAGTCTGCAAAAGACCTGAGACTAGGACGGAGATTTGTCTTCCAACAAGACAATGATCCCAAACATAAAGCAAAATCTACAATGGAATGGTTCACAAATAAACGTATCCAGGTGTTAGAATGGCCAAGTCACGGTCCAGACCTCAATCCAATCGAGAATCTGTGGAAAGAGCTGAAAACTGCTGTTCACAAACGATCTCCATCAAACCTCACTGAGCTCGAGCTGTTTGCCAAGCAAGAATGGGCAAGAATTTCAGTCTCTCTATGTACAAAACTGATAGAGACATATCCCAAGGGACTTGCAGCTGTAATCGCAGCAAAAGGTGGCGCAACAAAGTATTAAGTTAAAGGGGCCGAATAATATTGCACGCCCCACTTTTCAGTTTTTGATTTTCCACAAAAATTTAAAATAACCAACAAATTTTGTTCAACTTCACAATTGTGTTCCACTTGTTGTTGGTTCTTCTAAAAAAAATTACATTTGGTATCTTTATGTTTGAAGCATGATATGTGGGAAAAGGTGGAAAAGTTCCAGGGAGCCGAATACTTTCGCAAGGCACTGTATATTGACCAAGAAATACAAGTCACATTAGTGTGTTTGAGACAACACGTTCAGTTTGTAGATTTGATTATCTAAATTTAGTATTATCAGTTGGTAGCAAATCTGTATACTAATCCCATGCATAAAAATAAATTGTTAAAATTTGCAAGTAGTCACTCTTGGAAGATGATTGATCCTTTCAATTTCAGAGAGCCAGAAGAATAGTTAGTAACAGTGATCAATTAGGTAGATCATAGAATCATAGAAGGTTAGAGTTGTAAGGGACCTCCAGTGTCCTCGTGTCCAACCCCCTGCTGAATGCAGGATTCACTAAACCATCTCAGACAGATGTCTGTCCAGCCTCTGTGTGAAGACTTCTATTGAAGGAGAACTCACCACCTCTCGTGACAGCCTGTTTCACTCATTGATCACCCTCACTGTCAAACATTTTTTTCTAATATCTAATCTGTATCTTCTCCCTTTCAGTTTCACTCCATTGCTTCTCATGTTTCCATGTGCAAATGAGAATAATGATGATCTCTCGGAAGAGGTGCAGGACAAGTTCAAAGAAATTTATTACATCGTCCTAACGATAAGGAAAACAACATAGACCATTTAACATTGCTACAACAAGTAAGTAGAGTGACTAAATCCAATCGAGTCCAGTGAAAATAAGAGACCACTTAGCTAATGTCATATTTAAATACTAGCCCATTCGTAGAAAATAGTTGCGGAACATACTGGAATTTAGGAGCTCCTATATTTTCATCCAGAAGTGTTACTCACATGTCCTATGGGCACTATGGTGGCTCAGTGGATAGCACAGCAGCCTTTCAGCGCTGGAGTCCTGGGTTCAAATCCCACCAAGGACAACATCTGCAAGGAGTTTGTATGTTCTCCCTATGTTTGCGTGGATTTCCTCTGGGTTCTCCGGTTTCTTCCCACATTCTAAAGACATACTGATAGGGAATTTAGATTGTGAGCCTCATTGGGGACAGCGATGATAATGTGTTCAAACTGTAAAGCGCTGCGGAATATGTTAGCGCTCCTTTCCCAGCCACCGCCTCCCTTTATGCATCAGGTTACCATGGTAATCTAACCCGGCTCTCATGTCACAAACTTAAGCCTTATACACTCCCTAGAACCAAAAACACATGGGCTACTTGCACAGTGAACAAGTCTGTAGAAACCTGTTCACACCACCAAGAAACTTGAAGACACAAAAAGAGCACAGCGAGGTCAAAAATACTCTGTTGTAAAGAAGTCACAGTAAATGAGCAAGTGCTAGTCAAAAAATGAGAAAAATACAGGGTATTTAGTTAATACTTTTTTTGCAAAAAAATGTATACTAAGCTGCTCCACCAATCGCCAAAGTATACCCATAATAGAGCAGTCCTATCTAATGTACATAATCCCTATCTGATGTATTTAAAAACCTTGGTGGTGGGAAGATCATTGTCTGGAGTTACATTCAGTAAGGGGTGTGCGAAACATTTGCAAGGTGGAAGGCAATATCAATAGCCTAAAATATCAAGAAGTATTAGCTACCTCTTCTATTCCAAATCATAAAAGGGGTCAAATTCTGCAGCAGGATGGTGCTCCATCTCATCCATCCATCTCTACAACAAAGTTCCTGCAGGCAAAAAAGATCAAGGTGCTCAAGGACTGGCCAGCCCGGTCACCAGACATGAACATCATTGAGCATGTATGGGGTAGGATGAAAGAGGAAGCTTGGAAGACAAAACCAAATAATCTAGATGAACTCTGGGAGGCATGTAAGACGGCATTCTTTGCTATTCCTGATGACTTCATTAATAAATTGTATGAATCATTGTTGAACCGCAAGGATGCAGTCCTTCAAGCTCATGGAAGTCACACAAAACATTAAATATGACTCTAATAGCACCACAACTTCATTCACCAATGTTATGCAACATGTATTTGTATTTTAATTTAATTATTTGTTTGAACCTCTCTAACCTTATACCCATTCACCCAGCCCCCTCTTCTCCAGTCCCACTAACAGGAGCTCTGTGGAACGCTCGCTCTGTCTGCAACAAGCTTTCCTACATCCATGATCTTTTGTTACTACCAAACTTTCCTTCCTCGCCATCACCGAAACCTGGCTCACCCCTTCTGACACAGCCTCTCCTGCTGCACTTTCGTATGGTGGCTCCCACCTTTCTCACACACCCCGCCCCAGCAGCAAACATGGCAGAGGAGTTGGTTTTCTCCTGTCAGATACCTGCTCCTTCACCCCAATCCCACTGCCACCCTCTGTTACCCTCCCTTCCTTTGAGGTGCACTCTGTGCACATCTACTCCCCCTCCAACCTCCAACTGGCTGTCATCTACCGCCCCCCAGGGCCAGCCACCACCTTCTTTGACCACTTCACCACCCGGCTACTTCATTTCCTTTCTGCGGACATCCCTACTATCATCATGGATGACTTCAACATCCCTATTGACACTTCCCTCTCAGCTGCCACTAAACTTCTATCTCTCACTTCCTCCTTCGGCCTCACTCATTGGTCTTCTACAGCCACCCACAAAGATGGCCACACACTGGACCTCATCTTCACCCGCCTCTGCTCCCTATCTAACCTCTCTAACTCACCTCTTCCTCTCTCTGACCACAACCTTCTCACATTCTCTTCCCTCTCCACTCCAAGTCTACAATCCCCACCCCACAAACTCTCACACCCTCGCAGAAATCTTAAACACCTTGACCTACACTCATTCTCTGAATCCCTCCTCCCTCTCACAGATATAAGTTTGACGCTGCCGCTCTATATAACACCACAATAGCTGCAGCTTTGGAATCTGCTGCCCCTCTCACACATACCAAAGTTCGCACAATCAACAGACAGCCCTGGCACACCAGCCTGACCAAAGAACTGAGGTGAGCTTCCAGGGCTGCTGAGCGCAGATGGAAAAGATCCCACTCCAATGAGCACTTCATCGCATTCAAACAGTCCCTCACTACTTTCAAGACCACACTCGCCACAGCAAAACAAACCTACTTCTCATCTCTCATATCCTCCCTGTCTCACAACCCTAAACAGTTATTCAACACCTTCAATTCTCTCCTCCGTCCCCAGCACCTCCTCCCTCCCCACTCATCTCAGCTGAAGACTTTGCCTCATTTTTCAAGCAGAAGGTTGATAACATCAGAGACAGTTTTGGTCAACAACCCCCAGAGCCCTTCCTCCCGACTTCCCAGCCCTCCACCTCCAAAACCAACTTCTCCACCATTACAGAAGATCGACTCTCCACTCTACTCTCAAGATCACATCTCAACACCTGAGCACTTGACCCAATCCCATCCCACTTCATCCCAAACCTCACCACAGTCTTCATCCCAACTCTAACCCATCTCTTCAACCTATCACTAACAACTGCTGTTTTCCCCTCAAGCTTTAAACATACCTCCATCACACCTATCCTCAAAAAGCCCTCTCTTGACCCATCCTCTGTATCTAGCTATCGCCCTATATCACTTCTCCCCTATGCCTCCAAGCTACTGGAACAACACGTCTACCTTGAACTGTCCTCCCATCTCTCTTCTTGCTCTTTCTTTGACCGCTTACAATCTGGCTTCCGGTGACATCACTCCACTGAAACTGCCCTTACTAAGGTCACTGTCATGATCCCAATGGCAGGGGATCACAAAAGGACAAGCACAAAAACAAAACAAGCTCTAGGGTGATGGAACCTGAGCTGACCGCGATCCTGAACCTAAACACACAACTAGCAGTAGCTGGGGAACGTGCCTACGATGATTCCTAGACATCTCGCGCCAGCCGAAGGATTAACTTCCCCTATAAGAAGAAACACAGACCTCACTTGCCTCCAGAGAAACACCCCACAGAAATAGCAGCCCCCCACATGTAATAACGGTGAAATGAGAGGAAAGCACATACGTAGTTATGAAAATAGAATCAGCAAAAATGAGGCCCGCTAAAGCTAGATAGCAGAGGATACAAAAGTGAACTGCGCGGTCAGCGAAAAACCCTTCAAAAAACCATCCTGAAATTACTTGAACTCATGTGCCAACTCATGGAACATGAGGAGTAATTTCAGCCCACTAGAGCAACCAGCAGCAAGGAATCACATCTCTGCAAGCTGGACTAAGACAAAAATTAAACAAAACGTGGAACAGGAAAATCAAAACTTAGCTTGTCCTGAAGATAACAGACGCAGGGAGCAGAGGTAAAAAGACACGCTGATTACATTGATAGCCGGCGAGGAAATGACAAAAAAGCCAGGTTAAATAGGAAACTCCCATAACCTGATGGAACAGGTGGACACCAGAGACCGCAGAGAACACAAGTCACCCAGTACCATCAGTAACCACCAGAGGGAGCCCAAAAACAGAACTCACAACAGGTCACCAATGACCTCTCAACCGCCAAGAGCAAGCGACACTACTCTGTCCTCCTCCTCCTGGACCTGTTGGCTGCCTTTGACACAGTTGACCATTCCCTATTATTACAGACCCTCTCATCCCTTGGCATCACATACTTGGCCCTATCCTGGATCTCATCATACCTAACAGACCGGACATTCAGCGTCTCCCACTCACACACCACCTCCTCACCTCGCCTCCTATCTGTCGGAGTCCCACAAGGTTCAGTCCTTGGGCCCCTGCTCTTCTCCATTTACACCTTTGGCCTGGGACAGCTCATAGAATCTCATGGCTTTCAGTATCATCTCTATGCTGATGACACACAGATCTACATCTCTGGACCAGATATCACCTCCCTACTAACCAGAATCCCTCAATGTCTGTCCACTATTTCATCCTTCTTCTCTGCTAGATTTCTGAAACTTAACATGGACAAAACAGAATTCATCATCTTTCCCCCATCTCACGTGACCCCCCCAACAAATCTATCCATTACAGTAAATGGCTGCCCACTCTCCCCAGTCCCACAAGCTCGCTGCCTCGGGGTAATCCTTGACGCTGATCTCTCCTTCATACAACATATCCAAGCCCTTTCCACTTGCTGCCGACTTCAACTCAAAAATATTTCATGAATCCGTTCATTCCTCAACTAAGAATCTGCAAAAACCCTAGTCCATGCCCTCATCATCTCTCGCCTTGACTACTGCAACCTCCTGCTCTGTGGCCTCCCCTCTAACACTCTTGCACCCCTCCAATTTATTCTAAACTCTGCTGCCCGACTAATCCACCTGTCCCCCCGCTATTCCCCGGCCTCTCCTCTGTCAATCCCTTCACTGGCTCCCCATTGCCCAGAGACTCCAGTACAAAACCCTAACTATGACATACAAAGCCATCCACAACCTGTCCCCTCCATACATCTGTGACCTCGTCTCCCGGTACTTTCCTGCACGCAACCTCCAATCCTCACAAGATCTCCTTCACTATTCCCCTCTTCCCACAATTGTATACAAGATTTCTCTCGCACATCACCCCTACTCTGGAACTCTCTACCACAACATATCAGACTCTCACCTACCATCGAAACCTTCAAAAAGAGCCTGAAGACCCACCTCTTCCGGCAAGCCTATAACCTGCAGTAATCACTGATCGACCAAACCGCTGCATGACCAGCTCTACCCTCGCCTACTGTATTCTCACTCATCCCTTGTAGATTGTGAGCCTTCGCGGGCAGGGTCCTCTCTCCTCCTGTACCAGTTATGACTTGTATTGTTTAAGATTATTGTACTTGTTTATATTATGTATACCCCTCCTCACATGTAAAGCGCCATGGAATAAATGGCGCTAGAACAATAAATAATAATAATAATAATATAACATTACTTTCTGTGGGCAACAAAACTTTTGTCTTGCCAAAATCTGACCATTCTGTGTCCATTAAATGATCAATATTTCTGCATTGATGCCAATTTATTTTCTCAACCTAAACCACATTTCGGAGGGTTTCAGCTTTCAAAAGAATAATTTATACAACCAATGGATGAATTTAACGTCAGGTTATAAGCTTTTATTTACATAACATGGATAAGCGACATAACTTCTGTCAGGGAGTGTAGGCTGGCTCAAGTGGCAGAGCACTTCCTGAGTATTCAGGATGTTGTGTGTGATCGCCGCTTCCATGTTCCTTGACTGCTACTGATTTGTCACAAGACGAATCTAGCTCTGTAATACTGCTGGGCAATACTGCTGGGCTGTAGTGTAGATCTTCCAAAGCAAGTCTCCTAACAAACTAAAATCTTACGTTCTGCATACTCGGCTCTGCTGTTCCAAGGTGCCTGTTTGCATACTCAACTATATTTTTCTAAGGTGCCTTTCATCATACTGGACTGTACTGCTCCAAGGTGCCAGTCCTCACACTTGTCTCTGCTCATGCAAGGTGTCGGGCTGCATTCTCTGCTCAGTTATTTCTTGTTCCAAGGGTGTAGTCCAGCTAATATAGTCCCGTTATTCCACGTTGCTTCAGGTGCTATCCAGCCTATCCAGGTTTGTTAAGGTACCGTCACACTAGACGATATCGCTAGCGATCCGTGACGTTGCAGCGTCTTGGCTAGCGATATCGTCCAGTGTGACAGGCAGCAGCGATCAGGCCCCTGCTGTGATATCGCTGGTCGGGGCAGAAAGTCCAGAACTTTGTTTCGTCGCTGGACTCCCCGCAGACATCGCTGAATCGGCGTGTGTGACGCCGATTCAGCGATGTCTTAGCTGGTAACCAGGGTAAACATCGGGTTACTAAGCGCAGGGCCGCGCTTAGTAACCCGATGTTTACCCTGGTTACCATCGTTAAAGTAAAAAAAACAAACGCTACATACTTACCTACCGCTGTCTGTCCTCGGCGCTCTGCTTCTTTGCTCTGGCTGTGAGCGCCGGGCAGCCGGAAAGCACAGCGGTGACGTCACAGCTCTGCTTTCCGGCCGCTGTGCTCACAGCCAGAGCAGAGAAGCAGAGCGCCGAGGACAGACAGCGGTAGGTAAGTATGTAGCGTTTGTTTTTTTTACTTTAACGATGGTAACCAGGGTAAACATCGGGTTACTAAGCGCGGCCCTGCACTTAGTAACCCGATGTTTACCCTGGTTCCCGGCACTGTTGGTCGCTGGAGAGCGATCTGTGTGACAGCTCTCCAGCGACCAAACAGCGACGCTGCAGCGATCCGGATCGTTGTCGGTATCGCTGCAGCGTCGCTTAGTGTGACGGTACCTTAAGTCCACATTGCTTCAGGTGCTGTCCAGCCTATCCAGGTCTATTAGTCTGCATTGCTTCAGGTGCTGTCCAGTCTATCCAGGTGTGTTAGTCCACATTGCTTCAGCTTCTGTCCAGCCTGTCCATTTCTGCTATTCCATGTTGCTTGAGGAGCCATCCAACATAACATGCTTGGCTGTTTTCTGCTGCTACAACGCCTCCAGTCCGTGCTGCTCTTCCAATGGCTTAGAAACTTCACCTCACATTTTGAACCATAAAAAAATCAAGTAATTTAAGGTGTAGTAGGTTTGTATCATCAGATATAGATGGTCAATAAAAACTAGTTCTCCGAAAAGAGTGTTGGGGAAACTAACCCGCTCATCTTCTCTTTTTGTCTCAGATTAGGGATGTGTTGGTGTAATCCAGGGCCATGAATGGAGCTCAGTTTTTTTTTTACAGTGAAGCCCACCTCTACTAATGACCATTGTTCTGGTTAACTAAGGTAACGAAGAAACGTTTATTGTCTAGGAACGTCCATGAATCCATTTCTTGGTCAAATACGAGACCAGAAGATCACAAGAAACTACAATAATAATTTGGCCTACTCACCATTGACGATCCAAAATGAGGGCATTGTACTTACTATGAAAAGCCCGATGTAAAGGATTTTTACTGATGATTAAGCCCTAAAGCTGCTCGATAAACATTACGTTGAAGGACGGCAGATCCCATGATACATAATATACTTTGATGTGTACAGATAAAGAACTTGCCTTTCATGGTGGATTTACTATCTTAAAATTCCTATGATTTTGTTTTTTTGAATGGATCTTCTGCTTTTATTTACTACTGTGTCTTCTATGGAGCATTGAGTAGATGCATCTTCTAATCCTTCCCTGAAGATAGATATGGATTAGTATATTATGAGTAACCACATCTGTAATGATGGAACAATGCCTCTCGCCAGACGTACGGAGTAAAGCTCTCACAATGAGGACTGCTTCATCACCGACGTGACACCTCTAACATTGGACCATCGTTTTCCCATAAGTTCTACCAAGACTAGTCAGTTATGAATTTAAGGCTGTGAGCACACGTTCCAGATTTTTCAATTTTTTTTATAGGAAAAAAAGTGATAAAACCGTGAAAAAAAACCACACCCATTAAGCACCCTATTAATAGAATGCAATGCGAAATTGTTGTGCACATGTTGCGTTTTCTTCTGCGAAAAAAACGCATCGCGGTAAAAAACGCAGCATGTTCATTAATTCTTCGGATTTTTCGTGTTTTTGGCGCTATATATTGCATTGGGGAAGCTCCGGAATAAAACGCGAAAAATCTGCCAAAAAATTAAAAAAACGCTGATAGAAACACACTAAGGGTATGTGCACACGTCAGGATTTTTTCCTGACAAAATCCTGAGAATTCTGCCAGAAATCCGCGTTTTTTTTTTGCTCGGATTTCTCGCGGAATTTGCACGTTTTTTGCGCGGATTTTGCGCGGATTTTTTGCGGATTTTTTTTTTCCGGAATGTCCTTTTGGCTTAGAAATCCGCAAAAAATCCGCAAAAAGATAGAGCATGTCCGGATTTTTTGCGGGATGCGTTTTTTTTGCGGAAAAAAACGCATACATCTGCACAAAAAATGCAGAATGCATTCTAAATGATAGGATGCATAATTTTAGCGTTTTTTATGCGGATTTATAGCGTTTTTATAGCGAAATTCCGCAAAAAAAAACGCTAAAAATCCTAACATGTGCACATACCCTAAAAACGCATGCAGATTTCCTGCGGAAAAAGTCCGGTTTGGGTCAGGAAATTTCTGCAAAGATTCCTGACGTGTGCACATAGCCTAAAAGGTACTATCAGAAAATGAGAAAAGATTTAATGCAAGTTTATTTTTACTTTAATTAAATATGATTTACTATGATTTTTACTATTTCTGGCTTAGTTTACACCGAACCTGTTGGTCATTTTTTTTTTTGTATTTTCAGGCATTTTTTTTTTTTTACTCCTCCTTAGACTCAAAACTGTCTAAAAAGACTCTTAAAGGGAATATGAAATCAGAAAAAAAAATAGTGTTCAAATCAGGTTTTTATGTTAACTGTATTTTTAACAATTTTTTAAAACTTCTTTTATAATTTGTATTTTTTATGTCACGATAAGTGTTAAAAAAACAAAGAAAAAAAAAAGAATTGAAGTCTTGCAGTTTCTGGTCGCTGGGGCTGTTTGTTTTAGATTCTCACTTCCTGTTATTTCAGGTAATGCACATGTACATTAGCAGCAATAGACTGACTCAGACCCTTTCTTGTGTATAGGTAATTTTTTGATGGTAGCTTCCCTTTAATATGATTCTGATTTGTTAAAAAGGATTGTCTAATACTATTAATAGGCTATCCTTAGGATAGGCCAGCAATATCTGATTGGTGGGGGTCTGACACTCACCATCCCCACCAGTCAGCTGTTTGCTGGATGTACAAAGTGCACTGAGCCAGACCAACACAGCGCCATACACTGTGTAGTGGCCATTCCTGGGTACTGCAGCTCCACTCCCATTCATTTAGGTGAGCTGCAGTAACTGAAATCGACCACTACACAGTGAATGGCGCGGTGCTGTTCCAGCTCTGTACACTGCGGACTCCTCAAACAGCTGATCGGTGGCAGTGCTGGTTTTCGGACTTTGATGACCTGGATATTCAGTTGCATAACGATAGCGGTCGCAGAGGGTGCGACCATGACCGGGCCAGTGTGGGATGGGGACCTCCGACACCAGTAGCTATTTCAGCGCTTGATATGTGTGAGAGGACGCACATTCAACTGATATGCATTGAGGTGCAGAGATCTCCCAGTCCCTGCACTGCCAATCAGGGGCGTGTAAGTCACCCCGTCACATGCATCGGGGGCATACTGTATATTACCAGAAGGGGCCCAGGATAGGGGGACATTATACCAGGATGGGAGACATATTCTACTGGAAGGAGCCCTGGATGGGGGACATTATACCAGGATGGGGGGCATATATTGGTGGAGAGGGCTCATAATGGGGAGCATTATACCAGGATGGGGGACATTATACCAGGATGGGAGACATATTCTACTAGATGGGGCCCTGGATGGGGACATTATACCAGGATGGGGGGCATATTGTACTGGAAAGGGCCCTGGATGGGGGACATTATACCAGGATGGGGGCATATTCTACTGGAAGGAGCCCTGGATGGGGGACATTATACCAGGATGGGGGGCATATATTGGTGGAGAGGGCTCATAATGGGGAGCATTATACCAGGATGGGGGACATTATACCAGGATGGGAGACATATTCTACTAGATGGGGCCCTGGATGGGGACATTATACCAGGATGGGGGGCATATTGTACTGGAAAGGGCCCTGGATGGGGGACATTATACCAGGATGGGGGCATATATTGGTGGAGAGGGCTCATAATGGGGAGCATTATACCAGGATGGGGGACATTATACCAGGATGGGAGACATATTCTACTGGAAGGAGCCCTGGATGGGGGACATTATACCAGGATGGGGGGCATATATTGGTGGAGAGGGCTCATAATGGGGAGCATTATACCAGGATGGGGGACATTATACCAGGATGGGAGACATATTCTACAAGAAGGGGCCCTGGATGGGGACATTATACCAGGATGGGGGGCATATTGTACTGGAAAGGGCCCTGGATGGGGGACATTATACCAGGATGGGGGCATATATTGGTGGAGAGGGCTCATAATGGGGAGCATTATACCAGGATTGGGGACATTATACCAGGATGGGAGACATATTCTACTGGAAGGAGCCCTGGATGGGGGACATTATACCAGGATGGGGGGCATATATTGGTGGAGAGGGCTCATAATGGGGAGCATTATACCAGGATGGGGGACATTATACCAGGATGGGAGACATATTCTACAAGAAGGGGCCCTGGATGGGGACATTATACCAGGATGGGGGGCATATTGTACTGGAAGGGGCCCTGGATGGGGGACATTATACCAGGATGGGGGGCATATATTGGTGGAGAGGGCTCATAATGGGGAGCATTATACCAGGATGGGGGACATTATACCAGGATGGGAGACATATTCTACTAGATGGGGCCCTGGATGGGGACATTATACCAGGATGGGGGGCATATTGTACTGGAAGGGGCCCTGGATGGGGGGCATTATACCAGGATGGGGGCATATATTGGTGGAGAGGGCTCATAATGGGGAGCATTATACCAGGATGGGGGACATTATACCAGGATGGGAGACATATTCTACTGGAAGGAGCCCTGGATGGGGGACATTATACCAGGATGGGGGGCATATATTGGTGGAGAGGGCTCATAATGGGGAGCATTATACCAGGATGGGGGACATTATACCAGGATGGGAGACATATTCTACTGGAAGGAGCCCTGGATGGGGGACATTATACCAGGATGGGGGGCATATATTGGTGGAGAGGGCTCATAATGGGGAGCATTATACCAGGATGGGGGACATTATACCAGGATGGGAGGCATATTGTACTGGAAGGGGCCCTGGATGGGGGACATTATACCAGGATGGGGGGCATATATTGGTGGAGAGAGCTCATAATGGGGAGCATTATACCAGGATGGGGGACATTATACCAGGATGGGAGACATATTCTACTAGAAGGGGCCCTGGATGGGGACATTATACCAGGATGGGGGGCATATTGTACTGGAAGGGGCCCTGGATGGGGGACATTATACCAGGATGGGGGGCATATTGTACTGGAAGGGGCCCTGGATGGGGGACATTATACCAGGATGGGGGCATATTGTACTGGAAGGGGCCCTGGATGGGGGACATTATACCAGGATGGGGGGCATATATTGGTGGAGAGAGCTCATAATGGGGAGCATTATACCAGGATGGGGGACATTATACCAGGATGGGAGACATATTCTATTGGAAGGAGCCCTGGATGGGGGACATTATACCAGGATGGAGGGCATATTGTACTGGAAGGGGCCCTGGATGGGGGACATTATACCAGGATGGGGGCATATATTGGTGGAGAGGGCTCATAATGGGGAGCATTATACCAGGATGGGGGACATTATACCAGGAGGGGAGACATATTCTACTGGAAGGAGCCCTGGATGGGGGACATTATACCAGGATGGGGGGCATATATTGGTGGAGAGGGCTCATAATGGGGAGCATTTTACCAGGATGGGGGACATTATACCAGGATGGGAGACATATTCTACAAGAAGGGGCCCTGGATGGGGACATTATACCAGGATGGGGGGCATATTGTACTGGAAAGGGCCCTGGATGGGGGACATTATACCAGGATGGGGGCATATATTGGTGGAGAGGGCTCATAATGGGGAGCATTATACCAGGATGGGGGACATTATACCAGGATGGGAGACATATTCTACTGGAAGGAGCCCTGGATGGGGGACATTATACCAGGATGGGGGGCATATATTGGTGGAGAGGGCTCATAATGGGGAGCATTATACCAGGATGGGGGACATTATACCAGGATGGGAGACATATTCTACAAGAAGGGGCCCTGGATGGGGACATTATACCAGGATGGGGGGCATATTGTACTGGAAGGGGCCCTGGATGGGGGACATTATACCAGGATGGGGGGCATATATTGGTGGAGAGGGCTCATAATGGGGAGCATTATACCAGGATGGGGGACATTATACCAGGATGGGAGACATATTCTACTAGATGGGGCCCTGGATGGGGACATTATACCAGGATGGGGGGCATATTGTACTGGAAGGGGCCCTGGATGGGGGGCATTATACCAGGATGGGGGCATATATTGGTGGAGAGGGCTCATAATGGGGAGCATTATACCAGGATGGGGGACATTATACCAGGATGGGAGACATATTCTACTGGAAGGAGCCCTGGATGGGGGACATTATACCAGGATGGGGGGCATATATTGGTGGAGAGGGCTCATAATGGGGAGCATTATACCAGGATGGGGGACATTATACCAGGATGGGAGACATATTCTACTGGAAGGAGCCCTGGATGGGGGACATTATACCAGGATGGGGGGCATATATTGGTGGAGAGGGCTCATAATGGGGAGCATTATACCAGGATGGGGGACATTATACCAGGATGGGAGACATATTCTACTGGAAGGAGCCCTGGATGGGGGACATTATACCAGGATGGGGGGCATATATTGGTGGAGAGGGCTCATAATGGGGAGCATTATACCAGGATGGGGGACATTATACCAGGATGGGAGACATATTCTACTAGAAGGGGCCCTGGATGGGGACATTATACCAGGATGGGGGGCATATTGTACTGGAAGGGGCCCTGGATGGGGGACATTATACCAGGATGGGGGGCATATTGTACTGGAAGGGGCCCTGGATGGGGGACATTATACCAGGATGGGGGCATATTGTACTGGAAGGGGCCCTGGATGGGGGACATTATACCAGGATGGGGGGCATATATTGGTGGAGAGAGCTCATAATGGGGAGCATTATACCAGGATGGGGGACATTATACCAGGATGGGAGACATATTCTATTGGAAGGAGCCCTGGATGGGGGACATTATACCAGGATGGAGGGCATATTGTACTGGAAGGGGCCCTGGATGGGGGACATTATACCAGGATGGGGGCATATATTGGTGGAGAGGGCTCATAATGGGGAGCATTATACCAGGATGGGGGACATTATACCAGGAGGGGAGACATATTCTACTGGAAGGAGCCCTGGATGGGGGACATTATACCAGGATGGGGGGCATATATTGGTGGAGAGGGCTCATAATGGGGAGCATTTTACCAGGATGGGGGACATTATACCAGGATGGGAGACATATTCTACTAGATGGGGCCCTGGATGGGGACATTATACCAGGATGGGGGGCATATTGTACTGGAAAGGGCCCTGGATGGGGGACATTATACCAGGATGGGGGCATATATTGGTGGAGAGGGCTCATAATGGGGAGCATTATACCAGGATGGGGGACATTATACCAGGATGGGAGACATATTCTACTGGAAGGAGCCCTGGATGGGGGACATTATACCAGGATGGGGGGCATATATTGGTGGAGAGGGCTCATAATGGGGAGCATTATACCAGGATGGGGGACATTATACCAGGATGGGAGACATATTCTACTAGATGGGGCCCTGGATGGGGACATTATACCAGGATGGGGGGCATATTGTACTGGAAGGGGCCCTGGATGGGGGACATTATACCAGGATGAGGGCATATATTGGTGGAGAGGGCTCATAATGGGGAGCATTATACCAGGATGGGAGACATTATACCAGGATGGGAGACATATTCTACTGGAAGGAGCCCTGGATGGGGGACATTATACCAGGATGGGGGGCATATATTGGTGGAGAGGGCTCATAATGGGGAGCATTATACCAGGATGGGGGACATTATACCAGGATGGGAGACATATTCTACTAGAAGGGGCCCTGGATGGGGACATTATACCAGGATGGGGGCATATTGTACTGGAAGGGGCCCTGGATGGGGGACATTATACCAGGATGAAGGGCATATATTGGTGGAGAGGGCTCATAATGGGGAGCATTATACCAGGATGGGAGACATTATACCAGGATGGGAGACATATTCTACTGGAAGGAGCCCTGGATGGGGGACATTATACCAGGATGGGGGGCATATATTGGTGGAGAGGGCTCATAATGGGGAGCATTATACCAGGATGGGGGACATTATACCAGGATGGGAGACATATTCTACTAGAAGGGGCCCTGGATGGGGACATTATACCAGGATGGGGGCATATTGTACTGGAAGGGGCCCTGGATGGGGGACATTATACCAGGATGAAGGGCATATATTGGTGGAGAGGGCTCATAATGGGGAGCATTATACCAGAATGGGGGACATTATACCAGGATGGGAGACATATTCTACTAGATGGGGCCCTGGATGGGGACATTAT
The DNA here is from genome assembly GCF_032444005.1 of Ranitomeya imitator. Classification (NCBI taxonomy): domain Eukaryota; kingdom Metazoa; phylum Chordata; class Amphibia; order Anura; family Dendrobatidae; genus Ranitomeya; species Ranitomeya imitator. Next base: position 37,532,796 of record NC_091284.1, read on the forward strand.
ACCAGGATGGGGGCATATTGTACTGGAAGGGGCCCTGGATGGGGGACATTATACCAGGATGGGGGCATATATTGGTGGAGAGGGCTCATAATGGGGAGCATTATACCAGGATGGGGGACATTATACCAGGATGGGAGACATATTCTACTGGAAGGAGCCCTGGATGGGGGACATTATACCAGGATGGGGGGCATATATTGGTGGAGAGGGCTCATAATGGGGAGCATTATACCAGGATGGGGGACATTATACCAGGATGGGAGACATATTCTACTAGAAGGGGCCCTGGATGGGGACATTCTACCAGGATGGGGGGCATATTGTACTGGAAGGGGCCCTGGATGGGGGACATTATACCAGGATGGGGGGTATATTGTACTGGAAGGGGCCCTGGATGGGGGACATTATACCAGGATGGGGGGCATATTGTACTGGAAGGGGCCCTGGATGGGGGACATTATACCAGGATGGGGGGCATATATTGGTGGAGAGAGCTCATAATGGGGAGCATTATACCAGGATGGGGGACATTATACCAGGATGGGAGACATATTCTACTGGAAGGAGCCCTGGATGGGGGACATTATACCACGATGGGGGGCATATTGTACTGGAAGGGGCCCTGGATGGGGGACATTATACCAGGATGGGGGGCATATAATGGTGGAGAGGGCTCATAATGGGGAGCATTATACCAGGATGGGGGACATTATACCAGGATGGGAGACATATTCTACTGGAAGGGGCCCTGGATGGGGACATTATACCAGGATGGGGTGCATATATTAATGGAAAAGGCCCAGCATGGGAGTATTATACCAAGATGGGGGACATATTTTACTGGAAGGGGCTCAGGATGGGGGCATTATACCAGAATGGGGGACATTATACCAGGATAGGGGACATATATTACTGGAAGCACCCAGGACAGGGGGCGTCATACCAGGGGGACATATTTTACTGGAAGGGGCCCAGGAAGAGGGTATTATATCAGGATGGGGGACATATTTTATTGGAATGGGGCCAGGATGGGGAAATTATACCAGAATGGGGGACATATTTTATTGGAATGTGGCCAGGATGGGGGACATTATAACAGGATGGCGGACATATATTACTGGAAGGGGCCCAGAATGGAGGGCATTATACCAGGATGAAGTACATATATTACTGGAAGGGGCCATAGGGGCTTATATTACTGGAAGGGGCACATGATGGAAGGCATTATACCAGGATGGGGGACATATATTATTGGAAAGGGCTCAGGATGAGAGTATTATGCCAGGCTGGGGGACATATTTTACAGGAAGGGGCCCAGGATGGGGGACATGTATTACTGGAAGGGGCGCAGGATGGGGGGCATTGAACTATGATGGGGGAAATATATTACTGGAAGAGGCCCATGATAGGGTACTTTATACCAGGATGGGGACACATATAGTATTACTGGAAAGGGACCAAGATGGGGGTCATTATACCAGGATGTGGAAAATATATAGTATAATGGAAAAGGACCAGAATGGGGGGGCATTATACCTGGATGGGGAACATATATTACTGGGTGGGGTCTAGAATGGGGGGCATTAAACCAGGAAATGCCAAGGATGGGGTACATTATACATGGAAGGGGCCCAGGATGGGGTACATTAATACAGGAAGGGGCCAGGATGGAGGACATTATTACAAAAAGCTAGCATGGAGGATATTGTTACATGAGAGGGTGCATATGTATGTCTTCAAATGATCTGGAATACTACAAGGGTCCATACATCTGATGAACACACAGGAAGGGGCCTAGGCCCAAATTTTGCATCGGGACCCATTGGACTCTAGTGAATAGGTCATCAAAATTCAAGGCCTGTACAACTACTTTAAGGCTATGTGCACACGTTCAGGATTTCTTGCAGAAATTTCCTGAGCAAAACCAGACATTTTCTGCAAGAAATCTGCATGCGTTTTTCTCGCGTTTTTTGCCCTTTTTTTGTGGATTTTTCTGGAGATTTCCCAATACAATGATATAGTGGCAAACATGCTGCGTTTTTTTTACCGCAATGCCTTTTTTTTCTCAGAAAAAAACGCATCATGTACACAAAAATTGTGGAATACATTCTAAATGATGGGATGAGTTTTTTATGCATTTTTATAACTAAAAAAACACGAAAAAAATGTGAAAAATCCACAAAGTGTGCACACAGCTTAATACTCAATATTGAGAGTGCAAAAATATTGGTGTCAGTCAGCCAAGAAGCGGCATAAGGACCAGTCTGTTAAGATGTGCCAAAGTCATACGAAAGAGTGCAGCATGGAGATGGTCTTGGCTCATCTTCTGCCTGCTCTATTTGTAGGCTTTCTCCAGTTTAAATAAATGTCACAAATCTCATGTTTGCCTTGGGTATGTACTGGGCTTTAGGCCTGTCCCACACGTCCAGATAATTCCGATACCGGAAAAATAGGTACCGGAATTATCCGTGTCCGTGTGCTCACATTGCACATCAGTGTGGCACACATGGGGCAGCCGTGTGCCGCCCGTGTGCCAACTGGGTACCACACGGACCATGCAGGAGACAGTAAGCGCTGTCCCCTGCTTTGGGTGCTGAAGCCCCATTCATTTCTTCTCTCCAGCAGCGTTCGCTGGAGCGAAGGAATGAAAAATCTTTTTTTTTTTTTTTTTTTTGCGGTGTAAATAAAGTTCCCTGTAACCAACCCCCTCCCACCTCCTGTGCGCCCACCCGCTGGAAAGAAAATACTCACCTAGCTCCCTCGATGCTTCCTCTCAGCGTCACAGCTCTTCCTGCGACAGAGGGGAGGAGCCGCATATTCATCACTGTAATAAGCGGCACCACGTGACCGCTCATACAGGAAGAGCTGCGACGCTGAGAGGAAGCATCGAGGGAGCTAGGTGAGTATTTTCTTTCCAGCGGGTGGGCGCACAGGGGGTGGGAGGGGGTTGGTTACAGCAAACTTTATTTACACCGCAAAAAAAAAAGATTTTTCATTCCTTCGCTCCAGCGAATGCTGCTGGAGAGAAGAAATGAATGGGGCTTCAGCACCACAAGCTGGGGGGACAGCGCTTACTGTAGCGCTGTCTCCTGCATGGCACACGGACTGCACACGGACAGCATCCGTATGCGGTACGTGTTTTACACTCCCTCGAACACTGACATGTCTCCGTGTTTTTCAAACGGACACACGGTCCGTGAAAACATGCTGACATGTGCAGAGACACATTGATTTTAATGTGTCTATGTGAGTCAGTGACTCCGGTACGTGAGGAAACTGTCTCCACACGTACCGGAGCCACTGACGTGTGAAACCGGCCTAAGTGATATTATATCCATGCAAGTGATAGAATGTGACACAGCTAATAAATTAGTGATTGGCGATCCATTCCATGGATTTATTTTATTTTTTTAAATAAAGTAAATAAACTGCAGCCGGGTGGACAGTGGCTTTCTGAAGCTGGAAACCCCTTTTAAGTGCCTCAATGAAGTAGCGTCTGGTTGATCAATCTGATGTCGATCATACGCCATGAACTAAACTGGTGGATCACGGAGGTCGTTTTAGGAATAAAATGGTAAACGTCAGAACGAGCTTGTGCAAAGTGGAAAAGCCAAACTATTGTAACGTACACTTGTAGTTTGAGCCCAAGAACAACTGAATAATATAACTGACAGATGACTTTTATGGCAGGCAGTAGGAGCCGCCGTGAATGGTCTTTTGATTTTAAAATCCACTTGATAATCAGCCAAAATGGTCTAAATTGCCTGTATCGCCCAACTTTTATGTCATCAGAGTTGATCATGGAAGGTTCCAAGAGTAGACTTATGGAGGTAAAGGATTTAATTTAGGTGGGACCCGAACGGAGAGTCTAAGAAATGATCTGTTCTTCACAATTAATCATCTGATGATGGTTTGTGCTTTCCTGGAACAAATCTTGTTTTCGCTCTCCTAGAATAGTCAACATAAGTAAGGAGATCCCGAGAGTCATAGCGCGGTGCCTACTTTAGTTGAGAGAATGGGTCATAATTTTGAGTCAATGCAGAATTTGGTCAGTGGAGGGGCAAGAGAAGACAGAATCCGAGATACAGAAACGTAATTAATGGACTCAATGAACCTACTGCCCCACTATCAAAGAGTTCTTACGTAGGATATCTAAGTTATAGCTATAGGTTGAGCCTATAAAAGGCCAGGTAAGTAGCCCAAGGGTAAGTAAAATACTGTCATATGCTGAGGAGTCCTGACGATCTCCATGTTCCTACAATTAGTGATGAGGAGACTGCTGTTAACGTCTTTGTTTCCTCGCTGTCCTCTTTAGTCATTTTACCCATTGTTGAATCCATACCTTGAGGCTAAAACCAGTGGGAAACATAAAACATATGTAGTATGAAAAGAAAGACTTCAAGTGACACTTCAGTGAGTAGACGGGAAAAGCCAGAGTCTGTGCACAACAGAAGGGGCTGGATTTACCTTGACCCAACATGTCTGCTCCGGAGTGGGATGTACTGGTTCGGTTGGGCGGCACCTCTCCCTGTCATCCAGCTGTTTAGTAGTGAACATATCACTCAAGAATTGGCAGCTGACAGACACGTGCAAACTGACACGATGGAGACGATAGCTAGGAGATACCGTCCGTGCTACTCTGCATTTTTGGAAATCCTTCGGGGTTTCATTTTTGACTAGTCGAATAATTGAACCAATAAGTAGGGGCGCGAGACATAAATGCAGTGGGCACTTGGGGGGAGACATCTTTACATTAGGCACATAAGCAAGAGAAAGTGTCCATAAAAAGTGCCAACCAGTGAAATACAATGACAATACCAATACCACTCTCTGCCCCGCCACTTGCCCTTGTGGCTAAGGACATAAGTACAACAAGTTGAGAAATTGGCCCAAGAATCATGAATAGGATGTGGATTGGCCAACTATAGCCTCCCTGCTTCAATTATGTTGAACCTGCCCAGGGGTCGTCCAAAGGGAAAATATTGTGCACGTACCTAACTTATCTCAAATTTTTATTTCCGTCATTTTCCTGGCTGTCAGAGGAGTTGTCTCATTTTTGTTCTTCAGGAGCACATCGCTCTCCCGCCTCCTCCTTTCTGGTTGCTGGTGAGGAGAAAAGGGCTGATGAGCTCCTGAAAATTGACCATTCGGACCGGTTTCATGTCTAGTGTGCACTAATGCTGCTATATGAGGCATCAGAGAAGCGAAGGGACGAGCCACCAAGTCGTCTTTGGAGCAGCACTTACAATGCAGGCGATTAGTTTCTCCATACAGGAGGCATCTTTATCGCCATCAAAGGCTTTTGTACCAAGTATTAAATACATTTCAGTAAACATGTTCAATACTTCTTCCCTGTGTCATTTCACATTATTCCACATAACGTATGGAAATTTATGGTTTTATTTCTTTACCTATGTGGTTTGGATGAGTTGTTACTGACATCTGGTGAGAACTTCATGTCAGTAGCACCTTTAGAAATATATTTACTTCGTACATTGGTGACGTGTTCCATCTGGCTAAACAAGTCTACTTCACCACCCACTTCATCACATCACTAGCCAACAAGCCAACTCTTTGAAACTTTTAGCTCCCTGCTAACGTACAGGCCCCATTACCAACCTCAGCGCTGATGATCTGGTCAATTATTCCCAACAAAAAATATCAATCATATTCGTGAAGACATTTTTAGACATTACTGTCAGAGCCTAAATCCCCTTCCCACCTGCACCTCAAATTCACTATCCATCTTCGAGCCTGTCACAGAAGAAGACGTTACCAGGTTCTTTGCTTCTTCTTGCCCTGCACCAGTGACCCTATTACCTCACATCTCCTTCAGTCCCACTTACCCTGTTTAACCTCTCTATTTCTTCGGCTATCTTTACCTCTTTATTCAAACACGACATCATAAACCGTTTACTTAAAAAGCCATCCCTGGACCAGAACTGTGCTGCTAACTACAGACCGGTCTCTAATCATCCCTGTATCTCCAAACTCCTGGAACGCTCGGTCCCCTTCCATCTCATCTGCTGTCTCTCAGATAACTCTCTTCTCGACCCCTTACAATCTGGTTTCCGCTCTCCACGTTCTACTGAAACTGCCCTCAATAAAGTCTCTAATGACCTATTAACAGCAAAATCCATTGGTCATTGCTCCCTGCTGATTCTGCTGGATATCTCTGCAGCATTCGACACTGTGGATCATGAGCTCCATCTGACTATACTCTGCTCTATCGGGCTCAAGGATTCCGTTCTCTCCTTCCACCTCTCTGACTGCTCCTTCACTGTGTTTTTTGTCAACTCTTCTTCCTCGATTCTTACCCGTACTATCAGTGTTTCTTAAGGCTCAATACTAGGCCCCTCCTCTTCTCTCTATACCCTGCACCTATTGGTCAAGCCTATAGTAGATTTTGTTTCCAGTATCACCTCTATGCCGATGACACCAATTATACACATTGTGTCCACGCCTGACATCACCCCCACCTTATTACAACATACCAGTGATTGCCTGTCTGCTGTCTCTAACATCATGTCCTCCTTCTTTCTGAAACTGAATCTTTTACCATTGTTCCCTATATCCAATCATTCGCTCATGTCACCTGCACCTTAAAAGTATCTCCAGATTCTGACCTTTTCTCACCTTTGAATCTCAAAAAAGTCTTACTATTGCTCTTAGTCACTGATCAGTCTCCCTCTAACCAAACTTTCTCCTCTACAATCCATCCTGAATTCAGCAGCCAGTGTCGTATTTTTGTCCAGCCGCTTCACCGATGCCTCTACCCTGTGCCAGGCATTGCACTGGTTATCCATTCCCTAGATAATCCATTATAAACTCATCCCTCTCACTCACAGAGCTCTCCACAGTTCCGCATCACCCTTTATCGCCTCCCTCTTCTCTGTCTATTGCTCTGTGCTCTCCATTCTGCAACTGATCTAAGACTAAGATCCCCCATAATGAGAACCTTGCACCTCCGTCTACAAGACTTCTCCCATGCTGCGCCAGTCTACTGGAATGCACTACCCCAAAAGAACCGACAAATATCTCGCTCCCATGTTTTTAAGAAAGCTTTAAAAACACATCTGTTTAGACAAGCCTATCCCCTCAACTCACTAACCTAACTCTCCCCTCTTCCCTCCTTCTAAATGTTATTCATAACGTGCTCCTTCTGCCTCCACATCCTCCATGCACCATATAGCAGACGGTAACTGCACTCAGATCCTGGCTGACGACCGGATCGTGCAGCTTAATATGAAAACCCATATTATAATAATGATGGTGTTACATTTTATTCTTTTTATTGTCTGCACATGTCCCTACTTAATTGTAAAGTGCTGCGGAATATGTTAGCGCTATATAATAAAAAATTATTATTATTTTAATATTTATTTCACCCGCTGTGTAATTATTATTATTTTATATTATTATATTTTTTATTATGTTATATAATGATATTATAAGTATTTTTATAACACTATTTTGTACACTGTCCACCATGGTAGAGATGCTAACAAAAGGTACAGAACAAGTATACTCAAATTATGCGATACTGACCACCAAAAACACCTAATCCCTAATGATGCGCAAATACCACGTAAAGGGCTTTTCCTTGAGGTCAAAGGACACCTTGGGGTAAAGAGAGCACAAGATCATTGATACGGACACGTTACATAAATCGTTTTGCTGAACTATAACCTCTGCGGAAGAATAAGCTGCAGTGCTGTAAATGACCAGTAGATGTCACTAGTTCTCCACTGTCTCCACTTTCACACTGCTGCAAAAAACGCAGCGCTGCACCTGATCTTACACTTTTCAGTGATTTATTTCTAGTTTTATTGTTCTCTGGAACTAAAAGATGTCATTTCCTCCTTTTTTTGTAAATATTAAGATACTCTTAGCTCAGAAGGATCGTTTATATTTCATGAGCACTTCATGGCACAAGGTTTCAGTTCTGTCATTTTTGCCCTTTAACAAGTCCCTGTTACATACAAAGAATATTTTTCCTTAAAATAAAACAAAAAATAATACATCATACACTGCTACAGTTTAAGAAACTCTGTAAGTGGAAAGAAGTATTCAAAAGTTATCCCCTATGTGAGGGACTGGGGACAATTTGCAGATAGTTGGGGGTCTCACCGCGGCCCCTGGTTCATTCTGATGGGGCATTGGAGAGTCTTTTTCATTTAACACTAAACCACAAGTTAGCACCCACACTTTAGAGAAGGGGTTAACTTTAAATGTTGGGAATGACCTAAAAGGGGGGCAGATTACCATGTGTAGACATTTTTAAAGTCACTTTCGCTTGTGGTTGCGTTTTGTACTTTGCCCCAAATTTATCAAAGAGTTGCAAAAAGTTTTCTAAATTCGGACCACCTTCATATATAATATTCTGTCCAGAGCTGTTTTCCCGCTTTCTACTCCTCCCATACTAGAGTGAGACTTGTTGACATTTTGTGCAACTTTTTTTTTTGCATAAATCCATCCTAGCATCAGAGGTGTATCTAGGTTTTCTGGCACATGGGGCAAGAGAAAGAAAAGCTCATTGACACGTGACAGTCAGTATGAAAATCGCATATGAATGACGCGTCCATGTGATGGCTGCTGCCACCTGCAAGCAGAGCTGAATCCTGACAGTGAGGATATTACACGCTGTTAGGATTGGTTACAGGTCTTCGTTTTATAATTAAAGGGTGCGTCCATGTTTGAGATCAAAGTCTGCAGTCACTATAGGTGGCTGCAGGCTCCTGAATTCTCACAGTGCATGCACTGCACACTTTTAGGATTCTCCCTTGCCGGTGGCAAGAGTGGACGTTCATGTCAGCACAAGCATGCCATTTGTATACTTCTGACCACATTCCGACTAGACGTGCCCGAACCTCGCTCAGTTCATTTTCAATTAGTGAGGCCGCGCATGTCTAGTCAGCACATGACCGCATGTATGCAAATCGCCAACACCAGAGAATCCTGACAGCGTGTGTGACGCCCCAGGGTCTTGCTTGTCGCAGTGACATTGCTCTCCTCACGGGGAGGGTGATGTTACGTTTGGAAGCGATGAAGGATCTCTATTATCAGGTAATCACAATGCATACAACATGTTTACACTCCAGGCCAGAAGGGGGAGCTCTAAGCCTAGTATAGGGTGTACTCCCCTATAAATACATTCTGATCTGGAGGGAAAAGGTTCAGAGAGTTAGACACAGAAGAGAGCAGACCGACATAGAGTGTCAGAAGGTCTGAAGGGGCCTGTAGTCAGACGTACTACAGCCCCAGGAGAGAGATATATAGAAGGAAGGAACATCGTTTACTGAGTGTGCAGGAGAGCGAAGCACAGGAGAGACATCAGGGGAGACCGGCTGTGAATGAACTATCTCCATCTGAACCACAGATCACCGGTAGCCGGGACTCGGATGCTTTTGTGGGACTCTAAGACACATAGCAGAGACCGGCAGGACAACTGAATTTCAAGTTACCTGTCCACCACACACCTGAAGACACAGTAACACATAGAGCCCGGGGCGTGATAGAGTCCCTGTAAAAAGGCTCGAGTTACCTGTCATACAGGTATTGTCCTATCCTATATGGGGGACAGAGAGAAGAACTGTGAGGACCTTATCTGCAGCCATAGGCAGTAAGGGACTACAACACCACCGTTCTAGAGGAAGGCTTTTAACTCCACCTGGTAAAGGGGACTCTGGATTCGCTTACAAGCCGGCCGGACCCTGCCTGCCCTGTGATCTGGTACCCTGGACTGTGCCTGCCTGAAGTCTTCAGTAAATCAGGTAAAGAGACTGTAAACCTGTGTCCTCGTTCTTTACTGCCACCCTTCATGATCTTGCATCTACACACCGGGAGCCCTGGGGATATACTTCACCTGTGGGAAGTTGTACCATCTAGCTGCCATAACATCACCCCAGAGGACCCCTTAAAGCAACGTCGGTCACCACTGACCGAACAGCACAGGTGGCGACAAGAACATAAACTTCATTCAATTCACCTTTTACATGGGCGCCCAGGGCCACGGACCAGGTCACCACCGTGACATCCCCCTGTGAACACCGGAGCCGGTACTGGGTACCCCACTGCCCTGGCGGGCGACTCATCTTGGCTGACCCTGAGAATTGGGTCATGTGCTCCTAAAATACTGTGTTGTGCTAAGAAACTGTGCATTGTGAATTGCTGCCAAAACTGCCGCCATTGTAGCGCCACGCGGAGCGCGAGGGAAGTAGGGACATACAGTACCTTCGTGGGCAGAGCCAGCCGAAAAGAGCGCGAAGCAGTAGGAACGGGTGCCGTGCTGCGTGAGGAACACCGGAAGTGAAGACGCTGTGCAGCAGGGCCAGAAGGAAAGATGCCGCAAAGTGCTGGATGGAGGACCGGGAACAGCTGCAGACTGCGCAGCGGAGGAATCGCTACAAACTCCGGAGGAGAGACGCCGGCCCCTATAAGGTTAGCAAGGGGGAGAAGCTATGTCAGACCAGGGGGGAGAAATGGCGGTGGACGCAGCCGCAGCCCCTGTGATTCCCCAAGACCTCGGGATGGATGCAGCCGCAGCCCCTGTGATACCCCAAGACCCTGTGGGGGACTCAGCCGCCAGACTCCTGGCACCCCCGGGCCCCGCCACAGATGCACCTGCAGGCCCAATATTGTCACCAGGCCTCGCAGCTTCTACTCACAGGCCGGACCCCACTGCAGCTACAGCACCCATCATGCCGCTGTCCATGCCCTATATTCCTGGATCGGCCTGGCTTCCACAATATTCTGGGGAGTCCCATACATTAAGTGACTTTAAAGAAAGGCTATGTAGCCTGTTTGAAGACTATCCTTTGACCGAGCATCAAAAGGTCAGCATCTTAATTGGACAATTGATAGGCGCAGCCCTAAGAGAAGTGAAATCCTGGCCAAATATGGAAAAAGGAACTGTGCAGCAGATATTTTCTAAACTTAAAACCACCTTTGACACCCGCACCGCTGCAGAACTCAAAATGAAGTTTTTTGGGTGCAAGCAGAGAGCACAGGATAGCATACAGAACTATGCCCTTAATCTCCAGGAGGCACTGTGGGCCGTCAGACAGGTTGACCCTAACAGCAGGCAGGATGGAGACAAGCTCTTAAAGGTGCAGTTCATTGAGGATCTCCTTGCCAGCACCCACCGGACACAACTGCACATCCTGGCCCTGCAAAACCCTGACCTGGACTTTGCGCAATTTAAGGACAGAGCCATCCGGGTGCTGCATGAACCTTAGCCCAGCCACACAGTGCCCCATAGGTGTCCAGCTCTCACGTACCACCAGGAGATGGCATATCATCAGGTCCCAGTTGAGGTCGACACACAGATCCTGGATGATGACTCTTCCACAGGACTACGCATCCAGGTCCAGGAACTGACTAAAAGCATAGCTGCACTAGCTAAAACCATGCAGTCCCTGCAGGAGTCGCCGAAAGAAAAGATCAAGCTGGCTTTCAGACCGGAGGACATACCCTGGCGACGACAGAAGAGGATCCTACCGACCAGAGGGAGAGACGACGATCGCTATTATTAGGACGGACGACCCATCTGCCGCCTCTGCGACCAGGCAGGACACATTGCAAGGTTCTGTCATTTAAACGAGTGACCCCTGGGGCAGAGGGCCAACCCCCAGGAATAGGACGACCAGGCCCACAAAACTGGCGAGCCAAGTACGTCGGAGGACGTCCAGTCCTCCCAATTGTGATCAACGGCATCCCGATGAAAGCTTTATTGGACACCTGTTCTCAGGTGACAACTATATCTTACATTCTATATAAACGGTACTGGGCTGAAACAGACATTAATCGTGGCCCAGATGATGATTTGACAATAGTAGCCAGTAACAGTCAGCCGTTGCCACAGGTGGGGCACAAAGAGGTTACCATTAAGGTGGGGCGGGTAGAATTGAAGGCCCAAGGAATGGTGATTGTTGATATTGACTGACGCGAACGTAACCCCATGATGACCATTGGTCTGTCTTGCAGAGGTTATTGTCTTATTGCAACAGGTGGCCGAAACTGCTGGTTCCAGTGAACAACATGTCCTGCAGAAAGAAATCAGAGCTCTGGTGCAGAGACAGCAGGTAGAACTATCTGGTGGAGAAATTGGCCGTGCCACAGTGAGTGATGCAATCCCCATCGCAATACCCCCCAGGAGTGAAATGTTAATATGGTGTCAGGCAACAATAGGCCTCAGAGGTAAAGACTACCAGGCTCTGGTAGAACCTCTGTATTCAGATAGTAGGCCCACAATCCTGACAGAGGGGTGGTTGAAGTCCACAAGGGGAGGGTGCCAGTACATGTCCTTAACTGTGGAGAGAAGGAGGTCCACCTAACCAGATATGCCACAATTGCCAAACTGTTTACTGTTGATAATAATGTGATACAGGCAACAGAACCCTTGGTCCCATCCAACCAGTCGGAGGACAATGGCTCTGCAGGACAAATGGAAGATTGGTGTCAGAAATTACATGTGGGCACTGATTCTACACCTTCACACCAGAAACAAGGGGCTTATCGGGTGGTCCATGAGTATGAGCAAGTATTCAGCGAGCACCCACTAGATTTTGGGCAGGTAAAAGGGATTCAACATCATATCCCCACGGGAGATCATCCGCCCATTAACCCCTTTACCCCCAAGGGTGGTTTGCACGTTAATGACCGGGCCAATTTTTACAATTCTGACCACTGTCCCTTGGTGAGGTTATAACCCTGGAACGCTTCAACGGATCCCAGTGATTCTGACATTGTTTTCTCGTGACATATTGTACTTCATGACAATGGTAAAAATTATTTGATAGTACCTGCGTTTATTTGTAAAAAAAACGGAAATGTGGCGAAAATTATGAAAATTTTGCAATTTTCCAAATTTGAATTTTTATGCAATTAAATCACAGAGATATGTCACACAAAATACTTAATAAGTAACATTTCCCACATGTCTACTTTACATCAGCACAATTTTGGAACCAAAATTTTTTTTTGTTAGGGAGTTATAAGGGTTAAAAGTTGACCAGCAATTTCTCATTTCTACAACACCATTTTTTTTTAGGGACCACATCTCATTTGAAGTCATTTTGAGGGGTCTATATGATAGAAAATACCCAAGTGTGACACCATTCTAAAAACTACACCCCTCAAGGTGCTCAAAACCATATTCAAGAAGTTTATTAACCATTCTGGTGCTTCACAGGAATTTTTTGAATATTTAAATAAAAATGAACATTTAACTTTTTTTCACAAAAAATTTAATTCAGCTCCAATTTGTTTTATTTTACCAAGGGTAACAGGAGAAAATGGACCCCAATCATTGTTGTACAATTTGTCCTGAGTACGCCAATACCCCACATGTGGGGGTAAACCACTGTTTGGATGCATGGCAGAGCTCGGAAGCGAAGGAGCGCCATTTGACTTTTCAATGCAAAATTGACTGGAATTGAGATGGGACGCCATGTTTCGTTTGGAGAGCCCCTGATGTGCCTAAACATTGAAACCCCCCACAAGTGACACCATTTTGGAAAGTAGACACCCTAAGGAACTTATCTAGAGGTGTGGTGAGCACTTTGACCCACCAAGTGCTTCACAGAAGTTTATAATGTAGAACCGTAAAAATAAAAAATCATATTCTTTCACAAAAATTATCTTTTCGCCCCCAATTTTTTATTTTCCCAAGGGTAAGAGAAGAAATTGGACCCCAAAAGTTGTTGTACAATTTGTCCTGAGTACGCTGATACCCCATATGTGCGGGTAAACCACTGTTTGGGTGGATGGGAGAGCTCGGAAGGGAAGGAGCGCCGTTTGACTTTTCAATGCAAAATTGACAGGAATTGAGATGGGATGCCACGTTGCGTTTGGAGAGCCACTGATGTGCCCAAACATTGAAACCCCCCCACAAGTGACACCATTTTGGAAAGTAGACCCCCTAAGGAACTTATCTAGAGGTGTGGTGAGCACTTTGACCCACCAAGTGCTTCACAGAAGTTTATAATGCAGAGCCGTAAAAATAAAACAAAAAATTTTTCCCACAAAAATTATTTTTTTAGCCCCCAGTTTTGTATTTTCCCGAGGGTAACAGGAGAAAGTGGACCCCAAAATTTGTTGCCCAATTTGTCCTGAGTGCGATAATACACCATATGTGGGGGGAACCACTGTTTGGGCGCATGGGAGGGTTCGGAAGGGAAGGAGTGCCATTTGAATGCAGACTTAGATGGAATGGTCTGCAGGTGTCACATTGCGTTTGCAGAGCCCCTAATGTACCTAAAAAGTAGAAACCCCCCACAAGTGACACCATTTTGGAAAGTAGACCCCCTAAGGAACTTATCTACATATGTCGTGAGCACTTTGACCCACCAAGGGCTTCACAGAAGTTTATAATGGAGAGCCGTAAAAATAAAACAAACATTTTTTCCCACAAAAATTATTTTTTAGCCCCCAGTTTTGTATTTTCCCGAGGGTAACAGGAGAAATTGGACCCCAAAATTTGTTGACCAATTTGTCCTGAGTGCGCTGATACCCCATATGTGGGGGAACCACTGTTTGGGCGCATGGGAGGGCTCGGAAGGGAAGGAGCTCCATTTGGAATGCAGACTTAGATGGAATGGTCTGCAGGTGTCACATTGCATTTGCAGAGCCCCTAATGTACCGAAACAGTAGAAACCCCCCACAAGTGACACCATTTTGGAAACTAGACCCCCTAAGGAACTCATCTAGATGTGTTGTGAGAACTTTGAACCCCCAAGTGTTTCACTACAGTTTATAACGCAGAGCCGTGAAAATAAAAAATCTTTTTTTTTTCCCACAAAAATTATATTTTAGCCCCCAGTTTTGTATTTTCCCAAGGGTAACAGGAGAAATTGGACCCCAAAAGTTATTGTCCTATTTGTCCTGAGTACACTGATACCCCATATGTTGGGGTAAACCCCTGTTTGGGCACACGGGAGAGCTCGGAAGGGAAGAAGCACTGTTTTACTTTTTCAACGCAGAATTGGCTGGAATTGAGATCGGACGCCATGTCGCGTTTGGAGAGCCCCTGATGTGCCTAAGCAGTGGAAACCCCCCAATTATAGCTGAAACCCTAATCCAAACACACCCCTAACCTAACCCTAATCCCAACAGTAACCCTAACCACACCTCTAACCCTGACACACCCCTAACCCTAATCCCAACCCTATTCCCAACTGTAAATGTAATCTAAACCCTAACTGTAACTTTAGCCCCAACCCTAACCCTAACTTTAGCCCCAACCCAAACTGTAGCCCTAACCCTAGCCCTAACCCTAACCCTAGCCCTAACCCTAGCCCTAACCCTAGCCCTAGCCCTAGCCCTAACCCTAACCCTAACCCTAACCCTAGCCCTAACCCTAACCCTAACCCTAGCCCTAACCCTAGCCCTAGCCCTAACCCTAGCCCTAGCCCTAACCCTAGCCCTAACCCTAACCCTAACCCTAGCCCTAACCCTAGCCCTAACCCTAACCCTAGCCCTAATGGAAAAATGGAAATAAATACATTTTTTTAATTTTTCCCTAACTAAGGGGGTGATGAAGGGGGGTTTAATTTACTTTTATAGCGGGTTTTTAGCGGATTTTTATGATTGGCAGCCGTCACACACTGAAAGACGCTTTTTATTGCAAAAAATATTTTTTGCGTTACCACATTTTGAGAGCTATAATTTTTCCATATTTGAGTCCACAGAGTCATGCGAGGTCTTGTTTTTTGCGGGATGAGTTGACGTTTTTATTGGTAACATTTTCGGGCACGTTACATTTTTTGATCGCTTTTTATTCCGATTTTTGTGAGGCAGAATGACCAAAAACCAGCTATTCATGAATTTCTTTTGGGGGAGGCGTTTATACCATTCCGCGTTTGGTAAAATTGATAAAGCAGTTTTATTCTTCGGGTCAGTACGATTACAGCGATACCTCATTTATATTATTTTTTTATGTTTTGGCGCTTTTATACGATAAAAACTATTTTATAGAAAAAATAATTATTTTTGCATCGCTTTATTCTCAGGACTATAACTTTTTTATTTTTTTGCTGATGATGCTGTATGGCAGCTTGTTTTTTGTGGGACAAGATGACGCTTTCAGCGGTACCATGGTTATTTATATCTGTCTTTTTGATCGCGTGTTATTCCACTTTTTGTTCGGCGGTATGATAATAAAGCGTCGTTTTTTGCCTCGTTTTTTATTTTTTTTCTTACGGTGTTTACTGAAGGGGTTAACTAGTGGGCCAGTTTTATAGGTTGGGCCGTTACGGACGCAGCGATACTAAATATGTGTACTTTTATTGTTTTTTTTTTTATTTAGATAAAGAAATGTATTTATGGGAATAATATATATATTTTTTTTCCATTATTTAGGAATATTTTATTTAATTATTTTTTTTACACATTTTGAAATTTTTTTTAAAACTTTTTTACATTGTCCCAGGGGGGGACATCACAGATCGGTGATCTGACAGTTTGCACAGCACTCTGTCAGATCACCGATCTGAGAGCAGTGCAGGCTGCTTCACAGTGCCTGCTCTGAGCAGGCACTGTGAAGCCACCTCCCTCCCTGCAGGACCCGGATCCGCGGCCATCTTGGATCCGGGTCTGGAGCAGGCAGGGAGGGAGGTAAGACCCTCGCAGCAACACGATCACATCGCGTTGCTGCGGGGGGCTCAGGGAAGCACGCAGGGAGCCCCCTCCCTGCACCGCCGGCACATCGCGATCATGTTTGATCGCGGTGTGCCGGGGGTTAATGTGCCGGGAGCGGTCCGTGACCGCTCCTGGCACATAGTGCCGGATGTCAGCTGCGATAGACAGCTGACACCCGGCCGCGATCGGCCGCGCTCCCCCCGTGAGCGCCACCGATCGCGCTGGACGTACTGTCCCGTCCGTGGTCATAGGGGCCCACCCCACCTCGACGGGATAGTACGTCCGATGTCAGAAAGGGGTTAAGGAGAGATACCGGCCTGTACCTCCAGCTCACTATCAGTGTGCCAAAGACATGTTACGATAGATGAAAGAGGCTGGGGTAATCAGAGATAGTTGTAGCCTCTTGGCAGCTCCATTAGTCCTCGTCAGGAAAAAGGATGGCACAATGAGAATGTGTGTTGATTATAGGCAGATAAACAGTATAACACACAAAGATGCATACCCATTGCCTAGAATAGAGTCCTTAGCTGCTTTAAAATATGCTAACTACTTCTTTACCTTGGATCTCATCAGTCGGTACTGGCAGGTTCCTGTGGCAGAGGCGGATAAGGAAAAGATGGCCTTCATCACACCGATGGGTCTCTGTGAATTCAACTACATGCCGTTCGGACTGTGCAACGCACCAGGAACATTTCAGAGGATGATGGAGTGCTGTCTTGGGCACAAGAATTTCGAAACCGTCTTGCTGTATCTGGACGATGTCATCGTCTTCTCCAAGACTTATAAGGACCATCTGAAGCACCTGACAAAGGTGTTTGAAGCCCTGTCCAACTTTGACTTGAAGGTAAAACCATCTAAATGTCACCTGTTGAAACCCAAAGTGCAGTACCTGGGCCGTGTGGTAAGCCCCGAAGGAGTGGCACCAGACCCTGACAAGGTCACCGTGATCAAGAACTGGCCAAAGCCCCGCAACCTCCATGAAGTCCGGCAGTTCCTCGGGTTGGTAGGCTACTACAGAAGATTTATCAAAGACTTCACCAAGATAGCCACACCACTACAAGGCCTGTTAGTGTGCCAATCCAAGAAAACCAAGGGTAAGAATACCCCTTTTGACTGGGACGACGGGCTGGAGAGAACCTTCACTCGATTGAAGTTGACTCTCACGGGAGATGAGGTACTCGCTTGCCTTGAATATAACCAACTGTTTGTGCTGTACACGGATGCCAGCAACATGGGACTGGGAGCTGTGTTGTTCCTGGTACAGAAAGGCAAGGAAAGGGTAATTGCTTACGCCAGCAGGAAGCTTCGCCCTACAGAATGGAACCCTGAAAATTATAGTTCCTTTAAGCTGGAGTTCCTCGCCATCGTCTGGGCAGTAGCAGAGAGGTTCAAGCAGTACCTGGCAAAATTCACAGTCTACACCGCTGACTCACCTGGAGACGGCAAAACGCAAAACTAGGTGCTTTGGAGCAGCGTTGGATGGCCCGCTTGTCCAACTATGAATTCACCATCAAGTACTGTGCAGGGCACAAGAATGCCAATGCCAATGCGATGTCCAGGATGCCCAACCTACCAGATGTGGAAGAGGATTCAGAGGAACCTGAACAGGTAGAGTTACGAGCTTTCCATCGCCCTAAGGCAACTCAGTATTCCCATTATGTGAGGAACAGGCACAGAAACAAGCAAGAATGCACGCTGAACCCATTGCCCCACCATGGGCGGGCAGAGACACAGGACAGTGACCCCGCGGTCCATCTGGTCAAGGAGCTGCTGACGCAAGCCAATTCGCACCCTGGTTCAGATGCTCCACAAGAGACTCAACAGCTGTGGAAAGAGAAAGGCAAACTGTTTATGTACGATGGTAAGCTGTGTCGGAGGAGTATTGACCCACGCGCTCACGAGCTGGTCTGGCAGATAGTGGTCCCAAAACAAGATGAGCCAATGGTTCTGGAAGCGTACCATGATGGAGCAGGACACTTTGGATGGAAGAATTTAGAGACCCTACTTCGTGGAAGGTTCTCCTGGATTGGCATAAGGAAAGCCATCAAAAAGTGGTGCCTAGAGTATGGCCCATGTAGCTTGTGCAGAAAGGACCATAACAGCCAGAGGGCTCCCCTGCAGGCCATAGTTACCAAACATTCGCTTGAACTGGTTGCCTTAGACCATGTGAAGCTAACTCCAAGCCGGTCAGGCTATGTCTAAGCTTTGACTATTCTGTACCATTACTCCAGATTCCTGGTAGCCGTACCTATCAAGGACCAGACAGTAAAGACGGCAGCCAAAGCCTTTCAACAGCACTTCTGTAGACCACATGGATATCCTGAAAAAGTGCTTACTGACCAAGGACCAGCCTTTGAAGCGGAAGTATTTCAAGAATTCTGCAACCTATATGGATGCAAAAAGATCAGAACAACTCTGTACCACCCACAAACCAACGGTATGTGCGAATAGATGAACCAAGTAGTGATTTACTTACTGAAGACCTTGCCTTTACATGAAAGGAACTTATAGCCAGACATGTTGCCAGACTTGGTAGACTTGTATAACCACATCCCAGTGAATTCCACCAACTGCACTCCAGCTTACCTGATGAGAGGAAGATCTTGTAAACTGCCAGTTGATCTAGACATGGGAGTCCTGACCCCAGAAAATACCTCACCAGATGCAGATTGGGATACTGAGAGATGACAAAAGTACCGCCAAGTACAAGAGTGCATTGAAAGAAGTCTATCACAAGCGAGACAAAAGCAAGAAAGAGACTATAACCAATGTGCCCCTGCAATCCCCTTGTCACCAGGTGAACAAGTACTAAAAAGTAAGAGAAGACTACACAAACTTGATGACCAGTGGGAAGCAGAACCGTATACTATCCTACGTTCAAACTGTGACAACACGAAAGTCTGCGTTATCAGCAAAGATCGAGGAGAAACTTCAACTGCAGTATCCAGAGACCATCTCAAAGTATGCCCTGATAAACTGAGGAACAAAGAAACAGACCCAGAAACATCTCCACCCATGGAAGAAGAAGAAAAGAGAATTCACACCGTTCTTGAAGATTTTCCCCAGTCTTGGACTCAAGTACATCAGGCCACAGTGATACCTGTCTTGACTTTTCGCCAGCTGGAAATACCAGAACAAAATGTGATTTCAGACCATCCTGAACCAAAAGAGACTTTACACCAGCAGGCTCCAGCAGTAAACGTCACCCCAGCAGTGGAACCAGAGAATCCACCCTCTGCTATTGGTGAATCTGTCAGACCTATGGTGAATCTAAGAAGACGTAGACTCTTCCCCAGTTTACCAATACAATGCAGGCCTACAAGTAGTACACACACTAGTGGGTCCACTAAAGTAACAGCAGACATGTTAGATTAGGAACTACGCAGGTCTACCCATAGTACCAAAGGTCAAATCCCAGCTCGTTACAGGGACTAAAAATGTCAATAATTCCTGTTACCGGTTTGAATTGCTTGCTTACATTTGTTACAAGTTTAAAATGGACAATAGGGTAATGGACAGTGAATTACCCAAAAACTGTATTTGTACATAGTTGGCACCCTCAAGGTGCACCCTGGTTCTAACCACTTACCGGTGTGGGTAGGTCCTTGTTTGCTTGTTTCTTCACAGACCCGAAGCAAAACCATCTGGCGTGGCGAACCCTGGCTCTGGATACGCCTGGTAGCCCACCCAAGCCTACATTGGGGGTTATGATGGGTCCCTCGCATTGGTACTTTCATTTATAAACAAGGACACGCTGGTATAAGACCAGATGTACTTTTATAAACTTGTTTTTGCAATGTTTAAGCATCAATACCTCCCATAAAGGGAAGCCAAAGTTTTATAATTGTTTCAATGTGTTTTTCAAAAATGTTTTTCAAAATGTTCCCATTATTTAACTGGATTTAACGCGGGGGGGAGTGTGACGCCCCAGGGTCCTGGTTGTCTCAGTGACATTGCTCTCCTCACGGGGAGAGTGATGTTACATTTAGAAGCGATGAAGGATATATTTTATCAGGTAATCACAATGCATACATGTTTACACTCCAGGCCAGACAGGGGAGCTCTAAGCCTAGTTTAGGGTGTACTCCCCTATAAATATATTCTGATCTGGAGGGAAAAGGTTCAGAGAGTTAGACACAGAAGAGAGCAGACCGACAGAGTGTCAGAAGGTCTGAAGGGGCCGTGTAGTCAGGAGTACTACAGCCCCAGGAGAGAGATATATAGAAGGAAGGAACATCGTTTACTGAGCGTGCAGGAGAGCGAAGCACAGGAGAGACATCAGGGGAGACCGGCTGTGAATGAACTATCTCCCTCTGAAGCACAGATCACCTATAGCCGGGACTCGGATGCTTTTGTGGGACTCTAAGACACACAGCAGAGACCGGCAGGACAGCTGAATTGCAAATTACCTGTCCACCACACACCTGAAGATACAGTAACACATAGAGCCCGGGGCGTGATAGAGTCCCTGTAAAAAGGCTCGAGTTACCTGTCATACAGGTATTGCCCTATCCTATATGGGGGACGGAGAGAAGAACTGTGAGGACCTTATCTGAAGCCATAGGCAGTAAGGGACTACAACACCACCATGCTAGGGGAAGGCTTTTAACTCCACTTGGTAAAGGGGACTCTGGATTCGCTTTCTAGCCGGCAGGACCCTGCCTGCCCTGTGATCTGGTGCCCTGGACTGTGGCTGCCTGACGTCTTCAGTAAACTATATAAAGAGACTTCAAACCTGTGTCCTCATTCTTTACTGCACCATTCACCATCTTCCATCTAGACACTGGGAGCCCTCGGGATACACTTCACCTGTGGGAAGTTATACCATCTACCTGCCATAACATCACCCCAGAGGACCCCTTAAAGCAGCGTCGGTCACCACTGACTGAATATCACAGGTGGCGTCAAGAACATAAACTTTATTCAATTCCCCTTTTACATGGGCGCCCAGGGCCACAGACCGGGTCGCCACCATGACATCCCCCTGTGAACACCGAACCCGGTACCGGGTACCCCACGGCCCTGGCAGGCGACTCACGTGCAGTGCGCACTGTGATAATTCAGAGGTCTGCAGTCACATAGAATGACTCCAGACTCATCACAAACTTGGACCCTACAAATGCTCCTAACATAAATAAAAATATGAAAATTAGCAAGTATCACAAAAAACATTTACACCCATATGTTGTCTTTGGGTTTGTTCTCTTTGTTTTCTTCTTCATGTTGTCCAGCTCTTCTCTGTAGATGTCCGTCTTCTCCGGTCTTCTGCAGCACATCTCCACACTACCTTCACTCCTTTCCATACTGGGCCCTCCCTTCAAACTGTCCCCCTATAGGGCCCAGTCTCTATACTGTACCCTTTTATCACACTCCTCCTCCTTGGCATACTGTCTCCTCCTAGCTGTGCCCTTACACTGTTCCCCACACACACTACTCAGTCTCTACTCTGTGTCCACTCACACTTTCCTCCCCCCATACTGTCTCCTCATATTTCCCTTTCCCTCCTCATGTACGTTTCCCCGCTAACCATACTGTCGCCTCACATATTTATCCCCTCGCTCTCCATATTTCCTCCTCACACATCCTCCCCGACAAACCATATTGTGTCTGCACACATCCAATCAAGCTCGCTCTCCATACTGTGTCCGCACACATTTTTCTCCTCGCAACTCATACTGTGCCACACTCATATCCCCACTCACCTCCAACAGAATAAATCCACCTCCTTCCAGACAGAATAAATCTGTCTCCCTCCACTCAGAATAAATCCATCCACCTCCACACAGAATAAATGCACCCCCCCATACACACACTGAATAAATCCCACAAACACACTAAATAAATCCCCCTCACACACTGAATAAATCCCCAAACACACACTGAATAAATCCCCAAACACACACTGAATAAATCCCCCTACTCACACTGAATAAATCCCCCCACATACACTAAAAAAATTCCCCACACACATACTGAATAAATTCCCCACACACGCACTGAATAAATTCTCCACACACACTGAATAAATCCCCCCACACACACTGGATACATTCCCCACACTGAATAAATCCCCCACACACTGAACAAATTTCCCACACACACTGAATAAATCCCCCCCCACACACGGAATACAGTGGGTACGGAAAGTATTCAGACCCCTTTAAATTTTTACTCTGTTTCATTGCAGCCATTTGGTAAATTCAAAAAAGTTCATTTTTTCTCATTAATGTACACTCTGGGTCTAAGAGTTAACGTTTCTCCTTATGGAGAGTGACATACCAGCTCTGGCTTGTCAAGGTAAGGAGGCTTATTCGCCGTGCAATGCTCCTCTGGGAAATTTAATATGCAAATTGCCTCTTCAGAGAAAAAGAGGACTTAAACTCTATAGCGCCACCTGTTGGAAGTAGTGATCTTACAAGTCACAATCAACCCTTTGCAATATGACTTAGGATAAAAGCCAAATCAGTATCTCAATTCGCAGACACATTGTTTCGGCTGTTGGCCCTCATCAGTGCAAAGCATGAGAACCGTGTCTGTGAATTAAGATACTGAGATAGACTGTAATGCGTTGTTTTGACGCACTCCTTCCGCAAGCGTCCGCATGCGTATGGCGGCGGAAATTTGACACCTCAAAACTTGCAACATGGTGCGTTAGCTGCGCCCAGCCGCACACCGCGAAAATACGCATGTGTAAGCAAACGTGGGCGAATGCATGCAAACCTGCATCTACAATGTTAAAGATATGAAATCAAGACGCATGCGGATGTATGCATCAGAAACGTTGCGGACACAACCGCAAATGTGAAACCAGCCTAAGTCACATATTGTCCATTTCCTTGTGATCCTCGTTGAGATGGTTCTGCTCCTTCATTGAAGTCCAGCTGTGTTTAATTAAACTGATAGAACTTGATTTGGAAAGGCGCACACCTGTCTATATAAGACCTCACAGCTCACAGTGCATGTCAGACCAAATGAGAATCATGAGGTCAAAAGAACTGGCCGAGGAGCTCAGAGACAGAATTGTGGCAAGGCACAAATCTGACCAAGATTACAACAGAATTTCAGCAGTACTCAAGGTTCCTAAGAGCACAGTGGCCTCCATATTCCTTAAACGATAAAAGTTTGGGACCACCAGAAGTCTTCCTAGACCTGGCTGTCCAGCCATACTGAGCAATGGTGGGAGAAGAGCCTTGGTGAGAGAGGTAAAGAAGAACCCCAAGATCACTGTGGCTGAGCTCCAGAGATGCAGTAGGGAGATGGGACAAAGTTCCACAAAGACAATTATCACTGCAGCCTCCACCAGTCGGGCCTTTATGGCCGACGGAAGCCTCTCCTCAGTGCAAGACGTATGAAAGCCTTCATAGAGTTTGCTAAAAAAAACACATGAAGGACTCCCAGACTATGAGAAATAAGATTCTTTGGTCTGATGACATGAAGATAGACCTTTTTGGTGATAATTCTAAGCGGTATGTGTGGAGAAAACAGGCACTGCTCATCACCTGCCCAATACAATCCCAGCAGTGAAACATGGTGGTGGCAGCATCATGCTATGGGGGTGTTTTTCAGCTGCAGGGACTGGAGGACTGGTTGTCATTGAAGGAAACATGAACGTGGCCAAGTACAAAGATGTCCTGGATGAAAACCTCTTCCAGAGTGCTCTGGACCTCAGACTTGGCCTTCCAACAAGACAATGGCCCTAAGCACACAGCTAAAATAACAAAGGAGTGGCTTCAGAACAACTCTGTGACCATTCTTGACTTGCCCAGCCAGAGCCCTGACCTAAACCCAATTGAGCATCTCTGGAGAGACCTGAAAATGGCGTCCACCAAGTTCACCATCCAACCTGATGGAACTGGAGAGGATTCGCAAGGAAGAATAGCAGAGGATCCCCAAATCCAGGGGTGAAAAACTTGTTGCATCATTCCCAAGAGGACTCATGGCTGTACTAGCTCAAAAGGGGCTTCTACCCAATACTGAGCTAAGGGTCTGAATACTTATGACCATGGGATATTTCAATTTTTCTTTTTTAATAAAATTGGAAAAATGACTACATTTCTGTTTTTTTTCTGTCAAGATGGGGTGCAGAGTGTACATTAATGAGAAAAAAATGAACTTTTTTGAATTTACCAAATGGCTGCAATGAAACAAAGAGTGAAAATTTTACAGGGGTCTGAATACTTTCCGTACCCACTGTAAATCCCACCCCCAGTCTATCCCACATTGAATAAATTCCCACCACACACTTAATAAATCCCCCCCGCACGCTGAAAAAAATACCCCCCACACACTGAATAAATCCCCCCACACACTGAATAAATCCCCTCACATACACTGAATAAATCCCCTCACACACACTGAATAAATCCCCTCACATACACTGAATAAATCCCCCCACACACTGAATAAATCCCCTCACATACACTGAATAAATCCCCTCACACACACTGAATAAATCCCCTCACACACTGAATAAATCCCCCCCACTCACTGAATAAATCCCCCCCCTACTCACTGAATAAATCCCCCCCACTCACTGAATAAATCCCCTCACACACACTGAATAAATCCCCCCACACACTGAATAAATCCCCCCCTGACTCACTGAATAAATCCCCTCACACACACTGAATAAATCCCCCCCACTCACTGAATAAATCCCCCCACTCACTGAATAAATCCCCTCACACACACAGAATAAATCCCCCCACTCACTGAATAAATCCCCCCACTCACTGAATAAATCCCCTCACACACACTGAATAAATCCCCCCCACTCACTGAATAAATCCCCCCACTCACTGAATAAATCCCCTCACACACACTGAATAAATCCCCTCACACACACTGAATAAATCCCCTCACACACACTGAATAAATCCCCCCCACTCACTGAATAAATCCCCCCCACTCACTGAATAAATCCCCCCCAACTCACTAAATAAATCCCTTCACACACACTGAATAAATCCCCCCCCACTCACTGAATAAATCCCCCCACTCACTGAATAAATCCCCCCTCAATCACTGAATAAATCCTCTCCACACACACTGAATAAATCCCCTCACACACACTGAACAAATTCCCCCACACACACTGAATAAATCCCCCCACACACTGAATAAATCCCCTCACACACACTGAATAAATCCTCCCCACACACACTGAATATATCCCCCCCACACACTGAATAAATCCCCCCCACACACTGAATAAATCCCCCCACACACACTGAATAAATCCTCCCCAAACACTGAATAAATCCCCCCCACACACACTGAATAAATCCCCCCCACACACACTGAATAAGCCCTCCCCACACACACTGAATAAATCCCCCCACACACACTGAATAAATCCTCCCCACACACACACTGAATAAATTCCCCCCAACTCACTGAATAAATTCCCCCACATACACTAAATAAATCCTCTCCACACACACTGAATAAATCCCCACACACTCACTGAATAAATTCCCCCCCACACACTGAATAAATCCCCTCACACACTGAATACATTCCCACCCACTCACTGAATAAATTCCCCCACACACTGAATAAATTCCCCCACACACTGAATAAATTCCCCCACACACACTGAATATATTCCCCCCACACACTGAATAAATCCCCCACACACACTGAATAAATCTCCCCACACACTGAATAAATCCCCCTCACACACTGAATAAATCCCCCCACACACACTGAATAAATCCTGCCCAAACACTGAATAAATCCCCCCCACACACACTGAATAAATCCTCCCCACACACACTGAATAAATCCCCCCCCACACACTGAATAAATCCTCCCCACACACACTGAATAAATCCCCCACACACACTGAATAAATCCTAGCCACACACACTGAATAAATCTCCCCACACACACTGAATATATCCCCCCCACACACTGAATAAATCCCCCCACACACACTGAATAAATCTCCCCACACACTGAATAAATCCCCCCCCACACACACTGAATAAATCCCCCCACACACACTGAATAAATCCACCCCAAACACTGAATAAATCCCCCACACACACACTGAATAAATCCCCCCCCACACACTGAATAAATCCTCCCCAAACACTGAATAAATCCCCCCACACACACTGAATAAATCCTCCCCACACACACTGAATAAATCCTCCCCACACACACTGAATAAATCCCCCCACACACACTGAATAAATCCTCCCCACACACACTGAATAAATCCCCCCACACACACTGAATAAATCCTCCCCACACACACTGAATAAATTCCCCCCCAACTCACTGAATAAATTCCCCCACAGACACTGAATAAATTTCCCCACACACACTGAATAAATCCCCACACAAACTGAATAAATCCCCCCACACATACACTGAATAAATCCTCCCAACACACATTGAATAAATCCCCACACACTCACTGAATAAATTCCCCCACACACACTGAATAAATCCCCTCACACACTGAATAAATTTCCACCCACTCACTGAATAAATTCCCCCCCACACTCTGAATAAATTCCCCTACACACACTGAATAAATTCCCCCACACACACTGAATAAATTCCCCCACACACACTGAATAAATCCCCCCACACACTGAATAAATCCCCCCACACACGCACTGAATAAATCCCCACACACACTGAATAAATCCCCTCACACACACTGAATAAATCCCCTCACACACACTGAATAAATCCCCCCCCACACACTGAATAAATCCCCCCACTCACTGAATAAATTCCCCCACACACACTGAATAAATTCCCCCACACACACTGAATAAATCCCCCCACACACTGAATAAATCCCCTCACACACACTGAATAAATCCCCCTACACACACTGAATAAATCCCCACACACACTGAATAAATCCCCTCACACACACTGAATAAATCCCCTCACACACACTGAATAAATCCCCCCCACTCACTGAATAAATCCCCTCACACACACTGAATAAATCCCCTCACACACACTGAATAAATTCCCTCACACACACTGAATAAATCCCCTCACACACACTGAATAAATCCCCCCCACTCACTGAATAAATCCCCACACACACTGAATAAATCCCCTCACACACACTGAATAAATCCCCTCACACACTGAATAAATCCCCCCACTCACTGAATAAATCCCCCCCACTCACTGAATAAATCCCCTCACACACACTGAATAAATCCCCTCACACACAATGAAAAAAATTCCCCCTCACACACTGAATAAATCCCCCCTCACACACTGAATAAATCCCCCCTCACACACTGACCAGATCCTCCTCCACACACATTGAATAATCATCCCCCCTACACTAAGGCTAATTCCACAACTCTTGCCCCGGGTATATCGCATGCGGAATTGGCATGCATTTTCCCGCTAAACATTAGCGTTTTGCAAGCGTAATTAGCTTACAGAATGCCAGCGTTTTCCAAGCGATCTGAAGCATCGCTTGGAAAGGTGATTGACAGGTTGGTCACACTTGTCAAACAGAGTGTTTGACAAGTGTGACCAAATTTTTACTATTGATGCTGCCTATGCAGGATTAATAGTAAAAAGATCTAATGTTAAAAATAATAAAAAAAATAAAAAAAATGGTTATTCTCACCTTCCAACGGCCCCCGATCTCCTCAGCGGTGCATGCGGCGGCTTCCGTTCCCAGAGATGCTGTGTGCGAAGGACCTGGGATGACGTCATGTGACCGCGATGTCATCGCAGGTCCTTCGCATACAGCATCCCTGGGAACGGAAGGCCACAATTCTGCAAATTAATGAACATGCGTTTTTTTCTGGAATGCGTTTCCGCTCAGCAAAAAAAAGGCAACATGTGCACAAAATTTGCGGATTGCATTCTAATAATGGAATGCTTAATGTATGCGTTTTTTTGCGGTTTTATCGCGTTTTTATAGCAAAAAAAAAAGCCATCACCCCACTCACCTCCAACAGAATACATCCACCTCCTTCCAGACAGAATAAATCTGTCTCCCTCCACTCAGAATAAATCCATCCACCTCCACACAGAATAAATGCACCCCCCCATACACACACTGAATAAATCCCACAAACACATTAAATAAATCCCTCTCACACACTGAATAAATCCCCAAACACACACTGAATAAATCCCCCACACCCACTGAATAAATCCCCCTACTCACACTGAATAAATCCCCCCAGATACACTGAAAAAATCCCCCACACACATACTGAATAAATTCCCCACACACGCACTGAATAAATTCTCCACACACACTGAATAAATCCCCCCACACACACTGGATACATTCCCCACACTGAATAAATCCCCCACACACTGAACAAATTTCCCACACACACTGAATAAATCCCCCCCCACACACGGAATACAGTGGGTACGGAAAGTATTCAGGCCCCTTTAAATTTTTACTCTGTTTCATTGCAGCCATTTGGTAAATTCAAAAAAGTTCATTTTTTCTCATTAATGTACACTCTGGGTCTAAGAGTTAACGTTTCTCCTTATGGAGAGTGACATACCAGCTCTGGCTTGTCAAGGTAAGGAGGCTTATTCGCCGTGCAATGCTCCTCTGGGAAATTTAATATGCAAATTGCCTCTTCAGAGAAAAAGAGGACTTAAACTCTATAGCGCCACCTGTTGGAAGTAGTGATCTTACAAGTCACAATCAACCCTTTGCAATATGACTTAGGATAAAAGCCAAATCAGTATCTCAATTCGCAGACACGTTGTTTCGGCTGTTGGCCCTCATCAGTGCAAAGCATGAGAACCGTGTCTGTGAATTAAGATACTGAGATAGACTGTAATGCGTTGTTTTGACGCACTCCTTCCGCAAGTGTCCGCATGTGTATGGCGGCGGAAATTTGACACCTCAAAACTTGCAACATGGTGCGTTAGCTGCGCCCAGCCGCACACCGCGAAAATACGCATGTGTAAGCAAACGTGGGCGAATGCATGCAAACCTGTATCTACAATGTTAAAGATATGAAATCAAGACGCATGCGGATGTATGCATCAGAAACGTTGCGGACACAACCGCAAATGTGAAACCAGCCTAAGTCACATATTGTCCATTTCCTTGTGATCCTCCTTGAGATGGTTCTGCTCCTTCATTGAAGTCCAGCTGTGTTTAATTAAACTGATAGAACTTGATTTGGAAAGGCATCTGTCTATATAATACCGCACAGATCACAGTGCATGTCAGCCCAAATGAGAATCATGAGGTCAAAAGAACTGGCCGAGGAGCTCAGAGACAGAATTGTGGCAAGGCACAAATCTGACCAAGGTTACAACAGAATTTCAGCAGTACTCAAGGTTCCTAAGAGCACAGTGGCCTCCATATTCCTTAAACGATAAAAGTTTGGGACCACCAGAAGTCTTCCTAGACCTGGCTGTCCAGCCATACTGAGCAATGGTGGGAGAAGAGCCTTGGTGAGAGAGGTAAAGAAGAACCCCAAGATCACTGTGGCTGAGCTCCAGAGATGCAGTAGGGAGATGGCACAAAGTTCCACAAAGACAATTATCACTGCAGCCTCCACCAGTCGGGCCTTTATGGCCGACGGAAGCCTCTCCTCAGTGCAAGACGTATGAAAGCCTTCATAGAGTTTGCTAAAAAAAACACATGAAGGACTCCCAGACTATGAGAAATAAGATTCTTTGGTCTGATGACATGAAGATAGACCTTTTTGGTGATAATTCTAAGCGGTATGTGTGGAGAAAACAGGCACTGCTCATCACCTGCCCAATACAATCCCAGCAGTGAAACATGGTGGTGGCAGCATCATGCTATGGGGGTGTTTTTCAGCTGCAGGGACTGGAGGACTGGTTGTCATTGAAGGAAACATGAACGTGGCCAAGTACAAAGATATCCTGGATGAAAACCTCTTCCAGAGTGCTCTGGACCTCAGACTTGGCCTTCCAACAAGACAATGGCCCTAAGCACACAGCTAAAATAACAAAGGAGTGGCTTCAGAACAACTCTGTGACCATTCTTGACTTGCCCAGCCAGAGCCCTGACCTAAACCCAATTGAGCATCTCTGGAGAGACCTGAAAATGGCGTCCACCAAGTTCACCATCCAACCTGATGGAACTGGAGAGGATCCGCAAGGAAGAATAGCAGAGGATCCCCAAATCCAGGGGTGAAAAACTTGTTGCATCATTCCCAAGAAGACTCATGGCTGTACTAGCTCAAAAGGGGCTTCTACCCAATACTGAGCAAAGGTCTGAATACTTATGACCATGGGATATTTCAATTTTTCTTTTTTAATAAAATTGGAAAAATGACTACATTTCTGTTTTTTTTCTGTCAAGATGGGGTGCAGAGTGTACATTAATGAGAAAAAAATGAACTTTTTTGAATTTACCAAATGGCTGCAATGAAACAAAGAGTGAAAATTTTACAGGGGTCTGAATACTTTCCGTACCCACTGTAAATCCCACCCCCAGTCTATCCCACATTGAATAAATTCCCACCACACACTTAATAAATCCCCCCCGCACGCTGAAAAAAATACCCCCCACACACTGAATAAATCCCCCCACACACTGAATAAATCCCCTCACATACACTGAATAAATCCCCTCACACACACTGAATAAATCCCCTCACATACACTGAATAAATCCCCCCACACACTGAATAAATCCCCTCACATACACTGAATAAATCCCCTCACACACACTGAATAAATCCCCTCACACACACTGAATAAATCCCCTCACACACTGAATAAATCCCCCCCACTCACTGAATAAATCCCCCCCACACTCACTGAATAAATCCCCCCCACTCACTGAATAAATCCCCTCACACACACTGAATAAATCCCCCCACACACTGAATAAATCCCCCCCCGACTCACTGAATAAATCCCCTCACACACACTGAATAAATCCCCCCCACTCACTGAATAAATCCCCCCACTCACTGAATAAATCCCCTCACACACACTGAATAAATCCCCCCACTCACTGAATAAATCCCCCCACTCACTGAATAAATCCCCTCACACACACTGAATAAATCCCCCCCACTCACTGAATAAATCCCCCCCCAACTCACTGAATAAATTCCCTCACACACACTGAATAAATCCCCCCCACTCACTGAATAAATCCCCCCACTCACTGAATAAATCCCCCCACACACACTGAATAAATCCCCCCCACACACTGAATAAATCCTCCCCAAACACTGAATAAATCCCCCCCACACACACTGAATAAATCCCCCCCACACACACTGAATAAACCCTCCCCACACACACTGAATAAATCCCCCACACATACACTGAATAAATCCCCACACACACACTGAATAAATCCTCCCCACACACACTGAATAAATTCCCCCACACACTGAATAAATTCCCCCACACACACTGAATAAATCTCCCCACACACTGAATAAATCCCCCACACCCTGAATAAATCCCCCCACACACACTGAATAAATCCTCCCCAAACACTGAATAAATCTCCCACACACACACTGAATAAATCCCCCCACACACTGAATAAATCCTCCCCACACACACACTGAATAAATCCCCCCACAGACACTGAATAAATCCCCCCCACACACACTGAATAAATCCCCCCACACACACTGAATAAATCCCCCCACACACACTGAATAAATCGCCTCACACACACTGAATAAATCTCCCCACACACACTGAATAAATCCTAGCCACACACACTGAATAAATCTCCCCACACACACTGAATATATCCCCCCCACACACTGAATAAATCTCCCCACACACTGAATAAATCCCCTCCACACACTGAATAAATCCCCCCACACACACTGAATAAATCCTCCCCAAACACTGAATAAATCCCCCACACACATACTGAATAAATCCCCCCACACACACTGAATAAATCCTCCCCACACACACTGAATAAATTCCCCCCCAACTCACTGAATAAATTCCCCCACAGACACTGAATAAATTCCCCCACACACACTGAATAAATCCCCCCACACACACTGAATAAATTCCCACCCACTCACTGAATAAATTCCCCCACACACTGAATAAATTCCCTCACACACACTGAATAAATTCCCCCACACACACTGAATAAATTCCCCCACACACACTGAATAAATCCCCTCACACACACTGAATAAATCCCCCCCACTCACTGAATAAATCCCCCCACTCACTGAATAAATCCCCCCACTCACTGAATAAATCCCCCCACACTGAATAAATCCCCTCACACTGAATAAATCCCCTCACACACACTGAATAAATCCCCCCTCACACACTGAATAAATCCCCCCTCACACACTGACCAGATCCTCCTCCACACACTTTGAATAATCATCCCCCCTACACTAAGGCTAATTCCACAACTCTTGCCCCGGGTATATCACATGCGGAATTGGCATGCGTTTTCCCGCTAAACACTAGCGTTTTGCAAGCGTAATTAGCTTACAGAATGCCAGCGTTTTCCAAGCGATCTGAGGCATCGCTTGGAAAGGTGATTGACAGGTTGGTCACACTTGTCAAACAGAGTGTTTGACAAGTGTGACCAAATTTTTACTATGTAGCATCAATAGTAAAAAGATCTAATGTTAAAAATAATAAAAAAATTAAAAAATGGTTATTCTCACCTTCCAACGGCCCCCGATCTCCTCACGTGACCGTGATGTCATCGCCGGTCCTTCGCTCACAGCATCCCTGGGAACGGAAGACGCCGCGTGCACCGCTGAGAGGTGGGAGGATCAATGCATTCCTATATGTGCGGAATCCCCACGATTCCGCAAATTAATGAACATGCTGCGTTTTTTTCCGGAATGCGTTTCCGCTCAGGAAAAAAATGCAACATGTGCACAAAACTTGCAGATTGGATTCTAATAATGGAATCCTTAATGTATGCCTTTTTTCCGATGGTTTTATCTCTTTTTTATAGCGAAAAAACGCAAAAAAATGCGAAAAATCCGGAACATGAGCACACACCCTAAATCTTCAGCTCCTCACCAACATGAGCACTTATCACCGACTCTCTTCTGCGCCTCGGGGAGTGACGTCAGCAGCTGCTGGTGTCACTCTGACCTGGCGGTCAGAGCTTCAATTGTACTCGCGTTTGTAAGATGTGAGGACAATTGATCTCTGGGAGCCGGCACTGTGCAGCTTCTCTGTTTCTGCTGTCAGCTTCACAGCCGGCTCAGAGAACTGTAGACTCCCAGTCTGGGGGGCGGCAGAATGGAGCCGCTGGGGCAGACACTTCTGACTGCCGCATTAAACGGCCCTACTGCGCCCCCTATCAGCTGCCCTCTCCTACCCTAGACACACCTCTGCCTAGCATAGCTAACCATACCCACTGGAAAATGCTGGCTTTGGCACAAAATAAATGTTGTTGCAAAAATGACGAAAGAAAATTTGCAACTTTTTAATGCCGAAGACTGGTGTAAAATACTTTATATTTTTATAGTTCACATTCTTAAAACCCTTGGTCTGGATGAGCAGTGGTTTAATTGGAGGCTGTTATTGCTGAATGGCAACTAGCGTAGCAGAGTTATGCAGAACAAATTCAGTGGCAAGGAACTGGTGTCGAAAAATTGAGTTACATAGGAGGTTCTAAGGTATAGCTAGTCTGGTGAAGTGGCAGAGAAGTTTGCAGCAGAACTGAGTTTGCAGCTAAGTACAATGCAGAGCTTGCAAATTGGTACCATGAAGTTGACACAATATAGTTGTCATACCAGTGACTCGCACGGTTTATAGCCATTGTCCTACTCACTGTGTGCAACGCTCTGCTCCTCACAGTGTCAAGCCATCTTGCTGAGCACTGCTGTATTTTGGTGTTGCTCTAGAATCTCCACCCAGCTATAGGGAGGTGCAGCCAGACTCTGCAGGAATTTAAAACCACTATGTTTTTCAGAGTTTTGCTTCCCTGGCCTATACTCTGCTAGCAGGCAGGTCCTACCTTCACACGTTGCCAAAGCTTAGGTCCTAGTTACAGTTTGAATCTACATCCCTGATAAGGTGCTTTATTGTTTCATCTCTCCTGTTACCGACCCGGCTTCCTTACTCATTTTGTCTGACCTCTTCACTCCTTTCTATTCTGAACCTGTGCCAACCACCCCAACCTCAGACTTCCTGACAACATCTCTCTGGTGGTGATGAACTATGATACCGCCCTTTCCCCTCCAAAATTTTTTAATCCGGGCATTAAATTTCCTCCTTGTGCGCTTGATGGCTTTTTTATCTCTTGCGCGACGCCAGACGGCCCGTGGTATCATCTTCGACCACACCAGTTTCATATTCGTAAATAAACAGCTGAGCCATTCCATATCCATTATCATCCATTTGTACAGATTGGCCACCCTTTGCTTGCCTAGATCATTGCCACCCACATGCAACACCATTATCACCGGGCATTTAGCCCTCCTTGCTATGCCAACCATCTCTTTGAACACCTGTTTCCATAGATGGCCTCTGATACCCCTCCAGTTAACTTTTAGGCCCGGGAGATCATGACTTGTTCCTCCCGGCCACAGTCTGACCCTTTTTTCAGCCCAGTAGACATATTAATGTCCTACAACCCAAACTTCTACTCCTGTAAGAGATAACATATGTTAATTCAGCAAATCAGGTCTTATGTATCTGGTGAAGCAAGCGGACTTCCAACGACCCATTCTCTGCACCTCGGCCTCTGACCCTCCTCTGACGAATGTGTTCCGTACTCCTTTGGATTTGTCCCGTTTTTTTCCAAGTGTAAATTGAACATTGCCTGGAATTGGTACTTGGTCAGAAGGGCCCCCTCTGTATGAGTGAAGAAAAATCTACTTGCGTGTCTTATTCCGGTGTATCTATGAATGATTTTTAGCGGGCATACTGGGCCATCTGAAGAGTTAACCAGGACTCATGTGCCCCTACCGGTGGGATCGCACTTGGATTTTCTCACCCGAATGTGCAGAGCATCGCTGCATATAACTATGTCCTCATTAATTAGGCCTCCTTCCGATGCATTTTTTGACCGTGGTAGTAATTCGCTAATGCGCAGTGCTCCGAAAAAGGCAATCGCAAAAGCTGCTGCTATGAGGACCGCCTCGTATTGTGATGTGCAGACTGATGGGGATATCACAATCATGTCATGTAGTAGCCTCACTGAAATGGGGTGGCGACATTCTAGGCTTGGCTGAAGCCTTTTCCATCCTTTGATGGCTTGCTTAATGAAGAAGAACTTAGTTACGTCTGCCCATTTGTTGGACTCAAAGTAAGAATTAAATATGGATTTTCTTTTATCCTGCCACCACATAAATATAATGTCATCAATTAAACACTAGAAGACCAGGTTCACACGCATGAAGTTTCTGGAAAAAAGGGTGCTATCCTGTCACACTCACTATGGAGATGAATGTATTTGGGATGAAAACTGACCCCATGGCAGGACCACATATCAGAACTTACACCACCTAATGGTACATAAACAATCATTGTAAGATCATTTATATAATTTATCTTTTGACAGATTCCTGAAAGTTTCTTGTGGCATATACATGTTCTTAGCAGAAATTAATTTGAAAATATAGAAAGGCTCTGAAATGCATGACTTTTGGATATATTTTAGAACCCAGAACCTTAAAGTCACCTTAGAAGCATCTGCAGGAATGACTGCAAGGCTTGCCTCCTGTAAAACCTCACATTCCTTTGCTGTGAAATGTACCTTCTTAAAGTGCACACCTATGGCACCCTACATAATTTTTCTCCTCCAAGCTGTGTACATGACATATACTTCAAACTATTCTGATATTTCACACATCTGCTGCTGGAGGAAATGTCTGTCACTGCCAAGGATATTTAGCTGGTCATTAGCAAATATGCTTTTCAAAGCTTCTTGTATTGTAGATGTAAACTGTAAGGAATGCACAAAGGATGCAAGTTCAGGTGAGAACAGGTCAATGTGAAGGTTAATATTAAATTGTTAATATAATTGTTAATATAGAAGTGTTAAGCACAACATTTCTATGAATGATATTAACTTTAATTATTTTCAACACTATTTATATTATTGGGATATCTTGAAAGTTAGATGAAGATTGGTGGAACTCACCGATTTAGGTTCCATGTACCAACTATAATTTCCTATAGATTGTAAGATATAGCAGGGACCTCACTGCTATAACTGTTGAAATGTCTTACATTGTATTGTTTTTATTGTCTGTACATGTCCCTACTTAATTGTAAAGTGCCGTGGATTGTGTTGGCGTTATATAAATAAAAATTATTATTATTATTTTTAATATTATTATCTGAGGCTGTCCAGACTCTTCCCTGGTAGTACATGTTGGGGAAAAGAATTGCCAAGGAGACTGGATTTTAATATGCTTTGTCCTTTTGTTCACACTGGTGAGAAGCTACCACCAGAGGCTTCTGACTGCAGCTTACTCCTCTCTACCCATTGACAACACATGCATGCTCATCCAAAGTGAGTGTGCATGTGTGGATTGAGCCTAATGGACATTGAGTCAGCAAATATCTAAGGTGCTTAAGATTTGTAATATGTAAGATGTAATATGAGGCAGGGCCATAACTAGATGTACAGTGCTGTGCCAGCTAACAATAAAATGTGGCATAGTATCCCAGTGCCCTTCATTTATCTCATCAGCAGAATTGACAAGAGTTAAACTGACAACAATCAGCTAGTAATCACCTCTTCTATCCATTAATGTATTTTTTTCCACTTTAAGAAAAATAGTTGCCTAATGCTTTTCTTCTAGTAAAATAACAAATTAAGCAGGAGCTCATCCAGTTCCGCTCTCGGCGTGTTTTCTACCCATCACCGCTGCAGTCAATCACTGAGCTCAGCAGTTTGTGCTGTCAACATTGGAAGAGCTGCTGAGCTCTGTGAT
Organism: Ranitomeya imitator; assembly: GCF_032444005.1. Lineage (NCBI taxonomy): Eukaryota > Metazoa > Chordata > Amphibia > Anura > Dendrobatidae > Ranitomeya > Ranitomeya imitator. Next base: position 37,570,313 of record NC_091284.1, read on the forward strand.
TGACTGCACCAGTGACGAGCTGTGTCGAAGTGACATCATAGCTGCCAAGGTTGCTCCAGGTTTCTGTGGGCCCCGGGTGAAAGAGTCTCAGTGGGCCCCTTTACCACAAATCACGATTCATGATGCACAGATAAGGCAGAGAAATGTAGGTATAGTACAATGCCAAAGATTTTATTTCTTACATTACATGAGTGATATCTATTGTAAATTCTACAATAGCTCAGAAACCGGTGAATCCTCACAGAACACAATGTGACTGCAGACATCATTTTAGACCTCATGGTCCCATAGTCTTCCATACAGTATTATGGGCACCACATAGCCCTCCATACAGTATTATGGGCACCATATAGTTCTCCATACAGTATAATGGACACCACATAGTCCTCCATACAGTGTAATGTACCCTATATATTGCTCCATACAGTATAATAGAGCCCATAAATTGCTCCATACAGTATAATGAGCCCCATATATTGCTCCATACAGAATAATGGGCCCTATGTAATGCTCCATGCAGAATAATGGACCCCACATAGTGCTCCATACTGAATAATGGGCACGATATAATGCTCCATAAAGAATAATGGAGCCCATATATTGCTCCATACAGAATAATTGCCCCATATAATGCTCCATACAAAATAACTGGCCCATATGCTGCTCCATACAGTATAATGAGCCCCATATAGTGTTCCATACAGTATAATGAGCCCCATATATTGCTCCATACACAATGGACCCTAAATAATGCTCCATACAGAATATTGGGCCCCATATAATGCTCCATACAGAATGGGCCCCATATAATGCTCCATACAGAATATTGGGCTCCATTTAGTGCTCCATACAGAATGGGCCCCATATAATGCTCCATACAAAATAATTGGCCCCATATATTGCTATATACAGAATAATGAGCCCCATATATTGCTCCATACAGAATGGGCCTCATATAATGCTTCATACAGAATGGGCCCCAAATAATGCTCCATACAGTATAATGAATAATAATAAAGAATAACGGACCCCAAATATAGCTTTATGCAGTATAATGAGCCCCATATATTGCTCCATGCATGAAAAATAAATAACAAAATACCTCTCCTGTTGGTGGCTGTTGCTCCGGTCTCCTCAGCGTCTTCTGACTCTGTGCACTGCTCAGCACAGAGGACGCGCTGTAGTGATGTCATCACGCCCTCTTTTGTGAGACGTCACAGAGTCAGAAGATGTGGAAGAGACTGGAGCTGCAGAGGAACAGGGAGAGGTAAGTATTTCAAAGAGTTTAAAGCACAATTGCTGGCACTGGGCCCCATAGCATGCCGGAGTCAATGACGGTGAGTGGGCCCCCTCCACTGGCTCAGGGCCCCAGCACTTGCCCGGCTGCTCCAGGTGGTGATGCCAGGCCTAACCGCTGCAACCAAAACAGATCCTGAAGCAGCGGTGTACAGCCTGCACTAGCCCTGTTTACGGCAGTACCCAATGTCCATACTGATGACATATATATCATTATTTCAATTCTTTTTTGCGTTCCTCATTGCCAATTTTACTTTTTCATTTTCCTCGTATTATGATCAGGTCTTAGCTGTGTGTTGACAACAAAAGGTGTCACTGGCATTACTCAACACTGTGATGTTGACACATGGAAAAGGGGAGACCTCCTACCTAGATTCCGATAAGGGCCAATCTCCTGGGCACCCACAGAAGCCTCTCATTTTCAAATACCACGGTGCTCCGTCATTAAAGTGAACCTGTCACGTGAAAGAACCCGCTATAAACCTGTAGATATAGAGTTAATCTGCAGGTTAATAGCATTTTGAACCTGCCTGGCGCCCGCACCTAGGGCCCCGCTGCCGGAAGGAGATACATTTTTTCCTCCCGGTAGCGTTCGTGTCTCAGACATAGGGGTGGTACCGGTGCGGGTTCAGTCATAGCTCTGTGTATAGAGAGTGGTGACAGTAACCACAGCCTTGGGACTGACTGACATCCAGCCCTAATGCTGAGCTGCTGACAGTCAGTGCCGGGGTCGCTGTTATAGCTGCCGCTCTTTACACACAGAGCGATGACTGAACCAACGCCATCCCCAACCCGGGACTGAATCCTGAGCGCTACCGAGAGGAATAAAGTTCTAAATGCCTGGGCTGCGTAGCTTCAGAACGCTATTAACTTGCAGATTTACCCATAACTGCAGGTTAATAGCGTTTTTTCTTGTTACAGGTTCCCTTTAAACTAAGCCTGCATTTACACTGGCGCACTGGCAGTAGTTTTTAGCCTATTTACGCAGGCTGACTGCACTTCCCTGCACACAGCGCGATCAGCAATACTAGATCCTTCTGTGCACATAAACTGTCATTGTTCTCAACAGCACAATGTGCTGGCGATAAAGATGGTTTTTAAGCTTAACTAGTTCAATACCAGGCCATTTCACGATCAAGCACATTTGTCGAGTCCTTTCATAAGTGTGGTTTTAAGAGCTGTACAAAATTTTCTAGCTCAGGTATTCAAACAATTTTTGCCTTTTTTCGTGTTACATGAGGCTTAATTTTATGTAATTTTGATTTACAGTATTTATTTATTATTAGACAAGATGAGCAAAAATGTAAAAAAAAAAGAAACTTGCTTGTCTTTCAAATTTTTTTTATTCCCAAAAAGTACCACTAATATTCATCTCAAATTGTGCTGCCCTATCCCGTAATAATATCTTTTATGGCGGGGCTAGAAACAGCAATGCAGACTGGCAGGGTCTTTTTTTATTTTATTTTTTCAGTTTTTTTTTTTTTTTTAATCTTTCCCTGTTTTTTTTTTTTAAATTATCTTACTTGTCATTTTGTTTCACACATTGTGCCCTCCCCCATAAGGTTCATAAGACCTTTGGGGGCATTGCAAAATGTAAAAAATGCTATATCTGGTTTTCTCTGTAAATGGGGCTGGTATATTGGACCCAGTTACAGGGTAAATTCAGATTCCTGTCTGTACCGAAGAGCTGATGTGGGTCGATCTTGTAGTACTGTTGTAGCTGTTTGCGTTCTGACCCAATGTCAGACATGACAGATCACCAGTGAGGCCAAATCAGGAGGTTACGCCCGTCATTTTACAAGCGCGCTTAGAGACAAAGGACACCTCACACATATTCTGTGAGCAAGTCACTTTTATCTGATATAATGCAGCAAAAGGGAGTATTTTTTTTTACCATTTACAACAAATGTAACTCTCAATGTAATTAATGTAGCCCCCACCATCACCCAGGGTCATACTGACCTTTATTCCTCACCACGTACAAAGAACATTTATAAAACCAAAAACACATGGGCCACCTGCATAGCGAACAAGTCTGTAGGAACCTGTTCACACCACCAAAGAACTTGAAAACACAAAAGCGCACAGAGAGGTAAAAAAATACTCTGTTGTAAAAAAAGTCACAGTAAATAAGCAAGTGCTAGTCAAAAAATGAAAAAATACAGGGTATTTAGTTAATACGTTTTTTTGCAAAAAAAAAGTATGTTAAGCTGCTCCACCAATCGCCAAGGTATACCCATAATAGAGCAGTCCTGTCTAATGTATATAATCCCTATCTGATGTATTTAAAAACCTGATCATCTGTATAGTACCTGTATGAACAGGGCTGAGAGAGAAAATATCCACGTTGAACATGCGAGATGGAACAGCTACATGCATGCTGTTCCATCTCGCATGTTCAACGTGGATATTTTCTCTCTGAGCCCTGTTCATACAGGTACTATACAGATGATCAGGTTTTTAAATACATCAGATAGGGACAGGCTCGGACTGGCCCACCGAAGAACCAGAGGATTCTCCGGTGGGCCCAGGCACTGACACAGGGCCCCCACTGCTCCAGGGCCCCCCCCCCCCCCCGCGCTTACATATACAGTACCTAATGTGCTTAGTATTGGTCAGAAGCCACATCTTGTGTGCCAGATCTTATTGATTGGTCTGTAAACTAGCAGGAAACAATGTGTTATTGAGCATGTATGCATCCAACTAAGCTACTGGCCTTATGTGACCACCAGTGCGGAATATGTTAATTTACCAACAGTAATGCCATAACAACAAATGCATTTAGACACAGAAGAATTTTTTGTTAGCTATTCCAACTGAAGTATTTATTTATGGGACAACCCATTCAAAGAGAATATAATTGCAAACTATAGAAAATTTTTAAAATTGCGAACATGCCCTTTGATTACCATCGTAGGGGGTAAGAGTCTTGCCTTGCGGTAGCATTTGAAGGCCTCATTCATTATGAGCCAGAGCCATGCATTCAGGAGGGGGGAATATGAGCCATGCATTCAGGAGGGGTGGGGGGGATATGAGCCGCCATGCATACAGGAGGGGGGGTCATTATACAGTATTGAGCATCATGTGTGGACATTATACAGTATGGAGAACTGTGTGTGGCCATTATACAGTATTGAGCATCATGTGTGGCCGTTATACAGTATGGAGCATCATGTGTGGCCATTATACAGAATGGAGCATCATGTGAGGCCATTATACAGTATGGAGCATCATGTGTGGCCATTATACAGTATGAAGCATCATGTGTGGCCATTATACAGTATGGAGCATCATGTGCGGTCATTATACAGTATGGAGCATCATGTGCGGTCATTATATAGTATGGAGCATCATGTGTGGTCATTATACTGTATGGAGCATCATGTGTGGCCGTTATACAGTATTGAGCATCATTTGTGGCCGTTATACTGTATTGAGCATCATGTGTGGTGGCCGTTATACAGTATTGAGCATCATGTGTGGCTATTATGTGTGGCCATATTTCTTTTTGTTATAATTAATGTATATAAAACAGTGTGATCAGCAGTGCTAAATGGCTGTGGTTGGGACGTGGATATGGGTGTGACTAGTTGTGAAATGGGTGTGGTCAGAGGCGTGACCTAATATTTACCGCGGCGTACTACGCGCGCCACAAACTTAATACCTCCTTTCCTTCTTCAAAAGTTGGGAGGTATGGTACCACATTTGCCAGATCATGGCAAGTGCCACAAATCCCATAGGGAATGAATGAGGCCGAACGCAGTGTTGCTGTAAGTGATCCGTTACGCGGCAGATGCAGAAAAACTGCCTGATCTGCTGCAAAAGGCTACTTTCACATCAGCGATTCTTGCCAAAGTCACTGCCGATAGTGTCATACTCACCAAAGGGGGAGGCAGCACTAAAAGTGCCTAGGGCAGCAGAAACTCTAAATGCAGCCCTGGGGGGCTACATTATATTCTGTGGGGGGACTGCATTATACTCAGGGTACTACATTATATTATGGGGGGCTACAGTATACTCTATGGGGGGCTGCATTATATTCTGTGGTGGAACTGGAACTGCATTCTCTCAGGGGACTACATTATATTTGGTGAGGGGGCTACCCCAACCCTTGCTACATTATTAAGACGTGAACTCAGGGGCGGATTATCAGAGGGTCAATATGGGCGGTAGCCCAGGGCCCAGTGGTCTGGGGGGGCCCTGGGCTACCGCACAGATTGACCCTCCGCTAATCATCTGTGACTGTGCCCGCCGGGCGGCATTTATGTGCCCCCGGACCCGGTCGGCAGAGAGAGGGGGCCCGCATCGGGCCCCTTCTCATCTGCTCACCGGGCCCCTTCCGGCGCTGCCTGCGGCGGTTTCCTATTGACATGCGGGTGCGCGCCCGCACGTCAATAGTTAACAACAGCCGCCAGCCAATTAGAGGCTGGCGGCTGATGTCGGCCGCAGCGCAAACGTCGCCGGCGTCTGACGTCATTGTCAGTCGCCGGCGAGTGTGCGCTCATGGAGGGAGGTCGCCGCTGGAGCGCGGACAGGTGAGGAGACTGTTTGTTGTTTTTTTGTTTTTTCATAAACTAACGATGGACACACTGGGGGCAATGCTGGAGACACTGGGGCAGATTGCTGGAGGACACACTGGGGGCAATGCTGGAGACACTGGGGCAGATTGCTGGAGACACTGGGGCAGATTGCTGGAGGACACACTGGGGGCAATGCTGGAGACACGGGGCAATGCTGGAGACACTGGGGCAGATTGCTGGAGGCCACTGGGGCAGATTGCTGGAGACACTGGGGCAATGCTGGAGGACACTGGGGCAGATTGCTGGAGGACACACTGGGGGCAATGCTGGAGACACGGGGCAATGCTGGAGACACTGGGGCAGATTGCTGGAGGACACACTGGGGCAGATTGCTGGAGACACTGGGGCAGATTGCTGGAGACACTGGGGCAGATTGCTGGAGGACACACTGGGGGCAATGCTGGAGACACTGGGGCAGATTGCTGGAGACACTGGGGCAGATTGCTGGAGACACTGGGGCAGATTGCTGGAGACACTGGGGCAATGCTGGAGACACTGGGGCAGATTGCTGGAGGACACACTGGGGGCAATGCTGGAGACACTGGGGTAGATTGCTGGAGACACTGGGGCAGATTGCTGGAGACACTGGGGCAATGCTGGAGACACTGGGGCAGATTGCTGGAGGACACACTGGGGGCAATGCTGGAGACACTGGGGTAGATTGCTGGAGACACTGGGGCAGATTGCTGGAGACACTGGGGCAATGCTGGAGACACTGGGGCAGATTGCTGGAGCACACACCGGGGGCAATGCTGGAGACACTGGGGTAGATTGCTGGAGACACTGGGGCAGATTGCTGGAGACACTGGTGCAATGCTGGAGACACTGGGGCAGATTGCTGGAGGACACACTGGGGGCAATGCTGGAGACACGGGCAGATTGCTGGAGACACTGGGGCAGATTGCTGGAGACACTAGGGCAGATTGCTGGAGACACTGGGGCAGATTGCTGGAGACACTGGGGCAGATTGCTGGAGACACTGGGGCAATGCTGGAGACACTGGGGCAGATTGCTGGACACACTGGGGCAATGCTGGAGGACACACTGGGGCAGATTGCTGGACACACTGGGGCAGATGATTGCTGGAGACACTGGGGCAATGCTGGAGACACTGGGGCAATGCTGGAGACACTGGAGCAATGCTGGAGACACTGGGCCAGATTGCTGGACACACTAGGGCAGATTGCTGGACACACTGTCTGGGGGCAATGCTGGACACACTGGAGCAGATTGCTGGACACACTGTCTGGGGGCAATTCTGGACACACTGGGGCAGATTGCTGGACACACTGGGGGCAATGCTGGACACACTGGGGCAGATTGCTGGACACACTGTCTGGGGGCAATGCTGGACACACTGGGGCAGATTGCTGGACACACTGGGGGCAATATGCTGGAGTCAGACACTGGGACAGATTGCTGGAGACACTGTCTGGGGGCAATGCTGGACATACTGGGGCAGATTGCTGGACACACTGGGGGTAATATGCTGGACACACTGGGGGTAATATGCTGGACACACTGGGGCAGATTGCTGGACACACTGGGGGCAGGACTGGAGGCATGGGCAGAATGTAGACACGGGGCAGAATGAAAAACATGGGGCAGGATTGGATCATGGGGCAGGATGGATACGATGGAGACAGATGGGGCAGGATGGGGAGATCATATGGTGTAGAATGGATACTCATGAGGGCAGGATGGGAGAACATATGGCTGGAGCCAGGAATGAGACACACGGGGCCAGGGTGGGGAATATTATTACCATAGGGGCTTATTAAGGGATATTATTACTTCAGTGATGTTGTATTTATTTTATTTTTTGAGTATACTGTTTTAAATGTGGGGGCGGTCCTGTTACTGTGCAGAGTGACACTATATCGCCTTTTTTCTTCATGTGTTGTAATGTAGAAGTTGTGAAAAATTAAATAATGTGTTCTGCAAGCGGAGCTGGAGATAACTGTGTTATTTCCTGCCGAAACGAGTCCTGGCTGGAAGAAATGATGGCGGTCTGTGCTGGATGAAAGATGAAGGACTTCACCTAGAGACGTCACTGGTGAGTCAGTGTTACCTATACACTGACACTATACACTGTATACTATGTACAGAGCTCCTGTGTACAATGTCACCAGTGATCACTGTATTACCTCTACACAGACACTGCATACTAAGTACAGCACTCCTGTAAATACTGGCACTTATGGTGATAGTATTGTGTTTTTGTTTTTTTTTATTACTGATCAGTATTGTAGTATTCAGTCACTATGTGGTGGTAATATGTGGTCTGGAAATGGTGTTGTGGTATTTGTCCCTTGTATGTGCTATTTGGTCACCAAATGGTGGTAATATGTGGTCTGGTCATGGTGCGGTGGTATTTGTTCCTTGTATGTGATATTATTGGTCAAAATATACCTAAATTGTATTGCATATTTTAACAAATATTTAATAGGTTACAATAGAGTAGGGCCCGGCCATTTTTCTGGAATAATCTGGTTTGGGTATATCATGACCCCCGTCACATGACCCCCGTCACATGACCCCCATCACATGACCCCCGTTTCATAACCCCCGTCACATGTTGGGGGGGCCCACAGTGTCTGAACAGCCCGGGGCCCTGGCTACCCTTAATCCACCCCTGCGTGAACTACCTTATATTATACCCTGATATTAGCGCTTTTTACCGCACAATTGGTGGTCTTGTATCTATTTCTATGTAGCTACATAGTGGGCCCAAAGAATGATTTTCTCTGGTGGGCCCAAGGTGCTCCAGTCCAACGCTGGATAGGGATTATATACATTAGATAGGACTGCTCTATATGGGTATACCTTGGCGATTGGTGGAGCAGCTTAACATTTTTTTTGCAAAAAAACGTATTAACTAAATGCCCTGTATTTTTTCATTTTTTGACTAGCACTTGCTTATTTACTGTGACTTTTTTTACAACAGAGTATTTTTTTACCTCTCTGTGCGCTTTTGTGTTTTCAAGTACAAAGAACATGTAACAAGCAGCCTCCACTTCCTCCAGGTACATGAAGATCACATGATCTCTAGGTTAATGCTTCAACTACTGTATGCACAGTGCTCAATCAGGGAGGCAGACTTGGTAATAAACCATCTCTACCTTCTCTATGGGGAGAACTGGCGGTCTCTGACAGCTGTCTCCTCGCTCCAGCAGCTGCACAGTCTCATGATGTTTTAGAACATTTAGGCAAGCGGATAGTGATACACTTTTGCTTAGGTATAGTTTTTGGAAATCACTGCCATGCTCATTGGACCCTATTTTAATTATTTGTGAATAAACCCATAACAAATAAAATAAACCCTTCGGGCAAGTGACTGGCTTCTAAATAACCTACGAATAGGGTTGTACACACGTGGTCAAAAATGTTGGTACCCCTTGTTTAATGATTGAAAAACCCACAATGGTCACAGAAATAACTTGAATCTGACAAAAGTAATAATAAATAAAAGTTCTGTGAAAATTAACAAGTGAAAGTCAGACATTGCTTTTCAACCATGCTAACACAGAATTAAAAAAAAAAAAAAACTCATGAAATAGGCCTGGACAGAAATGATGATGCCCCTGAAAATAATGTGACGAAAGGGACTTGTTAAATCGTGGTGTGTCCACTAACAAGCATCACAGGTGTCTACAATCTTGGAATCAGTGAGTGGCCTGTATATAGGGCTACAGATACTCACTGTGCTGTTTGGTTACATGGTGGGTATCATACTCAACATGGACCAGAGGAATCGAAGGAAAGAGTTGTCTCAGGAGATTAGAAAGAACATTATAGACAAATATGTTAAAGGTAAAAATTATAAGACCATCTCCAAGCAGCTTGATGTTCCTGTGACTACAGCTGCAATCTTTCTGGATGTGGCCGCAAAAGGAAACTTGATGAAAAATCAAAGAGACGGATAATACTAATGGTAACAAAAGAGCCCAATCTAAACAGATTAAAGGTGAACTTGAAGCTCAAGTAACATCAGTGTCCTATCGCACCATCCGTCGTTGTATGAGCCAAAGTGAACTTTATGGGAGACGACCAAGGAGGACACCATTGTTGAAAAAAATCATAAAAAAAGCCTGAATTTGCCAAACTACAGTACGTGTTGACAAGCCACAAAGCTTCTGGGAGAATGTCCTACAGATGAGACAAAAAATCACATCAGCTCTATGTTCACAAATGGAAAAATGAAGCATATCAAGAAAAGAACACTGTCCCTACTGTGAAACATGGAGGAGGCTCTGTTATGTTCTGGGGCTGCTTTGCTGCATCTGGCACAGGGTGTCTAGAATCTGTGCTTGGTACAATGAAATCTCAAGACTATCAAGGGATTCTAGAGAGAAATGTGTTGCCCAGTGTCAGAAAGCTTGGCCTCAGTCGCAGGTCATGGGTCTTGCAACAGGATAATGACCCAAAACACACAGCTAAAAACACCCGAGAATGGCTAAGAGGAAAACATTGGACTACTCTGAAGTGGCCTCCTATGAGCCCAGACCTGTTGTGAATTCTGTGGCTGAGTTCACTTCTGTGGTCACAAGTGGTATTGCAGTCTCTGGGCTTCCTCCCTCAGGTGTTTTGGTGAGCTCGTTGGCTGCCTTGCTATTTAGCTCCACCTGAGTCTGTCTTCCTTGCTCCTTGTCAATGTTCCAGTGTTGGATCTGAGCTACTGCATCTTTCCTTGGGCCTGCTGCTCTGCTAGATAAGTGCTTCTAGTTTGTTTTCTGTTTTTTCTGTCCAGCTTGTTATTATCTTTTGCTGGAAGCTCTGAGAAGCAAAGGGGTGCACCGCCGTGCTGTTAGTTCGGAACGGTGGGTCTTTTTGCCCCTTTGCGTGGTTTTCGTTTTAGGGTTTTTTGTAGACTGCATAGTTCTCTTTGCTATCCTCGCTCTGTCTAGAATATCGGGCCTCACTTTGCTGAATCTATTTCATTCCTACGTTTGTCTTTTCATCTTGCTAACAGTCATTATATGTGGGGGCTGCCTATTCCTTTGGGGTATTTCTCTGAGGTAAGTCAGGCTTGTATTTCTATCTTCAGGCTAGTCAGCTCCTCAGGCAGTGCCGAGTTGCATAGGTAGTGGATAGGCGCAATCCACTGCTGCTTCCAGTTGTGTGAGGATAGATCAGGTACTGCAGTCTACAGAGATTCCACGTCTCAGAGCTCGTCCTATTGTTTTGGGTTATTGCCAGATCTCTGTATGTGCGCTGATTACTGCACGCTGTGTTGCCTGATTGCCAGCCATAACAGTACAAGGAGCCATTCAATGATTTCCAATAGAGGGAAAAAAGAAATCCTGACATCATTTTTTTTTCTTAGCTCTGTCTTCAGTCTTTTTTTTCCCCTAGACATTAGAGTGCTTCAGGACACAGCTGTGGACATGGATATTCAGGCTCTGTGCTCCTCAATGGATAATCTCGTTGTAAATGTACAAAAGATTCAAGATACTATTGATCAGAAATCGATGCTAGAACCAAGAATTCCGATTCCTGATTTGTTTTTTGGTGACAGAACTAAGTTCCTGAGCTTCAGAAATAATTGTAAGCTATTTTTGGCCTTGAAACCTCATTCTTCTGGTAATCCTATTCAACAGGTTTTGATTATTATTTCTTTTTTGCGCGGCGACCCACAGGACTGGGCGTTTTCTCTTGCACCAGGAGATTCTGCATTGAGTAATGTTGATGCATTTTTCCAGGCGCTGGGATTGCTTTACGATGAGCCTAATTCAGTGGATCAAGCTGAGAAAAATCTGCTGGCTTTATGCCAGGGTCAGGATGATGTAGAAGTATATTGTCAGAAATTTAGAAAATGGTCAGTACTCACTCTGTGGAATGAATCTGCACTAGCGGCTTTGTTCAGAAAGGGTCTCTCTGAAGCTCTTAAGGATGTAATGGTGGGATTTCCTATGCCTGCTGGTTTGAATGAGTCTATGTCCTTGGCCATTCAGATCGGTCGTCGCTTGCGCGAGCGTAAATCTGTGCACCATCTGGCGGTATTGTCTGAGAGTAAACCTGAGCCTATGCAGTGCGACAGGACTATGACTAAAGTAGAACGGCACGAACACAGACGTCTGAACAGACTGTGTTTCTATTGTGGTGATTCTACTCATGCTATTTCTAATTGTCCTAAACGCACTAGGCGGTTCGATAGCTCTGCCGTTATTGGTACTGTACAGTCCAAATTCCTTTTGTCCATTACCTTAATGTGCTCTTTGTCATCATATTCTGTCATGGCGTTTGTGGATTCAGGCGCTGCCCTGAATCTGATGGATTTGGATTATGCTAAACGTTGTGGATTTTTCTTGGAGCCTTTGCGGTGTCCTATTCCGTTGAGAGGAATTGATGCTACACCTCTGGCCAAGAATAAGCCTCAGTACTGGGCCCAGCTGACCATGTGCATGGCTCCTGCACATCAGGAAGTTATTCGCTTTTTGGTACTGCATAATTTGCATGATGTGGTCGTGTTGGGGTTGCCATGGCTACAAACCCATAATCCAGTATTGGATTGGAACTCTATGTCGGTAACCAGCTGGGGTTGTCAGGGAGTACATGGTGATGTTCCATTTTTGTCTATTTCGTCATCCATTCCTTCTGACATCCCAGAGTTCTTGTCGGACTTTCAGGATGTATTTGAAGAGTCCAAGTCTGATGCCCTTCCTCCGCATAGGAATTGTGATTGTGCTATCGATTTGATTCCTGGTAGTAAATTCCCTAAGGGTCGTTTATTTAATTTGTCCGTACCTGAACACACCGCTATGCGCAGTTATGTGAAGGAGTCCCTGGAGAAGGGACATATTCGCCCATCGTCGTCACCATTGGGAGCAGGGTTCTTTTTTGTAGCCAAGAAGGATGGTTCGCTAAGACCGTGTATTGATTACCGCCTTCTTAATAAGATCACTGTTAAGTTTCAGTATCCCTTGCCATTGATTTCTGACTTGTTTGCTCGGATTAAGGGGGCTAGTTGGTTTACTAAGATTGATCTTCGTGGTGCGTATAATCTGGTGAGAATCAGGCAGGGAGATGAATGGAAAACGGCATTTAATACGCCCGAGGGTCATTTTGAGTATCTGGTGATGCCGTTCGGACTTGCCAATGCTCCATCTGTTTTTCAGTCTTTTATGCATGACATTTTCCGTGAGTATCTGGATAAATTCTTGATTGTTTACTTGGATGACATTTTGATCTTCTCAGATGATTGGGAGTCTCATGTGAAGCAAGTCAGAATGGTTTTCCAGGTACTGCGTGCTAATTCCTTGTTCGTGAAGGGATCAAAGTGTCTCTTCGGTGTGCAGAAAGTTTCATTTTTGGGGTTCATCTTTTCCCCTTCTACTATCGAGATGGATCCGGTTAAGGTTCAGGCCATCCAGGATTGGACTCAGCCGACATCTCTAAAAAGTTTGCAGAAATTCCTGGGCTTTGCTAATTTTTATCGTCGCTTCATCTGTAATTTTTCTAGCATTGCCAGACCATTGACCGATTTGACCAAGAAGGGTGCTGATTTGGTTAATTGGTCTTCTGCTGCCGTGGAAGCTTTTCAGGAGTTGAAGCGTCGTTTTTGCTGTGCCCCTGTGTTGTGTCAACCTGATGTTTCTCTTCCGTTCCAGGTCGAGGTTGATGCTTCTGAGATTGGTGCAGGGGCGGTTTTGTCACAGAGAGGTTCTGGTTGCTCAGTGTTCAAACCATGTGCTTTCTTTTCCAGGAAATTTTCTGCTGCTGAGCGTAATTATGATGTGGGCAACCGAGAGTTGCTGGCCATGAAGTGGGCATTCGAGGAGTGGCGTCATTGGCTTGAGGGTGCTAAGCATCGCGTGGTGGTTTTGACTGATCATAAGAACCTTACTTATCTTGAGTCTGCCAAGCGCTTGAATCCTAGACAGGCCCGTTGGTCGTTGTTTTTTGCTCGTTTTGATTTTGTGATTTCATACCTTCCGGGCTCTAAAAATGTGAAGGCGGATGCTCTGTCTAGGAGTTTTGTGCCCGACTCTCCGGGGTTATCTGAGCCGGCGAGTATCCTCAAGGAAGGAGTCATTGTGTCTGCCATCTCCCCTGATTTGCGGAGAGTGTTGCAGAAATTTCAGGCTAATAAACCTGATCGTTGTCCGGCCGAGAAACTGTTCGTCCCTGATAGGTGGACTAGTAAAGTTATCTCTGAACTTCATTGTTCGGTGCTGGCCGGTCATCCAGGAATCTTTGGTACCAGGGAGTTGGTTGCTAGATCCTTCTGGTGGCCATCTCTGTCACGGGATGTGCGTGCTTTTGTGCAGTCCTGTGGAATTTGTGCTAGGGCTAAGCCCTGCTGTTCACGTGCCAGTGGGTTGCTTTTGCCCTTGCCGGTCCCGAAGAGGCCTTGGACACATATTTCGATGGATTTCATTTCTGACCTTCCCGTTTCTCAAAAGATGTCTGTCATTTGGGTGGTCTGTGATCGCTTTTCTAAAATGGTCCATCTGGTGCCCTTGGTTAAATTGCCTTCCTCCTCTGATTTGGTGCCTTTGTTCTTCCAGCATGTGGTTCGTTTACATGGCATTCCTGAGAATATTGTTTCTGACAGAGGTTCCCAGTTTGTCTCGAGGTTCTGGCGAGCCTTTTGTGGTAGGATGGGCATTGACCTATCTTTTTCCTCGGCCTTCCATCCTCAGACTAATGGCCAGACCGAACGAACCAATCAGACCTTGGAAACATATCTGAGATGTTTTGTTTCCGCTGACCAGGATGATTGGGTGTCATTTTTGCCGTTGGCTGAGTTCGCCCTTAATAATCGGGCCAGCTCGGCTACCTTGGTCTCTCCATTTTTCTGCAATTCTGGGTTCCATCCTCGTTTCTCTTCAGGACAGGTTGAGTCTTCGGACTGTCCTGGTGTGGATAATGTGGTGGACAGGTTGCAGCAGATCTGGACTCAGGTAGTGGACAATTTGACCTTGTCCCAGGAGAAGGCTCAGCTTTTCGCTAATCGCAGACGCCGTGTGGGACCCCGACTTCGTGTTGGGGATCTGGTTTGGTTATCTTCTCGTCATATACCTATGAAGGTTTCCTCTCCTAAATTTAAACCTCGTTTTATTGGTCCGTATAGGATTTCTGAGATTCTCAATCCGGTGTCTTTTCGTCTGACCCTCCCAGACTCCTTTTCCATACATAATGTATTCCATAGGTCGTTGTTGAGGAGATACGTGGCACCTATGGTTCCATCTGTGGAGCCTCCTGCCCCTGTTTTGGTGGAGGGGGAATTGGAGTATATTGTGGAGAAGATTTTGGATTCTCGTGTCTCTAGACGGAAACTCCAGTATCTGGTCAAATGGAAGGGTTATGCTCAGGAAGATAATTCCTGGGTTTTTGCCTCTGATGTCCATGCCCCAGATCTTGTTCGTGCCTTTCATGTGGCTCATCCTGGTCAGCCTGGGGGTTCTGGTGAGGGTTCGGTGACCCCTCCTCAAGGGGGGGGTACTGTTGTGAATTCTGTGGCTGAGTTCACTTCTGTGGTCACAAGTGGTATTGCAGTCTCTGGGCTTCCTCCCTCAGGTGTTTTGGTGAGCTCGTTGGCTGCCTTGCTATTTAGCTCCACCTGAGTCTGTCTTCCTTGCTCCTTGTCAATGTTCCAGTGTTGGATCTGAGCTACTGCATCTTTCCTTGGGCCTGCTGCTCTGCTAGATAAGTGCTTCTAGTTTGTTTTCTGTTTTTTCTGTCCAGCTTGTTATTATCTTTTGCTGGAAGCTCTGAGAAGCAAAGGGGTGCACCGCCGTGCTGTTAGTTCGGAACGGTGGGTCTTTTTGCCCCTTTGCGTGGTTTTCGTTTTAGGGTTTTTTGTAGACTGCATAGTTCTCTTTGCTATCCTCGCTCTGTCTAGAATATCGGGCCTCACTTTGCTGAATCTATTTCATTCCTACGTTTGTCTTTTCATCTTGCTAACAGTCATTATATGTGGGGGCTGCCTATTCCTTTGGGGTATTTCTCTGAGGTAAGTCAGGCTTGTATTTCTATCTTCAGGCTAGTCAGCTCCTCAGGCAGTGCCGAGTTGCATAGGTAGTGGATAGGCGCAATCCACTGCTGCTTCCAGTTGTGTGAGGATAGATCAGGTACTGCAGTCTACAGAGATTCCACGTCTCAGAGCTCGTCCTATTGTTTTGGGTTATTGCCAGATCTCTGTATGTGCGCTGATTACTGCACGCTGTGTTGCCTGATTGCCAGCCATAACACAGACCTAAATCCTATTGAAAGAGCAGAAAAATGCCATCTGGAAAAGGCAACCTTCAAACATGAGACCACTGGAGCAGTTTGCTCTTGAGGAGTGGGCCAAAATACCTGTCGAGAGGTGCAGAAGTCTCATTGACAATTACAGGAATCGTTTGCAGTGATTGCCTCAAAAAAGGTTGTGCAACAAAATATTAAGTTAAGGGTACCATCATTTCTGTCCAGGCCGATTTCATGAGTTTTATTTTTTTTTTTAAATTCTGTGGAAGCATGGTTGAAAAGCAATGCCTGACTTTAATTTGTTCATTTTCATAGATCTTTTATTTAGTATTACTTTTGTCAGATTCAAGTTATTTCCCTGACCATTGTGGGTTTTTCTGTCATTACACGAGGGGTACAAACAATTTGACGACGTGTGTAGTTGACTAAACTTTTTGGCTCCTTCTGTTAGGTTCTCATTATTTTGGGCCCACTGGAGGATCCTCTTTTATTGTGCTGGGCCAGTTCAACGCTCATATCTGTATGTTAGGGGACTGGGGTAACATGTTTTCCCATAATGAAGGCACTTTCCACCATTCTTAATAATTAGATTACTCACTTGATGGATGGATTCTGTCTGAATTTTACGGAATAAGAGTTCTGTTTTCTCATGTATTAGGAAGTTGTGCCTCTGCCAGGAGGGCACGGTGACCAGAGAGGTTTTCAGGTTGGCTAGGCACATCAACCGTCTAGCCGCAGTGAGTTATTTACGGAAGACTTGCGGTTCCGCCATGATGATTAATACAGATGTAAATGCCAACAAAGTACGGACTAGGAGTTTTCTGCTAATATCGGCTTTTTGATATATAGACCAGAACCGAGACGAAAGTTCCGTGGAGCCAACAGTAGAAATCACGGGTTCTGTTTCCTCTTCTCAACATTCTAATCCTTAACCCCTTGGTGCCATGCATTAGACATTTACGGTGGCGCATCATACAGGAGAGGGGGCCACACATTTTTTTTGCACCTCTGAAACAATTTTTTGGGGTCAGAGCTATAGAAAGTTCTGGCTCCATACAGTTCTGCAAGTTCACAGTGTACTAAGCCAGAACAGCAGAGCTCCATACACAGTATAGTGGCCGTTCTGGGGTACTGCAGCTCAGCTCCTATAGAAGTGAATAGTGCCCGAAGGCGGCCACTACACAGTGTACGGAGCTGTGCTGTTCTGGATCCTTACACCGTGAACTTCTGTTCATGGAATCTGCAAGTAATTGATTGGTGGTGCTGAGAGTCCCCCCGAACCAAGGATAGGTCGTCAATATTGATATTATGGTCCTCAACAACCGCTATAAATTTCCATCATCTCTGTGATATTTCGTTCTACTTTGGTAAGACAAAAACTCAAGGTTATATGGTAAAAAAATTATTTATCTTCCTCTGCGCTGTTATTGTTGCTGATCAAATCAAGTGTATTTACTGCACGGACAGGGCCCAAATCCAATCGGCGTTAGTAGAAATATCACAATGCGAGTCTTGGCCTTCTACACCCGCTACTTACTACAGCTTATCAACCTTTATTGGCGCGAGGCTGAGGACGTTTTCTCTGGAAGATTTAATTAGCTTTGCTCTAATTGGATTCTTTATGGCATTTGTAAGGAATCAGCACATTCATATTATTTTTTGTATGTCTTGTTGGAAAGTCTACAGATGTATAGGAGGGGTGAACAGATGGAGATTTTAGGAGGGGGCTGATGTCAAAGAGGTATATATATATATATATATATATACAGAGATACATATTTGTATATACGCATATATACATATACACATGTACAAACATACACACGTTCACACTCTGATACATACATATACACACACACACTTACATGTACAACTACACGGAAGCACTTACACATGTTCACACTTGTATACACACATATATACACATACACACACATGTGCACACATGTACAGTCACAGCCACACACATGTAAAAACAAGCACGCATACACAAATGTACACACAAACATACACATAAACATTTACATACAAGTGTGTCTGACTAAATTAGAATATCATCAAAAAGTTAATTTATTTCAGTTCTTCAATACATTACAAACGGAGTGATCTATTTCAAGTGTTTATTTCTGTTAATGTTGATGATTATGGCTTACAGCCAATGAAAACCCAAAAGTCATTATCTCAGTAAATTAGAATAATTAACAAATAACACCTGCAAAGGCTTCGTAAGCGTCTAAAAAGGTCCCTTAGTCTGTTTCAGTAGCTCCACAATCATGGGGAAGACTGCTGACTTGACCGATGTCCAGAAGGCAGTCATTGACACACTCCACAAGGAGGGTAAGGCACAAAAGGTCATTGCTAAAGAAGCCGGCTGTTCACAGAGTGTTGTATCCAAGCATATTAATGGAAAGTTGAGTGGAACTAAAAAGTGTGGTAGAAAAAGGCGCACAAGCAACCGGTAAACTGCAGCCTTGAAAGGATATGGACATAGGATACAAGTGTCGCATTCCTTGTGTCCGGCCACTCATGAACAATAGACAACGCCAGAAGCGTCTTACCTGGCCAAGGAGAAAAAGAACTGGACTGTTGTCAGTGGTCCAAGGTGTTGTTTTTTCAGTTGAAAGTCAATTTTGCATTTCATTTGGAAACAGAGTCTGGAGGAAGAGTGGAGAGGCCACAATCCAAGCTGCTGGAGGTCTAGTGTGAAGTTTCCACAGTCAGTGATGGTTTGGGGAGCCATGTCATCTGCTAGTGTAGGTCCACTGTGTTTTATCAAGACCAAAGTCAGCGCAGCCATCTACCAGGAAATTTTAGAGCACTTCATGCTTCCCTCTGCCGACAAGCTTTTTGGAGATGGACATTTCATTCTCCAGCAGGATTTGGCATCTGTCCACACTCCCAAAAGTACCAATACCTGATTTGCAAACAACAGTATCACTGGGCTTGATTTGCCAGCAAACTCGCCTGACCTTAAAGGGCCCCTGTCACCCCCTCCAGCCGTTATAAACTAAAAGAGCCACCTTGTGCAGCAGTAATGCTGCATTCTAACAAGGTGGCTCTTTATTTATTCCCAAAATAAAGTATTTTATAACTTCTCCAAAATACCTGTCTTTCGCCAGGGAGGCAGGTCCTCACCCCCCTGCTTGAAACGCCACACTGCCATCACTAAAATCTTCAGGGGCTCCGGGCGCCACCTCCTCCGTGCTGTTTTCGCATGAAATCCGGCGCCTGCGCTGTGTAGTACTGTCTCGTACAGGCGCAGTAAGCTCTGGCCATCTGACGTCCCACCCAGGCTTGCAGACTGCGACTGTGCAGCCAGTGCGGCCACCCACCTTGGTAATCCCAGCCCCGCAGTGTGTTATGCATTATGCACAGTGCGGGGCTAGGATTCCTGGGCATGCGCACTGCGTGTGTCAGCCACTCACCCAGGTCCTCCGCTGACACACGCAGTGTAAACCATAATCATCAACATTAACCGAAATAAACACTTGAAATAGATCACTCTGTGTGTAATGACTCTATATAATATATGAGAACTGAAATACATTAATTTTTTGATGATATTTTAATTTTGTGAGAAGCACTTATACTTACCAAATTTAAATTGTCAAAATTGGAATACCTAGGCCTTGCCTCCCTCATGATTGCCAGAAATACCAAATACCAAAACTCAATACTAAATTTTGGGTTGTGGTTTTAACAAACTCCATCCCTTTTGTGGTCCAGTTTGTGGAACTGTCCGGGCAAAATCAGGACTTCCAACAAAAGTCAATGCCTCCCAATAAATCTGGAAGACATGAAGAAGCACTTTCTCACCTCCAGTGGTCAGTTATCAAGGAAATTTGCAACCGGCCATATTTCTCTGGCAACGGCTTTCTCTTGAAAGCAATCCGATATGAAAGTGCCGGCATTGCTACGCCAGATTTCTTCCAAAAATATGACCCTCTCTTTCAGAGCTGTGTCAGACATGCTGGGGATCCACTTGAAAGATGCATAATCCATTTCCTTCAATAAGAAGAAACAAGGCGACACTTTCAACTATCAAGCCCAATATTATTTATTAATCTTATGGAATGCCTGCCAGGGCCTAGGGGTACTCGGTACCGGGTCCGGTACTTAAAGGGATGTGTCATGGCGGTGGCGACCCGGTCCATGGTCCTGGGCGCCCAAGTAAAAGGGGAAAATCTTTAAAGGGGTTTGTGAAAAAATAAAGGTTTGTGATGCCACCGGTGGTATCCGGCCAGGGGTGACCGATGCTGCTTAAAGGGATCCACTGGGGTAATGTTATGGCAGCCGGGATGGTATAGTTTCCCACAGGTAAAGCTGGGTCCCCAGGGCTCCCGATGTGTTTGGCAAGAATGATATAATGCCGGAAATAAACGGAGGATTCAGGATTGAAGTCTCTTTACCTCTTTACTCTTAGAGTTCAGGTTGCCACAGTCCAGTGTACTGGATCACAGGAACTGGTATGGTCCGGCCGGCTTGGAAGCGAATCTGGAATTCCCCTCACCATGTGGGGTTGGAAGCCTTCCCTGTAGCGCTGTGATGTAGTCCCTTGCTGCCTTAGGCCTCACACAAGGTCCTCACGTTTTCTCTGTCCCCCAGGTTGGTAAGACACTACCCATACGACAGGTAACTCAAACCTTTTTACAGGATCTGTTATGATCAGGTGGCCTTGGAGCAGCATGAAATGACCTTCGCTGGAGCAGTGGTAACTTTACTGACCGCAACCCCTGATCCTATCACCGAAACTAGAAGTAGCCGTGGGGTGTGCCTAACCAGACCTAGACACCTCGACACAGCCTAAGGACTAAATATCCCTAAAGATGGAAATAGGAAAACTCTCTTGCCTCAGAGTAGACCCCCAAAGGATAGGTAGCCCCCCACAAATAATGACTGTGAGTAGGAGAGGAAAAGACACACGCAGACAGAAAACAGGGATAAGCAAAGGAGGCCACTTCTACCTAGATAGGAAAGGATAGTACAGGATACTATGCGGTCAGCATAAAACACTACAAAATATCCACAGCAGAAAAATACAAAAACTCCACCACCTAACTAAAGATGTGGAGAGTATATCTGCGACTCCAGCGAGTCCAACTAGACTGAGAAAAACATCAGGCACAGTCTAGCAGGAACAAAATAGAAACAAGATAAGCACAGAAAATAAACACACAGCAGTGTGTCTAAAAAATGAAGAAAACACTTATCTTAGCTGAATTGGCAGCAAGCAGGAGGGGCCAGGCAGAGGACCAACACTTCCAAAGGAACATTGACTACTAGCAAGGACTAATGAGTCCTGCACAGCTAAATACCCCAGTCCAAATTGTAATTAGCAGAAACACCTGTCCAAGACTGCTGCTCAGGAATAACTGCATTACCATCAACAACCACCGGAGGGAGCCCAAGAGCAGAATTCACAACAAGGATCTCTATCAGGACCCGGGCTCTATCTGCTACCGTGTCCTCGTGTGTCAATGGTGGATGGGTGACTTGAAGTCCAGCTGTTAGCCGGTTTCTGCTGTGAGACATAAAGTACTGCACAACCTCGGTCTTCTGGCTACCGGTCTCTGTGCTCAGTGTGGAGGAAGCCCACTCACAGCTTCTCTCTCCAGCTCTTAGCTCTCCTGTGGTCCACTTTCCCACTCAGTCTCTTTACAGACTTCTCTGCTTTCCTTTTTGCTCTTCCCAAGAGCTGCAGCACCTCACGTAGCTTTACGGCCCCAGATTCCTTCCTCACTCCTCACTCTCCTCTCACAATCTCTCTGACAGACTCCTCTGGCAGACTGACTAACTTCCTCCTCTAGACCAGAATATATGTTATCTAGGGAAGCTCCCCTGAAACCGGGTTCAGAGCTCCCCCTTCTGGCCTGGAGTCAGAACCGTGTTGTATGTGCTGAATACCTGATAAAAGGGATCCTTCCTCGCTTCCAAGCATGAGATCACTCTCCCCGTGAGGAAAGCAATTGTTACGACTGGCGGAACGCACCACGTACAAGATGTTATGGTAAACTAGGTGCGTTCGCAGTCCGAGTTCCACCGTGCAGGTAAAAGACCCTGCTGCAAGTAAGACGGACTATATGGCGGTACTAAGTATACACACATGGGTTAACTTCACCCTGCGTGAAGGAAGCGATCCTGTTGCGTCACAGGAGCGCAGTACCGCACATAGAGCGCGAGCAAGAAGTCAGCGAACTCAACCCCTACACAGGATTGAAGTCCGATTAGACACTTGCTGGCATAACACCGCAACTGGGTGTGTAAGGAAACTAATTAAATAGAATCTATAGGCACGAGAGGTGCCGCACTGACGGACGCCACTAACCACCCAGGCTTGGGTAAGGAAAGCGCAGAGGAAGCGCACGGCGCCGTACTGGCGGACACAGCAACAGGACACTGTGATGTGTGTTACGTGCAGATGGCTAGTCGGGCGCTAGATAGCTACCATCATCCGTGAGCAGTCAGCAACTCTAGGGAGGGATACTTAGGAGCTTTCATCCATCGACACACATCCATCTACACACACACATAATATCAAGACAATACTAGCGCATGGCCGTGCGGTCATGCGCAGTTTATATAGTTGCAGCACAGGAAGCTGCTACTGAAGTTTTGCCCTTTCAGGACCTTCCTGGAGGACCAATGGAATGTGCTGCAGTACCCGAGCATGTGACCCTCGATCTCCAACGGGAGATCTTGCCCTGGGCATGCTCAGTGTGTGCAAATAAGGACTTAGTCCCAGAGAAGCCCGCTCGCCGCAGATCAGTGCAGGGTACAACAGGAGAGCCAGAAAAGGCAGCAGTAACCCTTTACACAGAATCAGTCCCAGCAAGATGCTGGGAGCGACGCCTCCGCTGAGCAGAGCCCACTGCGGCCGAACCAGAATGGGAGACCGCAGCAGACACGGATCGAGATTCCCCCTGTGCAGCAGGGGAAGCTCGACTCCTAACAGCAATGACACTGTAACAGCCAGTATCCTGGGGTCACGACATGAATTACAAAGACATGCGACAGCAACTGTTTTGCATATAATAATGCTTCATCTGGTGATCTTTCTTTCCCTTGAGCTAAAAGCATAGAGATCTTTGTAATGCATGGTGGTGTTAGGTCTAACAGACTAGGATTTCTTTGTTCTGGCACATAGATATAAGTCCCAAGAGGTCAAATGGATGTTCCTGGATATCTCATTGCCTCTGTACGTTGCTAGCTATAATCAGTGTATCCACAATATTGCCAACTAACGACAGATATAGCATCCTTTAAATATTGCCAGCTATAGTCCGTACTTCCTTTATGTTGCTAGCCATAGTCAGAAGCCCCATACCTCTGACAACTGTTGTCAGTGCCTTATTGACATTGCTAGATTAAGTCATAATGCTCAAAATATTCTCATATAAAGGCCATGATCCTTTTACATTGTAAGCTGCAGTCACTGCGAGCCCTTAATATTGTCAGCTTCAGTCATTGACCTCTTCATAATGGCAGTCATTGTCATGAGCCCCATTTCATTGCCAGTCCCCATTACATTGTGTGCCATAGCCATGAGCCCCATATCATTGCCAGCCCCCCTTACATTGTGTGGCATAGCCATGATCCCTATATCATTGCCAGCCCCCTTAAATTGTGTGCCATGCCCATAACCATGAGCCCCATGTCATTGCCAGCCCCCATTACATTGTGTGGCATAATCATGAGCCCCATATCATTGCCAACTCCCCTTACATTATATACCATTACCATGAGCCCCATGTCATTGCCAGCCCCCATTACATTGTATGCCATAATCATGTGCCCCATGTCATTGCCAGCTACAGTCATTGCCTTTTTTATTACTTAGCACGTCAATGTCAAGACCCTTACTTCATTGCCATCTATATTGGATACATGGCCCCTTTACATTGCTAGCCATAGTCATGGACCCCATAAAATAATTGAGACATTTTAATATTGTCAAAAATTGTTGGTCCTGCAACATTTCCAACCAAACCCCTCATTAAAAAACCCTATAAAATTGAGCCCACTGCCCCCTGTAATAACACTTGTCTAAAGTCCCCGATTGGACAACGTGATTTAATTGTCTGATATTTTTAAAAATTCCGAAGTCAGAACTCAATCGTAAGAATCCCAAATCCATCATCGCTGCTCCATCGCTCAGCTCTCTGGTAACGCTTTTCATCAGTTTTTCCTTTATCAGACAAGTTCTTTGGATAATCCTTCCTTTAAAAGTGAAGATTTGCATAAAAGAAATGCCTGATAAATGACATCACTATATTGCTGGGCCTGCATGCTCCAGAAGTAAGGCTGACGGGCGGCTGGTCACCTGGCGTGAACCTGAGCTTCGTTTCCTCTGCCATGCGTGACTGGTGCGGTAATAACTACATGTGAAATATCACTTGTCTCTCTCCAGGTCAGTGTAAGAAAACTTTGGCAAGCAGCAGAACTTCATGTCCCAAGAGAACAACTGTTTGTCCTTACACTTCTCAATTACTTAATATTTTTGGGTTGTCATCCAAAAATGTAAATGAAATGTAAATATACGGTATATGAAATGTAAAGGGAACCTGGTGGGAGATTAATGCCCCGAACCAGAGGAATCAGGAATCAGACGCTGGCGGCATTATGGCAGATGTGTATGTTTTTCTCTGGAACGCTGCGGCATGTTTTACTCTGGAACGCTGCGGCATTTTAGAGAAAAAACACTTCAAAAAGCTGACCTGGGACTGTGTGTCTTGGCTGACTAGTCCAAGGTCAATCCCTGGGGTCTTCTACTCGACCCCTCCGCTACACTGACAAGTGTCTCTCTATACGGTCACATAGGAGCTGATCTGTCAGGTATAAGGATCTAGGGGTGGAGAGAATTTACTGGGGATTGGCTTAGGACTAGTCACCCAAGACACATAGTCCCCAGTCAGCTTTTCTTTACGCCACAGGGTTCGGGCAGCATGAATCTCCTGTAAAGAGTAATATTTTACCAATCCCCTTCTGCTTTCTTTCCAAATGTTCCCCTGCCAGTCTCTGGTCTTCTGACTTTCTATAGCCATGACATTTCAAAACCGTTGAGGTCACTTTTACGACTAGTGACACACGTTGACACATCGTCGCCAGCCTCTTCTTTGTGTAAGGTTTGCTTTTACCCTAGTTTTCTGCTGCTCATATACAGTATACAGTACAGTATATGCCATACTGATGGGTTCAGAACAATGAGTCTATCAGATCTTCACTTTGGCTCCCTCTTCCCCTCTCACAGCAAAGAGAGAGAAGCTGCAGCTGCATCTCCCTCCTCCCCCTTTTCCGTTATCCATGCTTTCTGATGTTATGAGAGCTCTCATTGAAAGGGACATGTCTCTTGGTTATGCTTGTTACATTTACAGGATAAAAGTCAGAGCGGTGTCTTGTAACAAGCTTTTGTTCCTGTGTGTCGATCACATTACCAGCACAGAGTTTGAGCTTCTGGAGATATACAAAGAATTTTGGCATTTTCTGATGCACAAATAGTGTCCCATCCAATCCATTTAAAGGGGTTTTCCCAACTGGGCAGATTATTACCTATCTGCAGGATAGGTAATAACTAGATTGTTGTGGGTCTAACTACTGGGGCCTCAACAAGTCCTGAGAATGAGATTTTGAAATGCGTCATTACAGAGTAGTGGATGCATGTCCCCCAGATCCTTATTCATTGTCTATTGGACTACCATTATTGTTGGCCATGTTCACTAGTCTGACAGATGATGAATGGAGCAGTAGCAGATTGGGGGTTCTTGTTGCATATAAATCTCCTCCCTCACATTTCCATAACTGGGGTGGACAACAGGACACCTGTAGACCAAGGCTTGGCAAAGACCCCCCTGGTCTGAGCAGTGTTGTACAGTCCTCCAATGGAAATGTAATAGAAGGATTATTGATGTGAAATAGATGGAATTAGGGGAGTCAAAAATATATAAAAATAGGCTTGATGCTTAAGGAGTTAAGGAGTCTTGTGCTGGATTCTGTACCAAAATTAGACTGCAAACTCCACTAGAGCTCAGCGCAGCCTGTTGACATTGTATAAATTAGGAATATAATAAGGAGAGTCTGTCCATGACTCACTAGACGTGTGACCTCGGTCATCCGGGCCCAGACTCTACGCTCTTAATGTCTACCACTAAACCAAAAGTCACAAGTGTGAAACCACCACACTATGACGGGATCAAAACAAAACAAAAAAAAAATCACAAAAAAAAAATTACGAGCGATGACCTGAGGGAGGGGAATAACATCTGGGTCCCCACATTTGTTTTTCATTTCACAGATCATTAGCTTAGTCAATATTTTAGGCCAAAAAAAAAAGAAAAATAATAGAAGGAAGTAAAAAGTCATCTTCTCCAGACACAGCAATACAAAGTCTGCAGTCCGAGACGTCTTATTTATCGACAAATACCATAAAAGTGAGGTACACAAAAATACTGCGGTAAATCAGAGCACATCTGCCTGCTTACTCAGAGACTCTTTATGTGGATACAACATAGATTAGTTAATGAGCATTAAAGGATCCGATGGAGTAATCATGGGGCTCATGCACACTGACATGTATTTGACTTTTGACTTATTCAGGGATTAGAGTCTAATGGATTTTGCCTTCGTTACCCCAACTTGAATCAGGAACCAGAGGAGACTACGCCATTTGAGAGTTGTAAGCCATCGGGAGAACAGCAGAGTGCAGTAATGGTGGGGTGGCAACTGATGTTGACCCAATGTGACTCGGCCGGGGAGAACGCTGACCGAGAATGAAAGAGCCAGCTGATGGTGATGGCAGACCGCAAGGTGAGACCAGGCATCCTGATGAAGAGGGTCGAGGCCGAGCAGGAGCCGGAGCCATGGACGGCGGGCTGGTCTGTTGCCTGCCATAGGGTCAAGTACGTGGAGACACCACAGACCAGATGTTGGAGGTGAACCCTAGCCTTGGGTGCGCACCTCTCGCCACTCGAGCAATGTGGATTGCTAGGGTGCTCCACGCCAAGACAGAAGGGGAGCAGTGAGCCAAACCCAGCTGAACAGCGACAATGGAAGAAAAGGTCATGGTCAACTGTGGAAATTTATGGGCCTTGTGAGGCAGGAGTTGAAGGACAACTCCATAGAGGGAGTGATCAATTTCCTATCTGGTGGGACACTGGTGCCAAGTGAGAAGGTCATCAAGTTCCCTACAGCAGAGCCAGACGACCAGTGAGTAAAAAGGACTTGGATGTTGAAGTCCACATTGTGTTCATTGTATATTTGCCGAGAGCAGCTTGAAACGCTAGTAAAATAAACGTTTTAACGGGTCTAGGACCCATCTGCCCGGGACTCCTTGTTGCTGTCCACACATGGCTGAAGGTCTGGTTTTCCCCTTGCTTATCCCCTGCCTGCTGGTTGAGGAATTTTGCACTGTGAGCGGGTTCTACACCCTTAGCCAGGGACCTTGCGCAACCAATTTGGAACTTTGCCCTGATGCTCCTATGGACTTTTTCCTATATAGACTGTAACTCCATCCAAAGGACTGATGAGGAACAATGGACTGTGTCCCATGAGGACTCTGCCCCAAATGAAATGTGTCCTGGTCGTGAGGACCAATGTTTGAGGGGAGGTGGGATGGACGACTTGACGTCTCAACCGGGTTGAAGGCAAATAGACTGCGCCCATGAACTGATGGGGCCTTGTTATTGTCTTGATGTCTCTTACAAGACTAGGTCCAATCTTAAAATAAAGGATTGTTGCTGGGTTAAGGAGATGTGGACAGTTGTAGTTCCAGGGTCCTAACTGAGTAAGACCGATTCCATGTCACTCCGGAACAAAGATGGAAGAAAAAGTCATACTGGTTCTTTCTTCCAGAAAATATTTTTGGTAAAAAAAAAAT
The DNA here is from genome assembly GCF_032444005.1 of Ranitomeya imitator. Classification (NCBI taxonomy): domain Eukaryota; kingdom Metazoa; phylum Chordata; class Amphibia; order Anura; family Dendrobatidae; genus Ranitomeya; species Ranitomeya imitator. Next base: position 37,598,249 of record NC_091284.1, read on the forward strand.
AATAGAAAGAAGTACAAAGTAATCTTCTCCAGATACGTCTTTTGAATCGACAAACACCATAAAAGTGAGGGACACAAAAATACTGCTGTAAATCAGAGCACATCTGCCTGCTTACTCAGCCACGCTTTAAGTTGATAGGACACAGAATAGTTTATGGGCATTAAAGGGTCTGAGTGATCGTAGGGCTCATGCACACTGACATGGCATTGGATTAACTTAGGGATTGGAGTCTAAAGGATTTTACCTCCTTTACTCCTAACCCCCACCAAGAAGTATGGACTTTAGCACCGTAAACCCAGCAGGTCTGACCCCAGCAACTTAGGTGAGGTTAGTTAGACAACACCAGTTTGCAGCACTAAAATGGAATCCAAAAGGCATAATCAAACTGACCTGTGGTCTGGGTTGACAGAGGACATGCAACACAGAAAACAGTCAAAAGGTCAGGGCAGGCAGCAGACAAAAAATTGTGGTGAGGAAACAAGCTGTGTCTTTACCAAGAAGACAGATAATGCACTTTTGTTCGTAAAATAAACCTTGATGCTCAGGCAAGAGTGATGCAAGAAGGATCTTTTCAGAACTCTATGGACAGTGGTTGAGGAACAAGGATTTTCAGAGAGCGGGAGTCAGATACTGCGTGCACTAGAAGTCACAACAAAGGTCTCAGTAGGAAGCCACTGCAGAAAAAACCCAAAGTGAGCAAGTGGGATGTGGTCAGCAGCCAAGACGGGAGCAGTAGTAGTGGCAGAGGCCATATATTAACATCTATAGGATGTTACCTATCCCTCAGGAATCATATTTTATGTCCTTGTGCCTGTGATTTTATATACAGTTGTGGCCAAAAGTATTGACACCCCTGCAATTCTGTCAGATAATACTCAGTTTCTTCCTGAAAATGATTGCAATCACAAATTCTTTGGTATTATTATCTTCATTTAATCTGTCTTAAATGAAAAAACACAAAAGAGAATGAAGCAAAAAGCAAAACATTGATCATTTCACACAAAACTCCACAAATGGGCCAGACAAAAGTATTGGCACCCTCAGCCTAATACTTGGTTGCACAACCTCTAGCCAAAATAACTGCGACCAACCACTTCCGGTAACCATCAATGAGTTTCTTACAATGCTCTGCTGGAATACAATGCTCTGCTGATATTTGAAGGGTGCCTTCTCCAAACTGCCATTTTTAGATCTCTCCACAGGTGTTCTATGGGATTCAGGTCTGGACTCATTGCTGGCCACCTTAGATGTCTCCAGTGCTTTCTCTCAAACCATTTTCTAGTGCTTTTTGAAGTGTGTTTTGGGTCATTGTCCTGCTGGAAGACCCATGACGTCTGAGGGAGACCAAGCTTTCTCACACTGGGTCCTACATTATGCTGCAAAATTTGTTGGTAGTCTTCAGACTTCATAATGCCATGCACACGGTCAAGCAGTCCAGTGCCAGAGGCAGCAAAGCAACCCCAAAACATCAGGGAACCTCCGCCATGTTTGACTGTAGGGACCGTGTTCTTTTCTTTGAATGCCTCTTTTTTTCTCCTGTAAACTCTATGTTGATGCCTTTGCCCAAAAAGCTCTACTTTTGTCTCATCTGACCAGAGAACATTCTTCCAAAATGTTTTAGGCTTTTTCAGGTAAGTTTGGCAAACTCAAGCCTGGCTTTTTTATGTCTCGGGGTAAGAAGTGGGGTCTTCCTGGGTCTCCTACCATACAGTCCCTTTTTCATTCAGACGCCGACGGATAGTACAGGTTGACACTGCTGTACCCTTGGACTGCAGGGCAGCTTGAACTTGTTTGGATGTTAGTCGAGGTTTTTTATCTAACATCCGCACAATCTTGCGTTGAAATCTCTTGTCAATTTTTCTTTTCCGTCCACATCTAGGGAGGTTAGCCACAGTGCCATGGGCTTTAAACTTCTTGATGACACTGCGCACAGTAGACACAGGAACATTCAGGTCTTTGGAGATGGACTTGTAGCCTTGAGATTGCTCATGCATCCTCACAATTTGGTTTCTCAAGTCCTCAGACAGTTCTTTGGTCTTCTTTCTTTTCTCCATGCTCAATGTGGTACACACAAGGACACAGGACAGAGGTTGAGTCAACTTTAATCCATGTCAACTGGCTGCAAGTGTGATTTAGTTATTGCCAACACCTGTTAGGTGCCACAGGTAAGTTACAGGTGCTGTTAATTACACAAATTACAGAAGCATCACATGATTTTTCAAACAGTGCCAATACTTTGTCCACCCCCTTTTTATGTTTGGTGTGGAATTATATCCAATTTGGCTTTAGGACAATTCTTTTTGTGTTTTTTTTCATTTAAGACAAATTAAATGAGGATAATAATACCAAAGAATTTGTGATTTCAATCATTTTCAGGAAAAAACTGAGCATTATCTGACAGAATTGCAGGGGTGTTGATACTTTTGGCCACAACTGTAGTCATTTGGAATCTGAGAAAAAATGGTGTCATGTACTAACATATGCTGTATTACAGAATGAGTCTACCCTTGCAGTATTTCTTCTAGGGGAGGATACTGTACCATACCAAGACACCTTATGGCAGCACACAGAATTCCTACAGGTCTTCAATATGGAATTTTAGGCACTCTTTGTACAGTCTCTCGTTGATCTGCTCACTCAGCTGCATACAAAGGTAGACACCGGATCACTGCCTCTTTAAGACACTCACTGATTTATTAGGTTTATTACTGGTTTATTGGTTAGCACAGCAGCCTTGCAGCGCTGGGGTCCTGGGTTCTAATCCCACCCAGGACAACATCTGCAAAGAGTTTGTATGTTCTCTCCGTGTTTGCGTGGGTTTCCTCCGGGTACTCCGGTTTCCTCCCACATTCCAAAGACATACTGATAGGGAATTTAGATTGTGAGCCCCATCAGGGACAGCGATGATAAAGTGTGCAAAATGTAAAGCGCTGCGGAATATGTTAGCGCTATATAAAAATAAAGATTATTATTATTATTATTATTATTATTAGTGCTGCATAAACCAGTAGCAGAGTTTTCATAGTAAGACAAGGCTTTCCAGGTCTAAAGAAAACATACAGTACAGTCCATGTGGACACAAAAGAGCACAGTGAGGTAAAAAATACTCTGTTGTAAAAAAAAATCACAGTAATAAGCAAATGCTAGTCAAAAGATGTAAAGAAAACAGGGTATTTAGTTGATACTTTTTTTGCAAAAAAAATGTATACTAAGCTGCTCCACCAATCGTCAAGGTATACCCTTATAGAGCAGAGCAGTCCTATCTAATGTATATGATCCCTATCTGATGTATTTAAAACCTGTTCATCTGTATAATACCTGTATAAGCAGGGTTCAGAGAAGGAATATCCATGTGGACATGCAGGATGGAGCAGCTTAAATGCAAATAACCCACAGAGGAGTGATGGACTCCCCAGTCTTGTAGAAACAAGAGAACAATTATAGAACCAGAAACACATGGGCTACTTGCACATTGAACAAGTCTGTAGGAATATGTTCACACCACCAAAAAACTTGAAGACACAAAAGAGCACAGTGAGGTCAAAAATACTCTGTTTTAAAAAAAAATCACAGTAAAGTACAGTCAATGTGGTTGCAGGGACCCTTTGTCTCAGAAAAAAAAACATTCATAGGTTCAGCTTTCTTGTCAGGAAACCTAGCACTGGAGTTCCACTCTCCAGGCCTACCAAACACTAAATGCCTCTGGAGGCCAACTACTTAGACCACAGACAATACCTTGGGGTGGAGATAAGGTGGACATCCTCCCACCCGCTGTATAGTTGTGCACAAAAACCCAGCCCTTAAAATGGTTGATTAACCCCTCTCAACACATAGTGTGCTGGAGGAAACTTCTGGGTTTCAAATCACTGGAGCTAATATCCTCAGTGAAACTTATCTCCCCTTCAGCACTTTGCCAGTGACTTTGTAACATATCCCCCCCTTTGTCCAAAACCAGGGGTTTTACCACCTTCACTCATTGAGCACGGAAGACTGGATAAGGCATCTGCATTATCATGTAGCTTCCCTAGCCTATACTCAGCATGGAAGCTGAAGTCCTGGAACCTAAGAAACCACCTAGTCACCAGGGCATTCTTCTCGTTTCTTTCCCTCATCCCTCTCAAGGGCGCATGGTTTGACACTAACCTGAACTTCCAGCTTAACAGGTAGTACCTCACCATGTCAATTCCCCATTTAATGGCCAAGCACTCTTTCTCTATGATAGCAAAGTTCTTTTCACAGGAGGAGAGTTTCCCACTCATGTATAGAACTGTATGTTCATCCCCATCTACTACCTTTGACAACACACCACCCAAAATTACCTCAGAGGCTTCCGTCTGGACCACGAACACCTTTGTGAAGTCAGGTGTGACCAACACTAGTTGTTTGCATATGAGGAGCTGCAACTCCTGGAACGCCATCTCCACTTCAGGGGACCATTTGGCCATCGATGTCTTGGTGCCCTTCAGAAGATCAGTCAGTAGGACGGCTTTCATGGGGAATTCGGGACAAATCCTGATAGTATCCCACAATTCCCAGAAACACCCTAACCTTTTTTTGGAGACCGGTTGCGGGTAGGTTTGGATTGCCTCCACCTTACTAACTTGCAGCTTTATTTCTCTCCTTCCGATGACGTAGCCCAAGTATTTTGCATCTTCCTTACCCATAGCACACTTCTTTGGGTTTATGGTAAACCCTGCCTTCCTCAGTGCATTCAGTACCGCCTGGATCTTATGCAGGTAACTTTCCCAATCTGGTCTGAAGATCACGATGTCGTCCAGATAGGAGGTGGAGTATTTTTTGTCAGAGGCTAGGATCTGATTCATGGCCCTCTGAAAGGTATCTGCGGCCTCCTGCAGTCCGAACGGCATCCTGGTGTATTGAAAGCACCCGACGGGCGTGAAGAAGGCCGTCTTTTCCTTGTCACTTTGGGACAGGAGAATTTGCCAGAACTCTTGCCAGTCTAGGGTGGTGATATATCTGGCTGACCTTAACCTCTCAATGAGCGCATCAAGCCGGGGCATCAGATATGTGTCGAACTTGGACACCTCATATAGCTTCCTGTAGTGGTTAAAGAAACGCATAACAGAAACGCCACTCTTCATCTGACTTGGGAACAAGGACAATGGGGCTGGACCAACTGCTGTTTGACTCCTAGATGATGCCCAGGCTCCGCTTTTTCCTCACCTCCTTGGAGATCACCTCGCGGTGGGCTTCTGGAGTTCAATACGGCTTTTGGTTCACCTTAACATGAGGTTCCGTCAGGATTTCCATGACCTGCTTACAACCTGGTAATTCCGAAAAAAGGTCCCGGTTCTGCTGAAGCAGCTCTTGACACTGTTGCTTCTGGGCCGGTAACAGTGTCTCTGCCACTGTGACATCCTCGACCGTGGCTTCAGAATTGGCCCCCAAATATGTAGCTTCCACGTGTTCCCTGTCTCCCTATGGTTTGAGAAGGTTAATATGGTACACCTGGTACGGCATTTTTTCCCTGGTTAGTGGACCTTGTAGTTGACGTCACTCAACTTTTTTACTATTTTGTATGGCCCTCGTTACATGGCCAAGAACTTACTTTCCACCATGGGGATAAACACTCACACCCGGTCTCCAGGGCTAAACTGTCTCAGTCTCACTGCCTGATTGTAGACGCTTTCTTGGCTTCTTGTGCTTCAAGGAGGCTCTCTTTCTCCAGCAACCAACTATGCGAAGTCCCCTGGTAACCACGGTAAACATCGGGTTACTAAGCGCAGGGCCACGCTTAGTAACCCAATGTTTATCCTGGTTACCAGCGTAAACGTAAAAAAAAAAAACACTACATACTTACATTCCAGTGTCTGTCCCCCGGCGTTCTGCTTTCCTGCACTGACTGTGAGCGCCGGCTGGCCGTAAAGCACAGCGGTGACGTCACCGCTGTAATCTGCTTTACGGCTGGCCGGCGCTGACAGTGCAGGGAAGCAGAATGCCGGGGGACAGACACCGGAAGGTAAGTATGTAGTGTTTTTTTTTTTTTTACATTTACACTGGTAACCAGGGTAAACATCGGGTTACTAAGCGCGGCCCTGCGCTTAGTAACCCAATGTTTACCCTGGTTACCAGTGAAGACATCGCTGAATAGGCGTCACACACGCTGATTCAGCGATGTCTGCGGGAGTTCCAGCGACGAAATAAAGTTCTGGACTTTCTGCTCCGACCAACGATGCCACAGCAGGATCCAGATCGCTGCTGCGTGTCAAACACAACGATATCGCTAGCCAGGACGCTGCAACGTCATGGATCGCTAGCGATATCGTTGTTAAGTTGGCCAGTGTGACGTACCTTAAGTAATCAGCAGCCATTCGACAAATCAGCAAATATCAATTCAATCTACAACAAGAGTCAACGTTCAGACTCATATAAGCAATAGCTCATGTCCCTGACTATACATCTGGCATAATTAAGAATAAATGCAGTGGCTTCTGATCATCCTTCTTCACTTGTCGGGGACAGTCCATCAGCATTTCTTTTAGCACAGACACAAATGTACATGAGAACGAAACATTTGTATTATTCAGTTTCCTCAAAGCTAGTGATGAGCGAATATACTCATTACTCGAGATTTCCCGAGCACGCTCGGGTGTCCTTCGAGTATTTTTTAGTGCTCAGAGATTTAGTTTTCATCACTTCAGCTGAATGTTTTACATCTGTTAGACAGCATAAGTACATGTGGGGGATTGCCTGGTTGCTAGGGAATCCCCACATGTAATTATGCTGGATAACAGATGTAAATCATTCAGCTGAGGTGATGAAAACTAAATCTCCGAGCACTAAAAATACTCGAAGGACACCCGAGCGTGCTCGGGAAATCTTGAGTAACTAGTATATTCGCTCATCACTACTCACATTCCATGTCTTCCTTGAGAATAACTCCACAATCTCCATTCCATCCTTGTGTACATCAGCATAGCAGACATCTCCAGCTTCTCTCACATGATCTTTCAGATATTGCCAACTTCTTAATGGGGAAAGCTCTGAGACGAGGATTCTGTATTCAGTTTGCCAGGAAGGGGGTCCATTCCTCTTGCTGAGTCCTCTATATTGTTACACCCAACAATGGCTCAAGTGGGTTTGTGGACCCACCGTGCCACAGGACTGGGCCTGCTTACCAACGGGTGTAGCTAAGCGGCTACCTGGTGTTCACTGAACCTCCAGATGGTGGAGACAGAATGGGCTGCAGGTAGCCTCAGGTACCAATCCTGAGCAGATTTCGGTACTGAAGCTGCTGACCTCAGGGGTCAGGTGTGCTGACACGGACTAGGGCTATGTTCAGACACACCAGTCTAGGATACTGCGTCAGGGACTGGCAGCACACAGATTGGGGGACAATGTTCTAGTACTGGCAGTACTGGGGCCAGGGGACTTTGGGAACAGGAAACTGGCTGCACCCAGGATCAGAGGACGAGGTTCAGGCTCTGGGACCAGGGATTCAGGATCAGGACACTGTCCGCACTGAGAGCAGGGGACATCATTCAGCCACTGGCCGCACTGGGACTGGGGATTGAGGTTCAGAACGCTGGCCACAACAGGACCAGGAATTCAGGTTCAGAACACTGGCCACATCAGGACCAGGGGAACTCACAACGCACTGGTAGAACACCACAATAGTTAATGATAGGAGTCTTCTATACAGAATGATTCCCAGAAATTGGCTGAGAGCCATCCAGTAGGAGTAAACACTATGATAAATGCCTCTCAGCAACAGGCTAAGTGCATTTAGCATCCACATTGTACCACCATATAGTCCGTCATTACTCAGCAGCAGGTTCCATCTCTGCACGGTGGACCCCGGGCTGCGAACGCACCTTATTCCATCTCTCTAATTATTTGGTGCATTCCGCTAGCCCTAACATTACACTATTATTATTATTATTTATTGTTATAGCCCCATTTATTCCATGGCGCTTTACCTGTAAGGAGGGGTATTCATAAAACAATAGCACCAGGGTCTGGCTAGTAATGACGGATGAACAGCAATCCTTGTGGTACATCCAGCAGCTGGAGGGCAGGTTGGCGGCTCTCGAGCACACAACTTCAGCTGTGGATGTTACCGCAGTAGCTGTTCAGGCTGCTAGCGTGGCTGAAGCAACTTTGTCCACTGCCACCCCTGTTCCGACCCCATCTCGCCTCCCGCTGCCAGATAAATTTTCTGGTGATAGCAAATCTTGTAGGGGTTTCGTGAGCCGGTGCTCTATACACCTAGAGCTCCTGGCTGCACGTTTCCCCACAGAGTGGGCAAAGGTGGGATTCATTTTGTCTTTCCTGTCGGACAGGGCGTTGGAATGGGCTACGCCGCTCTGGGAGTGTGGCGATTATGTGGTGCAGAGTGCTCCGCTGTTCCTGAGCACTCTGAAACATCTTTTTAGGACCTCGAGTCACCCATGATACGGCGCTCCAACTGTTGGCATTGACTCAGGGCTCGTCCTTGGTCAGCCATTTTGCCGTGCACTTCCGCACCTTAGTATCTGAGCTGGAGTGGTCGGATAAAGCCCTTATCCCTGTATTTTGGAGGGGGCTGGCTGACCATGAGAAGGACGCGTTGGCCACTAGGGAGATTCCCACCACACTGGAGGAGCTAATAGCTATATCCACTCGTATTGACCTCCGTTTTAATGAGCGGAGGTTAGAGCGAGCCCAGTGTAGGCAGAGATTTCGGCTGGCTCCCACCTTCGCCAAACCTTTGGAATCTCCAGTCCAGGCGCCTGAGTCACCTGAGGCCATGGAAGTGTCACGAGTGGGATCTAAAGGGATCTAAAGGTACCTTCACACTGAACAACTTTACAACAATAACGATAGCGATCCGTGACGTTGCAGCATCCTGGATAGCGATATCGTTGTGTTTGACACGCAGCAGCGATCAGGATCCTGCTGTGACATCGCTGGTCGGAGCTAGAAGGCCAGCACCTTATTTCTTTGCTGGATCACCCGCTGACATCGCTGAATCGGCGTGTGTGACGCCGATCCAGCGATGTCTTCACTTGTAACCAGGGTAAACATCGGGTTACTAAGCGCAGGGCCGCGCTTAGTAACCCGATATTTACCCTGGTTACCATTGTAAATGTAAAAAAAAACAAACACTACATACTTACATTCCGGTGTCTGTCGCGTCCCTCGCCGTCAGCTTCCCGCACTGACTGTGAGGGCCGGCCATAAAGCAGAGCACAGCGGTGACGTCACCGCTGTGCTTTACGGCCGGAGCTCACAGTCAGTGCGGGACGCGATAGACACCGGAATGTAAGTATGTAGTGTTTTTTTTTTTTTTACATTTACAATGGTAACCAGGGTAAATATCGGGTTACTAAGTGCAGCCCTGCACTTAGTAACCCGATGTTTACCCTGGTTACCCGGGGACTTCGGCATCGTTGGTCGCTGGAGAGCTGTCTGTGTGACAGCTCCCCAGCAACCACACAACGACTAAACAGCGACGCTGCAGCGATCGGCATCGTTGTCTATATCGCTGCAGCCTCGCTTAATGTGACGGTACCTTAAGTCCCGGACCGCTCGTGCACTCAAGGTCTGTCATGTCTGCCGGCAGTCAGGACATCTTGCCACCAGATGTTCCCAGCAGTCAGGGAAACATCAGCGTCTAGTGGTAGTAGGTGGAGGTACACTAGACATGGCGACGTTTGCCTCCAAATTGTCCTTTAAGGGGACAATTACTTTAGGCTCATCCACTCATTCGAAAGAGCTTTGCGTGGATTCCAGGGCGGAGGGCAATTTTATGTCTTCTGCCTTTACCCAACGACACGCAATACCACTGGTGATGCTTGCTCAACCTGTAACCGTATGAGAGGTGAATGGGTCGACTCTGCCCTCACAGATAACACACCAGACCATCCCTTTTACTCTATCCATGTCGCCATCTCATCAGGAGATTGTATATCTGCTCGTCATTCCTGAGAGAATTGATGAGGTCCTGTTGGGGATACCTTGGCTATGGTACCACTCTCCTCATATTGAGTGGTCCACAGGCAGAATTTAGGGATGAAGTGAATCTTGTGGGGGTAGATGTCAGAGGGAATGCGTTCAGGTTGCTACTACTGAGGTACCCACAGATCTTTCCTCTCTCCCCAAGCAATATTGGCCCTATGCGGACAGGTTCTCCAAAAGGGCTGTGGAGACCCTTCAGCCTCACCGCCCCTATGACTGTCCTATTGACCTCTTGCCTGGTGCTGAGCCTCCCCGGGGTCGAGTCTATCCGTTATCTCTTCTGGAATGTCACAGTACATCCAGGAGAATCTGGCAAGAGGATTCATTAGGAAGTTAGTGTCACCTGCAGGGGCAGGGTTCTTCTTCGTGCAGAAGAATGGGGAACTACGTCCATGCATAGATTACAGGGGTCTTAACGCCATCACCATTAAGAATAAGTATCCTCTGCCCCTGATATCTGAGCTCTTTGATAGGCTTCGGGTAGCAAGGGTATTTGCAAAATTAGATCTGCGGGGTGCTTACAACCTGATTCGCATCCGTGAGGGGGACAAATGGAAGACGGCTTTTAACACCAGGGATGGGCACCATGAATACCTAGTGATGCCTTTTGGGCTCTGTAATGCCCCAGCCGTTTTCCAAGGCTTTGTAAATGATATCTTCGGGGATATGCTCTCCACCTCAGTCGTAGTCTATCTGGATGATATTCTCATATACAGTACTCTCCAGATATTGAGTCCCACCAGAGAGATGTTTCCAAAGTCTTCGACCTCTTATGGGCAAATTCCCTCTACGCCAAGTTGGAGAAATGTGTGTTTAAGCAGGAGTCCTTACCTTTCCTGGGCTATATCATCTCCGCCCAGGGATTGGCTATGGATCCTCCCAAACTACAGGCTGTGATGGACTGGCAAGAACCCCATTCTCTTAAAGCGGTGCAGCGCTCTATGGGGTTCATTAACTATTATCGCCAGTTCATCCCTCATTTCTCAACTTTGGTAGCTCCCTTGGTAGCCCTCACCAAGGAGGGAGAAAATCCAAAATTGTGGTCTGAGGAGGTCTCCAAGGCCTTCACTTGTATTAAGTTTCATTTTGCTAGCGCTCCCATCCTACATCGCCCCGATGTTGATAAGCCGTTTATAATGGAGGTGGATGCCTCATCCGTTGGTGCTGGAGCAGTCCTCTTCCAAAAGGATGCTCAAGGTCGGAAGCATCCTTGCTTCTTCTTTTCCAAGACCTTCACACCAGCTGAGAGGAATTATTCCATCGGGGGCAGGGAGTTGCTAGCCATGAAGTTGGCTTTCACAGAGTGGAGACACCTTCTGGAGGGGGCTTGCTTTCCCTTCCAAGTTTTCATAGACCACAAAAATTTGGTGTACTTACAGACAACCCAGCGGCTAAATTCTCGCCAGGCCAGATGGTCCCTGTTTTTCTCTCGGTTCCATTTCACCCTCCATTTTCTCTCCGAGGAAAAGAACATTCATGCCGATGCTCTCTCTCGCTCCGTTGTGTCATCTGAGGAGGGGGAAGAGGAGCCTCGGCTTATTGTCCCTTCTGAGAGCCTGAAAACCGTGGCTCTGGTTTCACTTGAGTCTGTGCCCCCGGGCAAGACCTTTGTACCATCACATCTGCGACCGGAGGTTCTCTCTTGGGCTCACTCGTCCAGGGTGGGTGGACACTTTGGGACCAAAGGACATCTGAGCTTCTGGAGAGGACATACTGGTGGCCGCATATGGCCCGTGACGTCAGAGACTATATTCGGGCGTGTGTCTCCTGTGCCAAGAATAAGTCTCCTTGAGAACGGTCAGCTGGGTTACTTTATCCCCTGTCGGTGGCAGACAGGCCCTGGGAGATGGTCAGAATGGATTTTGTGGTGGGCTTACCGAAGTCCCGTGGCTGCATACCATCCCAAGATGAATGGCTTGGTAGAGAGGGCCAACCAGACCTTAGTCACATATCAGCGACATTTTGTTTCTGCCAGGCAGGATGACTGGGCATCCTTGCTACCGTGGGCGGAGTTTGCACTGAACAACGCCATAGCCGATTCCACTGGGCAGACCCCATTCCTCCTTAACTACGGTCAGCATCTGTGGGTTCCTGTGCCTATGCCCGTGTCTTCCACCAACTCCAGGGTGGCAGACTGGGCTGTGGAGGCACAGGACATTTGGGAGCACACTCAGGATGCCATCCGAGCCTCCAAAGAGAGAATGAGGTCCTCCGCCGATGCACATCGGCGCCTCGCTCCGACTTTTGCTCCTGGCGATTTAATGTGGCTCTCCGACCGTAACATCAGGCTGCGAGTTGAGTCTACAAAATTTTCACTTAATTTTCACCTCTCTACTTGGGTCCCTTCAAGGTCCTGGAACAGGTTAACCCTGTGGTCTACCGTCTGGCCCTTCCTCCACGCCTAGGTATCACCGACACCTTTCATGTGTCCCTCTTAAAGCCCGTAAACATGTCCCAGTTTTCCGAGTCATCTGCCGGGACCTCGGGTTCGTCTAGGGATGATTACGAGGTGAACGCTATCTTGGGGTGTAAGGTGGTATGTGGTAAAAAATTTTATTTGGTGGATTGGAAGGGTTATGGCCAGAGGACAGGTCCTGGGAGCCTGTTGAGCACATTCAAGCTCCACAGCTCATTGCTGCGTTCGAGCGTAGCGAGGTCCAAGGAGGGGGACCTTAGGAGGGGGGGTAATGTTAGGTGTCAAGTTCCCGCCTCTGCACAGGGGGAATCTTGAACCATCTCCGCTGCAGTCTCCCATTCTTCTCCAGCCGCAGTGGAGCCTGCTCATTGGAGACGAAACAGCGTCTAATTGCTGTGACCGCCAGTGTGGCACCGTGCGCTATTAGAGCGCTTTCTTATCCCAAGTCTGGGTGGTTATTGGCGTCCGCCAGAGCGGCACTGCACTCACTCTTGTGCATTTAAGTTATTTTTGCAGTTACTCTGACACCCCAGTTGCGGTGTCGAGTACAGGAGGTCTAGACTAACTCTAATCCTGTGTCTTGGGATAGAGTTCTGAGACTCCTTGCTTGTGCTCTTGGTGCGGTACTGCGGCCCTGTGATGCAACAGGGTTCGCTTCCTTCACACAGGGTGAAGTTAACCCGTGTGTGTATCCACATTGTACCGCCATATAGTCCGTCATTACTCAGGAGCAGGTTCCATCTCTGCATGGTAGACCCTGGGCTGCGAACGCACCTTATTCCATCTTTCTAATTATTTGGTGCGTTCCGCTAGCCCTAACAGTTTGTTTAGACTTCACTGGACAAAGACTGTCAGGATGGTCCGCACAAATGCAGCAGTACCGCAATCCCATCTCACGACTGAGTTCTGGCTTCTTCTCAGCCTGCCAAACATGGTAAACCTTCAAAGATTCTGCATGAATAGCTGCCTCAACAGTCTGGGGAACGGGTGGTCTTTGAAAGCACAGGGCCAGACATGACAGTTTCCTCACATACATCACCTGTCTGATCTGCTCTTGGAAGTTGGGAAAGGAAGTTTCTGTTGAAGATTCTGGGTTCAGCTTGTCAAAGACTTTACATGAGGCCACCAGGTCCCAGATGATTGGAGCCACCTTTTCCCATAAGTGGTTAAGCCATGACAGGATATCTTCTGGTAGGTAAGACATTAAAAAATGTTGTTTTTTCAGCCATTGGTCATAATCTGTTTGACGTCCTATGTTACAAAGGAAGAAAATCATACTTATTATTTATTATTTAACAGCTTTCAGCTTGGTTTTGAGACATGGAAACTTGATGATTGAATGCTCCGTAGGTAACACAATCTTTTGCAAGCCTAGATAGGTCCACCAGGTTCTTTTCCGCTGTTATTTTTATAGTATGAAGCCATCGGGTTGCTGGTCTTCCTCTTTGCCTTGTTCCTTTTATTCTTCCGACCATGATGTCCTTCTCCAGTGATTGCTCTTTTCGTATGATGTGTCCAAAGTAGGCAAGTCATAGGTTGGTGATCCTTGCTTCAAGCAACATGCCTGGTTTGATTTGTTCCAAGATTGATTTGTTCGTTCTTCTTGCCACCCATGGTATTAAAAACATCCTTCTCCAGCACCACATTTTGAAGGTGTTGATTCTTCTTCTGTCTTGTTTATTTTCCATCCAGGCTTCTTTTATTGGAGCTATAAAAGGTTGACATGATTTTTACTACCTTCCTACTGTTTTAACAGACACGTGGCACACAGTGCGGCCAGGCACACGTAAGCCACTGTCATGTGAAGCTCTGGACTGGCAGACATCTTACGTTACAGGCTTCAAGTGCAACCACAACAAAAGCAGCAAGAGGAAAGGTCAGAACTGTGAAGTGCTATTTGTTTTCACTGTAACTTTATCCTGCACTTACCACCAGCCTATCTAGCAGGGGAATCAATTACCACTTGTCAGACCGAAACCTGACCTGAGAAACAAAGAAAGCTCATGACCTCCAGAAGAGAGAAAAAAAAAGGAACTGAGAGGGATCAGACTCTCCCACTGGAAGGGTTAATAAGGCTGAGCCAATCCTTCGCTTTTTTTCCCAGTGGATCAATACCATGGCTCTGTCATTCTTTCTTCCCTCATCATAGATGGTCAGTGGAATGTCTTGGGTTGGCAAGATCGCGTTGGTTCAATTACTTCATTTAATAATTGAAGACGTTAAATAACAATGCTCAACAAATTTAGATAATTCAAGGGAAATGCCAAAGAACAAAAATGACTCATCTGTATTTCTCAAGATCTACATTTATTTATAAAACATTATATCCGTTTCTTTCTTTACCAGCTTTGAGATGTATTGATTTCTGACAAATCTAAGTTGAAAGAGAAAACCTCCAGAATGGACAGTGGAGAAACTTAACTATCTGTGACTGGACATCACACTTGCTAAATGCCAGGTTGGATTCTATTTATATGGCATGGGACCTTTGGGGAAAGATCTATGGGTGCTATTGCCACATCTGCACTCTTGCCCACGGTTAGACCAGTATTTCTCAATTCCAACGCACAGACATCACCAACAATTTATGCTTTTTGTGTTTCCTTAGTATTGCACAGTTTATGTTATTATTGTCAACAATAGGTTAGAAATTTCCGTGTTTCTTTCTATAGAGTATGCTCAAATTATGACTGGTTGGGTGATTTTGAGGACTCGAGTTAAGAAACACAAATTTAGACTAACAGAATGACAAAAATAACCTGGTAACCATAAATGCTATCTAGTACAAGCCTGTTAAACAGTGAGACGATCAAACTAGAAGACTTATGGATCCTAAGTGGCTTACCAGAAGATTCAAATTTACTCACCAGTGGACTAGAGGATCCAATGTGGTCCAGCAGAGGCCCAGAGAATCCATATTGTCCTACCTCCTAGACAAGAGTTCAGACTGTCCAAATAGAGTATGAGATGGTCTAGGATATGCTTACAGTAGGAAAAAATGTGCTGCATTAGCCTATTAAAGAGCTAGATTATCTATATTGGCCCACTTTAGTTATCAAGACTCTAGATTAGTCTCACTGAGGACTATAGAATCTGACTGGACCAACAGAGGACTCAAAAAGATAGATTGGTCAATCAACAGACTTGAAAATGTAGACTGAAAAGACCCAGGACTCAATAATCTAGACTAGCCCACCAGAGGATTTGTTAATCTGGATTAGCTCAAGAAAGGACTCGAAAATGTACTGTAGCTTGGCACACCAGAATATTTGAGAATCTGCATTGGACCAAGAGAGGACTTGAGAATCTAGATTGGTCCACCAAAGGACTCAAGAATCTGGATTGGCCCACCAGAGGCTCAAGAATCTAGATTGGTCCATCAGAGGACTTGAGAATCTGAATTGGCCCACCAGAAAACTCGAGAATTAGGATTGGCCCAGCAGAGGACTCAAGATTCTAAATTGGCCTACCAGAGGACTTAAGAATCTGGATTACCTAACTCATTTGAGGATCTGAGAATTTAGATTGATCCAATATAGAATCTCCAACAATTATAGGACTCAAAAGGTCTTGCATTGGAAGATCCTTATTAGTTCTGATGATTTAACCTATATCCATCTTCTTAGTTGGTTACAAACATATTAAAGGGATTTTTTCTTCTCCTAATATGATTGCATGATCAGCAGGGGTTCTTACTCCTACACTATTTTTACCTACACAGCAGCTTTAGGCCAATAGGCTGTGAAGGGATCACAGCATGATCTTATTCTGGTGCAAGAGGCCACCTACGTACAGCTGAAACCAGAAGTTTATATACACTGTATAAAAAGACACATATGCATATTTTTCTCAATCAATGAAATCAAAATAAACCTTTCCCATTTTAGGTCAATTAGGATTACCATAATTATTAATATTTGCCAAATGCCAGAATAATGAGAGAGAGAATGTTTTAAGGTATTTTTATTACTTACTGCAAAGTCAAAAGTTTACTTACACTAGGATTACTATGCCTTTAAACAATTCTGGACTGCCCATATGATGATGTCATGTCTTTGAAAGCCTCTGGTTTTTTGGCAACATCTGAGTTAATTAGAGACACATCTGTGGATGTATTTTAATGCACACTTGAAACACACTGCTACTTTGTGTAGCATCATGGGAAAGTCTCAATAAATCAGCCAAAATATCAGGAAGAGAATTTTGGACTTGCACAAGTCTGGCTCACCGTTGGGTATGATTTCAAGATACCTGAAGGTGCCTCGTTCATCTGTACAAGCAATTATACACAGGTACAAACATGATGGGAATGTCCAGCCATCATACTGATCAGGAAGGAGAAGGGTTCTGTGTCCCAGAAATGAACGTACTTTGGTCGGACATGTGCATATCAACCCAAGGACAAAAGCAAAAGACCTTGTGAAGATGATGGCAGAAGCCAAGAAGTTAAAGCTTGGGCGGGAATGGGTCTTCCAAATGTACAATGAGTCAATGACCCAAAGCATACTGCCAAAATGATAACAAAGTGGCTTAAGGATAACAAAGTCAATGTTCACAAAGCCCTGATGTCAATCCTAGTGAAAACTTATGGGCAAAGCCAAAAAGGCCGATGCTAGCAAGGCAACCTACAAATCTGGATCAGTTACACCAGTTTTGTCAGGAGGAGTGGGCCCAAATATCGACCCACTATTGTGAGAAGCTTGTGGAAGGAGATCCCAAACGATGTGTCTTTGTATATATTGTACGGAAATTTCTGGTTTCAACTGTATGTGTGGGGAGAAGTGGATGCAGAACTATACCAGAACTGTGGACCCTTCACTCTCAGGATTAGTAGGGGTCCAAGATGTTGGACACCCACTGATCAAAAAGTGATTACATATTCTACTATCATCCCATAATTTAGGAGTTGGAAAAGTGCCTTAAAGGGGTTGTCTATGTTAATAATAACTGGCTGCCCATATTTTTCTGGAAAAACAGCGCCCCTATTGTCAATGGGCTGTGATTGGTATTGCAACTTTACCTCATCCAAGTAAATAGTGCAATTCCAGAGATCAGCTATGGCGCAATCGCTGAGTGCTCTGACTGGCCCGATAACCTGTATTTATTGGGATTTTTGGGATTTTGTAGGAAATGCTCTTTAGCTTGTAAAAGTCACAGAGTGTCAGGCCGTGTATGTCACATGTGTGATCTGCTTGACTTTACATTCCAGTCACATTCCTTAATGCATAGTAAAAAGTCCGTCTAATGCTCCCCATAGATTTCTGAGCTTCCTGCGGTGGCAGAATTACCTCACATAACCTCAGTTTCAGAACAGTGTGGGAATTTCGACAATCGTGGCAAGAAATGGACAAATATGAAATCATTTCTACACAGATCACGTTATTGTGCTTTTTGCTTTAAGGGTACGTTCACATGATGTGGACACGCTGCAGATTCTCTGGGTGGAAGACTAGCAGCATATTACAGTAGCAGCAAAGTGAATGAGATTTTATCAAATCTGACCTTTACTTGGTGGCAAAAAAATAAGACAGAATCCATACAGAAATTGACCTGGAGCGCAGATCTTAAATTCAAAACATGTCAGTTTATGTTGTAGATTTTTCTCCACCGGTCTTCAAAACTCTAAAACTCTGAAATAAAGAAACATTGTTTTGGGCTCCATAATGCACATGAATAATGCACACAGTGATGTCACAGTACAAAGATAATTCATACAGTGATGCCACAGCAGAGGCATAGCTTGGGGTTTGGTTGGGCTGAGTGGGCCCTGATTACAACCATGGTGACACACCCTAATAGTGGATGTAGGAGAACCTCAGCAGATGATGGCGCTGTTACGAAAAAAAATCTCTATACAAAGACCAACATGGATATTACCGCCATACGGTGACCATATAGTGATAGATACCAGGTCACTTTTCCCATCTTTTCCCTCTGGCCAAGACCGATAGGACAACTTCTCCAGCCAGGACTCTTCTGCAACGACATATCTGACTTCCAGTGACGCTGCTACCATTAGGCGATTTGAGCTCTTTGGCTCAGGTGTCAGAAGAGAGGGGGTGGCAGATTCTGTAGTACCCGTATATAATCGAGTATAAGCTGAGATTTTCAGCCCATTTTTTGGGGCTGAAAGTCCCCCTCTCGGCTTATACTCAAGTCATACCCAGGGGTCGTCAGGGGAGGGGGGGCGGGGGGGTGTAGTTATACTTACCTACTCCCTGCTTCTTCCAGCGCTGCAGATTCTTCCTGCACTGAGCGGTCACATGGTACCGCTCATTACAGAAATGAATATGCGGCTCCACCTCCCATAGAGGTGGAGCCACATATTCATTTCTGTAATGAGCAGTAACTGTGACCGCTCAATAAAGGAAGAAGATGCAGCGGTGGAAGAAGCAGGGACGCAGCGCCAGGAGCAGGTGAGTATACGGGGAGAGGGAGCGCAGCACTGCGCGATATTTACCTCTCCTCGTTCCAGTGCGGCTCCGTCTTCAGCGTCCTCTGGCAGTGATGCTCAGGTCAGAGGGCGCGGTGACATAGTCAGTGCGCGCCCTCTGCTGAACATCAGTGCCGAAGAAGGAGCCGCACGAGGAGCAGGTAAATATTGAAAGTGCCGGGGTCCTGAGCGAAGAGAGGTGAGTATATGATTTTTTTTTTTATCGCAGCAAAAGCATATGGGGCAAGTGACTGTACGGAGCATCTGTATGGGGCCATAACACTTGTGCAGCACTATAAGGGGCAAGTGGCTGTGCGGAGCATCTTATGAGGCCATAACACTTGTGCAGCACTATAAGGGGCAAGTGGCTGTGCGGAGCATCTTATGGGGCCATAACACTTGTGCAGCACTATAAGGGGCAAGTGGCTGTACGGACCATCTTATGGGGCCATAACACTTGTGCAGCACTATAAGGGGCAAGTGGCTGTGCGGAGCATCTTATGGGGCCATAACACTTGTGCAGCACTATAAGGGGCAAGTGGCTGTGCGGACCATCTTATGGGGCCATAACACTTGTGCAGCACTATAAGGGGCAAGTGGCTGTGCGGAGCATCTTATGGGGCCATAACACTTGTGCAGCACTATAAGGGGCAAATATCTCTATGGAGCATCTTATGGGGCCCTTATTACCCTTTATGCAGGATTATATGGGGCATATTTTAATATGGAGCATCTTATGGGGCCCATCAAACTTTATTGAGCATTATATGAGGCTCCTGATCCAATATGGATATTCAAAAACACTTAACCTACTGATGTCTCAATTAATTTTACTTTTATCGGTATCTATTTTTATTTTTGAAATTTACTGGTAGCTGCTGCATTTTCCACCCTAGGCTTATACTCGAGTCATTACGTTTTCCCAGTTTTTTGTGGCAAAATTAGGGGGGTCGGCTTATACTCGGGTATATACGGTAACTGGATTTTCGCTGCTAGGTTTTGTTTTTTTTTTGTTTGTTTTTATAAAACTCCGGGGTCAAGTGCCCACCCCCCCGCCTCCCTCCCTCCTTCCCACCCCCCACCAGTAGGGACTGTGTGTATGTGTGTGTGTGGGGGGGGGAGGCGCCATTTTTCTGTTCGCCTCAGGCAGCAGAGAGGCTAGGTTCACCCCTGCTGACTTCTCACATTTCCAACACTGTCCCCATCTATTCCAAACCTGCACAATCTCCTCATCCTACTGATACTCCAATACTGAGCCGCTGCTGCTGTATGCGTCCATATTACTGTACCTGCTGGATGTTCCTGGGTACCCTTTAATATTCATCCTACTGGAGCATTGCACTTGTAATGCATAATGTCAACAAAGTTCTCCACAAACACTAAAGGTACCGTCACATTTAACGACGCTGCAGCGATCTAGACAACGATCCGGATCGCTGCAGCGTCGCTGTTTGGTCGCTGGAGAGCTGTCACACAGACAGCTCTCCAGCAACCAACGATGCCGGTCCCCTGGTAACCAGGGTAAACATCGGGTTACTAAGCGCAGGGCCGCGCTTAGTAACCCGATGTTTACCCTGGTTACCAGCGTAAACGTAAAAAAACCAAACACTACATACTTACATTCCGGTGTCTGTCTACCGGCGCTGTGCTTCTCTGCACTGACTGTGAGCGCCAGCCGGAAAGCACAGCGGTGACGTCACCGCTGTGCTCTGCTTTCCGGCCGGCGCTGACACAGTGCAGAGAAGCAGAGCGCCGGGGGAGAGACACCGGAATGTAAGTATGTAGTGTTTGGTTTTTTTACGTTTACGCTGGTAACCAGGGTAAACATCGGGTTACTAAGCGCGGCCCTGCGCTTAGTAACCCGATGTTTACCCTGGTTACTAGTGAAGACATCGCTGAATCGATGTCACACACGCCGATTCAGCGATGTCAGCGGGAGAGCCAGCGACGAAATAAAGTTCTGGACTTTCTGCTCTGACCAACGATGGCACAGCAGGATCCAGATCGCTGCTGCCTGTCAAACTCAACGATATTGCTAGCCAGGACGCTGCAACGTCACGGATCGCTAGCGATATCGCTCAGTGTGAAGGTACCTTTAGATACCACCACAGTGAATTTCTCCACAGTACCCTCTACACGTACAGTATGATGACCCTACTGTGTTACAGTAGAGGGATAATGCACACAGTAATGTCACAGTAGAGGGATAATGCTCACAGTAATGTCTCAGTAGAGGGATAATTCACACAATAATGTCACAGTAGAGGGATTATGCACACAGCAATGTCACAGTAGAGGGATAATGTACACAGTAATGTCACAGTAGAGGGATAATGCTCACAGTAATGTCTCAGTAGAGGGATAATGCACACAGTAATGTCACAGTACAGAGATAATATACATGGGATTCAAAATACATGGATAATGCTCACAGCGATGTTATGGTAGAGGAATAGTAACATACATAGTAACATAGTAACATAGTTTGTAAGGCCGAAAAAAGACATTTGTCCATCCAGTTCAGCCTATATTCCATCATAATAAATCCCCAGATCTACGTACTTCTACAGAACCTAATAATTGTATGATACAATATTGTTCTGCTCCAGGAAGACATCCAGGCCTCTCTTGAACCCCTCGACTGAGTTCGCCATCACCACCTCCTCAGGCAAGCAATTCCAGATTCTCACTGCCCTAACAGTAAAGAATCCTCTTCTATGTTGGTGGAAAAACCTTCTCTCCTCCAGACGCAAAGAATGCCCCCTTGTGCCCGTCACCTTCCTTGGTATAAACAGATCCTCAGCGAGATATTTGTATTGTCCCCTTATATACTTATACATGGTTATTAGATCGCCCCTCAGTCGTCTTTTTTCTAGACTAAATAATCCTAATTTCGCTAATCTATCTGGGTATTGTAGTTCTCCCATCCCCTTTATTAATTTTGTTGCCCTCCTTTGTACTCTCTCTAGTTCCATTATATCCTTCCTGAGCACCGGTGCCCAAAACTGGACACAGTACTCCATGTGCGGTCTAACTAGGGATTTGTACAGAGGCAGTATAATGCTCTCATCATGTGTATCCAGACCTCTTTTAATGCACCCCATGATCCTGTTTGCCTTGGCAGCTGCTGCCTGGCACTGGCTGCTCCAGGTAAGTTTATCATTAACTAGGATCCCCAAGTCCTTCTCCCTGTCAGATTTACCCAGTGGTTTCCCGTTCAGTGTGTAATGGTGATATTGATTCCTTCTTCCCATGTGTATAACCTTACATTTATCATTGTTAAACCTCATCTGCCACCTTTCAGCCCAAGTTTCCAACTTATCCAGATCCATCTGTAGCAGAATACTATCTTCTCTTGTATTAACTGCTTTACATAGTTTTGTATCATCTGCAAATATCGATATTTTACTGTGTAAACCTTCTACCAGATCATTAATGAATATGTTGAAGAGAACAGGTCCCAATACTGACCCCTGCGGTACCCCACTGGTCACAGCGACCCAGTTAGAGACTATACCATTTATAACCACCCTCTGCTTTCTATCACTAAGCCAGTTACTAACCCATTTACACACATTTTCCCCCAGACCAAGCATTCTCATTTTGTGTACCAACCTCTTGTGCGGCACGGTATCAAACGCTTTGGAAAAATCGAGATATACCACGTCCAATGACTCACCGTGGTCCAGCCTATAGCTTACCTCTTCATAAAAACTGATTAGATTGGTTTGACAGGAGCGATTTCTCATAAACTCATGCTGATATGGAGTTAAACAGTTATTCTCATTGAGATAATCCAGAATAACATCCCTCAGAAACCCTTCAAATATTTTACCAACAATAGAGGTTAGACTTACTGGCCTATAATTTCCAGGTTCACTTTTAGAGCCCTTTTTGAATATTGGCACCACATTTGCTATGCGCCAGTCCTGCGGAACAGACCCTGTCGCTATAGAGTCCCTAAAAATAAGAAATAATGGTTTATCTATTACATTACTTAGTTCTCTTAGTACTCGTGGGTGTATGCCATCCGGACCCGGAGATTTATCTATTTTAATCTTATTTAGCCGGTTTCGCACCTCTTCTTGGGTTAGATTGGTGACCCTTAATATAGGGTTTTCATTGTTTCTTGGGATTTCACCTAGCATTTCATTTTCCACCGTGAATACCGTGGAGAAGAAGGTGTTTAATATGTTAGCTTTTTCCTCATCATCTACAACCATTCTTTCCTCACTATTTTTTAAGGGGCCTACATTTTCAGTTTTTATTCTTTTACTATTGATATAGTTGAAGAACAGTTTGGGATTAGTTTTACTCTCCTTAGCAATGTGCTTCTCTGTTTCCTTTTTGGCAGCTTTAATTAGTTTTTTAGATAAAGTATTTTTCTCCCTATAGTTTTTTAGAGCTTCAATGGTGCCATCCTGCTTTAGTAGTGCAAATGCTTTCTTTTTACTGTTAATTGCCTGTCTTACTTCTTTGTTTAGCCACATTGGGTTTTTCCTATTTCTAGTCCTTTTATTCCCACAAGGTATAAACCGCTTACACTGCCTATTTAGGATGTTCTTAAACATTTCCCATTTATTATCTGTATTCTCATTTCTGAGGATATTGTCCCAGTCTACCAGATTAAGGGCATCTCTAAGCTGTTCAAACTTTGCCTTCCTAAAGTTCAGTGTTTTTGTGACTCCCTGACAAGTCCCCCTAGTGAAAGACAGGTGAAACTGCACAATATTGTGGTCGCTATTTCCTAAATGCCCGACCACCTGCAGATTTGTTATTCTGTCAGGTCTATTAGATAGTATTAGGTCTAAAAGTGCTGCTCCTCTGGTTGGATTCTGCACCAATTGTGAAAGATAATTTTTCTTGGTTATTAGCAGAAACCTGTTGCCTTTATGGGTTTCACAGGTTTCACTTTCCCAGTTAATATCCGGGTAGTTAAAGTCCCCCATAACCAGGACCTCATTATGGGTTGCAGCTTCATCTATCTGCTTTAGAAGTAGACTTTCCATGCTTTCTGTTATATTTGGGGGTTTGTAACAGACCCCAATGAGAATTTTGTTACCATTTTTCCCTCCATGAATTTCAACCCATATGGACTCGACATCCTCATTTCCTTTCGCTAATATCCTCCCTTAAAGTGGACTTTAGACAAGACTTTACATAGAGACAAACCCCTCCTCCTCTCCGATTTTTACGATCCTTTCTAAACAGACTGTAACCCTGTAAGTTAACTGCCCACATTAATGTGACAATAAAGAAATAATACACTTATGATGTCAAAATACATGGATAATTTGCACAGTATTGTCACAATACAGGGTTAAAGGGAACCTGTCACCCCGAAAATCGCGGGTGAGGTAAGCCCACCGGCATCAGGGGCTTATCTGCAGCATTCTGTAATGCTGTAGATAAGCCCCCGATGTTACCTGAAAAAGGAGAAAAAGAGGTTATATTATACTCACCCAGGGGCGGTCCCGCTGCTGGTCCTGTCGGATGGGTGTCTCTGGTCCGCTGCGGCGCCTCCCATCTTCATTCCAAGACGTCCTCTTCTGATCTTCAGCCACGGCTCCGGCGCAGGCGTACTTTGCTCTGCCCTGTTGAGGCCAGAGCAAAAGTACTGCAGTGCGCAGGTGCTGGGAAAGGTCGGAGAGGCCCGGCGCCTGCGCACTGCAGTACTATCCTCTGCCCTCAAGAGGGCAGAGAAAGTACGCCTGCGCCGGAGCCGTGGCTGAAGATCAGAAGAGGACGTCTTGTAATGAAGATGGGAGGCGCCGCAGCGGACCAGAGACGCCCATCTGACCTGACCAGCAGCGGGACCGCCCCTGGGTGAGTATAATATAACCTCTTTTTCTCCTTTTTCAGGTAACATCGGGGGCTTATCTACAGCATTACAGAATGCTGTAGATAAGCCCCTGATGCAGGTGGGCTTACCTAACCCGCGAATTTCGGGGTGACAGGTTCCCTTTAATGCACATGCTATGTCATGGTATAGGGATAATGTACCCAGTAATGTCAAAGTAGAGATAATACATGTGGTATCAAAATAGAAAGATATTGCACACAGTGATGATACCTTATTGGGATAAAGCACACAGCTACGTCACAGCACAGTAACAATACAGATGTGATTTCAAAATACATGGATAATACACACAGTGATGTCACAGTACAGGAATAATGCTCAATGTAATGTCACATTGCATGAATAATGCTCACAGTGATGTCACAGAACAGGAATAATGCTCACAGTGATGTCACACAACAGGAATAATGCTAACAGTGATGTCACAGAACAGGAATGATGCTCACAGTGATGTCACACAACAGGAATAATGCTCACAGTGATGTCACACAACAGGAATAATGCTCACACTGATGTCACAGACAAGGAATAATGTTCACAGTGATGTCACAGAGAAGGAATAATTCTGACAGTGATGTCACACAGCAGGAATAATGCTCAAAGTGATGTTACAGAATAGGAATAATGCTCACAGTGATGTCACACAACAGGAATAATGTTCACAGTGATTTCACAGAACAGGAATAATGCTGACAGTGATGTCACAGAACAGGAATAATGCTGACAGTGATGTCACACAACAGGAATAATGCTTGCAGGGATGTCATGCAACAAGAATAATGCTCACAGTGATGTCAAACAACATGAATAATGCTCCCAGTTATGTCACAGACAAGGAATAATGCTCACAGTGATGTCACAAATCAGGAATAATGCTCAGCTCAGAATGATGCGACAGTACAGGGATAATACAGTGATATCACAGTACAGGCATAATAAACACTATGATGCCACAGTACAGGGATAATACACACAGTGATGTCACAGTACAGGGTTAATACACACAGTGATGTCACAATAGAAGAATAATTCTCACAGTGATATCACAGTACAGTAATAATATACAAATGCTGTCATGTACATAGATAATGCACACCATAATGTCGCAGTACAGAGTTAATACACAGGTGATGTCACAGGAGTGGAATAATGCACACAATGATGTCACAGTAAAGGAATAATACTCACTAATATCATAACACAAAATCCATGGATAATGCACACTGTAATGTCACAGTACATGGACAATGCACATAGTGGTGTCACAGTACAAGGCTAAGGTGGGAAAGTCACAATACAAGTTTCATACATGAAATTGAGGGATAATACCCCCACCAGGGGTAACCGGGGGCTCCAAAGTAATTCTTACATCCAGTGCCATTCCATTTCCTTTATCCGTTCCTATGGTCCGTAGTCGTCATTATTTATGTGTTATCGCTGAGTGGAATTGCCCCCCCCTTATATAGCAGCTGCCATGCCGGCTCCCCAGACCCGTATGCCCATGAGCGAGGGCACCATGTTGAACTTGCTCCGGACCAGTAACGTATTTCTACAACCTAAACGAGATGTAGATTTTGCCCACAATATTCGTCCTTTCACTTTTCCTTACTTTAATTTTACATCATGTTCGACCACGTTGTTGACCGAACCATAAATTCTTCACGGTTACGTCCTCTCGCAATTTTTTTTTGTGAGCACAGAATGTCCTGAAATGTAAAATGCTTATGGATTTCCCAAGTTGAGAATTTCATCCACTGGGAAATATAAACTATAAATCTACTGACAGAAACCATATTTTCCTAAACTTGCACAAAGAACGTAACTGTTCAGAATAAGTTACGACTTTTCAAGTAGATGCGAATATTGGCCGGTGATGTAGGAGCAGTATAACACTGCGAGATGAAAGGCTGGAGGGGAAGGGACTAGCGCAGTGTCAAACTACGGAGCTTCAAGGGGATCTGGGGTTAAAAATTAACAATTAATATAATTAAATATTTATTGTAAAAATAAAAAAATAAATGTAGTAAGTAAAAAATATGCATATAAAGAAATCCCAAAAGGATGAACATTTTCCATAGTTTATAATAGGTGGGAGCTCATTCTCTCTGCCCTCCCTGCACAGAGACCTCTGCGCATAGCACAGAGCACGGCCACAGCATTAATCTACAAAAGACAGTGGGGTCTTCAGGACTGACATTTCATATGCCAAAGTTTACTGAAGTAAGAAGTGCTCACAGCAAAGCCTCGGAAGAATTTCTCCAGTGTTTCTGGCTGGGTTTTCTTATTTGCAGGTCGTGGCTGAACAATCTGTTAAACTGCTGGAACAGCGATTTTGGTAAAATGACTTACAGATGATTGCAAATAAAAAAAAATCATAAACAAATCTGTATATTTGTAAATACATCACATTACTTTTGAATTCATCCTCAGTTTCAACCTCAACCCAGTTCCAGAGTTGCAGTCACAATTTTGCAGCCTTCAGAGCTGAAATCTCTCAATATTCCCTACTTGTACAGTGCCTGATTCGAATCATTTGAAGGGTTATATACATAGTACAGATCCTTTATTGTAAAACCAACTGTAATGAAGAAGCTCAGCTAAGCTACAAGCATGCATTGTTAACTATTTCCAATGGCATCCAGTAAAATTGTAAATGCAGCTCAGGAGTATAAAATTCAGTCCATTCAGTCAGAAATCTACAAGCCATTAACCCTCTTACACTTTCAGACTCCCTACGCTCATCATTGTCCCCAATCTCTTCCTTTTCCTGTCCTGATCTGGCTGTGCATCACTTCAATTACACTCTTAGAAGCACCCTTGACCAAGTAGCTCCCCTCACCCTCAGAACCTCCAAACACAGAGTGAAACAGCCCTGGCTCACATCGCAAACCCGATTTCTCCAGCGATCCTCTAGGTGTGCTGAACGCTTATGGAGGAAAACACGCACACCAGAAGACTTCATACACTTCAAATTTATGTTAAGGACCTATAACTCTGCCCTTCACCTCGCCAAACAGACCTAATTCACCACTCTGATCTCCTCACTATCCAACAACCCCAAGAAACTTTTTGACACCTTTCACTCCCTCCTCAGGCCAAAAGCACAAGCCCCTATCACAGATATTTGTGCTGGTGACCTGGCCTCCCACTTTATAGAGAAAATAGACAATATCCGTCAGGAAATCTGCTCCCAACAACTAAGTTCAGTGACTCCTATCCCTCCCCTCATTGCCCCTGGCTCACTCTCCACATTCGATCCCATCACAGAAGAAGAAGTCTCCAAGCTCCTCTCCTCTTCTCGTCCGACTACATGCACTACCGACCCCATTCCCTCACATCTCCTCCAGTCTCTCTCTCCAGTTGTCACAAGTCACCTAACTACAATCTTTAATCTCTCCCTCTCCTCTGGCATTTTCCCCTCCTCCTTCAAACACTCTATCATTACTCCATTATTAACCCCTTCCCGACCTTTGACGCCACGTAGGCGTCATGAAAGTCGGTGCCATTCCGACCCATGACGCCTATGCGGCGTCATGGAAAGATCGCGTCCCTGCAGATCGGGTGAAAGGGTTAACTCCCATTTCACCCGATCTGCAGGGACAGGGGGAGTGGTAGTTTAGCCCAGGGGGGGTGGCTTCACCCCCTCGTGGCTACGATCGCTCTGATTGGCTGTTGAAAGTGAAACTGCCAATCAGAGCGATTTGTAATATTTCACCCATTATAACGGGTGAAATATTACAATCCAGCCATGGCCGATGCTGAAATATCATCGGCCATGGCTGGAAATACTAGTGTGCCCCCACCCCACCCCTCCGATCGCCCCCCCACCCCCCCGATCTGGCCGGTACACTGCTCCGGCTCCCCTCCGTCCAGTGCTCCGCTCCCCCCCGTGCTCGTGTCCGCTCCCCCCGTGCTCCAATCACCCCCCCGTGCTCCAATCACCCCCCCTGCACTCCGATCCACCCCCCCGTGCTCCGTTCCACCCCCCCGTGCTCCGTTCCAGCCCCCCCGTGCTCCGTTCCACGCCCCCCGCGCTCCGTTCCACCCCTCCCGCGCTCCGATTCCCCCCCCCGTGCTCCGATCCCCCCCCCGTGGTCCCCCCCCACCCTATCATACTTACCGATCCAGCCGTGGTCCCGTCCGTCTTCTCCCGGGCGCCGCCATCTTCCAAAATGGCGGGCGCATGCGCAGTGCGCCCGCCGAATCTGCCGGCCGGCAGATTCGTTCCAAAGTGCATTTTGATCACTGAGATATAATCTATCTCAGTGATCAAAATAAAAAAAATAATAAATGACCCCCCCCCTTTGTCACCCCCATAGGTAGGGACAATAAAAAAATAAAGAAATTTTTTTTTTTCCACTAATGTTAGAATAGGGTTAGGGGTAGGGTTAGGGTTAGGGGTAGGGTTAGGGTTAGGGTTAGGGGTAGGGTTAGGGGTAGGGGTAGGGTTAGGGTTAGGGGTAGGGTTAGGGGTAGGGTTAGGGGTAGGGTTAGGGGTAGGGTTAGGGCTAGGGTTAGGAATGTGCACACGTATTCTGGTCCTCTGCGGATTTTTCCGCTGCGGATTTGATAAATCCGCAGTGCTAAACCGCTGTGGATTTATGGCGGATTTACCGCGTTTTTTTCTGCGCATTTCACTGCGGTTTTACAATTGCGATTTTCTATTGGAGCAGATGTAAAACCGCTGCGGAATCCGCACAAAGAAGTGACATGCTGCGGAATGTAAACCGCTGCGTTTCCGTGCAGTTTTTCCGCAGCATGTGTACAGCGATTTTTGTTTCCCATAGGTTTACATTGAACTGTACACTCATGGGAAACTGCTGCGGATCCGCAGCGTGTGCACATACCTTTAGAATTAGGCTATGTGCACACGGTGCGGATTTGGCTGCGGATCCGCAGCAGTGTTCCATCAGGTTTACAGTACCATGTAAACATATGAAAAACCAAATCCGCTGTGCCCATGGTGCGGAAAATACCGCGCGGGAACGCTGCGTTGTATTTTCCGCAGCATGTCAATTCTTTGTGCGGATTCCGCAGCGTTTTACACCTGTTCCTCAATAGGAATCCGCAGGTGAAATCCGCACAAAAAACACTGGAAATCCGCGGAAAATCCACAGGTAAAACACAGTGCCTTTTACCCGCAGATTTTTCAAAAATGGTGCGGAAATATCTCACACGAATCCGCAACGTGGGCACATAGCCTTAGGGTTGTGGTTAGGGTTAGGGGTGTGTTGGGGTTAGTGTTGTGGTTAGGGGTGTGTTGGGGTTAGTGTTGTGGTTAGGGGTGTGTTGGGGTTAGGGTTGTGATTAGGATTATGGCTACAGTTGGGATTAGGGTTAGGGGTGTGTTGGGGTTAGTGTTGGAGGTAGAATTGAGGGGTTACCACTGTTTAGGCACATCAGGGGTCTCCAAACGCAACATGGCGCCACCATTGATTCCAGCCAATCTCGTATTCAAAAAGTCAAATGGTGCTCCCTCACTTCCGAGCCCTGACGTGTGCCCAAACAGTGGTTTACCCCCACATATGGGGTACCAGCATACTCAGGACAAACTGCGCAACAATTACTGGGGTCCAATTTCTCCTGTTACCCTTGTGAATCTAAAAAAATGCTTGCTAAAACATAATTTTTGAGGAAAGAAAAATGATTTTTTATTTTCACGGCTCTGCGTTGTAAACGTCTGTGAAGCACTTGGGGGTTCAAAGTGCTCACCACATATCTAGATAAGTTCCTTGGGGGGTCTAGTTTCTAAAATGGGGTCACTTGTGGGGGGTCTCTACTGTTTAGGCACACCAGGGGCTCTGCAAACGCAACGTGACACCCGCAGACCATTCCATCAAAGTCTGCATTTCAAAAGTCACTACTTCCCTTCTGAGCCCCGACGTGTGCCCAAACAGTGGTTTACCCCCACATATGGGGTATCAGCGTACTCAGGAGAAACTGGACAACAACTTTTGGGGTCCAATTTCTCCTGTAACCCTTGGGAAAATAAAAAATTCTGGGCTAAATAATTATTTTTGAGGAAAGAAAACGTATTTATTATTTTCACGGCTCTGCATTATAAACTTCTATGAAGCACTTGGGGGTTCAAAGTGCTCACCACACATCTAGATAAGTTCCTTTCAGGGTCTAGTTTCCAAAATGGGGTCACTTGTGGGGGGTTTCTACTGTTTAGGCACATCAGGGGCTCTGCAAACGCAACGTGACGCCCGCAGAGCATTCCATCAAAGTCTGCATTTCAAAACGTCACTACTTCAATTCCAAGCCCCGGCATGTGCCCAAACAGTAGTTTACCCCCACATATGGGGTATCACCGTACTCAGGAGAAACTGGACAACAACTTTTGGGGTCAAATTTCTCCTGTTACCCTTGGGAAAATTAAAAAATTCTGGGCTAAATAATTATTTTTGAGGAAAGAAAACGTATTTATTATTTTCACGGCTCTGCATTATAAACTTCTATGAAGCACTTGGGGGTTCAAAGTGCTCACCACACATCTAGATAAGTTCCTTTGGGGGTCTAGTTTCCAAAATGGGGTCACTTGTGGGGGGTTTCTACTGTTAAGCCACATCAGGGGCTCTGCAAACGCAACGTGACGCCCACAGAGCATTCCATCAAAGTCTGCATTTCAAAACGTCACTACTTCACTTCCGAGCCCCGGCATGTGCCCAAACAGTGATTTACCCCCACATATGGGGTATCAGCATACTCAGGAGAAACTGGACAACAACTTTTGGGGTCAAATTTCTCCTGTTACCCTGGGGAAAATAAAAAATTGCAGGCTAAAAGATCATTTTTGAGAAAATAATTTTTTTTTTTTATTTTCATGGCTCTGCGTTATAAACTTCTGTGAAGCACTTGGGGGTTCAAAGTCCTCACCACACATCTAGATTAGTTCCTTTGGGGGTCTAGTTTCCAAAATGGTGTCATTTCTGGGGGATCTCCAATGTTTAAGCACACAGGGGCTCTCCAAACGTGACATGGTGTCCGCTAATGATTGGAGCTAATTTTCCATTTAAAAAGCCAAATGGCGTGCCATCCCTTCCGAGCCCTGCCGTGCGCCCAAACAGTGGTTTACCCCCACATATGGGGTATCAGCGTACTCAGGACAAACTGGACAACAATATTTGGGGTCCAATTTCTCCCATTATCCTTGGCAAAATAGGAAATTCCAGGCTAAAAAATCATTTTTGAGGAAAGAAAAATTATTTTTTATTTTCATGGCTCTGCGTTATAAACTTCTGTGAAGCACCTGGGGGTTTAAAGTGCTCAATATGCATCTAGATAAGTTCCTTGGGGGGTCTAGTTTCCAAAATGGGGTCACTTGTGGGGGAGCTCCAATGTTTAGGCACACAGGGGGCTCTCCAAACGCGACATGGTGTCCGCTAACAATTGGAGCTAATTTTCCATTCAAAAAGTCAAATGGCGCGCCTTCCCTTCCGAGCCCTGCCGTGTGCCCAAACAGTGGTTTACCCCCACATATGAGGTATCGGCGTACTCGGGAGAAATTGCCCAACAAATTTTATGATCCATTTTATCCTACTGCCCATGTGAAAATGAAAAAATTGAGGCGAAAATAATTTTTTTGTGAAAAAAAAGTACTTTTTCATTTTTACAGATCAATTTGTGAAGCACCTGAGGGTTTAAAGTGCTCACTAGGCATCTAAATAAGTTCCTTGGGGGGTCTAGTTTCCAAAATGGGGTCACTTGTGGGGGAGCGCCAATGTTTAGGCACACAGGAGCTATCCAAACGCGACATGGTGTCCGCTAACGATGGAAATAATTTTTCATTCAAAAAGTCAAATGGCGCTCCTTCCCTTCCGAGCCTTACCATGTGCCCAAACAGTGGTTTACCCCCACATGTGAGGTATTGGTGTACTCAGGAGAAATTGCCCAACACATTTTAGGATCCATTTTATCCTGTTGCCCATGTGAAAATGAAAAAATTGAGGCTAAAAGAATTTTTTTGTGAAAAAAAAGTACTTTTTCATTTTTACGGATCAATTTGTGAAGCACCTGGGGGTTCAAAGTGCTCACTATGCATCTAGATAAGTTCCTTGGGGCGTCTAGTTTCCAAAATGGGGTCATTTGTGGGGGAGCTCCAATTTTTAGGCACACGGGGGCTCTCCAAACGTGACATGGTGTCCGCTAAAGAGTGGAGCCAATTTTTGATTCAAAAAGTCAAATGGCGCTCCTTCCCTTCCAAGCCCTGCCGTGCGCCCAAACAGTGGTTTACCCCCACATATGAGGTATCAGCGTACTCAGGACAAATTGGACAACAACTTTCGTGGTTCAGTTTCTCCTTTTACCATTGGGAAAATAAAAAAATTGTTGCTAAAAGATAATTTTTGTGACTAAAAAGTTAAATGTTCATTTTTTCCTTCCATGTTGCTTCTGCTGCTGTGAAGCACCTGAAGGGTTAATAAACTTCTTGAATGTGGTTTTGAGTACCTTGAGGGGTGCAGTTTTTAGAATGGTGTCACTTTTGGGTATTTTCAGCCATATAGACCCCTCAAACTGACTTCAAATGTGAGGTGGTCCCTAAAAAAAATGGTTTTGTAAATTTCGTTGTAAAAATGACAAATCGCTGGTCAAATTTTAACCCTTATAACTTCCTAACAAAAAAAAATTTTGTTTCCAAAATTGTGCTGATGTAAAGTAAACATGTGGGAAATGTTATTTATTAACTATTTTGTGTCACATATCTCTCTGGTTTAACAGAATAAAAATTCAAAATGTGAAAATTGCGAAATTTTCAAAATTTTCGCCAAATTTCCGTGTTTATCACAAATAAATGCAGAATTTATTGACCTAAATTTACCACTAACATGAAGCCCAATATGTCACGAAAAAACAATCTCAGAACCGCTAGGATCCGTTGAAGCGTTCCTGAGTTATTACCTCATAAAGGGACACTGGTCAGAATTGCAAAAAACGGCAAGGTCTTTAAGGTCAAAATAGGCTGGGTCTTGAAGGGGTTAAAGAAACCCACCCTGGACCCATCCTGCACAAACAACTATAGACCGGTCTCCAATCTCCCCTTCATCTCTAAACTCTTGGAGCGCCTGATATACTCCCGCCTTACCCGTTACCTCTCCACTCACTCCCTCCTAGACCCTTCACAGTCCGGTTTCCGCCCCCTACATTCGACAGAAACTGCACTCATCAAAGTGACCAATGACCTTCTGACAGCAAAACGTAATGGTGTCCACTCTCTGCTCATTCTTCTCGACCTTTCTGCAGCTTTCGACACTGTTGACCACCCTCTCTTACTCTCTAGGCTCCAGTCACTAGGCATTAAGGACACTGCTCTCTCCTGCTTCTCCTCCTATCTTTCTGACCGTTCCTTCAGTGTTCTGTTCTCTGGCTCCACGTCATCTCCTCTTCCTCTCACTGTTGGGGTACCTCAGGGCTCAGTCCTTGGCCCCCTTCTCTTCTCCCTCTACACGGCCCCAATTGGACAGACCATCAGCAGATTTGGCTTTCAGTACCATCTTTATGCCGACGACACACAACTATATACGTCATCCCCTGACCTTACCCCCGCTGTACTACAGAACGCCACTGACTGTCTGTCCGCAGTCTCTGACATCATGTCCGCTCTCTATCTGAAAATCAACCTCTCCAAAACTGAACTTCTTCTGCTCCCGCCATCTACTAACCTCCCTAAATCTGACATTTCCCTCTCCGTGGGTGGCACCATAATAACACCCCGGCAGCAGGTGCCCTGTCTGGGTGTTATGTTTGACTCCGATCTCTCCTTCACCTCCCATATACAATCTCTTGCCCGCTCGTGCCGCTTACACCTAAAGAACATCTCTAGAATCCGCCCTTTTTTCACCATGGAAACAACAAAAACCCTCACTGTCGCCCTGATCCACTCCCGCCTGGACTACTGTAATGCTCTATTAATTGGCCTCCCCCTCACTCGACTTTCCCCTCTCCAGTCCATCCTTAATGCAGCAGCCAGGGTCGTCCATCTGGCTAATCGTTACTCGGACGCGTCCGCTCTTCGCCAGTCGTTACACTGGCTGCCCATTCATTACAGGATACAATTCAAAGTACTTGTTCTCACCCACAAAGCTCTCCACAGTGCGGCACCCCCTTACATCTCCTCCCTCATTTCTATCAGCCTAACAGACCACTGCGCTCTGCAAATGACTTTCGATTAACCTCTGCACTAATCCGTACCTCCCACTCCCGACTCCAAGACTTCTCCCGTGCTGCGCCAATCCTCTGGAATGCTCTACCCCAAGATATTAGGACCATCCATAATTTGCTTAGTTTTAGGCGCTCGCTCAAAACACATTTGTTCAGAGCGGCCTATCACGTTCCCTAATCAAAGTCATTTTATGTTTGTGTGTGTGTAGCCCATTCACTATCCCCATCTATCCCCAACCCCCTGAAGATGGCTGGACCATGATTGTAAATACATCATTGTAAATATACACCTGTACTTTGCATCTCCCCCACCTCATTGTAGATTGTAAGCTCTCACGAGCAGGGTTGTCTTATTTCGCTTTAATTATTGTATTGTTAACGTTGTTACTTATGACTGTTGTGTTTGAAACTGTTAAACTGTAAAGCGCTGCGGAATATGTTGGCGCTATATAAATAAAGATTATTATTATTATTAAAACATTATGTAACACAGGATCAGTGTAGGATCAGTAACGCAATGTATGAACACGGTGACTGCACCAGCAGAATAGTGAGTGCAGCTCTGGAGTATAATACAGGATGTAATTCAGGATCAGTAATGTAATGTATGTAGACAGTGACTGCACCAGCAGAATAGTGAGTGCAGCTCTGGAGTATAATACAGGATGTAACTCAGGATCAGTAATGTAATGTATGTACACAGTGACTGCACCAGCAGAATAGTGAGTGCAGCTCTGGAGTATAATACAGGATGTAACTCAGGATCAGTAATGTAATGTATGTACACAGTGATTGCACCAGCAGAATAGTGAGTGCAGCTCTGGGGTATAATACAGGATGTAACTCAGGATCAGTAATGTAATGTATGTACACAGTGATTGCACCAGCAGAATAGTGAGTGCAGCTCTGGGGTATAATACATGATGTAACTCAGGATCAGTAATGTAATGTATGTACACAGTGACTGCACCAGCAGAATAGTGAGTGCAGCTCTGGAGTATAATACATGATGTAACTCAGGATCAGTAATGTAATGTATGTACACAGTGACTGCACCAGCAGAATAGTGAGTGCAGCTCTGGAGTATAATACAGGATGTAACTCAGGATCAGTAATGTATGTACACAGTGACTGCACCAGCAGAATAGTGGGTGCAGCTCTGGAGTATAATACAGGATGTAACTCAGGATCAGTAATGTAATGTATGTACACAGTGACTGCACCAGCAGAATAGTGAGTGCAGCTCTGGAGTATAATACAGGATGTAACTCAGGATCAGTAATGTAATGTATGTACACAGTGACTGCACCAGCAGAATAGTGAGTGCAGCTCTGGGGTATAATACAGGATGTAACTCAGGATCAGTAATGTATGTACACAGTGATTGCACCAGCAGAATAGTGAGTGCAGCTCTGGGGTATAATACATGATGTAACTCAGGATCAGTAATGTAATGTATGTACACAGTG
Organism: Ranitomeya imitator; assembly: GCF_032444005.1. Classification (NCBI taxonomy): domain Eukaryota; kingdom Metazoa; phylum Chordata; class Amphibia; order Anura; family Dendrobatidae; genus Ranitomeya; species Ranitomeya imitator. Next base: position 37,634,551 of record NC_091284.1, read on the forward strand.
ACTGCATCAGCAGAATAGTGAGTGCAGCTCTGGAGTATAATACAGGAAGTAACTCAGGATCAGTAATGTAATGTATGTACACAGTGACTGCACCAGCAGAATAGTGAGTGCAGCTCTGGAGTATAATACATGATGTAACTCAGGATCAGTAATGTAATGTATGTACACAGTGATTGCACCAGCAGAATAGTGAGTGCAGCTCTGGAGTATAATACATGATGTAACTCAGGATCAGTAATGTATGTACACAGTGACTGCACCAGCAGAATAGTGGGTGCAGCTCTGGAGTATAATACAGGATGTAACTCAGGATCAGTAATGTAATGTATGTACACAGTGACTGCACCAGCAGAATAGTGAGTGCAGCTCTGGAGTATAATACAGGATGTAACTCAGGATCAGTAATGTAATGTATGTACACAGTGACTGCACCAGCAGAATAGTGAGTGCAGCTCTGGAGTATAATACAGGATGTAACTCAGGATCAGTAATGTAATGTATGTACACAGTGACTGCACCAGCAGAATAGTGAGTGCAGCTCTGGGGTATAATACAGGATGTAACTCAGGATCAGTAATGTAATGTATGTACACAGTGACTGCACCAGCAGAATAGTGGGTGCAGCTCTGGAGTATAATACAGGATGTAACTCAGGATCAGTAATGTAATGTATGTACACAGTGACTGCACCAGCAGAATAGTGAGTGCAGCTCTGGGGTATAATACAGGATGTAACTCAGGATCAGTAATGTAATGTATGTACACAGTGACTGCACCAGCAGAATAGTGAGTGCAGCTCTGGGGTATAATACAGGATGTAACTCAGAGCTAGTGAAGATTTCTGCTAGTTTCTGAAGTAACTATTACTAAATCTTCCAGGTCGCGGTTGATCACACCTTCTCACTAAGCGTCTCCTATTTTTATGAATGTGTTGCAAGTAGCGGAAAACAGAAAAAAATAGAAGCAGAAAAAGTTGGAGCAAATGGTGTGTGTACCAAAGTTTGATGCTTTTTTTTAACAAGAATTCTGACACATCTTAACGAATTCCACCATATTCATAAAAATATTTTTAGAATTTGTTGGCTCCAGTATTTTTGCCTCTCTCGACCCGAAAATGAACTATAGCAAAAACACATAGAAAAAATGCTGAAAATGGCCATAGAGGACATACACTTTTTGTTTAACTGTTATATATGATAATAACATTGTCCATGCACATGACGTGAACCTTTGGCATTTCCTGACAGGTATATCTATTGTGTAGCTCTGATGCCTTTCATCAGGCACTGCGGGTGGCGCGGCTAATGGGCACAGGGCGCAGGGAGTCTCCTCTCCATGGTACTCACCTGTCCTGGCTCTAGTGCCATGAGGATGTGGATTACACTTGTTCTGCACCTGTTTCCGTAGGGTGCACAGTTGAGGTAGGTGACATGAGGACAAGAAGTTCTGGGCAGTGTTGGGTCATGCTAGTATTGCCGGAACCTGTAGTGTCATCCAGTCTGGCAGTATGGTTGTATGTCCTGTCCAGCTTTGGTAATCAGAACCTTGCTGTGACCAATGGGACATCCCACACCCTACTTAAACTCCCAGTATACTGGAAGGTGCCAGTAATAGTGTATCCTTGCACTGGTTCGCTGTGGTTATTCATCTCCTGTTCAGCCTGTTTGATTCCCGCTCCTGACCTTGACCCTTGTGTAGACTATCCTTTTGCTTGATGATTTTGTTCCTGTCCCTGATTTCCTGGTATTGGCATAGCTTACTGATTATCCTTTGTCCCACTCCACCGGCCAGCATATACTTTGTAGACCCAACCCAGAGACCCCTGTGTAAGTCCAGATCCAAAGAGGATGAAGGGTGAAGACCAGAGTGACTTCCTGGGATCTGGTTGATGGAGGTGGCAAATGCTAAGCTTATCCAAGGGAGCCCTTTTAAGAGTGCTAGGCTACCAAGCTCTGTGGCCCTGTGACATCCTCCAGTTGCGGTTCTGCTGCATCAGCCTCTTTTGTTCCATCTGGATCACAATGCTGCAGCAATGCCATCGGTCTAGGGTGTCCCCAAAAAAAAGGTCTTTGAGAATCCATCTCACCAGATGAAACGTAACAGTCCGTACTGGGATGACCAATGAGCGTGGTGGTTACAGGACGAAATGGCCAGGATTGTCCAAACCAGTCATCACATGGAGAAAAGTTGGAGAACTCAGTTTGTAAACTTGTAGATTGGCAGTAAATAATCTGCAGGAGGATAATTATATGTGAAGTAGCTTGTAAATGTCACAAACCATAAAAACAATGTAATATACATCCCGGCTATGAAGAGCCATAGAGCATTACAGTAGAGCGAGACGTTTTACAATCTCCTGGAGGATGAGTGCACTGAAGACACATTTGACAAAATGCATCTGAGAACGTGAAACCTATTGTTCTATTACGGAACGAGCGTTGGATGATGCCAATAAAAGGCCTGTAAGTGTAGGGGAGGATGTAAATGTCATCGGGGCTAATGGCGAAGTGTAATCGGAAAGTGCAGAGGTTCCAAACACGGCAGTAATTGTCTGTCCCAATCCAATATATAGAACGCTGCTCAATTTACAACCTCCGTCTTCCCATCATCCAAGCAGAAGGCCACCGTCTACGTCTGCTAACCTGGATGCATTTCTCTTCTTCTTCTGTTTAGTTTAGGTCACTGAATTCAAGGTAATGTGTCATCAGGACATGACGGGATTTCAAAAAGCTTTATTTAAAAACCTCACATCAGAATTTTTTTTATTGGTCTTGGAAAGAGAAGAGAAATTGAAATCCCCAGCGATCGCTGATAATATGGGGAACGGATCCCTCAGCTGTGATCGGCCATGGTCAACTCAGACTTTCTACGAGGCTGATCCTGGAAAAGAGGCAAGCAGATCTGATCACAGTGGAAACGGTACAAGCACCCGGCTTAGCACCCGGACCCCACTGATTAAAACTTCTGACATCGCTATGAATTGTCAGTAATTTTCTGAATCACAGTTACACTTTTTTCTCTTCCTCAAAAAAAAAAAAACTCTTCAAATATTTTACCATTGGCCACCATAGCACACACAAGAGGCTATCGGCTTTGTTGTGTAGACTGGGACAGAATAGACAGTCATCTCTTTTCTCTTTTGTAATTTTATTACATTTCTATCTATCTTTCTATTATCTATCTATCTATCTATCTATCTATCTATCTATCTATCTATCTATCTATTATCTATCTATCTATCTATCTATCTATCTATCTATCTATCTATTATCTATCTATCTATCTATTATCTATCTATCTATCTATCTATCTATCTATCTATCTATCTATCTATCTATCTATTATCTATCTATCTATCTATTATCTATCTATCTATCAATCTATCTATTATCTATCTATCTATCTATCTATCTATCTATCTATCTATCATCTATTATCTATCATCTATCTATCTATTATCTATCTATCTATCTATCTATCTATTATCTATCTATCTATCTATCTATTATCTATCTATCTATCTATCTATCTATCTATCTATCTATCTATCTATCTATCTATTATCTATCTATCTATCTATTATCTATCTATCTATCTATTATCTATCTATCTATCTATTATCTATCTATCTATCTATCTATCTATTATCTATCTATCTATCTATCTATCTATCTATCTATCTATCTATTATCTATCTATCTATCTATTATCTATCTATCTATTTATCTATCTATCTATCTATCAATCTATCTATCTATCTATCTATCTATCTATCTATCTATCTATCTTTCTATCTATCTATCTATCTATATTTCATCATTTATCTATCTATTATCTATCTATCATCTATCTATTATCTATCTATTTATCTATCTATCTATATATCATCTATTATCTATCATCTATCTATCTATTATACATAGTAACATAGTAACATAGTTAGTAAGGCCGAAAAAAGACATTTGTCCATCCAGTTCAGCCTATATTTCATCATAATAAATCCCCAGATCTACGTCCTTCTACAGAACCTAATTGTATGATACAATATTGTTCTGCTCCAGGAAGACATCCAGGCCTCTCTTGAACCCCTCGACTGAGTTCGCCATCACCACCTCCTCAGGCAAGCAATTCCAGATTCTCACTGCCCTAACAGTAAAGAATCCTCTTCTATGTTGGTGGAAAAACCTTCTCTCCTCCAGACGCAAAGAATGCCCCCTTGTGCCCATCACCTTCCTTGGTATAAACAGATCCTCAGCGAGATATTTGTATTGTCCCCTTATATACTTATACATGGTTATTAGATCGCCCCTCAGTCGTCTTTTTTCTAGACTAAATAATCCTAATTTCGCTAATCTATCTGGGTATTGTAGTTCTCCCATCCCCTTTATTAATTTTGTTGCCCTCCTTTGTACTCTCTCTAGTTCCATTATATCCTTCCTGAGCACCGGTGCCCAAAACTGGACACAGTACTCCATGTGCGGTCTAACTAGGGATTTGTACAGAGGCAGTATAATGCTCTCATCATGTGTATCCAGACCTCTTTTAATGCACCCCATGATCCTGTTTGCCTTGGCAGCTGCTGCCTGGCACTGGCTGCTCCAGGTAAGTTTATCATTAACTAGGATCCCCAAGTCCTTCTCCCTGTCAGATTTACCCAGTGGTTTCCCATTCAGTGTGTAATGGTGACATTGATTCCTTCTTCCCATGTGTATAACCTTACATTTATCATTGTTAAACCTCATCTGCCACCTTTCAGCCCAAGTTTCCAACTTATCCAGATCCATCTGTAGCAGAATACTATCTTCTCTTGTATTAACTGCTTTACATAGTTTTGTATCATCTGCAAATATCGATATTTTACTGTGTAAACCTTCTACCAGATCATTAACCCCTTCCCGACCTGTGACACAGCGTATGCGTCATGAAAGTCGGTGCCAATCCGACCTGTGACGCATATGCTGTGTCACAGAAAGATCGCGTCCCTGCAGGCCGGGTGAAAGGGTTAACTCCCATTTCACCCGATCTGCAGGGACAGGGGGAGTGGTAGTTTAGCCCAGGGGGGGTGGCTTCACCCCCTCGTGGCTACGATCGCTCTGATTGGCTGTTGAAAGTGAAACTGCCAATCAGAGCGATTTGTAATATTTCACCTAAAAAAATGGTGAAATATTACAATCCAGCCATGGCCGATGCTGCAATATCATCGGCCATGGCTGGAAATACTAATGTGCCCCCACCCCACCCCTCCGATCGCCCCCCCAGCCCCCCGATCTGTGGCCCGCTCCCCTCCGTCCTGTGCTCCGCTCCGCCGTCCTCCTGCCCGCTCCCCCCGTGCTCCAATCACACCCCCCCGTGCTCCAATCAAACCCCCCCGCACTCCGATCCCCCCCGTGCTCCGATCCACCCCCCCTGCACACCGATCCACCCCCCCTGCACAACGATCCACCCGCCCGCACACCGATCACTCTCCCCCATGCTCCGATCCCTCCCCCCCCGTGCTCCGACGCCCCCCCGTGCCCTGATCTCCCCCCCCTGTGCCCTGATCTCCCCCCCTTATACTTACCGATCCTGGCGGGGTCCCGTCCGTCTTCTTCCCCGAGCGCCGCCATGTTCCAAAATGGCGGGCGCATGCGCAGTGCGCCCGCCGAATCTGCCGGCCGGCAGATTCGTTCCAATGTGAATTTTGATCACTGTGATATAATCTATCACAGTGGTCAAAATAAAAAAACAGTAAATGACCCCCCCCATTTGTCCCCCATAGATAGGGACAATAATAAAATAAAGAATTTTTTTTTTTTTTCACTAAGGTTGGAGTTAGAACTAGGGTTAGGGTTAGGGGTAGGGTTAGGGGTAGGGTTAGGGGTAGGGGTAGGGTTAGGGGTAGGGTTAGGGGTAGGGTTAGGGGTAGGGTTAGGGGTAGGGGTAGGGGTAGGGGTAGGGTTAGGGGTAGGGTTAGGGTTTCGGTATGTGCACACGTATTCTGGTCCTCTGCGGATTTTTCCGCAGCGGATTTGATAAATCCGCAGTGCTAAACCGCTGCGGATTTATGGCAGATTTACCGCGGTTTTTCTGCGCATTTCACTGCGGTTTTACAACTGCGATTTTCTATTGGAGCAGTTGTAAAACCGCTGTGGAATCCGCAGAAAGAAGCGACATGCTGCGGAATGTAAACCGCTGCGTTTCCGTGCAGTTTTTCCGCAGCATGTGTACAGCGATTTTTGTTTCCCATAGGTTTACATTGAAATGTAAACTCATGGGAAACTGCTGCGGATCCGCAGCGTGTGCACATACCTTTAGAATTAGGCTATGTGCACACGGTGCGGATTTGGCTGCGGATCCGCAGCGGATTGGCCGCTGCGGATCCGCAGCAGTGTTCCATCAGGTTTACAGTACCATGTAAACCTATGGAAAACCAAATCCGCTGTGCCCATGGTGCGGAAAATACCGCACGGAAACGCTGCGTTGTATTTTCCGCAGCATGTCAATTCTTTGTGCGGATTCCGCAGCGTTTTACACCTATTCCTCAATAGGAATCCGCAGGTGAAATCCGCAGTAAATCCGCAGGTAAAACGCAGTGCCTTTTACCCGCGGATTTTTCAAAAATGGTGCGGAAAAATCTCACACGAATCCGCAACGTGGGTACATAGCCTTAGGGTTAGGGTTGGGTTGGAATTAGGGTTGTGGTTAGGGTTAGGGGTGTGTTGGGGTTAGGGTTGTGGTTAGGGGTGTGTTGCGGTTAGGGTTGTGGTTAGGGTTACGGCTACAGTTGGGATAAGGGTTAGGGGTGTGTTGGCGTTAGAATTGAGGGGTTTCCACTGTTTAGGCACATCAGGGGTCTCCAAACGCAACATGGCGCCACCATTGATTCCAGCCAATCTTTCATTCAAAAAGTCAAATGGTGCTCCTTCCCTTCCGAGCCCCGACGTGTGCCCAAACAGTGGTTTACCCCCACATATGGGGTATCAGTGTACTCAGGACAAACTGGGCAACAATTACTGGGGTCCAATTTCTCCTGTTACCCTTGAGAAAATAAAAAATTGCTTGCTAAAACATCATTTTTGAGGAAAGTAAAATGATTTTTTATTTTCACGGCTCTGCGTTGTAAACGTCTGTGAAGCACTTGGGGGTTCAAAGTGCTCACCACATATCTAGATAAGTTCCTTGGGGGGTCTAGTTTCCAAAATGGGGTCACTTGTGGGGGGTTTCTACTGTTTAGGCACACCAGGGGCTCTGCAAACGCAACGTGACGCCCGCAGACCATTCCATCAAAGTCTGCATTTCAAAACGTCACTACTTGACTTCCGAGCCCCGACATGTGCCCAAACAGTGGTTTACCCCCACATATGGGGTATCAGCGTACTCAGGACAAACTGGGCAACAATTACTGGGGTCCAATTTCTCCTGTTACCCTTGAGAAAATAAAAAATTGCTTGCTAAAACATCATTTTTGAGGAAAGAAAAATGATTTTTTATTTTCACGGCTCTGCGTTGTAAACGTCTGTGAAGCACTTGGGGGTTCAAAGTGCTCACCACATATCTAGATAAGTTCCTTGGGGGGTCTAGTTTCCAAAATGGTGTCACTTGTGGGGGGTTTCTACTGTTTAGGCACACCAGGGGCTCTGCAAACGCAACGTGATGCCCGCAGACCATTCCATCAAAGTCTGCATTTCAAAACGTCACTACTTGACTTCCGAGCCCCGACATGTGCCCAAACAGTGGTTTACCCCCACATATGGGGTATCAGCGTACTCAGGACAAACTGGGCAACAATTACTGGGGTCCAATTTCTCCTGTTACCCTTGAGAAAATAAAAAATTGCTTGCTAAAACATCATTTTTGAGGAAAGAAAAATGATTTTTTATTTTCACGGCTCTGCGTTGTAAACGTCTGTGAAGCACTTGGGGGTTCAAAGTGCTCACCACATATCTAGATAAGTTCCTTGGGGGGTCTAGTTTCCAAAATGGGGTCACTTGTGGGGGGTTTCTACTGTTTAGGCACACCAGGGGCTCTGCAAACGCAACGTGACGCCCGCAGACCATTCCATCAAAGTCTGCATTTCAAAAGTCACTACTTCCCTTCTGAGCCCCGACGTGTGCCCAAACAGTGGTTTACCCCCACATATGGGGTATCAGCGTACTCAGGAGAAACTGGACAACAACTTTTGGGGTCCAATTTCTCCTGTAACCCTTGGGAAAATAAAAAATTCTGGGCTAAAAAATTATTTTTGAGGAAAGAAAACGTATTTATTATTTTCACTGCTCTGTGTTATAAACTTCTGTGAAGCACTTGGGGGTTCAAAGTGCTCACCTCACATCTAGATAAGTTCCTTTCGGGGTCTAGTTTCTAAAATGGGGTCACTTGTGGGGGGTTTCTACTGTTTAGCCACATCAGGGGCTCTGCAAACGCAACGTAACGCCCGCAGAGCATTCCATCAAAGTCTGCATTTCAAAATGTCACTACTTGACTTCCGAGCCCCGACATGTGCCCAAACTGTGGTTTACCCCCACATATGGGGTATCAGCGTACTCAGGAGAAACTGTACAACAACTTTTGGGGTCAAATTTCTCCTTTTACCCTTGGGAAAATAATAAATTGCAGGCTAAAAAATCATTTTAGAGAAAATAAAATTTTTATTTTATTTTCATGGCTCTGCGTTATAAACTTCTGTGAAGCACTTGGAAGTTCAAAGTCCTCACCACACATCTAGATTAGTTCCTTTAGGGGTCTAGTTTCCAAAATGGGGTCATATGTGGGGGATCTCCAATGTTTAGGCACACAGGGGCTCTCCAAACGTGACATGGTGTCCGCTAATGATTGGAGCTAATTTTCCATTTAAAAAGCCAATTGGCGTGCCTTCCCTTCCGAGCCCTGCCGTGCGCCCAAACAGTGGTTTACCCCCACATATGGGGTATCAGCGTACTCAGGACAAACTGGACAACAACATTTGCGGTCCAATTTCTCCTATTACCCTTGGCAAAATAGGAAATTCCAGGCTAAAAATCATTTTTGAGGAAAGAAAAATTATTTTTTATTTTCATGGCTCTGCATTATAAACTTCTGTGAAGCACCTGGGGGTTTAAAGTGCTCAATATGCATCTAGATAAGTTCCTTGGGGGGTCTAGTTTCCAAAATGGGGTCACTTGTGGGGGAGCTCCAATGCATAGGCACACAGGGGCTCTCTAAACGCGACATGGTGTCCGCTAACAATTGGAGCTAATTTTCCATTCAAAAAGTCAAATGGCGCGCCTTCCCTTCCGAGCCCTGCCGTGTGCCCAAACAGTGGTTTACCCCCACATATGAGGTATCGGCGTACTCGGGAGAAATTGCCCAACAAATTTTAGGATTCATTTTATCCTATTGCCCATGTGAAAATGAAAAACTGAGGCGAAAAGAATTTTTTTGTGAAAAAAAAGTACTTTTTCATTTTTACAGATCAATTTGTGAAGCACCTGAGGGTTTAAAGTGCTCAATATGCATCTAGATAAGTTCCTTGGGGGGTCTAGTTTCCAAAATGGGGTCATTTGTGGGGGAGCTCCAATGTTTAGGCACACGGGGGCTCTCCAAACACGACATGGTGTCCGCTAACGATGGAGATAATTTTTCATTCAAAAAGTCAAATGGCGCTCCTTCCCTTCCGAACCTTACCATGTGCCCAAACAGTGGTTTACCCCCACATGTGAGGTATCGGCGTACTCATGAGAAATTGCCCAACAAATTTTAGGATCCATTTTATCCTGTTACCCATGTGCAAATGAAAAAAATTGAGGCTAAAAGAATTTTTTTGTGAAAAAAAAGTACTTTTTCATTTTTACGGATCAATTTGTGAAGCCCCCGGGGGTTCAAAGTTCTCACTATGCATCTAGATAAGTTCCTTGGGGCGTCTAGTTTCCAAAATGGGGTCACGTGTGGGGGAGCTCCAATTTTTAGGCACACGGGGGCTCTCCAAACGTGACATGGTGTCCGCTAAAGAGTGGAGCCAATTTTTCATTCAAAAAGTCAAATGGCGCTCCTTCCCTTCCAAGCCCTGCCGTGCGCCCAAACAGTGGTTTACCACCACATATGAGGTATCAGCGTACTCAGGACAAATTGGACAAGAACTTTCGTGGTTCAGTTTCTCCTTGTACCATTGGGAAAATAAAAAAAATGTTGCTAAAAGATAATTTTTGTGACTAAAAAGTTAAATGTTCATTTTTTCCTTCCATGTTGCTTCTGCTGCTGTGAAGCACCTGAAGGGTTAAAAAACTTCTTGAATGTGGTTTTGTGCACCTTGAGGGGTGCATTTTTTAGAATGGTGTCACTTTTGGGTATTTTCAGCCATATAGACCCCTCAAACTGACTTCAAATGTGAGGTGGTCCCTAAAAAAAATGGTTTTGTAAATTTCGTTGTAAAAATGAGAAATCGCTGGTCAAATTTTAACTCTTATAACTTCCTAGCAAAAAAAAATTTTGTTTCCAAAATTGTGCTGGTGTAAAGTAGACATGTGGGAAATGTTATTTATTAACTATTTTGTGTCACATAACTCTCTGGTTTAACAGAATAAAAATTCAAAATGTGAAAATTGCGAAATTTTCAAAATTTTCGCCAAATTTCCGTTTTTATCACAAATAAACGCAGAATTTATTGACCTAAATTTACCACTAACATGAAGCCCAATATGTCACGAAAAAACAATCTCAGAACCGCTAGGATCCGTTGAAGCGTTCCTGAGTTATTACCTCATAAAGGGACACTGGTCAGAATTGCAAAAAACGGCCAGGTCATTAAGGTCAAAATAGGCTGGGTCATGAAGGGGTTAATGAAAAAAAAAAAAATTAAAAGGTTCCTCGCATCATGTTCTCATACACTTTATGCAGTATTAGCCCTCTGTGTCTGTACTGTTACATACTTAGGCAGGTAACTGGTTCATGCAGCTTTACATGAACACCTGAGCCTTACACTATAGCTGGTCCGAATAACTATAGCAATTGTTACCATCCACCTCTCGTGTCTCCCCTTTTCCTCATAGTTTGTAAGCTTGCGAGCAGCAGGGCCCTCACTCCTCCTGGTATCTGTTTTGAACTGTATTTCTGTTATGCTGTAATGTCTATTGTCTGTACAAGTCCCCTCTATAATTTGTAAAGCGCTGCGGAATATGTTGGCGCTATATAAATAAAATTATTATTATTATTATTATTAATGAATATGTTGAAGAGAACAGGTCCCAATACTGACCCCTGCGGTACCCCACTGGTCACAGCGACCCAGTTAGAGACTATACCATTTATAACCACCCTCTGCTTTCTATCACTAAGCCAGTTACTAACCGATTTACACACATTTTCCCCCAGACCAAGCATTCTCATTTTGTGTACCAACCTCTTGTGCGGCACGGTATCAAACGCTTTGGAAAAATCGATAAATATTATCTATCTAAATATTTATCTATTATGTCTATTATCTATCTATCTATATATTATCTATCTATTCTCTATCTATCTATCTATCATCTATTATCTCTTTATTTATCTATTACGTCTATTATCTATCTCTCTATATATTATCTATCTATTCTCTATCTATCTATCTATCTATCTATCTATCTATCTATCTATCTATCTATCTATCTATCTATTTATTCTCTATGTATCTATCTATTCTCTATCTATCTATTATCTATCTATCTATTATCTATCTATTCTGAGACTTCTGGCTGTGAATTTACAGTACTTAGGTGATGAAATTTTGGGTTTGCATAAATGTAGGGTGGCCTATGCGTGGTCCGTGTGCCCTCCATTTTTTTTTCTTGCACCCATAGATTTGCATTGGCGAGTCTCGTCCGATATATGCGGTGACTCTCTGCGATTTTTAGTCTGATTAGAGCCTCGCAGATGAGCACTGCCTCATTGTATGACATTGGTGCGAGTGCAATGTGATGATTTCTTGTGTTGCACCCGTCCGTGTGAGCGAGCCCATAGTCTGTGTCTGGTATAGCATGCGTTCCCATCCCTATTTATTTGAAAAGCTGCAGTTCCACACGCAGCCACCAGACAGGAGTGGCGCTGTCTCTAGAAGCAAGCAGCCATATTTTATAATGACATAATTAGGAATTGCTCGTTACTGCTGCCGTGTTTCTTACTCAACCCTTTATTCGCTGGCTTATTCTGTGTATATTGCCTCTCGGAGCCCATCTATCATTGAAAGCTTTGTACGGCGTTCGTCATCTTTAATTAAATATACTTAACTATCATGCTATTGATGAAGAAGAAGCGAGAGTGATTTTAAGGATCTTCCCTGGTGAGGACGTGGTCCCAGGGGGGTTCTTTAGAAATCTTTGGGGACGTCTTAAAGACATGTAGTTACTGTAGTAATGATAAGTGCATCTTATAGATCAGCCTGGCCCTGAGCTGAGAGTAGCCGAGCGCTGAACATTAAGAGGAGTTTATGCATTTATCAATGATGACTGATCGCAAATCCACGACGAGAGAAAAATAAACATTTTACGTCAATTTCTGCGGCTCGTATATTACGTTACTGACATGATCACAAGACGTTATATTCGTCATGGACGCTACTTTCATGTGCACATTTGCAAGGACGTAGCTATAAGAAGGACAGAGGTAACAGATGCTTCACTCCAGATTTCCCTTCACTGGAACTAAGAGTTCCTGATAACAAGTCCATAGTATTATCCTCCTCCACCATCTGTGGAGTGGGCACAATGCAGTCAGGGGGTAATACCACCATCTGTGGAGCGGGTACAATGCAGTCAGGGGGTAATACCACCATCTGTGGACCAGGCACAATGCAGTCAGGGGGTAATACCACCATCTGTGGAGCGGGCACAATGCAGTCAGGGGGTAATACCACCATCTGTGGAGCGGGCACAATGCAGTCAGAGGGTAATACCACCATCTGTGGAGCGGGCACAATGCAGTCAGGGGGTAATACCACCATCTGTGGAGCGGGCACAATGCAGTCAGGGGGTAATACCACCATCCGTGGAGCGGGCACAATGCAGTCAGAGGGTAATACCACCATCTGTGGAGCGGGCACAATGCAGTCAGGGGGTAATACCACCATCTGTGGACCAGGCACAATGCAGTCAGAGGGTAATACCACCATCTGTGGAGCGGGCACAATGCAGTCAAGGGGTAATACCACCATCTGTGGAGCGGGCACAAAGCAGTCAGGGGGTAATACCACCATCTGTGGAGCGGGCACAATGCAGTCAGGGGGTAATACCACCATCTGTGGAGCGGGCACAATGCAGTCAGAGGGTAATACCACCATCTGTGGAGCGGGCACAATGCAGTCAGGGGGTAATACCACCATCTGTGGACCGGGCACAATGCAGTCAGAGGGTAATACCACCATCTGTGGAGCGGGCACAATACAGTCAGGGGGTAATACCACCATCTGTGGAGCGGGCACAATGCAGTCAGGGGGTAATACCACCATCTGTGGAGCGGGCACAAAGCAGTCAGGGGGTAATACCACCATCTGTGGAGCGGGCACAATGCAGTCAGGGGGTAATACCACCATCTGTGGAGCGGGCACAAAGCAGTCAGGGGGTAATACCACCATTTGTGGAGCAGGCACAATGCAGTCAGGGGGTAATACCACCATCTGTGGAGTGGGCACAATGCAGTCAGGGGGTAATACCACTCCACTGAAACTGCCCTAACTAAGGTCACCAATGACCTATTAACCGCCAAGAGCAAGCGACACTACTCTATCCTCCTCCTCCTGGACCTGTCCTCTGCCTTTGACACAGTGGACCATTCCCTGCTGCTGCAGACCCTCTCATCCCTTGGAATCACAGAATTGGCCCTATCCTGGATCTCATCATACCTAACTGACCGTACATTCAGCGTCTCCCACTCACACACCACCTCCTCACCTCGCCCCCTATCTGTCGGAGTCCCGCAAGGTTCAGTTCTAGGACCCCTGCTCTTCTCCATCTACACCTTTGGCCTGGGACAGCTCATAGAATCTCACGGCTTTCAGTATCACCTCTATGCTGATGATACACAGATCTACATCTCTGGACCAGATATCACCACCCTACTAACCAGAATCCCTCAATGTCTGTCTGCTATTTCATCCTTCTTCTCCACTAGATTTCTAAAACTTAACATGGACAAAACAGAATTCATCATCTTTCCCCCATCTCACGCGACCTCCCCAACGAACCTATCCATTACAGTAAACGGCTGCCCACTCTCCCCAGTCCCACAAGCCCGCTGTCTTGGGGTAATCCTTGACACTGATCTCTCCTTTAAACCACATATCCAAACCCTTTCCACTTCCTGCCGCCTCCAACTCAAAAATATTTCACGGATCCGCACATTCCTAAACCAAGAATCTGCAAAGACCCTAGTCCATGCCCTCATCATCTCCCGCCTTGACTACTGTAACCTCCTGCTCTGTGGCCTCCCCCTCTAACACTCTTGCACCCCTCCAATCTATTCTAAACTCTGCTGCCCGACTAATCCACCTGTCCCCCCGCTATTCCCCGGCCTCTCCCCTCTGTCAATCCCTGCACTGGCTCCTCATCACCCAGAGACTCCAGTACAAAAACCTAACCATGACATACAAAGCCATCCACAACCTGTCTCCTCCATACATCTGCGACCTCGTCTCCCGGTACTTTCCTGCACGCAACCTCCGATCCTCACAAGATCTCCTTCTCTACTCCCCTATTATCTCCTCTTCCCACAATCGCATACAAGATTTCTCTCGTGCATCCCCCCTACTCTGGAATGCTCTACCACAACATATCAGACTCTCGCCTACCATCGAAACCTTCAAAAAGAACCTGAAGACCCACCTCTTCCGACAAGCCTACAACCTGCAGTAACCACCGATTGACCAAACCGCTGCACAGCCAGCTCTACCCTCACCTACTGTATCCTCACCCATCCCTTGTAGATTGTGAGCCCTCGCGGGCAGGGTCCTCTCTCCTCCTGTACCAGTTGTGACTTGTATTGTTAAAGATTATTATACTTGTTTTATTATGCATACCCCTCCTCACATGTAAAGCGCCATGGAATAAATGGCGCTATAATAATAAATAATAATAATAATCTGTGGAGCGGGCACAAAGCAGTCAGGGGGTAATACCACCATCTGTGGAGCGGGCACAATGCAGTCAGGGGGTAATACCACCATCTGTGGAGCGGGCACAAAGCAGTCAGGGGGTAATACCACCATTTGTGGAGCGGGCACAAAGCAGTCAGGGGGTAATACCACCATTTGTGGAGCAGGCACAATGCAGTCAGGGGGTAATACCACCATCTGTGGAGCGGGCACAATGCAGTCGGGGTAATACCACCATCTGTGGAGCGGGCACAATGCAGTCAGGGGGTAATACCACCATCTGTGGAGCGGGCACAATGCAGTCATGGGGTCCTTCTGAAATCACCAAACCCAGACTCCTCCATCAGAGAAAAGTGATCCATCAATGCAGAGAACACGTCTTCTCCAGAGTCCAGTGTTGACGGCTTAACACCACTCTATCCGATGCTTGACATTGTGCTTGGTGATGTAAGGCTGCATTTATATGCTTGGCCATCTTCCAGTTCTCGCAAGCAGTTTAAGAAATGAAAGCTGTGCTGTGACTGGTTGCAATGGGTAAAAAAAAACCAGTTTTACTTGTGGACAGTTTTAATAAATTTAGCCTTTATCGTGCCCCGATGTCCTTGAAGTAGTCCTACAATACTGCTGCTTGTATCCAGAACAGAGAAAATAAACCATCGCTCATCATATACATGCGTGGCACAGATCCACTATCGCGACCATAATTAAAGCAAGGAGATGGATGGCCTCACAGAGACTTACACTGTGTAAGGTCCTGTCTGAAGCATCAACTTTACGAGACGTGAATCTCCTATAAAGGGATTGGCTACACATATGGCACTTCCCAAATTCAAATACACCTTATAAATAAACGGAAGCTGATGCCAAACTTTAAATATTTAAATGAGAATATCTTTATTCAATACATCGATAAAACCATATCAAAGTGGAGATACATATGCATACAAGATAGTGCTGCCATATACAGGTAACTAGTAACAGGACCATATAAACAATTTCCAAGTAAACGTAGTTGTTAATTCATACTGACATAGAGGCACATATAAAGAGCCCTTACAGAGACAATATGAAGATTCAAGTGAGGTCTATTATGCTATAGAGAGGGTATATAAATAAAGTTTTGCACCATATTCATAGCTGCATGCCTAATCTAAATTCCCTTCAAGTTAGCACAATCCAATAAGTAAAGCCAATAGTAGAACCATAGCTATCTCAAGTAAATACTAATATGTATACTAGCCTCACACAAACCTCAATGCCAGCTCAGATAGATAAATAAAGTTTAATACATAACCTGTATATGCGGCACCTTCCCCGACGCGCGTTTCGCGTTCCGCTTCTTCTAAGGGGGTCTGTATGAGTTTACGGGCCCAGATTAAACCAATTTATATCGATTGCTATGAAATCATAACCGAATATTTCAGAGCGAACCTGGACGAGACAATGAAACGTCTTTCCACAGATAACCGGGACCTGATCAGCAGATATTCTCTATTAAATAGACTTACGTAGATTTCAAAGATAGGGAACGTGCTTTGTAGTCCAGATATTAAAGCCGTGCATTTAAAGAACACTTACCCCTAAAATAAGTAAAACAGTGGTTAAACAGGACCTGTCAGAATCTGTATCTGGAACCTTATGGTTGATTTATAAAACAAAGAGAGTACTTAGGGGAGCAGAATAATTTAAGAGCAAAAACTGGACACTTTTAACCTGGTGATAAAAAGACTGACTGGCACTTCCAAGCGAATGTGAACAGGTGCCAACTATGAGCAGCTACCTCCATATACAATAAACAAAAATAGTTGCACACTGTAGTGGTAAAGTATGTCAATATGGAATATATGATATATGAATAGCGATACTGCTTCTGTATACTAGGAAAAAATGAGACACTTAGCACATAATTTGGCCAATTCATGCCTGCCCAACAACCAGGATAACTTCCTGATCACTGAATGGAGCGGAGGTTCACATGGTTGACTTCTGCTGCTTGAAATAGGGAGAACAGCACTCAAGGAGGTCGCAGGAGTCGGGCCCCCTGTAATCAGTAATTATCTCCTATCCTATGGATACGGCATAACTTACGATCTTGGGAATAGCGTGTTTCAGTCATTTTGCTATGACTTCTCATTCTTTATGGGTCTATCCACAGGATATGCCATAAATGTACAGTAGATTGCGGGTCCTAACAATGTGATCTACGTCCATCTCGAGAACAGGGCCCCATCATGAGCCACTGTCAGTGGAGATGTTGGAATTTCCATTTATTTCCATGGAATTCCACTGAAAGCAATGCGATGGTTGTGTTAGGTTGAACAATTAAGAAATGTTCACTCCAGTTGCGTACTCCTGGCCTAATGGATATTGATCAGGTGCGCACTAAAGAAATAACATATGACACACAGAGTCAGGGGTAAACTCTCCTTGATCAATCTATGGCTCAGCTCCAAGGCCTTTATTTAGTCAGAACACAGGTTTATATAACCCCTGTAAGGGGGGCTCGGTTAGCTCTAAAATGGGAGTGATCGGATGTATTCCATTGGTTGGTGGGTTGGGCAATGAGCAAGTCCGTGGGCGGATCCATGAGGTCATCAGGGTGAGTTGGTCCATGAGGTCATCAAGGTGGGCGTCACTGTGGGTGGATCAATGAGGTCATCAGGGTGGGTTGGTCCATGAGGTCATCAAGGTGGGCATCACTGTGGGTGGATCAATGAGGTCATCAGGGTGGGTTGGTCCATGAGGTCATCAAGGTGGGCGTCACTGTGGGTGGATCCATGAGGTCATCAGGGTGGGCGTTATCTTGGATATCAGCACATGGTGTGCTGAAACAGGAAATGGCAGCCATCTTTAGGGTCTCACTGATCTGAGAAAGCTTATGTAAGGGTAAACAATACACGTTATGGGTCGCTTCTCTCAATCTCTTACGTCTTGAGGTTAATTAAGTATTTGATCTTATGGCTCTCCTCAACAGTTAGATTCGTATATACTGTACATTTATAGTGCATCCATTAGATGAGGCATAAATGTTTGAGATGGGAATACTCAATAGAAGAAGATGTCCCTGTTGTGGCTCCCGAAACCTCTAATAGGGCTCCTCATCTAAGGGTCTTTTCATATTAAGTAGATAAAGTATTTTTCAGCTCACCTGTCCACTCTGTGCATGGCTGCCATCCCAGGAAAATACAAGTAGTAAATATAATCCAGCACCGGGAGGTTGCACTCCAATAAGCTTTATTCCAAAATCTTCATTAAAAGCATGGACAACCGACAATAGAAAAATGGCATAAATAGCAGGGGTCGCAGACACCGGTTTACGCCTTTCAGGGCCAAATATGCCCCCTAGTCATAACCTGGCTAAGGGGCATATTTGGTCCTGAAATGAGTAAACTGGTGTCTGGGACCCCTGCTATTTATGCCATTTTTCTGTTGTCGGTTGTCCATGCTTTTAATGAAGATTTCGGAATAAAGCCTATTGGAGTGCAACCTCTTGGTGCTGGTCTTTTCATATTGATGGCCTTAATTTATCATATATGTTCCTGATAAATGTTATACCTCCGAGACATGTTATACGATGGTCACATTGAAAAGGAAAAGTTCTGTATATGCTTAGGGATGAAGTCACCAAACACTTAACGCCAAAGAACAGCTATATACAAGTTATTTGCGAAACGCGTGGTTTATAAAAAGCTGGCAGAATTTGTTGAGAAGGAGCCTGAAAGATTCACTAAGATATGCCAGAGAATAGCGTAAATTATGAAGCCCATTTCTAATTTTGGAGCATGGATAACCCAAAAAATGAGTATGGAGCATCTTACTCCAGAGATTTGTTGATCAACACTGGTGTATAAAATGCTATTCTCCATGAATTTCCCTGTTGATGCTTTAACTGGATACAAAAGATGTAAAGCGCCATGGAATAAATGGCGCTATAACAATAAATATTAATATTAATATGAGTGTATTATTTCTCAGGATCTCAGGACCTCGGCTCTACGGCCGGGTCAGTATTCCATGAGCGATGGATGGGAGTCCTCGGAACCACCTCCTACCTGCCGACATCCCCGTATCCTCTTTTGATTAGCCGGTATGGTGCATCATCGCATGTGTATTGCGCCATAACACTGACGTTATACCAGGCTGGTTTGTAAAACAATGATCCAGGCATTTTGTAGGTAGGAGGCGATTCTCCAGGCTCCCGTCCAGAGCTCACGGAATACCGATATGGCGCAGGACCGGGTCCTGTCAATCAATTTGCTCATTTCCACCACTGTATGAAATAGAATGCTGTAGATACAAAGCCTTTTTTCGCAAAATACTGTAATTTACCAGCCAGATGGAAGCTAACAGTACATTGGGAGAGATTTAATAAGCCAAATGCACAGGAATTCTGACACAATTTAGCTTAAAAAACGGTCTTTGACAACATGCATTTATTATATATATTAGACGCTTTCTGCACCGTGGGTTGGCTCTGCCGAAAAGGTGTTGTGCCGAGTTCTTTTTTTTTTTGCTCTGACTTACAGATAATGGAACCCCCTTTATAACATTCATATGTTTTAAAAAGTGTTTGTCCAATAAATAAGAAATAGATAGATAATATAGATATATAGATAGATAATAGATGGATAGAAAGATAGATAGATGATATAATAATAATAATAATAATAATTTTTATTTATATAGCGCCAACATATTCCGCAGCGCTTTACAAATTATAGAGGGGACTTGTACAGACAATAGACCTTACAGCATAACAGAAATACAGTTCAAAACAGATACCAGGAGGAGTGAGGGCCCTGCTCGCAAGCTTACAAACTATGGGGAAAAGGGGAGACACGAGAGGTGGATGGTAACAATTGCTTTAGTTATTCGGGCCAGCTATAGTGTAAGGCTCGGGTGTTCATGTAAAGCTGCATGAACCAGTTACCTGCCTAAGTATGTAGCAGTACAGACACAGAGGGCTAATACTGCATAAAGTGTATGAGAACATGATGCGAGGAACCTTTTTTTTTTTATTATAAATAGGCCACACAGGGATCGTTAGGTTAATGCATTGAGGCGGTAGGCCAGTCTGAACAAATGAGTTTTTAGGGCACGCTTAAAACTGTGGGGATTGGGGATTAATCGTATTAACCTAGGTAGTGCATTCCAAAGAATCGGCGCAGCACGTGTAAAGTCTTGGAGACGGGAGTGGGAGGTTCTGATTATTGAGGATGCTAACCTGAGGTCATTAGCAGAGCGGAGGGCACGGGTAGGGTGGTAGACTGATACCAGGGAGGAGATGTAGGGTGGTGCTGAGCCATGGAGTGCTTTGTGGATGAGGGTAGTAGTTTTGTACTGGATTCTGGAGTGGATGGGTAGCCAGTGTAATGACTGGCACAGGGTAGAGGCATCGGTGTAACGGTTGGTGAGGAATATGATCCTGGCAGCAGCATTCAGGACAGATTGGAGCGGGGAGAGTTTTGCAAGAGGGAGACCGATTAGTAGAGAGTTACAATAGTCCAGACGAGAATGAATAAGTGAAACAGTCAGAGTTTTTGCAGAGTCGAAAGTAAGAAAAGGGCGAATTCTAGAAATGTTTTTGAGATGCAGGTAAGAAGAGCGAGCCAGTGATCGGATGTAGGGGGTGAATGAAAGGTCAGAATCAAGGATGACCCCAAGGCAGCGTGCATGTTGCTTTGGAGTAATGGTGGAACCGCACACGGAGATGGCAATGTCAGGCAAAGGTAGGTTAGTACAGGGAGAGAACACGAGGAGTTCAGTTTTTGACAGGTTTAGTTTCAGATAGAGGGAGGACATGATGTTAGACAGCGGTAAGACAATCACTGGTGTTTTCTAAAAAGGTCGGTGTGATATCGGGAGAAGAAGTGTATAATTGGGTGTCGTCAGCATAGAGATGGTACTGGAAACCAAATCTACTGATTGTTTGTCCAATAGGGGCAGTAATATATAGATGATAGATAGATAATAGATAGATAGATAATAGATAGATAGATAGATAATAGATAGATAGATAGATAGATAATAGGCACATAATAGATAGGTGATAGATGATAGATAGATGATAGATAGATAGATAATAGATAGATAGATACATAAATAGATAATAGATAGATAGATAGATATATAATAGATAGATAGAAAGATAATAGATAAATAATAGATAGATAGATGATAGATAGATAGATAGATAGATAGATAGATAGATAGATAGATAGATAGATAGATAGATAGATAGATAGAAAGATAATAGATAAATAATAGATAGATAGATGATAGATAGATAGATAGATAGATAGATAGATAGATAGATAGATAGATAGATAGATAGATAGATACAGATATACTTTTATCACAATTGAATGAGGGTGGAGATATCTGGAAAGCCTAGCCAGCCATAGAGGTGAATAAAAAAAAAGCTATCAAACAAATGAAGATCAAATAGACTTAAAAATGGCTCAAATGGAAAGATGGATATGATGCAAAACGCTAAGAAAACAAAAACTTGATAAAAACAGGTACAAATGCAATAATCAATCGGCCCCAGGTGCATGAATATATAAATGTCTTTCAGAGCCATAGACAACTCCATGCAGAGCAGAGGCATCATATAGAGCTGACAAGGTACCACCATACAGAGAGATTGGCTTATTTGTAGATTTGGGGGAAATATTGGGCATTGCATTATTTTTCAGCTGTTCTCAGATGCACGCACAGACGTCATTTTTACTACATAGACTTTTATGTTTTTTTCTCTTGATTTTATTTGCATATATTTCCCATGGGGCACTGCCCGAACGTTGCTGTAAATGATACCTGAGGGACCAGAGTGTAAATGTAGCGAGCAGCTCTGAGTGTCCAGCTTCAGGAAGCGGAACAGTAAATGATGTGCAATTATCTAATAAAAGTGTCAATCACCCTCACAGCCATGATAAAGAAATGACACAGACCATTGACATCCGTGTTAATGACGGATAAATCATTAATTACTTATCTCTCCCCGTGACCATAAATTCTCACTTCACTGTTTAAGCAGCCAGACATATAGCATGTCATTATGTGATTTATGTCAGAGCGGTGCCTTGTCCGCATTAGGATGTATCGAGTATATTAAAAAATCTTCTACCTTGCTATATATATTCTAAAGGGGCTGCCTGGTTTAGAAATCTTTGTTACTCACCTCTCCTGGATCCAGCACATCCTCCACTTGCCGCCATCTCTCTTTGTTACCAGTGTGCACCTCTGGCATCATTCCGGCTCAGGCGGCGGTTGTCTGCCTGAGTATTCAGGTAGTTGGCTACCTGCCGCTACAACAGGACTCCCTCTGCTCCTAAAGTCTTTGACAAACTCAAGACTTTTGTACTACTGATCAGCTATACTGTGCTGTACTTTGTGACAAACCCATCTCTACTTCACTGCTCACCAGTTATGCCATACTAGACTTCGTAACAAACTTAGTCCTGCTATGTCACTGAGTCAACTCTGCTGCACAGCTGCCAGCTTTACATTGAGCTTTGTAACAATCTCAACTCTGCAATTGCTGAGTTGACTCTGCTGTTAAAAACCCAGCTCTGCACTGGACTCTGTGACAAACTAAGCTCTGTTATATCACCGCTGTCAACTGTGCATTGGACTCTGCTGCAATCTCAGCTCTGCTATATTGCGGAGCCAACTCTTCCATACTGCCGCCATTCTTACATTGAGCTCTGTAACAATCTCCAATCTACTGTTAAACCTCAATCTCTGCACTGGACTCTGTGACAAACTAAGCTCTGCTACATCTCAGAGTCAACTCCACTGCTACGCATCTAGCACTCTATTGGACTCCAAGACAACTTCATCTCTACTACTTCATCGAGTTAATTGTACGACGCTGCTGGTCCAATTCTGTCGTAGAACGGCTCTGCTTCTCCTGTTCTTTATTGTTGAGTCTCCTGTGCTTCCTTGCGAACTACACCTCTGTTACGTTTGTTGCCGTTTTCTCACCTCTGCTTCATCAGATCCTGTAATTACCATTTTTTTTAAAGTAGTTTTTGTACCATTTTGTGACATGTGACTTTTTGTACTAAATAAGTCTAAAAAAAAAAGTTTTAAATTGCGCAATATTCATAAACCGCGTGCGCCGTTTCGAAGAATTCGGAGCCAAGAAAATAAAAAAATGGCAACAAATGCCTCAAGATAAAAAAAATAAATGTGATCCAGTATGTCCACGAATTATATGATGCGCTCATTCATCTCAATGATCATTGTGTAATACTTCTTTGCACCTCTGGGGGTGCTGTAGTGCATATCACTGCTTTTTATCTAGTTCGCTCACTGATTACACCTGCGGCTCCCAATTATTGTTGAACCCTGAAATCAGAACACTGAGTCTTTGATTGAAAAAAACAAAAGACAGTGTCCAAAGTGAACAGACCCACATGTGTACACCCTAATACAAGCTCTTCTATTAAACCAATGTTATGTAGGGAACCTTTTTGATTAGTAAGTACTACGGCTCCTGCATAATAAAACCTTTATTATTTACGAGGACGAGATGACTAGTCCAAGAGGCCGGACCCCTTGGCTTCTTCCATCCGCTTAGCAAGCCTGACAGTCTCCCCCTATGTGCGCATGTGGAGAGACCTATGGGTGTAGCTGAGCACTCGGGAGAAGTCAGCTGGCGTCATCACTTGGCAGACCCAGGCAAATGCCGCTGCCCGTGATTCCGAGAGGGCCTACTGTGCCCCAGTTTCAATAAGTGATATCTACCATACAGGCTCGGCGGATGTGTATGCTGTATAGGTGGAGCTGAGCCGTTCCATACAGCACTTATGCCTGCTGTGTTACACAGCTGGCACCCGACTCTATCTACTGTCATTCATTCAGTAGTTAAACCTCTTAAGGTACTGTTACACTAAACGATTTACCAACGATCACGACCAGCGATACGACCTGGACGTGATCGTTGGTAAGTCGTTGTGTGGTCGCTGGAGAGCTGTCACACAGACAGCTCTCCAGTGACCAATGATGCCGAAGTCCCCGGGTAACCAGGGTAAACATCGGGTTACTAAGCGCAGGGTCGCTCTTTGTAACCCGATGTTTACCCTGGTTAACATTGTAAATGTAAAAAAAAAAAACACTACATACTTACATTCCGGTGTCTGTCACGTCCCTCGCCGTCAGCTTCCCGCACTGACTGTGAGCGCCGGCCGGCCGTAAAGCAGAGCACAGCGGTGACGTCACCGCTGTGCTTTACGGCCGGCGCTCACAGTCAGTGCGGGAAGCTGACGGCGGGGGACGTGACAGACACCGGAATGTAAGTATGTACTGTTTGTTTGTTTTTTTACATTTACAATGGTAACCAGGGTAAATATCGGGTTACCAAGCGCGGCCCTGCGCTTAGTAACCCGATATTTACCCTGGTTACCAGTGAACACTTCGCTGGATCGGCATCACACACGCCTATTCAGCGATGACAGCGGGTGATCAGCGACCAAAAAAAAGGTCCTGATCATTCCCAGCGACCAACGATCTCCCAGCAGGGGCCTGATCGTTGGTTGCTGTCACACATAACGATTTCGTTAACGATATCGTTGCTACATCACAAAAAGCAACGATATCGTTAAAGAAATCGTTATGTGTGACGGTACCTTTAGACGTCGCTGTTAATTGTGTCAGCAGCATTTAAGGCTACGTTCACATTTGCGTTGTGCGGGGCTGCGTCGGCGACGCACCGCACAACGCAAACAAAAACGCAACAAAACGCACGCTAAAACGCTGCGTTTTGCGACGCATGCGTCCTTTTTTGCCGAAATTGGGATGCAAAAAAAATAATAATAATAATTTTTATTTATATAGCGCCAACATATTCCGCAGCGCTTTACAAATTATAGAGGGGACTTGTACAGACAATAGACATTACAGCATAACAGAAATACAGTTCAAAACAGATACCAGGAGGAGTGAGGGCCCTGCTCGCAAGCTTACAAACTATGGGACAACTTGTTGCGTTTTCTGCGCCCGACGCTTGCGTCCAAAAAAACACATGCGTTGCAAAACGCAGCACAACGCATGTCCATGCGCCCCCCATGTTAAATATAGGGGCGCATGACGCATGCGACGCCGCAGCGTTTCCCGACGCTGCGTCGGGAAACACTAATGTGAACGTAGCCTAAGAGGTTGAAAATGGGGGAGGGCGTCCCTTTCGACCCCATTCAGTCTACCTTTCAACATGACTGCAGGGTGCCAATGATCCTCCTGAAGGCCCCAGTGTCTACCACCTATGAAGTCCAAATGGAAATATAATCTAAACGAGAAAAGAAATTAACATATTTGTTATTGCTGCAGTCCAAAGTAATAAAATATCATCATTTTTATCCCACAGGATGAATGTATCCATAAGGCAAAAAATAAATCAAAATGGCAGAATCACTCTCAAGAAACGGGATAAAAGGAGATCAGAAAGTTGTTTAAATCCAAAAATCGGCAGCTTGTACTGCTAAAAACAAATGTGCCCTAATACAAGCCCATTGACTACAAAGTAGAAAAGTGATAGCTCTTTGGAAGAGGGGAAAGGATAATCCAAAGTGAAGAGAGGTCCATAGGGACCGTGCCTCCCATCAGCCGACGTACACCGGAAGCCAGGCATGGATACACCTCTTGGACTATTCAACACTGCAGCATTTCAGTGTATAATACAGGTGTGTGCAGGAGCTGGTGCTTGATCAATCAGATTACAGGTTCCCTCACTATAAGGCCACGTTCACACGGTCAGTATTTGATCAGTATTTTACATCAGTATTTGTAAGCAAAAACCAGGAGAGGAACAATCAGAGGAAAAGCATAATAGAAACACGTCACCAGTTGTGCATTTTTCACCCACTCCTGATTTTGGCTTACAAATACTGATGTAAAATACTGACCAAATACTGCTAGTGTGAACGTGGCCTAACTGTCAGGATTGACAAACTAGTCCTACTGTGATATAACTCTTCTAGAGCAAAAATGGCAGGCATCAAACCTGATAGACGTCTGTTACCAGGCATCCCGGGCTCTGCTTCCTTCACCTCGGTCCGCTGCCCTCTGTTGTGCTCCACGCTGGGCTTTGCAGGTTGCCTGGCGTGGCTCGGTGACATCATCTTCCTATTCCTATTTAAGGCCCATTAGGACACACACATTTGTTTTAAGATTGCATCTCAAGACTTTCATTTGGTGTACTCCACCCTCTGAGTACACCGTGCTTTAACTTGCTTCCATCTCTGCTGGGTTCCACTTCATCTGTTCCCAAGATTACTGAGTGTGCCAAGTCCTTACTGCTTGCTGCACCAACACCGAGTGTCCGTGTACCCACCTGGACCTGAGGCTTAAAGGATCTATTTTACCAGGTGAGCCTGCACAAAACACAAAACAGTCCATCAGTTGAAGCCTAAATCCTGGGAATCCTGGTGGTCAACTGGTACTAGATCCGTGGTGGGCTGGAGTTACCCAATTCTAATTTTCATATGTTTTTACACTTTCCAAGCAATGGAACTGTTGCTGAGCAAACAACGTAACCTTCCAAAGATTAAATTTAGTCCGCAGTTCTCTCTTTCTTATGTCTTGTGGTGCCATCTTGACGTCTAATAAGATGGTATTTACTGACCTGAACTAAATAAAGTATGGAAGGAGAGCAGAAAGGGTCAATCAAAAATCGATTGTTTTGGATCTTTTAAATAGATCTGCTCTAATTATGATTTCTGGATTTGCGGTGCCAAACACCACAATAAACGATCATAATAATTAGTAAGACAATTTACTGCCCACATAGAAGCATCCTGGATCCTCCACATGGATCCTCCACATTCCCTTAATTGTTCTTCATTGACTTGATCAAAAAAAGCAGCAAAACTTCCCATGGATCGATAAAAACACCAATCAAAACGTCCTAAAAAAAAATTAGAAAAAAATTGAAAATAAAATAAAAAATAATACATTTTCTTATCCTTACGGAGATCAACGCCAACAGATGCCCATTCTTATAGGGGCTAATTAATCCATTAATACTCCGGAAGGAAACGAGTTAAATGTAGACCATGTCTTCAGTTTTGACGTCCAGTTTAGACCATTGTTAAAAGCATTTCATTGCATAATTGCTAAGAAGTGCACTTAGCGGCCGCGCTGCCGCCCCGGCCCATAGGCTTAAACAGCCCCATTAGAAGCCGAGGTGCTAATTGTACATAATGACTGGAGCAGATTTTTTGAGGTTTGTAATGGAACATTACCTGGAACGTTGCATCGAAGCGTTTCCTCCTGGACATATTACCTCTGCAGGAAGTGACGAGAAGCGTACCGGGCTTTAATTATGGTGGCTACTGGCTACATTTACTTGCTGGATCACTTTGCATGCTTTGTAGGGTTGGATATTTTTTTTTTTGGAAATTATCGCGTCAAGCACTAATGGGTGTCACATCAATAAGGTGGTAATTGGATAGCATGTGTAACGTATTTTAGTGCTAACTGCTAGACTTTCTTCATGCAATCCATCACTATTGCACTTTACCTCGGATGGATTCCCTCCTCTTGCTAAATATTTAATCAGCTCATTTTTCCCCCTTTCATAGAACTTTTTTTTTGTATTTCTGGCTCTTTTTATCTATCTAATCTCTTTGACCTTGTTCTATTGAGGAAAGATAAAATTGGCTTTTACTTTAACATTGAATTTGGTACTTTCTATATCAGAAGGGACGAATCTCATCATTATATCCACATTACTATTATTAGTTGATTTTTTCAATTTGTTTTGAGATATATATATATATATATATATATATATATTACTTCTGTGTTTTCCTCTTTCTTAAAGGGGCTTTCCACTTTTTTAAAACCATATTCTAAGTTGGATCGCGTTGGTTGATACCTACCAAACCAGTACGTCACCACATTCTGCATTGTGTACCCCAATGGTTTCCTTGTTTCTTCTATTGGCGGGGCATCACGTAACCTCTGCAGCCAGTCAGTAGCCATTTCTTATGATGTGGCTATAGGGTAGCTAGGACTGTGGACCCTAATTTAGTCTCTTGAGCTAAAAGGGCCATAGGTTATCCTTGTCCCCAGGATTACCCCTGATAGTGGGGATGCCTGGGTCAAGTTCCTCGCTCAACCCTTGCATCATATTAATCTGATCCCCTCACCCCACCCAGGGAAGAAGGAGGCAGAAGGAAAAGGGTTAACACGGAGAAGACAGACAGAGGAAACAAGCTCAGACACACAGAACTCACACAGGAATAAATACTAAGGTACAAGAGTAAGAAGACTGAGAAGAAAATAAACTACATGAAACAACGAAGGAGAAGGTTCTCACCAAAAACCTCACTCAACAATCACGGATCAACCACCAAAGATGCCTGGGTATATCTACCTCTCCAAACCAGGTCAAGAAAAGCTATAACTGGCACTACCTGAATAGTCAAGCACACATATATAGTGAGAGAGACGATATGACTGTTTCTCCCACAGCATGTGACCAAGGAGTACTAACAAACTAACCCAGCAGAGCTTTAACTCTTGGTAACCTGTCTAGAAGCTACAAATCTTCACGTTGACGCCTGAGTCCCCCTCCGCTATCCCCAGACCTTGACTGTCGGTGAAGTTTGCAAAAACCTCCTTGTGACACTATTGATTGGCTGCAGCCTCTCTGATAAGATGCAATGCAAAGGCTCCTGTTTAGCTCCACTGGTCATGTAACACCTGCTGATAAAAGAAGCCAGGAGACAGTTGGGGGACACCATGAGGAGTACGGAGGAGCAGTGCTAGTCTGGTAAGTATCAATTTATTTTATTTTTCCACCACCATGGGTTCATTTATATTATGTTTTAAAGTAGTATACAACTTTTTGCTCTTTTAAATTTTTAAAGCCAGGACAACCCCATTAAGGAACAGAATTTTAATACTTACGGCTCATATGGCACATATTTTACCTTCACCTAACTCCCAGACACCATGGCTCAGGTGCAACTACATCCTCTACACCCCCAAGCTACAACCCTGTCTTATCCAGAATTATGATATGACCCATGAACGGGGCTCATTACTAAGATATTTCCACCATTCAGTTGACTTGACTCAGATTATTTACAAGATTCTCCTAAGTATGTGTGCACCATTCCAATAGGCTATCATTAACCAATCGTATGCCACGGCACTGCTCTCTGGTAAAACTTTTTCATGGATTTCTTCATTTTCTGATGATTCAAATGTAATACATTACCATGACACGTTAGCAAAAATCCTCGACAGCTGTAATTCACATCCTAACCACTAGGCGGCCACATATAGACACATAGAGCATACACATCTCCCAACAGAGTACCAGAAAATCTTGTTGTTTTTTTTATATTGGATACGTCATGCCACTCATCTTCCGATATGTACAGTTAGAGGAAAGGTAAGGAAGGACACATGTGCCACAGTCTCGCCTGTATTGAAAAGCACAATTACTTTTCAATACTACATGCAAACAGACCGCACTGTGTATGTACAATCTCACCAAACATAAAGGAGGTGTCTCACCACATACAACCCCGATGGCCCATTTCATACATCTGACATTCACGATCCTACTATGGAATGAGATGTCCCCACCGGCCTTGGTTCTCCTGACCCAAACTCAACAGCTTCATAGGCATTTATGGGGCAGGTGAGTTGGGTGGGGAAACCAATGGCCGCCAATGACATCACGATCAGTACCCTAGCCATTAATGTCAATCTTGTGAAATCCACCTTACACGCATACTTGTTGGGGCTGTACCCTAAACTGACCAAAAAAGGAGTGTGACTTAGAAAAACTTTGCCCAAAAGTGGCCACTTCGAGGGGATTCCTTGGTGTTTCGAGGACATTTTTATGTCTTAGATGTCCCGAATTTAGCTCTGTCAATATTGATTAGTATCTGATCTATGCAGGTCCTTGCCAAACAGCTGCAAGTTTGTCATGCTAAGCAGCTGGCTAGATGCCCACAGGTACGGCAGGAGACCAGCTCTGCATTCTGGCCGATAGAATCCTGAGCAGAGGTCCCCTCTTTATGACATCTGTATACCCCAATAGGGCATATGGGAAACAGTTGTCTTATGAAAATGTCTGAACGAACGCAATGTGAACCCATCATTACGACCCTGCACCGACCAGTTAAATGGCAGGATGAGTAAGTGCTCGGGCAATATATGAGCCCCTCGGTAATTGATTTCTGCCCAGAAGTGACTGTGGTGGAACGTGCTGCGTCTATGAGTCTGCCTGATGCCCAAACACATCGGAGCATTAGTAAAATTATTTAGATTCAGATCTTGGATAATATATTTTACTTAGGATTTGCCAGGAAAACAAATGGTCTCTGGAACGCTTACATTTGCCGAGCCAATAAATAAATCATGTCCTATAGAAACGAGCTCTCTCTGTAAATTATAATAAGCCATGCAAGCCATACAGACATGTCCCGCTATCATACACATTACCCTTCCTTTATAGTGCCGTGATTTAGTGTTATGTCTCATCGGCACTAAAATGCAACATATTGAGGCCAGGTTACTTCTCTTATAGGATAAAGAGTTCTCTCAATGACGGTGGAATAGGGGGCAACGTACGAGGGATACTTAAATAATTGGCGGCCTTTGATCGTTGCTTTGCTTTATGATTGGAAACGGCTTGGAACCCATTTTCCAAGATTACAGTTTAATGGAGTATCATCCGTCATATTCATGCCGCGATGTTTAAGATTATGTGCTGTCTGAATAGGAAAGAGGGAAGGATGATGAATACCGGGGTCTGCTCGACTAATGAAATTAAAGAGGAATTAATGAGGTTCTCAATTTACATAGTAGATTTATTAGTGCTGCAGAGTGAATCTTGATTGAAGCCATATAGTATTTTACCTAGTACTGCACATTATGGGGTTTGCATTATTGCTGCACCATATGGACCTCTGAAGTTCTTTATTTAACTCGACCCATGGTGACTGGATGGATGTATGAATGATCTGTAGCAAGATCAATCTTGTACCACCCTAGATAGGTCCAGCAGGGTCTTCTTTGCTGTTATCTCAATAGTATCATGCCATCGGGTTTCTGGTCTTCCTCTTCCTCTTCGCCTTCTTCCTTCTTTTCTTCCGACCATGTCCTTCTCCAGTGACTGCTCTTTGTATGACGTGTCTAATGTTGGCAAGTCGTAGCTCGTGATCCTTGCTTCTGGTGACATGTCTGGCTTGATAGGTTCCAAGATTGATTTGTTTTTTCTTCTTGTCATCCATGGAATTGAATAAACCAAATTTAGCCCCATAAGGTGTGGTGGCTGCTACATGGGAATAGTTGCCAAATTTTCAAGTTGGCTGGCCTGGAGAATCCTTGAGAAACAACCACTCACTGGCCACTGAGGCAACCAAGCACATAGATTTTTTTTCTTGATTTTTTTGTTTTGAAGGAAGAAGGACCGGGAAGAAGAGAGCGACAGGAAACCTGGGAAGTTTTGCAACAGGAAATCAGGAAGTCATTGAGGCGTGTGCAACTAGATAGTTAAGAATCAGATACACACTAATTTACCACGCAGACTGGGAGTACTTTTACCACCATCTTACAGCTTGTAATACAGGTGTCACTTAGTGTCAAGGGACTGTGAGCACCTACTCGATCCTTCGAACTAGGGGCACCCTAGTCTTTCCATGTCCCCCAGATTACTCCTGAAGGTGGAGACGCCGGGTTCTCATACTTATTTATGTTCCTCACTTAACCCTTATCTGATCCCTACCCCAGTCAGGAAGGTGAGGGGCTGAAGTGTATAGAAAAACACTAATCAGACAGACAAGGGTAACAGATAGGGATAAAACAAAACTTCAATGGTAAAAATACACTCACAAAACAACAGAGTGGGAAATAAAAGAGGTATAGGAAGGGGAAACCAAATGTGAGAGGATAAGGAAAAACATGCAATCCAACTCCTCGCAGCAATCTCCAGAAAAACCGCCAACTCCAAACACTTAGCTTTCTCCTTCATCACCAAACCAGGAAGTAGAACTATCACTGGCAACTCCCAAGTGCCAGTGATGAGCATTTATACCAGAAAGGAGTGGTCAACACAGAACAGCTGGGACAAATCGGAGTGGAGAGCTCCAGGAGATCAAGTGAACTGACTAACCTTTGTCATGACAGCAGGCAATCGTGCACTGTTTAATAGGATGGTGAAGCAGTTCTAATAAGTGCAAGAGTTCATGTAGACGCTGCCCCCTCTCTGTAGCCTTTCACATCGGTAAGCCCACCCATAGCAAGCTCTATTGGCATCAAAACAAAGGTTCTGCACAAGTAAGAGATAATGAAAAGAAAAAATAATTAAAGCTGTTGTCCAGTTAAAACAAGTTATTGCCTATCCAAAGGATACGTGATAATTACTGATCGGGGAGGTTCCCACTGACCTGCAAATTGGGGAATTTTTATTTCTTTATAAAATAGTGTAGCAGGGCGGATGCGCACCCGCCATTCATTCTCTATGGGGCTAGCAAAAGAAGTCGAGTGAAGTACTTGACAGCCCCATCGCGAAAGAATGGGGCATAAGTGAAACCACATTCTAATGGAGAGAAATGTTCCCCCTCCTCTCGATGGCTGTGGGTCCCAGCCGTCGGATCTCTACTGATCAACACGTTGTTACTTAAGGTGATAACTTGTTTTAACCTCTTTAAAATCGGAAAGCCCCCTTAAAGGTGTTGCTTCATCTGGCTACCAAGTAGGATTTCACTTGTGATGCCTGCACCTAAATCGGGTGCTCAAGATGGAAAAGACCCCTTAATTTTTTCAAAATTTTTCACGGGCTTAAACTAGGAAACTGACGGTAATTCTCATTTAGCTTATGCACTAGTCAGATATAAATGTTTACTGCATAATTGTTATTATAACGTTTTTTATTTATTTAAGGGTAACACGGTGGCCCAGTGGTTAGTCTTGCACCACTGGGATCCTGAGTTCAAATCCAACCAAGGACGACATCTGCAAGGAGTTTGTATGTTCTCCCCTTATTTTTGAGGGTTTCCTCCGGGCACTCCAGTTTCCTCCCACACTCTAAAGACATACTGATAGGGAACCTAGATTGTGATCCTCAGTGGGGACAGTGATGATAATGTGTGTAAAATGCTATTAAAATAAATAAACACATTTCATAGATCCACATAGTCGGGTTATATATTTACGTCTTGGTCTAATTGTCCCCTTTTTCTATTTTTTGTCGTCCTTTAATCCCTGTGCATTAATAGGTTCTTGTTCTTTTGAGCAACAGATGAGTGCCTGTAATTAATTCCCTACAGTTTGATTGTATTGGCAACCGGCGTGTGATGTGTGGGTGTAAAAGTATCAGTGTAAGATTTCTTTAATTTCAGGAAGGAATTTGATGGGTGTTGGTTTTCATGCCGCATGCCAACAAAAACCCAATTTTTACAGAATTTAACAGAAGTATCTAGAACAATAAGTAGTTATGTTAATTAATTAGTCGTGTACGTCCAAGGATGGTTTTCAGAAAAAAAAGCAGTGGAATATAAAGATTAAGATTGTTCAGCCATATGGATTTTGGATAAAGAGGAATCAAATATATAACTTGGTGTACCACGAGAAATCCTGCTAGTTCACAGTAAATTTTGTACCCAATATATCATAGACCAAAATAACATATCAGTACCGAAAAATTATATTTGTAACAACCAATAATTACTGTATCACAAAATTTTTATATATAATAGTTTATTATGGGCAGCACAGTGAGCTCATAGCCTTCCTGACATGTTTCACAATACTGGCATCATCAGGGGAATCAGACTATCAATTATAGCCTCGGTCCCCTGATGAAGCCGGTAGGGTGAAACATGTCGGTGAGGCTATGAGCTGTTTATAACAGAATGATGTTGACAGCTGATAGCCTTCCCAATATGTTTCATAATACTGGCATCATCAAGGGAATGAGGATTTAAATTATAGCATCGGTCCCCTGATTCAGCCGGTAGGGTGAAACATGTTAGTGAGGCTATGAGCTGTTTATAACGGTATGATATTTACAGCTCATAGCCTTCCCAATCTGTTTCATATTGCTGTCATCATCAAAGGAATGAGGCTGTAAATTATAGCCTCGGTCCCCTGATGATGCCGGTAGGGTGAAACATGTCGGTGAGCCTATTAGCTGTTTATAACAGTACTAGATGGTGGCCCGATTCTAGCGCATCGGGTATTCTAGAATATGTATGTATTTTATTTATGAAGATTTAAGAATAATGCAATGAATACACAGGATTTTCCGGGTAAAATATATACATTATCATTAAATTTTATTGCTCATAGAACTTAATACAACTGAATGAAATTATTAAACAGATCATCAAAATATATAAACCGTTACATAACTATCTAACTGCATTTAAATAAATCATCGGACGAAGGAAGTACATCAACACTATAATATATTTGTTAACAATATCAACCCAAAATATTTTTGTACACCACATTGACTGACTGAACGTGTTCAGTAAACGTGACTGAACTATGTGGCACTGTGACTGACAGAATTTATTCAGTAAACGTGAGTGAACTATGTCGCACTGTGACTGACAGAACTTGTTCAGTAAACATGACTGAACTACGTGGCACTGTGACTGACAGAACTTGTTCAGTAAACATGACTGAACTATGTGGCACTGTGACTGACAGAACTTGTTCAGTAAACGTGACTGAACTACATGGCAATGTGACTGACAGAACTTGTTCAGTAAACATGACTGAACTACGTGGCACTGTGACTGACAGAACTTGTTCAGTAAACATGACTGAACTACGTGGCACTGTGACTGACAGAACTTGTTCAGTAAACATGACTGAACTACGTGGCACTGTGACCGAACTTGTTCAGTAAATGTGACTGAACTACGTGGCACTGTGACTGACAACTTGTTCAGTAAATGTGACTGAACTAAGTGGCACTGTGACCGACAGGACTTGTTCAGTAAACGTGACTGACAGAACTTGTTCAGTAAATGTAACTGAACTACGTGGCACTGTGACTGACAGAACTTGTTCAGTAAACGTGACTGAACTACGTGGCACTTTTACTGACAGAACTTGTTCAGTAAACATGAGTGAACTACGTCACTCTGTGACTGACAGAACTTATTCAGTAAACGTGAGTGAACTACATCACTCTGTGACTGACAGAACTTATTGAGTAAATGTGAGTGAACTATGTCGCACTGTGACTGACAGAACTTGTTCAGTAAACATGACTGAACTACGTGGCACTGTGACTGACAGAACTTGTGCAGTAAACATGACTGAACTACGTGGCACTGTGACTGACAGAACTTGTTCAGTAAACATGACTGAACTACGTGGCACTGTGACAGAACTTGTTCAG
Organism: Ranitomeya imitator; assembly: GCF_032444005.1. NCBI lineage: Eukaryota > Metazoa > Chordata > Amphibia > Anura > Dendrobatidae > Ranitomeya > Ranitomeya imitator. Next base: position 37,670,010 of record NC_091284.1, read on the forward strand.
TAAACGTGACTGAACTAAGTGTAACTGTGAAAGAACTTGTTCAGTAAACAAGACTGAACTACGTGGCACTGTGACTGACAGAACTTGTTCAGTAAACATGACTGAACTACGTGGCACTGTGACTGACAGAATTTGTTCAGTAAACAAGACTGAACTACATGGCACTGTGAAAGAACTTGTTCACTAAACATGACTGAACTACGTGGCACTGTGACTGACAGAACTTGTTCAGTAAACGTAACTGAACTACGTGGTACTGTGACAGAACTTGTCCAGTAAACATGACTGAACTACGTGGCACTGTGACTGACAGAACTTGTCCAGTAAACGTGACTGAACTACGTGGCGACCAATCAGCGACGCGGGATTTCCGCTACAGACAGAGAGATTTAGACAATTATATAGTAGATTATATTGACAGCTGATAGCCTTCCCAATATGTTTCATATTGCTGGCATCATCAAGGGAATGAGGCTCTAAATTATAGCGTCGGTCCCCTGATGATGCTTATATAGTGAAACATGCCAGTAAGTTTATGAGCTGTTTATAACAGTATGATAATGACAGCTGATAGCCTTCCCAATATGTTTCATAATACTGGCATCATCAGGGGAATGAGACTCTAAACTATGACATCAATCCCCTGATGACGCCGTTGCTCTAGCTCCCATTCCAATGTTCACCAAAACTTAAAAGCCATTGTGTGCACATAACCATATAGTGACATGATTTCTAAAGCTGGGAAGCCCTCTGATTCCTAAAGACCATTAGGCTGGGGCTATATGGTGATTTTAGTCTCAAGATAAGTCACGTAGCCAAAGATACTGTATGTCGTAGCTACATAGTAGTATAATGCAGGTAAATGGCAAACTACAAGGTCCTGACACCGCGACAAGCAAGTCACAAAAAGTCAGAACCAGTTGGATTTATTGGGATTTGCTTGTCATGGTACTTTGCTGGTCACAATGCAACCCCATGCACCGTAGCCATGTTTGGCCAAAATCACCATAACCTTGGTCCAACAAACAAATCCTTACCTGCGTAATTATACAAAAAAGCCACCATTCTGCTAACGAGCCTATCAGAAAAAAAAAAAAAAAAAGAAGAAGAAAAGTGGGACCCATTTTTCAAGCCGAGACACTTAAGAAGCTGCCTCTCGGTGCATCGTAAATGGATCGCGGGAGATAAAATACATTTTCATGAGTACTTTACGAGAAACCTGGCATTCATTCAGTTTTTCTACAAACTTTTTTTTTCTCAAAGTATTCCTTCTCCATTATTTATATTGTGCGGCGTGATTGGTGTTTGTCTCCTTGCGATATGAGTCGTATTCATATTCCGAGCAATAACAGATTTCCATTTACACCGGCCGCAGCCATTTACTTTCCAGCCAGGTTTTTCTTTTTTTTTGAAGACAGTAACTCAGATCCCCTTAGCAATACAATGCTGGTGTTTTATCGTCTGCCAGCATTGTAATGCCCCGCCATCCTTTATATCTGATTTTTTAATACAGTTATCTATCACAAATAATTACGCGGCCTCCTCTCGGCATTCCATTCCCTGTTATGTGGTTTTTTTGTTCTGAAGACTGTGGTTTCGCCTTCCTAACTGCTTGGAATTATTACCTAGCTCTCTAATATCCATTGTGCTGAGATATCAGATCCTGTGCATTAGGATATTGTACTTCTTCCATTGTTGAGCCTTTCAGAAGTAATTATGCAATCAGCTCGTGCCGGGAGACCGGCCATGACTCCACGTCTCTGAAAGGCTGAGCGCCTTGTTCTATTGAACACCTTTTCCCCCGTAATGTACATCTACTTTGACCCTCTGGTCTGATTGACGGAGAAGACCTCTATTATTTTACAAGTGCCTGCCCAATCGGAGTGAGCACATTCGATCGTGGTTGAACTGTGGTTAATGTCCACAATGACTGAGGAACCAAAAAGCCTTTTAACCCGAGACTTTATGTAACGAAATCCTTTAACACGTTTCTTTTTTCACCACACGGCCATGTTTTATTGTACAAATATCATTGAGTTTTAACTTTGTGGTATCACACAGACAGATCAGAGCTGCCTGACAATGAAATACCTATTTATTGAAGTTGCAATCGGAAGCGGAAGGAGGTAGCATGCGAAGAATCCTTTTGGTGCTTCCAACGAGATGATAGGACTTGGTTTGTCTATTAGGGAAATTATAACATATATTAAATTATGTTTCCGTGAATTTTAGTTTTTTGTTTTTCTTAATCTTTTCTCTTTTTTCTTCTTCAAGAGACCAAATATGTGATAAAACAAAATAACGTCATTTAGGCAGGGTTCACATTGCGTCAATGGCAATGCGCTGACGGCATCCGTTACACAGCGGCACTAACGCTATGTAACGGATGCTTCAGCGCACCCATTGACTGCCATTATGTAGCGCATTGCTAATGCATGTCATAGTCGGCATGCGTTAGCGATGTGCCGTCATTCTGTGATGGAACCTCGGGCGCGATCTGCAGCGTTTCCGGGTCCGTCACCGATAGCGTAGGTGGAGCATCTGCGCTATCGCGATCGCATAACGCGATCTTTAAAAGGCAGTAGTGTTGGTGGAGTCCATTTAACGCATGCTTTGAACGGACTGAACCAACGCAATGTGAACCCAGCTTTAATGGTGAAAACCGAAACTCCAGCCCCTGTAGGGCAGCTGATCACATCTAAGCACGTGACCACTCTGGTCACTCACTGGCATTAGTGGTATCCTCAAGTGAACCCAGAGTTTGTATGGTCTCCCCGTTGGTTTCCTCAAAGTTCTCTGGTTTCCTCCTACATTTTAAAGACATACTGTTAGGAAATGTAGACTGTGAACCCCGATATGATGGCGATATACAGTATAAGGAAACATAATAAATAAACTGTAACAAAAAAAAGGGCCTCCAATGAGGAAAATCCATTTTTTTGCGTTACATTTCATAAAAAAAATCCTTTTGGTTTGGACTGGACATTTTAACAAAAATATGGGAACAAAAGGAAAAATGAGGCTATGGATTTCCTAATAGTTTATACAGTACAACATTAGCAGCTGGGGTCTGAGAGGCATTATCCAAGTCATATTAGTCTTCCTTTCCAAAACAAAGGTTTTCCTTGACGAGACAATCTGTTTAATACTTAGGGGCTGATTCATGAAAGCATTTACGCCAGAAAACTGGTGTAAAAGCCTAAAAAAGTCATGAAAATGTTGACTGTTGGTGTTTTCACTCCAGTTTGTATTAGCTTGGGCAGAGACAGATCGAGATAGGACGTGGCCTCGCCCAACCGTCAAATTTATCAAAAGTGCCCCCGACTGGAGTAGCATTTCAGTCATGGCACAGAGAGGCGCATGACACAATGAAGAGACACCAAATTCATTAACTAGCATGTGTCTCTTAGTGAATTTGGTGCTATGCCCTCCAACATGACTGCTGTAGTGTGAGCATGTGCTCTGCCAGTCGTCAGGAATCAGCCCTTTAGGCTATGCTGCGGCTTGTGTCTGATTAACATACAATCATAATGTCCTACTATCACATTAAATAATAACAGGTAAAGTAATCCTCCAGGTTTTTTTTTTTATTTGTACCACCGGAGAGGTATCAGTAATGTATGATCACTGTGTGTAGTAAAATACTTACCTGTTGCCATCTTCTGCTGTTACCAGTGCCTCTCCAAACATCTTCTGGGAGACCGGAATTGTAACTGGCAGTGATTACTCAAGTGTTTACCAGACCAGGAACAGTGGAAGATGGCCACTGGTAAGTATTTTTATGCCCACAGGAAACATATCAGACTTAAATAAAATTCCCCGGAGTGATACTTTAATGGGATAAAATTTTAATGAAAAGCAACTTGATTGAATTTTGGCCAACTGACAGGTCGAGGTTACTGCCACTTGTGGGTCACAATCCAACCTCTCTCACTATCATTACTTTTGCTATGGACATGCAACATTATGCTGCCGCATAGCACTAGACAAAATAAAAATATTTTTTTAATAGACAGTAGAGTTGGTGGTCTTCGAATCACAGGACCTGGTTCATCGGCTTTTTAGTAATCTGGGACTGCTGAACTGTCGTCTGTAGAACCATCATCTTCTTCCCTGCATCTGTGTGTCTTCTTTCGATTAGTACAACGTCATCATTGAGGTGGGAGGCACATATGATGTCACATCAGGCCGAATAGTCAAAAGCAGAGTCTCGAATGCCATTAGGTAGGCAGTTCTCATGGATCCTGTCCAGTGGCCATATATTCCTGATGTAGATCGGACCCTGCGAATCAGTATGTACCAATATTTTGAAATATCCGTAGAACAGAGCAGCCAACCGTATCCTTCTGAGTGACATTCCCAATATATCTTCCCAGGCAGGGGGGCTTTAGAAATATTCTCACGCTAGGATTAATGTTGGCTTCTTCATTCCACAAGTGTCATGTGGATCCAATACTCTATGTTCATGTTTTCATTCCATAGGCTTGTAATTTAGTAGAGCGGGACTTTCTTATGCCAGTCTAAACTTTCCTCTTGGCGCACAACATCCATACGTTGGTCCTCACCTCATCCTAAACAATAGGTTCATACAATATGTTGCCTCTGGCAAGAACATCATTGAACGGATCCTCTCACGAAATCTAGAGGTGCTATAAATTATTGCACATGTTTTTGTTTTTTATTTCCTCTTCGTACCTAAGTTTGCTTTGGCTTTAGATGACTCGTAAAGATTTGAAGTCACAACTACAAAAGACCTTGTCTTCTTTAGTTTTGCCGGGCACATTGATCCACCCACTGAGAAATTTGTGTTTTGTTAGAAGTCACATTCTCTCCCTCGGTAAAGACATCCTGGTCTGGACGGCTGAAGAATTTGATCCCAGACTGGCTGTGCTTGTCATGTGGATTTCTCAAAGAGCTCAGCATTACAGACTAATTCAAGTGAGCTCCCTGACACAGTCACAACTGCTCAATAACGTGGCAACATGGCTGCGTCTGGGGCTGTCATCGCAAATTGAAGCTGACAGCTCCAAAGCGTTCACATGGATTTCATGTTTTTCTTTTAAGTTGTACATCTCGCTAAAACAGGAGATGTCTCAAGGCCATGTAGAACATGACATCTCAGCCTGGAGAAAGCTGATTGTCTACAGAGATCTAAAGAGGCAATGAAAGAAGCAATGCAGTGACCGGATGCACAAAATGTAATGTCTACTTACTGAGACGCCATCGGAAATAGTTTTCTCATATTTATAAAAAAAAAATTCCAAAATATTCTAATTTCTCTGGATGATGTGAACATTCAGGGACCTCCATGAGTAGGTTTGTAGAAAATCACAACAAAGAGCGAGTTTATTTTGGAGTGAAGACTTTGGCATAAAAAGTGGAAGGTAAAGAATAGGTTAGGCTGGGTTCTCATTTTTGTGGGAGTGCGCTATGTGGCAAAGCAGAACGTTTTCTACATTGAAGGTTTTGCAGTGAGGCAGGAGAAAAAAAAAGTTTTTGACCATTAAAAAATGCATGGGCAATAACTTACCGGTAATTGCCAAATCTTATTGTAGGGGTCTTCTGGTTGGAGAAAACCCATGTTCCCCACCAGCTTTACTGGGCTTTACTTACCCTCCCAAGGTCCAGCATTCAGGCTCCAAAACTGAAAACCCCTTTAATTTATTGCAAAATATGTGGCTTTTGCGCATGCGGGCACATTGCCAGGACTTATGAACCCGGCGTTAGATAGAAATGAACAGGTAAGAGTGAGAGGAAGGGAGTGAAACGTGGGTGTTGTTAAAGGCTGTGGAGCTCATGACTGCACCCAGGGCAGCTTATCTGCCCATCTGACCTATGGTGGTAGGCGAATGCTTTCTTTCACATTGTTATTCCAGCAAACACTGCCATAGCTGGTAACAGCTGATTCGTGGATTAGTTGAATGTTGGACCCCCACCCGCCTGATATTGATGCCATATCCTAAAGAAAGGTCTGCAATATCATAGTAGTAAAAAAAAAAACATTTAGATATCCCGACATTCAGTGGAGAAAGTCAAGATATCTGCAAGATCCTCTTGAGTCAAAGTAGGACAGGAAGGACTTCTCTGCGTCCATTAGTTGGTGCTACCAGTTTGTACCATCAACCCCCATGGTCCACATTATCTTTTTCAGTAAATGAGATAGAAATACTTGCTCTGGTACTTTTTTGAGCTCACATAAAATCCTATAGAGCTGTTCATGCCGCTGTTCTCAAGATAGCCCGGGATCGCAGAGATTGGGCCAACATCTCTCAGACATTTATGGCATTAGGGTTATTGTTACTATTACTTGGCACAGCCCACAGAGAAGAGAAAGTTCCAAAGCAGGGAGCCTTTATATACTATTTTGCCTTTATCGTTGACCTCATGGACCAATAGCAGCTTTGTTATACCTTTCTAAGTTTTCCGGCAAAGCCTTAAAGAGAACCTGTCACCTGGCATTAATGTTTTTTGTTTACTACCTGGTGTAAGTGCCACTGTTTCCCTGAATCCGACGTTGTTTTTCTTTCGATTTTGGGCCTCTTCGTTCCTGAGATATGGTGTTATGAGAAATAGCAGAGGGACCCAGCAAGACTGGCACCAAACCATCAAAGGCGCAGCCACAGACGCACTTGGAGCAAGCTGCCCAAGCTAGGTGAGCCTTAATGGGATGCTTTTCACCCAGCTCCATGTAATGGGAGGGGGGACTTTAGCAGAGCCCTTCCCAGTCCTCCTGTTGCTGGGCACCTGGAGTCTCGTGACACGGCCGGAGCCTAGTCGAGAACAGGAAGGTGCCTCTGCGAGAAACCCTGGGAGTGTAGCATGAAGAGAAAAGAAAGGGAACCCTAAGACCAACCCTGAAAGAGAACAACCAAAACTGCAAGCACCACTCACCACCACAACACATAGGAACTGCAATAAACAGCAAAGATGTGAGCTGGGACCAGAGTTACAAAGCCTGCCTGATGCTGAAGGAAATGATCAGGTGATGAATACCTCCCAATCACCCGCAGACAACCACTCACAATCCCACCACTGCCTAGTACCAGACACAGTGGCGTCCTGCATTGCCAGGCAACCGGGGAGCACAACGCCCCATGTTCCTCAGGCAGTGAAATCTGGGAGATACGGCATCCTGCATTGCCAGGCAACCGGGGAACACAACGCCCCATGTTCCTCAGGCAGTGAAATCTGTGGGAGATACGGCGTCCTGCATTGCCAGGCAACCGAGGAACTCAACGCCCCATGTTCCTCAGGCAGTGAAATCTGGGAGATACGGCATCCTACATTGCCAGGCAACCGGGGAACACAACGCCCCATGTTCCTCAGGCAGTGAAATCTGGGAGATACGGCGTCCTGCATTGCCAGGCAACCGGGGAACACAACGCCCCATGTTCCTCAGGCAGTGAAATCTGGGAGATACGGCATCCTGCATTGCCAGGCAACCGGGAAACACAACGCCCCATGTTCCTCAGGCAGTGAAATCTGGGAGATACGGCGTCCTGCATTGCCAGGCAACCGGGGAACACAACGCCCCATGTTCCTCAGGCAGTGAAATCTGGGAGATACGGCGTCCTGCATTGCCAGGCAACCGGGGAACACAACGCCCCATGTTCCTCAGGCAGTGAAATCTGGGAGATACGGCGTCCTGCATTGCCAGGCAACCGGGGAACACAACGCCCCATGTTCCTCAGGCAGTGAAATCTGTGGGAGATACGGCGTCCTGCATTGCCAGGCAACCGGGGAACACAACGCCCCATGTTCCTCAGGCAGTGAAATCTGTGGGAGATACGGCATCCTGCATTGCCAGGCAACCGGGAAACACAACGCCCCATGTTCCTCAGGCAGTGAAATCTGTGGGAGATACGGTGTCCTGCATTGCCAGGCAACCTGGGAACACAACGCCCCATGTTCCTCAGGCAGTGAAATCTGTGGGAGATACGGCGTCCTGCATTGCCAGGCAACCGGGGAACACAACGCCCCATGTTCCTCAGGCAGTGAAATCTGTGGGAGATACGGCATCCTGCATTGCCAGGCAACCGGGGAACACAACGCCCCATTTTCCTCAGGCAGTGAAATCTGTAGGAGATATGGCGTCCTGCATTGCCAGGCAACCGGGGAACACAACGCCCCATGTTCCTCAGGCAGTGAAATCTGTGGGAGATGCGGCGTCCTGCATTGCCAGGCAACCGGGGAACACAACGCCCCATGTTCCTCAGGCAGTGAAATCTGTGGGAGATACGGCATCCTGCTTCCCCACACATCCAACTACTCCAGAATGCAATGCTCCATAGGAATGAGACGGTTTTGCCGTATGCTGGTCACCCCGCCTCTAGGGTGAACAGACCCCTTCCTGATAACCGAAAAAGGCTGACGGTGGACCCTCTCAGGGCCAGCAGGACAATGGCAGTACTTTTAACTGGAGTAGTGTATCACCGGACCCGATCCATTTCCAGGTAGGAGCACAGAACCACAAATTCCTAACATATGGCCTCTTCTTTCCTATATGTAAATTTAGGTTTTTTTTAGCCAGGTAGGCGTGGTCCTCAACTCTTTTCAGTTGGTGTTTGTTTGTTGACCACGCCCAGTTGGTTTAGATTTATATGCAAGAAAGAGGAGAAGGACATATCTAAGGAATGGAGGGGTGCAGGAACAAAACAAAAACATCGCCGGATTCAGGAGAACAGCGGCATTTACATCAGGTTATAAAAATGATTTATTTATTGCAAGTGGCAGTTTCTCTTGGAATGGAAATAATAATAATAATTTTTATTTATATAGCGCCAACATATTCCGCAGCGCTTTACAAATTATAGACGGGAATTGTACAGACAATAGACATTACAGCATAACAGAAATATAGTTCAATACAGATACCAGGAGGAGTGAGGGCCCTGCTCGCAAGCTTACAAACTATGAGGAAAAAGGGAGACACGAGAGGTGGATGGTAACAATTGCTTTAGTTATTCGGACCGGCCATAGTGTAAGGCTCGGGTGTTCACGTAAAGCTGCATGAACCAGTTAACTGCCTAAGTATGTAGCAGTACAGACACAGAGGGCTAATACTGCATAAAGTGTATATAATGTCCCTTTGTTACTTTTATAGGTCTAATACATAGCAGAGTGGACTTTCCGCTGGGTCCTACTGGTTTTCTGTATTTCTATAATGGACTTCCTGGTTGTCTTACACTGTATATATTAATACAGTACATTACTAGATATCAGTAATGCACATGGAGTTATTGCGGAGCCTCTGGGACAGATTTGGAGCACACATTGCTTACTTAGGATCTTTACTGTGGTTAATTTCTGCTTTCTTCATGTGTTAATAACTATATGTGCATACACTTTACCAGTTTTAATAATACAGTAATGTCAGGTTCTTTTACTGGCTAATTGCAGTCAGCAGGAAGTTAAGATGTGTGATGTATGGTGGATCTCCATATACTGCAAACCCTAAGGACTGCACACAGTATTGCCTTAGCAAAGTATAAGTACGGTAATTATTTTTGGATGTCTTGTATGGTGCACGCTGGGTGGTGCGCTTAAATAATGATGGAAAACACAAGACGGCTCTTACAGGAGACTTCCCATTCAGGGAGGATCGGAAGACGACTCCGACACAGTCCTAACATTATTTTATACTCCTTTTACTCAACTAAGGCTCAGAATTGAATGTTGGATAAAGGTTTTACTGAAAACAGTCTACTTGCTGTGCAGCCAATGGGACCCAACAAGCCTCTTGATCCTCACTCTCGAGAGCAATTCTCAGCTCCTGGTCTCCAGATGTCTCACTCCATCTGGGACCCTCCATGTGTTGGACACTGAGCTTTACACCATCCTCTTGCATTTTCCATGCTTGCAGTCACTAGTCCCTCTTAAATGTGGTCACTCTTTCACTGTCGCCTCAACGCTGCCTCAATTCAGCTCCTACAGTCGGCCTTCTCTTGCCTATTGTATGGTGACTTTGCTTCATGTCAGCCTCAAATGCGGTTATTTCGCTCCACTTTTCCTCACAGCTCTATCAGGATGACATTGTGACTAGGCCTCTCACATGCCCTGGCTATCTTTCATTCCTCCTCCAGTCCTTATGGATGATAACTGATTCCTCCTCCTCGGACAATTTTAGGCTCACGATGTGAGGTAGTTCTACAAAGTCCCAGGTCTTGGTGGGCATGCAGATCCAGGGCGTTGATGCAGCAGCAAGAGGGCAGATGTGGAGCAAGGACTTAGAATACTGGAGGCCACAGGCAAACAGGTACAGAGAGGACGCAGGAAAGTCTGAGACAACGCAGCCAGATTCAGACCAAGAGCACAGTAAAATAAACTGGAGTAAGAAATTTAATACCAAGACACAGGTGTGTGTCTTAGCGGACCTTAAATAGTCCTAGGCAGCTCATGTTATTCGAGCACGTCGGGCCTCTTGCAAAACCCAACATGGAGCACAGCAGAGAGCAGCTGTTCCAGGGGAAGGAATCGGAGCCCGTAATAGATGTGTAACAAACAGCTCGCAATCTCCTATCGGCCAACCTGTAACCCTCAGCCGGCCAACCTATTGACCAACTCTCACTCATGTCTTCTGAAACTGACCCTTAGTGGCAAAAACCCAGCTCCTAAATACCTTTGGCCACGGTCAATGGTGTGTGTTTACTCTGAACCTCACGTATGTTATCCACCCAGTTTTTCTACACACACTTAACGCTCAATCCATTGCAACTGAGACTAGCTAGCATATTGCTTGCCCTGAGGCATCTCTCCACAGCTCCACCCTCAAATGGGCACCTGCAGCCTCAAGTTCATCAACACCACTACACATTTGAAACGTAGTGAAATAAACATGGTAGGAACCACATCATCCAGGTTTTGCCGCCCAACAGGTGAGTATTACAGTCCTTAAACTACGAGGAGCGATTGCAAAGAGACAACTTAAGTGGCTAGTCCCTGACTTGTTCGAATGATAATTAAAACACAGTTTTTCAATATTCTTACCATTGGTTTGATTAGTGAAATCAACCTGATCCCCCTTACAGATTAAGCTATGGACTATGATCTTTGATAATGGAATGGAAAAATGATTTTTTATATGTTTGTTGTTACATTTAGTTAATAAAATTGCTCTTAGGCTACGTTCACACTAGCGTTGCGCCACCCTGCGTCGGCGACGCAACGCGCGACGCACGAAAAAACGCGCACAAACGCACGCAAAAACGCGCGCGTTTTGCGACGCGTGCGTCGTTTTTTGACGAGAATCGGACGCACAGAAAATGCAACTTGTTGCATTTTCTTGCGTCCGACGCTAGCGTCGTAAACGACGCAAGTGTCAAAAAACGCCACCCAAAAAACGCACGCGTCCCCTATGTTAAACATAGGGGCGCGTCGCCGCTGCGTCGCCGGCGCAACAGCGACGCACATTGGCGGAACGCCAATGTGAACGTAGCCTTAGTTTTGGTCTGCAATCTTCATTTTGCAAGTTCCAACCTGATCCAGTTTCAGATTTTTGTCTTGTAGGAGGGTCTCTTCCGGTAATACAGGCTGGATGTGAGCTTTGTATATATCCAGGGTGCCGCTGTGTTCATTAGCTCACATATCAGCACTGCTTCTATCCTGCACTTATTTCCTCTCCTAGTGATTTCCTCCTTATCTGTAGCTTGTTTTCTCTGCCCCTCCCGATACTGTACATGCTTTTCCTTGCAGGAGCAGAGAGAGTCATCAGAACTGAGCAGAAGCTCTAATGCAATTTTCTAACTTTTGCTAAGGTACCAAGATAATTAAAGAAATTACAGACACCCTGCAGCAGCAAAAAGCTTACTTTTTTTTATTTTTTAAAGAAAACTATTTATAAAGTTAATTATCTTTACATTTAGAATACAAATTAACAATTACATTTTATTTAAGAAATTAATTTACCCCATTTCTGACCAGGGACAATATCGGAACTATTTATATACCTGGTTTAAAAATCTGTAAAAATCTTTCTCCTTCACATATTCAACTGCTTTTTGCATCTTTTTTTCTCATACTACCTGGTGCTTTGTTTTTAAGTCACTGTCATAGTCTCTCTTTTTTATTTCACTAATACTAGGTGATATCAGAGAGAAAATAAAGTAAATCTGTGTCCCATTTTGCCATTTTTTGTATTTTTGTTTGTAGAAGACCAGTAAAATACATTTAAAAATGTATTCTCCATTTTGTAATAATTGTTTTTATACATTGAACACATCTTTTTTTTACGGGCTGGGGTTTGCAACAGTGATTTAAGTTGACAGTGACATTTCTATTTATTTTATTTAAGTATTTATTTTCAAACTGCAATTTTTTATTTATTCATTTTATAATTTGTGCCCTCCATTAGGTCATAATTGTTTTTTGCATTTCAATAGTTCAATACTTTTATTTTCAACTTATCAGAGTCTGTGTGTCCGTGTGTGTAACACTTGCGGCATACTTGTGATAACCGTGTGCTGCATCAGTACCACACGTGCCGGCGCCTGAGAAGCAGTGGTACAGTTAGCGCTGTTCCCCGGCGCCGGGTGCTGAACACGACTCTCATCATTCTCCCCTGCTCTGACGGTGATCAGCACAAACGGGAAAATGATGAGAGTTACATTCAACTGATAACAGCGAGAGCAGGCAAAGGCTAATGGGACTGCACCTGCTGCCGCTAATAACAGTGAGAGAAGGCAGCAGCTCATGGGAGCATTCATCACCCACTGCCTGCACTGTAAATAAAAGAAAAACCTGGCATGGGTTCCCCAGCATTTTTCATAACCAGCCAGGCAAAACTGACAGCCTCAGCTGTCAGTTTCAGCAGGGCAGGTTATCAAGAATAGTGGGGTCCCCAGGTGTTTTTTTTTAATTATTGAAATAAATAATTTAAAAAGACGGCATGGGGTCCCCCCATTTTTGATAACCAGCCTTGCTAAAGCAGACAGCTGGGTGCTGGTATTCTCAGGCTGGTAGTAGTAGTTCCAATCAGCCTCCGCCTGATCTCGCTGTTATCAGTTGAATATAACTCTCAACATTGTCCCCTGCTCGCGCTGATCGCTGGCAGAGAAGGGGAGAATGATGAAAGCCGTCTTCAGCACCCGCTTCCGGGGAACAGAGCTAACTGTACCGCTGCTTCCCAGGCACCTGTATGTGTCACATTTCTACGTGTGTAAGGATCTCCCGTACGTGTGAAAACAGTCACCACACGTACCAGACACACTGACGTCTGAGAGAGGCCTCACTGATGTTGGTATATTCGCCTCAGTTACAGAAGAAATGCAAAGCAGAGCTGCCCGGGTTTCCTATTCTTCCTATGTAAAGAGATCACATTACTGATGCGTATGGAGGAGGATGCGCCGTCAGCGCTTCCTATTACTGTGTATACAGTGCTTCTTTACCGCTGTGTATAGAGAAATGGAAAAGGCACAGATGGTAATAACCAGAGATGGTTTATTACGTTGCCGAACTGCTCGGATGTTTAAAGTCTATGGGTGGTCCGGAAGTGGTTAATTTTCAATGCTTTTCAAAGATTATGTAAAATGCATACAGTACCCAAATAATACCATGAGGACAATATTCATAATGAACTCATGTAATATCAGGGCTATGTATTATCCAAAACTTGTCTACAACTAACATTAGGATTTGCCGTGGTCCGGAGCCTTGAGTCCTCTGGGCCACCCGACTGCACACGTCGCACCCTCCCAATGCCGGCCCTGCCCTGCGGATGCCCCTCGTCTACAGCAGGCTTCCAGCGACAGGTCTTCTTCATAACTAATGTGTGCCGGATGATTGTTTTCTTCTTCTTTTTTTTTTTGCTTGCAGCAGAAATGGATTGTTAGAAATCCTTTTAAAGAGAAAACTTGGCATTTGGCAGTATACAAATAGTCTGAGCATTCGTCTTGAAGGAAGAAAAAAAAATGCATTGTAAATCATTCTTTTATTGCCTAAAGAGAGACTGGAATATATTATATTGTGATTTACAGTAAATGTCACTATAAAGTCTTTTATTTTTGGTGAAAGGATGCCAAGTGATGCCATCGTTGTGACTTAGATGTACAGCATGGCGGCATCTTTAGAGATGACTTTTCAGCTTGTGCTGTGTACACTGGGGGCAAGGGCCGCAGTCATCTCATGATCAATGCAGACGGGATTACAATGAAAGGTAACACCTCTGTAATAAGCTGCAGGAAGATAGCACAAGATGCCCTATTGACCATCCCTGATGAAGATCCTTCAACTCCTCCCCATTGGACTGATAGTGTTACCAAAATTTCATGGGAACAACCAAAATTTGGCTAAAGGTAGTAGAAGACTGAAAAAAACCCAAGATGAAGCTTTGATGTGTCCTTCGTCCATAAAGCACGAGGATGAACAACAGTATCACTAATAACTCCTTCACCCCTGAGCCTGTTTTCACCTTCAAGATGAGGCCAATTTTTACAATTAAGACATCAACATAACTTTTTTTTGTTAGGAAGTTTGAAGGGATAAAAGTTGACCAACGATTTCTCATTTTTAGAACAAAATTTACAAAACCATTTTTTTTAGGGACCACCTCACATTTGAAGTGACTTTGACAGAAAATACCCAAAGGCAACACCATTCTAAAAACTGCACCCCTCAAGGTACTCAAGACTACATTAAAGAAGTTTATTAACCCCCCAGGTGCTTCACAGGAACTGAAGCAATGTGCAAGGAAAAAATGACCATTAAACTTTTTTCACAAATATTTTACTTTAGACCCAATTTTTTTTTTCGAAATGGTAACAGGAGAAAATAGACCCCAAAGTTTGTTGTGCACTTTCTCCTGAGCACGCAGATACCCCATATGTGGGGGAAAACTACTGGCTGGGCACACGGCAGGGCTTGGGAATGGAAGGAGGACCATTTGACTTTTTGAATGAAACATTTGCTGAAATCATGAGCGAATGCCATGTCGCATTTGGAGAGCCCCCTGATGTGCCTAAACAGTGGAAATCCCCCACAAGTGACCCCATTTTGGAAACTAGACCTCTCAAGTAACTTATCTAAATGTGTGGTGAGCGCTTTGAATCCCCAGGTACTTTACAGAAGTAGAGCCATTGGATCACCCCCCAAGGGCCGTGGGGTACTCGGTACCGGGTCCTTCGGTTCACAGAGTGATGTCACGGTGGCTGACCCGGTCCGTGGCCCTGGGATGTCCGTGTAAAAGGGAAAGGTCTTTAAAGGGATAAAGTTTATGTTCATGACATGACCTGTGGTATTCGGTCAGGGTGACCGACGCTGTTTTAAGGGATCCGCTGGGGTGATGTTATGGCAGCTAGATGGTATACCTTCCCACAGGTGAAGTGTGTCCCCAGGGCTTCCCGCTGTGTAGATGGTGGTATGGTGAGAGGCGCAAAGAAGAACAAGGACACAAGGTTGCAGTCTCTTTACCTTTACTGAAGACTTCAGCATCCACAGTCCAGAGCACCAGATCACAGGGCAGGCAGAGTCCAGTCGGTTTGGAGGCAAGTTCAGAGTCCCCTAGTCCAGGTGGAAATCAGTAGCCTTCCCTTGCGCTGCAGTGGTGTAGTCTCTTACTGCCTATGGCTTCACATAAGGGTCTCACAGATGCGATGTTTCGCTCTCTCTGTCCCCCGTATAGGATAGGACAAAACCCATATGACTGGTGACTTGAGCCTGTTTATAGGGTCTCTTAGATAACCCGGCTCTGTAGGTGTCACCGTGCCTCCTGGGTGTAGGTGCCGACAGGTAACCTGCAATTAGCTGCCCTGCTGGTCTCTGAAATAAGGCATAGAGGTCCTTACTCCCTCGGTGTTCCGGCTACCGGGATTTTGCACCTCAGAAGGAGGCAGTCTGAGCGGGGCTGGTCCCCTTCTGGTATCCTCTCCTTTGCTTCGACTTCCTTCACGCTCGCTGCAATACAATTCTGCCTTTCAATGTCTCTTTCTGGGAGCTGCAGCTCTGAGGGCATGCACAGCTCCTTTAACCTTCTGTCCTCCCCAGACTACTGTCTGGAACTGACTAACTTTCCCTACAGACTACCAGTTATATATATGTGGGGAGTGACCTAATAAATAGGAGCAGAAGCTCCCCCGGTGGCCTGGAGTGTGAATGTGTGATGCATGTTTGTGATCACTAGATGCAGTTATCCTTTCTTGCCCCCAAATGTAGCATCACTCTCCCCGAGAGGAAAGCAATACCACTGCGATGACCAGGACCCTGGGGTTCCGCACCATGAACATACAAAATCAAATTTTTCTCACAAAAATGTGCTTTTATGCACACCTAAAAAGCTGGACACTGCTGGATCATAGGCCAGATGGTGTCCACAGTGCCTCCATCTTCTTCAATACAGGGAATCTTCCACCTGAATCACGTATTTTGAGATTTACACAGAAACATTGCTGTAAGCGCTCAGCGCAGAGCGCAGGATAAATGTGAGCAAAGCCTTATTGCGATCTTTGGGAGACAGAATGAATCAGTAGTAGGTGAAGAATTGGTTTTATTTATTTTTTACGTCGTTCCTTGTGCAGTATATGATTACGCAACTTTATTCTTCGGGTCAGTGAGATTACAGCAATAACAAATTTATATATTTTTTTATGTTTGGCTGCTGTCACACACTAAAAAACGCTTTTTATTGCAAACACAAGTTTTTGCATTCCAATATTTTGATAGCTATAATTTTTCCAGAGTCATGGGAGGCAAAGTGAACAAAAGCCAGCAATTCAGGAATTGTTTTTATGCCTTTTTTAATGTTGTTCCATGTGAATATATAAATATTATTTTGTTATTGTCTTGTGATTTTTAAAAATATTTTTTCAATTATTTTATTTAATTTTTTACTTTGTCCAACTATGTGACTTTTACTTTGACAGCTCTCATCGCTTATAAAGCATAGCAATCAGTGATGGGCGAAGCCCTGGATGTTTAGGTCTGACAGATTCTGCCAAATATTTAAAAAAAGTTTGATTTGGGTTAGAGAACAGTACCCATATCCAAACCCAGACCCCATTCAGATGAATAGGAGGCATGAACATCCATTGTTTGCCATGCTGTCATCTGCATGACACCTCCGCTTTCACTGCCTCTGATCAGCGGTAAGATCATTCCCGCCGGCTTGCAATTCCCATCAGCGTGAGTCAGCAGCTGTGACTGGTGGGAAAAAGTTTACTGCCAGTCACAGAGGCCTGTCTGATGTGAGTACTACTCCAATCAGCCTACGCCTGCTGCCACTAATTACTTTATCCAGAATAAAGTTCTTTATTTGAAATAAAAATCCACACCATGCTTTACAAATTTAATAACATAAATTAACAAAGTTATACTCAACTTATGCCCATCCCATTGAAGCCATTGTCCCCTGTAAAAAAAATCCAGAAAATAATAAACAACAAAAATACTCACCTTACGCATAATCCACGAATGCCCATGTCCCCTGTAAAAAAAGAAAACTAATGAACAACCATATCCCTCACCTGTCCGAAGTGCAGCAAACCCATAATGACCCACGAGTGACGTAATTGCTCCTGTCAGTGTCAATCGCTGAGCTCCGGTGAGAAAGTTCACAGGAGTTCATAGCTGAACCACTGTGAACTTACTTACGTCACCGCGTGCTGCATGAATTAGTTCTCACACAGCGGTGCCGTAAATGAGGTCATCGGTTTTCAGCTATGAACTCCCGTGAACTTTCTCACAGTAGCTCAGCGCTAGACACTGACAGGAGCTTATTACAATTTGTCAGTGCAAGCCACATTATGGGGAGAGCAGTCACTAATGTGACTGCTCTCCAAATCATCCGATTCATCGTGGGACAGTATGGATTAGCTACACTTCGAACAGGTGAGGAATATGGTTGGTTATTATTATTATTTTTATTTTTTTTACAGGGGACAATGGCTTCAATGGACTGGACATAAGGTGAGGGTGAGTATAACTTTGCTATTTTTAAATAAATTGGTAAATCATGGTGTGGATTTTTATTTCAAATAAAGGACTTTCTTCTAGAGGATTTTTTTTTATTTACCATATGACTATGAGGTTAGTAAGGGAGAACTAAGCTGAGGGCTTGATGTCACCTGACAATACAAATGTGACATTGACCCCACAAATATTACCCCCACTTGCCACCGCTACCGGGCAAGTGAGATGCTTCTTTCCTTGGGCTGCTGCATGCTGCTATTTTAAGGCTGTGCAGGTCTAATATCCATGGCCACTTACCAGCCTGAGAATACCACCCCCTAGCTGTCTGATTTAGCTTGGCTGGTTGTCAAAAATATGAAGGACCAAGCACCGTTTTTTTTAATTATTCTTGAAAACCAGCCATTATAAAGCTGACAGCTGAGGGTTGCAGCCCGCAGCTGTCAGTTTTGCCATGTTGGTTATCAAAAATAGAACAGACTCCATGTTTTTTTTAAATTATTATTTATTTATGACACAGAATAAATCTCCACGCAGAATTAGTCTTCCCCCGCATATAGAAAAAATCTCCCCCTCCCACAGAGTAAATCCCCCCTCCAAACAGAATAAATCCCCCCTCAACACAGAAAGAATCCCCTCGACACACAGAATAAATCCCCCTCCACACAGAATAAATTCCCCCTCCACGCAGAATAAAACCTCACATCCCTCAACGTATAATAAATCCCCCCTCCATACAGAATAAAATATCCCACCCTCCACACAGAATAAATCCTCCCTCCGAACACAATAAAACCTGACACCGTGCACACCGAATAAATCCCCCTCCACACAGAATAAATCCCCCCAAACACAGAAAAAAAATCACCCCACACAGAATAAACCCCCCTCCACACAGAATTAATTCCCCCGTCATGAAGAATAAATCCCCCCACGCTGAATCGGAGTCTTCAGCTCTACAGCCACAGGAACACTTACCATAGATGCTCTTCTGCGTGCCGGCAAGTGACTTCAGCAGTGTGGTGACTAGATATGAGCGAATATCATCAGATCCCTCCTTATTCGGGTCACTAATAGGGTACAGTCGCCGGTACAGTCACCGGGGAAGATACCATGGACTGTGGCATTAGACTGGCTAATGGCGTCCCCCTGCTGGCTGCGCCCAGGGCAGATGCCCCACCTGCCCATCCCCAGATACGCTCCTGCTTTATAAGCTGTCAGTATGATGTCCCATAGTATATTCCCCTCCACACAGTATGAAGGTCTTACAGTCCTTTTGACACATTGTGATGCTCCTCAAATCCACCACATGAAGATCTGGGTCTCAACATCTCTGCTACTTCTGACAGATTACACCTTACAACAGGCAGTAAACAGAAGGTGACAAATAAGAGTGACACCCAGTGGCCTCCACTTTGGAGTATTTTTTCCGGGACAACTTCATTTTTAAATAAAGTGATGTAAAGATTTTGAGTTTATCTCAATATTTATAAAATCTGAAAGTACAGGGTAATTTTAAATAAATAAATTGCAAGATATTTAATGCCTCACCCGTTTCGGCCAGGTTGAAAACATTTTTTTTTTTAAGTTTTCCTTTTGCAGTTCAGTTTGTAGGACAATCCTATAGAAAATCAGTGGATTGCAGAGTTTCCGAAAACATCCATTTTCCCGTGGCTCCACCATATTCAATGCGACACTACGGTACGTAATCGTGTAATGAAAGACTGACCTGTAATGAGCGACATTTTGAAAAACTTGTCTTGGGTGGATTAAAAAAAAAATTCTTTATATGTTTTCATTCATCATTTTCCCCCCTATAAGACGCCCTGGTAATTTCATTTTTTCCTGCCTTCTATTAAAGAGATCAATACCTATGATTCCAGGGAGTCTCGTCTCAAGGAAAGATGGAGCTGGTCAGTAATCATACATGAAGGTATTGGTTATCATTAGCTCCGGGATTGATTTGAGCAGACAGCGTGTGTTGTACCGGTGAAATCCTTCTAGTGGACTACCCGCTCTGCAGCTCGGCCCCGCAACCTTTCACCTCCCCGATAATTAGATTTGGAGAACAGATCACTGTATTAGGGAAAAAAAAAATCGGATTGCAAATATCTAAAAGCGTACATCTCTGCTAAAGCGCCAGCAAAGTCCCCGGTAATGGCTTTGTTTGGATGCAAAATATAATGGGCTTTGACAGCGGAGAATAATTAAGACTGCAACAGCTAAAGTTACAAATGCCGAACGTCATCCTATAGTTAATGGGCAAAAAAAAGATAATATTATCAATAATTCTCAATGCTTATAAATGAATGGAGGGACACAGACGTCACAGCTGCATCTTAAAGCGGCTCTCACATTTTAGGTTATTAAAGGGATTGTCCAATACTAAGGTAAAGATGACCTTACCAGCTGTTACCAGGTCCTTCAGCTCCTGGAAGATCACACGGCTGAGCTCCCATTCATTTCAATAGAAGCTGAACTGCAGTACCCTTGAATGGCCACTCCACTGTAAATGGCACTGTGGTATTCTGGAAAAGGTCGTCAATATCTTAGATCTGGACAACCCCCTGTAAGCAGATAGGTCACCGGATTGCAAATATGAATTCCATAAATTATTGAATAGATCTCTTTGACCCAATTGGACAGGTGTCCTCACATTGAAAGAATGGCTGTATCATCTTTATTTATGTTTTTTTTTTCAAAATTAGTATTATCTGGACTCACATAATGATCAGGATGATAGACCTATTCTCACATGGATTTTAATAGTAAGTACACCGGCTTTGTCAGGTTTTAAAGTAATCAATGTAATAATGTGTGCTGTTTGTATAGTTAAATATGGAGACAGATCCATGTTAAAGGGAACCTGTCAGCAGGATTGTGTACAGTAACCTACAGACAGTGTCAAGTTGGCGCCGTTATACTGATCACAATGATACCTGGTGATTAAATACATCTTGTGGTTGTTGTTTGATCTTTATTTTCAGTTTTTAGTTATTGATATGCTCGTGGTCCGGGGCAGCCTGTTGGGGTCTTCATGGGGCACAGAAAGTGGAGCGGGTCTTTGTATCATTACAGGGAGTGGGGGCGGGTCTTTGTATCATTACAGGAAGTGGGGGCGGGTCTTTGTATCATTACAGGAAGTGGGGGCGGGTCTTTGCATCATTACAGGAAGTGGGGGTGGGTCTTTGCATCATTACAGGAAGTGGGGGCGGGTCTTTGCATCGTTACAGGGAGTGATGGCAGGTCTTTGTATCATTACAGGGAGTAGGGGTGGGTCTTTGTATCATTACAGGAAGTGGGGGTGGGTCTTTGTATCATTACAGGGAGTAGGGGCGGGTCTTTGTAATGTTACAGGAAGTGGGGGCGGGTCTTTGTATCGTTACAAGGAGTGTGGGCTGGTCTTTGTATCATTACAGGAATTGGTGGCAGGTCTTTGTATCATTACAGGAAGTGGTGGCAGGTCTTTGTATCATTACAGGAAGTGGTGGCAGGTCTTTGTATCATTACAGGAATTGGTGGCAGGTCTTTGTATCATTACAGGAAGTGGTGGCAGGTCTTTGTATCATTACAGGAAGTGGTGGCAGGTCTTTGTATCATTACAGGAATTGGTGGCAGGTCTTTGTATCATTACAGGAAGTGGGAGCGGGTCTTTGTATCATTACAGGAATTGGTGGCAGGTCTTTGTATCATTACAGGAAGTGGTGGCAGGTCTTTGTATCCTTACATGAAGTGGGGGTGGGTCTTTGTATCATTACAGGAAGTGGGGGCGGGTCTTTGTAATGTTACAGGAAGTGGGGGCGGGTCTTTGTATCGTTACAGGAAGTGGGGCGGGTCTTTGGATCATTACAGGAGGTGGGGGCGGGTCTTTGTCTCTAAAGATAGTAGTGGAGTGGATCTCTGCAAGTGGGGGTGGGTCTTTGTATCATTACAGGAAGTGGTGGCAGGTCATTGTATCCTTACAGGAAGTAGGGGTGGGTCTTTCTATCATTACAGGTAGTGGGAGGTGTCTTTCTCTTTGATTCTGTACAGGAAGTAGATGTATCTTGTTCTTTTTGCAGAAAATGGATGCTGGTCTTTGTATCGCTTCAGGAGGTGGTGGCAGGTCTTTGTATCCTTACAGGAAGTGGGGGTGGGTCTTTGTATCGTTACAGGAAGTGGGGGCTGGTCTTTGTATCGTTACAGGAAGTGGGGGCGGGTCTTTGTGTTGTTACAGGAGGTGGGGCAGGTCTTTGTCTCTAAAGATAGTAGTGGAGGGGATCTCTGCAAGTGGGGGTGGGTCTTTGTATCATTACAGGAAGAGGGGCTGGGTCTTTGTATCATTACAGGAAGAGGGGGTGGGTAGTTGTATCATTACAGGAAGTGGGGTGGGTCTTTGTATTGTTACAGGAAGTGGGAGGTGTATTTGTCTTTGATTCTCTACGGGAAATAGGTGTATCTTGTTCTTTTTACAGAAAATGGGTGCTGTCTGTATCATTTCAGGAAGTGGGAATGGGTCTTTGTATTGTTACATGAAGTGGGGGTGGGTCTTTGTATCATTACAGGAAGTGGTAGCGGGTCTTTGTATCATTACAGGAAGTGGGGGTGGGTCTTTGTATCATTACAGGAAGTGGGGGCGGGTCTTTGTATCATTACAGGAAGTGAGGGTGGGTCTTTGTATCATTACAGGAAGTGGGGGCGGGTCTTTGTATCATTACAGGAAGTGGGGGCAGGTCTTTGTATCATTACAGGAAGTGAGGGCGGGTCTTTGTATCATTACAGGAAGTGGGGGTGGGTCTTTGTATCATTACAGGAAGTGGGTCTTTGTATCATTACAGGAAGTGGGGGCGGGTCTTTGTATCATTACAGGAAGTGAGGGCGGGTCTTTGTATCATTACAGGAAGTGGGGGCGGGTCTTTGTATCATTACAGGAAGTGGGGGCGGGTCTTTGTATCATTACAGGAAGTGAGGGCGGGTCTTTGTATCATTACAGGAAGTGGGGGTGGGTCTTTGTATCATTACAGGAAGTGGGGGCTGGTCTTTGTATCATTACAGGAAGTGGGGGCGGGTCTTTGTAGCATTACAGGAAGTGGGGGTGGGTCTTTGTATCTTTACAGGAAGTGGGGGTGGGTCTTTGTATCATTACAGGAAGTGGGGGTGGGTCTTTGTATCTTTACAGGAAGTGGGGGCTGGTCTTTGTATCATTACAGGAAGTGGGGGTGGGTCTTTGTATCATTACAGGAAGTGGGGGTGGGTCTTTGTATCATTACAGGAAGTGGGGGCTGGTCTTTGTATCATTACAGGAAGTGGGGGCGGGTCTTTGTATCATTACAGGAAGTGGGGGCGGGTCTTTGTATCATTACAGGAAGTGGGGGCGGGTCTTTGTATCATTACAGGAAGTGGGGGCGGGTCTTTGTATCATTACAGGAAGTGGGGGCGGGTCTTTGTGTCGTTACAGGAAGTGGGGGCGGGTCTTTGTAGCATTACAGGAAGTGGGGGTGTGTCTTTGTATCTTTACAGGAAGTGGGGGCGGGTCTTTGTAGCATTACAGGAAGTGTGGGCTGGTCTTTGTATCGTTAGAGGAAGTGGGGGCGGGTCTTTGTATCATTACAGGAAGTGGGGCGGGTCTTTGTATCGTTACAGGAAGTGTGGGCGAGTCTTTGTATCATTACAGGAAGTGGGGGCGGGTCTTTGTATCATTACAGGAAGTGGGGGTGGGTCTTTGTATCATTACAGGAAGTGGGGGCGGGTCTTTGTAGAATTACAGGAAGTGGGGGTGGGTCTTTGTATCTTTACAGGAAGTGGGGGTGGGTCTTTGTATCATTACAGGAAGTGGGGGCGGGTCTTTGTAGAATTACAGGAAGTGGGGGTGGGTCTTTGTATCTTTACAGGAAGTGGGGGCGGGTCTTTGTGTCCTTACAGGAAGTGGGGGCGGGTCTTTGTATCATTACAGGAAGTGGGGCGGGTCTTTGTATCATTACAGGAAGTGGGGGTAGGTCTTTGTATCATTACAGGAAGTGTGGGCTGGTCTTTGTATCGTTAGAGGAAGTGGGGGCGGGTCTTTGTATCATTAGAGGAAGTGGGGGCAGGTCTTTGTGTCTTTACAGGAAGTGGGGGTGGGTCTTTGTATCGTTACAGGAAGTGGGGGTGGGTCTTTGTATCGTTACAGGAAGTGGGGGTGGGTCTTTGTATCTTTACAGGAAGTGGGGGTGGGTCTTTGTGTCCTTACAGGAAGTGGGGCGGGTCTTTGTAGCATTACAGGAAGTGGGGGCGGGTCTTTGTGTCGTTACAGGAAGTGGGGGCGGGTCTTTGTAGCATTACAGGAAGTGTGGGCTGGTCTTTGTATCGTTAGAGGAAGTGGGGGCGGGTCTTTGTGTCGTTACAGGAAGTGGGAGGTATCTTTGATTCTCTACAGGAAGTAGGCGGAACTTATTCTTTTTACAGGAAATGGGGCCGAGCGGGTCTTTGTCTCTCTGCTCTTGCTCTCCTGTCTGTGAAACTGCATGTAGGCAAAACAGAGAGTCTGGCTTTCAGTTCAGGGCAGGAGAGCCATTAGATAATGATAGGAGTAACGAACTGAAGGAATGAAGGAATCAATAGTGCTGGCAGAATGCTATTGAATATGAAGCACCCTCTGAAATACCCTGGATGGCATGTCATGGAGCATGAGAAGCAGGAGAGTTCTTAGGCATATTAAACTGCCAGATTTGCACCAAAAGCAGTTTTACCTGGTTATGGGCAAGGGGATGAGGGCTATATTTTTTTTTGTGAAGGACAGGTACTAGAATAGAATACATGTTGATTTTGAGGGACTTTACTATTCACTTCAGGTAACTTGCATTACACCCTGCAGATGATTGTATCAGCCAGAGAAGTATCACATGACCTCAGGGGCAGTCGGGCGGGTTACCCATAATGCCTTGCAACTGTAACATCACATGATCACATGAGCCAATCAGAAGCTACATAAATATGGGCCGTAAAGCAATGAGATAAAGCCGATTTTTTTAAATAAAAGTTCGTTATAAAACTTTTTATTTCGCTTATGCTAATATTTTAAAAAAAATATTTCTCCTTCGCTGGAAAACCCCTTTTAATAAAGCGTGTTTGATAGAGAACCACTGGCACGTGAAATCCTAGAATAGCTGTAATAAGCTGCTCGCTTCCTCCGGCGGCAGGTTTGCCATCCATCACCCCCCGGCAGCCCAAACCCAAGCCCCGTATAAATCTACTCGCCCCAATCAGCCACTTCTGGAAGGAAATTGGTCGGATTGCGGCTGTTTGAAGTAGCGGGATGAATCACATCATTTCCTCTAAGACAAATCTCTTTTCGAGGGCCGCTTTCTCCAGGCTTTTTTTTTTCCCCTACACTGGTGAAGACAGCTTCATAGGAAACAATAATAATTTAATCTCTCGAAAATATTTCCTTCCTGGATCATTGCGCCTTTTTTTTTTTTAAAGTCGTTGAAGCGAGCCCAAAAAAATTAGTCGCAGCCTTCGCCAAGAACAAGCTGTGATGTGAGATTTCTTAGCTCAATACCCTCATCACCTATTGAAGCGAGTCACGGGAGACCAGTTATGTGTCTTTATTTCGGCCATAAAGTCTGTTTCCTGCTCTCCGCCTGATCTCCAGTGAGAGATTTGCTGGCGGGACGAATAGTCTGTGTGGGATTCATTCCATTCATTCTTCTCAGTCAAACAAACAGATCGTAAAGATAAAAAAAATAAAAAATAATTTAATTTTACCAAATATAGTGCCCCCCTTTATCATAGGTTGTGCTTGGTAATGCAGTTCTGCCTCTTCCAAGTAAATGGGCTAATCAGTGTGAATTACCAGCCACTTAATCAGTAGCACCTGCCATAAAGGCAAATCATCAGGTCGACACTTTAAGGGGAGGCGGGTAAGGTTTTAATGGAAGTTGTTTGACAGCCTGCACCGAGAACATGGCCGTTCTGATTCTGCTGTACTGTGTAACATTGGACAAAGATGTCACATCTGGTTTTCATCAGAAAAGCTCAATACAGACAGAGACTAGGATCATTGTGAGGATGAAGTGAGCTGTGATATCACCTATTGTGAATGGTGGATCCTGTGTTATCTGCTGTATATAGAGGTGTTATCAGTCATTGTACAGGAGGTGGAGGTGAGCTGTGATATCATCTATTGTGAATGGTGGATCCTGTGTTATCTATTTTATATAGAGGAGTTATCAGTCATTGTACAGGAGGAGGAGGTGAGCTGTAACATCACCTATTGTGAATGGTGGATCCTGTGTTATCTACTGTATGTAGAGGTGTTATCAGTCATTGTACAGGAGGAGGAGGAGGTGAGCTGTGACATCACCTATTGTGAATGGTGGATCCTGTGTTATCTCCTGTATATAGAGGTGTTATCAGTCATTGTACAGGAGGAGGAGGTGAGCCG
Source organism: Ranitomeya imitator (assembly GCF_032444005.1). NCBI lineage: Eukaryota > Metazoa > Chordata > Amphibia > Anura > Dendrobatidae > Ranitomeya > Ranitomeya imitator. Next base: position 37,696,306 of record NC_091284.1, read on the forward strand.
TGACATCACCTATTGTGAATGGTGGATCCTATGTTATCTACTGTATATCTGTCATTCAGTGGTGTACAGATAAATCATGGGACCCCATAGAAAAAGTCTTAATTGGAGCATCCTAAAAAAATATAATATTTACAGAGGTGGGATCATGGCGCATAAGTGAAGTCACAGAAGGGTATACCTCCCAACGCAGTATGATGGTCCCCAGATTGCCCCCACATACATCATGATTTCCCCCACAACACCCCCCTATAAAGTCTGATGACCACGCAGGACTCCTTCCCCTAATCCTCCCCCCATTATGAGGCCCCACAGGGTCATACAATTATTGACTTATAAAAAAGGACTCATTTGTCTCTGTTCACGTGATGCTCTGCTCCAGTCTGTACAGTGTATGGTCTGAGGCACTGCACAGCCATTGTGGCCTAGTGATATCACTGCGCTGAGACCCAGATGCACAGGCTGAATGATGGAGCAGGGAGCCAATGGCTAGTAGTCGTACACTGCTGCTGTCATTGTAGTCCTGTCTGTGCTCATAATGACACTGATGAAAAGCATTCTGTACAGAACAAGTAGTATGAGTCAAGTATAAGCATAATGGCCAATTTGAATGTGGCGCTCCAGAGTCCTGGTCGTCATAGTGGCATTGCTTTCCTCATGGGGAGAGTGATGTCACGCTTGGAGGCAAGGAAGGATAACTTTCACCAGGTAAACACAAGCATGCAACATGTTCATACTCCGGGCCACAAGGCCTTAAAGATAGTATACCCTTAAAGGGTAATTGCATTTCATAGTCAGTTGTAATAGGTATGCATACCATGTAAATATGTTCCAGCAAAGTTCAAGCATCAATTCCTCCCTTAAAGGGAAGCTCCAGTTTACATTGATTAACTTGTTCTATTTGTTTACAGCATTTAAACATGTGTATGTCTTTTTGCAAATATGTATTGCTGTTCTTCTTTTCTCAGTCCAGGAGTACTGGATTTAACGGGGGGAGTGTGGTGCCACAGAGTCCTGGTCATCATAGTGGCATTGCTTTCCTCATGGGGAGAGTGATGTCATGCTTGGAGGCAAGGAAGGATAACTTTCGCCAGGTAAACACAAGCATGCAACATGTTCACACTCCGGGCCACAAGGGGGAGCTTTGGATCCTGTTCCTAGGTGACTCCCCTATATCTATTGTGGTTTGGAGGGAAAGTAAGTCAGTTCCTGTCAGAGAGACAGAGGGGAAGGAAGCAGAGAGGTTGTGCAGCCACGAGAAAGTGTTGCAGCTCCTGGACAGAAACAACATCGAAAACAGGACATACTGCAGTAAGCGTGTAGGAGAGAGAGGCACTGGCGAGGACACAAGGGGGAGGACAGCAGCGAGCAGACTGTCTCCCTGGCCAAGCGCAGACAACCAGTAGCCGGACCACCGAGGTTATAAGGCACTCTAAGACTTACATCAAAGACCGGCAGGACAGCTGAACTGCAAGTTACCTTTTCGCCACACACACCTGAAGACACAGTAACACATAGAGTCCGGGCCATGATAGAGTCCCTATAAAAAGGCTCGAGTTACCTGTCATACAGGTATGGTCCTATCCTATATGGGGGACAGAGAGAAGAACTGTGAGGACCTTGTCTAAAGCCATAGGCAGTAAGGGACTACAACACCACTGAGCTAGAGGGAAGGCTTTAGTCTCCACCTGGAAAAAGGGGACTCCCAACTTGCCTCCAAGCCGGCCGGACTCTACCTATCCTGTGATCTATACCCTGGACTGTAGCTGCCTGAAGTCTTCAGTAAACAAGGTAAAGAGACTGCAAACCTGTGTCCTCGTTCTTTACTTCGCCATTCACCATCTTCCATCTACACACCGGGAGCCCTGGGGATACACTTCACCTGTGGGAAGTTATACCATCTAGCTGCCATAACATCACCCCAGAGGACCCCTTAAAGCAGCGTCGGTCCCCACTGACCGAATACCACAGGTGGCGTCAAGAACATAAACTTTATTCAATTTCCCCTTTTACATGGCCGCCCAGGGCCACGGACCGGGTCGCCACTGTGACACCCCCCTGTCAACATCGGACCCAGTACCGAGGACCCCACTGCCCTGGCGGGCAACTCATGAACATTGCAAAATTTCTGATTTTCATCTTAATAAAGATAGTGATATGACAAATTGAAATAAAAACCATTATAAAAAAAACATTTAAAACATGTAAAATACAAATCTGATTTAAACAATAGGTCACATTGCCTTTTAATCATAGCCTTTGTTCCTAGGTAAGTAACATATGTGATTTTGCATATTTTAACCCCTTACCAATGGCTGCTGTACATGTATGTCGATGGTGTGCTATTACTATACTGTACAGAGCAGGACGAAGAGCTGAACCTGCACCGTAGAGCACAAATGATGGGCACACAAGTTTAAGTCACCCTGGGGACTAATAAAAAATGCAAAAACATTAAAAAAAATTATATAAATATTGAAAAAATATAGAAATGTACAAATTGAAATCACCCTTTTCTTCCATAGGTTAATAGCAAAAAAAAATTCCTTTTTTGTTTTCAGAAATTTCATAAAATTAACATATGGTATTTGATTTTTCCCTTTGCATAATTAACCATGGAATAAAAATATAAAAATATTTGTTATATGATAAATGAGAAATAAAGATCAAAACTCCAGAATTTATTGCACCACTTCCCCCAAAAATATGCAATAAAAATTATCACAAAAATGGCGACACAAACTATTATATATTTTTTCTACAAAATCCAGAACTTTTTTTTTAATCACTATAACCCTTAATTTATTTTTGCTCTCAGAAAACCCCTTTATGTCATTTATAAAGAGATGCACATTTTTCTAGACTCAAATATAAATACCCTATAGACCCTTGTGTTTTACTGGTGGCACCTATAAAAGTGAAATGCCCTTTTCTACATGGCAATTTTATAAGAAAACCTGTAAAATTTGCAGAATGGAAAAATATATTGTGTGTGCCAATATAAAGTCAATGGCTTGTGTAACCGTAATAGGAAGGTTCATTTGTTCCGTTGCATGATCCAGGGTGTAAGTGAAATATGACCAGGGGATTTAGTGCCAACTGTGTGTAGTAAGTTTGATGCATCCTGGTAGCGAGGACGGAATGTACAGATGGAATTCTTACCTACTCCAGGATTCCGCTACACTGTGCCTCCTTAAAGGAACACTCCGGGCAAAATTCATCCCCTGAGAATTAACTCCCACATGACCAGTCCAGAGATAAAACAGCGGAACATAAACTCAGAACTAGATCATGACACTAAGTCTTTAAAAGATTATGAGATCCCCAACTTTCAAGAAATCTTTGCCCCTCGAGATCCCAGTTGGTTGATATTCTTATCATGTTTCATATCATGATTTACCTTTTTATGGAGATGAAGCATGGCATGGATAACATCATCTATCTGAGCAATATTAAGTTGGAGGTGTTCAGCCAGCCTTACAGTGATGTGAGTGAATGTGTTATGTTTGTCCCTTCATTACGATGCCGACAATATATCTTTCATAAATATCGGATTGATGCAAACCCCAATATTCATCACTTACCACTGGCTCTAGTGTGTCTGAGATAATTCCTTTGAACAGAGAAAGACCCTGTATTTCTCCACCCCTGAGTATATGAATCCTAGACTTGGTGCCTAGTTCTCTGCAGATCTCCTGTTGTAATTACCTGTTCATGGCAAGAGGTCCTATTTCAATAGAGGTTGAAGTGTCACCTCTTTCTCACTTCACCAATTATAATTAATCCCATATGTTCATTGTGAAGGTAATTTGTCCAATCTCCAGAGATGTCGGTTGATTAAAAAAAAAATTCTACTACAACCCCCTTTAGAAAGTATTGATGGTGCCATAAAGAACCAACGATGGTTGCATGTCAACCCTTGTGTGAATAGTAATGGCAACCGTATTGGCTAATACCCTGATTTCCCAGAAGGGACTCATTCCCTCCCCACCATGGAACCTGTACAAGACATAACTCTCTGCCTCACTTTGAAGCTGGCTGAGCTATTTAAGTCCTCTGCAGCCTGTGGGCCAGTGTCAGCTATAGTTCATGCTGCACAGTTTGAGCACCTGACCTGGATCCCTGTACTAGTGTTCCTCTTTGCCTCTGACTGCCTGCACCCATTTATGACTTGTTCCGACCTTTGGCCTGTACTCTGTCTTACGTCTCACGTTTTGGTTACCACGTTCCCGGTAGGCTCTGACGTCTTGCTTGTCCCTGACTATTCTTTGCTCGCCCCTTCTGTACCGCGCTGCTATCTCCATGTATGACCTTGGCTTGTCTCACGTCTCTTTCTTTACCTGTGACACCTGTGTTGTTTTTCAGTGTTGCTGCACTGTGTGTACAACCTCCTTTCCTTAACCAGCACCCCCTGGTGGAGGTTGCTCTATACTGCACTGCAGCAGCACATTACACCTAGCACATCTCACGACCAGCCCATATATGAGCTCACCAAGGGGAGGAATGTGAGCTTAACCTTGACCTAACAAAAATCAGAGTTTGGGCTTTTGTCATTTATCAGTCCTGGAAGATATACCTTGCTGTGGTCCTGTCTGTTGTTCTAAAAGGAGTACTTCCTTTGGCTAAGCTCTGAATCATTTCCGTGACACAGGTTTATTACTTTTCATGTGATCGCGACGTCATCGAAGGTCCTTCACTCACCGCATTCTAAGGAATGGAGGGAGACGCTAGCAGCTCTGTGAGCCATGGCCCGTCCGAGGGTGAGTATATCCATGTTTTTTATTTTTATTCTTTATTTTTTACATGAATATGGATCCCAGGGCCTGAAGGAGAGTCTCCTCTCCTCCAGACCCTGGGAACCACACGCCGAAATGCAGGATCGCTCCTGCACACGCCGTACCCGGCGTATAAGACGACCCCCGACTTTTGGGTCAATTTTTAGGGGTCAAAAAGTCATCTTATACGCCGGAAAATACGATATTTCTCCAAGAAAATTTTTGAGATTACACATGTTTTGTTATACACATGTTTATTTCTTTGTGTGTATTGGAACAACACAAAAAAAAGAGAAAAAAAGGCAAATTGGATACAATTTCACACAAAACACCAAAAATCGGCTGGATAAAATTGTTGGCACCTTTCCAAAATAGTGGGAAACAACTTTGTTCCAAGCATTTGATGCTTGTTCAAACTCACCTGTAGTAAGTAACAGGTGTGTGCAATGTGAAAATCCCACCTGAAAACGGTTGAAAACTGTCAAATTGACTCAATCTTTGCATTGTATGTCTGTGTGTGCCTCACTAAGCATCGAGAACAGAAAGAAGAGAAGAGAACTGTCTGAGGACTTGAAAACCAAAATTGTTGAAAAATAACAATCTCAAGGTTACAAGTCCATCTCAAGAGATGTAGATGTTCCTTTGTCCATGGTGGGAAAGAAAAATTGATGAAAGGTCGCAACACAGGATAGTCCGGATGGTGGATAAGCAGCCCCAATCGAGTTCCAAAGAAATTCAAGCAGTCCTGCAGGATCAGGGTGCATCAGATTTCAAAAGGATTTTTGGTAGTGTCAGAAAGCTGGGTTTGCGTTCTAGGTCATGGATCTTCCAGCCTGACTATAACCCCAAACATACTTCAAGAAGCCCCCAGAAATGGATAGAAACAAAGCGCTGGAGAGTTCTGAAGTGGCAGCAATGAGTCCGGATCTAAATCCCATTCATCACCTGTGGAGAGATCTTAATATTGCTGTTGGGAGAAGGCGCCTTCAAGTATGAGAGACCTGGAGCAGTTTGCAAAAGAAGAGTGGTCAAAAATTCCAAGTGAGAGGTGTAAGAAGTAGAGTTGAGCGACCTTGACCTTTTTAGAGTCGAGCCGGGTTTTGCGAAACCCGACTATGTCCAAAGTCGGGTCGAGTGAAATCGGCCGATTATGACGTAAAGTCGGGATCGACCGAAACACGAAACCCAATGCAAGTCAATGGGGCAGCATAGTCGGCAGTGAGTGGGGGCCAGGAAAACACCTAGAGTGCCCATTTTAATGTCAAAACCATCCATTCTTCTTAATGAAGCTTGTCAAGCGTAATTTACCTTATAATAATTGGAAGGCATTTGAAATTGGGGGTCATTTGGCTAAAGTTGTGGGGGGTAGGGCTGGTTCAAGTAATTAGTGGGCCCAGGAAATCTGGACCACGTCACGGCAGTGGAGCAGGGAGAGGTAAGTATTTCAACTTTGCAAGTGCTGTGAACCTGAGCAAGCAGGGGGGGCCCACTCGTTGGCATTGGCACTGGCACAGGGCCCCTCAAAGTACAGCGGTGTGTTTGCACGGCGGGGGCGCCTCCCACCGGCAGCAACACTTTTGCGTACTATGAGAGGCCCTGTGCCAGTGACGTCGCCAACTAGTATTCCTCCCCCCACCTGATGAAGGAACCTGCACTTTCATCTGCACCTTCCTCTTTGTCCCCGTGTAAGGTGGTATGGTATGCGGGAAGAGCAACCTGACTTTCAGCAGGGTCACAATGTTGTTGTGTAGCGTGCACGGGGAATGTTGCGTTATGGGTCAATGTACCAGCAGACTCATCTATCACTGGCTGGGCAATGGGCACGATGAAGTGGAAACACAGATATAGGCCCAAAGAAGAAAGTGGGCTAAATGCAGTTCAAAATTGGTAACACAGGAATAACCAGGGGGCATTGCAGTGGAGGACAACTGGAATGAGAGGCTGACACAGAGAGTAGGGCCAAATCAGTAAGTAGTCGAAATGCAGTTCAAAATTGGCAACCGTAGTAAACAGGCGGCACAGCTTTGTTCAGTGGAGGAGAACAGCAAGGAGTGGCAGACACCGATAGTAGGCCCCAAACCAACTAGTACGCCAAATGCAGTTGTTCCATTTAACCACAATTTAATGAGAGCCTGAAGATAGAAGCTCAGGAAAGGCAACCTGGGGAACACCTTGGAGTGTAACACACCATCTCTCTCCACCCCATACCCATTTTGTATGGCCTAATGCAGTGTACTTTTCTACAACTACTAAACGAGAGTCGGAAGACCGAAGCAATGGCAAGGAAACCTGGGGAACACCTTAGAGTGTAACACACCCTCTCTCTACACCCCATACCCAATTTGAAGGTCTAATGCAGTGTAGTTTCCAAGAACTACTAAACGAGAGCCGGAAGATCGAAGCTCAGGAAAGGCAACCTGGGGAACACCTTGGAGTGTAACACACCCTCTCGCTACACCCCATACCCAATTTGAAGGCCTAATGCAGCGTAGTTTCCAACAACTACTAAACGAGAGCCGGAAGATCGAAGCTCAGGAAAGGCAACCTGGGGAACACCTTGGAGTGTAACAAACCCTCTCTCTACACCCCATACCCAATTTGTAGGCCTAATGCAGCGTAGTTTCCGACAACTACTAAACGAGAGCATGAAGATCGAAGCTCAGGAAAGGCAACCTGGGGAACACCTTGGAGTGTAACACACCCTCTCTCTACACCCCATACCCAATTTGTAGGCCTAATGCAGCGTAGTTTCCGACAACTACTAAACGAGAGCCGGAATATCGAAGCTCAGGAAAGGCAACCTGGGGAACACCTTGGAGTGTAACACACCCTCTCTCTACACCCCATACCCAATTTGAAGGCCTAATGCAGTGTAGTTTCCAAGAACTACTAAACGAGAGCCGGAAGATCGAAGCTCAGGAAAGGCAACCTGGGGAACACCTTGGAGTGGAACACACCATCTCTCTACACCCCATACCCAATTTGAAGGCCTAATGCAGCGTAGTTTCCAACAACTACTAAACGAGAGCCGGTAGATCGAAGCTCAGGAAAGGCAACCTGGGGAACACCTTGGAGTGTAACACAACGTCTCTCTACACCACGGAAGGGATGATTCTTAGGAAGGAAGGCTGTTGGAAATAAGCATTGCGCGTCCGAGGGTGATTAGATTCTTATTAGGTATATACTCACCCTCGGACGCGCCCTGCTTCTTTATTTGGAATGAATGTTTATTTGCAATGTGGTGTTGACTTTCTCTATTATTTTGGTAATTAATGATTTTATTATTTTCATTATTTTGCATCTTCTCGGCAATAATATAAAGAAGACGCGACAGGACAACACTCGGTGGATGCCATATGTGTGTTTTCAATTTAAAAAAACTTTCAGTTAACTACTTGCAGGAGAAAGTAATTGTAGCTGGTGGCCATTTTTAGTACTGTACCAGATTTTAGTTGTGTGTTTGTTTTTAATGTTAAAATGTCTGCATTTGATATCTCACCAGTATTTTCTTTTTTATAAGCAAAATACTTATTTTTATATTTTCTGATGTTGGTTCCAGGGGTACACGGCCAGCAGTGCCCTGGTCAGTGTAGTAGTAGTTGAAAGAATGGACCGCAGACAGGCATCGAAGGCCTAAAATAAAAACACATGGCTGTAGGCAATTTTAAATTGGTTCCAGGGGTACACGGACAGCAGTGGTGTGGTCAGTGGAGGCCTAGTGGAAGGAGTGACCGCAGACAGGCATCGAAGGCCTAAAATAATAACACATGGCTGTAGGCAATTTTAAATTGGTTCCAGGGGTACACGGGCAGCAGTGACCTGGTCAGTGTAGTAGTAGTTGAAAGAATGGACCGCAGACAGGCATCGAAGGCCTAAAATAAAAAAATTGGGCTGGCTGTAGGCAATTTTAAATTGGTTCCAGGGGTACACGGACAGCAGTGGTGTGGTCAGTGGAGGCCTAGTGGAAGGAGTGACCGCAGACAGGCATCGAAGGCCTAAAATAATAACACATGGCTGTAGGCAATTTTAAATTGGTTCCAGGGGTACACGGACAGCAGTGGTGTGGTCAGTGGAGGCCTAGTGGAAGGAGTGACCGCAGACAGGCATCGAAGGCCTAAAATAATAACACATGGCTGTAGGCAATTTTAAATTGGTTCCAGGGGTAGACGGGCAGCAGTGACCTGGTCAGTGTAGTAGTAGTTGAAAGAATGGACCGCAGACAGGCATCGAAGGCCTAAAATAAAAAAATTGGGCTGGCTGTAGGCAATTTTAAATTGGTTCCAGGGGTACACGGGCAGCAGTGACCTGGTCAGTGTAGTAGTAGTTGAAAGAATGGACCGCAGACAGGCATCGAAGGCCTAAAATAAAAAAATTGGGCTGGCTGTAGGCAATTTTAAATTGGTTCCAGGGGTACACGGGCAGCAGTGGTCTGGTCAGTGGAAGTCTAGTGGAAGGAGTGACCGCAGACAGGCTTCCAAGGCCTAACATAACAAACTTGGGCTGGCTGTAGGCACTTTTAAATTGGTTCCAGGGGTACACGGGCAGCAGTGACCTGGTCAGTGTAGTTGTAGTTGAAAGAATGGACCGCAGACAGGCATCGAAGGCCTAAAATAAAAAAATTGGGCTGGCTGTAGGCAATTTTAAATTGGTTCCAGGGGTACACGGGCAGCAGTGGTGTGGTCAGTGGAGGCCTAGTGGAAGGAGTGACCGCAGACAGGCATCGAAGGCCTAAAATAATAACACATGGCTGTAGGCAATTTTAAATTGGTTCCAGGGGTACACGGGCAGCAGTGACCTGGTCAGTGTAGTAGTAGTTGAAAGAATGGACCGCAGACAGGCATCGAAGGCCTAAAATAAAAAAATTGGGCTGGCTGTAGGCAATTTTAAATTGGTTCCAGGGGTACACGGGCAGCAGTGACCTGGTCAGTGTAGTAGTAGTTGAAAGAATGGACCGCAGACAGGCATCGAAGGCCTAAAATAAAAAAATTGGGCTGGCTGTAGGCAATTTTAAATTGGTTCCAGGGGTACACGGGCAGCAGTGACCTGGTCAGTGTAGTAGTAGTTGAAAGAATGGACCGCAGACAGGCATCGAAGGCCTAAAATAAAAAAATTGGGCTGGCTGTAGGCAATTTTAAATTGGTTCCAGGGGTACACGGGCAGCAGTGGTGTGGTCAGTGGAGGCCTAGTGGAAGGAGTGACCGCAGACAGGCATCGAAGGCCTAAAATAATAACACATGGCTGTAGGCAATTTTAAATTGGTTCCAGGGGTACACGGGCAGCAGTGACCTGGTCAGTGTAGTAGTAGTTGAAAGAATGGACCGCAGACAGGCATCGAAGGCCTAAAATAAAAAAATTGGGCTGGCTGTAGGCAATTTTAAATTGGTTCCAGGGGTACACGGACAGCAGTGGTGTGGTCAGTGGAGGCCTAGTGGAAGGAGTGACCGCAGACAGGCATCGAAGGCCTAAAATAATAACACATGGCTGTAGGCAATTTTAAATTGGTTCCAGGGGTACACGGACAGCAGTGGTGTGGTCAGTGGAGGCCTAGTGGAAGGAGTGACCGCAGACAGGCTTCCAAGGCCTAACATAACAAACTTGGGCTGGCTGTAGGCACTTTTAAATTGGTTCCAGGGGTACACGGGCAGCAGTGGTCTGGTCAGTGGAAGTCTAGTGGAAGGAGTGACCGCAGACAGGCTTCCAAGGCCTAACATAACAAACTTGGGCTGGCTGTAGGCACTTTTAAATTGGTTCCAGGGGTACACGGGCAGCAGTGACCTGGTCAGTGTAGTAGTAGTTGAAAGAATGGACCGCAGACAGGCTTCGAAGGCCTAACATAACAAACTTGGGCTGGCTGTAGGCACTTTTAAATTGGTTCCAGGGGTACACGGGCAGCAGTGGTCTGGTCAGTGGAAGTCTAGTGGAAGGAGTGACCGCAGACAGGCTTCCAAGGCCTAACATAACAAACTTGGGCTGGCTGTAGGCACTTTTAAATTGGTTCCAGGGGTACACGGGCAGCAGTGGTCTGGTCAGTGGAAGTCTAGTGGAAGGAGTGACCGCAGACAGGCTTCCAAGGCCTAACATAACAAACTTGGGCTGGCTGTAGGCACTTTTAAATTGGTTCCAGGGGTACACGGGCAGCAGTGGTCTGGTCAGTGGAAGTCTAGTGGAAGGAGTGACCGCAGACAGGCTTCGAAGGCCTAACATAACAAAATTGGGCTGGCTGTAGGCACTTTAAATTGGTTCCAGGGGTACATGGGCAGCAGTGTATGGTCAGTGGAAGTCTAGTGGAAGGAGTGACGGCAGACAGTCTTCGAAGGCCTAACATAACAAAATTGGGCTGACTGTAGGCACTTTTAAATTGGTTCCAGGGTAACATGGCCAGCAGTGGCCTGGTCAGTGTAGTAGTTGTAGAAAGAAGGGACCGCAGACAGGCTTCGAAGGCCTAACATAACAAAAATGTCAAAACAATGGTATTGTCAGTGCCAGGCATTGAAGGATGTCAGCGCCTAGACTACACATTGGTGAAGCTGTGAGAGATAATTTTGCTAGTGGTAGAGCACTGTTTGAGCTGGGGGGGGGAACTGTCTTGTGGCCGGCGTTACAGGCACAGGGCCCCTCATATTACAACGGTGTGTCTGACGTTGGGTGCGCACCACCACCGCCAGAGACACTTTATTGTACTATGAGGGACCCAGTGGCAGTGCCGTCGACCAAAAGCGGCCACACCCACCTCTTCAGACAAACAGCACTCTCAAGGGTCCAAGCGCAAAGTGGCGATAGCACGGCCCCGTGTGGGGAGTTTGGCCATTTCGTGAGGTGGAAACATGTCGTATGCTGGACAATCAGGTGAAGAAAATTACGAGATTGGAAAAGTCATTCAGAATAGTCCACAGGCAAGACCTTTTCATAGGAAAGCTAGGTGTCAGCCGGGCAGGGTGGGGCAAAAGATTTTGAAATCCAGTTGTGGTTCATTTTAATGAAGGTTAGATCATCTACATTTTGGGTAGCCAGACGAGTCCTTTTTTCTGTTAGTATTGAACCTGCAGCACTGAATACTCTTTCTGATAGGACACTAGCTGCCGGGCAAGCAAGCTCCTGCAATGCATATTCTGCCAATTCTGGCCAGGTGTCTAATTTGGATGCCCAGTAATCAAATGGGAATGACGGTTGAGGGAGAACGTCGATAAGGGATGAAAAATAGTTTGTAACCATACTGGACAAATGTTGTCTCCTGTCACTTTGAATTGATGCTGCAGTACCTGTCCTGTCTGCGGTCATAGAAAAATCACTCCACAACCTGGTCAGAAAACCCCTCTGGCCAACGCCACTTCTGATTTCTGCCCCTCTAACACCTCTGGTCTGCTGGCCCCTGGAGCTCGTGTGAGAACGATCACGGGCGCTGTGTGCAGGGAATGCCAGAAGCAAACGGTCAACAAGAGTTGATTGTTTTGTTGCTAATATTAGTTCCAAGTTCTCATGTGGCATAATATTTTGCAATTTGCCTTTATAGCGAGGATCAAGGAGGCAGGCCAACCAGTAATCGTCATCGTTCATCATTTTTGTAATGCGTGTGTCCCTTTTGAGGATACGCAAGGCATAATCCGCCATGTGGGCCAAAGTTCCCGTTGTCAAATCTGCGGTTGTGCTTGGTTGAGGGGCAGTTGCAGGCAAATCTACGTCACTTGTGTCCCTCAAAAAACCAGAACCCGGCCTTGCCACGCCACCAATTTCCCGTGCCCCCGGGAAAGCTTCCTCATTAAAAATATACTCATCCCCATCATCCTCCTCATCCTCCACCTCCTCTTCGCCCGGTACCTCGTCATGTACACTGCCCTGACCAGACAATCGCTGACTGTCATCAAGGCTTTCCTCTTCCTCTGGTGCAGACGCCTGATCCTTTATGTGCGTCAAACTTTGCATCAGCAGACGCATTAGGGGGATGCTCATGCTTATTATGGCGTTGTCTGCACTAACCAGCCGTGTGCATTCCTCAAAACACTGAAGGACTTGACACATGTCTTGAATCTTCGACCACTGCACACCTGACAACTCCATGTCTGCCATCCTACTGCCTGCCCGTGTATGTGTATCCTCCCACAAAAACATAACAGCCCGCCTCTGTTCGCACAGTCTCTGAAGCATGTGCAGTGTTGAGTTCCACCTTGTTGCAACGTCTATGATTAGGCGATGCTGGGGAAGGTTCAAAGAACGCTGATAGGTCTGCATACGGCTGGAGTGTACAGGCGAACGGCGGATATGTGCGCAAAGTCCACGCACTTTGAGGAGCAGGTCGGATAACCCCGGATAACTTTTCAGGAAGCACTGCACCACCAGGTTTAAGGTGTGAGCCAGGCAAGGAATGTGTTTCAGTTGGGAAAGGGAGATGGCAGCCATGAAATTCCTTCCGTTATCACTCACTACCTTGCCTGCCTCAAGATCTACAGTGCCCAGCCACGACTGCGTTTCTTGCTGCAAGAACTCGGACAGAACTTCCGCGGTGTGTCTATTGTCGCCCAAACACTTCATAGCCAATACAGCCTGCTGACGTATGCCAGTAGCTGCCCCATAATGGGAGACCTGGTGTGCAACAGTGGCAGGTGCGGATGGAGTGTTTGTGCGACTGCGGTCTGTGGACGAGCTCTTGCTTCTGCAGGAGGACGAGGAGGAGGAGGAGGAGGAGGAGGGGGTGCGAACGGCTACAGACAACTGTTTACTAGACCGTGGGCTAGGCAGAACTGTCCCAAACTTGCTGTCCCCTGTGGACCCTGAATCCACCACATTTACCCAGTGTGCCGTGATGGACACGTAACGTCCCTGGCCATGCCTACTGGTCCATGCATCTGTTGTCAGGTGCACCTTTGTGCTCACAGATTGCCTGAGTGCATGGACGATGCGCTCTTTAACATGCTGGTGGAGGGCTGGGATGGCTTTTCTGGAAAAAAAGTGTCGACTGGGTAGCTCGTAGCGTGGTACAGCGTAGTCCATCAGGTCTTTGAAAGCTTCGCTTTCAACTAACCGGTAGGGCATCATCTCTAACGAGATTAGTCTAGCTATGTGGGCGTTCAAACCCTGTGTACGCGGATGCGAGGCTAAGTATTTCCTTTTTCTAACCATAGTCTCATGTAGGGTGAGCTGGACTGGAGAGCTGGAGATCGTGGAACTAGCGGGGGTGCCGGTGGACATGGCAGACTGAGAGACGGTGGGAGATGGTATTGTTGCCGCCGGTGCCCTAGATGCAGTGTTTCCTACTACGAAACTGGTGATTCCCTGACCCTGACTGCTTTGGCCTGGCAAAGATACCTGCACAGATACAGCAGGTGGTGCGCTAAATGGTGGTCCTACACTGCCGGAAGGGATGTTGCGTTGATGACTAGCTTCATTGGCCGAGGGTGCAACAACCTTAAGGGACGTTTGGTAGTTAGTCCAAGCTTTCAAATGCATGGTGGTTAAATGTCTATGCATGCAACTAGTATTGAGACTTTTCAGATTCTGACCTCTGCTTAAGGAAGTAGAACATTTTTGACAGATGACTTTGCACTGATCAATTGGATGTTGTTTAAAAAAATGCCAGACTGCACTCTTTCTAGCATCGGATACCTTTTCAGGCATTGCAGACTGAGCTTTAACCGGATGGCCACGCTGTCCTCCACCAGGTTTTGGCTTTGCCACGCGTTTTGGGCAAGATACGGGCCCGGCAGATGGAACCTGTGGCGATGTTGATGCCTGCTGCGGCCCCTCCTCCTCCTCTGCTTCAGAACTGCTGCCGCCTGCACCCTGTTCCCCCAATGGCTGCCAATCGGGGTCAAGAACTGGGTCATCTAATAACTCTTCTTGTACCTCCTGCGCAACTTCGTCTGTGTCACCGTGTCGTTCGGTGGTATAGCGTTCGTGATGGGGCAACATAGTCTCATCAGGGTCTGATTCTTGATCAGCACCCTGCGAGGGCAATGTTGTGGTCTGAGTCAAAGGACCAGCATAGTAGTCTGGCTGTGGCTGTGCGTCAGTGCACTCCATGTCAGATTCAATTTGTAATGGGCATGGACTGTTAACTGCTTCACTTTCTAAGCCAGGGACGGTATGTGTAAAGAGCTCCATGGAGTAACCCGTTGTGTCGCCTGCTGCATTCTTCTCTGTTGTTGTTTTTGCTGAAGAGGACAAGGAAGTGACTTGTCCCTGACCGTGAACATCCACTAACGACGCGCTGCTTTTACTTTTACCAGTTTCACGAGATGAGGCAAAAGAGCTAGAGGCTGAGTCAGCAAGATAAGCCAAAACTTGCTCTTGCTGCTCCGGCTTTAAAAGCGGTTTTCCTAATCCCAGAAAAGGGAGCGTTCGAGGCCTTGTGTAGCCGGACGACGAACCTGGCTCCACAGCTCCAGACTTAGGTGCAATATTTTTTCCCCCACGACCACCTGATGCTCCACCACTACCACTA
The DNA here is from genome assembly GCF_032444005.1 of Ranitomeya imitator. NCBI lineage: Eukaryota > Metazoa > Chordata > Amphibia > Anura > Dendrobatidae > Ranitomeya > Ranitomeya imitator. Next base: position 37,711,513 of record NC_091284.1, read on the forward strand.
CCCTCATTACCAGCTGACAATGAACGCCCCCGGCCACGACCTCTTCCACTAGACTTCCTCATTGTTTTAAAAACGTAACCAAACTAACGTTATTTGTTGCAGTCACACAACTTACACGGTGAGCTATAACTTCAGTATGATTTAGCTACCCCTTTACAGGTTGGTGAGACCACAGCGAAAATCAGGCCCAATGTTACACACTCTTTTTTTGGTGGCTGCAAATTAGAGAGATGCCCCACACGCAGGACTGTCACTGAAGCACAAATGTTAATATTAATGTCACACTATTATTTTTTTTTTATTTTTATTTTTTTCAGGAACACTTTAGAAACCCCCCCAAAAAAAAAAAAAGATTTTTGCAGGGAGAATTTAGAAAACAAATGTAACAAACTATATGCTTTCTATGGGCCACTGAGTGAGAGATGACGCACACAGGAATCAGGAGTGGCACACAAGCCCAGAGGCCAATATTTTTCTACCAATGATTGATGGAGTTATTTTCTCTGGTAGATTTTGGAACCCAAATCAAGGAAAAAAAATGTAGGCTTTCTATGGACCACAATTGGAGAGAGAGAGAGAGAGAGAGAGAGATGGCACACCCAGGAGTCAAGACTGGCACACAAGCAGAAAGGCCAATATTAATCTCCCACTGTTTTTTTTGTTTTTGTTTTTTTTTTTTTTTTTTCAGGGAGACTTTAGAAAAAAAAATAATAAAAAAAATATGATTTTATCAGGAAGAATTTAGAAACCAAATAAAATAAAATGATTTTTTCAGGGAGAATTTATAAAACAAATAAAACCAAAAATAGGCGTTCTATGGCCCACTGACTGAGAGATGACGCACCCAGGAGTCAAGACTGGCACACAAGCAGAAAGGCCAATATTAATCTCCCACTGTTTTTTTTTTTTTTTTTCAGGGAGACTTTAGAAAAAAAAATAATAAAAAAAATGTGATTTTATCAGGAAGAATTTAGAAACCAAATAAAATAAAATGATTTTTTCAGGGAGAATTTAGAAAACAAATAAAACCAAAAATAGGCGTTCTATGGCCCACTGACTGAGAGATGACGCACCCAGGAGTCAAGACTGGCACACAAGCAGAAAGGCCAATATTAATCTCCCACTGTTTTTTTTTTTTTTTTTCAGGGAGACTTTAGAAAAAAAAATAATAAAAAAAATGTGATTTTATCAGGAAGAATTTAGAAACCAAATAAAATAAAATGATTTTTTCAGGGAGAATTTAGAAAACAAATAAAACCAAAAATAGGCGTTCTATCGCCCACTGACTGAGAGATGACGCACCCAGGAGTCAAGACTGGCACACAAGCAGAAAGGCCAATATTAATCTCCCACTGTTTTTTTTTTTTTTTTTCAGGGAGACTTTAGAAAAAAAAATAATAAAAAAAATATGATTTTATCAGGAAGAATTTAGAAACCAAATAAAATAAAATGATTTTTTCAGGGAGAATTTATAAAACAAATAAAAACAAAAATAGGCGTTCTATGGCCCACTGACTGAGAGATGACGCACACAGGAGTCAGGAGTGGCACACAAACCCAGAGGCCAATATTTTTCTACCAATGATTGATGTAGTTATTTTCTCTGGTAGATTTTAGAACCCAAATCAAGGAAAAAAAATATAGGCTTTCTATGGACCACAATTGGAGAGAGAGAGAGAGAGAGAGAGAGAGAGAGAGATGGCACACCCAGGAGTCAAGACTGGCACACAAGCAGAAAGGCCAATATTAATCTCCCACTGTTTTTTTTTTTTTTTTTCAGGGAGACTTTAGAAAAAAAAATAATAAAAAAAAAAAGATTTTATCAGGAAGAATTTAGAAACCAAATAAAATAAAATGATTTTTTCAGGGAGAATTTATAAAACAAATAAAACCAAAAATAGGCGTTCTATGGCCCACTGACTGAGAGAGAGAGAGAGAGAGATGGAACGCTTAGTACTGGCACACAAGCCCAAAGGGCAATATTAATCTCCCTTTTTTTTTCCAGGGAGAATTTCTAAAACCCAAAAAAAAAATAAAATAGGCTTTCTATGGCCCACTATTTGTGAGAGAGATGGGACGCTCAGGACTGGCACAGATGGCACGCTCAGGACTGGCACAGAAGCCCAGAGGCCAATATTAATCTCCCTTTTTTTCTGGGAGAATTTATAAAACCAAAAAAATATTTAAATAGGCTTTCTATGGCCCACTATTTGTGAGAGAGATGGCACGCTCAGGACTGGCACAGATGGCACGCTCACAACTGGCACACAAGCCCAGAGGCCAATATTAATCTCCCTTTTTTCAGGGAAAATTTATAAAACAAAAAAAAAAAATAAATAGGCTTTCTATGGCCCACTATTTGTGAGAGAGATGGCACGCTCAGGGCTGGCACAGATGGCACGCTCAGGACTGGCACACAAGCCCAGAGGCCAATATTAATCTCCCTTTTTTTCAGGGAGAAATTATAAAACCCCCCAAAAAAATAAAATAGGCTTTCTATGGCCCACTATTTGTGAGAGAGATGGGACGCTCAGGACTGGCACAGATGGCACGCTCAGGACTGGCACAGAAGCCCAGAGGCCAATATTAATCTCCCTTTTTTTCTGGGAGAATTTATAAAACCAAAAAAAAATTTAAATAGGCTTTCTATGGCCCACTATTTGTGAGAGAGATGGCACGCTCAGGACTGGCACAGATGGCACGCTCACAACTGGCACACAAGCCCAGAGGCCAATATTAATCTCCCTTTTTTCAGGGAAAATTTATAAAACAAAAAAAAAAATTAAATAGGCTTTCTATGGCCCACTATTTGTGAGAGAGATGGCACGCTCAGGGCTGGCACAGATGGCACGCTCAGGACTGGCACACAAGCCCAGAGGCCAATATTAATCTCCCTTTTTTTCAGGGAGAATTTATAAAACCAAAAAAAAAAATAAATAGGCTTTCTATGGCCCACTATTTGTGAGAGAGATGGCACGCTCAGGGCTGGCACAGATGGCACGCTCAGGACTGGCACACAAGCCCAGAGGCCAATATTAATCTCCCTTTTTTTCAGGGAGAATTTATAAAACCCCAAAAAAAATAAAATAGGCTTTCTATGGCCCACTATTTGTGAGAGAGATGGCACACTCAGGACTGGCACACAAGCCCAAAGGCCAATATTAATCTCCCACTGTATTTTTATCAGGGAGAATTTATACACCCCACAAAAAAAAATACAGAAAAATGAAAAGGCTTTCTATGGCCCACTATGTGAGAGAGATGGCACACACAGGGATGGCACTCTAGCAGAAATGCCAAATTGCCAATCTTAATCTCCCACCAAAAAAAAAAAAAAAAAAAAAACAGGGAATGTCCTACAATTACTATCTCCCTGCCTGCAGTAATCTCAGCCAGGTATGGCAGGCAGCTACTATCTCCCTGCCTGCAGTAATCTCAGCCAGGTATGGCAGGCAGCAATAAGGAGTGGACTGATGCACAAATGAAATAAAAAGTGTGGACAAACAAAAAAGATAGCTGTGCAGAAAGGAAGGAACAAGAGGATTTGTGCTTTGAAAAAAGCAGTTGGTTTGCACAGCGGCGTACACACAGCAATGCAGCTATCAGGGAGCCTTCTAGGGCAGCCCAATGAGCTACAGCGCTGAGGGGAAAAAAAAAAAAAAAAAAACTTCCACTGTCCCTGCACACCGAGGGTGGTGTTGGCCAGTGCAAATCGCTGCAGCACAAGCGGTTTTGTGGTTAATGGACCCTGCCTAACGCTATCCCTGCTTCTGACAAAGCGGCAGCAACCTCTCCCTAAGCTCAGATCAGCAGCAGTAAGATGGCGGTCGGCGGGAACGCCTCTTTATAGCCCCTGTGACGTCGCAGACAGCAAGCCAATCACTGCAATGCCCTTCTCTAAGATGGTGGGGACCAGGACCTATGTCATCACGCTGCCCACACTCTGCGTTTACCTTCATTGGCTGAGAAATGGCGCTTTTCGCGTCATTGAAACGCGACTTTGGCGCGAAAGTCGCGTACCGCATGGCCGACCCCGCACAGGGGTCGGATCGGGTTTCATGAAACCCCGACTTAGCCAAAAGTCGGCGACTTTTGAAAATGTTCGACCCGTTTCGCTCAACCCTAGTAAGAAGCTTATTGATGGTTAAAGGAAGTGATTGATTGCAGTTATTTATTCTAAAGTGTGTGCAACCGAATATTAAGTTGAGGGTGCCAATTTTGTCTGGCCCATTTTGGGCGTTTTGCGTGAAATTATGCCGTTTTTTTTTTTTTCTCTTTATTTGTTGTGTGGTTCCAATACACACAATGGAAATAAACATGAGTATAACAAAACATGTATAATTGCAGTAATTATCTAGGGGAAATACTTCATTTTCAGGAACAATTTCAAATGTGCCAACACTTTCAGACATGACTGTATATATATAGGTGGATATACCATAAGCTCACTGTGAGTTCTCCAATAACTGGCCTAGTTGGGAAAACAGCCCCATCCATCAAGTACATAACTGTCCTGATGATTGGAGGCAGTGGAATTGTGTCCCTTGACAGGGGTCACTGTTTATTTAAATGGGGCACTCAGGAGACATTAAGGAGAACAATTCCTGCCCTTGGTGGCTGTGCCAACCGAACCACCTACAATTTTTGGGATTTCCAATGGCCTAAAACATTTTCGGTATCCTAGTACCTTGGCCAGGTCAGTAGTCCATGGTCGGTTGACCAGAGAGAGACTTGTGAACTTTCTCTTCCTACCTGCCGGCAACTCTTCCTATCTTTCCCTAACTACTCCTCTTTTGATTAGTCAGCCAGAGACGACATGATGCATGCATCGTTTTGCAACAAAATGAGCACATAGATTCACAGGACCCTGGTTGAGTAGCCACAACGGTAATATGTGGTCACTGGATCGCCTTATACCTACCGACATTCCCAGCTCCTCTTTTGATTATTTGGCGTGTCATAATATCATGGCTACCTGATACCACAAAGATCATGTCAGGACAGGCCAACTAATCAAAAGTGGCCCTGGGGTGCCGACAGGTACTAAGAGGCTCTTGCCCGGTGGCCACACACTACCAATGTTGCTTCTGGTCCTGGGGTATTCAAATTTTTTGGCTCATCTCTACTCACCAATTATGATTCGACCCCAATAGTGACACATTGCCCAATCCCATATTCCTGTATAACAAGGTTGAACCTGTTAGGAGTCGAGTTTCCTCTCCTGCACAGGGGGAATCTCGATCCGTGTCTGCTGCGGTCTCCCATTCGGTATCGGCCACAGTGGGCTCTGCTCAGCGGAGACGTCGCTCCCAGCGTCTCGCTGAGGCTGATTCGGTGCATAGGGTCACTACTGCCTTTTCTGGCTTTCCTATGGTACCCTGCACTGATCTGCGGCGAGCAAGCCTTCCTGGGACTAAGTCCTTATTTACTCACACTGAGCATGCCCAGGGCAGGGTCTCCCATTGGAGGTCGAGGGCCACATGTTCGGTCACATGCTCAGGTACTGCAGTACATTCCATTGGTCCTCCTGGAAGGTCCTCAAAGGGCAAAACATGCTCAGGTACTGCAGCACTTTCCATTGGTCCTCCTGGAAGGTCCTGAAAGGGCAAAAACTTCAGTAGCAACTTCCTGTGCTGCAACTATATAAACTGCGCATGACCGCACGGCTATGCGCTAGTATTGTCTTGTAAATATGTGTGTGTGTTGTGAGTGAAAGTCGCTCTTTAAATAACCCTCCCTATTGAATGTCTGTTCGCGGAAGGTGTATGTTTGCTATCTAGCGCCCGACTTATCCAACAGCACGTAACACACATCACAGCGTCCAGTTGCTGTGTCCGCCAGTACGGCGCCGTGCGCTTCCTCTGCGCTTTCCTTACCCAAGCTTGGGTGGTTAGTGGCGTCCGTCAGTGCGGCACCGCACGCACTCTCGTGCCTTTATTTACTATTTCAATAGTTTCCTTACACACCCAGTTGCGGTGTTGTGCCAGCAGTGGTCTAATCGGACTTCAATCCTAGTTGGGGTTGTGTTCGCTGACTTATTGCTCGCGCTCTATGTGCAGTACCGCGGTCCTGTGACGCAACAGGATCGATTCCTTCACGCAGGGGGAAGTTAACCCTTGTATGTATCCTTATAGTACCGCTATATAGTCCGTCTTACTTAGCAGCAGGTACTTTCCTGCACGGTGCATCCCGGGTTGCGAACGCACCAATTCCATTTAATAAAATATATATTTGGTGCGTTCCGCCAACCCTAACAGAACCTTAGGTGTTAATATTTTAGGCAGCCAGAATAAATATTGGCAAAGTGTCCTCCATCTCAGAGTCTTTTTGATTTCTTCCGCCCTTCTGCAATTTTGCTCCATTGTTGTAATATAATCTGAAGAACGCGGTTCAGGTGCAGGGTAATCGATGCACGAATACGTCGTCCCCAGACATCTTCAGTTCTATCATATGTAATTGAAAAGGATAATACAAAATACTTTATAAAGTCAAGATGTACAAAGCCGCGTCCTATTATTAGCGAGGTGGACGCTGTCTCATTATACAGACGGATGGCAGTCACCTCGTTCCAAGTCATGACATCACTAGCGGCAATAATGAAGTTCTCATTTCAACTTCCAAAATGGATGTTAAGGAAAGGGGGGCAGTTGGTAACATGCGTGATAATAGGGAGGACGACCTTAGATTGGATTTGAAGGTGCTTTCATCACTTGTACATTTCATTGGCAAAAGTCCACAGTTGAGTTGGAATCACCGAGGGCTATTAATAATAAAGGAAAATTAGGCACCGGGCCAGTCATAATCCTAAAGAGGCAAATTACAGAAAAAGATCTTAAAGAAAAATTCCACTTCTAAATGATATTTTACACAGTTTACATTTACATAAAATGGAAATTTGCAAATCTTTTGTTGTATTTATCATACAGTTTTTTCATTTTATATTATACAGATATATAGATAATACAGGTGAAAAAGACCCTTGAAGTCCATGAAGTTCAACTGAGAGATGGGAAAGGATAAAGGGGATGGGGTATACAGTATGTACAACCACAATACATGGTCCAGTCCACCCCAAAATCCTCCGGATCTCAATTGTCGATCCATTTTTTTGTTTCTGATGAGAAACTGAGTTAAAATTGACTTCTCGAGGCTCATATATCAAATTGATGGTGTTTTGTTTCATGGCCCTACTACCGATCATTTTGTGGCCACTGGAAGTACAAAATGTACAGAGCTCTTTTTGTTGTGTAGTGGCTGTTTTTGTGTACGCAGCTCAGCACAGTGTACTGAGCAGTGGTCTTCTACCATCGGCATCATACACTATGAACATCTAGTGCCCGTAGGACCTAACAGCTGATCTAACACCTAATAGCCGCACTGCCCATTTTTTGCTGGTCTCCCAGCCACTAGTAGATAACAGGTTCACAGCTGGAACAGCACAGGGAGCGACTGCTGTATAGTTGTGCAAAAATTTAGCGACTTCTTAAAAAGTCACAATTGATGAATCTGCTGAAAATGTGTTAAAGCTTCGAGCCCTGGCCACCATGCCAAACTTTAAAAAACAGGTGACCATATAGAAAATAGACTTAAAAATGGCAGAAATTGAAGGTGAATTAGGCACAAAGGAAAAACGGGTGAAAACACCAGACAAGAAAAGGAGCAAAGGCAATAATGAATCAGGCTCTAAATGTTAGAAAAGGGCACAAGAATTACCTATAACTCGGAAAGTTATCATTCAGGACATCTAGGGGATTATATCGGACATGACCGTACGTAGAATGTATGTAGAGATACGTGCACTTTTTTGCCCCTGTGAGGGTGTTACTATTAATTAACCTTAGTGACAAAGATTCCCTTGATTTCATGATCACAAGGTTAAATCTTTGTTACTGAGGGCAAAAAAATAGAAGACAGGCCCAGCTGCCGAATTCCCACTGATCGGAACGTTTTCAGCTATCCTGTAGATATCCAGTAGATAGGTGGTAACTTGCTCTTACCGGACAATTCCTTCAACTGTTGTGGTTTTCTTGGATTATAAAGGGTAAAAACAAATTTTAAATAACTTTTGATAAGTCGTAGTCCATGTTTAGTACTTACAAAAGGTGGGTTTCTGGATCCTGAGATTCCCCCCTATGATTGCTCATACCACGGACTGGAGCGTTCAGCTTACCCTCAAGCATGATCAGTGTACGAACCTATCAACTTTCTAGTGAACCTGTACAACACAAAGTAGAGCCCTTTTCCTGCTTGGTTTGAGTAATTATTGAGGTTGTCTGGACCTGGATTGCATTGATCAACATTACTGGATAAAACTTTAAAAGTTTAGTGACCCTTTAAGTCACAACTACCAGTTTTGAACTGGATGTAGAAGAAGGTCTAAAACGTGGCCATCAAGAGATTTTCATCCAGTTTGATAGCAATGTAACAATGGCCATTTCTACTATTTGTAAAATAGCCCATTAATAAATATTAATTTACACTATTAGGAATCAGTAAAAAAAAGGGACATGTCAGCACCTTTTTACATATGGCAGTACTGGTACTTAAGTTGCGTTAATAAAATATTATTCTAAACCAGTAGATTGCAGCTTATGTTGTAAAATTGAATTATGTTAAGTTTTACATTTTTGGAAATAAGGTAATAAGACATTTACACATTTTTTGTTGATCAATCGATATTGATTAATGAAGTTCTAGGACCCCTACTCTTCTCCATCTACACTTTCGGCTTGGGACAGCTCATAGAATCCCACGGTATGCAGTACCATCTCTACGCTGATGACACGCAGATCTACCTATCCGGACCTGACCTCACCTCCTTACTTACCAAAATCCCGCACTGTCTGTCTGCTATTTCAGCCTTCTTTTCTGCTCGCTTTCTACAACTGAACATGGACAAAACAGAATTCATCATCTTTCCCCCATCTCACTCTACCCTTCCACCAGACCTATCCATCAATGTCAATGGCTGCTCACTTTCCCCAGTCCCACACGCCCGGTGCCTCGGGGTGATCCTCGACTCTGCCCTCTCTTTCAAGCCACATATCCAAGCCCTTGCCTCCTCCTGCCGTCTCAAACTCAAAAATATTTCCCGGATCCGTGCTTTCCTTGACCGCAACACCGCAAAAACGCTAGTGCATGCCCTTATCATCTCCCGCCTCGACTACTGCAACCTCCTACTCTCTGGACTCCCCTCTAGCGCTCTGGCACCGCTCCAATCCATCCTACACTCTGCTGCCCGACTAATCTACCTGTCTCCCCGCTATTCCCCAGCCTCTCCCCTATGTCAAGCCCTTCACTGGCTTCCTATCGCCCAGAGACTCCAGTTCAAAACCCTCACAATGACATACAAAGCCATCCACAACCTTTCTCCTCCATACATCTGTGACATGGTCTCCCGGTACCTACCTACACGCAACCTCCGATCCTCTCAAGACCTCCTTCTCTACTCCCCTCTCATCTCTTCTTCCCACAACCGCATCCAAGACTTCTCCCGTGCTTGCCCCATACTCTGGAACTCTCTACCCCAACACATCAGACTCTCGCCTACCATAGAAACCTTCAAAAAGAACCTGAAGACCCACCTCTTCCGACAAGCCTACAGCCTGCAGTGATCCTGAAGTTACTGAACCGCCGCGCAACCTGCTCTACCCTCTCCTAGTGTTTCATCACCCATCCCCTGCAGACTGTGAGCCCTCGCGGGCAGGGTCCTCCCTCCTTATGTACCCGTGTGCCTGTTATCTGCTCATGTTTAATGTATTTGTCTATATTTGCCTCGTATTCACATGTAAAGCGCCATGGAATAAATGGCGCTATAAAAATGTATAATAATAATAAATAATAATAAGTTTATCAAAGATGACAAATTCACTCACATAATTTTGGTTTCGTACAATCCTTGCAGAGCTTCTTTGAATCCTTCCTCTTGATGGTTCCTCTACCACCAGTTGACCACCAAAGTTCACTTTCTTTCTTTTGGAGCCACTTTATGTTCTATGTTGCTATTTAATTGAAGACACTGGATATGCGAATTCGCAGCCACATTGTCTTCAGCAAAATAGCGACGGATATCGCGGGATGCACAAGTGTTGACAATGGCACCATTTTACCGATGAATTGTACTACAACGTCAACATAGCAATGCGCACGCGCCGACGGTAGCCATTAACTCTATGGAGTGTTGACATTATAGTACATTACTTCAATAAAATGGCACCGGAGTCAGCTCGTGCGCATGCCGCGCTGGATAGTGGTGGATGCATCCTCCTGTCCGAAGCCGGGATGGCCGACGCCTGTGCATCGTGGTTCTGGGAGTCAGTGCATGCGTATACCTCACTATGGCGCAATTTTATTGAGGACACTGTGAATGTAAATTTGCAGACACAGTATCTTCAACAAAATGGCAATGGATATCATGGGATGCGCACGCATTGACTCCAGCACCATTTTATTTAAGAATTGTAATACAACATCAACATAGCAGTGCGCATGCGTCAGCCGTCTCCATTATCCCTATGGCCGGCGTGAGCGCACAGCTATGTTGAGTGCGCAGTGTAACTCTGGAGTCAGTGCGTGCGCATACCGCACTACGAACCCCATTTTATTGAACACACTGACACCTAGACCCCTTGTTCTTCTTACGTAACAGACTAAGATCAAGATAGTTAGTTAGTAAGTAAGGCCGAAAAAAGACATTTGTCCATCCAGTTCAGTCTATATTCCATCATAATAAATCCCCAGATCTACGTCCTTCTACAGAACCATAGTAACATAGTTAGTAAGTAACTCAACTTTTTACATTACTAATCAAACACATCACAATTAATATTTTGCATTAATTCCTGAAAATAGGAAGAATAAGATACATTTTTCTCTTTGGGGCAACTTTTTTTGGGGGGCGGCACCACCTAGACCCTTTCGGTTCCTCTGAATTGAAGACAGATCTGAGGTCTTTAGATGGCCCCTAACAATGATCTACGTTAAGTTCAGTAGACAAGAAGACTTCCAGGTGTTGCATCCATAGTATGGACACTAAAATTTCCCAATCGCAATGTTAAAAAAAAAAGGTAAAAGAATCCAAAAACTAAATAAAATTTTGCATAGAAAGAAATTACTCAACTTACGGAAAAAAGAGTTGTTGAATTCCCAAAAGTTTTTGCTCAGCAGATGCTACACGCTGTCCCTCGAAGTCACTCCGACAAACTCTCATCATTCGACTCTTTGCCTTTTAATACTTTTTCTTGTCTTTTTTTCCGGAACAGAATATTGTGTTTACATTAGCACAAGAAAAAAAAAGAAAATCTTGGGAAAAAAAGATTGCACCTCAGCTGTTAACTAGTTGTGACCTTTGTTCGCATTTGTTGGTGAAAATTAGCTTATGGCACCAATTAACATCAATTATTAACTAGAGGATTAATAATTTATTAAAGGTCCAAATGCGATGTAGGAAAGATATCACCACAGGAGCAAATAAACAAAACAACCCCGACCCGCTCGTATGGCTTTTAATGCGAAAGCTTGGTATTTGTTGGTTGATTTTAGCCACTCTAAATGCTTTCTGTTTCCTCTCTAAAACCGCACAATTGGAAGATTGAAGTCGTTAAAATCCTGTTCATAATTATTTTTGGTTTTCTTCTTTCTTATAAATGCACAAAGAAGGAGCAGATAGAACAGGCTTAGGAAGATGGTGAAAATCTCACACATACTGGATCCCACAAAAACCACATGGGCAGCCCTAATATTACATTCATACAGCAGGATCCAAACCACAGGTTTAATAAAGCAAAAAAAAAAGTTACAACTGATGTTCCATTCCAAAATATGCCTGGAAATGGCATTTTCTATTGACTGACAGTAGGAAGGGGGCATAAAGGCCGAAGGCGTGGCCAGCTATGACGGGCAGATGGTGGGACCACCATGGCACCAACATTAACTCACTTGAAAAGGACTTAGCTGTAATTCCAGCCACAGCCACTAGTAGCAGTGTGGAAGCATTCCTGGTGAATAAGGAATCAATCAGCAGTGGTGCAGAGCAGGGGCGTAGCTAGGCATTAGGGAGGAAAACTTGGTCACCGGAGGAGCCTAATAACCCTCGTTTGGCTTGAAGGTGTTTAGATACAGGATGAGGATAGTACATTGAACTTCAGCTGAAGGACAGCCCCGTTACAGCACTAGTGTAGGACTCTCACCAATTCGATATTATAGTTTCACAGCTCCATAGTTTTTAAGGTTGAAGGTAGACTTAAAGGGACACTGTCACCTGAATTTGGAGGGAACAATCTTCAGCCATGGAGGCGGGGTTTTTGGGTTTTTGATTCACCCTTTCCTTACACGCTGGCTGCATGCTGGCTGCAATATTGGATTGAAGTTCATTCTCTGTCCTCCGTAGTACATGCCTGCACAAGGTAATCTTGCCTTGCGCAGGCATGTACTACAGAGGACAGAGAATGAACTTCAATCCAATATTGCAGCCAGCATGCAGCCAGCGGGTAAGGAAAGGGTGAATCAAAAACCCCAAAACCCCGCCTCCATGGCTGAAGATTGTTCCCTCCAAATCCAAGTGACAGTGTCCCTTTAAGTCCATCGAATTCAACCTATAGCCTAACATGTGGATCCAGAGGAAGCTAAAAAGCCCTTGGGGCAGACACTAATAACGCCATATTAAAGGAAAAATTCCTAATGGACTCCACATACGGCAATCAGACTTATCTTAAAGGGCACCTGTCACCCCGAAAATCCCGGGTGAGGTAAGCCCACCGGCATCAGGGGCTTATCTACAGCATTCTGTAATGCTGTAGATAAGCCCCCGATGTTACCTGAAAAAGGAGAAAAAGACGTTATATTATACTCACCCAGGGGCGGTCCCGCTGATGGTCAGGTCGGATGGGCGTCTCTGGTCCGCTGCGGCGCCTCCTATCTTCTTTCCATGACGTCCTCTTCTGATCTTCAGCCACGGCTCCGGCGCAGGCGTGCTTTGCTCTGCCCTGTTGAGGGCAGAAAAAGTACTGCAGTGCGCAGGCGCCGGGCCTCTGACCTTTCCGGCGCCTGCGCACTGCAGTACTATCCTCTGCCCTCAACAGGGCAGAGCAAGGTACACCTGCGCTGGAGCCGTGGCTGAAGATCATAAGAGGACGTCTTGTAATGAAGATAAGAGGCGCCGCAGCGGACCAGAGACGCCCATCCGACCTGACCAGCAGCGGGACCGCCCCTGGGTGAGTATAATCTAACGTCTTTTTCTCCTTTTTCAGGTAACATCGGGGGCTTATCTACAGCATTACAGAATGCTGTAGATAAGCCCCTGATGCCGGTGGGCTTACCTCACCCGGGATTTTCGGGGTGACAGGTTCCCTTTAAGGGTGGACTATCCATTTTTTAGTCCTGAATTTAATTTGTGTTCATTTTAAGGGAATTCGCTGATCTTGGCGATTTAGGAACAATTCGCTTAAAAAAATGGTCTATAAAAATAAAAAATTGCCATTTTACACATTGCAGGAGTTTGCATAAGCCCATGAAGGATCACATGGACTCAGGTGGGTTTCACCATTAGGCCTTGCAGCTGTGACATCACATGGTATAGCACAAACAATCATGAGGAACTGTCATAGCCTATATAAAAGCAGAAACAAGGAATGCAGCAGCCGACTTGTGGTGCATCTCTATCGTAAAAGGATGTCACAACTCACAGCTTAGGTATATAGTTAGAGAAAGCCATAAAACATAATGAAACTGTACAAATAGTGTGTGACAGCACAGCAGTAGGAAGATTAGCGTGTCAGGAAAGCAGTATAGTGTCATGCAGGTATTTACAAGAAAAGCCTGGCGGGTACCGTCACACAGTGGCACTTTTGTCGCTACGACGGTACGATCTGTGACGTTCCAGCGATATCCATACGATATCGCTGTGTCTGACACGCAGCAGCGATCAGGGACCCTGCTGAGAATCGTACGTCGTAGCAGATCGTTTGGAACATTCTTTCGTCGCTGGATCTCCCGCTGTCATCGCTGGATCGGTGTGTGTGACACCAATCCAGTGATGCGTTCGCTTGTAACCAGGGTAAACATCGGGTTACTAAGCGCAGGGCCGCGCTTAGTAACCCGTTGTTTATCCTGGTTACCATCGTAAATGTAAAAAAAAACAAACAGTACATACTTACATTCCGGTGTCCGTCAGGTCCCTTGCCGTCTGCTTCCCGCACTGACTGACTGCCGGCCGTAAAGTAAAAGCACAGCACAGCGCGCTGTGCTGTGCTTTCACTTTACGGCCGGCAGTCAGTCAGTGCGGGAAGCAGACGGCAAGGGACAGACACCGGAATGTAAGTATGTAATGTTTGTTTTTTTTTACGCTGGTAACCAGGGTAAACATCGGGTTACTAAGCGCGGCCCTGCGCTTAGTAACCCGATGTTTACCCTGGTTACCCGGGGACCTCGGCATCGTTGGTCGCTGGAGAGCTGTCTGTGTGACAGCTCTCTAGCGACCATACAACGACTTACCAACGATCACGGCCAGGTCGTATCGCTGGTCGTGATCGTTGGTAAATCGTATAGTGTAACGGTACCCTAACTCTTTTGGTTGTAGATCGGGATGAAGATTCAAGGACAATAGAAATACTATGGGTAAATAAAAACTACCCTGGTGACTGGGAAAAGGACATCATGGAAATTTGTATGGCCGACAATGGTTGTCGTGTCCTAGAAACCCAAATTGGAAGAGAAAAACTACCGTAAATGTAGACTATATTTGTGTTTTTGGCTGAAAGTTCGCTGTAACATTATTAGGGTAACCAGTGGTTTATCGCTAAAAGTGGCAAGCCACGAGGCGACTATGGGGTCAGTGAGCCGGGGGCCCGATGTGAGTGTGCGGCTCCCCAGGGTCCTGGTCATCGCAGTGGTATTTCTTTCTTCTCGGGGAGAGTGATGATACATTTGGAGGCAATGAAGGATAACTGCATCCAGGTATCACAAACCTGCAACACATTTCACACTCCAGGCCACCTGGGGAAGCTTCTGCTCCTATTTGTTAGGTCGCTAGTTAGTTGGTCCCTGACAGGGGTGGGATCCTGTCAGTGAATGAAGGAGAAAGGACACGGAGCTGTGCATGCCCTCAGAGCTGCAGCCCCTAGGAAGAGACATCAAAGGCAGAACTGTATTGCAGCGAGCGTGGAGGAAGTCATAGCAAAGGAGAGGATACCAGAAGGGGACCAGCGCTACACAGACTGCCTCCTTCTAAGGCGCAGAACCCCGGTAGCCAGAACACCGAGGGAGTAAGGACCTTTATGCTTTGCTCCACAGACCGTCAGGACAACTAATTGCAAGTTACCTGTCCGCCCTACACCCAGGAGGCACGGTGGCAACCTTTGGAGGCCGGGGTGTGCTAGAGTCCCTATAAACAGCCTCAAGCCACCAGTCATACGGGTTTGTCCTATCCTATATGGGGGACAGAGAGAAAGACATTACATCTGTGAGGAACTTATGTGAAGCCTTAGGTAGTAAGGGACTACAACACTGCAACGCAAGGGAAGGCTACTGATTTCCACCTGGACAAGGGGACTCTGGACTTGCCTCCAAACCGGCCGGACTCTGCCTGCCCTGTGATCTTGTGCCCTGGACTGTGGATGCTGAAGTCTTCAGTAAAGGTAAAGAGACTGCAAACTGGTGTCCTCGTTCTTCTCTGCGCCTCTCATCATCCACCATCTACACACTGGGAAGCCCTGGGGACATGTTATGACCTGGTGGTTAGGAGCACCCGGCACGACCTGATATTTAAACTCACACAGGACAAGCTCTGGGATGTGGGAGCTCTGCTGACCGCAGGCCCTAATCCTATCACAACAACTAGAAATAGCCGTGGAGCGTTCCTGACACTCCCTAGACGCCTCTTCACAGCCTAAGAGCTAGCTAGCCCTAGAGAAAGAAAATAAAGCCTACCTTGCCTCAGAGAAATTCCCCAAAGGAAAAGGCAGCCCCCCACATATATTGACTGTGAGTAAAGATGAAAGTCACAAACGCAGAAATGAAACAGGTTTCAGCAAAGGGAGGCCAGACTTACTAAACAGACAGAGGATAGGAAAGGTATCTTTGCGGTTAGCACAAAAAACTACAAAGACCACGCAGAGTGTGCAAAAAGACCTCCGCACCGACTAACGGTGCGGAGATGCCACTCTGCATCCCAGAGCTTCCAGCTAGCAAGACAAAATCATAATAACCAGCTGGACAAGGAAACAATGAACAAATAATAACTATCAGGAACTTAGCTTCTGCTGGAGAAGACAGGTCACCAGAAAGATCCAAGAGCGAACTGAACCAATGCAGGAACATTGACAGCTGGCATGGAGTAACGATCTGAGTGGAGTTAAATAGAGCAGCCAACCAAAGGATAAACCACGTCACCTGTGTAAGGAACCTCAGAAGCAGCAGCTTCACTCACAGCCACCAGAGGGAGTCCATGGACAGAACTCGCCGAAGTACCATTCACGACCACAGGAGGGAGTTCGACAACAGAATTCTCAACAGTACCCCCCCCTTGAGGAGGGGTCACCGAACCCTCACCAGAGCCCCCAGGCCAATCAGGATGAGCCAAATGAAAGGCACGAACTAGATCGGCAGCATGAACATCAGAGGCAAAAACCCAGGAATTATCTTCCTGACCATAACCCTTCCACTTGACCAGGTACTGGAGTTTCCGTCTTGAAACACGAGAATCCAAAATCTACTCCACCACATACTCCAACTCCCCCTCCACCAACACCGGGGCAGGAGGATCAACGGAGGGAACCATAGGCGCCACGTATCTCCGCAACAACGACCTATGGAACACATTATGGATGGCAAAAGAAGCTGGAAGGTCCAAACGAAATGACACAGGATTAAGAACTTCAGAAATCTTATATGGCCCAATGAAACGAGGCTTAAACTTAGGAGAGGAAACCTTCATAGGAACATGACGAGATGACAACCAAACCAAATCCCCAACACGAAGTCGGGGACCAACACAGCGCCGGCGGTTAGCGAAACGTTGAGCCTTCTCCTGGGACAATGTCAAATTGTCCACCACATGAGTCCAAATCTGCTGCAACCTGTCCACCACCGTATCCACACCAGGACAGTCCAAAGGCTCAACCTGCCCTGAAGAGAAACGAGGATGGAAACCAGAATTACAGAAAAAAGGAGAAACTAAAGTAGCCGAGCTGGCCCGATTATTAAGGGCGAACTCAGCCAAAGGCAAGAAGGACACTCAATCATCCTGATCAGCAGAAACAAAGCATCTCAGATATGTTTCCAAAGTCTGATTAGTTTGTTTGGTTTGGCCATTAGTCTGAGGATGGAAAGCCGAAGAAAAAGACAAATCAATGCCCATCTTAGCACAAAAGGACCGCCAAAACCTCGAAACAAACTGGGAACCTCTGTCCGAGACGATGTTCTCTGGAATGCCATGCAAACGAACCACATGCTGGAAAAACAATGGCACCAAATCAGAGGAGGAAGGCAATTTAGACAAGGGTACCAAATGGACCATCTTAGAGAAGCGATCACAAACCACCCAAATGACCGACATCCTTTGAGAAACAGGGAGATCAGAAATAAAATCCATGGAAATATGCGTCCAGGGCCTCTTCGGGACCGGCAAGGGCAAAAGCAACCCACTGGCACGAGAACAGCAGGGCTTAGCCCGAGCACAAGTCCCACAGGACTGCACAAAAGAATGCACATCCCGTGACAAAGAAGGCCACCAAAAGGATCTAGCCACCAAATCTCTGGTACCAAAGATTCCAGGATGACCAGCCAACACCGAACAATGAACCTCAGAGATAACTCTACTAGTCCATCTATCAGGAACAAACAGTCTCTCCGCTGGACAACGGTCAGGTCTATCAGCCTGAAACTTCTGCAGCACGCGCCGCAAATCAGGGGAGATGGCAGACAAAATTACCCCCTCTTTAAGAATACCCGCCGGCTCCGGAACACCCGGAGAGTCAGGCACAAAACTCCTTGACAGGGCATCAGCCTTCACATTCTTAGATCCCGGAAGGTATGAAACCACAAAATCAAAATGGGAGAAAAAGAGCGACCATTGAGCCTGTCTAGGATTCAACCGTTTGGCAGACTCGAGATAAGTCAAATTCTTGTGATCCCTCAAGACCACCACGCGATGTTTAGCTCCTTCAAGCCAATGTCGCCACTCCTCGAATGCCCACTTCATGGCCAACAACTCTCGATTGCCAACATCATAATTGCGCTCAGCAGGCGAGAATTTTCTAGAAAAGAAGGCACATGGTTTCATCACCGAGCCATCAGAACTTCTTTGCGACAAAACAGCCCCTGCTCCAATCTCAGAAGCATCAACCTCGACCTGAAACGGGAGCGAAACATCTGGCTGGCACAACACAGGGGCAGAAGAAAAACGACGCTTCAACTCCTGAAAAGCCTCTACAGCCGCAGAGGACCAATTGACCACATCAGCACCTTTCTTGGTCAAATCAGTCAACGGTTTAGCAATACTAGAAAAATTAGCGATGAAGCGACGGTAAAAATTAGCAAAGCCCAGGAACTTCTGCAGGCTCTTCACAGATGTCGGCTGAGTCCAATCATAAATGGCCTGAACTTTAACAGGGTCCATCTCGATAGTAGAAGGGGAAAAAATGAAACCCAAAAATGAAACCTTCTGAACTCCAAAGAGACACTTTGACCCCTTCACAAACAAGGAATTCGCACGAAGGACCTGGAACACCATTCTGACCTGCTTCACATGAGACTCCCAATCATCCGAAAAGACCAAAATGTCATCCAAATATACAATCATGAATCTATCCAGGTACTCTCGAAAGATGTCATGCATAAAGGACTGAAACACAGATGGAGCATTAGAAAGCCCGAATGGCATAACCAGGCACTCAAAATGGCCCTCGGGCGTATTAAATGCTATTTTCCATTCATCGCCCTGTTTAATTCGCACAAGATTATACGCCCCTCGAAGATCTATCTTGGTGAACCAACTAGCCCCCTTAATCCGAGCAAACAAATCAGACAGCAGCGGCAAAGGATACTGAAATTTGACTGTGATCTTATTAAGAAGTCGGTAATCAATACAAGGTCTCAAAGAGCCATCCTTCTTGGCCACAAAAAAGAACCCTGCTCCCAATGGTGACGACGACGGGCGAATATGACCCTTCTCCAAGGATTCCTTTATATAACTCCGCATAGCGGCGTGCTCTGGCACAGATAAATTAAACAGACGGCCCTTAGGAAACTTACTACCAGGAATCAAATTAATAGCACAATCGCAATCCCTATGAGGAGGTAGGGCACCGGATTTGGGCTCTTCAAATACATCCTGGTAATCTGATAAAAACTCAGGGACTTCAGAAGGAGTGGAAGGCGAAATTGACAACAATGGAACATCACCATGTACCCCCTGACAACCCCAGCCGGACACAGACATAGATTTCCAATCCAACACTGGGTTATGGACCTGTAACCATGGCAACCCCAATAGACCACATCATGCAGATTATGCAACACCAAAAAGTGAATATCCTCCTGATGTGCAGGAGCCATGCACATGGTCAATTGAGTCCAGTACTGAGGCTTATTCTTGGCCAAAGGCGTAGCATCAATTCCTCTCAATGTAATAGGATACTGCAAGGGCTCCAAGAAAAAACCACAGCGCCTGGCAAACTCCAAGTCCATCAAATTCAGGGCAGCGCCTGAATCCACAAATGCCATAACAGAATAGGACGACAGAGAGCAAATCAGAGTAACGGACAAAAGAAATTTAGACTGTACCGTACCAATGGTGGCAGACCTAGCAAACCGCTTAGTGCGCTTAGGACAATCGGAGATAGCATGAGTGGATTCACCACAGTAAAAACACAGCCCATTCCGACGTCTGTGTTCCTGCCGTTCAGCTCTGGTCAAAGTCCTATCACACTGCATAGGCTCAGGACTATGCTCAGAGAATACCGCCAGATGGTGCACAGCTTTGTGCTCACTCAAGCGCCGATCGATCTGAATGGCCAAGGACATAGACTCATTAGACCAGCAGGTGTGGGAAATCCCACCATGACATCCTTAAGGGCTTCAGAAAGACCCTTTCTGAAAATTGCCGCCAGGGCACACTCATTCCACTGAGTAAGCACAGAGCACTTTCTAAACTTCTGACAGTACACCTCCGCTTCATCCTGACCCTGACACAAAGCCAGCAAGATTTTCTCTGCCTGATCCACTGAATTTGGTTCATCATAAAGCAATCCAAGCGCCAGAAAAAACGCATCAACATCACGCAATGCAGGATCTCCTGGCGCAAGGGAAAATGCCCAGTCTTGAGGGTCACCACGCAACAAAGAAATAATGATTTTTACTTGTTGAACGGGGTCACCAGAGGAGCGGGGTTTCAAAGCTAGAAACAGTTTACAATTATTTTTGAAATTCAGAAACTTAGATCTTTCCCCAGAAAATAAATCAGGAATAGGAATTCTAGGCTCTAACATAGGATTCTGAACCACAAAATCTTGAATGTTTTGTACCCTTGCAGTGAGATGATCCACACAAGAGGACAGACCTTGAATGTCCATCTCTACACCTGTGTCCTGAACCACCCAAAGGTTTAGGGGAAAAGAAAGACAAAACACAGTGCAAAGAAAAAAAAATGGTCTCAGAACTTCTCTTATCCCTCTATTGAGATGCATTAATACTTTGGGCCAGCTGTACTGTTATGACCTGGTGTTTAGGAGCACCCGGCACGACCTGATAGTTAAATTCACACAGGACAAGCTCTGGGATGTGGGAGCTCTGCTGACCGCAGGCCCTAATCCTATCACAACAACTAGAAATAGCCGTGGAGCGTTCCTGACACTCCCTAGACGCCTCTTCACAGCCTAAGAGCTAGCTAGCCCTAGAGAAAGAAAATAAAGCCTACCTTGCCTCAGAGAAATTCCCCAAAGGAAAAGGCAGCCCCCCACATATATTGACTGTGAGTAAAGATGAAAGTCACAAACGCAGAAATGAAACAGATTTCAGCAAAGGGAGGCCAGACTTACTAAACAGACAGAGGATAGGAAAGGTATCTTTGCGGTCAGCACAAAAAACTACAAAGACCACGCAGAGTGTGCAAAAAGACCTCCGCACCGACTAACGGTGCGGAGATGCCACTCTGCATCCCAGAGCTTCCAGCTAGCAAGACAAAATCATGATAACCAGCTGGACAAGGAAACAATGAACAAATAATAACTATAAGGAACTTAGCTTCTGCTGGAGAAGACAGGTCACCAGAAAGATCGAAGAGCGAACTGAACCAATGCAGGAACATTGACAGCTGGCATGGAGTAACGATCTGAGTGGAGTTAAATAGAGCAGCCAACTAAAGGACAAACCACGTCACCTGTGTAAGGAACCTCAGAAGCAGCAGCTTCACTCACAGCCACCAGAGGGAGTCCATGGACAGAACTCGCCGAAGTACCATTCACGACCACAGGAGGGAGTTCGACAACAGAATTCACAACAGGGACATACTTCACCTGTGGGAAGGTATACCATCTAGCTGCCATAACATCACCCCAGCGGACCCCTTAAAGCAGCGTCGGTCACCCTGACCGAATACTACAGGTGGCGTCACGAACACAAACTTTATCCCTTTAAAGACCTTTCCCTTTTACACGGACATCCCAGGGCCATGGACCGGGTCAGCCACGGTGATATCCCCCTGTGAACCCAAGGACCTGGTACCGAGTACCCCACGGCCCCATGTGGGCGATCCAAGTGCTGCACGGAGTTCCCCTGTCCGGCATCATATTTGAATGCAGATACATTTGAAAGCAGTGATGGAACAAGAAGTGGAGCGGGTGCTATGATGTCACTACATTGCGCCTGCAGAGCAGATCTTCAAATCGTGCACTGCAGAAACTGGAGCACCAGGGGAACGGGAAGAGGTATTTTTTTTATATTATTTGAAGGGCTATGTGTGTGCCATTGTAATATTTGAAGGGCTTACTGGGGGCCATTATACTGTTTGGAGAGCTATGTTGGGGCATTATGCTATTGGGAGGCCTATGTGGGGAGCCATTATGCTATTTGGAGGGCTAAGTTGGGGCTTTCATGCTGTGTAGTGTCCATTATACTGTTTGGAGGGCTCTGTGGGGGTCATTATACTGTTTGAAGGGCTATGTGGGGGTCATTATACGGTTTAGAGGCTAATGGAGTCCACTATACTTTATGTGGGCCATTTTACAGTGTGGAGGGTTGCGTGGAGTCCATCATACTTTGTGAAGGGTTGTACCGTGGCCATCATACTGTGTAGTGTCCATTATACTGTTTGGAGTGCTATTTGGGGGTCATTATACTGTTTAGTGAGCTAATGTGGGCCATTTTACAGTGTGGAGGGTTGCGTGGAATCCATCATACTTTGTGGAGGGTTATATTGTGGCCATCATACAGTGTTGTGGACATTATACTGTATTGAAGGCCATAATACTTTGTTTGGGGCCATCATAATGTGCGGAGGTATGTGTGGGGACCATCACACTGTCTTGGGGTCATTGTGGGGGTATCATACTGCAAGAGAGTACTGTAGGGTCATCATACTGTACGTGTAGAGGGTACTATGGAAGAATTCACTGTGGGGGTATCATATTGGGTTTGGAGGCAGTTTTTTGGCATCATACTTTATGGAGGCCATTTAAGGTGTATCTTTGTGCATGGGAACACTAAGAGGCATCAATAGGCGCAAAATTACTTTGTAAGGGCTGTAAAGTTTTGACATATGCTCTTCTGTGACCCCGCTGAATTTTTTTTTTTGTGGAGGGGAGGCTCAATTAGCGTCTGCCCCAAGGTGTTTTTGCCTTCCTCTGGATCAACATTTTACTCTATAGGTTAAACTCCATGGGCTTAAGTCTACCTTCAATATGTAACTTCAATATGTACTGTGTATTAACAATAAAACATCTGTTTGTGTTTAGAATATTTTTGAGATTTAGGATACTGCATTTTTTTGGTGGACATGTTTGCCTCAGTCCTCTCGTTAGATATATGCAGCCTTCTTGGCTCAGATACTTGGCTGGACATTATTTGGGTGTTAATCCTCTTTGCATTAGGACAAATAATGGAGGGTCATCCAAATATTGCAGGACAACTGGCTCCGTCCTTGGCGTTTCATTGGGATATCATTGTAAAATCCATACAAGTGTTTCCCTCCTGTGCCTACAATAAATTACACCCATGAAAGAACTGTAAGACAAGCATAAAACACCAAACACACATTTCTTATTTATAAGTCAAAAATGTTAATGCATTTAACTGACTTACAGAGAAAATCTGGATTTTCGCTGACGTGGGGTATTTTTATGTCTAGAATTATATAATAAAACTTTATTTTTTATAAGATAAGTAATATTCAGGGAACATATGGAAGACGATGACCTCAGCTCACTCTTTGATGCTGAGCTTCCAAGTGCGCTAGATAGACAGCTCCAAAATAACCCACCATATCGTACAATAGTCATAGTAGCCACCACCTTCTGCCGGTAGTCACAGCACCCTCTCTTCCCCAGTAGTCTCAACAGTATCAACAGTAGTTACAGCATCCCCACTTCTCCGATAGTCACGTCAACCTCCACTTCTCCAATAGCCTTCTCTTACCCATTAGCCAAATCAGTAATCACGTTTCCTTTTGTCACATCAACGTCCACTTCCCTAGTAGTAAAATCAGCTCTCACCTCCCCAGTAGTCAAACCAGCCCTCACCTCCCAAGTAGTCAAACCAGCCTTCACCTCCCGAGTAGTCAAACCAGCCCTCACCTCCCCAGTAGTCAAATCAGCCCTCACCTCCCAAGTAGTCAAACCAGCCCTCACCTCCCAAGTATTCAAACCAGCCCTCACCTCCCCAGTAGTCAAACCAGCCTTCACCTCCCCAGTAGTCAAACCAGCCCTCACCTCCCCAGTAGTCAAACCAGCCCTCACCTCCCCAGTAGTCAAACCAGCCTTCACCTCCCCAGTAGTCAAACCAGCCTTCACCTCCCCAGTAGTCAAACCAGCCTTCACCTCCCCAGTAGTCAAACCAGCCCTCACCTCCCAAGTAGTCAAACCAGCCCTCACCTCCCAAGTATTCAAACCAGCCCTCACCTCCCCAGTAGTCAAACCAGCCTTCACCTCCACAGTAGTCAAACCAGCCCTCACCTCCCCAGTAGTCAAATCAGCCCTCACCTCCCCAGTAGTCAAACCAGCCTTCACCTCCCCAGTAGTCAAACCAGCCTTCACCTCCCCAGTAGTCAAACCAGCCTTCACCTCCCCAGTAGTCAAACCAGCCTTCACCTCCCCAGTAGTCAAATCAGCCTTCACTTCACAAGTAGTTATAGCAGCCCATCTTCTCCAACAGTCACATCAATCTCAACATCCCCAAAAGTCACATTAGCCCCCACTTCCATACTAATTAAATCAGCCTCCGCTTCTCCTTTAGTAACAGCACACCTACTTCCAGTTTAGTCACATCATCACCCACTTCAATAGTAGTAATAACAGCCACCACTTCTTCAGTAGCCACGTTAGTCCCCACTTCGATAGTAGTTATAACAGCCCCCCCTTCTCCAGTAGTCACATCATCCTCCACCTCACAGCAGTCACCTACTATCCCATGGTCACATCATTCCAAACTCATATAAGCTTTCACTTCTTCAGTAGTCGCAGCACCCCTACTTCCCCAGTTGTCCCATCACTTCTCATTTTTTACAGAATGTAATATCAGTTTTCACTTTTCCAATAGCCACAGTAGCCACCCACTTTCACAGGTGTCACAGTAGCAGTTTTTCTCTTGTAATTACAGCAGTTACAGTACTCACTGCATATACATGCATATATGATAGAGATGCGTGATTTGATTTGTCACTTGGCCTTGTCTCCATGTAGATGGTTTGGCTTTTTGGCCACAAATCTTCCATGAAGACCATTTCCAAGCAGACGTCTCCAAACAGTAGATGGGTGTAGCTGGGTTTCCCCTGGCTGCTACCTGTTCTTAGCTGATGGCACTGCTGAACATCTTCTGATTTCGAAAGGAAGTAAGCATGATGTGTCCGTCATCTACTGCATTAAGTTTTCCTGGCCAATCACTGTATTTATAATCCTCAACGTCGCCCATTTCTTTGTACTTTTCAAACAAATCTGAACAACACATCTTGAAACTCCAGTCTGCTTTGAACTTTTTGCCTGGGAGAGACCTGGCTGATGCAGTATATCTGCCTTATGTGTTGTTGCTGAGTTCAGTCTTACCATCGTGTATGACCTATGACACGAAACTTTTTTCCTCAACCTCACTTTTCTAGTAGAGGTTGGCTGCTCCTCACCCAGTTTTAAGCATCCTACACTGCTATTTCTGTTTCGGTTAACAACTATGTTTCAACGTGAATATGAAAATGGCGATCATATTCATCTGTTTGGTATAATTGTTTATTCATACACCTAACGAAGCCTACAAAATCCCTGACTTTGTATTTGTGTACATAGAAGAACTGATAAAAACAAAAACTATTAACACTTCTATTTTTTAAAGCATTCTTAATTTGCACAAATTTGTTTCACGCCTGCCTAAAACATTTGTACAATACTGAACATGAATGTATTTTTTTTTTTATAGCCGATTTCTTGAAGAAGTTGACTCAGCCCTCCGCCTTCATTAAGCCGTGTCCAGTTCTTTCACGCCCTCTAATATTATGCGTCCGGACTAATCTATTTTCTCCTAGATGTTGATTTAAATGAGCAATTGGCTGTTATTGCTGACAAACAAAACCGTTCAATCCAACAGCAAAAGACAAGATGAACATTAAATTAATCATCATGTACTCAGGGCTGAAAAGCCTCCTAATTTTACATTTTTCACTCTCAGGAAATCAATTATTATTATGTATATTGATATTAAATCTGTCACTATTTCTCTATTTCCCCAGAGCCTATGAGCAAAGAATTTTCATAATGTTCAAGGAAAATGACGTCGGAAATATTTACCCTCAGCTTATTACATTTAGTGTTATTTTACTTCCCATGATATTAGTAGAAACAAGTAACTAAAATGATTTCTATTTTTTAATTTTACATTTTTTATTTTTTTATATTTTAATTCACTCCACTGGGCAAGGACAGTTTCACTGCACATCAATATAGTTAATGTACCCTTTTCTTAAATTTGGTTTCTTACTCCAATTGTTCATGAAACATATATAGTATCTTCACACAGGCTTAACGCAACCTTAAACAGGCTGCAACTCACATCAAAACCACTGAGGCGACCCCACATAGGTACCGTAACAGTTAAAAGTTTGGACACACCTGTTCATGGATTGATTTTCCTGGTTCTTATTGGAATATGCAAATTGTAGATTCAGACTGAAGGCAGCAAAACCATAAAGGAACACGTATGGAAACATGGAGTAAAGAAACGAGTGTAAAACAAGCAAGGATTTTTGTTAAACCTTAGATTCCTCAAAGTACCCCGCTCTGAAAAACTTTACACATCTTTGGCATTCTTTCCAGGAGTTTCATCAAGTCGTCAACTGGAATGGCTTCCAACATTCTTGAAAAATTCTTCAAGAGGTGCTGAGCACTTGTCGGCAGCTTTGTCCAACTCATCCTAAACCATTTCATTGGGTTGAGGTTGGGTAACTGTGAAGGCCATGTCAATTGATGCCGCCACCATCACTCTTCTTCTTCTTGGTCTCATAGCCCTTACATATTAATTTGGAATAAATCACTAACAGGGTCACCAGCAAAGCAGCCCCAGCACCCTCACACCTCCCCTCATGCTTTTCACTGGCAGGACCGCCCATAGGGGCAGGCAAACTAGGCATTTGCCTAGGGGGCCTCCAGCTAATAGCGGAAGTCTACGAGGCCGCTATGGGACCCATGAATCAGGGATGCCTGAGGCCAGTGCCGGCTATAATGCACCCCTCTGTGCTCAGCATCGCACATTCAACAGAATCAGTGTCCTAGTTGCTGATATAGTTGAAAGCAGTGATGGAGGAGATAGCGTCAGCTGATGCTTCATCTCCCATCATTCTCCCTCTGCGTCTGATGTCTCAACTAGCAGAAAGGATGTCACTTCATCGTGCCACGCTTTGCCGGGCAATGGAGCTGGTGAGGAGATGTGCTGCAGAGATAGGAGCAGTGGAGGAACAGGGAGAGTTGAGTAAGTATTTACTTATTTTTTTAATCAGTAAGTGGTATCCATAATACTGGAGAACTATGGGGTGTGCATTATTCTCTATGGGTCTGAATTATAGTATACGGGGGCTGCATTAAAGTATATGGGTCTGCGTAATACTATATGGGGCTGCCATATGCTGTATGGGGGCTGCATTAAACTATATGGGGGCTACATTCTATTATATGGGGTTAGATTATACTTTATGGGACTTCATTATACTCTATGGGGGCTACATTATACCGTATGGGGGCTGTTTTATACTATATGGGGGCTGCATTATACTACATGGTGGCTGCCTTATACAATTTGTGGCTGCATTATATTATATGGGGGCTGCATTATAATATATGGGGGTTGCATTATACTATATGGTGCTGTATTATACTATATGATGGCTGCATTATAGCATATATGGGCTGCACTATACCATAGGGGGCTGTGTTATACTATATGTCGGCCTCATTATACCATATGAGGACTGCATTATGCTATATGGGGGCTGCATTATACTCTACTGATGACTATGGTGTGCATTATACTCTACGTAGGATTATGGAGAGTGCATTATAGCATATGGAGTACTATGGGGATCGCATTATACTATATGGAGGACTCTGGGGTGTAATTTACTATATGGAGGACTATGGGGTGTGCATTATACTATGTGGAGGACTCATTATACTACATGGGCAAAATGCTGTCTATTTGACTGTTTGAATTGTTGACACTCTGCACCACTCTTATCAGAATATGTTAGGGTGTTAGGTCAAGAGGAAATAAAAGGAGGGACACATCTGTACAAGTATATATGTGCACTGAGGCTGGCGGTCACTCAGGGAGGAAGTCACATCATTGCTAGGCAAATGTAATATTAATGTTATTCACCTGTCTTGGCTCCAGGGCCAGTTCCTACTGTCTTACCTATGACTGTTACCCTATGCTGTAGTCTATGCCTGGTTTACCAAGTCGCCTGGCAAATTCTGAAGAAATCATCAACAAAGCTGTTTTAAAGGGGATATCCAGGACTTTTAAAAAAAAAAGGGTCTAAGCACTAATGGCTAGGTAGTTGCTATCTACCTGCCTGTTGCCATTCTCTGCTGGCACAGAGCGGTCACAGACTTCCGCTGACATTACGTCAACAGAGATGCAGCTTGTTTTCCTGTTGACAGGGCAGAACTACTGGTGTCATGTTGATTGACAGCTGGCTCTCAACTGCCTAATTGGGTAAGCTGGCTGTCAATCAGCATGACGCCAGTAGTCCAGCCCTGTCAACAGGAAGAGAAACTGCTGCTTTGTTGATAAGGAGCAACTGAATCTCTGGCAGTAGCGGTCAATGGCCAGCGTCGGGTAAGGCTACTTTCACACTTCCGTCGTTTGGTCAATGTTGCAATGCGTCATTTTGGAGAAAAAAACGCATCCTGCAAAGTTGTCCAAAGGATGCGTTTTTTCTCCATAGACTTGCATTAGTGATGAATTGCGACGTATGGCCATACGTTGCATGCGTTGTCCACTGGATGAGTAGGGCTTTGGCGGACCGTCGTCTCGGAAAAACGTTCAAGGGAACGTTTTTCTGTACGTTGCATCCAGTGTTTCACACTGTGCATGCCCAGCAGGAAATATCGCTCTCAGGATCTTTCCTGCTCGGCAACGCAGACGGAAATGTAAAAGCAAACACTTCCGTCGGTACGTCGCCCGGACGCTTCGTGACGGCCCCGTACCGACGGAAGTGTGAAAGAAGCCTAAAACACACAGGCAGTTGCCTCTGTTAGAAATGACATGCCTTATTTTTTAAAGTCCCGGGTATCCATATGTGCACGAGTATTTAGTCAGCTTTGTGTTCACTTATCATGTTCCTTGTAGCTTGTTTCACCAACCAGATCTCCCAGCCGGCAATCATCTTTGCAAACTCCTGTTTGTTTCTTCAGTCTACATTAACCTCCTGGCTCAGACCTTCTGCTAATGTTTTTTTCTGCAGTAAGCACAATGAAATCTTTTCTGCAGCTGTTCACATAACAAACGCATCCTCAACATACTGTATCTTCACAACAAACTAGTTTGCCTGGTAATCACTGCTGCCAGTGGCTAGCTATTTGTTTTCTGATGTAAGTATAAAGCGGGTGACAGGATGCAACACGCAGATAGAGGTGAGGTGGGAACAGACAATTAACTATTTATTTCCCCTGTAATGGTGGGAAATTGCGGTAGTTATTACAAAAGTTAAACAATGTGAAAGTAGATTATACAATACATAAGGCATAATGTAATGAGTCAGAGAATTCACTTTTAAATGTTATGGAAGTCTCTTATTTATTATTCTCGTAACTGTCTGTATTGAGAGTCCTCAGTGGTTGATACCTTTTAATGGCTAACTGAAAAGATGGTAACAAATTGCAAGCTTTCGAGACTACTCAGGTCTCTTCATTAAAAGGTATCAACCACTGAGGACTCTCAATTCTGAATATTTTTCTATCCACTTGCTAACACCGTACCAAGATATATATCTTTCCTGTAACAGGGATTGTACACTCATTAACATGGGAGCTACCGTGCTGGCTCATCCTTTGGTAATGGCCCTAGTGGGGGGCACCAGTTCTTTCTGCTAGGCAGCAAGTCCTCCTGACAAAGTCCACCAAAGCACGTTGGGCCTTTTACACTTCTATCAGCTTCCACCCTGTCTGTTGTCCTAGCCCAGGCCAAACCCTGTACCATACGACAGTGCGGGAAGCAACAGCACGGCTCACTGGCATTTTTCATCTCCTAATGGATCTTCGGTGCTTGATCGACGTTGGGAGTCACCCATGTCTAGGCTCAGAGGGCTGGGCTATGGCTCTTGACTGGCATCATCGGGGCTTTGTGTTATGATCTGGTGGTATAGGAGCAACATGGAACGAGCTCTTAAGGACGTGGTAACTGTACTGACCGCATTCCCTAAGCTCAACACAACACTAGAAGTAGCCGTGGAATGCTCCTAACTCTCCCTAGGCATCTCGTCACAGCCTAAGAGCTAACTACCCCTAAAGATAGAAGCAGGAAAGCTATCTTGCCTCAGAGAAAATGCCCAAAGGATAGATTAGCCCCCCACAAATAATGACTGTGAGTGGAGAGAAAAAAGACATACACAGAATGAAACCAGGATGAGCACAGGAGGCCAGTCTTGCTAAATAGATAGGACAGGATGGAATACTGTGCGGTCAGTATCAAACACTACAAAAAATCCACGCAGAGTTTACAAAAATCTCCACACCTGACTAAAGGTGTGGAGGGTAAATCTGCTTCCCAGAGCTTCCAGCAAGACAGAATTAATTCATACTGATAAGCTGGACAAACATAGAAAGCACAGAACGGATAAGTCCACAATCTATGGACAGAAAAGAGCAAGCAAAAACTTAGCTTTGCTGAACTGGTCAGGATAACAGGGAAATCCAAAGAGATGTGAATCCAACCAGGAACCATTTACAAGTGGCACTGGCTGAAGGAAAAGCCAGGCCTAAATAGCAGAGCAGAAGAGACGATAAGTGGAGGCAGCTGATGACAGCTAACTCCAAGGAGCAGCCATACCACTAGAAACCACAAGAGGGAGCCCAAGAGCAGAACTCACAAAAGTGCCACCTACAACCACCGGAGGGAGCCCAAGAGCGGAATTCACAACAGTACCCCCCCCTTGAGGAGGGGTCACCGAACCCTCACCAGAGCCCCCAGGCCGATCAGGACGAGCCAAATGAAAAGCACGAACCGAATCGGTGGCATGGATATCGGAGGCAACAACCCAAGAATTATCCTCCTGGCCATAACCCTTCCACTTGACAAGATACTGAAGCCTCCGCCTCGAAAAATGAGAATCCAACATCCTCTCAACCTCATATTCCAACTCTCCCTCAACCAACACCGGGGCAGGAGGGTCAACAGAGGGAACAACGGGCACCACATATCTCCGCAACAAAGATCTATGGAAAACATTATGAATGGCAAAAGAGGCTGGAAGAGCGAAACGAAAAGACACCGGATTAATAATTTCAGAAATTTTATAAGGGCCAATTAACCGAGGTTTAAACTTAGGGGAAGAAACCTTCATAGGAACATGACGAGAAGACAACCAAACCAAATCCCCCACACGAAGCCGGGGACCAACACACCGATGGTGGTTAGCAAAACGTTGAGCCCTTTCCTGAG
The DNA here is from genome assembly GCF_032444005.1 of Ranitomeya imitator. Lineage (NCBI taxonomy): Eukaryota > Metazoa > Chordata > Amphibia > Anura > Dendrobatidae > Ranitomeya > Ranitomeya imitator. The sequence goes on from NC_091284.1 coordinate 37,742,857, forward strand.
ACAACGTCAAATTGTCCACCACATGAGTCCAAATCTGCTGCAGCCTGTCCACCACAGAATCAACACCAGGACAATCAGAAGGCTCAACCTGCCCAGAAGAAAAACGAGGATGAAAACCAAAATTACAAAAGAAAGGTGAAACCAAAGTAGCCGAACTAGCCCGATTATTAAGGGCAAACTCGGCCAACGGCAAAAAAGACACCCAATCATCCTGATCAGCAGACACAAAGCATCTCAAATAGGTCTCCAAGGTCTGATTAGTTTGCTCAGTTTGGCCATTAGTCTGAGGATGAAACGCCGAAGAAAAAGACAAATCAATGCCCATCCTAGCACAAAAGGCCCGCCAAAATCTAGAGACAAACTGAGAACCTCTGTCAGACACAATATTCTCCGGAATGCCATGCAAACGAACCACATACTGAAAAAATAATGGAACCAGATCTGAGGAGGAAGGCAACTTAGGCAAAGGCACCAGATGGACCATTTTGGAGAACCGGTCACAAACAACCCAGATAACAGACATCTTCTGGGAAACAGGAAGATCCGAAATAAAATCCATGGAAATATGCGTCCAGGGCCTCTCAGGGACCGGCAAAGGCAAAAGCAACCCACTAGCGCGGGAACAGCAAGGCTTGGCTCGGGCGCAAGTCCCACAGGACTGCACAAAAGCACACACATCGCGCGACAAGGAAGGCCACCAAAAGGACCTAGCAACCAAATCTCTGGTACCAAAAATCCCAGGATGACCAGCCAACACTTAACAATGAACCTCAGAAATTACCTTACTTGTTCATCTATCAGGAACAAACAGCTTCCCCACTGGACAGCGGTCAGGCCTATCAGCCTCAAATTCCTGAAGTACCTGCCGCAAATCAGGGGAGATAGCAGAAAGAATCACCCCCTCCTTAAGAATGCCAACCGGCTCAAGGACTCCAGGAGAATCAGGTGAAAAACTCCTAGAGAGGGCATCAGCCTTAACATTCTTAGATCCCGGAAGATACGAGACCACAAAATCAAAACGGGAGAAAAACAGGGACCATCGAGCCTGTCTAGGATTCAGCCGCTTGGCCGACTCGAGGTAAATCAGATTCTTATGATCGGTCAGGACCACAACGCGGTGTTTAGCTCCCTCAAGCCAATGTCGCCACTCCTCAAATGCCCACTACATAGCCAACAACTCCCGATTGCCGACATCATAATTGCGTTCCGCAGGCGAAAACTTTCTGGAAAAAAAAGCACACGGTTTCATCAAAGAACCATCAGACTCCCTCTGAGACAAAACGGCCCCTGCCCCAATCTCAGACGCGTCAACCTCAACCTGAAATGGAAGAGAAACATCCGGCTGACGCAACACATGGGCAGAAATAAATCGGCGTTTAAGCTCCCGAAAGGCCTCAACAGCCTCAGAGGACCAATTCGTCACATCAGCGCCTTTCTTCGTCAAATCAGTAAGGGGCTTAACCACACTGGAAAAGTTGGCAATGAAACGGCGATAGAAATTAGCAAAGCCCAAAATTTTTTGAAGGCCTTTCACAGATGTGGGTTGGATCCAGTCATGAATAGCTTGGACCTTAACAGGATCCATTTCTATAGACAAGGGAGAAAAAATAAAACCCAAAAAAGAGACCTTCTGAACTCAGAATAGGCACTTAGACCCCTTCACAAACAAAGCATTATCACGAAGGATCTGGAACACCATCCTGACCTGCTTCACATGAGACTCCCAATCATTGGAAAAAAACAAAATATCATCCAAATATACGACCATGAATTTATCAAGATAATTGCGGAAAATATCATGCATGAAAGACTGGAACACAGATGGAGCATTAGAGAGCCCAAATGGCATCACAAGGTATTCAAAATGGCCTTCAGGCGTATTAAATGCAGTTTTCCATTCGTCACCCTGTTTAATACGAACAAGATTATATGCCCCTTGGAGGTCAATCTTAGTAAACCAACTAGCCCCCTTAATCTGAGCAAACAAATCAGTAAGCAAAGGCAAGGGGTATTGGAATTTGACCGTGATCTTATTAAGAAGACGATAATCAATACAGGGTCTCAAGGAGCCATCCTTCTTAGCAACAAAAAAGAAACCCGCTCACAATGGTGACGAAGAGGGCCGAATATGCCCCTTCTCCAAAGACTCCTTAACATAACTCCGCATGGCGGCATGCTCCGGCACAGACAGATTGAAAAGTCGGCCCTTAGGGAACTTGCAACCAGGAATCAAGTTAATAGCACAATCACAGTCCATGTGTGGAGGAAGGGAACTGGACTTGGGCTCATCAAATACATCCTGGAAATCCGACAAAAACTCAGGGACCTCAGAAGAGGGGGAAAAGGAAATTGACATCAAAGGAACGTCACTATGTACCCCTTGACAACCCCAACTAGTCACCGACATAGTTTTCCAATCCAGCACCGGATTATGTTCCTGTAACCTTGGAAAACCCAGTACAACAACATCATGCAGGTTATGCAACACCAGAAAACAGCAATCTTCCTGATGTGCAGGAGCCATGTACATAGTCATCTGTGTCCAGTACTGAGGTTTATCCTTGGCCAATGGTGTAGCATCAATACCCCTCAAAGGAATAGGGCTCTGCAAAGGCTGCAAGGAAAAACCACAGCGCCTGGCGAATTCTAAGTCCATTAAGTTCAGGGCAGCGCCTGAATCCACAAATGCCATGACAGAAAAGGACGACAATGAGCAAATCAGGGTCACAGATAAGAGAAATTTAGGCTGTATAGTACTAATGGTAACAGACCTAGCCACTCTCTTAGTACGCTTAGGGCAATCAGAGATAACATGAGCCGAATCACCACAGTAAAAACACAGCCTATTCTGACGTCTGAATTCCTGCCGTTCTGATCTAGTCAAAATCCTATCACATTGCATAGGTTCAGGACTCTGCTCAGAGGACACTGCCATATGGTGCACAGCTTTGCGCGCGCGCAGACGCCGATCAATCTGAATGGCTAGCGACATAGATTCGCTCAAACCGGCAGGCGTAGGAAAGCCCACCATAACATCTTTAAGGGCTTCAGAAAGACCTTTTCTGAAAATAGCAGCCAGAGCCTCTTCATTCCATTTAGTGAGCACAGACCATTTTCTAAATTTCTGGCAGTATAACTCTGCCGCTTCCTGACCTTGACACAAGGCCAACAGGGTTTTTTCTGCATGATCCACAGAATTAGGTTCGTCATACAATAATCCGAGCGCTAGAAAAAATGCATCAACATTCAATAATGCCGGATCCCCTGATTCAAGAGAAAAAGCCCAGTCTTGAGGGTCACCACGCAGCAAGGATATGATGATTTTTACTTGCTGAATGGGATCACCCGAAGAACGGGGTTTCAAAGCAAAAAACAATTTGCAGTTATTTTTAAAGTTCAAAAACTTGGATCTGTCCCCAAAAAACAAATCAGGGGTAGGAATTCTAGGCTCTAAAGCCGGAGTCTGGACAACATAGTCCTGGATACTCTGTACTCTTGCAGCAAGTTGATACACACGAGAAAACAAACCCTGAACATCCATGCCAAAGCATATATCCTGAACCACCCAGATATCAAGAGGAAAAAAAGGACAAACCAGAGCACAGAAAAAAAAATGGTTCAGAACTTTCTTTTCCTTCTTTTGAGGTGCGTTTAATTCATTTTTGGCCACTTGTACTGTTATGATCTGGTGGTTTAGGAGCAACATGGAACGAGCTCTGAAGGACGTGGTAACTGTACTGACCGCAGTCCCTAAGCTCAACACAACACTAGAAGTAGCCGTGGAATGCTCCTAACTCTCCCTAGGCATCTCGTCACAGCCTAAGAGCTAACTACCCCTAAAGATAGAAGCAGGAAAGCTATCTTGCCTCAGAGAAAATCCCCAAAGGATAGATTAGCCCCCCACAAATAATGACTGTGAGTGGAGAGGGAAAAGACATACACAGAATGAAACCAGAATGAGCACAGGAGGCCAGTGTAGCTAAATAGATAGGACAGGATGGAATACTATGCGGTCAGTATAAAACACTACAAAAAATCCACGCAGAGTTTACAAAAATCTCCACACCTGACTAAAGGTGTGGAGGGTAAATCTGCTTCCCAGAGCTTCCAGCAAGACAGAATTAATTCATACTGATAAGCTGGACAAACATAGAAAGCACAGAACGGATAAGTCCACAATCTATGGACAGAAAAGAGCAAGCAAAATTTTATCTTTGCTGAACTGGTCAGGATAACAGGGAAATCCAAAGAGATGTGAATCCAACCAGGAACCATTTACAAGTGGCACTGGCTGAAGGAAAAGCCAGGCCTAAATAGCCGAGCAGAATGGACGATAAGTGGAGGCAGCTGATGACAGCTAACTCCAAGGAGCAGCCATACCACTAGAAACCACAAGAGGGAGCCCAAGAGCAGAACTCACAAAAGTGCCACCTACAACCACCGGAGGGAGCCCAAGAGCGGAATTCACAACAGCTTTGGGTCTTGACTGGCATAAATCGGGTCCTCGGTCCTGTCACTCTGGCTGCAGCATCTTCCCCTGTGCACATTTAGACCGCTTTCCCTCTTGGCTCCAAAACCGATTTCGCTTTGGCGCGCAGATCTTTTATACTGAGGAAACTTGTCATCAATGACACCTGACTAGGTGCTACATCCAAACTCGTCCTGGCCGAAACTTCCTCTTCCGTTTGTTTCCGCGTGATCCCATTTGGATGGTAGGTGGCAGTCTTCTCGCACCAATGACGCACAATGCTGTGGACTTTCAGGATTATTGTCACATCCTCTTACATAGACGTAACATACTCTTCTCTAGAGCTATTCACACTACAAATGCTGCTGCAAGTCCTAGACTGACTGTTTTACTTTTCTCGTGTATGTTTACACTCTTGTCTTCTGTTTTTTTCTGCTCTGCGTATCTCCCTGTTGTCCTGGTCCTTGATGTTCTGCGTGCCCCCAGTCAAGTCCTGCCTGTTGTCACATGGCCTTTGGTGCATATTGTTCACTCTGAGCTATGGCTTAGAGACTGTACCTCAAAGGAGAGTCCATAGCAATTAATATCCCAAAGAATACACCTATAAGTGCTTCTCACTAATTTAGAATATTATCAAAAAGTTAATTTATTTCAGTTCTTCAATACAAAAAGTGAAACTCGTATATTATATATAGAGTCATTACAAATAGTGATCTATATCACGTGTTTATTTCTGTTAATGTTGATGATTATGGCTTACAGTCAATGAAAACCCAAAAGTCATTATCTCAGTTAATTAGAATACTTCATTACACCAGCTTGAAAAATGATTTTAAGATCTGAAATGTTGGTCTACTGAAATGTATGTTCTGTAAATGCACTCAATACTTGGTCGCGGCTCCTTTGGGATCAATTACTGCATCAATGTGGCGTGGCATGGAGGTGATCAGCCTGTGGCACTGCTGAAGTGTTATGGAAGCCCAGGTTGCTTTGATAGCAGCCTTCAGCTCATCTGCATTTTTAGGTCTGGTGTCTCTCATCTTCCTCTTGACATCAGGTGAGTTTGCTGGCCAATTTTGGTACTTTTGGCAATGTGGACAGGTGCCAAGTCCAACTGGAGATTAAAATTTCTATATCCAAATAGGTTGTCGGCAGAGGGAAGCACGAAGTGCTCTAAAATTTCCTGGTAGATGGCTGCGCTGACTTTGGTCTTGATAGAACACAGTGGACCTACACCAGCAGATGACATGGCTCCCCAAACCATCACTGATTGTGGAAACTTCACACTAGACCTTAAGCAGCTTGGATTGTGGCCTCTCCACTGTTCTCCAGACTCTGGGACCTTGATTTCCAAATGAAATGCAAAATTTACTTTAATCTGAAAACAACACCTTGGATCACTGACAACAGTCCAGTTCTTTTTCTCCTCAGCCCAGGCAAGACGCTTCTGGCGTTGTCTATTGGTCATGAGTGGCTTGACACAAGGAATGCGATACCTGTAACCCATGTCCTGGATACGTTTGTGTGTGGTGGCTCTTGAAGCAGCAGTCCACACTCCTTGTGAATCTCCCCAAATTTTTGAATGGCCTTTTCTTAACAATCCTTTCAAGGCTGCAGTTATCCCGGTTGCTTGTGCATCTTTTTATACCACATTTTTTCTTTCCAGTCAACTTTCCATTAATATGCTTGGATACAGCACTCTGAACAGCCGGCTTCTTTAGCAATGACCTTTTGTGGCTTACCCTCCTTGTGGAGTGTGTCAATAACTGCCTTCTGGATATTTGTCAAGTCACCAGTCTTCCCCATGATTGTGGAGATACTGAAACAGACTAAGGGGCCTTTATAAATGCTTAAGAACCCTTTACAGTTGTTTTTTGTTAATTATTCTAATTTACTGAGATAATGACTTTTGGTTTTCATTGGCTGTAAGCCATAATCATCAACATTAACAGAAATAAACACGTGAAAAAGATCACTCTGTGTGTAAAGACTCTATATAACATATGAGCTTCACTTTTGTATTGAAGAGCTTAAATAAATTAAGTTTTGATGATATTCTAATTTAGTGAGAAGCACTTGTATAAGGGTAAAAGAGGAGATAAAAAAATTGATTCTGGAAAAATATAGAAAGTATATTTAAAACTATAGGCTCCATTTTTTTTAGCCATTTATACCCTCAAGTGGGCAGGTTTTGCTTTTCCAGACATTATTAGATGCATTCATGACTCTTTTTTTATTAATTAACGGCCACAGCTTGGGTAGGGTGGCTGACTAGGCTAGAAACGTTTTCTATGTTAATATTTGCCTCCTTCTTATATGCAACTATGAAGTTTTACAATTTGGTCCATGTAAAATAACACCAAGAAAAATGAAATCTAAGTTTGCACTGCCATTTTTTGACGACAAAAGATGGTGCGGAAACCCACTAGGTTCATTTATAGACTGCCGAGCTAAGTTTTTTCAGATAAGGGAATCCATGTGTGCGGCAACGCATTTCACTTTCATGTCATTTCTAAGATTATTTCGACAATAAGGAGCCAGAGTACAGTAGACAACAGAAAGATTTATTGGTTCCCATCCAGTTTCCATGATTAGAGCTTCCAGATGTGATTTGGCTTCTCCAAGTCTACATTTCTGAAGTTCTCGCAGTCTCACTTATGTTAGTGATTCCGGCGAGCTTTACTCACAGGTGTAATCAGCAATGTTTGGTAGCGCCATGCACTGAATGTCATATTGGCTGGCACTCCGGTAAACTCCCGTTATTCTCCTTTCATCATTGCTAAGGGTGCGGAGTTAAAAATTCCATAATTTCTATTCCAGTCTCAGACTTAAATTTCTATTTGGAATTACTTGTTAAATTCTACCAGACTTTAGGATGTGCAAATAGATTAAATCATGTCTTAGCTAAATGCAAGTTGACAGGAGTTTTCAAAACCGTTATATTTTTAATAATGTCAATATGTTTTCTCGATTGTGTCAAAAATCACACAAAAAAATGTGAAAATGTCAAACACTGATGAAGTTTTCGCTTTATAAAAGCATTACTAAAGCAATAATTTATTACGGTGATACCTGAGCTGAGCAGTACAAAAGCAAACTAAAATCTAACTTCATGTAGTGTGCTATTTTTTTCTTACGACATTTATCAGAATGATGGTGCACTGTGTATTTAGAAGGAATTGTGGGTGGAGAGAAAAAAAACATTGTTGGTGGAGAGAAAAAAGTCAAAATCAACCCTTGAAAGGATCAGGGCCAGATTTTCCAGTCCTCGATCATGTGATCGTCTTTATTCAATGAGTAACGGTGATCAAGTAAAAAAAAAAAAATGTCTCCGTTATAAAAATAATTTCTCTCTTCTGACATGGTATACATGTCACAGGAGAGAGAGCTGATGTCCCCAAGCGCCTCGGTATCTCCGCCATACTCTGGCGCCAAAATCTGCTGGGCGGCAACCAGCGACAGCAGGGATTTTTCCTACTGGTTCCTTTTGATCACTGTGATAGCCCCAATCACAATGATTAAAAGCCAATAATTAGTAAATCATCCCCCTCGTGTCATCCTTTTAGTCATATCAATTTTTTTTATTTGATAATTTTCATATTTTTCATTCTTTGACATTAGGGTTAGGGTTGGGCTAACAGGGTTGGGATAAGAGTTAGGGTTGGGCTTAAGGTTAGGGTCGAGCTTACGGCTGATTTTTGTTTTCAAAAGTTAAAAAAATGGTGATGATATGATGACTAGTGTTGAGCCCAAGTGCTCGCTACTCGAGTTTGCATCACCTGCCATACATGGGCAATCCTTGCATGTTTTGTGGCTGACAGCCACGAAACATGATGGGCAGGGACTCTGGCATGCCACTTGGACACCCACGATACTCAGTGCATACATGAACACCGGATGCAAACTCGAATAGTGAGCACTTGCGCTCAACATTAATGATGACATATTTAATATGACAACCTAATGTTATAAAATTCTGTGTTGTACCTGTGGATTCAAAATCCTCACTATACAACTAGATAAAATCCTTCAGCGGTGTAGTTTCAAAAATGGGGTCAATTGTGGGGAGTTTCTGTTCTTTGAAAGCCTTAGTGGCCCTGTAAATGTGACATGTCGCCCGCAGTCTATTTCAGCCAAGTTGTGTTTCAAAATTCAAATATTGCTCCCTCCATTCTGAGCCCTGCAGATTGTCCAGCTATTTTTGCGTTCAAAAAGTCAAAAGGTGCTCCTTCCCTTCTGAGCCCTGCTGTGTGCCCAAATAGTAGTTTCCCCCCACATATGGGGTATCGGCTTACTCAGGAGAAATTGCCCAACAAATTTTGGAGTCCACTTTCTTCTGTTACCCTTTTAAAAGTAAAACAATCGGGGCTAAAGTAAATTTTTCGTGAAAAAAAGTTTCATGTTAATTTTTTCCTTCCACATTCCATTAATTCCTGTGAAGCACCTGAAGGGTTAAAAACATCTTGAATGTGGTTTTGAGCTCTCTGAGGGGTGCAGACTTTACAATGGTGTCACCTTTTAGTATCATATAGAACCCTCAAAGTCATTTCAAATGTGATGTGGTCAATAAAAAATGGTTTTGTAAATTTTGCTGGAAAAATGAGAAATTGCTTATCAACTTTGAACCCTTCTAACAAAAAGATAATGTTTTTAAAATGATGCATTTGTAAGGTAGACATAAGGGAAATAAATTTTGTTGGAAAAATGAGAAATTGCTTATCATCTTTGAACCCTTCTAACAAAAAAGTAATGTTTTAAAAATGATGCATTTGTAAGGTAGACATAAGTGAAATGTTATTTATTAATTGTTTTGTATAATTTTCTGAATTAAGGGTATACAAATTTAAAATTAGAAAATTGAGACATTTTCAATTTTTTTGTAAAATTTTTGATATTTCCATAAATACACACAAGTCATATTGACCAATACGTACCACTAACATAAAGTACAATATGTCACGAAAAAAGAGTCTCAGAATCGCTGGGATCCGTTGAAGCGCTCCAGAGTTATCTATATACATAGGAGGCATCATGATTACTCGCTAATCCCGCCCCTGCACAGTAGCTCCACCCCCACCACATCACCACACACAATCCTTCCCCCCACTACATCACCACACACAATCCCTCCCCCACTACATCACCACGCACAATCCCTCCCCCCACTATATCACCACACACAATCCCACCCCCACCACATCACCACACATAATCCCGCCCCTCCACATCACCACACATAATGCCGCCCCCCACCACATCTCCACACATAATCCCGCCCCTCCACCACATCACCACACATAATCCCACCCCCCAACACATCACCACACATAATTCCGCCCCCCCACCACATTACCACACATAATCCCGCCCCCCACCACATCACCACACATAATCCCACCCCCCAACACATCATCACACATAATCCTGCCCCCCACATTACCACACATAATCCTGCCCCCCACCACATTACCACACATAATCCCGCCCCCCCAACACATCACCACACATAATCCCGCCCCCCAACACATCACCACACATAATCCCACTCCCCACCACATTACTACAGATAATCCCGCCCCCCACCACATCACCACACATAATCCCGCCCACCCACCACATTACCACACATAATCCCGCCCCCCACCACATTACCACACATAATCCTGCCCCCACCACACATAATCCCGCCCTCCCACCACATCACCACACATAATCCCACCCCCCACCACATTACTGCAGATAATCCCGCCCCCCACCACATCACCACACATAATCCCGCCCCCCACCACATTACCACACATAATCTGCACCACACCACATTACCACACATAATCTGCACCACACATAATCCCACCCCCCACCACATCACCACACATAATCATGCCCCCCACCACATCACCACACATAATCCCACCCCCACCACATCACCACACATAATTCCACCCCCCCACCCCATTACCACACATAATCCCGCCCCCAACCTCATTACCACACATAATCCCGCCCCCCACCACATCACCACACATAATCCCGCCGCCCCACCACATCACCACACATAATCCTGCCCCCACCACATTACCACAAATAATCCCACCCCCCACCACATTACCACACAATCCTGCCCACCACCCCATTACCACACATAATCCCTTCCCCCACCCCATTACCACACATAATCCCGCCCCCCCACCCCATTACCACACATAATCCCGCCCCCCCACCCCATTACCACACATAATCCCACCCCCCACCCCATTACCACACATAATCCCGCCCCCCACTTCATTACCACACATAATACCGCCCCCCCACCCCATTACCACACATAATCCCATCCCCCACCACATCACCACTCATAATCCCGCCCCCACCACATCACCACACATAATCCCACCCCCACCACATCACCACACATAATTTCGCCCCTCACCACATCACCACACATAATCCCGCCCCCACCACATCACCACACATAATCCCACCTCCCACCACATTACCACACATAGTCCCACCCCCCCACCACATCACCACACATAATCCCACCTTCCCACCACATGACCACACATAATCCCACCCCCCACCACATTACCAGACATAATCCCCCCACATTACCATACAAGGCTCTGTCCCCACACATTACCACACGAGGCTCCATCCCCACACATTACCACACGAGGCTCTGTCCCCACACATTACCACACGAGGCTCCGTCCCCCCACATTACCACACAAAGCTCTGTCCCCACTCATTACCACACGAGGCTCTGTCCCCACACATTACCACATGAGGCTCCATCCACACACATTACCACACGAGGCTCCGTCCCCACACATTACCACACGAGGCTCCATCCACACACATTACCATATGAGACTCCGTCCCCACACATTACCACACGAGGCTCTGTCCCCACACATTACCACACGAGGCTCCGTCCCCCCACATTACCACATGAGGCTCCGTCCACACACATTACCATATGAGGCTCAGTCCCCACACATTACCACACGAGGCTCCGTCCTCACACATTACCACACGAGGCTCCGTCCCCACACATTACCACACGAGGCTCCGTCCACATATTACCACACGAGGCTCCGTCCCCACACATTACCACATGAGGCTGCGTCCCCACACATTACCACACGACGCTCTGTCCCCACACATTACCACACGAGGCTCCGTCCCCACACATTACCACACGAGGCTCTGTCCCCGCACATTACCACACGAGGCTCCGTCCCTGCACATTACCACACGAGGCTCAGTCCTCACACATGTGATTGTGTTTACAGAGAAATTTTTTACTTAATTTACGTTTCGTTATGAAATTTGTTTAGATGCTGGAATGAATAAAAAACGCAGATCTTACTGAATCCAGTTTGTTTTTGATTTTACACTGTGAATAAAATGTATTATTAGTATTATTCAGATTTTTAATGATTATTATTGTTTTTAACTTCATTTTAAGTTAATTTACCACCTACGTAAGCGCTATTGAATGTTGTCATTATTTACTTTCGTTTAATCACCAGCAGCGTTAATTAGATAGCAATGAGCGTGCCGAGCGTTAGCTGGCTGGAAACAGCTAGTTACTACATAAAATGACACTTATCAGAGTTTTAAAAATTTGCCCGGTCGTTAAGGTCAAAATTAGCTCCGTCACTAAAGGGTTAAATAACTGATTCCCTAACTGATCCCCACAGATCTGTAATACATATTCATGTTATGGGAAAACCCCGCTAAAGGGTAATTCCCCTGGTACATGCAATGATTTCAAGAATTGGGCTCTGAGATGCCCCATTAAAACGGAACAATGGCCATGTATACGCACCCGCTCCATTCTTTGCCTATGGGACTAGGCAAGCCCTATACGGGCTATCGATTAACAATAATTGGCGTAGTACAGCCCATGCACGGTCACCACTTCATTGGGCCCCGTTCTTGGAATTGGGAGAACTCATTGCTTGAACCCCCAACAAACTGCAAGTTGTCACTTATCCTGTGTAGCACAACCACCTCTATAGGGGTTTTCCAGCATTAGAAAAACATGGCTTCTTTCTTTCAGAAACAGCGCCACCTCTCATTATGGTTTGTGTCTGGGATTGCAATTCAGCCCCCAAGTTTTACTACCACGCAGAACCTGTGGTCAGATGCTGTGCTGTTTCCGAAAGAAAGCAGCCATATTTTCCTAATTCTGGACAACCCCCTTTAACGCACAATACACTTCGAAGAGCTCAAATCATATAATATATTTCGATACCAATTCATAGCCTAAATGTGCGAGTTTTCGGTATTTGCTCGACGCGTATCTTCCCAATCATTTACATATGCATTTCTGCAGTCGAAAAAAAAGAATCCTTATTTTTTTTATTTTGTCCGCAAGAAACTAATAAGAATTCTAGAGAATGTTTTAATACATTTCCCCATGAATACTTGGAAGTCTTTATTGAATTTTAATCCATCATTTCAAAGGAATCCATTCACCATTGGGAGGAAGATTTTAAACATAGCCATACTCAGTCAATACGTCTTAAGTTCCTAATTTATTGCTTGATAAACACGTCAGGGCGGTTGTCAGAGCGAGTACATTGCTGCTGATGCGGAATATTTTATCATTAATGAAAAACAAATGGAAAACTCCAGAGCAATAGCGGCTACCTGCAAGATGGCACCGAGTTACTATGTGGATGAGATGGCAACAAAAATGGCAACAGTTGGTGCCCATTGTTTTCTATGTTCTGTCTTCAAATAATGAGAGTCAGAAAATAATTGGCACCAAAAATGTGCTGAAAGGGGAGGGGAAGTTTTACTTACAGGTTCTCTCTATATAAGTGGTTGGGAGAAGCGAGACTCGTAAGCTTTCATTGTGAGCTGTGTAGGAAGCCGGGATCACAGACTTTCGCTAAGGCCGGTTTCACACGTCAGTGGCTCCGGTACGTGAGGTGACAGTTTCCTCACGTACCGGAGCCACTGACACACGTAGACACATTGAAATCAATGCATCTGTGCAGATGTCATTGATTTTTTTGTGGACTGTGTCTCCGTGTGCCAAACACAGAGACATGTCAGTGTTCGTGGGAGCGCACGGATTACACGGACCCATTAAAGTCAATGGGCCCGTGTAAAATACGTACCGCACACGAAGGTTGTCCGTGTGCAGTCCGTGTGCCGTGCAGGAGACAGCGCTACAGTAAGCGCTGTCCCCCCCACTGGTGCTGAAGCCGTCATTCATATCTTCTTTGCAGCAGCGTTTGCTGTAGAGAAGATATGAATACTCCTTTTTTTTTTGTTTCTCGTGTTTAAAATAAAGATCCATGTCCCCACCCACCTCCCACCCCCTGTGCGCCCGCCCGCTGTTCTTAAAATACTCACCTGGCTCCCTCGCTGGCGCTGCTTCCTGTTCTGGCCGCATCTTCTACTGTATGCGGTCACGTGGGGCCGCCGATTACAGTCATGAATATGCGGCTCCACCTCCCATAGGGGTGGAGCCGCATATTCATTACTGTAAATGAGCGGCCCCACGTAAATGGGGCACACGTGTGTAAATGAGCGGGCGGGCGCACAGTGGGTGGGAGGGGGGTGGGGACATGGATCTTTATTTTAAACACGAGAAACAAAAAAAAAGGAATATTCATATCATCTCTACAGCAAACGCTGCTGCAAAGAAGATATGATTGGCAGCTTCAGCACCAGATGCAGGGGACAGCGCTAAACTTTAGTGCTGTCTCCTGCACGGTGCATGTGGTACCCAGTGGGCACATGGGCGGCACACGTGTGCCGCACGTGTGCCACACTGATGTGCCACAGAAACGCACGGGCACACGGACACGGATAATTCCGGTACCGATTTTTCCGGTACCGGAATTATCTGGACGTGTGGGACTGCCCTCACAGCAAGGAAGCAGAATTCACAGGATTTTTATATTGAATGATCGGGGAAGCAGGACTCAGACTTCCTGAATGAGCGGTGGGGGACAGTGCTGTAACTAGAGTTTGATGGGCCGCTGTGCAGGATTTGGACCGGCCCCCCATCCTGAATAAATTATATATATACATATATATATATATATATATATATATACATATACCCTCCAGCCTGGTATATATGTCCCTCATCCTGGCCCCATCATGGAATATATATCGTCCATTCTGCTATATGTCCCACATCCTGGTATACGTCCTTCGTTCTGCCGCTGTTATTTAATGTATAGAAGAAAATAATTATACTCACAAGGGGCATACATAGAAGTCATGGGGCTCCATAGAAGAAGTATAATGCACCCCCATAGTTATCCATGTAGTATAATGCATTCCATATTCATCTGTAAAGTATAATGCACATCCCATAATCATCCATAAAGTATAATACACATCTCATAGTCACCCATAAAGTATAATGCACATCCCATAATCATCCATAACACGTAATGCACCCCAGTCATCTTTAAACTAAAATGCATCCCATAGTCATCCATAAAGTATAATGCACCCTATAGTCATCCATAAAGTATCATGCACATTCTATAGTCATCCATAAAGTATCATGCACATTCTATAGTCATCCATAAAATATAATGCACCCCATAGTCATCTATAACGTATAATGCACCCCCATAATCATCAATGTACTAGTATGGTCACTGACTTTTTAAAAAAATAAATAGACACCTTCCCTTTGCTTCTACGTCACTGCCATGCACCCCATCACATGCATGCCGATGTCAGCTGCTGACCTCTGATTGGCCCGTAGCGTAAATTGTTGTGCACGGGCCTGTGTGCTCCAATACACTTCAGCTGGATGTACGTCTGAGGAAGCACATCCAGTTGAAGTTTCTGCTGGCGTCAGTGGGCAGGACACAGAGACTTTCTCTATGAGTAGTCGGGTAGCAGGACTCACGGGATTTATCTATGATTGGTTGGAGAAGCAGGGCTCACAGGCTTTCTCTATGAGTAGTTGTGGGAAGCAGGACTCATAGCCTTTCTCTATGAGTGGTCGGAGAAGCAGGACTCACAGGCTTTCTCTATGAGTGGTCGGAGAAGCAGTACACACAGGCTTTCTCTATGTGTAGTCGGGGAAGTAGGACTCACGGGTTTTCTCTATGAGTGGTTGGAGAAGCTGGACTCACAGGCTTTCTCTATGTGTAGTCGGGGAAGCAGGACTCACAGGCTTTCTCTATGTGTAGTCGGGGAAGCAGGACTCACAGGCTTTCTCTGTGAGTGGTCAGAGAAGCAGGACTCACAGGCTTTCTCTATGAGTGGTCGGAGAAGCAGTACACACAGGCTTTCTCTATGTGTAGTCGGGGAAGTAGGACTCACGGGTTTTCTCTATGAGTGGTTGGAGAAGCTGGACTCACAGGCTTTCTCTATGTGTAGTCGGGGAAGCAGGACTCACAGGCTTTCTCTATGTGTAGTCGAGGAAGCAGGACTCACAGGCTTTCTCTATGAGTGGTTGGAGAAGCAGGACTCACAGGCTTTCTCTATGTGTAGTCGGGGAAGCAGGACTCACAGGCTTTCTCTATGTGTAGTCGGGGAAGTAGGACTCACGGGTTTTCTCTATGAGTGGTTGGAGAAGCTGGACTCACAGGCTTTTTCTATGAGTGGTCGGAGAAGCAGGACTCACAGGCTTTCTCTATGAGTGGTTGGAGAAGCAGGACTCACAGGCCTTCTCTATGTGTAGTCGGGGAAGCAGGACTCACAGGCTTTTTCTATCTAGTCGGGGAAGTATGACTCAGGGGTTTTCTCTATGAGTGGTTGGAGAAGCAGGACTCACAGGCTTTCTCTATGAGTGGTCGGAGAAGCTGGACTCACAGGCTTTCTCTATGAGTGGTTGGAGAAGCAGGACTCACAGGCTTTCTCTATGAGTGGTCGGAGAAGCTGGACTCACAGGCTTTCTCTATGAGTGGTTGGAGAAGCTGGACTCACAGGCTTTCTCTATGAGTGGTCGGAGAAGCTGGACTCACAGGCTTTCTCTATGAGTGGTCGGAGAAGCTGGACTCATAGGCTTTCTCTATGAGTGGTTGGAGAAGCTGGACTCACAGGCTTTCTCTATGAGTGGTCGGAGAAGCAGGACTCACAGGCTTTCTCTATGAGTGGTTGGAGAAGCTAGACTCACAGGCTTTCTCTATGAGTGGTCGGGGAAGCAGGACTCACAGGCTTTCTCTATTTATAGTCGGGAAAGCAGGACTCACAGGCTTTTTCAAAGTGTAGGCGATGAAGCAGGACTCACAGGCTTTCTCCATGGGTCATGTCAGCAGTAAACAACTTTTAACAAAAAACACAGAATAAGAAGTCATCTGTATATCCCCAAGCTCGACATCTTCTATTCGACGCTGTCCTGGGATAGGAAACCTGACAGATCTAGTTGAACAAACTAGCTCACATTAGTAAATGAGGAGATCCGGAATTTTTGGAAACGTCTATATTAGCCTTTCCCCTTGAGATAATTGAAAGACAGCAATAAATTTATGGTCCCATTTTCTAAATGAACCCGTGGCTTCTAGCGGCAATATGATCTTCATATCCAAGAGGCCTGACATGGTGAAATTTATAATACAAATAGGATTTCTGTGGTATTAAGTATACAGCCAAACATAACAGCACAGTATATCTTCATTAACAAGAAACATTTCTATTGATTCCATTCTCCAATGTTTCATATTACACATAACAAATACGTATGGTCACCAAAATGAATTATTGCAACTCAATTTGGAACAAATGGATGAGGTTATTGTATTAACTCTAAGATGGCTTTCTCCCCGGGTGTCAAAACATTTTTTTATTTAATGGAATAACAAGGAAAGTTAATCAGACCTCTGCTCTGTGGAAATAAGGGTCAGGGAGTTTTTTTATCCTCACTTGAGTAAATGTAAGAAAATTCACATGTTATGCAAAGGCTTTGACGGAAGACATTACAGTGCGGTCAGGTTCCCGGGCTAAATCTCAGCATAATAATCCGGCCACTGATAAAGCAACGTTTTCTGAACTCATTTGAAAAGAAAATGTCATTTTTTACATTTCTTAAAGGGAATGTGTGGTCGGAAAAATGACCTCAGGTTTTTATGTTAAATGCATTTTTTTTATTGTTGTATGTATATAACACAGGATCCACCACAATAGGTGATATCACAGCTCACCTCCTCCTCCTATACAATGACTGATAACACCTCTATATACAGTAGATAACAAAGGATCCTCCATTCACAATAGATGATGTTACAGCTCACCTCCTCCTCCTGTACATTGACTGATAACACCTCTATATACAGTAGATAACACAGGATTCACCATTCACAATAGATGATGTCGCAGCTCACCTCCTCCTCCTGTACAATGACTGATAACACCTCTATACACAGTAGATAACACAGGATCCACCATTCACAATAGGTGATGTCACAGCTCACCTCCTCCACCTCCTCCTGTACAATGACTGATAACACCTCTATACACAGTAGATAACACAGGATCCACCATTCACAATAGATGATGTCACAGCTCACCTCCTCCTCCTGTACAATGACTGATAACACCTCTATATACAGTAGATAACACAGGATCCACCATTCACAATAGATGATGTCACAGCTCACCTCCTCCTCCTGTACAATGACTGATAACACCTCTATACACAGTAGATAACACAGGATCCACCATTCACAATAGGTGATGTCACAGCTCACCTCCTCCACCTCCTCCTGTACAATGACTGATAACACCTCTATACACAGTAGATAACACAGGATCCACCATTCACAATAGGTGATGTCACATATTTCCTCACGGGGAGAGTGATGTTACGTTTGGAAGCAATGAAGGAGAACTCTTTGTCAGGTAACACAATGCATGCAACATGTTCACACTCCAGACCAGAAGGGGGAGCTCTAAGCCTGTTTAGGGTGAATTTCCCTATAAGAACGTCCTGATCTGGAGGGAAAGAGTTTACTTCCTGTCAGAGAGACAGAGGGAAAGGAGGCAGAGGAGCCGTGTAGCCTGAAGTGCTACAGCTCCTGGAAGGAGACACTTCAGAATGCAGAATACGTTGCAGTGAGCAGGCAGGAATGCAAAGCACAGGAGAGGATACCAGGACCAGCCCCGAGCGGGCTGCCTCCTTCTGAGATGCAGATAATGCCGAAAGCTGTAACACCGAGGTAGTAAGGACCTATACGCCTTACTTCAGAGACCGGCAAGACAGCTAATTGCATGTTACCTGTCCACACCTACACCCAGGAGGCACAGTGGCACCCCTCAGAGGCTGAGGGGTGCTAGAGTCCCTATAAACCGCCTCAAGCCACCAGCCATACGGGTTTTGTCCTATCCGACTATGGGGGACAGAGAGAAACACCACATCTGTGAGGACCTTATTTGAAGCTTATGCAGTAAGGGAAGGCTATTGATTTCCACCTGGACAAGGGGACTCTGGTTTTGCCTCCAAACCGGCCAGACTCTACCTGCCCTGTGATCTGGTGCCCTGGACTGTGGATG
Source organism: Ranitomeya imitator (assembly GCF_032444005.1). Lineage (NCBI taxonomy): Eukaryota > Metazoa > Chordata > Amphibia > Anura > Dendrobatidae > Ranitomeya > Ranitomeya imitator. Next base: position 37,761,812 of record NC_091284.1, read on the forward strand.
CTGAAACCAACAGTAAACAAGGTAAAGAGACTGCAACCTTGTGGCCTCGTTCTTCACTGCACCTCTCACCATCCACCATCTACACACTGGGAAGCCCTGGGGATACACTTCACCTGTGGGAAGGTATACCAACTAGCTGCCATAACATCACCCCAGCGGACACCTTAAAGCATCGTCGGTCACCCTGACCGAATACCACGAACATAAACCTTATCCCTTTAAAGACCTTTCCCTTTTATACGGACGTCCCAGGGCCACGGACCAGGTCAGCCACCGTGACATCCTCCTGTGAACACCGAACCTGGTACTGAGTAACCCCTTGCCCTGACGGGGCACTCCATATATACAGTAGATAACACAGGATCCACCATCCACAATAGGTGATGTCACAGCTCACCTTCTCCTCCTGTACAATGTCTGATAACACCTCTATATACAGTAGATAACACAGGATCCACCATTCACAATAGGTGATGTCACAGCTCACCTCCTCCTCCTCTACAATGACTGATAACACCTCTATATACAGTAGATAACACAGGATCCACCATTCACAATAGGTGATGTCACAGCTCACCTCCTCCTCCTGTGCAATGTCTGATAACACCTCTATATACAGTAGATAACACAGGATCCACCATTCACAATAGGTGATGTCACAGCTCACCTCCTCCTCCTCTACAATGACTGATAACACCTCTATATACAGTAGATAACACAGGATCCACCATTCACAATAGGTGATGTCACAGCTCACCTCCTCCTCCTGTACAATGTCTGATAACACCTCTATATACAGTAGATAACACAGGATCCACCATTCACAATAGGTGATGTCACAGCTCACCTCCTCCTCCTCTACAATGACTGATAACAGTTCAGTGCACGTTTCCAACTACCTGTTTTGCATGTATCTCAGCCCCCATCTCCCTTGATTGAGAGCTCTGGCTTTACAGTAGATGTTGCAGGACGGAGATAGAAGGCAACCGAGTAGGTGGGAAGATGCACTGCACTGTAGGGTCGCTCACACAGTCATTATATATTAGTAACTTGGTAGGTGACAGCAGAGCAGCACATGACAACAGCAGATGTCAGCAGAAGTAAAGTCCAGTAATTGGTGGGGACAGGGGAGGACACAGACAGCAGGGGGCTCATCGGCCCTGTTATGTACCCCTCGAGCCTATGCAGCTGCACAGGTTATACGGGATGGGGAAATTATGACTATAAGTCTGCCGTCACACTAGCAGTATTTGGTCAGTATTTTACATCAGTATTTGTAAGCCAAAACCAGGAGTGGAACAAATAGAGGAAAAGTATAATAGAAATACGTCACCACTTCTGGATTTATCACCCACTCCTGGTTTTGGCTTACAAATACTGAGGTAAAATACTGACCAAATACTGATAGTGTGACGCCAGCCTAAGTGTGAATTTGTTGCGTCTTGTGCATCACAGACCAACTCCATAAATGTTTCAACAATCAATGCTAATTTATGTAACAGCCATTATCTTCATCAATGTGAAAACATTATCAGACTGAGGTCGTTTACTCCGATGCCAATTGTAATCAGATTTTCTGTGCATTGGGCAGTGATACCTAAAGTGCAGTCGTCCCCGGACACATGGAAGTGTGGTCTACACACAGCGTCCTCTCTGGTAACTCCGGGTCGGGGCATTGATTTTGGTAGGATTGTGGTTATGCTTCTGATCCTCAAACAGACCAAATCATGTTATCTATCTATCTGAGAAACAGTGTAATCTGCCTGTCAATAAAACCACAAGAGAAAACCGGAGGGATATTCTATGTGTGTGTAGAGCCTTGTTTTCAGATGTAGAATATTTGTTTATTGGGTTTTATTAGACTCAATTTTGAAGAAAAAAAAATTCCTGGAGAGGCAAATTTTGAAGCTTTGCATAGTAGAGCGCACACAATAAAGTGCACATAATGGAAAGTACAGTATGGAGTTCACATACAGGAGAGCTCTCAATAGAGTGTGAGCAATAAAGAAGTCTAAGCTGAGCGTACATGATGGAGGACTCAGAATAAAGTTTGCAAAATAAGAGCTCTCACAATGGAGTGTGCAAAATTAATAGAACAAAATGTAGTGAGCAGATTAGAGAACCCACAATGAAGTGCGTATACTGCAAAACTTACAATGACGTTACCATAATGGAGAATCCATAATGGAGTGGAGAGCCCATGATGTTCACAATGTACATGTCAAAACTGAAGTATAAATGGAGCTCCGGCAAGTGTCCAAAATAGTGAATGCACAACGGAGAGTTCATAATGGAGAGTTCATAATTGAGTGCGCATAATGAAGCGTGCACAATAGAATGCTGGTAATAAAGTGCACAAAATGAGTGCGCATAATAGAGTGTTCAAAATCAGGTGTACACAATAGAAAGCTCACAATGGAGTGCGCAATCTGGGATACACATACTTGAACTGTAACCATGGAGTGCATATAATGAAAGTTAGGTTTCGAGTTCCAGCTGCTGCACAGGGGGAATCTCAAACCAAGTCCACTGCAGTCTCCCATTTTCCTCCAGCCGTAGTGGAGCCTGCTCAGCAGAAATGCCAATCCCAACATCTGGCTCAAACTGATACTGTGCGTTTGGGTGCTGCTACCTTCCAGGCTCTGCCTTTGTAGCCAGCACTGTTCAGCAGCGAGCATGCATTTCAGGGACTAAGTCCTGCTTTTCCCACACTGAGCATGCCCACGGGACGACCTCCCATTGGAGGTCGGGGGTCACATGCTCAGGTCCTGTTGCGGCTCCTATTGGACTATCAGGAAGGTCCCAGAGCGCTACTGCTATAAAAGGTTCACATGGCCGCTCGTCTATGTGCTAGTGTAAACTTATTAACTTGTGTGTGTGTGGATGAATGCCTGTCGATGGATGAAAGCTCCGAATCATTCCCATCTCTAGTGTTGTTGCCGGCTCGCGAATGGTAGAGCTACCTAGAGCCCGACAGTGCTACTCTGCACAATTGCACAAGTTGCTGAATCCAGTTAGCAGCGATCGCCAGAGCGGTGTCGTGCGCAGAAAGTGCGCTTTCATGGCCCTTGTTAGGGTGGTTAGTGGCATCTGCCAGAGCGGCGCTCTACGCACTCCTGTGCGGTAAATATTTACTTTAGTTGTTTCCCTGGCACCGCAGTAGGGTTTACGAGCGCAAGAGATCTAGAGGGACTCTTACCCTGAGTCTTGGGGCAGAGTTCTGTCGCCTTGCTTGCGCTCTCTTTGCGGTATCGCGGCCCTGTGACGCAACAGGGTTCGCTTCCTTCATACCGGGCGAAGCTAACCCATGTGTGTACTCCCATTATACCGCCATATAGTCCGTCATTACCAAGCAGCAGGTGTCTTAGCTGCACAGTGGACCCTGCACTGCGAACGCACCTTATATCATTTCTAATTATTATTTGGTGCGTTCCGCCAGTCCTAACAATGCATATCACACAATAGAGTGCACATACTGAAAAGCTTACAATTGAGTGCACATAATGTAACTCTCATAATAGAGTGTGCAAAATGGAGAACTAACAATGGAGTACACACCATAGAGAAGGCCATAATGGAATACACACAACTGAATGCTCACAGTGAAGTGGACACAAGCGAATGCTTTAATAGAATGCACACAGTAGAATACGTCCAACCATGTCTGTAGCATGAAATGCATACAATAGAGTGCTAATAAAGGAGCACAAAATGGAGTGCAAAGCATGAAATTCTCATGATGAACTTCTGTGAACATGTTCCATCTCATGTCACTCCTTTAAACAGCTTTAAGGTTTGGAAATAGTGATGAGCGAGCGTGCTCGCCACTGCTCGATGCTCATTTGAGTGCTCAAGTCCTTCTCAATACTCTTTCGAGCATCGGGGAGCTTGGGTCCGCTCGTTACTCGATTGAGTATCGCTGGTGCTCGGGTCTGCTCATTACTCAATCAAGCGTCGGGTTCCTCGGGTTCGCTCATTACTTGATCGCGCGTCGGGGTGCTTGGGTCTGCTCCTTACTCGATTGAGCATCAGGGTTCTCGGATCTGCTCATTACTCAATCGAGTATCGCGGGTGCTTGGGTCACCTCTTTAATCGATCGAGCATTGGGATGCTTGGGTCCGCTTCTTACTCGATTGAGCATCAGAGTTCTCGGATCTGCTTATTACTCGATCGAGTATCGCGGGTGCTCGGGTCACCTCTTTAATCGATCGAGCATCGGGGAGCTTGGGTTCATTCATTACTTGATCGCGAATCGGGGAGCTTGGGTTCGCTCATTACTTGATCGCGAATCGGGGTGCTTGGGTCTGCTCCTTACTCAATTGAGCATCAGGGTTCTCGGATCTGCTCATTACTCAATCGAGTATCGCGGGTGCTAGGGTCACCTCTTTAATCGATCGAGCATCGGGGTACTTGGGTTCATTCATTACTTGATCTCGAATCGGGGTGCTCGGGTCTGCTCCTTAATCGATCGAGTATCGTGGGTGCATGGGTCTGATTGTTATTCGATCAAGCATCGGGGATATTGGGTCTGTTTGTTACTCGATCGAGTATCACAGGTGCTCGAGCACCATACTCTAGTCCACTCCCCACCTGTTAAACAGCCGATAAATATGCAGGGATTGCCTGCCATATATGGTAACACCGTTGGCTACTGGCATTACTGTGATTGCCCTGCCTCATTGCATCATTGTGACTTATATAAGACCTGGTGACACGATGTTCAGGGCACTGTCTTCTGGAAGCAGTTCAGGGAGGTTTGATCTAGGAGGGAGAGCTTATGTTTAATGTAATAAATAAATATTTTTTTTAACTGATAACCAGCCAAGGTAAAAAATTTAACAGGCTAGGAAGCTACCTGGTCATTGGGCCTTTACCAGCCTAAAAATACAAGCCCACAGCCACCCCAGAATCGGCGCATGACATTAGATGCGCCAATTCTGGTGCTTGGCCCGGCTCTTCCTGATTGCCCTGGTGCGGTGGCGTCATGGTAGTTGGGGTTGATGACAGCTGTGATTCAATTTAAGCTACAAATAGGGAGTGCCTGTCCGAAGAATGATCAGGTTGCTTCTTTTAGTCGCTTCACGTCTTTGGAAGCTTGAAGTGATTAAATAAGCTCCAAATGGAATATGTGCACAGCCAGTCGTTTTTTCATTACATTCATTCTTGGCAGTGTTTTTTTTTTAGTGCTTTTTCAAGCAGGTTCCAAGAGGAATCCACCTGAAATAGACACATACCCTACAAGTGAACACAATAAAGTGAAATACGCACAATGAACATTCCACAATGAAGCGCTAAAATAGAACGCACACAGTGGAATGCTCGCAATCGGTCTTGATAGATTGGAGAACATCAGATCTGTCCTTCAGCCTCCAGGAGAGAATCTATGAATGTCCCTCTGGCCTTATGTACTGTTGGTGGGAGTCTCGCTTAACCTGGATAATATCTAACAAAATGCAAAAAAAAATTTTAAACTATATTTCCTCTAACTCTAAGAGATGTGCAAGGGTGCGTAATGGCTCTTAGTGGCGACTGTGGTGAACCCAATCCCAGCATAACAGCTAATGTTTTTGTCGTCCTCTCTACGGAGTAAATGTTATTGACTCACGAGGATAAATGATCCCCGCAGCTCAATGTAAAATACGTTTCCGTTTCACTTATGTTGGTCATCCTCTCCTTGCGGGCTCACGATATAATTGATAAAATCAAAATTTGAAATATATTTACATTTGATATTCCCAGTTGCCTGGGAGGATATGTATTTTTTTACCTTGTGGAGGACTTCTAATGTATGGGATTAGTCTGCCCAATAACATTGCTGACTTATAGTTTTACATTGCAATCAATTAAAATGCTATAGACTAATGGAAGAGAAGATCTATCCTGTCTCTGCGGCTTTGCCCATGTTTCCATGTTGCTGGAGTTGTGGCTGAGAGTTATAGCAAAGAAGGGTTTTTATAAGGAAACTATCATGGGAGCAGATTCCCTTTAGTGTAGGACCAGTAAAACAATGTGGCTCCCAAAGCGCCAGTCAGAAACAATTTCTGTCTGCCTCCTGACACATTGACTTAATGGTTTTTTATTCCAGTCTTAGGGCTCATTCACATGTCCAGTTTTTCAAGCCACCTGAGGGCCCGTAGACCACGAGCATCCAATATTGACCGTTGTCCTTGTCCCTTGTGCACGTGGATTTCCCCAGATTCTCTGAACCTTTTGATGACATTATGTCCTGTAGATGGTGCGATATTCACAGTCTTTGCAATTTTAACTTGAGTAAATTTTTTCTGAAATTGTTCCACCATTTTTAGACGTATTTCATCACAGATCATTGACCTCCGACCTTCTTTGCTTCTGAGAGACTCTGCCTCTCTAAGGCTACGTTCTCATTAGCGTCATGCGACGCTGCGTCGTCGACGCACGACAACGCATGCGTCATGCGCCCCTATCTTTATCATTGGGGACGCATGCGTTGCGTTGTCGTGCGTTTTCGGTAAAACGCACGACGCATGCGTCGTTTCACCGCACCTGGGTGGCGTCGTAGACGCTACATGTTGCATTTTTGAAGCGTAAAAAAAACGCACGCGTCGCACTTGCGTCGCTCGTGCGTCGCACTTGCGTCGCTCGTGCGTCGTCATTGCGTTACAATTTCCCATTGAAACCTATTGACAACGCACTTGCGTCGCGTGTGTGCGTCGTGCGTGCGTTGTGCGACGCATGCGTCGTTAGATAAAATTAAACCAAAAAGTGTCTAGACAGTGTCTAGACAGTGCAAACAGTGATAAAAACATCCCCCATATATAAAGAAAATGTTGGATTGTTTGTCACTTCTGCTGCAGCATCTAGAGGCAAGACATCACACCAGACGACTTCTACTTTTATTCATCCGCTGTCCAGAGATGTAAGTATAGAATGATTCTGTGCATTTTCTACATGTTTTTTAAAATTGTTTTTGCAAGTTGTGTATTATATTCTGCACTGTGGTTGTTTAAAGATATTTTTGTATTTTTAGTCTGGTTGTGATGTATGGCGTTGTATAGAATGGCGTTTCATTGTCTGCGGCCTTGATTATTGTTCTTTCCAGAATAGATTTTTCTTTTCCATTTTTTGGTTTGGTGGTGTTTTTTGTATTCAGTTATGATGTTTTATTCTTGCGTTATATGATGGCGTTTAATAGTCTCCGGCCCTGTCGGTTTTATTGTAAAGTATGGTAGTATAGAATGATTCTGCGCCCTTTTATTAAATGTAATAATTTATATTGCAAGTTGTGTATTATGTTCTGCACTGTGGTTATGTAAAGACATTGTTGTATGTTTCTGGTTGTGATGTATGGCGTTGTATGGCCTTTTATTGTATCCGTCCCTGTCGGTTTTATTGTAAAGTATGGTGTGTTATTGCCGTTTCTGCCCTTAATTTTTGGGTGTTGTTAATTTTTTCCTTTCAAAAATCTATTGTGGTTTTTGGGTTGCTCCATACATACTGTACTTTTAAAAAAAAAAACAACTCTCTTTTGGGATTAAGGCCCCGTCACACATAGCGACGCTGCAGCGATACCGACAACGATCCGGATCGCTGCAGCGTCGCTGTTTGATCGCTGGAGAGCTGTCACACAGACAGCTCTCCAGCGACCAACGATCCCGAGGTCCCCGGTAACCAGGGTAAACATCGGGTAACTAAGCGCAGGGCCGCGCTTAGTAACCCGATGTTTACCCTGGTTACCATCGTTAAAGTAAAAAAAAACAAACGCTACATACTTACCTACCGCTGTCTGTCCCCGGCGCTCTGCTTCTCTGGTCTGGCTGTGAGCACAGCGGCCGGAAAGCAGAGCGGTGACGTCACCGCTCTGCTTTCCGGCTGCCCGGCGCTCACAGCCAGTACAGGAGGAGTGCAGAGAACAGCGCTGGAGGACAGACGGCTGTAGGTAAGTATGTAGTGTTTGTTTTTTTTACTTTTAGGATGGTAACCAGGGTAAACATCGGGTTACTAAGCGCGGCCCTGCGGTTTCACAACCGTCTGTGATGTCTTCTATTGGGATTGCACACGGTTGCGTAATCGTTTTCAATATATTCTCTAAAACCTTTTTTATTTTTTTAATTTATACACAGTTAAACAATTGAAGACCAGATGGCGCTCCATGAAGGACCGTTTCAAGAGGGGCCTGAAAAAGGAGGGACAGACCCGTAGTGGTGCTGCAGCTTCAAGGACCTCTGTGTACAAATACAACCGTATATTGCAGTTCTTGCGACCGGTCCTTGAAAGCAGAGAGTAAGTATAGTACCTATGCACACACCTAGTTTTTACAACATGCATATTCACATACTACATTCCAGCCACGTAGCTTATTGCCCAGCCATTTTTTTTGGCAAGTACGAAGTATAGAAATGAAGAAAAAAATGCAAGCTCACCGAGGCGTGAAAAGTAAAAAATACATACTTTTATCCTCTTCAATCATAAGCAGAGGATGAAACATCAGCACAATACAACAGACACTATCTACGCGTTTCAGGTGACAGGGAACATCAGACCTGAAACACGTAGATAGTGTTTTTATTGTATTGTGCAGATGTTTCATCCTCTGCTGCTGATTGAAGTGAATAAAGTATTTAGTTTTTACTTTTCACGCCTCGTTGACCTCGAATTTTTTATTCATTTCTGGTCTTCTCACACTTGACACAGCGGCTCCCTTCTGGGATTACTACAATGGTGAGCTTGACTTACTAGTTATTTCCCTGAAATCAGAAGTATACAGAACACAGAAAGATAGTAGATTGGCCATGTCCGGGCAATATTTCATAGTGTAGTAGTATAGTGCCCATCCAGGTGTATCCCAGTTTTTTTATACACAAAAAATTAAAATATAATAGATACGGCATACCTTCTACTGCAAGGCAGGTTATGTTCCCATGGTTGCTCAGCTCGCAGGACCTGTGATGACGTCTCGGTCACATGACCGTGACGTCATGGCAGTTCCAACGTAAGCATAATTGTCTGGCGTTACAAACCGCAACCATGGGTGACTATTTTGAATTAAATAAATGCATTTTTTTTAATATTGATGGGGCATATGCAGTGTCAATATTAAAAATAGGTTAATATTAACGGCGGAAATGGATACCGCCGGTAAAGTTAATTAATGACGCATGTGAAATGTTATATTTAGTATACTAATGGTTTCCTTATGTTTTCACAGAACACACAGCAGCACCCGCGAGACTGTCCGACCCTCTGGAGCGGTCCTTCGTGAAGCGCCATCTGAACCGTCGCAGCCATCCCACAGCGAGAGCAGGTCTGCACCACCACAATCTGGCGAACCGGCAGCCGGTCCATCAGATGTTCCCCTGGCCGAGGCCTCTGGCGCTCCTTCCTTCGGGTCTTCCCGACAGCGTCAGTGGGCCTCGGACAGGGCGGTCATGCCCGAATTTTTACATTTGAGCACCGTATTTCAGAATGGTTTCAAGGCGCTGTGCGATAAAATGTCCAATATCGACCGGCGTCTTGAAAACATCGAATCGGAGCTCTCGAGGCCGGCCAAACATTTTTTTAGTGCCATTCACAAGGGCATGGTTGAACATCTTACGCCGGAACTCCAGATTTCGGTCATGCAGGGCTGCAACAACGCATATGTCACTGCTCTGCAGCAGGCTCGGGTCATGCAGTCAGCGACAAATGTGCCCGCAGTACCATCGCTGGCTGCCATGACTCCGACTCCTGCTGCAGAGCACCACCACAGAGCTCCGCGTGCCGAGGGCCACCGCCACCGCCACCACAGAACAGAGCCCCAAAGTTCTGATCATGCCAGGCCTTCAAGGGCACACAGACGGGAAGCCGACCCACACCCAGAGGGAGAGAGGAGGAAAAAAAAGAAGAAGACGACGACCACAAGCACTACAACCTTGGCTATGGCTGCTCCCAAAACAACCACCACTACACAGCCTGGGTCGACCCGGAGCACTCCAAGTACCCAGCCTGGGTCTACACGGAGTACACCCAGTACCCAGCCTGGGTCTACAAGGAGTACACTGAGTACACAGCCTGGGTCTACCCGGAGCCGGAGTAGCCAGCCAAGGACACTGGTCGTCCCTCCTCCTCCCTCACCTCCTGCTTTGGCAGTATCGCCACCGTCAACTGGCTGGATTGATTTCGGCATCCCGTCTAGTGTCATAGACTATGCTGCTTCCTCCCCCTCGTCCTCCTCCTCGGTCTCCTCAACACCCCCCAAAAGTGGGGGATATCAATCCCCCTTAATTGCTGATATCGATACCCCCTAACATTTCCCATTTCTTTTTTTTGTGTCCCTAATAAAATTGTTATTTTTTTTAAAAAAAATTATTTTTTATTGTCTCAAATAAAGTTTGCACCAAATCACACCGTGCGCCGTATACACAAATCTTGTCTTTGTAACAACTGATGTGCAATGTCTGACAATATTTTATACATTTTTTTTTTCATTTTTTTATAGGGCTGTCGTTCATTGTACTATGAGTAGTGTTGAGCGATACCGTCCGATACTTGAAAGTATCGGTATCGGATAGTATCGGCCGATACCCGAAAAATATCGGATATCGCCGATACCAATATCCGATACCAATACAAGTCAATGGGACATCAAGTATCGGAAGGTATTCTCATGGTTCCCAGTGTCTGAAGGAGAGGAAACTCTCCTTCAGGCCCTGGGATCCATAGGGATGTGTAAAATAAAGAATTAAAATAAAAAATATTGATATATTTACCTCTCCGGCGGCCCCTGAACTCAGCGCGGGTAACCGGCAGGCTTCTTTGTTCAAAATCAGCGCTTTTAGGACCTGAGAATCACGTCCCGGCTTCTGATTGGTCGCGGGCCGCCCATGTGACCGCCACGCGACCAATCACAAGCCGCGACGTCACCGCAAGCTATTAACGCGCTCATTTTTAAAAATGAGCGCGTTAATAGCTTGCGGTGACGTCGCGGCTTGTGATTGGTCGCGGCCACGCGACCAATCACAAGCCGCTACGTCTTTGAAAGCCATTAACGCGCTCATTTTTAAAAATGAGCGCGTTAATAGCTTGCGGTGACGTCGCGGCTTGTGATTGGTCGCGGCCACGCGACCAATCACAAGCCGCTACGTCTTTGAAAGTCATTAACGCGCTCATTTTTCAAAAATGAGCGCGTTAATAGCTTGCGGTGACGTCGCGGCTTGTGATTGGTCGCGTGGCGGTCACATGGGCGGCCCGCGACCAATCAGAAGCCGGGACGTGATTCTCAGGTCCTAAAAGCGCTGATTTTGAACAAAGAAGCCTGCCGGTTACCCGCGCTGAGTTCAGGGGCCGCCGGAGAGGTAAATATATCAATATTTTTTATTTTAATTCTTTATTTTACACATCTCTATGTATCCGATACCGATACCCGATACCACAAAAGTATCGGATCTCGGTATCGGAATTCCGATACCGCAAGTATCGGCCGATACCCGCGGTATCGGAATGCTCAACACTAACTATGAGATGTTACAAACACAAACAGCATTGCTCAATATGTCAAGTTTAAAATGTACCATCACACAACGATTTCAGTAACGATATAGTTGGTTTTTGTGTGTAACCAACGTTATCTTTTCTGAAATCGTACAACGATTAGGCCCCTGCTGTGAGATTTTTGGTGTCAGCGAATGATTAGGAATTTTTGGGGGTAACTTATCACACGCTGTCATTGTTGGATCGGCATGTTTGACACTGATCAAGCAATGTCTTTGTTTTAAACAAGGGAATATTGGGTTACTAGCGCAGTGTTTTAAACACTCAAATAAGTGAACAATACCCCCCCAAAAAAATAAAGGTGTCAACCACGTCCCTCGCCGTCATCTTTCCGCAGTCACTGACACTGTTTCCCACCCGTAAAGCAGAGCACACCGTTGACTTAAACGCTGTGCTTTGCTTTAGGGCTGGCACAGTACGGAAAGCTGACGGCGATGGACGTGTCACACACCGGAATGAAAGGTTTTTTTTATTTTTTTATATTACATTTACAATGGTAAACAGGGAAAACATCGTGAGTGCGGCCATGCGCTTCATAACATTACCCAGATTACACGGGGACTTGCTCTTTTTTGGTCGCTGGAGAGCTGTCTGTGTGACAGCTCTCCAGCAACCACGCGACGACTAAACAACGGTCACGGTCCAGTCGTATCACTGGTCGGTATCGTTGGATAATCGTTTTATTAATGTACCTTAAGATTATTGGTCAGGTGAGGTGGTAGCAATGTTCACAGTGTCGCCACTATTTGACTCTGGACGTATTCCAGCATCCTGAGTGCAATAGTGTTAACTCTGTAGAGTTTTGCAAACATGATCGTCTCCCTCCTTGTCAAGCCAGGTTCCATATGCAAATAGTCTGCAGGATTAAAAATGGTTGACAAGGTGGGAGCCGATTATGTTATACGTCAAAACTATGGAACACACGGCTGAAATATTTTTTTGTTTTGTCACAGTCCATTTGGGTACTGGTGCTCACATAAATTTTGTGGGACTCACATTACTTTACATAACATTGGATTTTACAATTTGATTACTATGGAAAAACATATGGGAGATTTTTTTTGTGAAAACGGAAAGGCACAAGAACTTTATTTCAAAACACAACGCATTAGAAAATCAGGGGACATTATAACAATAACCTTACATAGGATGGTTAAATGATATGGACTCCACAGTGTTTACATGACATCATAATAACAAGATGAATTAAACCATTTGATCTTGCCATGAAACACGGCCAACATCTGAAACAAAGTATGCAGCAAATTGGTCCCTCATATGAGCAATCTCCACAGTTGTCCGCAGAGGATGATCTTGATAATCAGGCAATGGATTTGGTATGGGTTCATCGAGTTCCACGTTGACTCTCTCTTTATCAATAATAAAATTGTGGAGAACCACACACGCCTTCACCACCTCATCCACTGTCTCAATTTTCAAATTTATAGCGGATCCTAAGATACGCCATTTGGAGACAAGGATTCCAAAGGCGCACTCCACAGTTCTTCTGGCCCTGGACAGTCTATAATTAAAAATACTTTTGGTGCGGTCCAACCCCCGACTGGAGTACGGTTTAAGTAGGTTGCCACTCATTTGAAAAGCCTCATCCCCAACAACAACAAATGGCAGGGCCGGGCCTTCGGTGTTGGGAAGAGGTCGTGGATGGGGGAAATTAAAATTGTTATCGTACAATCTTCGGCCCATATCAGACTCCTTAAATGTCCGTGAATCATTTGCACGGCCAAACGCTCCAATGTCCACAGCGAGAAACCTGCAGTCCGCACCTGCAATTGCCATCAGCACGGTGGAAAAGTATTTTTTATAATTAAAAAACAGAGATCCACTTCTTGAAGGCTTGGTAATCCTAATGTGCTTCCCATCCACGGCTCCAATACAGTTAGGGAAAGAACACACTTGTTCGAATTTTTGGGCATTGGCCTGCCATAATTCGGTTGTTGGGATAGGTAAAAATTCCTCCCGGAGGTTGTCCCACAATGCGCGGCATGTGTCGGCAATAATACCAGACAGTGTGGAGACTCCAATCCGAAACTGGAAATGCAGTGATCTCAAGGTCTCTCCAGTAGCAAGGAAACTGACAAGAAGAAAAATAAATAAATGAAATTAATTAAATTGTTATGAAAGAATTTTTCATTCTTAATTACAATCCCCCGCCCCACAAAACCAAAACACGTTAGTTACTTGAAAAAATGGCAAGAACATATAAATCCTTCACATTGCATTACGTACCGTAGAGTCACCAGCAGACGTTCCTCGGGGGAAATCGATTTACGGAGCTGCGTGTCCTGCCTGGCAATGGTTCCTTCCACCAGACGCAGCAGATATCGGAAGCTGTTTTGTGACATCCTGGTGTATTCAAAGTATTTCTCCTGGTTCTCATTTAATTCGCCAAACAGACAATGGTAGGCTCCACGACTCTCTCGGACTTCCACTATAGGGTGTAGCCAAAAACGCCGACGACTCCTTCTCCGTAGTTTGTCTCTTTTCCTCTGTTCATGACAGGCAATAGCATAAGCAATAGCAAGGGCTAATTCCAGCTCAAAATTGAGGTAGATACTCTCCATGGGACGATCCATCTTCATGCTGTATGGTTGGAAATAATCTATGCCGGGGTATATATACCACTATTACATTAATACCCACCCTCATCTACCCATTGGTGGCATTATCTAGTGTCTAGACACTAGACCCACCCTCTTCTATTCATTGGTGGTGTTATCTAGTGTCTAGACACTAAATTGTGTGTAAAGATATAATCATTGTTTGACAACGCATGCGTCGTAAAACGCTGCGTTTTTTGTAAAAACGCAACAAAAACGCACAAAAAAGCTGCGTTTTACGACGCATCCGTCCGACGCTTGCGTCAAAAAAGGTGCGTTTTTGCGTGCGTTTCCGATCCGTCGTGCGTTGCGTCGGCGACGCAGCGTCGCATGACGCTAATGTGAACGTTGCCTAACATGCTCTTTTTATACAGAGCCACGTCATCTAGTTGAAAATTGTCCTTCACGCTGTTTTTCATTAGTAACACTTTTCCAGCCTTTTATTAACTCTGTCCCGACTTTTCTGAGATGCGTCGTTGACATTAATTTCTATAGTGGTTAATTTTTTTGAAAATGAAATAGAAAAATGTACCTTTTGTACCTTCCTATCTGTTCTATGGTCTGTGGGTAATAAAATATGGCTATAAGAGATTTCTAAATCATTGCATTTTCGCTTTCTTTACATTTTACACAGCGGGACAACTTTTTCGGAATTGGGTTTGTTTCATAGTTACAGATCTTTCATGTTCCAGCTTCCTCTAATCGGATAACAGCATTTTTTAATTGGAGGAGGCTGATGGACGAGTTTGGTCACATGTTCTTCCATCAACAGACTGAGAACAGGAGATCTATGCAGTCTGTGAGGATGGCAGAGGAGAACCTGTAATGCTTATATATTGATAACTGTCATAAAATCATGTTCCTAACATGTTTAGTTAATAAACTGATAAAGTAGACAACCCCTTTAATACAAATTATTATGATATCGGACAAAAAATATCTACCAGCCCTTAAAAACCAAGATTTTTCTGACATTTTAATAGATCGCCAACTGAAAACCATTAATTCCAGTAATATTCTGAATTACACTTTGCTCCCCCTGGAGAGTATCCTAGTTCACAATGATTGATATATTTTCTCAATTACATTGTGGTTTAGATTTTGTTCAAGGTCATCCCGTATTGTGCACTCGGAAATACCCTCCCTGAGAGATTTTTCTTTTTCCTGATTCCTCTCCGCTCCTACAGTTTCCTGCTTGGTTCCTTTTGACATTGGTCATTGTGTCAGTTAACGGAGATATAATGGCCTAATACATTTACTCCATGTACATTTCTTTTGTTGAGTTACTTGTAAGGAAACTCAATGCTTGGATGCGACGAGATGACGTCTTGTGTATCTGACGTTACTGATTTTTCACTAATAGTTTTGGTGAGTTCACATTCTGTGATGTCAGGAGACGGATCTTGTTCTCTTGTCTTTTGATGGGTGTCCAATAGAGACGAGCGGATCTTTTGAAATTTAAGTTTAATGACTTTGATGAATTATCCTCCAAAATTCGATTTGTGGCATAATTCCATTTTAGGTCTGGGGCCTTCATCGGTACATTATGGCTGCTGGTCCGTGGTCCTTGAAACATCGTCAGTTGGCACTAGAAATATGAAATAATGACTTAGCCTCATTGTGGAGACACAGCATTGTATCTTAATTAACCAGACGCCTATTTTTAGCAAGCCAGGGAGAATAGACTGTTACCTATATGTTGACTTTTGAATTTATGTGTTCTTTCTGGTTGGTCAAGAAAACAGACATTTGTTTGTGTAAGCCTGTAATATTGACTTGTAAGTTGACAATTTGTTGTAACATATTGGGCTCTTATCTTTGATGTCTAGTGATGTTTGCTGATATGCTAATTACACATTGACTAGGCTAGCTAGTTTGTTGACTTTAAAAATAGAGGAGGAAAAACTATGCAAATAAATCTCCATTCTTCTCCTTTACCTGTAAATACTGATTGAAGGACATTTGTTAACCATAAAAAGAGGATATATGTCTCTGAGAGACAGATACAGAGATTCAGCAAAGACATCCAAACATCCAAAGGACCAGAGACAGGACAGCAGCCAAGACATCATGGCTGCATCACAAGGGACACAGATTTATCATTGTACAGGATGCCAATTAGGGGAACTCAACCCCGGATGGAAGAATACCCACCTGCTCCATTGACCATAGCTGACCCATAGATACGTTCATGAAACAGGTTAGGACCATCCAGTCATCTGAAACCTATGGATACATTTGGAGAAAGCCAAGATTGGGACCCGCCAGTCACCTGGCTCCATGGAGATGTTTGGAGAAACCAGGTTGTGACCCTCTGCTCAACTGACCTTTTATCTGAATGGGCTGTCATCTTCCTAAGCTTGTTGTTACCTTCTCTCTGTGCGTGCCACAGGGAGGTAGTCACCACTGAAAGATGAAGCCAGGTTGTGACCCTCCGGTCAACTGGCCTTGTGTTATGGACCTAGTGGTTAGGAGCACCCGGAACGACCTGATGGTTAAACTCACACAGGACAAGCTCTGGGAAGTGGGAGCTCTGCTGACCGCAACCCCTAATCCTATCACACAACTAGAAATAGCCGTGGAGCGTACATAACACGACCTAGACGCCTCTTCACAGCCTAAGAGCTATCTAGCCCTAAAGAAAGAAAATAAAGCCTACCTTGCCTCAGAGAAATTCCCCAAAGAAAAAGGCAGCCCCCACATATATTGACTGTGAGTTAAGATGAAAGTCACAAACACAAAAAAGAAACAGGTTTTAGCAAAGGGAGGCCAGACTTACTAAACAGAACGAGGATAGGAAAGGTATCTTTGCGGTCAGCACAAAACCCTACAAAAAGACCACGAAGAGTGTGAAAAAAGACCTCCGCACCGATTCACGGTGCGGAGGTGCCACTCTGCATCCCAGAGCTTCCAGCTAGCAGGGCAAGATCATGATAGCCAGCTGGACAAGGAAACAATGAACAAATAAATAACTAGCAGGGACTTAGCTTCTGCTGGAGTAGACAGGTCACCAGAAAGATCCAAGAGCGAACTGAACCAGTACAAGAACATTGACAGCTGGCATGGAGTAACGATCTGAGTGGAGTTAAATAGAACAGCCAGCCAAAGAATAAACTACGTCACCTGTGGAAGGAACCTCAGAAGCAGCAGCTCCACTCACAGCCACCAGAGGGAGTCCATGGACAGAACTCGCCGAAGTACCATTCATGACCACAGGAGGGAGTTCGATAACAGAATTCACAACAGCCTTGTACCTGACTTGACTGTCATCTTCCTAAGCTTGTTGTTACCTCCTCTCTGTGTGGAACGATCCCTGATCCATGTGGTTTCAGCTTTTTGGACCAGGGTGCCTGCCCACCACCCGTATATCCACACTCATGATGTGTATTGTATCGTGACATCTTGATGTTCCAGGGACCTTGTAAACCCCAGAGGTGCCCAGGATGCCAGCATTCGAGTGCTGGTTTCAAAAAATTTGTATGACCCTGGTCCAGCCTCCCCATATGTACTGCATTGTACCTGGCCCATATTCCTGCAAACTTCGTCAACTGAGGTCATTATATTGCAGGGGCTTTGTAAACCCCACATGCACTCCCAGGATATCAGCATTTGAGTGCCGTATAGGAAAATTCACCCAGGTTGCTGATTTGAAAAATTGGAGGGACTCTGGTCTAACATCTCCATTGGTACTTTATCACAGTTGGCCATTGGTCCTGCAAAATTCATCAGATGACACTAAAAAGACAGAATGTTGGCCCCAATTGGCATTGTTAATGCCCCCGCAAAGTAATGATTTCACATCATAATGTGTGTTGCGCCATGACATCATAATGTTGCAGGGGCATTGTAAATGCCAAAGGCTCCCAGTATGCCGGTATTTGAGTGCTGGCTGATAAAATTTGCAGAACCTTGGTCTGGCATCTCCATTGGTACTCCACAGCAGTCTGCCCATGGTCCTGTAAATCTCGTCACGTGACGTCATGATGTTGCAGAGGCCTTGTAAACCACAGAGGTGCCCAGGATGCTGGTTTAGAAAATTTTTAGCACTCTGGTCCAACATCTTCATGAGTACACAATGGCAGCTGGCCAATAGTCAAAGTTCCCCACACTAGAAAGTGTAATGGTGGCCACCACTGGCATTATCAATGCCCCTACAATGTAAGGGTTTCACATCATAATGTGCGGTGTGCCATGACATCATGGTGTCGCAGGTGCCCTGCAAAACCTAGAGACCCTCAGGATGCCGGAGCTTCAGTTCCGGCTGGCTGAAAAAGTTTGCAGGACACTTGCCCAGCATCTTCATCATTACTCCATGGCAGCTGACCAAAGGTCCTATGATCCTCATCAGCTGATGTCACGATGTCGTGGGGGCCTTGTAAACCCCTGAGGCACCAAGAATTCCAGCATTAAAGTGCTTGCTAAGAAAGTTCATAGGACCCTGGTCCAGCATCCCTATCCGGTACTTCATCGCAGCTGGGCCATGGTCCTGAGAACTTTGTCAGTTGATGTCACGATGTCGCAGGGGTCTTGTAAACCCCAGAGTCACCCTGGATGCCGGCATTCAAGTGCCATTTGATAAAATTCGTAGGACCCTGGTTCCAGCTTCTACAGAGTACTGAATTGGACATTGAACCAGGGTTCTATAAATCTTTCTAATTGTCCAAAATAAAGAACCACCTTAAAAAATTAGTATATTAGATTTTTTTTTCTTATTTAATATTGACTTAATACTTCCGTTGAATTACTAGTGGTCAGAAAGCCACTCTAAGTAATTATTTGCATTTGTGTAACAGATTTTCTTGTATTTGTAGCCTCCGTGTGGTTTCCGAAATTAGTTTTTGGCCATCTGCGGCTGAGGAATGACAAGAGAATGGAGAAACCAGGCGGACAATTCCTAATCCTTGTGGTGCAGCACTCAAAGGTCCTTGACAGCATATACCCCGCATTGTGTCACTGACGCCTGGCTACAAAAAGCAAAAGCTCGGGCCAGCAGCCTGCAAGATGACAGCGCCAGTCTCCATGATACAAAAAATTATACTTGATTGATAGGAGCCCGGCAATAAAATGTCATTTCTTATGGATGTAGACGGGCCGCAGAGCCAGTGATAAAGTGAGATTGGTCAGTTCTGACAAACATGCATCATAGACCTATTATTGACCGAGGTAGATGGTATTGATTGAGCTGCCAACCTTATCATATTACACAATTATGGGATTAGATTTGCATTTTTAATTCATTTAGTAGGAATTGGCCTGAGACAATTATGGGAGACATATACTAAGATGGATCCAGCTATTACGATGACAAAAAAAAATATACTGACACAACTCGAGGCTTTTACAAAGATGTCACTGTCAGGGAAGAAAAAAAAAGTTATACTGAATGAAACAATGAAAATGGAAAAGTGTTTGATTCAGCAAATCTCAAGAGGCTGTGAAAATGACCGACCTGACGTGGGGCCCGTGATTATAAGCCGAGCACAGGAATCACGGGTATAAGTGAAAAACAAAAAAAAAGGAAAAAATAAAAATGATACTATTGTTGATTCAACATATTAAAGTCTTATGAATATGATGGTTCTATTAAGTTATGGCCGCTTCAGAGAGAAAGAGGACAGGAACTCTAGTGCCAACTATTCAGAGTGCAAAGAAGGAGAGCTGGGTTGTCCTGGTGAGAGGACTCTGATAGGTGGTCTAAAGGGTAATGTTTCTAGGGCTTACACAGTGAGAGTGAAAACCAGTATTCTTTGGACTCGGTGAGAGGCCTTTGACATGTGATCTAAGGGGTAACATTTCTAGTCTTATCTATTAGTGCAAAGCAGGAGAACTGGTTTGGCTAGTAAGAGGTCTCTGACCTGGGAACTCAGGGTAACGTTTCTGCTTTTAGAGAGTGCAATGTTGGCCTAAGGAGACTTATAGGCCATGCAATTCTCAAGGGGTAAAGTTTCTCATTGTGGAGAGTGTCAAGTCTATGTAAGGAGACTTATAGACTAAGCAATGCTCAAGGGGTAAAGTTTCTCATTCTGGAGAGTGCCAAGTCTACGTAAGGAGACTTATAGACCAAGCAATGCTCAAGGGGTAAAGTTTCTCACTGTGGAGAGTGCCAAATCTACGTAAAGAGACTTATAGACCAAGCAATGCTCAAGGGGTAAAGTTCCTCATTGTGGAGAGTGCCAAGTCTACGTAAGGAGACTTATAGACCAAGCAATGCTCAAGGGGTAAAGTTTCTCATTGTGGAGAGTGCCAAGTCTACGTAAGGAGACTTATAGACCAAGCAATGCTCAAGGGGTAAAGTTTCTCACTGTGGAGAGTGCCAAGTCTACGTAAAGAGACTTATAGACCAAGCAATGCTCAAGGGGTAAAGTTCCTCATTGTGGAGAGTGCCAAGTTTACGTAAGGAGACTTATAGACCATGTAATGCTCCTTACGCTGACTTGGCATTGTCCACAAGGAGAAACTTTACCTCTTCTACCACCTAAGGAGTCGCAGGCATGCTGTATGGGGGCTTCATACTAGAATGTATAACAAAGGTAGTAATTCTTCAACTTTGTTGGGTTATAAATTCATTTGTAATACCACTAAAAAATAGAAGGCATACAGATGTTGAGTACGGGCAACAGAATTGTCCATAGATGCTGCTGTTGATCCATTCCAACTCCAGAGCTTTTCTGGAGTCATAGTACAGCCACATGCCTGAGGACTGTTATGTCTTGTATTGGTACACATTTTTAGTTTGTTCTATTTAAAAAATTTCTTGAAATTCAAAAATTAATTTCTTTTTTAAGGCTCAAACAAATGCACCACTTACCATGGCTCCTTTTTTGGTAATCACAACTTTTTTCCTTCTCAGGGTTAGAAAAATAAAAACATTTGAATTTGATTACTTAAATTGTAAATTGTAGTGTAAATTCACAACTGGCATTTTTGTTAATGACTTTTCCCCACTTAATCGACAAGTCTCTAATTTTTTTTAATTTTTGTATTTTAAAAGCTTCTGAGCAAAGGTGGGCCTATGAATCATCAGTAAATGAAGTGTGTAACTGCTTTTTTCCCCTACATTTTTAAAGTAAATCTATGCGGAATATTAAGAAGTTGATGCTTTTCACAAATGTGCAAAGGTTTTAAAAAAAGAACAGTAGGAAGAGTATGGTATTCAGTACATCTCCATAAAATTCCCTGCAGTCAGGATCAGGATTATGTGGTCAGTCAGAGAAGGTCTTAAAGTTTAAAGGAGCATTACCATCTCGTACATTTATGGCATATTTGAAAGATATACCATAACTGCAGGGAGAAGAAGTTGGAATTTCCATACAAATCAATGAGAATTTTGACCGTCTACACCAGTGTTCCCCAAGTCCGATCCTCAAGATCCACCAACAGGTCATGTTTTCAGGATTTCCTTAGTATTGCACAGGTGATAATTGCATCACCTGGACGGGCAAGCATTCAATCACCTGTGCAATACTAAGGAAATCCTGAAAACATGACCTGTTGGTGGCTCTTG
Organism: Ranitomeya imitator; assembly: GCF_032444005.1. NCBI lineage: Eukaryota > Metazoa > Chordata > Amphibia > Anura > Dendrobatidae > Ranitomeya > Ranitomeya imitator. The sequence continues at coordinate 37,783,439 of NC_091284.1, forward strand.
AGGACCGGACTTGGGGAACACTGGTCTACACAGATCTCTACATCAGTTTGGTACTCCCCACTTACCATTTTCAGAGGTTTTTCATGAAACCCACTGAAAAAGCTTGAGGTTTCGAGAGACCTGATTCCTGAGAAATTTGCCAACCCTTCCAGGAGTTTGGGAGGTCTCTTTTTTTTTCGGTAGGCTTCGAAGTGATCCAGGAGAGTTAGCAAATACACATACTTGTACATGGATGCCTTAAAGGGTCATTTCCAGGGTGTAACAACCTGACCCATGCAGAAGGGTGGCCGTTGACATCAGCGCCCCTTCAGCTGAAATGTATTGCAGCACAGGGACCGCCAGTCTCACTGCACTGCAATACACACAGCCAGCCAATCAGAAGCCGGCAGCTGACGTCATGCGCTGCTCATGCTGGTACAGGAAGTCACCCGCTGCACATCATGGGAGCGGAGGGGAGGTAAGAGGAATCATTTATTTTCTAATGTGTTATAAAGACATTCAGAACATTATACAAAGGTAAAAGAATAAAGAAAAAGTCAGCTCACCTGTTCGGGCTGATATTCACCAAACCCAAATCTCGCGTGGGAAAAAATAGGCTGAGCAGCCGGTATGCTAGCAATGAAAAACAGATCAAATCCAGCGAAATCCAGGAGAGGACATAGCTTTAAATGAGCCACTTAAAATAGTAGTGACATGTCACCATGATTAAGACGTAAGTCGAAACGCGTTGGTATAATATGCTGCATTGTGTGCATCCTGCTGCTATGTGCAATATTAGTATTGGGGTAATCCTTTTTGTAATGTCACTTTAAAGCTATGTTTTATTATGAAAGACAAAGTCCTCTCCTGGATTTCCAGGATTTTGCTGGATTTGATCTGTTTTCATTATACAAGGGTAGAGCCAGGGATGGCGTTCATCGTACCAGTATGGAGTCATTATATCAGGATGTGGCCCAGGATCAGAGTCATTATACCAGGATGGGGGTCATTATACCAGGATGGGGGTCATTATACCAGGATGGGAGTCATTATACCAGGATTGGGGATATTATACCAGGATGGGGGTCATTATACCAGGATGGGGGTCATTATACCAGGACGGGAGTCATTATACCAGGATTGGGGATATTATACCAGGATGGGGGTCATTATACCAGGATGGGAGTCATTATACCAGGATTGGGGACATTATACCAGGGTGGGGAACATTATACCAGGATGGGGATTATTATACCAGGATGGGGGACATTATACCAGGATGGGGGTCATTATACCAGGATTGGGGTCATTATACCAGGATGGGGGTCATTATACTAGGATGGGGGTCATTATACCAGGATGGGGGTCATTATACCAGGATGGGAATCATTATACCAGGATTGGGGTCATTATACCAGGATGGGGGTCATTATACCAGGATGGGGGCCATTATACCAGGATGGGGATTATTATACCAGGATTGGGGACATTATACCAGGATGGGGTCATTATACCAGGATTGGGGTCATTATACCAGGATGGGGGTCATTATACCAGGATGGGGGTCATTATACCAGGATGGGGATTATTATACCAGGATTGGGGACATTATACCAGGATGGGGGTCATTATACCAGGATTGGGGTCATTATACCAGGATGGGGGTCATTATACCAGGATTGGGGTCATTATACCAGGATGGGGGTCATTATACCAGGATGGGGCTCATTATACCAGGATTGGGGTCATTATACCAGGATTGGGGTCATTATACCTGGATTGAGGTCATTATACCAGGATGGGGGTCATTATACCAGGATTGGGGTCATTATACCTGGATTGAGGTCATTATACCAGGATTGGGGTCATTATACCAGGATGGGGGCCATTATACCAGGATGGGGATTATTATACCAGGATTGGGGACATTATACCAGGATGGGGTCATTATACCAGGATTGGGGTCATTATACCAGGATGGGGGTCATTATACCAGGATGGAGATTATTATACCAGGATTGGAGTCATTATACCATTATGGGGATTATTATACCAGGATGGGTATTATTATACCAGGATTGAGGTCATTATACCAGGATGGGGGTCATTATACCAGGATTGGAGTCATTATACCATTATGGGGATTATTATACCAGGATGGGTATTATTATACCTGGATTGGGGTCATTATACCAGGATAGGGGTCATTATACCAGGATGGGGATCATTATACAAGGATTGGGGTTATAAAACCTGGGTGGGGTCATCATACTAGGATGGGGGATATTATTACAGGATATCATTATAGAAAGGGGCCAGCACGGGGGATATTATACCAGAATGGACATTATTAAAGAAAGGGGCCATGAAGGGGGCATCGTTACAGATAGCCGACACGAGGGGGTCTGATTGCATGAAGGGTGAATGAATACATATGTTTTTAAAACATTAAAAAGGCCCATACATCTGAACAACATGGGGGCCCATGTCCAAAGTTTGCACTGGGCCCAGCAGTCTTTAGTTACGCCACTGATCATTTTGATCTTCATAAGTTATCAACTATCAACAGAATAGGTGATGACTTACTGATGGGTGGTGTTCCGGCTGCTGGGTAGTATGTATGATTGACCACTGCTCCATTAATTCCTTATGGGGCAGCTGAGAGCTGAGCGCCGCGCTCTGTTTGCTTCCGGTAGCCCCATAGAGAATGAATGGAGCGGCGGCCGGGTATTCGACCTGTCACTCCATCTTGTAACGAGGTTTCCTATTATCCCATTCGGTGCAGTTTGGAGCGATTGGACTCTCACCGATCAGTACGTTATTCTGTTAGTCGGTCACATCTTGTGTCCTCCGGACAGTTACAGCCTCCGGTGTTGAGAGAGTTGATTTTTCTTTATTTTTGCCCCCCCCCCCTTACTTATTTTCTTCTTTCTAATTGCTGCGAGGAGTCATTAACACAGATGAGGCCGGCGGATACTGGATAACATTACGCTCCGCACTGACATTCAGGTCACCACAAATGCGCTCAGTGCATGAAATGCAGCTTATCATTATCAGCTCCTAATGGGCGACAATAAAATCACTTTAGTAGGAAACACTCTACAACCCGGAGAACGAAAACAGATTCCCCTCTTCATCTTCATTGAAGGTTAATTTACAGGCAATTACTGTGTGTTTACTATACACTTAGAATCCCATTCATTTACACTGCAGGAAGAACAAGTCTCTTTTATGACTTATTTTATTCAATTATTGATGTCTCAAACCAAGAATCGTCCATTTCCTGATCTCCCAGCAAAGCTAATTGAAGAAGAGCCAGGTGTGTGTCTGATATAGTCCTGCAATCTGTTATTTTGGGGCAAAGAGCTGCAATACCGCCTGATGGAGCACAATATAATTGTAAGGTTTTACCATGTACTATAGTACTGATGTCTCAGTACATAGGAGCAGTATTATAGTAGTTATATTCTTGTAGATAGGAGCGGTATTATAGTAGTTATATTCTTGTACATAGGGGCAGTATTATAGTAGTTATATTCTTGTACATAGGAGCAGTATTATAGTAGTTATATTCTTGTAGATAGGAGCAGTATTATAGTAGTTATATTCTTGTACATAGGGGGCAGTATTATAGTAGTTATATTCTTGTATATAGCTGCAGTATTATAGTAGTTATATTCTTGTACATAGGAGCAGTATTATAGTAGTTATATTCTTGTACATGGGGCAGTATTATAGTAGTTATATTCTTGTACATAGGAGCAGTATTATAGTAGTTATATTCTTGTATATAGGGGCAGTATTATAGTAGTTATATTCTTGTATATAGGGGCAGTATTATAGTAGTTATATTCTTGTACATAAGAGCAGTATTATAGTAGTTATATTCTTGTACATAGGAGCAGTATTATAGTAGTTATATTCTTGTACATAGGGGCAGTATTATAGTAGTTATATTCTTGTACATAGGAGCAGTATTATAGTAGTTATATTCTTGTACATAGGAGCAGTATTATAGTAGTTATATTCTTGTACATAGGAGCAGTATTATAGTAGTTATATTCTTGTAGATAGGAGCAGTATTATAGTACTTATATTCTTGTACATTGGGACAGTATTATAGTAGTTATATTCTTGTACATAAGAGCAGTATTATAGTAGTTATATTCTTGTACATAAGAGCAGTATTATAGTAGTTATATTCTTGTACATAGGAGCAGTATTATAGTAGTTATATTCTTGTACATAGGAGCAGTATTATAGTAGTTATATTCTTGTACATAGGGGCAGTATTATAGTAGTTATATTCTTGTACATAAGAGCAGTATTATAGTAGTTATATTCTTGTACATAGGGGCAGTATTATAGTAGTTATATTCTTGTACATAAGAGCAGTATTATAGTAGTTATATTCTTGTACATAGGGGCAGTATTATAGTAGTTATATTCTTGTACATAGGGGCAGTATTATAGTAGTTATATTCTTGTACATAGGAGCAGTATTATAGTAGTTATATTCTTGTACATAGGAGCAGTATTTAAAAGGAGAAAAACATGGAGTTTGTTTAAAAATTATACAAAAAATCTTTAATTACATATACCAAAACACTAATACAAAATATATATATACTAACGAACAAACATGAAAGAAGATGATGTGTAGATGCCTATAAACATGTACAGCGAGCCACATATCCATGAAATAGTATAACACATAATATATAGCAACAGGTGCAGGAGCACCAACCCGCCTAACGACTCCCAGAGTAGATCAAAATACCAGAATCACCCCCTCTGATAAATTAGTCCATGCTCCATTGCCAAGAACCTAGTCCCCTCAATCAGGGATCTGTCTCCATAGACCGTATTGTAACAGCCAGAGCGGGGGAATGAGTGTAAGTAGGAGAAGGAGGAAGGTATGGATGTCACCTCACCAGTGGCCACGCTGCCCAAACGTCCCCGACGCGCGTTTCGCCGCTTCTTAGCCCTGCTTTCTCAAGGGGAAGTGTGGTACAATCTTCCTTTGAGGACCTTAAGTATCCTAGGATACCGGTCATGTGCGCGTCACATGACCCGGGCTAATTCAACACTGCCTGATGACGGCGCATGCGCCCGCCGTCACTATGGAAACACCCGCACCCTCGCCGCCCGGACCTGCCCGAAGTGTAGCCGCGAGTGAGTACACAGTGTCTCAGTCGCGTGCCACACCAGGACTGCGCCGGACCGCAAGAGGCGGGCGCCCGTGACAGGCGCGCGCACGCGCACCACAGTGTGAAGTGTGCCCTAAGTATTACCAGTACTAGGAAAAGCCATATATAAAATACAAAAACAGATCTTAAAATCCAAAACAGTGTCCGGAAATCCAAATGGCTTGTGTGCAATTTCGCTGACGCCTCCATAATATATTCAAGTCCATAATGTATACTAGCGATCCATGCATAACTTCTAACTTCTTTATGTTAATGCTTTCGTGGATTATTTCCGAAGTCCATAACGTATGTAATATAATCATCAAAGTCCATACATGACACTGTAGTCCCAGAGGGGATCCCATTTAAGAAAAATACAAAACCTGTATACAAGACAAAACAGTTAAAATCAAAACCACACAAACAGTTAAAAGTACAAAAAACAGACGGATTACTAAGGGGCCACCCCATAATTTCCAATCATAAGAAGGGACCAAAATTAAGTGCCTCATTAAGTCCAGCTGGTTTCATAGTGCCTAGTGTAACAATCCATTTTAATTCCCGTTGGGCGAGGAGTTTTTTTATGTCACCTCCTCTAATGCCTGTATGCACCACATCTATACCCCTCACCATAAAGTCCTTAGGGTTACAGTTATGCACTAACCTAAAATGCTTAGGTATTGTTTTAAGTGTTGTCACATCATCAACTAGCCTTGCCGCACTGATGTCCCGTACGTGCTCCCTTACACGCACTCTCAATTCACGTGACGTCAGTCCTATATAGACTAGGGAACAACTGCATGTCGCGTAGTAGATCACATTAGAGGTATTGCACGAGATATATTCCCTTATCTGATATTCCCTCTTACTATCCGCTGAGCAGAAGGTTGTAGTTCGGACCATATTAACACAGGCTACACAGTGCCCGCACTTAAAAGAGCCTTTAACTTGATGTGTCATACCGAATGGATTGGTACTTGGCGCCACATAGTGGCTGGACACCAAGAGGTCTCTAAGATTTTTTGACCTACGCGGGGTCATTAAAGGCCTTTTTGCTGAGAAACGGTCCCAGGGAGGGTTCAGCACTCAAAACATGCCAATATTTAGTTAGAATTGCTCTCATGCTCTCCCACTCATGATTATATACCGAAATAAAACGGATCATATCATCCTTATCTTCCTTTTTGGCATTGCCATGTAACAGCGAATCCCGATTTTTTAATTTCGCTCTATTGTATCCGTTTTTAATGCATCTTTTACTATAGCCTCTGTCCTTGAATCTCTGCTTCAAGTCCAGGGCCTGTTTTTCAAATCTCTGATCCGTCGAGCAGATCCGCCTCATCCTCAAGGACTGTCCAACCGGGACGGCCCTTATAGTGGCCTGACTATGTGCCGACTTCGCATGTATTAATGCGTTAACTGATGTTGTTTTGCGAAAGACATCAGTCTGGACGGACAAAGTGGAGTCCACTTCCAGACTGATGTCCAAGAAATCAATTTTATAATAATCGTACCTATAAGTCAGTTTGATGTTGAAATTATTCCTATTGAGCTCTCCCATAAATTCATCCAGCTGCTGCACCGTCCCCCGCCAAAAAAACAAAACGTCGTCTATGTAACGCAGCCAGCACAGCACATGGTCAGCGGCCCCCGCCCCCGCGTCACCAAAAACCAACCTCTCCCAGAAACCCAGAAAGAGGTTAGCGTACGCGGGGGCACAGGCCGCACCCATGGCCGCGCCACGTTTTTGCTGGTAGAACTGGTCTTTAAACGTAAAAAAATTATGTGTAAGGGTAAAGTGCAGCAGCTGGATGATAAGCTCACACAAAGGGCCGCCCAGGTTGGAGGCCTCGAGGAAGAAGCGGACCGCTCTCAAACCATCTGAATGATTAATGCATGTGTATAACGTCTCGACGTCTGCTGTTACCAGCAGCGTCCCTTCCTCAACAAAGATGCCGTCAACCCTACACAGGACATCCGTTGTGTCTTTTACATATGAGGGTAAGGTCTCAACTAAAGGTTTTAAATAATGATCTATAAATCTACAGATCGGATCACATAAGCCATCAATCCCTGACACAATCGGACGTCCCGGAGGGTTGACGGCATCTTTGTGTACCTTTGGAAGCAAATACAGAGTAGGTATTCTCGGGAATTTCACCGTTAGTCCATCTAGAACTTGTTTGTTAATTATGCCTAAATCAAACGCATTTAATAGGATGTTTTGGAGCTCTGCCGAGAAAGACATCACCGGATTAAATCTTAATTTATCATAAACACTGCTGTCCCGCAACTGGCGGAACGCCTCGCGTTCATATTTGACAATTGGCCAAACAACAATGTTCCCCCCCTTGTCAGCCGCCTTGAATACCATGTCATCCATTGCTTGCAATTGACGTAAGCTTTCTCTCTGTTTATGTGTGAGGTTATCGAAACGGCGATGCGTTGTTAGTTTTTTTAAATCATCTGATACCAGTTTCGTAAAAACCTCTACGGCTGGGCATAATGACAAGGGGGGGAAACGTGTTGATTTGGGTAAAATACTCCTTGGGAACGCACCTTCAGCAATCGGATTTTGTTCCTCAAGAAGTTCCTCCAAAATTCGAATGTTGTCTCTGTCGGCAGCGCTCCAATTCTCCTGTTCATATCCTCCCTTGTTGTGCAATTTTTTTAGGATTAGCTTGCGTGAAAAAAGATGAAGATCTTTCAGTGCTAGAAAATAATTAAAACCATTAGTGGGAGAGAATGATAACCCTTTACTTAATACCTCTAATTGAGTATTAGTTAATACATGGTCCGATAAATTGATTACCTGTAACCCTCCCTGGGACTTAGGCTCAGGCTGTTTGCTACCGGCTCCTTTTTTAGAATTCTGTCTGGTGTTCATTTTCTGACTTTGGTTCAATTGAGCACTCTCAGTGTCCATGCCAACCATATGTTTTTTAGAGGATCGGGGTTCTTCATTCCTCATTGATCTAGTGGAGGCAGATCGTGAACGTGATCGGGACCCATTTCTATAGAAGGAGCGTACCCTCTCATTTGTATTCCTCCATTTATACATCTGATTGAGTTGTCTGTCATTCATGTCTCGTTGGAATTTTTTAGATTTTGTTTGTTGTATCTCATCCGCCCATTTTTGTGCCTCCTCCTCTACCTCCAAGTTGAATTTCCTTAGGGCTTCACTGCTCATATCCTTTTTAATTATTTTCTGAAGTTCCTCCATTTCACCTTCTATCGATTTCAAAGACTCTTTATTCATCTCTTTTAAGATTTCCATAAACCCAAATGAGCAGGCATTAGCATAACTCTCCCATTTTTCCTTAATTTCAACGTTCTCAACTGGGAAGGATGGGAATACTTGAACCCTTAATCCTCTAGGGATTAACCCTTTTTGTAAATATTTATTTAAAAAGGCATGATTCCACCATATTTTAGTCCTCTTTTTCAAGAGATCTTTAAATTTAAATGTTGTCTCCACCAGCCCTTTATTCATACCCTCCGTGTTTGTACAATTGGCATCTTTGAACACATCATCAATTTTGGAGAGCCATGCACCATCACATGCCCTAAAGTCCATAGCGGTATTATTGCTGGAGCTTACTGTGAAAGACACAGAAACAAATATTAGTATAACTAATTCCAGACTCATATTGTGACCTTGACCAGTTGCTTGGTCACTCTATAAACCTCCATATATATCAATACGTAAAAAAGGAGAAAAACATGGAGTTTGTTTAAAAATTATACAAAAAATCTTTAATTACATATACCAAAACACTAATACAAAAAATATATATATACTAACGAACAAACATGAAAGAAGATGATGTGTAGATGCCTAAAAACATGTACAGCGAGCCACATATCCATGAAATAGTATAACACATAATATATAGCAACAGGTGCAGGAGCACCAACCCGCCTAACGACTCCCAGAGTAGATCAAAATACCAGAATCACCCCCTCTGATAAATTAGTCCATGCTCCATTGCCAAGAACCTAGTCCCCTCAATAAGGGATCTGTCTCCATAGACCGTATTGTAACAGCCAGAGCGGGGGAACGAGTGTAAGTAGGAGAAGGAGGAAGGTATGGATGTCACCTCACCAGTGGCCACGCTGCCCGAACGTCCCCGACGCGCGTTTCGCCGCTTCTTAGCCCTGCTTTCTCAAGGGGAAGTGTGGTACAATCTTCCTTTGAGGACCTTAAGTATCCTAGGATACCGGTCATGTGCGCGTCACATGACCCGGGCTAATTCAACACTGCCTGATGACGGCGCATGCGCCCGCCGTCACTATGGAAACACCCGCACCCCCGCCGCCCGGACCTGCCCGAAGTGCAGCCGCGAGTGAGTACACAGTGTCTCAGTCGCGTGCCACACCAGGACTGCGCCGGACCGCAAGAGGCCGTTTTTTGTACTTTTAACTGTTTGTGTGGTTTTGATTTTAACTGTTTTGTCTTGTATACAGGTTTTGTATTTTTCTTAAATGGGATCCCCTCTGGGACTACAGTGTCATGTATGGACTTTGATGATTATATTACATACGTTATGGACTTCGGAAATAATCCACGAAAGCATTAACATAAAGAAGTTAGAAGTTATGCATGGATCGCTAGTATACATTATGGACTTGAATGTTTTTCTCCTTTTTTACGTATTGATATATATGGAGGTTTATAGAGTGACCAAGCAACTGGTCAAGGTCACAATATGAGTCTGGAATTAGTTATACTAATATTTGTTTCTGTGTCTTTCACAGTAAGCTCCAGCAATAATACCGCTATGGACTTTAGGGCATGTGATAGTGCATGGCTCTCCAAAATTGATGATGTGTTCAAAGATGCCAATTGTACAAACACGGAGGGTATGAATAAAGGGCTGGTGGAGACAACATTTAAATTTAAAGATCTCTTGAGAAAGAGGACTAAAATATGGTGGAATCATGCCTTTTTAAATAAATATTTACAAAAAGGGTTAATCCCTAGAGGATTAAGGGTTCAAGTATTCCCATCCTTCCCAGTTGAGAACGTTGAAATTAAGGAAAAATGGGAGAGTTATGCTAATGCCTGCTCATTTGGGTTTATGGAAATCTTAAAAGAGATGAATACAGAGTCTTTGAAATCGATAGAAGGTGAAATGGAGGAACTTCAGAAAATAATTAAAAAGGATATGAGCAGTGAAGCCCTAAGGAAATTCAACTTGGAGGTAGAGGAGGAGGCACAAAAATGGGCGGATGAGATACAACAAACAAAATCTAAAAAATTCCAACGAGACATGAATGACAGACAACTCAATCAGATGTATAAATGGAGGAATACAAATGAGAGGGTACGCTCCTTCTATAGAAATGGGTCCCGATCACGTTCACGATCTGCCTCCACTAGATCAATGAGGAATGAAGAACCCCGATCCTCTAAAAAACATATGGTTGGCATGGACACTGAGAGTGCTCAATTGAACCAAAGTCAGAAAATGAACACCAGACAGAATTCTAAAAAAGGAGCCGGTAGCAAACAGCCTGAGCCTAAGTCCCAGGGAGGGTTACAGGTAATCAATTTATTGGACCATGTATTAACTAATACTCAATTAGAGGTATTAAGTAAAGGGTTATCATTCTCTCCCACTAATGGTTTTAATTATTTTCTAGCACTGAAAGATCTTCATCTTTTTTCACGCAAGCTAATCCTAAAAAAATTGCACAACAAGGGAGGATATGAACAGGAGAATTGGAGCGCTGCCGACAGAGACAACATTCGAATTTTGGAGGAACTTCTTGAGGAACAAAATCCGATTGCTGAAGGTGCGTTCCCAAGGAGTATTTTACCCAAATCAACACGTTTCCCCCCCTTGTCATTATGCCCAGCCGTAGAGGTTTTTACGAAACTGGTATCAGATGATTTAAAAAAACTAACAACGCATCGCCGTTTCGATAACCTCACACATAAACAGAGAGAAAGCTTACGTCAATTGCAAGCAATGGATGACGTGGTATTCAAGGCGGCTGACAAGGGGGGGAACATTGTTGTTTGGCCAATTGTCAAATATGAACGCGAGGCGTTCCGCCAGTTGCGGGACAGCAGTGTTTATGATAAATTAAGATTTAATCCGGTGATGTCTTTCTCGGCAGAGCTCCAAAAAATCCTATTAAATGCGTTTGATTTAGGCATAATTAACAAACAAGTTCTAGATGGACTAACGGTGAAATTCCCGAGAATACCTACTCTGTATTTGCTTCCAAAGGTACACAAAGATGCCGTCAACCCTCTGGGACGTCCGATTGTGTCAGGGATTGATGGCTTATGTGATTCGATCTGTAGATTTATAGATCATTATTTAAAACCTTTAGTTGAGACCTTACCCTCATATGTAAAAGACACAACGGATGTCCTGTGCAGGGTTGACGGCATCTTTGTTGAGGAAGGGACGCTGCTGGTAACAGCAGACGTCGAGACGTTATACACATGCATTAATCATTCAGATGGTTTGAGAGTGGTCCGCTTCTTCCTCGAGGCCTCCAACCTGGGCGGCCCTTTGTGTGAGCTTATCATCCAGCTGCTGCACTTTACCCTTACACATAATTTTTTTACGTTTAAAGACCAGTTCTACCAGCAAAAACGTGGCGCGGCCATGGGTGCGGCCTGTGCCCCCGCGTACGCTAACCTCTTTCTGGGTTTCTGGGAGAGGTTGGTTTTTGGTGACGCGGGGGCGGGGGCCGCTGACCATGTGCTGTGCTGGCTGCGTTACATAGACGACGTTTTGTTTTTTTGGCGGGGGACGGTGCAGCAGCTGGATGAATTTATGGGAGAGCTCAATAGGAATGATTTCAACATCAAACTGACTTATAGGTACGATGGGAGAGCTCAATAGGAATGATTTCAACATCAAACTGACTTATAGGTACGATTATTATAAAATTGATTTCTTGGACATCAGTCTGGAAGTGGACTCCACTTTGTCCGTCCAGACTGATGTCTTTCGCAAAACAACATCAGTTAACGCATTAATACATGCGAAGTCGGCACATAGTCAGGCCACTATAAGGGCCGTCCCGGTTGGACAGTCCTTGAGGATGAGGCGGATCTGCTCGACGGATCAGAGATTTGAAAAACAGGCCCTGGACTTGAAGCAGAGATTCAAGGACAGAGGCTATAGTAAAAGATGCATTAAAAACGGATACAATAGAGCGAAATTAAAAAATCGGGATTCGCTGTTACATGGCAATGCCAAAAAGGAAGATAAGGATGATATGATCCGTTTTATTTCGGTATATAATCATGAGTGGGAGAGCATGAGAGCAATTCTAACTAAATATTGGCATGTTTTGAGTGCTGAACCCTCCCTGGGACCGTTTCTCAGCAAAAAGGCCTTTAATGACCCCGCGTAGGTCAAAAAATCTTAGAGACCTCTTGGTGTCCAGCCACTATGTGGCGCCAAGTACCAATCCATTCGGTATGACACATCAAGTTAAAGGCTCTTTTAAGTGCGGGCACTGTGTAGCCTGTGTTAATATGGTCCGAACTACAACCTTCTGCTCAGCGGATAGTAAGAGGGAATATCAGATAAGGGAATATATCTCGTGCAATACCTCTAATGTGATCTACTACGCGACATGCAGTTGTTCCCTAGTCTATATAGGACTGACGTCACGTGAATTGAGAGTGCGTGTAAGGGAGCACGTACGGGACATCAGTGCGGCAAGGCTAGTTGATGATGTGACAACAATACCTAAGCATTTTAGGTTAGTGCATAACTGTAACCCTAAGGACTTTATGGTGAGGGGTATAGATGTGGTGCATACAGGCATTAGAGGAGGTGACATAAAAAAACTCCTCGCCCAACGGGAATTAAAATGGATTGTTACACTAGGCACTATGAAACCAGCTGGACTTAATGAGGCACTTAATTTTGGTCCCTTCTTATGATTGGAAATTATGGGGTGGCCCCTTAGTAATCCCTCTGTTTTTTGTACTTTTAACTGTTTGTGTGGTTTTGATTTTAACTGTTTTGTCTTGTATACAGGTTTTGTATTTTTCTTAAATGGGATCCCCTCTGGGACTACAGTGTCATGTATGGACTTTGATGATTATATTACATACGTTATGGACTTCGGAAATAATCCACGAAAGCATTAACATAAAGAAGTTAGAAGTTATGCATGGATCGCTAGTATACATTATGGACTTGAATATATTATGGAGGCGTCAGCGAAATTGCACACAAGCCATTTGGATTTCCAGACACTGTTTTGGATTTTAAGATCTGTTTTTGTATTTTATATATGGCTTTTCCTAGTACTGGTAATACTTAGGGCACACTTCACACTGTGGTGCGCGTGCGCGCGCCTGTCACGGGCGCCCGCCTCTTGCGGTCCGGCGCAGTCCTGGTGTGGCACGCGACTGAGACACTGTGTACTCACTCGCGGCTGCACTTCGGGCAGGTCCGGGCGGCGGGGGTGCGGGTGTTTCCATAGTGACGGCGGGCGCATGCGCCATCATCAGGCAGTGTTGAATTAGCCCGGGTCATGTGACGCGCACATGACCGGTATCCTAGGATACTTAAGGTCCTCAAAGGAAGATTGTACCACACTTCCCCTTGAGAAAGCAGGGCTAAGAAGCGGCGAAACGCGCGTCGGGGACGTTCGGGCAGCGTGGCCACTGGTGAGGTGACATCCATACCTTCCTCCTTCTCCTACTTACACTCATTCCCCCGCTCTGGCTGTTACAATACGGTCTATGGAGACAGATCCCTGATTGAGGGGACTAGGTTCTTGGCAATGGAGCATGGACTAATTTATCAGAGGGGGTGATTCTGGTATTTTGATCTACTCTGGGAGTCGTTAGGCGGGTTGGTGCTCCTGCACCTGTTGCTATATATTATGTGTTATACTATTTCATGGATATGTGGCTCGCTGTACATGTTTTTAGGCATCTACACATCATCTTCTTTCATGTTTGTTCGTTAGTATATATATATTTTTTGTATTAGTGTTTTGGTATATGTAATTAAAGATTTTTTGTATAATTTTTAAACAAACTCCATGTTTTTCTCCTTTTTTACGTATTGATATATATGGAAGTTTATAGAGTGACCAAGCAACTGGTCAAGGTCACAATATGAGTCTGGAATTAGTTATACTAATAGGAGCAGTATTATAGTAGTTATAGTCTTGTACATAGGAGCAGCATTACAGTAGTTATATTCTAGTACATAGGGGGCAGTATTAGGCTATGTGCACAGTTGCGGATTTTGATGCATTTCCACAGTGTTTTTGGACTCGCGGAATTGCATCAAATCCGCAGTGTAGTGCACAAGCAATGTTAGTCAAGGGGAAATTGACATTAGGTGTGCACATGCTGTGGAAAAAAACGCGAAGATTCTCTGCATTTTATTTTCCGCAGCATGTCAATTCAGTTTACGGATCTGCAGCGTTTCTGCACCCATTGACTTCCATTGATTCAGTCAAATCCGCAGCAAAACCGCAAATTAAAAAGATCTGTGGTTTTGCTGCGGAGATGTGTGTGAGAAACGCTGCAGATCGGGAGTTGGAAAAGTGTGTGGGCAGAGCGTGGGCGGAGACTATGTGTGTGGGCGGAGACTGTGTGTGTGCGCGGAGAAGATGTGCATGTCTGTGTGCCGGTGTTTGTGTGTATCTGTGTGTGTGTGTGGGTCTGCGGGTGTGTGTCGGGCTGTGTGTGTGAGTGTGTGTGTGCGGGTCTGTATGTAGGCAGGCATCGTCTGATGGGACTAGAAGTCCCATCCGACTATGCCTGCTACAGTGACAGCTAGCCGGATGATGGGACAGCAGTAGTCCCATCATTTGGCTACTGTGTTCAAGTGTTAAAAAAACACATACACACATATACAGTACACACATATACACATACAGTACATACATATACACATACAGTACATACTCAGTAATTACCTAGTCCCCGATGCCCTCAATCACCTGTAAAAAAAACAAAGAATAAACCAACAGTATACTCCCTGTTCCAATATAATCCATGTAATAATGAGTGTCCCACGACGATCTCCCATGGAGACCGCTCTCCAGGGGCTCTAGTGATACAATGATGGCAGGTATCCTCCCGCAGTGGATCACTCCACCATCAGAGGTCGCTGTCACTTGCAGGACTGCTGCGTGGGAAAGTTTTCACGCAGCAGTGCCATAAAGTGAGAACATGAACTCCAGTGAACCCTCAGTGATAACACTGCAGGAGCCATTGTCTATAGTCAGTATGTCACTGAAGGCTATGTAGAGCGGTCACATCTCCTGTTGTGACATCTCTATAGGGGAGATCGTCGTGGGACACTTGTTATTAAATGGACCACATTGCATGAGGGAGTATACTGTTGGTTTATTATTTTATTGCTTTGCAGGAGATTGGGGGCATCGCAGAAATTAGGTGTAAAATAGAGATGGCAAAACTGTGTAGTGTTTTATTTCATGAAAATACTTTTTTTCTGGCTGTGTCTTTATTTAACCCTTTACCAACTATAGGATTAGTAATTGATAGGTGTCTTATTGACGCCTCTCCATTACTAAGCCGGCTTGATGTAAGCTTACAATAATACAAATATTACCCCATATGCCACTGCTACAGGGCAGTGGGAAGAGGGAGGCCAAGTGCCGGAATTGGCGCATCTTAGAGATGCGCCATTTCTGAGGTGGCTGGGAGCTGGTGTTTGGCCCCTTCCTAGGCTATGACTATCAGCCCGCAGCTGTCTGCATAGCCTTTTCTGGCTATTAATTATAGGGGGACCCAAGTCGTTTTTTAGGGGGTCCCCCTACTTTAATAGTCAGTAAAGGGTAAATATACAGCTGCGGACTGATATTCATAGCCTGGGAAGATCCATGGGCATTAACCCCTTCCTAGGCTATAAACATCGGCCCCCAGTCGCTGGCTTTCCCTCTCTGGTGCAGAAAATTGCATGGGAGCCCACGCCATTTTTTCCCCAATTTTTTTAAATGAAACATATTGCATTTAAGTCCAGGGTCACATTTGCGAGAAACTTGGGACTGGAGTGTGTGGCTTCATGTATTTCTATGCAGCTGAACGCTCCGGTTCCAAGTGCCAGTTGCAGTGCCGGGTATTGATGCGAGAGACTCTTGCAAGTTTCTCACAAGTGTGACCCCAGCCTAATACAGATTGTGTGTGTCTTTATTTAATTCTTTAGAATGGGTTTTACTTCACAGGTGTGCCCTGTCAGGTTTAATAAGTGGGATTTCTTGCCTTATAAATGGGGTTGGGACCATTAGTTGTGTTGTGCAGAAGTCTGGTGGATATACAGCTGATAGTCCTACTGAATAGACTGTTAGAATTTGTATTATCGCAAGAAAAAAGCAGCTCAGTAAAGAAAAACGAGTTGCCATCATTACTTTAAGAAATGAAGGTCAGTCAGTCTGAAAAATTGGGAAAACTTTGAAAGTGTCCCCGAGTGCAGTGGCAAAAACCATCAAGCGCTACAAAGAAACTGGCTCACATGAGGACCGCCCCAGGAAAGGAAGACCAAGAGTCACCTCTGCTTCTGAGGATAAGTTTATCCGAGTCACCAGCCTCAGAAATCGCAGGTTAACAGCAGCTCAGATTAGAGACCAGGTCAATGCCACACAGAGTTCTAGCAGCAGACACATCTCTACAACAACTGTTAAGAGTAGACTTTGTGCAGCAGGCCTTCATGGTAAAATAGCTGCTAGGAAACCACTGCTAAGGACAGGCAACAAGAAGAAGAGACTTCTTTGGGCTAAAGAACACAAGGAATGGACATTAGACCAGTGGAAATCTGTGCTTTGGTCTGATGAGTCCAAATTTGAGATCTTTGGTTCCAACCACCATGTCTTTGTGGGACACAGAAAAGGTGAACGGATGGACTCTACCTGCCTGGTTCCCACCATGAAGCATGGAGGAGGAGGAGGTGTGATGGTGTGGGGGGGGGGGGGGCTTTGCTGGTGACACTGTTGGGGATTTATTCAAAATCAAAGGCATACTGAAGCAGCATGGCTACCACAGCATCTTGCAACGGCATGCTATTCCATCTGATTTGTGTTTAGTTGGACCATCATTTATTTTTCAATAGGACAATGACCCCAAACACACCTCCAGGCTGTGTAAGGGATATTTGACCAAGAAGGAGAGTGATGGGGTGCTACGCCAGATGACCTCTACAGTCACCAGACCTGAACCCAATCGAGATGGTTTGGGGTGAGCTGGAACACAAAGTGAAGGTAAAAGGGCCAACAAGTGCTAAGCATCTCTGGGAACTCTTTCAAGATTGTTGGAAGACCATTCCCGGTGACTACCTCTTGAAGCTCATCAAGAGAATGCCAAGAGTGTGCAAAGCAAAAGGTGGCTACTTTGCAGAACCTAGAATACAAGACATATTTTCAGTTGTTTCACACTTTTTTGTTAAGTATATAATTCCACATGTGTTAATTCATAGTTTTGATGCCTTCAGTGTGAATGTACAATTTTCATAGTCATGAAAATACAGAAAAATCTTAAAATGAGAAGTTGTGTCCAAACTTTTGCTCTGTACTATAGATAGATAGATAGATAGATAGATAATAGATAGATAGATAGATCTATAGAGAGATAGATAGATAGATCTATAGATAGATAGATAATAGATAGATGGATAGATAGATAGATAGATAGATAGATAGATAGATAGATAGATAGATAGATAGATAGATAGATAGATAGATAGATAGATAGATAGATAATACAAGGACCGGAAAATGGAAGGCAGCACTCCAGGTTTTAGCAAAAATATAAGTGGACTTTATTGGTCCCATATGGCATGGTGCCCAATGAAGTCCACTTATATTTTTGCTAAAACCTGGAGTGCTGTCTACCATTTTTTGGGTCCCTGTATATTTGGCAAGTATATGGATTAGTTGCTTGGAGGTCTATGCACCCATTTAATTGTACGTGCTGTTCCATTTTTTTTCTATCTACTGTAGATAGATAATAGATAGATAGATAGATAGATAGATTGATTGATTGATTGATTGATAGTTACAATATAATTTAATTGGCAGATTAAACAAATATTTGTAACAGACTTTTATAAGCCGGCCCTCAATATTTGTCAATTTCACACACTTTTCCCAGTAATTAAAGAAATGTCACCACTTACAAGAACCTGTAATTTTCTGGAGGTTACTTTGAATGCACTGGGATGGTTTACAGCAGCAAATTCTCCCAGAGGTGAAAGATTAATGTGGCTGTCAACCCTGATTTGCTAATGGAATTGCCATAATTCCTTGCAGGCGCAGGCCGCACATTCCGCTCTGCTGATACAATCCACTGTTCCGCTCTGCGGGTCCACTTGTGTGGATGGCAGATCTGTGGTTATGAACAGTTGTCATCAGATCTGAGGAGAGGAGTAAATAGTCATTACCGGAGGATTCTGGTGAAGGCGATCAGTCATGATTTGTAGGGTCACACGGGGCATCACAGAAACACCTGAGGCCCCCACTGGTAGCTGGTGATGGTAAGTTACTGTAGTGATGCTGCACATGGATATATCTGGTCCGATCACATAGGAGACCCATGTTTAGACCCATTTGATGATTTTTACCAAATCATTCTCCATGTCACCGACACTTACTGAAGGATTATACTCTCATCAATATGGCCGGGCAGCGCAACATAAGTCTGTTATAATTCAATTTTACCTCCAAAACAAAAATGATCAATGACCCCTCGATTTATTTCTAAGACTTCGTATACAGATGAAGGAATGGCCTGTAATTATTCTGTAATGGAGATTTAAATATTTGTGTATGATACTTCAGCACTGAATAGTCTAACATGGTGAAGTGAAAAAAAATATAGGCATAAATTAAATTTATGGGCTCAAATAACTAAAAATTGGCATGTGCATATGTATTCACCCCATTTTCTATGAAGCCCCTAAACATTTCTGGTGTAAGCAATTCCCTTCACAAGTCCCATGCTTACTAAAAAGACGTCCCCCTGTGTGCAATCTAAGTGTCACCTCTGTCAGGATATAAACATTACTTTTTCTGAAAAACTACCGAGCCTGCAACATCATTAACATGAGTCGCTACTATCCACACGCCCCCTAAGGAAGGAGATTTTTATACTCGAAACGCGCGTCGGGGTATGATTGTTTTTTCTCCCTCTGCCATTAATATCATATGATACTATTTGTATCTTTCTACCATAGATATTGGCCATATTCTGGCCTATGGGTTATACTATGTAGAAGTGTTTATTTATAAATAGGAGAAAAACTGGAGTAACCAATAAATAAGTAAGAAAGTACAACATTTATTTCAAAAAATCAAAGAAAAACACATATAATAAAATTGTCAATCAGGACAAGGACACGTAAGTACATACAGTAGTGAGGTGCACATGGGAGTTCAGACACCCCCTGAGGAAGTGTCTGGTATAGACACGAAACGTAGGTCGGGGTCACCCGCCATTATTTGGGGCTCATTACCATCTGAGTAGTGTTGTGCACTGGGCCTGGTAAGTTTTGCCCTTAATTTATGATACAGTCCCTTTACTCTGCGGATCTCCAGCTGGGCTTGATCTATGTTGATTTACCCTGACTTTTTTTTTTGCCTTACATTTGGTTTTAAACCTTGCTATAGAGCTCCCACTGCTGCTGTGGATCCCCGCATTGTTATACAATACTTGGGCTTTATTTATTGTGCCTTATTTTTGGCTCTACTTACCTAGCACATGGACAAGCATTCAAATGTAAATCAGATAGATGTACTACCTCTGAACTCCCATGTGCACCGCACTACTGTGTGTACTTCCGTGTCCTTGTCCTGATTGACAATTTTATCATATGTGTTTTTCTTTGATTTTTTGAAATAAATTTTGTACTTTCTTACTTATTTATTGGTTACTCCAGTTTTTCTCCTATTTATATAGTTACATTACGGAGTCAATAAAATATTGTGAATGTGGGTTGATACTACTTAGTATCCCCACTTTTGGCATATTAAATATGCAATGGGGTTTTTTTCTTCTGTGTCTATGTAGAAGTGTTGAAGCCTATCAGCCCTGGTTTGTTACCCATGACCACTGAGGGTACTTAGTTGTTTTCTCACCCATGCCAATGTACCTGTACTTTTGGATTTTAACATTGTTATGTAACAAAATTTATACACTTTGGGACTTATTGACTGCTATTTTTTGTGTGTTTGTTGTTTATCCAAACACCATGAAGACCAAGGAGATCTGCAAACCAGTCAGGGACAAAGTGGTTGAGAAGAACAAGTCAGGGTTGGGTTATAATAAAATATCCCAATCTCTGATAATTCCCCGAAGCAACATCAAATCCATTATCATTAAATGGAAAGAGCATGGTACCAGAACAAGCCTGCCAAGAGAGCGAGCCCACCAAGACTCTCAGCCCGGCAAGGAGGACAAAAATCAGAGAGGCAGCACAGAGACCACAGGTAACAGAGAAGGAGCTGCAGCGTTCCCAAGCAGAGACTGGAGTGTCTGTCGATACTATCATAATAAGTTGTACACTCCAGAGAGGTGGCCTTTATGGAGGAGTGGGCAGAAAAAGCCTGTACTTACACACAAAAAATGTAAGGCTTGTTTTGGTTTTGCCAAAAGACATGTAGGAGACTCTCTAAATGTATGGAGGAAGGTGTTGTGGTCAGATGAGACCAAAGTTGAACTTTTTGGCCATCAAGGTAAACTCTATATCTGGTGCCAAACCAACACAGCTCATCACCTCAAGAACACCATCCCCACAGTGAAACATGGTGGTGGCAGCATCATGAAGTGGGGATGCTTTTTGGCAGAAGAGAGAGTGAAAATGGTCCTAGTTGAGGAGAAGAGGGATGGTCTGAATTGCAAGGATATTCTTGACCAAAACCTATTTCAGTCTAGCAGTGATTTGAGACTGGGACAGAGGGTCACCTTCCAACAACACAATGACCCAAAGCATACTGCTAAAGCAGCACTCGAGTGGTTTAAGGAGAAACGTGTAAATGTATTGGAGTGGTTTAGTCAAAGCCCAGACCTTAACCTTATGGAGAATCTGTGGTCAGACTTGAAGATCGCTGTCCACCAGAGGAAACCATCTAACGTGAAGGAGCTGGAGCAGTTTTGCCTTGAGGAATGGGCAAAAATCTCAGTGGCCAGATGTGGAAAGCTCATAGAGACTTATCGAAAGCGACTGTCAACTGTAATTACCTCAAAAGGAGGCTCTACAAAGTACTGACTTTAGGGGGTGAATATTTATGCACACTGAAGTTTTCAGTTATTTTGTCCTATTGGTTGCTTGCTTCACAATCAAACTAAATGTTCACAGCTATAAGCACGTTCTTTACATGAACTGATGTAAACCCTCAAGGAAAACGGTGAATTTCCAGGTTGTGAGGTAGCAAAACACGAAAAGTGCCAAGGGGGTGAATACTTTCACAAAGCACTGTAGAAAGGGATGTAGAAAAGGACGATTCAAGGACTTTTAGAATGGACTCGATAACATAATAGGTGACGTCAACGTCCGTAGGTGGAAGAATGTCTTTTTTTAACCATCTCATGCAGGTTTCAGATGAAGCCAGATGGTTCGCAAAGTGATGTCAAATCAGAAGACGAAACCCCACGTCGAGCCTGAAATAATGCACAGCACTTCTGCCGAGAGGATTAATAATGCATGCGGAGAGACACACTTGATCATGGAGAATAGTCTTCTAAGTGCCGTCCTGGGGATGTGTAAGTGTGATAGGTCTCCCATAGGGACTCATAATATCCTTCTGCGGCCAGTAGATGGCGTTGTTATGTTAGCGATGAGCTGGAGGACGCTGATCCTTTGCCTCTCGCTAGCTGCCTGCCTTATGATAAGATCACCCTGAGTTATATTTTACTTTCTTATCTGCAGAAAAATTAATTTATATTTTCCATCTTGTATTATAAATATGCAATATTTTATCATTTAATGTTAACTCTTTAAATTTGGATAAAAAGTAAAAAATTTCGTTTTTTAAGTGAGTTCCTTTTTGGGGCAGGATTATATCTGTCATTAGATGAGGCCAAGACGAGGGGTGTCATATAAAGTATATGAGACATAGGATATTAAAAGGAATCTGTTCTGTTAAGAAAAACATTTTTTTCACATTTTTAAGTTTGATTTTCTTTCTCATCCATGGAAATATTAATCCAGGTATCATTTCAGAACTTGAAGACACAAAAGAGCACAGTGAGGTCAAAAATACTCTGTTGTAAAAAAAATCACAGTAATAAGCAAGTGCTAGTCAAAAGATGGAAAAAACAGGGTATTTCGTTGTTACTTTTTTTGCAAAAAAATGTATATTAAGCTGCTCCACCAATCGTCAAGGTATACCCATATAGAGCAGTCCTACCTAATGTATATAATCCCTATCTGATGTATTTAAAAACCTGATCATCTGTATAGTACCTGTATAAGCAGGGTTCAGAGAGGGAATTTTCATGTGGACATGCTGGATGGAACAGCTTTGATGCAAATGACCCATAAGGAGTGGTGGTCTCCCTAGTCTTGTAAGAACTTATATATTATTATTATTATTATTTATTGTTATAGCGCCATTTATTCCATGGCACTTTACATGTGAGGAGGGGTATACATAATGAAAACTAGTACAATAATCTTAAACAATACAAGTCATAACTGGTACAGGAGGAATGAGGACCCTGCCCGCGAGGGCTCACAATCTACAAGGGATGGGTGAGAATACAGTAGGTGAGGGTAGAGATGGTCATGCAGCGGTTTGGTCGATCGGTGGTAGCTGCAGGTTGTAGGCTTGTATGAAGAGGTGGGTCTTCAGGTTCTTTTTGAAGGTTTCGATGGTAGCGAGAGTCTGATGTGTTGTGGTAGAGGGTTCCAGAGTAGGGGTGATACGCGAGAGAAATCTTGTATACGATTGTGGGAAGAGGAGATAAGAGGGGAGTAGAGTAGGAGATCTTGTGAGGATCGGAGGTTGCGGGTAGGTAAGTACCGGGAGACGAGGTCACAGATGTATGGAGGAGACAGGTTGTGGATGGCTTTGTACGTCATGGTTATGGTTTTGTAGTGGAGTCTCTGGGCAATGGGGAGCCAGTGAAGGGATTGACAGAGGGGAGAGGCCGGGGAATAGCGGGGGGACAGGTGGATTAGTCGGGCAGCAGAGTTTAGAATAGATTGGAGGGGTGCAAGAGTGTTAGCGGGGAGGCCACAGAGCAGGAGGTTGCAGTAGTCAAGGCGAGAGATGATGAGGGCATGGACTAGGGTTTTTGCAGATTCATGGTTGAGGAATGAACGGATTCGTGAAATATTTTTGAGTTGCAGTCGGCAGGAAGTGGAAAGGGCTTGGATATGTGGTTTGAAGGATAGATCAGCGTCAAGGATTACCCCGAGGCAGCCAGCTTGTGGGACTGGGGAGAGTGGGCAGTCATTTACTGTAATGGATAGGTTCGTTGGGGGGGTCGCGTGAGATGGGGGAAAGATGATGAATTCTGTTTTGTCCATGTTAAGTTTCAGAAATCTAGCGGAGAAGAAGGATGAAATAGTGGACAGACATTGAGGGATTCTGGTTAGAAGGGAGGTGATATCTGGTCCAGAGATGTAGATCTGTGTGTCATCAGCATAGAGGTGATACTGAAAGCCATGAGATTCTATGAGCTGTCCCAGGCCAAAGGTGTAAATGGAGAAGAACAAGGGCCCAAGGACTGAACCTTGTGGGACTCCGACAGATAGAGGGCGAGGTGAGGAGGTGGTGTGTGAGTGGGAGACGCTGAATGTCCGGTCTGTTAGGTATGATGAGATCCAGGATAGGGCCAAGTCTGCGATGCCAAGGGATGAGAGGGTTTGTAATAATAGGGAATGGTCCACTGTGTCAAAGGCAGCCGACAGGTCGAGGAGGAGGAGGACAGAGTAGTGTCGCTTGCTCTTGGCGGTTAAGAGGTCATTGGTGACTTTAGTTAGGGCAGTTTCGGTGGAATGGTGTGACCGGAAGCCAGATTGTAGGCGGTCAAAGAGGGAGCAGGAAGAGAGATGGGAGGACAGTTCAAGGTAGACGTGTTGTTCCAGTAGTTTGGAGGCATAGGGGAGAAGTGATATAGGGCGATAGCTAGATACAGAGGATGGGTCAAGAGAGGGCTTTTTGAGGATAGGTGTGATGGAGGCATGTTTAAAGCTTGAAGGGAAAACACCAGTTGTTAGAGATAAGTTGAAAAGATGGGTTAGGGTTGGGATGAAGATTGTGGTGAGGTTTGGTATGAGGTGGGATGGGAGCGGGTCAAGTGCACAGGTGGTGAGATGTGATCTTGAGAGTAGAGTGGAGAGTTGATCTTCTGTAATGGTGGAGAAGTTGGTTTTGGAGGTGGAGGGCTGGGAAATCGGGAGGAAGAGCTCTGGGGGTTGTTGACCAAAACTGTCTCTAATGCTATCAATCTTCTGCTTGAAAAATGAGGCAAAGTCTTCAGCGGAGATAAGTGGGGAGGGAGGAGGTGCTGGGGGACGGAGGAGAGAATTGAAGGTGTTGAATAACTGTTTAGGGTTGTGAAAGAGGGAGGATATGAGAGATGAGAAGTAGGTTTGTTTAGCTGTGGCAAGTGTGGTCTTGAAAGTAGTGAGGGACTGTTTGAATGCGATGAAGTGCTCGTTAGAGTGGGATCTTTTCCATCTGCGCTCAGCAGCCCTGGAAGCTCGCCTAAGTTCTTTGGTCAGGCTGGTGTGCCAGGGCTGTCTGTTTATTTTGCGAGCTTTGGTATGTGTAAGTGGGGCAGCAGATTCCAAAGCTACAGCTATTGTGGTGTTATATAGAGCAGCAGCGTCATCCGCATTGTGTATGGAACTTATGCCTGTGAGGGGGAGGAGGGATTCAGAGAATGAATGTAGGTCAAGATGTTTAAGATTTCTGCGAGGGTGTGAAAGTTTGTGGGGTGGGGATTGTAGACATGGAGTGGAGAGAGATGAGAATGTGAGAAAGTTGTGGTCAGAGAGTGGAAGAGGTGAGTTAGAGAGGTTAGATAGAGAGCAGAGGCAGGTGAAGATGAGGTCCAGTGTGTGACCGTCTTTGTGAGTGGCTGCAGAAGACCATTGAGTGAGGCCAAAGGAGGAAGTGAGAGATAGAAGTTTAGTGGCAGCTGAGAGGGAAGTGTCAATGGGTATGTTGAAGTCGCCCATGACGATAGTGGGGATGTCCGCAGAAAGGAAATGAAGTAGCCAGGTGGTGAAGTGGTCAAAGAAGATGGTGGCTGGCCCTGGGGGGCGGTAAATGACAGCCAGTTGGAGGTTCGTGGGGGAATAGATGCGCATAGAGTGCACCTCAAAGGAAGGGAGGGTAACAGAGGGTGGCAGTGAGATTGGGGTGAAGGAGCAGTTATCTGACAGGAGAAAACCAACTCCTCCGCCATGTTTGCTGCTGGGGCGGGGTGTGTGGGAAAGGTGGAAGCCACCGTAAGAGAGTGCAGCAGGGGAGACTGAGTCAGAGGGGGTGAGCCAGGTTTCGGTGATGGCGAGGAAGGAAAGTTTGGTAGTAACAAAGAGATCATGGATGTAGGAGAGCTTGTTGCAGACAGAGCGAGCGTTCCACAGAGCTCCCGTTAGTGGGACTGGGGAAGCGGGGGCTGGGTGAATGGGTATTAGGTTAGAGAGGTTACGGAAGTTTGTGCTAGAGCGTGGATGGGAGGTAGAAATGATTGTGGGAATATGGTGAGGAGGACCAGGATTTGGAGAGATATCACCAGCAGTAAGAAGGAGCAGAGAAAGTGTTAGCAGGTGGGAGCAGGAGAGGGCGTGAGGGGGCTGTCTGTGCTTGGAGACAGAGGATTGTATGTTAAGGAACAGTTTGGAGGAGGAGGTGAGGTGGATGGGGAGGATTGAAGAGGAGATGAACAGTTCCTTACTTTGTGTAGGGATCAGGGGAGGTAGCAGAAAGTGAAGGATTATAGGGGTGAAAGTGAAAACAAACAGAAACATTCTTTTCAAAGACTGTGGCCAGTTAACTTCAGTTCTCTTCAGGTTTAATTCAGGTTTTAATTCTACTGTAATCCACACTTTTAAGGACACACTTCTAAGGGATCACACTGCAGACTGAAGTCCATGCAGACTTATACACTTTAAAACTTTTTTTTATTTTTTTTTATTTTTTAGCTGCACCGCCTTCCTGTTGCCACTAGAGGGCAGGGGTAGAATGACATATTTCTGCTGCTGCTGGAGACTAGATAGGCAGGAATACTCAACTAGCTGATAGGACGCGTTATGTACATTCTGTTCTATAATATCATTGTGTGGCAGCTGTTCTACTAGTCCGGAGCAGCACATTTAGGAGCTAAAATTGTCAAATACAAGGACGATCCCGTGAAAATGATCATATGATGTCATAAATTTAGGCAGGGGGGGAGAAACCGTTGGTGACGTCTGACACTTTTGAATATTGTAGGGTTCTATAGACAGATCAAGGAAGGCTTAAAGATAAAAAGTCCATATATTTCCAGTAAAGAAATCCCTGGGTAGTACTAAAGGGCTTTGGGTTTCAGATTTTTTTTTGCGCTGTATAAACAGATTGAGGCCTTTTGACATGAAGGCAAAATTTCTGATACAATATAGAACACATATGTTGTGTTACTTTTCCAGTAAAAAAAAATTCTTGGTAGTACCAAAGGGGTTTGAATTCCAGAATGTTAGGACTTTAATGACAAATCAAGCTCCTTTGAATCTTAGTATTTTAGGGCTTGGGATAAAGATCAAGCACCTTTGACATGGCTCAGAAATTTCTGACAGAATATACAGCATATATTTTGTGTCACAATTCCAGAAACAGAAATCTCTAAGTCGTACCAAAGGGAGGAATTTAAATTCCAGAATTTTAGTGCTGAAAGGCCATTGACACAACTAGAACATATTTTCTGTAGTCAGATATCTAGTAACATAAATATCTGATTTAGTGTTAAAAGGTTTAGACCCCAATATTTTAGAGGTGTATACAACAATCAAGCCCCTTTGACATGGCCAAGAGATTTCTGACACACTAAGAGCATATTCAGCGGGTGAATTAAGTGTTGAACACGTCACCAATTTTCTAAGCAAATATATTTCTAAAGGTGCTAATGGCATGAAATTCTCATCAGATGTTGATGACAACCCATCCAATCCAAACAGTTAAAGAAATCAAACAATAGATGTTCATTAATTATGTGTAATAATGAGAAATGACACAGGGAAGAAGTATTCATCACGCTTACAGAGATTTAATTAATACTTTGTATAAAACTCTTTGTTGGTGATGACAGCTTCAAGATGCCTCCTGTATGGAGAAACTAGTCGCAGGCATTGCTCAGGTGTGATTTTGGCCCATTCTTCCACACAAACACTATATAGTGGGAAGCATGGGGAACACTCTCTGAGATTTAGTTCCTTTCATACATTTTCTATTGGATTCATGTTTGGTTCGGCCATTCTAGCAGCTTTATTTTCTTTCTCTGAAACCAATTGAGCATTTCCTTGGCTGTGTGTTTAGGATCATTGTCTTACTGAAATGTCCACCCTCGTTTCATCTTCATCATCCTGGTAGATGGCAGCAAATTTTTATCAAGAATGTCTCGGTACATTTGTCCATTTATCCTTCTTTCAATTGAATGACGTTTGCCAGTGCTGTTTGCTGATAAACATCCCTACTCCATAATGTTCCCACTTCCAGAACTTCACTGTTATTGTGTTTTTGGGTTAATATGCAGTGTCTTTTGGCCTCCAAACATGGTGAGTATTATGGCATCCAAAGAGTTCAATTTTGGTCTCATCTGACCAGTCGATATTCTTCCAATATTTCACAGGCTTGTCTAAATGTTTGTGAGCAAGCTTTAAATGCGCTTGAACATGCTTTTTGTTCAGCAATGGTTGAGTGCCTTAGTTATAGTTTTCTTTGAAATAATTGTACCTGCTGATTCCAGGTCTTTCTATAGCTCTCCACAGGTGGTCCTTGGCTCTTGGACAACTCTTCTGATCTGATAATTCTTTTCACTCCTCTGTCTGAAATCTTGTGGGGAGCACCTGCTCTTGGCCAGTTTATAGTGAAATTAGATGGTGGCCCGATTCTAACGCATCGGGTATTCTAGAATTGCCGCTTGCAATGGAGCGGTCCCGGGAGCGTGGCGAGGAGCGGGAAAGGCGGCGGAGGGTGAGTATAGCAGGTTTTTTTTTTTTTTTTTTTTTAACATGACATATTTTTACTATTGATGCTGCATAGGCAGCATCAATAGTAAATAGTTGGGGACACACAGGGTTAATAGCAGCGGTATCGGAGCGCGTTACACCGCGGGCCGTTACCGCTGCCATTAACCCTGTGTGAGCAGTGAGTGGCAGGGATTACGGAGCGGGCGCCGGGCAGTGAGTGCAGGGGAGTAGGAGAGGGACTAATTGGACTGTGGCCGTCGCTGATTGGTCGCGGCAGCCATGACAGGCAGCTGCCGAGACCAATCAGCGAATGAATAACCGTGACAGAAGGACAGACAGACAGACGGAAGTGACCCTTAGACAATTATGTATATAGATAATGTTCTTTAAACTTCCAGACTATAGCCTCAAGAGTGCTCACTGGAACCTACAGTAGCTTAGATATTTTTCTGTAACCATTGCTTCACTATGTTTTGCAACAGTAAGGTTGCAAAGGTCTTGAGACATCTCACTGATTTTACCAATCAGGAGATATTTCCTGTGTGCCACCTTGGTAATGAGAAACCTTTTTATAAACCATCAGTTGAACCAGCTGATATTATTTGTCACTAAGCGGCATGATTGCTTTCTAATTACGGATAGATTTTCAGCTGGTGTCAGGACTAGGGTTGAGTGACTTTTAGTTTTTTCGATTAAAAAACTATTTAACAAGAGCCTGAAGATTGAAGCTCAGGAAAGGCAACCTGGAGAACACCTTGGGGCGGCAGACACTGTTAGTAGGCCCCAATCAAACTAGTAGCCCCACTGCAGTTGTTTGATTAAAAAACTATTTAACAAGAGCCTGAAGATTGAAGCTCAGGAAAGACAACCAGGAGAACACCTTGGAGCGGCAGACACTGTTAGTAGGCCCCAACCAAACTAGTAGCCCCACTGCAGTTGTTTGATTAAAAAACTATTTAACAAGAGCCTGAAGATTGAAGCTCAGGAAAGGCAACCAGGAGAACACCTTGGAGCGGCAGACACTGTTAGTATCCCCCAACCAAACCAGTAGCCCCACTGCAGTTGTTCGATTAAAAAACTATTTAACAAGAGCCTGAAGATTGAAGCCCAGGAAAGGCAACCAGGAGAACACCTTGGAGCGGCAGACACTGTTAGTAGGCCCCAACCAAGCTAGTAGCCCCACTGCAGTTGTTTGATTAAAAAACTATTTAACAAGAGCCTGAAGATTGAAGCTCAGGAAAGGCAACCTGGAGAACACCTTGGAGCAGCAGACACTGTTAGTAGGCCCCAACCAAACTAGTAGCCCCACTGCAGTTGTTCGATTAAAAAACTATTTAACAAGAGCCTGAAGATTGAAGCTCAGGAAAGGCAACCAGGAGAACACCTTGGACTGGCAGACACTGTTAGTAGGCCCCAACCAAACTAGTAGCCCCACTGCAGTTGTTTGATTAAAAAACTATTTAACAAGAGCCTGAAGATTGAAGCTCAGGAAAAGCAACCTGGAGAACACCTTGGAGCAGCAGACACTGTTAGTAGGCCCCAACCAAACTAGAAGACACAAAAGAGAATAGTAAAACCAAAAACACTCAGTTTGAAAAAATGTTGCAGTAATCCGCAAGTGCTAGACCACCACTCCTCTTGGGCTATCTGCACAAAAGCTGTTCTACCCTGTATGCACACATGGATTTTTCCTCTCTGAACCCTGTTCACACAGGTTATATACAGATGATCAGGTTTTTAAATACATCAGATAGGGATTGCATACATTAGTTAGGAACTAGCACTTGCGGATTACTGCAACATTTTTTCAAACTGAGTGTTTTTGGTTTTACTATTCTCTTTTGTGTCTTCAGGTTTCTTGGTGGTGTGTGAACATGATCATACAGACTTGTTCACTGTGCAAGTAGCCCATGTGTTCCTGTTTCCATAATTGTTCTCTTGTGTCTACAAGACTGGGGAGTTCCACCACTCCTCTTGGGCTATCTGCACAAAAGCTGTTCTACCCTGTATGCACACATGGATTTTTCCTCTCTGAACCCTGTTCACACAGGTTATATACAGATGATCAGGTTTTTAAATACATCAGATAGGGATTGCATACATTAGTTAGGATCTAGCACTTGCGGATTACTGCAACATTTTTTCAAACTGAGTGTTTTTGGTTTTACTATTCTCTTTTGTGTCTTCAGGTTTCTTGGTGGTGTGTGAACATGATCATACAGACTTGTTCACTGTGCAAGTAGCCCATGTGTTCCTGTTCCCAACCAAACTAGTAGCCCCACTGCAGTTGTTCGATTAAAAAACTATTTAACAAGAGCCTGAAGATTGAAGCTCAGGAAAGGCAACCAGGAGAACACCTTGGAGCGGCAGACACTGTTAGTAGGCCCCAACCAAACTAGTAGCCCCACTGCAGTTGTTTGATAAAAAAACTGTTTAACAAGCGCCTGAAGATTGAAGCTCAGGAAAGGCAACCAGGAGAACACCTTGGAGCGGCAGACACCGTCTCTACAACCCAGTCCCTACTTGTAGGCCTAATGCAGTGTTGTTTCAACAACTACTTAACAAGAGCTTCAAGATAGAAGTGAGGGAGAGGCAACAGAGAGAACACCTTGGAGCAGAAGACTCAGTTTGTAGACCACAATGAAACTTGTGGCCCCAATGCAGTTTTATAATTCTGACAAGCTGAAAATCAGCCTTTTTTTTTTTAGAGGAGGACAGCTGTATTAAGTGGCGCAGACAGACACTGCTAGTAGGGCTTACACCACAAAGTAGGCTCACTGGAGGATGAAAAAAAGTTACATGGGTACCCGGTCGGCATTGGTGTGCTCAGCGGAGGACAAATGGAAGGAGGGACTGCAGACAGACTTAGTAGGCCTAAAATTTTAAAAAATAGACTCAAAGCAGTTTGAATTATCTTGCAGGGGTACACAGGCAGAATTGGTGTGGTCAGCGGAGGACAATTGGGAGGAGGGACCGCAGACAGACTTAGTAGGCCTAAAATTAAAAAAATAGGCTCAAAGCAGTTTGAATTATCTTGCATGGGTACACAGGCAGCATTGATGTGGTCAGCGGAGGACGATTGACACAGTTAGTACTCCCAAAAAATAAATAGATGTTAATGTCTCGCAAAACAACAAAACAAAAAAACAAAAGGGTGGCATATGTTAGGAGTCGAGTTTCCTCTGCTGCACAGGGGGAATCTCGATCCGTGTCTGCTGCGGTCTCCCATTCGGTATCGGCCGCAGTGGGCTCTGCTCAGCGGAGACGTCGCTCCCAGCGTCTTGCTGGGGCTGATTCGGTGCATAGGGTCACTACTGCCTTTTCTGGCTTTCCTATGGTACCCTGCACTGATCTGCGGCGAGCGAGCCTCTCTGGGACTAAGTCCTTGGTTACTCACACTGAGCATGCCCAGGGCAGGGTCTCCCATTGGAGGTCGAGGGCCACATGTTCGGTCACATGCTCAGGTGCTGCAGTACATTCCATTGGTCCTTCTGGAAGGTCCTGAAAGGGCAAAACATGCTCAGGTACTGCAGCACTTTCCATTGGTCCTTCTGGAAGGTCCTGAAAGGGCAAAACTTCAGTAGCAGCTTCCTGTGCTGCAACTATATAAGCTGCGCATGACCACACGGCCATGCGCTAGTATTGTCTTATGTTATGTGCTTTGCGCCAGTGTGGTCACATGTATGTGTGTTCAGGGACCCGGCTGAAATAAGCCCCTAGAATGCTGGCTCCTCCGGCGAGGAGTTTTGTGTGTTTGTGTGACCACTGACTGCTCTCTGTTTGGTCAGTTAGCCTGTGCCTCTGTGGAGTCTGACAGGGCACAGTGCTTTCCTTTCACGGCTACTCAGTGAATTAACTGAGTTAGTCTATACCGCCATATAGCTCCGCCGTTTGCTAGCAGCAGGTACTCCTGCACGGTGGACCCCGGGCTGCGAACGCACCTGTGGAGATCAGACTGAACTAAAGGAATCCATCTTGTCTTCTTCCTGAGAAATCTCGCTTACAACAAGATACATTTCTGCTGACTTGACATTTCCTTTTATGGAAGTAATCATGTGTGCATTCCTTCTTTCAATAGCAGCCTTTCATTCACCTTCCAGATGATGTAACTTTCTACTGATAAAGACTGGTATAGATTGTTTATGTAAGAGATAGTGAAATATGAGCGCTTGTGCGCATGTCTGTAAAAGAATAATTCTTTTCTATATAAAGGAAGGGCAAAGCCCAGAGAGAGAGATGTGCTCCTGGGCTTCCCCTGTACATGATCACACAATACCTTGTTTGCGTGTCATTTACTCAGGATCCCTACCTCTAGTAAGCCAGGGACTGAGAAGGACTTAACATTTCTTTGGCGCACCGAACAGGGACCCGAGATGAGAGTATTTGCTCGAGATTCACCTGCAGATACGGACAATGGAGATCTGGGATAATGGACGGCAAATGAACTGAAAAACCTGGCCAGGTAAGAGACATTATTAGTTCTCTTTTATCTGCCTTGTATTATCCGAAAGATCTCTATGAGCCGTGTCACGCTGGGTTAGTCTAGTAGTGAGTAGATACCTATAAAACTCGGGTTACTATATTGTATAGATTTATGAGTCCTGTCCCTGGCAGTGTGTGAACAGTGTGAAGGTTGTGGTATGTTGTGAAAGAAGAGCAAAAGTGCGTAGAAAAATAAGCCGAAATAGTTGGGGTATAAGCCTTATACACGGAAGTCAGCCTAACTGGGTCATGTGGTTGCGTCCTTTCGGGGAGACCTCCGCCCATGCTTGACTCTCATTTAAGTGCTTAACCTCCTTCATTTCTGGATAAGGTTTGATAGAATGAGCCCAGGACGCGGGTCCATGAGCCTGGGACAAGTATGCTAACTGACACAGAAAGTTTTGTGATCTGTATGGTGTTGCTGGGTCTGTTTGCGTGCATAATAGCACTTAAGTACATTCTGCACATTAGAAAGAATGGAGCAGATCAGCCCTTCAATATTTTAGCTCCCTAGGAGAGAAGGCAACGAGACATCACCTAGGATAAGTGATTGTCCAAACGTCACCTGGGGTAGAAATAGCTAATATTGAAAGAAAAAAAAAAAAAAAAGAAAAATGGGAAATAAACAGACAAAAACCGTCTTAGGACAAGTGGAAGCAGCAGATATCATACAGGAAAGATGTGGGAAGACAGTCAGAAGTCAGATTAGAAGGGTAAGAGAAAAATTGGGAATTTCAGAAGCACTTATGTTCAGTACAGAATGGGAAAAACTGAGTAAAGAACGAGGTGGAATTATCAAAGACAATGGGTGGGAAGAAATCATACACTGTATGATAGAGGTCTCAAAAACAGCTAAAGAGGAGAATTGGAAGTATGATCCAGACACTTCCAAATGGATTATGGGGAAGGGAAAAAGTTGTGACATAATCCCACCACCTTACCTAGATCCAAAAGCCCAATCATTTGTCCCATCTGGAGGAGCAGAAGGAGGAAAACAATTTCCAGCCTTGTATCCCAATCTTGGTGGGGTAGGAGGATGGGTATGTTCACACTGTGGACAACAAAATCCAGATTGGAGAAATGATTGCCTAGTCTGTGGTACACCTAGACATGGCGCTGTACTTGCCCCTGTTAGGGTAGTACCAAGACCCTTTAGGGAACCTGGTGCTGACGGGGTAATGGGAACTAGATATCACCAGACCCGACAGTATTTTCCTTGGTCCCCTGCTGAAGGTATGTCCCTCCTGCATAATGCGCCTGATCCCACTCAATATCCCATCCGATTTGCACAATACATACAACAAATCATGCAGACTCATGCTGGGGTCTGGGCGGACGGGGAAGAATTATGTAGAATGAAAATGTCCCCCGGACTTTTTCAGGAATTATTGACACACCTACAGCCCAATAGACCAGTGGCAGAAGGGGGTGCCTTACAGACAGAAGCATCAGGTACCCAGTTCACAGAGGCATTAATAATTTTCATGAGAGAAAAACAGAGGGAAAGGGGATCTACGGGTGTGATTATGCAGAAATTTGGGCAAAGCATTGAAGAATATAGTCAAGAATTAGAAAATAGCTTTAGGGATGAAGGATTGGATTTGACTGATGCTTCAGTAAGGAGACTTTTTTACAAAACAATTAATAGAGGGGCTAGATCCGAAAATCAGAGAAAAATTTAAATCCTCTACTCCAGATTGGAGAACAATTGAACAACCAAATATTGTGAAACAACGATGTTTAGGAATAGTCATGGATATGAGAGAGAATCGTAAGCCTGTTAGAATAGCACAAGCTAATACAGGAGGAAGAGTGAGACACAACTTTCCTTGCCACTACTGTAAAAAGCCAGGTCATTTCCAAAGAGAGTGCAGGAAGAAGTTGGCAGATATAAAGTCAGGCAAATTTGTTCCCAGAAATAACCCTCCCCAAACGGACAACCAGCAGAAATCTACCATCATAGATGGTCCCATACCAGATTCAGATTGACTCGATGTGTTACAAACTTCCCTACCAGCTAGAAGACCTATGATACAGGTGAATGTGGGGGGGAGAGAGATTCCATTTTTGATAGATACAGGTGCAACTTCCTCAATTTTGAATCAAGATTTTCTTCCGAATCCGGAAGATATTTCAGAACAAACAACTTTTGCTGAGGGTTATGATGGGGTAATTCGAACACTGCCATATACTGTGCCCCTAGAGGTCTCATTAGGACCTAAATGTTTTGCATCCAGATTTTTGTATGCCAGAGGTGCCCCAACATGTTTGTTAGGAACTGATGTCCTAAAGAAATTAGAAGCTAACATCAATTTTAGGGAAGATGGCACAGTTATACTGACTATCCCTGATGATGCAGAAACATTAGAACAATATGTTAGAATTCAGGCTTTTGAGGATTATGCTGAAGAAAAAGAGTACACCACAGATCTAGACCTCTCAACGGTCCCAGAAACACTGTGGGCACAGGGTGACACCGATGTGGGACTATTGCATATCTCTCCTGTAAAACTATCTGTGCAACCAGGAACTGTTCTCCCACAGCTCAGACAATACCCTGTGAGTGCCCAGCAGGAACTAGCGATTACAAAACAGATAGAGGGATATAAAGAGAAAGGAGTTTTGGTAGAGATACAATCACCTGCTAACACTCCTCTGTATCCAGTCAAGAAGAGAACTCTTGATAAGGGTTCTATGCCCAAATATCGTATGGTACATGATTTAAGAGAAATAAACAAAGTTCTAGATCCAATCACCCCAGTTGTACCCAATCCTCATACGTTACTATCACAGATACCAGCCAGTTCTCAAGTATTTACTGTAATAGATCTTTCAAATGCATTTTTCTCGGTTCCTTTACACCAAGATAGTTGGCATTTGTTTGCATTTACATTTAAGGGCAAACACTTGGCGTGGACACGCCTTCCACAGGGAATGATACACTCCCCTACTCTTTATTCAAATGCCCTACAAACAGTCCTTCAGAGGTTTGAACCCGAACCACAGGTAGTAATTTTGCAGTATGTGGATGACCTACTACTTTGCTGCCCAGATCTAGAAACTGCAGAAAGGTCCACTGTGAGTTTACTATGTTTCCTAGAAAAAGAAGGGTGTAAAGTGAATAGACAAAAGCTACAAGTTTGTCAGACCAAAGTGGTCTTTCTAGGTCATTGCATTTCTCAAGGTAAAAAGCATCTTACACCACAAAGAACTGAAGCAATAAGACAGATGAATGAGCCTAGAAATCATAAACAGCTACGAGCATTTTTAGGAATAGTGTCTCATTGTAGACAATGGATTATACATGCCAGTCAACTAATGCAACCACTGTATGACTGTGTAAAAAGTGAACCTTATTTGTTGACAAAAGAAGGTCAGATTTCGTTCCAACAATTAAAAGATGCCCTTGTTTCAGCTCCAGCGTTAGGGCTACCAGACTACACCAAACCGTTTCAGCTTATGGCTGCAGAAGTTGATTCCCATGCTACAGGAGTTCTTACCCAGAAGCATGCAGGGAAACAAAGACCAATTGCATATCTTTCAGCAAGGTTAGATCCCGTAGCTAGAGCAGCGCCAACCTGTGTACGTGTAGTTGTTGCTGTCTCACTATTGTTGGACAAAGCATCAGAAATTGTCCTAGAGTATCCACTCACAGTTCAAACTACACATGATGTTTATGGGATATTAAACCAGGTCCAACCAAAACACATTTCCATGGCCAGACATTTGCGGCTATAGTGTTCTTTGTTGCTCCCCTCTACTATCACATTTGCTAGGCTTCAGACTCTCAATATAGCTACACTGCTACCTCTCGAGTCTGAAGGGGGGAATAAGGACACTGATCCACACGCAAATTTTTTCCCTACAGACACACATGATTGTACAGAGCTCATTTTACAAGAAACGGTAGGCTTACCCAATGTATCCGAAACACCACTTCAAAATCCAGATTTAGAGCTGTTTATAGATGGTAGTAGGTTTGCAGATGACACAGGTAACTTCCATACAGGGTATGCAGTTGTGTCAGAATCTGAAACTCTCAAAGCAGAACCACTTCCACCGAAACAGTCTGCACAAGAAGCAGAACTAACAGCATTGATTGAAGCTCTTAAAATAGCTGAGAACCAGACAGCTAATATATACACTGATTCTAGGTATGCACATGGTATTGTGTTTGATTTTGGAGTAATCTGGAGAGCTAGAGGTTACATGACAGCGTCAGGACAACCTGTAAAACATGCTTCTCTGATCAAACAGATCTTAGAGGCTGCACAAGAAACAAAAGAAGTAGCAGTAATCAAGGTAGCTGCACATGTGAGACTCGACACTAGGGAATCTAGGGGAAATGATAGGGCTGATAAAGCAGCCAAAGCAGCAGCTGTCAAACCCTTACAACAGGTTCATACTGTAAACCCCACAGAAAATACTGAAGATAGACTGAGACAAGCACAGGAAGATGCAGGAGAAGAGGAGAGGGACAGGTGGAAAAAGGAAGGGGCAGAAGAACAAGCAGGAATTTGGAAGAAAGATGGACTAATATGTCTACCTAGAGCCTGGTACCCGATAGTAGTTGGTGGATTACATCACCCTACGCATGTGTCTGCAAATGCAATGACACTACTGGCAAAGCAAGTCTGGTTGGCTCCAGGTTTTGGCAACTATGCAAGAGACTATTGTGCTGCATGCGCTATATGCCTGGCACATAATCCCGGACAGACAACAAAGACCCCTATGAAGCACCACGTCCGACCTCTCTACCCGTTTCAGCGATTACAAATAGACTTTATCCAGCTGCCAAAAAGTAATGGGTATGAGTATGTGTTGGTATGTGTGGACATGTTCTCGGGGTGGCCAGAGGCCTATCCAGTTCGGAAGGCTTCAGCTAAAAACACTGCTGTAAAGCTAGTTGCCGAACTGATACCCCGTTACGGTCTCCCTGAAGTGATCGAGTCAGATAGGGGTACTCATTTCACTGGAGAAATATTTCAAAATGTACTGAAAATGTTGGGTGTTGAAAGTCAGTTACACACTCCGTACCATCCTCAAAGTTCTGGTAAGGTGGAACGCATGAATGGAACTTTAAAATTAAAAATACAGAAAGCCATGGCTGAAACAGGAAAGCCTTGGACAGAATGCCTTCCACTGGCCCTTTACTCAATACGCAATACCCCAAGGGGTAAGACTAAACTGTCTCCATATGAAATTTTGTTTGGCAGGACTGCCAATTTAGGATGTTATTTTCCACAGCAACTTGTGTTAAATATTGAGTCATTGACTTCTTATGTGCAAAATCTTCAGAAACAATTAACTAAGGTGCATGCACAAGTTTTTGCTTCCCTTCCAGATCCTGACAACACAGAAGGAAGTCACAAGTTGGAACCAGGTGATCAAGTCTATGTAAAAAGACACACCAGAAAGGCTCTAGAACCAAGGTTTGACGGACCCTTCCAAGTCCTGTTGACAACACCTACATCAGTCAAGCTTGAAGGAAAGGCATCATGGATACATGCAAGCCATTGCAAGAAAAGCAGTATAAACTCATGATATTGATGTTAATAATGATAACCTCAACGGAGGCGTGGGATAGACTGAATTCTCTAGCCCCTTTGAACAATAGATTCGTACAACATCATAGAAAATTAGTGCATGACTTGTTAAACAATACACAAACCCTGACAGATTGTTGGATCTGTACCCATTCGCCGGTATCAGCCACAAGTATACCTTTTCTAGCAGTTCCCGTATTAGCAGAAGAAATATTCGCTTGGCCTAATTGTTCAGACAACCTGGCCAACAACCAAATTGGTAATGCTAGGCTGTGGAATACTACAATCGCCATACCAATTGTGGGATGGGTAGAATTTCCTTGGTGGCAGGGTAATCTCTCAGGGAGTAACACACATCTACAATATTTAGCATTTAGGGGAGGAAAATGGGTACCTAGAAATAAGACTGGATTAACTAATTTAGGACAGGTCCCCACAGAAAATCTACAGCTTAGTTTCAGTACAACCGTCCCCCCCTCTGATGCTTTCAAACCTGTAGTGTTGGAAAGATACATACATAATAGAAAATGGAAACATTCTAAATTGTTCCCCCAAGGTGATGCAAACAGTTGTACAAGTAAGCCGGGGAACCTGGTTTGTAATAAATCCGATGAGTATATCAAAGGAATGCCTGTATGTGGGAATCCCGCAGCCGGGTACTGTAGCCCCTTGGGACAAAAACCCTCTTGGTGTATGCTTCAGAATGTATCTAGATTTGTGGACTTGGCTCACAGATTGGTATTGCAGCACTCAGCTCTATGGGATCTGCCTGAAGGTACATTTTGGATATGCGGAGAAGGAGCATATAAATGGCTTCCCGTAGGTATAAAGGGTACTTGTACATTAGGACGCCTAACCCCGGCTACATTCATAATTTCAAATAAACAAGTGAATATGCAAGCCGTGCCCAAGCACACACTGTATAAAAGAGCTGCAGATAACTCACCACGTCCCTCGGGGAGGCCACATATAGTACAAATGGGAATTCCTAACAAAATTGCTAGTACCATTTTTATTTATCCTATGTTAACACAGATGTGGGATAAATTAGTTAGAGCCACGGATTATCTAGATGATCAGATCTGGGATATATTGGATATACTAAACACTAGTGTAGCTGTACAGAATCAGCTTATAATAGTCGTCAACCAACATACCCTGGTATTGGATTACCTAACTGCCTCACAAGGGGGTATGTGTCAAATCATCGGACCCACCTGCTGTCATTATATAGACCCGAATAGTACTATGAGTATGACATTTAAATTAAAGGACGTACAACGACTCAGAGATCAGTATGACAAAGACAATGACCAGAATAAGGATAGCTGGTGGTCAGATACCTTTTCTTTTCTTAACCCAGCCAACTGGTTCAGAGGAATCGGTGGGTGGGTTGCTGGGATTATGCAGAGCATAATACATATAGTTATGATTATTGTAGTCATATACGTACTATTCCAGATTGTGCTCAAGAGTATCTCAGTATGCACAGATAAACTTTGTGTAATAGATGCAAGAGTATAAAGTTTTTTTTTTTCCTTCTTCTCTTATGTTATCCTTTGCTAATACTGATTATTGCGCTTATTTTGCTATCCCTTTGTAATATCTGTACTTATTGCAAAACAAAGAAAAGGTTGCGAGAGTTAAACGGAAGAATTAATACTAGATTTGATTCTCTTATTGAATACAAGCATGTACATGTGTAATACCAAATAAAGGCTTTGTCTTTGGCCCTGTGGTAATAAAATAAATAAAAGAAAATGTCAAAGGGGGGAATTGTGGAGATCAGACTGAACTAAAGGAATCCATCTTGTCTTCTTCCTGAGAAATCTCGCTTACAACAAGATACATTTCTGCTGACTTGACATTTCCTTTTATGGAAGTAATCATGTGTGCATTCCTT
The DNA here is from genome assembly GCF_032444005.1 of Ranitomeya imitator. Lineage (NCBI taxonomy): Eukaryota > Metazoa > Chordata > Amphibia > Anura > Dendrobatidae > Ranitomeya > Ranitomeya imitator. The sequence goes on from NC_091284.1 coordinate 37,823,676, forward strand.
CTTTCAATAGCAGCCTTTCATTCACCTTCCAGATGATGTAACTTTCTACTGATAAAGACTGGTATAGATTGTTTATGTAAGAGATAGTGAAATATGAGCGCTTGTGCGCATGTCTGTAAAAGAATAATTCTTTTCTATATAAAGGAAGGGCAAAGCCCAGAGAGGGAGATGTGCTCCTGGGCTTCCCCTGTATATGATCACACAATACCTTGTTTGCGTGTCATTTACTCAGGATCCCTACCTCTAGTAAGCCAGGGACTGAGAAGGACTTAACACACCAATATCAATAAACATCTCTATTTACTCAGTGCGTTCCGCTAGCCCTAACAGCATACTTAGGTAGAGGGGTGGGCTCCTCTGCTGAGTTTCAGACATAGTAATTTGGCACTAAGTATTTACTGGTGTCAATATAGGACACTGACCTGACTATTTTAACTAGCATCATACATGTCAACAAATTGGTACTGTCAGTGCCAGGCATTGAAGGATGTCAGCGCATAGACTAAACATTGGTGGAGCTGTGAGAGATAATTTTGCAAGTGGTATAGCACTGTTTGAGCTGGGGGGGGGAACTCTCTTGTGGCCGGCGGTACAGGCCCAGGGCCCCTCATGTTACAACGGTGTGTCTGACGTTGGTTGCTCGCCACCACCGCCAGAGACACTTTATTGTACTATGAGGGACCCAGTGGCAGTGCCGTCGACCAAAAACGGGCACACCCAACTCTTTAGACATACAGGTGCTTGCACCAAGTGGCGAGACCACGGCCCCGTGGGGTGAGTTAGCCCATTTAGGGAGGTGTCAACATGTCGTATGCTGGACAAACAGCTGCTGCAAATTAAGAGATTGAAACAGTCAGTAACACCAGTCCACAAGCGAGACCTTTTTATAGGAAAGCTAGGTGCCAGCCGGGAAAGGTGGGGCAAAATAATTCGAAATCCAGTAGTGGTTCATTTTAATGAAGGTTAGATCATCAACATTCTGGGTAGCCAGACGAGTCCTTTTTTCAGTCAATATTGAACCAGCAGCACTGAATACTCTTTCTGATAGCACACTAGCTGCTGGGCAAGCAAGCTCCTGCAATGCATATTACTCGGTGCGTTCCGCTAGCCCTAACAGAATACTAGCGCCAGGGTCTGGCTAGTAAATGGCGGACATTCAGCAATCTTTGCGGTATATCCAGCAGCTGGAGGGTAGGTTGGCGGCTCTCGAGAGCTCAACCTCAGCTGTGGATGTTACCGCAGTTGCTGTACAGGCTGCTAGCGTGGCTGCAGCAACCTTGTCCACTGCCACCCCTGTTCCGACGTTATCTCGCCTCCCGCTGCCAGAAAAATTTTCTGGAAAAAGCAAAACTTGTAGGGGATTCGTGAGTCAGTGCTCTATTCACCTTGAGCTCCTGGCTGCACGTTTTCCTACAGAGCGGGCTAAGGTGGGATTTATTGTCTCTCTCTTGTCGGACAGGGCGTTGGAGTGGGCTACGCCGCTGTGGGAGCGTGGTGATCATGTGGTGCAGAGTGCTCCGTTGTTCCTGAGCACTCTGAAAAAGGTCTTTTTAGGACCTCAAGTCACCCATGACACAGCGCTCCAACTACTGGCATTAACTCAGGGTGAGTCCTTGGTCAGCCATTTTTCCGTCCGCTTCCGTACTTTAGCTTCCGAGCTGGAGTGGTTGGATAAAGCCCTTATCCCCATATTTTGGAGGGGCCTGACTGACCACATTAAGGACGCTCTGGCCACTAGGGAGATTCCTGCCACACTGGAGGAGTTAATAACTGTCTCTACTCGTATTGACCTCCGTTTTAACGAGCGGAGGTTGGAGCGAGCCCAGTGTAGGCAGAGGTTTCAGCTGGCTCCCACCTTCGCCAAACCTTTGGAATCTCCAGTCCAGGCATCCAAGTCACATGAGGCCTTAGAGGTGACACGAGCGGGATCCAAGTCTCAGTCTGCCCGTGCACATAAGGTCCGTCATGTTTGCCAGCAGTCAGGACACCTTGCCTCCAAGGGTCCTCAGCGGTCGGGGAAACGTCAGCGTCTAGTGGCAGTTGGAGGAGGTACACTAGACACGGCGACGTTTGCCTCAAGGTTGTCCTTCAAGGGGACAATTACCATAGGCCCATCCACTCTTATGGTCGAGCTATGCGTGGATTCTGGGGCAGAGGGTAACTTTATGTCTTCCGCTTTTGCCCAGCGTCACGCAATACCCTTGGTGATGCTCGCCAAGCCAGTAACCGTTCGAGTGGTAAATGGGTCAACACTACCCTCACAGATTACCCACCAAACCATTCCTTTCACGCTATCTGTGTCTCCATCACATCAGGAGATAATTTCCCTATTAGTCATTCCTGAGGGAATTGATGAGGTCCTGTTGGGGATACCATGGCTTCGCTACCATTCTCCTCATATTGAGTGGTCCTCTGGGAGAATTTTGGGATGGAGTAAATCCTGCGAGGGTAGATGTCTGAGGGAGTGCATTCAGGTTGCTACTACACAGGTACCCGCAGATCTTTCCTCTCTCCCCAAGCACTATTGGCCCTATGCAGACGTGTTCTCCAAAAGAGCTGCGGAGACCCTTCCGCCTCACTGCCCCTATGACTGTCCTATTGACCTCTTGCCTGGTGCTGAGCCTCCCCGGGGTCGAGTCTATCCGTTATCTCTCCCAGAGACGGAGGCAATGTCCCAGTACATCCAAGAGAATCTGGCAAGAGGATTCATTAGGAAGTCAGTGTCACCGGCAGGGGCAGGGTTCTTCTTCGTACAGAAGAAGACTGGAGACTTACGTCCATGCATAGACTACAGGGGTCTTAACGCCATCACCGTTAAGAACAAGTACCCACTACCCCTGATATCTGAACTGTTTGATAGGCTACGGGGAGCGAGGGTATTTACAAAGTTAGATCTGCGGGGTGCTTACAACCTGATTCGCATCCGTGAGGGGGATGAATGGAAGACGGCTTTTAACACCAGGGATGGGCACTATGAATATCTGGTGATGCCCTTCGGGCTCTGTAATGCCCCAGCCGTTTTCCAAGACTTTGTGAACGACATCTTCCGGGATATGCTCACCACCTCGGTTGTAGTCTATCTGGATGATATTCTCATCTTCTCTCCAGATATTGACTCCCATTGGAGAGATGTTCGCAAAGTCTTCGACCTCTTACGGGCAAACTCCCTCTACGCCAAGTTGGAGAAGTGTGTGTTTGAGCAGGAGTCCTTGCCTTTCCTTGGTTATATCATCTCTGCCCAGGGTTTGGCTATGGATCCTGCCAAGCTACAGGCTGTAATGGACTGGCAGGAACCCCATTCTCTTAAAGCGGTGCAGCGCTTTATGGGGTTCATTAATTACTATCGCCAGTTCATTCCACACTTCTCAACTTTGGTAGCTCCCTTGGTTGCCCTCACCAAGAAGGGAGCAAATCCCAAGTTGTGGTCAGAGGAGGTTTCCAAAGCCTTTCTCTCGATCAAGTCACACTTCGCTAGCGCTCCCATCCTACATCGCCCCGATGTTGATAAGCCATTTATCTTGGAGGTGGATGCCTCATCCGTTGGTGCTGGAGCAGTCCTTTTCCAAAAGGATGCTCAAGGTCGGAAGCATCCTTGCTTCTTCTTCTCCAAGACCTTCACACCAGCGGAGAGGAATTATTCCATCGGGGACAGGGAGTTGCTGGCCATGAAGTTGGCTTTTTCGGAGTGGAGACATCTCTTGGAGGGAGCTCGCTTTCCCTTCCAAGTCTTCACTGACCACAAGAACTTGGTGTATCTGCAAACGGCCCAGCGGCTGAATTCTCGCCAGGCTAGATGGTCCCTGTTCTTCTCCCGGTTCCATTTTACTCTCCATTTCCTCTCCGGGGAGAAGAACGTTCGTGCTGGCGCTCTCTCTCGCTCCGTGGTGTCATCGGAGGAGGAGGAGCCTCGGCTTATTGTCCCTTCTGAGAGCCTGAGAACTGTAGCTCCGGTTTTGCTAGAGTCTGTGCCCCCGGGCAAGACTTTCGTACCAGCTAACTTGCGACCGGAGGTTCTCTCTTGGGCTCACTCCTCCAGAGTGGGTGGGCATTTTGGGACCAAGAGGACATCTGAGCTTCTGGCGAGAACATACTGGTGGCCGCATATGGCCCGAGATGTCAAGGACTATATTCAGGCGTGCGTTTCTTGCGCCCAGAATCGGTCTCCTCGGCAACGGCCTGCTGGGTTGCTTTACTCTCTACCGGTGGCAGACAGGCCCTGGGAGATGGTCGGGATGGACTTTGTGGTGGGTCTACCCATGTCGCGTGGCTGCTCCATTATTTGGGTTGTCACCGACCATTTCTCCAAGATGGTGCATTTGGTGCCGGTTCCTCGGTTACCCTCAGCACGGGCCTTGGCGGTGTTGTTCATTAAACACGTTTTCCGATTGCATGGTATGCCTGATAAGGCTATGTTCACACTAGCGTTGTGCGCCGCTGCGTCGGCGACGCGACGCACAACGCACCGAAAAACGCGTGCAAACGCACGCAAAAACGCTGCGTTTTTCGACGCGTGCGTCGTTTTTTGACGAAAATCGGACGCAAGAAAAATGCAACTTGTTGCGTTTTCTTGGTCCGACGCTAGCGTCAAAAAAGACGCACGTGTCGGAAAACGCAACAAGCAAAAACGCATGCGTCCCCCATGTTAAACATAGGGGCGCATGACGCGTGCGTCGCCGCTGCGTCGCCCGACGCTAGCGCGACGCACACTAGCCGAACGCTAGTGTGAACGTAGCCTTAGATTGTCAGCGATCGGGGTCCCCAGTTCGCATCTCGGTTTTGGAGAGAGCTCTGTCGTTTACTCAGCATAGAGTTAAACCTCTCCTCTGCATACCATCCCGAGACGAATGGGTTGGTGGAGAGAACCAACCAGACTCTGGTGACATATTTGCGACATTTCGTCTCTACTAGGCAGGATGACTGGGCATCTTTGCTACCTTGGGCAGAATTTGCCCTGAACAACGCCGTAGCCGATTCCAGTGGTCAAACTCCTTTTCTCCTTAATTACGGCCAGCATCCGCGTGTCCCTGTGCCCATGCCCGTGTCATCCACCGATTCTAGGGTGGCAGACTGGGCGGTGGAGGCACGTGACATCTGGGACCGCACACAGGATGCCATCCGGGCCTCCAAGGAGAGAATGAGGGTTTCGGCTGATACACACCGGCGCCCCGCTCCGGTCTTTGCTCCTGGCGACTTAGTGTGGCTCTCCGCCCGTAACATCAGGCTGCGAGTTGAGTCCACTAAGTTTGCTCCTCGCTACATTGGCCCGTTTAAGGTTCTGGAACAGGTCAACCCTGTGGTCTACCGTTTGGCTATTCCTCCACGCCTTGGTATCACCGATACTTTCCACGTTTCCCTCTTAAAGCCCGTTCATTTGTCCCGGTTTTCCGAGTCATCTGCTGGGACATCGGGTTCATCCACGGATGAGTTTGAGGTGAATGCTATTGTGGGGTGCAAGGTGGTACGTGGCAAGAAATTTTATCTGGTGGACTGGAAGGGTCACGGCCCAGAGGATAGAACCTGGGAGCCTGTGGAGCACATTCGGGCTCCGCTGCTTATCGCAGCTTTTGAGCGTAGTGAGGCTCAAGGAGGGGGGACCCTAGGAGGGAGGGTAATGTTAGGAGTCGAGTTTCCTCTGCTGCACAGGGGGAATCTCGATCCGTGTCTGCTGCGGTCTCCCATTCGGTATCGGCCGCAGTGGGCTCTGCTCAGCGGAGACGTCGCTCCCAGCGTCTTTGATTCGGTGCATATGGTCACTACTGCCTTTTCTGGCTTTCCTATGGTACCCTGCACTGATCTGCGGCGAGCGAGCCTCTCTGGGACTAAGTCCTTGTTTACTCACACTGAGCATGCCCAGGGCAGGGTCTCCCATTGGAGGTCGAGGGCCACATGTTCGGTCACATGCTCAGGTACTGCAGCACTTTCCATTGGTCCTTCTGGAAGGTCCTGAAAGGGCTAAAACTTCAGTAGCAGCTTCCTGTGCTGCAACTATATAAACTGCGCATGACCACACGGCCATGCGCTAGTATTGTCTTATGTTATGTGCTTTGCGCCAGTGTGGTCACATGTATGTGTGTTCAGGGACCCGGCTGAAATAAGCCCCTAGAATGCTGGCTCCTCCGGCGAGGAGATTAAGTCTGAGTGTATTCAGGGACCCGGCTGAAATAAGCCCCTAGAATGCTGGCTCCTCCGGCGAGGAGTTTTGTGTGTTTGTGTGACCACTGACTGCTCTCTGTTTGGGCAGTTAGCCTGTGCCTCTGTGGAGTCTAACAGGGCACAGTGCTTTCCTTTCACGGCTACTCAGTGAATTAACTGAGTTAGCCTATACCGCCATATAGCTCCGCCGTTTGCTAGCAGCAGGTACTCTTGCACGGTGGACCCCGGGCTGCGAACGCACCAATATCAATAAACATCTCTATTTACTCGGTGCGTTCCGCTAGCCCTAACAGCATACTTAGGTAGAGGGGTGGGCTCCTCTGCTGAGTTTCAGACATAGTAATTTGGCACTAAGTATTTACTGGTGTCAATATAGGACACTGACCTGACTATTTTAACTAGCATCATACATGTCAACAAATTGGTATTGTCAGTGCCAGGCATTGAAGGATGTCAGCGCATAGACTAAACATTGGTGGAGCTGTGAGAGATCATTTTGCAAGTGGTAGAGCACTGTTTGAGCTGGGGGGGGGAAACTCTCTTGTGGCCGGCGGTACAGGCCCAGGGCCCCTCATGTTACAACGGTGTGTCTGACGTTGGTTGCTCGCCACCACCGCCAGAGACACTTTATTGTACTATGAGGGACCCAGTGGCAGTGCCGTCGACCAAAAACGGGCACACCCAACTCTTTAGACAAACGGGTGCTTGCACCAAGTGGCGAGACCACGGCCCCGTGGGGTGAGTTAGCCCATTTAGGGAGGTGTCAACATGTCGTATGCTGGACAAACAGCTGCTGCAAATTAACAGATTGGAACAGTCAGTAACACCAGTCCACAAGCGAGACCTTTTTATAGGAAAGCTAGGTGTCAGTCGGGAAAGGTGGGGCAAAATAATTCGAAATCCAGTAGTGGTTCATTTTAATGAAGGTTAGATCATCAACATTTTGTGTAGCCAGACGAGTCCTTTTTTCGGTTAATATTGAACCTGCAGCACTGAATACTCTTTCTGATAGGACACTAGCTGCCGGGCAAGCAAGCTCCTGCAATGCATATTCTGCCAATTCAGGCCAGGTGTCTATTTTGGATGCCAAGTAATCAAATGGGAATGACGGTTGAGGGAGAACATCGATAAGGGATGAAAAATAGTTAGTAACCATACTGGACAAATGTTGTCTCCTGTCACTATGAATTGATGCTGCAGTACCTGTCCTGTCTGCGGTCATTGCGAAATCACTGCACAACCTGGTCAGAAAACCCCTCTGTCCAACGCCACTTCTGATTTGTGCACCTCTAACACCTCTGCCCTGTTGCCCCCTGCAGCTCGTGTGAGAACCATCACCGGCGCTGTGTGCTGGGAATGCCTGAATCAAACGGTCTACAAGAGTTGCTTGTTTGGTTGCTAATATTTGTTAGAGGTTCTCATGTGGCATGATATTTTGCAATTTGCCTTTATAGCGAGGATCAAGGAGGCAGGCCAACCAGTAATCGTCATCGGTCATCATTTTAATAATGCGTGGGTCCCTTTTGAGGATACGTAAGGCATAATCCGCCATGTGGGCCAAAGTTCCAGTTGTCAAATCTGCGGTTGTGCTGGGTTGAGGGGCAGTTTCAGGCAAATCTACGTCACTTGTCTCCCTCAAAAAACCTGAACCTGGCAACGCAACGTTGCAACGCCACCAGTTTCTATTGGCCCCGGAGAAGCTTCCTCATTCAAAAAATACTCATCCCCATCATCCTCCCCGTCCTCCTCCTCTTCGCCCGCTACCTCGTCCTGTAGATTGCCCTGATCAGACAATGGCTGACTGTCATCAAGGCTATCCTCTTCCTCGGCTGCAGACGCCTGCTCCTTTATGTGCGTCAAACTTTGCATCAGCAGACACATTAGGGGGATGCTCATGCTTATTATGGCGTTGTCTGCACTAACCAGCCGTGTGCATTCCTCAAAACACTGAAGGACTTGACACAGGTCTTGTACCTTCGACCACTGCACACCTGACAACTCCATGTCTGCCATCCAACTGCCTGCCCGTGTATGTGTATCCTCCCACAAATACATAACAGCACACCTCTGTTCGCACAGTCTCTGAAGCATGTGCAGTGTGGAGTTCCACCTTGTTGCAACATCGATGATTAGGCGATGCTGGGGAAGGTTCAAAGACCGTTGATGTTTCTGCATACGGCTGGAGTGTACGGGCGAACGGCGGATATGCGTGCAAAGTCTGCGCACTTTGAGGATCAGGTCGGGTAACCCCGGATAACTTTTCAAGAAGCACTGCACCACCAGGTTTAAGGTGTGAGCCAGGCAAGGAATGTGTTTCAGTTGGGAAAGGGCTATGGCAGCCATAAAATTCCTTCCGTTATGACTCACTACCTTGCCTGCCTCAAGATGTACAGTGCCCAGCCATGACTGAGTTTCTTGCTGCAAGAACTCGGACAGAACTTCCGCGGTGTGTCTGTTGTCGCCCAAACACTTCATTGCCAATACAGCCTGCTGACGCTTGCCACTAGCTGTCCCATAATGGGACACCTCGTGTGCAACAGTGGCAGCTGCGGATGGAGTGCTCATGCAACTGCGGTCTGTGGACGAGCTCTTGCTTCTGCAGGAGGACGAGGAGGAGGAGGAGAGGGGGCGAACGCCTACAGCCAACTGTTTCCTAGACCGTGGGCTAGGCAGAACTGTCCCAATATTGCTGTCCCCTGTGGACCCTGCATCCACCACATTAACCCAGTGTGCCGTGATGGACACGTAACGTCCCTGGCCATGCCTACTGGTCCATGCATCTGTTGTCAGGTGCACCTTTGTACTCACAGTTTGCCTGAGTGCATGGACGATGCAGTCTTTTAAATGCTGGTGGAGGGCTGGGATGGCTTTTCTCGAAAAGAAGTGTCAACTGGGTAGCTCGTAGCGTGGTTCAGCGTAGTCCATCAGGGCTCTGAAAGCTTCGCTTTCAACTAACCGGTAGGGCATCATCTCTAATGAGATTAGTCTAGCAATGTGGGCGTTCAAACCCTGTGCACGCGGATGCGAGGATAAGTACTTCCTTTTCCTAACGAGAGTCTCATGTAGGGTGAGCTGGACTGGAGAGCTGCAGATCGTGGAACTAGTGCCGGTGGACATGGCAGTCTGAGAGAGGGTTGGAGATGGTATTCTTGTTGGTGCCCTACTCCGTTTCCTACTACGAAACTGGTGATTCCCTGACTGCTTTGGCCTGGCGACGAAACCTGCACATTTACTGCAGGTGGTGCGGGAAATGGTGGGCTTACAGTGAGGGAAGGGATGTAGCATTGCTGACTAACTTCATTGGCCGAGGGTGCGACAACCTTAAGGGATGTTTGGTAGTTAGTCCAGGCTTGCAAATGCATGGTGGTTAAATGTCTACGCATGCAACTTGTGTTTAGACTTTTAAGATTCTGACCTCTGCTTAAGGTAGTTGAACATTTTTGACAGATGACTTTGCGCTGATCATTTGGATGTTGTTTAAAAAAATGCCAGACTGCACTCTTTCTACTATCTGATACCTTCAGGCATTGCAGACTGAGCTTCTTTAACCGGATGTCCACGCTGTCCTACAACTGGTTTTGGTTTTGCCACGCGTTTTTAGCCAGATACGGGCCTGGCAGATGGAACCTGTTGTGATGTTGATGCCTACTGCGGCTCCTCCTCCTCCGCTTCAGAGCTACTGCCGCCTGCACCCTGTTCCCCCAATGGCTGCCAATCGGGGTCAACAGCTGGGTCATCCTTCTCTGTTGTTCTTGGTGAAGAAGACAAGGAAGCGACTTGTCCCTGACCGTGAACATCCACTAACGACGCGATGCTTTTATATTTAGCAGTTTCAGAAGAGGAGGCGAAAGAGCTAGAGGCTGAGTCAGCAAGGAAAGCCAAAACTTGTTCTTGCTGCTCCGGCTTTAAAAGCGGTTTTCCTACTCCCAGAAAAGGGAGCGTTCGAGGCCTTGTGTAGCCAGACGACGAACCTGGCTCAACAACTCGAGACTTAGGTGCTATATTGCTTTTCCCACGACCACCTGATGCTCCACCACCACTACCATCATTACCAGCTGGCAATGACCGCCCACGGCCACGTCCTCTTCCACCAGACTTCCTCATTGTTTGAAAACCGTAACCAAACTAACGGTATTTGTTACTGTAAAACCAGTTACAAGGTGAACTCAAACTTGTGTTGGATTTATATATCCCTTTATAGGTGGGTGAGACTGCAGGGAAAATCAGGCCCAATGTATAACAGTACACAGCTTCAGTGGCAGACAGATATGCCACTAACAGGACTGACGCTGATGCAGACACTACCAATAAAAATCTCCCCCTTTTTATTTTTTCTGGGAGAATATTGAAGAAATGTGGCCCACTCTTATACAGTATATGTTCTGTGGTGCAAAATTAGAGATAGATGCCACACACAGCACTGGCAGTGAGGCAGAATTGCCAATCTTAATCTCCCACTATTTTTTTTTCTGGGATAATTTAAAAAAAAAAAACTGGCCCAGTATTACACACTAGGTTTAATGTGGGACAAAATTAGAGACAGGTGGCACACACAGGACTGGCACTGAAGCAGAAATGCCAATCTTAATCTCCCACTATTTTTTTTCAGGGAGAATTTAAAAGAAATCTGGCCCAGTATTACACACTAGGTTTAATGTGGCACAAAATTTGAGACAGGTGGCACACACAGCACTGGCAATGAGGCAGAATTGCCAATCTTAATCTCCCACTATTTTTTTTAAGGGAGAATTTAAAAGAAATCTGGCCCAGTATTACACACTAGGTTTAATGTGGCACAAAATTTGAGACAGGTGGCACACACAGGACTGGCACTGAAGCAGATATGCCAATCTTAATCTCCCACTGTTTTTTTTTTTAGGGAGAATTTAAAAGAAATCTGGCCCAGTATTACACACTAGGTTTAATGTGGCACAAAATTAGAGACAGATGCCACATACAGCACTGGCACTGAGGCAAAATTGCCAATCTTAATCTCCCACTATTTTTTTTTTATTTATGGGAGAATTGGCAAGAAATCAGGCCCACTGTTAGACTGTATGTTTTCTGTGCCAGAAAATGAGACACAGATGCCACACACAGGACTGGCACTGATACAGATTTGCCAATTTTAATCTGCACCTTTTTTTTTCTTTCTTCAGGGAGACTAGTGAATAAATCTGGGCCACTGTATTAGAGTATATTTTCTGTGGCAGAAAGTGGCTTGAAGAGATATAACGAAACAAAAACAAAAAAGGGACTGTCCTACAATTACTATCTCCCTGCAGTAATCTCAGCCAGGTATGGCAGGCAGCAATAACAAGGAGTGGACTGCTGCACAAAAAAGTCAAAAGTGTGGACAAACAAACAAGATAGCTGTGCAGAAAGGAAGGAGCAACAGGATTTGTGCTTTGAAAAAAGCAGTTGGTTTGCACAGCGGTGTACAAACAGCAATGCAGCTATCAGGGAGCCTTCTAGGGCAGCCCAATGAGCTACAGCGCTGAGGAAAAAAAATGTAGCCTCCACTGTCCCTGCAAACAAAAGGTGGTGTTGGACAGTGGAAATCGCTACAGCACAAGCGGTTTGGGGGTTAATGTACCCTGCCTAACGCTATCCCTGCTTCTGACGAAGCGGCAGCAACCTCTCCCTATGCTCAGATCAGCAGCAGTAAGATGGCGGTCGGCGGTAACGCCCCTTTATAGCCCCTGTGACGCCGCAAAAAGCAAGCCAATCACTGCAATGCCCTTCTCTAAGATGGTGGGGACTGAGACCTATGTCATGACGCTGCCCACACTCTGTGTCCACCTTCATTGGCTGAGAAATGGCGCTTTTCGCGTCATTGAAACGCGACTTTGGCGCGAAAGTCGCGTACCGCATGGCCGACCCCACACAGGGATCGGGTCGGGTTTCATGAAACCCGACTTTGCCAAAAGTCGGCGATTTATGAAAATGACCGACCCGTTTCGCTCAACCCTAGTCAGGACTTTCCAAGGCTTCTTGCGCTTCTTTTTCTTCATGTGTTCAATACTTTTTCCCTGTCTCATTTCTCATTATTACACATAATTTTTGGACATCAATGGTTTGATTTCTTTGGCTGTGTGGATTTGATGGGCTGTTATCGATATCTAGTGAGAATTTCATGTCAATAGCATCTTCACCAGTAAATCTTCTTTGAAAATTGGTGACTCGTTCAATCCTTCTTTCATCCTCTGTATGTAGTGCCACATTTCTGGTATCTATTAGTGCTAAAGGGTTTGGACAGGGCCGCCATCAGGGCATTACAGCCGTGACTGGCGTATGGGGCCCAGTGAGCAGAGGGGGCCCGCATCGGGCCCCCTCTTACCTGCTCACCGGGCCCCTACCGGCAGCCGCAGGCTGAACCGGGCCCTTAGCGGCGGCCGGCGCTACAGCTGTACGCTATTGACATGCGGGCCCGCGCCCGCACGTCAATAGTTAACTGCCGCCAGCCGCAGCGTGCAGGTCGCCGGCGTCTGACGTCATTGTCAGTCGCCTGGCGAGTGCACAGTGCAGCTGCGTGTAGAGATCAGGAGCGCGGCAGGTAAGCAGAACTTTTTTTTTTTTTCTATTGAGAGCGGCGATCCGGGGGGGTGGGGGGGGGGGTGGGGACAGAAGGCTGGACACAGAGGGGGCAGTAAAGCTGGACACAGAGGGGGCAGAAGGCCGCTGGACACAGGGGGGCAGTAAAGCTGGACACGGGGGGGCAGAAGGCTGGACACAGAGGGGGCAGTAAAGCTGGACACAGGGGGTGCAGAGGGCCGCTGGACACAGGGGGGCAGTAAAGCTGGACATGGGGGGCAGAAGGCTGGACACAGAGGGGGCAGTAAAGCTGGACACAGAGGGGGCAGAAGGCCTCTGGACACAGGGGGCAGTAAAGCTGGACACGGGGGGCAGAAGGCTGGACACAGAGGGGGCAGTAAAGCTGGATACAGAGGGGGCAGAAGGCCGCTGGACACAGGGGGGCAGTAAAGCTGGACACGGGGGGCAGAAGGCTGGACACAGAGGGGGCAGTAAAGCTGGACACAGGGGGGGCAGTAAAGCTGGACACGGGGGGCAGAAGGCCGCTGGACACAGGGGGGCAGTAAAGCTGGACACAGGGGGGGCAGAAGGCTGGACACAGAGGGGGCAGTAAAGCTGGACACAGAGGGGACAGAAGGCTGGACACAGAGGGGGCAGTAAAGCTGGACACAGGGGGGGCAGAAGGCCGCTGGACACAGGGGGGCAGTAAAGCTGGACACGGGGGGGCAGAAGGCTGGACACAGGGGGGCAGTAAAGCTGGACACAGGGGGGCAGAAGGCTGTTACAGAGGGGGCAGTAAAGCTGGACACAGGGGGGGCAGAAGGCTGGACACAGGGGGGCAGTAAAGCTGGACACAGAGGGGGCAGTAAAGCTGGACACAGAGGGGGCAGAAGGCCGCTGGACACAGGGGGGCAGTAAAGCTGGACACGGGGGCAGAAGGCTGGACACAGGGGGCAGTAAAGCTGGACACAGGGGGGGCAGAGGGCTGGACACAGAGGGGGCAGTAAAGCTGGACACAGAGGGGGCAGTAAAGCTGGACACAGGGGGGGCAGAAGGCCGCTGGACACAGGGGGGCAGTAAAGCTGGACACAGGGGGGGCAGAAGGCTGGACACAGGGGGGCAGTAAAGCTGGACACAGGGGGGGCAGAAGGCTGGACACAGAGGGGGCAGTAAAGCTGGACACAGAGGGGGCAGTAAAGCTGGACACAGGGGGCAGAAGGCCGCTGGACACAGGGGGGCAGTAAAGCTGGACACAGGGGGGCAGAAGGCTGGACACAGGGGGGCAGTAAAGCTGGACACAGGGGGGGCAGAAGGCTGGACACAGAGGGGGCAGTAAAGCTGGACACAGAGGGGGCAGTAAAGCTGGACACAGGGGGGCAGAAGGCCGCTGGACACGGGGGCAGTAAAGCTGGACACAGGGGGGGCAGAAGGCTGGACACAGAGGGGGCAGTAAAGCTGGACACAGGGGGGGCAGAAGGCTGGACACAGTGGGGCAGTAAAGCTGGACACAGGGGGGGCAGAAGGCTGGACACAGGGGGGGCAGAAGGCTGGACACAGAGGGGGCAGTAAAGCTGGACACAGAGGGGGCAGTAAAGCTGGACACAGAGGGGACAGTAAAGCTGGACACAGGGGGGGGGGCAGAAAGCTGGACACAGAGGGGGCAGAAAGCTGGACACGGAGGGGGGGGCAGAAAGCTGGACACAGGGGGGGGGCAGAAAGCTGGACACAGGGGGGGCAGAAAGCTGGACACAGGAGGGGGGGCAGAAAGCTGGACACAGGGGGGGGCAGAAAGCTGGACACAGGGGGGGGCAGAAAGCTGGACACATGGGGGGCAGAAAGCTGGACACATGGGGGGCAGAAAGCTGGACACGGGGCAGAGTGCTGGACAGAGATGGGGCAGAGTGCTGGACAGAGATGGAGCAGAGTGCTGGACAGAGATGGGGCAGAGTGCTGGAGAGATGGGGCAGAGTGCTGGACAGAGATGGGGCAGAGTGCTGGACAGAGATGGGGCAGAGTGGTGGACAGAGATGGGGCAGAGTGCTGGACAGAGATGGGGCAGAGTGCTGGACAGAGATGGGGCGGGATTGGACAGAGATGGGGCAGAGTGTTGGACAGAGATGGGGCAGAGTGTTGGACAGAGATGGGGCAGAGTGCTGGACAGAGATGGGGCAGAGTGCTGGACAGAGATGGGGCAGGATTGGACACAGATGGGGCAGAGTGCTGGACACAGATGGGGCAGAGTGCTGGACACAGATGGGGCAGAGTGCTGGACACAGATGGGGCAGAGTGCTGGACATAAATGGGGCAGGATTGGAAACAGATGGGGCAGAATGGAGACAGATGGGGCAAGATTGGAGACAGATGGGGCAGGATGGATACGATGGAGACAGATGGGGCAGGATGGGGAGATCATATGGGGCAGAATGGATACTCATGAGGGCAGGATGGGAGAACATATGGCTGGAGCCTGGAATGAGACACACGGGGGCTAGGATGGCGAATATTACCATAGGGGCTAATTAAGGGATATTATTATTGCAGTGATGTATTTATTTTATTTTTTGAGTATACTGTTTTAAATGGGGGGGCGGTCCTGTTACTGTGTAGAGTGATACTATGTTGCCTTCTTCATGTGGTGTAATGTAGAAGTTGGGAAAATTAAGTAATGTGTTCTACAAGCGGAACTCGAGATAACTGTTTTATTTCCTGCAGAGACGAGTCCTGGCTGGATGAAGTGATGACGGTCTGTGCTGGATGAAAGATGAAGGACTTCACCTAGAGACGTCACTGGTGAGTCAGTGTTACCTATACACTGACACTATACACTGTATACTATATACAGAGGTCCTGTGTACAATGTCACCAGTGATCACTGTATTACCTATACATTATATACAGAGCTCCTGTGTGTAATGTCACCGGTGATCACTGTATTACCTGTGCACAGACACTGCTTACTAATTACAGATCTCCTGTGTATAATGGCACTGATGGTGATAGTATTGTGTTTTTTTTTTATTACTGATCAGTATTGTAGTATTCAGTCATTGGTGGTAATATGCGGTCTGGTCATGGTGTAGCGGTATTTGTTCCTTGTATTTTATATTATTCGATCACTGTGGTGGTAATATGTCATCTGGTCATAGTGCTGTGGTATTTGTTCCTTGTATGTAGTATTATAGGTCATTTTAAAAATTGAAAAATAAATAAAAATATACCTAAATTGTATTGCATATTTTAACAAATATTTAGTAGGTTACAGTAGAGTAGGGCCCGGCCAAAAGTGTCTACCTTGTTGTGGTGGCGGCTTAAAAAATCTTTTGGCCAAAACAAAAGCTGCCGGCTATATGTGTGATCTGGTGATGGGAACTGTCAATGTGTGATAGGTGAGAAGTGGAGATTTTCCAAGAGAGAGCGGTGGTACTGTGGACAGTTCGTGGGGTGGAGCCTGGAGGCGGGGCTGGGGTGGAGCCTGGGCCGAAAATTTTGCCAGTGTGGGGCCCCGAAATTTCTAGTGGTAGCCCTGGGTTTGGATCCCCATATTTTAGGGTTTTATAAAGAGATCAAGACCCTTGAAGATGATTTAGAGATTTCTGACACGATATTGATCACATATGTTGTATCCAAATAACAAAATTCGGTGGGTAGTGTAAAAAGGTTTATAGTTTCAGAATTTGAGGCTGTATAGAAAGATCAAGGCCCTTTGACATGGCTTAGAGATTTCTGACACTATGTATAGAGAAGATGTGTTGTGTCAGATTTACATTAATAGAAACCCATAGGTGGTACCAAAGGGAGATAAACTTCAAAATTTTGAGGCAGTATAGGCAGATCAAGGCTCTTTGACATGACTTTGAAATTACAGACAAAATCTAGAGACCATATGTTGTGTTAGATTTCCAAAAAGGCTCTGGATAGTGCCAAAGGGGTTTGATCTTTAGAACTTTAGGACTCGGGAGACAATTTGACACAAGTTAGAGAATTCTGATAGAATAAAGGACACATACGTTGTTTTATATTTCCAGTAAGAGAAATCTCTGCGTCGTGCCAAAGAAGTTTGAGCTCGTTATAAGATGATTTTGACTCAACTTCCACTTTAAGATAAGTCAGAGCGTTTCTCAGGGGCTGTGTTGGGAAGATGTAGACCACAACAGGTTAACGCTCCTTTTTCTCACCTCCTCTTGTATTTTCCTGCGCTGCGTTCCATCAGAGTGAGGAGTAATCAGTCATTCCCTTTCCTTGATTCAAGCACTAACGTGATTCCCAGTAACCCGGCTAATTAGAGGCTCAGAGGATAAGATTGAGCGAACCTGTTCCTCTCACCCCTGACACTTTCCCTTACTGTGCCAGAAAGTTTCCACACTTTGTTTCGTCTGGACGCTTTTATTTTCTTCAGATTTTACTGCTTGCAACAAACTTTTGTCTTTTAACCCCTTTACAATCACATAAAAAAAGACAAACAAAAAAAAATTCCTCAAATCTTTAATGTCTCTGTCGTAGGGGTAGAAGAAGACGCCGAGTCAAGAAAAGTTAATGAGAATGTTTTGTTTTATGAAGTATTTGCATTTTATCCTTATGGCCGGATTGTGTCTCGTCTCTGCCTCAAGGCCATTCCTGGGGATGGTATGCCCACTAGTGGAACCGCTACAACGCATAGGTTTGCATCAATCAGGGTAGTATATAGTTAACATTTGGGATTAACCCACATTTGGGGAGTGGTTAAGTCAGATAAGAAGGGGAAGCACTTCCTGCTTCTAGCCAGTCAAGTGGAGAATCAGGTGCTGGTGGAAAGAGTTCAGTCAGTGGAAGTGCTCAATAGTGACAGTGTTTGACAGGTTTCAAGGCAGTGATCAAGCAACAACGAAGGGGTCCTGTCAGTGCCAAGTATCCAAACAGTATGAGGAGATATCTCAAGTCTCGTGCAGATTCCCGGCAGTCTTGATCCTAGGGCCCAGAAGAGGCATTGAGTGCCATGTCTCTGTTTATCCTGTGAGGAAGATGCCGGTTGGATCACAGCAAGAAGGAAAGATGGTGGGTTTCTGGGAAGTTATTATGCCGGATGGAAGGTCCCTGGTTCCAACAGGAGCTGTTGAGGCGGAGCAAGTCGGGCAGAATGTATTCAACGACTTATAGTACACTGGACAAAGGGAGCATCATCTGGAGGGAATTCTGTCTCACTCTGTGTGCCCTTGTGAGGGAGAGCCAGGGCCGTAGTCGTGGCTGAGACTAATGGCTCTTGTTCGCCCTGGCCTCCCATCACATAAAAACAATGTTCCTTTATCAGCTCACTTGCCTCTCCACCTGCTGAGGTTCTCCTCCGGGTTGCTGGAGGTCTTCTCCATACGTTTGCACACAGAGACACAGTCCAGTTGTAACTTAAAATACAAAACTTTACTTGTTGTTCTTCACAGCACATCGTTATTCGATACAACAACAGCATAGGGTTCTATACAGTCCTTATTCTCCACTTTCCCTGCATCTCTTCCAATGGTCTTCAGTAGGTGCCCGGGTCCTACCGCCTCTTGCAGTAACACAGCATCCTCCCTGTTCTGGCTCACTACACTAAGGAGTTCCTTTGTACGTGTCGCTCCGGATCTGAGGGCATCTGCCCATGCAGTGAGCTGCCACATTATAGAGCCACCTGCATCCCCATACTGCTGTGACCTCCGCTGTAGCCTTTGCTCCACCATTGATGGAACACTGTTGCTCAAGCTGTACTTCTGTCCCACTGGACCTTGGATGGCTGGGTTCCTTTCTTTCAATTTTACAGAGCTACTGGGTAGCTCGGGCTCTAAGGCCCACCCAAGCTGTTCAGGCTCCCTAGCCCCCCTGGGCTGTCTCAGCTCCCTGGCCACACTAATGCTAACGAGTAAATACTCCTATCTTATCCCAGCTGGCCCTTCCTATGTCAACTATTACCGTTCCTGAGTTTCTATCTCTAATCTCAGTGTGCTATAATGCCGCCTCTAGTGGCTAACCCTATTACGATGCTTTCCCTATATTCAATATAAAAATGGTAGCATGAGGAACATAAGTGTTAAAAAACACAACAGTAGGTATATACACATTGAACATACAGCATTTAGTACTAGCTTCAACCAGGACTTGCTTAAAGGGGTGGGGACATACACCAGTCTCTGTCAACCCTTACTCCGTGACCGCAGGTATCTGAATTGCACAGTTAAATCAAAATGGTTGAACAGGGCCTGGGGTCTCCTGTCATGTGTGCAGCTGAATCCATTCCCATGGACGGGGAGGCAACAAGGACTCCCGAACTTCGAGGGAGTACAGAAAGAATCCCACAGCACAACCTACTCATTCCTGCTTAGCAGAGGGGTTTCAGGGCAAAGAGAACTCAGTTCCGGCCAACAACCACCAGTTAAGGAGGCCCATTTTCATCGTAATTACAGTTTTCTATGGAAAGAATTATATTTCTAGAACATTTCCTAAAACAGATTCTAAAAATAAGACACCTCAAACCCGATTTTTTTTTTGTGTCATGATGGTCAAAATCTCCCCATGAGGATCAGATAAAGCTTGGCAGAAACCCCGGTTCGAAATGTTTTCCAAATAATACCAACACGCATCGTAAAAATGTAATACGGCCGCACTGTTACAGATCTCTATTACTGTTATGAACAATTGCAGAGAGACCCAGCAAGACTGGAAACAAACCAGCAAAGGCGCAGCCACAGGCGCACTTGGTGCAAGCTGCCACAGATAGGCGAGTCTTAAAGAGCCGGCTTCACTTCACCCAGCTCCCAGCGAACGCAGCATCCCTTGTTCCCCTGGCAGTGAAGTCCGCGCCACCACACATCCTATTTCTCCAGAGCGTAACACTCCATAAGATAAAGATAATTTCCTTGTTCGCGTGGTAGCTCCATCCCAAGGTGAACAGACCCCTTCCAGACAACTGGGAAAGGCTGACAATGTACCCTCTTGGGGCCAGCAGGAAAATGGTGGCGCTTGTGACCGAAGTAGTGTATCACCAGACCTGATCCATTCCCAGGTGGGACCACCGAACCACAACTCCTAACAGGCACATCGTTTAAATTACAGACCTCTATAATACCTAAATAATGATGCCACATAGTTTCTTAATAATACCCCTATACAGTGTAGAAATATAATAACTCTAATTCAAGTACTGATCTCTATAATGCCTAAACAATTATGCCATACAGTAATCTAATAATATTATACCGCCATGCAATGTAAAAAATGTAATACCGCAACGTCATCTAAAGTACAGCTCTCTATAATGCCTAAATAATGATGCCATATAGCCTCCTAATAATACCTCCATACAATGTAGAAATGTAATACCTCTAATTCACTTAAATTACTGCTCTCTATAATGCTTATCTAATAATACCATGCGGTAACCTAATTATATTGTACCACCATACCATGAAAAAATGTAATACCGCCACATCATCTAAAGTACAGCTCTCTATAATGCCTAAACAATTATAACATACAGTAACCTAATAAGACCTCTGTACAATGTAAAAATATAATACCTCTAATTCTCCTAAATTCCAGCTCTCTATAATGCCTAAATAATAATGCCATGAAGTAACCTAATAATACCTCCATATAACATACAAATGTAATACCGCCACATTGTCTAACTTACAGAGCACCATAATGACTAAATAATGATGCCATACAGTAACCTCATAATTCCTGCCATGTAAAATGTAATACCATGATATAATTTAAGAGATCTGAAATGCATAAATAGTGATGTCATACAGTATCCTAATACTACCACCATACTGTGCCACCAGATTTTATACCGTGCTCAGATTTCCTCCTGTCATCTCCTACTTCCTAGCATTGTTATATACATTAGGTTTATCATTTTTGTTCACCCGCCATCACTGCTCCTATGCTCCATTCTCAATACAGGTAAACTCCAGTGGTGCTTGAAAATTTTTTGAACCCTTCACAATTTTTCACGTGTCGGCAGAAATTTGAACTAAAAGTAGATAAAAAAAATTAACGAGTCAAATATTAGACTTTGTTATTTATTCATTGAGGAAAATGATTCAATATCACATGTCTGTGACTGGTAGAAGTATGTGAACCTTTACTCTCAGTATCTGGTATGACCTCCTTGTGCACCAATAATTTCATATAAACATTTCCGGAAATTATTGATTAGTCCTGCACATCGGCTCGGGGTTTTTTCTCCATTAACTTCTCGCTTCAGGTCCTTAGACAATATTTCTACATGACTAAGGTCAGGACAGTGACTTGGCCATGCCAAAAACTTTATCTTGTTTCTTCTTTAACCATTCTTTTGTAGAATGACTTGTGTGCTTTGGGTCGTTCTCTTGAGATTCACCTCATGCCCTGATATTTTCCTTTAGAATTTGCTCCTATATTTCAGAATTCATTTCTCCATCAATGATGTCAGCCATCCTAGCTTGGATGCAGCGAAATCGGCCCAAATCATGATACCACCGCCACCATTTTTCACAGATAGTATGTGTTTTTTATTTTCTAAACACAATGCTTCTCAAGTAAACCAAAAATCTCTAATTTTGGTTTAATTGTTCACAAAACATTGTTCCTATAGCTTTTTGGCATGTCCAGATGATCTTCAGCAAACTGCACAAGTCAGCAATTTTCTACTTGCAATTCTGCCATTATTGCTCAATGTCCTCCTGATGGTGGACTCATGAACATAAATATTAGCTAATATGAGAGAGGCCTGTAATTGCCTAGAGGTTACCTTGGGTTGCTTTGTCACTTCACATATTATTTCTCAACTTGCTCTTGGAGTGATCTTTGTTGGTTGACCACTAGTGTTGATCAAGCACTAAAATGCTTGAATGCTTGGTACTCGAATCGAGCAGGTCAGACGCTCGGAAGGGCTCGACTCGAGAACCAAGAATAATGGAAGTCAATGGTAAACTCAAGAATTTTTCCAGAAGACCCTAACAGGAAGGTTGGGGAGTAGTGATTGAGCACTAAAATGCTCAAGTGCTCGTTACTCGATTCGAGCAGGTTGAATGCTCGGATGGGCTCAACTTGAGTCGAGGAAACATTCTGTTAGGGGTCGAGTTCCTGCCTCTGCACAGGGGGAATCTCGAGCCATCTCCGCTGCGGTCTCCCATTCTTCTCCTGCCGCAGTGGAGCCTGCTCAGTGGAGGCGTCGGTCCCAGCGTCATGCTCAGTCTGACACTGTGCGAAGGGTTATTGCTGTCCTTCCAGCTTCTGCCATTGTAGCCAGTACTGGTCAGCAGTGAGCAGACGTCTTTGGGACTAAGTCCTACTTTTCCCCTTCTGAGCATGCCCAGGATAAGATCTCTCATTGGAGATCAAGGGTCACATGCTCAGGTACTGCAGCTATTCCCATTGGTACTCTAGGAAGGTCCTGAAGTTGCTCAAGTTCTGTGGCAGTTTCCCATTGGTCCTTTTTTGGAAGGTCCTGTAGTTGCTGCAACTATATAAGGTGTGCATGTCCACACGGCCATGCGCTAGTATCTTTCTGAGTTATGTGCTTTGCGCCAGTGTGGTCATGTGAGATTGTATTCAGGGACCCAGCTGAAATAAGCCCCTAGAATACCGGCACCTCCGGTGAGGAGATTGTGTGTTTGAGTGTATTCAGGGACCTGGCTGAAATAAGCCCCTAGAATGCTGACACCTCCGGCGAGGAGTTTTGTGTGCATGCATGACCACTGACTGCTCTCTGTTGGGAAGATAGCCTGTGCTCCTGTGAAGTCTAACAGGGCGCAGTGCTTTCCTTTCACGGCTACTCTGTGAAGTAACAGAGCTAGTCTATACCGCCAAATAGTGCCACTATTTACTAGCAGCAGGTTCTCCTGCACGGTGGACCTCGGGCTGCGAACGCATCAATAATAATAAACATCTATATTTACTCGGTGCGTTCCGCTAGCCCTAACACATTCTTTCCTGTATAATGACTTGTATATATGAGGCAAAAATAACAAGAGAAAATAAACGCCTTCTCCACCCCCTAATAGCCGGGCTATGTCTCACCGAATTTTCCCATTGCCTATGAATACAGATTATAAAGTAGAGGGGGAAATCAAACTATACCCACCAGTAGTCACCGGGAAATGAAATTTTAACATTTTGCTACCTTATCAAAGCATGTGGTGTGTGTTACATGGTCAGACACATCCTGTTCAATTTATGAAGAAGGGACTCTGAAACTCACAAAGCCTATGCGGACAATGCAAGAATTGCCAAAAAATAGAAGGAAGAAGGAGTCTTTATACACATTCTGTTACAATTGTTAGGAAGTGTGATTCCCAGACTCCTCCTATGTTCTAAGTGCAAGGGCTGCCAAAAATTAGAAGGAGGGACGTGCAAGGGCTGAAAAACATATACCTCTAGGGAGCATACCTATATATGTAAGAGAATTATACAGGTAGGCCTCATACACATCTTGTAAAAATTATGAAGGAGCATAATAAATACTCTGAAAAAATTAAGAGCGAGGGTTGCATAATGATCCTCTAAACATTTGGAGCAAGGGCTGCAAGAAGACCCTCTAAAAATTATGAATGAAGTCTGCCTGATGACCCTCTAAAAATTATGAGTGAGGTCTGCCTGATGACCATCTAAAAGTTTTGAGTGAGGTCTGCCTAATGACCCTCTAAAAATTTTGAGTGAGGTCCGCCTAATCACCCTCTAAAAATTAAGAGTGAGGTCCGCCTGATGACCCTCTAAAAATTAAGAGTGAGGTCCGCCTGATGACCCTCTAAAAATTAAGAGTGAGGTCCGCCTGATGACCCTCTAAAAATTAAGAGTGAGGTCCGCCTGATGACCCTCTAAAAATTTTAAGTGAGGTCCGCCTAATGACCCTCTAAAAATTAAGAGTGAGGTCCGCCTGATGACCCTCTAAAAATTTTGAGTGAGGGCCGCCTAATGACCCTCTAAACCTTTGGAGAAAGGGCTGCATGATGACCCTCTAGAAATATGGAACGAGGACTGCCTGCTGATCCTCCAAACATCTGGAGTGAGGGCCGCATGATGATCTTCTAAAGATTTGCAGCGGGGGGGGGGGGGGGGAGGGGGTGCTGCACGATGACCAGCTACAAAATTGGAATGAGGGCTGCATGATGACCTTGTTGATATAGTGGAGGAAGAGGACAAAATAAAGAAGAAACCATGATCCAAATACCTTTTTTGGGTGGTAAGGGGTGCATGGAAATACACCAGAGAAAAGGAACATTTGCTTTTGTAACCTTTTTCAGCCTCATGAGCATCAGTAATTCCTCTCCTGTTTCCGTAAAAATCTATTTTGCTCGTGTCATGAACCACTCCCACAAACATGTGCTGTGAACCCTGATAAATCTCTATTCTTTAAATAAAACAGGTAGCCCACTTCCACCTGATTGACATCCCATTGATTGAAAACACCAGACTCTAATTACACCTTCAAGATAGTCTGCTAATTCTAAAGGTTCACTTACTTTTGCTTCTTAGAGACATGTGATGTTAGATCAATTTCATTAATAAAAAAAAATTTGGAGTTAGGAATGGAAACCTGTTGATGCCGTGTTAGCATCTTTAGACCCTGATGGTTGGGAACTTTTTTTGTATTTTTATATCTGTTACTATACTGCAAAATTCTAAGCATAGAGACAAAAAATGTTGTTTGAAAAACGAAAAATTATTGAAAATAAATTAATTTTTTTTGCATTTTGTGAGCTAATATTTTAAATCTGACAAACAAGCGTCGATATCTGAAAATTCTCCCCAGATGCCACGTGTAGCGTTCAGCTCCTGCCTTTATTGAATTTAGACCCATTTATCCATAATTGGCAGACTCGAAATTTAATTAGCATATTGGAGCTTTTAACTAAACATCGAGGCAAAGTGATAAACAGTTTTTCATAATTAGGAACAACACTCGTTCAGTGCATTGGCCTGAATTGTGACAAGCCGCCCGCATCACCCGCTATAAAGTGATTTTATCCTCAGAGGAAAGTAAAAAAGACAAATGAAATTGCTTAATCAATCAGAGGCTGGTGGAAAGTCAACTTTTCATAGGACAGAAATGTAACTCTTCATGAAAGTATATTTTATTTCCCTCTTTTGTCGTAAAAATGAACTCTTTTTGGATAAAATGATTGGGTGATTCCTGGTTTCCATATTATTCTATCGACTTGTTTTATTGATTTTTCCCCAAAACTAATTTTGTTCATGTGCCCTATACCCCTTGGGAAGTCTGTAAGAGAAGCTCCCTCTAACAGTCTCCTTGGATCCCTCTGCATTCCTCCCTATCATCTAGGTCAGGCTATTCCTCTCCCTGCCCTAGACCTCCATTATTGGGCACTTCTCGAAGTATGTTTAAAGTCATTGTCCTGCTGGAAGACCGATGACCTAGTACTCAAACCCAGTTTTCTGACACTGGGCACTACATTGTGACCCAAAATCCTATAATCTTCAGATTTCTTGATGCCTTGCACATAGTCAAGTTACCCAGTGCCACATGCAGCAAAACAACCCCAGAACATCTTTGAACCTCCACCATATTTGACTGTAGGTTCTGTGTTCTTTTCTTTGTTTCTTTCTAGGCCTCATTACATTTTCAGTAAAAAGGGCTCACCAAGGGCTGGACTAAGAGCGGTTGCTCGAAACACGTAGATCCATGTCCTATTTTCCATTCTGTATGTCTTTTATGTCTTTTTTTAAAAATTTTTACTCACGTGTTATTAATGGTTGCCAAGAAAATAATGTTTTTACATACTTAGCTTATTTCCTGCTGTTGCTGGATTTCCCTGTTTGCTGCAGTAGAATGATGTGCTTTACTAAAAAGCTCTATCTTGGTCTCATCTGTCCACAAGATGCTTTCCCAGAAGGATTTTGGCTTACTCACCCACCTTTTTGGCAAACTGCAGTCTAATTTTTTAATGTCTCTGTGTCAGCAGTGGGGTCCTGGGTCTCCTGCCATAGCATTTCATTTCATTCAAATGTCGACGGATAGTTTGTGCTGACACTGATGCACCCTGATCCTGCAGGACAGCGTGAATTTCTTTAGAACTTGATTGGGGCTACTTATCCACCATCCGGACTATCCTATGCTGCAACCTTTCATCAATTTTTCTCTGCCATCCATATCCTGGGAGATTAGCTACAGTGCCATGTGTTATGATCTGGTGGTTAGGACAAATAGTGGACCTGGTAGTTAGAGCACCAGAAAAGACCTGATAGCACATTAATACAGGACAAGCTCTGGGAAGTGGAACCTCTGCTGACCGCAATCCCTAATCCTATCACGCACACTAGAAATAGCCGTGGAGCGCTCCTATAATGACCTAGGCGCCTCGTCACAGCCTCAGAACTCGATAGCCCTAGAGATAGGAAAAATAAGCCTATCTTGCCTCAGAGAAAATTCCCCAAAGGAATAGGTAGCCCCCCACATATATTGACTGTGAGTAAGATGAAATCACAAACACAGAGATGAAATAGATTTAGCAAAGAGAGGCCCGACTTACTAAACAGACAGAAGACAGGAAAGGTCACTTTGCAGTCAGCAAAAAACCCTACAAAAGCCACACAGAGAGTGCAGGGAAAAATACCTTCCGCGCCGACTAACGGAGCGGAGGCGCCCCTCTGCGTCCCAGAGCTTCCAGCAAGCAAGGCAAAATTCACATAAGCATGCTGGACAGAAAAAATAGCAAACAAGAAAAAAGCAAAGCAAAACTTAGCTTCTGCTGGAGGAAACAGGTAACCAGGAAGATCCAGGAGCGAACTAGACCAATGCTACAACATTGACAGCTGGCATCGGACAAGGATCCAAGTGGAGTTAAATAGAGCAGCCCACTAACGAATTAGCCTCGTCACCTGTAGAAGGAAACTCAGAAACACCCACAGGCATCAGAGAAAGTCCATGAACAGAACCAGCCGAAGTACCATTCATGACCACAGGAGGGAGCCCGAAAACAGAATTCACAACAGCCATGGATTGTAAACCGTGGACAAAGGAACATCAAGATCTCTGGAGTTGGACTTGTAATCTTGAGATTGAGATATTTTTGAACAATTTTAATTCTCAAGTCCTCAGACAGTTCTCTTCTCCTCTTTCTGTTCTCCATGCTTAGTGTGGCACACACACAGAGACACACATGCAAAGATTGAGTCAACGTCTCCCCTTTTTATCTGGTTTCAGGCATGATTTTCATATTGCCCACACCTGTTACTTGCCACAGGTGAGTTTTGACTAGCATCACATGCTTGAAACAGAGTTGTTTACCCACAATTTTGGAAAGGTGCCCACAATTTTGTCTAGCCCATTTTTGGGGTTTTGTGTGAAATTATATCGAATTTGCCTTTTTATGTTTTTTTTTTTCAGTTGTTCCAATACACACAAAAGAAATAACATAGTAACATAGTAACATAGTTAGTAAGGCCGAAAAAAGACATTTGTCCATCCAGTTCAGCCTATATTCCATCATAATAAATCCCCAGATCTACGTCCTTCTACAGAACCTAATAATTGTATGATACAATATTGTTCTGCTCCAGGAAGACATCCAGGCCTCTCTTGTTAAACATGTGTGTAACAAAACATGTGTAATTTCAATAATGTTCTAGGAGAAATACTTTTTCTGGAACAATTTCAAGGGTGCCAACACTTTCGACCACAATTGTGTATAATAGGAAGGAGCCCAAGGTAGGAGACATATATGCAGCGCCCCAGAGTCCTGGTCGTTGCAGTAATGTCGCTCTGCTACTAAGGGGAGTGATGTTATGTCTGATTGCACTAAAGGAGTTCACCTGACCAGGTATCACAGTCACACATTACACTTCACACTTCGGCCACCAGGGGGAGCAAAAGGCACTATGTATTAGGCCACTCCTCACACTTTGGTAAAACTGGGGGTTGGATAGGAAGTTAGGACAGAACGCAGCCTGGGAGAGCTCCAGGGAGGACCTGTCAGGGGTGCGTTCCTGGCAGGTACCTAGCAGAAAGGACAGAGCGTACGGAGCCGCGCCTGCACTACCTTGCGGCGGCATCCTAAGGAACGACACGAAGCGAAGGATATTGTGGAGAAGTGAGAAACGAAATCGCAGCACAAGGAGATATCCAGTAGGAGTCGTGCCTCGTGATCAGCAACATCCTACTGAGGCGCGTAGCCGGTGGCCGGAACGCCGAGGAAGTAACAGACTCCAAGCATTACTTCAAACAGCGGCAGGACAGTTGATTTTAGGTTGGCTGTCTACCTTACATCACCTAAGCAGACATAGGGGGCAAAGTTGGAGAGGGGCGTCTCTAGGGTCCCAGAATAGCTCCGAGCCTTCCCATCAAACGGGTGCGTCCTATCCAGACAATAACTTGGGGGATGGAGAGAAAGAGAAAGAACAGATACGAAAGTTGTGAGGACTATCCCGAATGCTCAGTAGGGAAGAACTACAACACACAGGCGCTAGTTGGTAGGCACTGATTTCCACCTGCAAAGGGAACTCTGGATGTGCTTTCGGACCGGCCGATCTCTGATAGCCCTGTTAGCAGTGCTCTGGATGGCGGATCCTGAAGTCTTCAGTAAAAGGTAAAGAGACTGCAACCCTGTGTCCCCGTTATTCACTGCGCCTCACATCATCGCCACCTACACTACTGGGAAGCCCTGGGGATATACTTCACCTGTGGGAAGGTATACCATCTAGCTGCCATTCCATCACCCCAGCGGACCCCTAAGCAGCGTCGGTCACTCTGACCGAATACCACAGGTGGCGTCACGAACCCTTGACAAACTTTCATCACCCCTTTTATTGGACACCCCTTAGCAGGGTCATGGACCGGGTCCAGCCACCGTGACAACCCAAGCACCGAGACAGAGGACCGGTACCGAGTAAACCGCGGACCCCCAGTGTGGGGGACATTAGAACTGGGTGGGGGACATTACTATATATTTGTATAATTTGGGAGAGGGGGCAACATGTGTGTCTCTATCGGAGGTAGAATGTTACAAGGGCCCATACATCTGATTAATATTCAGAGGGAGGGGGGCAGGTCTAAATTTTGCGCTGGGGCCCATCGGACTCTATCTACTCCACTGTTCTAGACTAAACTATCGTCAGGGACACTCAGCAACTTGGGGTGTTGTGTTTACATATTTGGGTCAAATCAAACCCACTTTTCAAAACTACACCTATTTAAATGCCCCTTCCTCACCCATGAAATAAAAGTAACCATAACCAAAAAATAAATGCACATTACCCTTTCTGCAAATGTAGTAGATGCTACCAGTAGTCCTATGTAACAACACAGATGACACAGTTATAACTCTATGAGTACAGATAATGTAGGAAATGTCACCTGCAGTCCTATGTAACTTCACAAATAACACAGTGATAACTCTCTGAGTACAGATAATGTAGTAGATGTTACCTGCCTTGCAGTCCTATGTAACACCAGAGATCATATATTGCTAATTATCTGAGTATTGATAATGTAGTAGATGTCACCTGCAGTCCTATGTAGCACCACACATAACACAGTGATAATTCTGAGCACAGATAATGTAGTTGATGTCACCTGCAGTCCTATGTAACTCTATTATTACCCCGACACAGTAGCCATATAGTGGTAGAAACCAGTTACACGGAGGCGTTCTTATAGGTGTATCCAGTGCAGATAAATCCAGTCACTCTCACGTGATGTCTCTACTCTTTTCTTCTCCATTTAACTCAGACCGTCATGGCGACTTCTTCCATATTTAGTATGTAGTCACTGCATTCATATAGGGTGTATAAGTGGTTATGAAGATTTATGGTTAGTAATAAATACCCTCCTATAACTCCTCCTGTCACACAAAAGGATCTCATTTATGATAACATTGCAGGGTTCACTACTTGGGTGTATATTATTAGGTGGCCTTTTTGGCTTTTAAATTTCTAAAATGGAGCAATATGTTTCATTATTGGGCAGTGGTCGGGGGCCTCTAGGTGGTCGAGTAGTCCTCCATAATACCCCATCCTGGTTAATATTCAGCTACGAGAATTAAGAAAAATCAGCTTATATACAAAACTCCTGCAGTCATTTCTCATCTCCCGGCCGGCTCGGTGCAGGAAACGACGAGCCCTGACTTAAATGTAATTCATTAATACCTCTGAGAGCCTGAAAAATGATCTCCCTTTGACCTTTGTGAGGAGTGTAATTTGGTTGACATACCCATTACTGCAGAAATCAAATAGGTTTGTCTAAACATTATTCTGATGCTTCGTTTGGGCAGCAAAGGGCAGACAGTTGACCACCGGGCCGATGACAGTGATCAATTCAGTCTCATATCTTGTCACTTTCTTTGCTTATTCCGCCATCAATCTCCTGTTTGCCACTTACCACAACCACTTTCTGCTGTTCAGGCGCTTTTAACCCCCCAACAATAATCCAATTTAAAAGTGATCAATAAGAACCTGTGGTCAGCGAGCGAAACGACGGAGTCTGCATCCAACCGCTGACCACAAGCTCAAGTTTTTACTTTATATAAAGTGGCCGGCAAAACTTGTGCGAAAAAGGGATTTAACCTCATGAGATGCTGGATCCTGGGTTACAGGGGGCAGAGGTATCTCCTGAAGCTCTTTTATAATAATAATCTTTATTTTTATATAGCGCTAACATATTCCGCAGCACTTTACACACATTATCATCACTGTCCACAATGGGGCTCACAATCTAAATTCCCTATCAGTATGTCTTTGGAATGTGGGAGGAAACCGGAGAACCCGGAGGAAACCCACGCAAGCACAGGGAGAACATACAAATTCTTTGCAGATGTTGTCCAAGGTGGGATTTGAACCCAGGACTCCAGCGCTGCAAGGCTGCAGTGCTAACCACTGAGCCCCCGTGATCTGGGGTCTCCATGAAATGTGTGTTACAGGGCCCACACCTTCCATGGGCTCTTTATAACACTGGTGTCTTCAGGCACTAAGGTTTGCAGCTCTGCACCACCTGTAGCCTCACCCCAAAGGAGGTGGATCCATTAGCCAGTATTGCAAAAATTGGAATTCTCTGGAATTTGGATAGGAAATTCGATTTGGTGCAAAATGTTTTTATTTTCTGGGATGTCACCAGAACTCAAATCATAAAAAATAGAGAACAGCAAACCTGGTTGTAGAACCATGATCCCATGGCCATGCCAGCAGCCCTGCGTGCCACATCCTACTTACCGGAATCCTAGGAGACTCTTCTGATTCGTAGGTCTGGCAGAACATCATCTTCGCAGTGTGATGCATATATAACATGGCTTCAGGCTCTCTAATCAAAAGAGGAGCCGGGGATGCCAGAAGGTAGAAGGTGGTTCACGGGTGTTGTGATTGTGTAACAACTCAGAAGGGAAAATAGGTAAAACACCAAGAAGCTTCAACTGACCCAGTCGGTTCCTGTTCAGACAAGAGGTTCTGAACCCACAGTCCCTAGCGGTTCGTACGTAGGCTGGGATAGCCCTAACTATAGACTAAATGATAGCAGCTCAAACCTAAGCCTCCTGAACATCCGTCGAGCGCTTCATATGCCTCCTAAGGAAGGAGTGCTGTGAAAAGATCCCAGAGTGAGTTACAAGAAACCACGAAATACAAAATGAAAATATAAGGTACATACTGCTGGAGAGTATGCTACCTACTTATTAAACAAGAACCAGAAGATAGGTGTAGGGTGAAAAGCATAATCGGCAGAGAGATAAACCCTAGCTGGTCTTTCACTGACTGGCATAAACAACTGCAGTATGGCTGGACATCCAAATGAGAATATCACCAGCAGGAAACACCAGTAGGGAAACATATATAGCCGCACCCGAAAGTTGATTGGGCAGACAAATGAATAAACGATTATGGCTGTCAACCTAGAAAGACCAAAGCAAGGATACAAAACAATAAACACTAAACACATGAAGAAAGGTGTAACCACTGTGGCTCAGTGCATAGAGAAGCTGACCACAAAGCACAAGCAGGCCTAAGGGTTCGAACCTAGGCACAATGGATCTCCCATCCCGCAGCTATTGATTCCTGATATGGCTGCTGGACAACGGTCCTGTTAATCAACTCGCTCATCTCTAATAGTAAATGTGGGGTGAAAAATATATTTGGTTTCAACTTTCCCAGCTATCAACTTGATCATGCAGCTCCCCTCCTGTCTTTTTTATGGCAATGATTGCTTTGAATCTTTGGTACATCCGGCACTTCCTAGGCTTTGGGTGTGTGGGCGCAATGTCATAATGTCAGAAGGTCTTGTGGGTGCTAGATGCAATGAGTCACATGGCGCAAAGAAGATCAGCGGCCTGTGAATAAAAACCATACCGCAACCTCCAAGCGGTAGCTGTACAGACAAGGTGAACATTTTTTTTCGAAAAGTGAGTATTAATTTTTTTTTTTTAAATTTACACCGATTCCTAGCCTTTTTGAATCCACTAGTTTGCTGAATTTGTAGAAATCAAATTCTGGCGAATTCGATTTGCCTAAAATTGATCCAATCATGAAATCAGTACACTGTTAGATTAATAAGGTTGAGTCGCAGAGAGGAAGAGGACTCAAACTCTAGTGTCACGTATTGGAAGTAGAAATCTTAAAAGTCAAGATTGACCCTTTAACTTGCCACATGGCCTTTTGGGCAAAAGAGGTGGTTTCCGGGAGACATGAAACCCAAACTCATATGTTCTAATCTTAATTGTGTGCCATGGTTTACCAAAAAACACATTCCTTGAGTTTGATAGTCCCAACCATGGCTGGAAGCAAGACAGAGTCAAAAGCCCACTTCATAGATCCGTCTATATCCTCGGACGAGGCTGTTATGTGATACGTCTGCTGCTCAGGATTGTGGTCTTCCTCTGATGCTCTGCTCAATATGCTCATGAAATGTAATTAAGACGAGCTCTGCAGTGCCAGTCAATTGATGACATTTTAATTATCTCTCTGGAACTGAAAATGTAAGCATCTTTTCTCTCCTCTCTTTGGCTCGTATTAAATTTACACAGATTTTGTGATATGACAGGCATTAACCTTCTGATGGGGTTCAGCAACGTCCAGGAAAAATTCCGATAATCCAATAATTATTACATTTTCCGTATTATTGCATGGATATTAAAAAAAATTAAATAAAATGAAAAAAAAATAATAATAATAGTAAAATGAAGATGGAATCGTCACCACTCCAAATCACCCAACACTCCATCGCTTACTGTGACGGGAAGTAATGAATTTGCGTGATCACTACTAGTCGGTTGGCGTCCATTAATGGAGAGCACATGAGTGGCAGGTATTTGGAGTGCTAAATAACATTTTTATCTGTGTTGTACAGCTATCCCTTTTCTCTGGCAAAGGTTAAAAAGTGATGTTTCTAAGATAAAAAGTTATCCTCAATCAAATTATAAGTAATAACTTGCGGATTGGTGGATGTCCAATACCTGAGACCTCCACCAATCTCAAAAAACAGTACACTCAAACATGGAAATGCCCCATCGGAACATCTACCGGACGTCTGTCGCCGGTCATCTCATAAAGAAAGAATGGAGTGGTGGTGCACATTTCAACAGGGCATTTCTGACCTCCGTTGTTGGGGTTAGTGGAACTCCTTTGCCTAGGTGATAACTTTTAGCACTGGGAATAGCTAGAGTTGAGCGAATTTTTCAAACATTGATTCAGGCAGATTTGTTCAATCAATAGAGGACAATTTCGAATCACAACAGTAAAAAAGTAAGAGTAAAAAAAACAAAAACAAAACCACTTATAGTTAGCTCATTTTTTGCCCTCCCCTTACCTATTCTGCTGTCACTGGCTTTCTGATTGTCTCTTCTATCTTCTGTCTTCCATCTTCTTTCTTCAATCTAGACATGGTCACTTATGAATGAGTTTTCCTTTCACTAGACCCCAAAACATCATATGGATGAAAATTAATGGATGAAGAAAGAATCTGGCACTCATTGAGTTGCCGAAAAATAATATCAGAATTATTAGCAAAGTAAACCAAAAACAATGACGTGTTGGTGGAAAGGACCTTCTTCAGACAGATTGCATATGGTACACTGCATGTAACAGTGCTATGGGGAATAGGAATTCAATGGCCATAGGATTTGCGTCTAAATGAATGGAGTCGTGATGCTCTTACCGACAGGGTATTTTCAATCTCAGATCTTGGGATCGATTGGACGTCTTTGGTTAGATGATAACAGTTAGAGCTGGAAATAACTAGAATCGAACAAATCTTCCAGAATTCGATTTGGGCAGGTTTGTTCAATTCACAGAGGAAAATTTTGAATATTTTTTTTTAAAAAGTGGATGGAAAGGGATTAAAAACAACCTCCAAAAACTCTTACACTTATCTATCTTTGGCCATCCCCATACCTGTCACCCTGTTACTGGTTGACCAATCAGCTCTCCAATGTTATGACTTCCATTTCCTTTCTTCTGTCTTGACATGGCCACTTCTGAACGAGTTTTACATTCACTAGACCCTAAAATGACATGTGGAGCACAATACACGTCAATGATGGGCACTGCGCTACATTTGCTCACATGGGATTAGAGGCACGTCATTGACGGTGCATTGTAACCCACCTGACAGTGTCAGGCTTAGTGAATGGAAAACCAAGACGGAAGTGGCAGGAAGACCAGAATGAACGTAGCAGAATTGCATTAGGACAGGTAAGGGGACGAAAGAGGAGAGGTGAGTATATGATTGTTTTAAACCCTTACCAGTGCTCTACAATCTGGCAAAATAGTGGACACATGTTTTTTGGGGTGACAAAATTCGGGGAAAACGCAATTTGCCTCTAACTGATTAGCTCACCTCTAGGAATAACCCCTTCACGCCGCATCCCTTTTTTTGTTTTTGCATTTCTGTTTTTTGCTCACCTTCTTCCCAGAGCCATAACTTTTTTAGTTTTCCGTCAATATGGCCATGCGAGGGCTTATTTTTTGTGGGATGAGTTGTACTTTTGATCAACACCTTTGGTTTTACCATGTCATGTACTCGAACATGGGGAAAAAATTCCAAGTGTGGTGAAATTGCAAAAACAAAGTGCAATTCCACATGTTTTTTCGATTTTTTTTTTAGCATATTCACCGAATGCTAAAACTGACCTACCATTATGATTCTCCAGGTCATTACAAGTACATAGATACCAAATAATAGATTGTTATTTATTTAAATTGTTAAAAAAAAAAATCCAAAGTTTTTTTTTTTAATAGTTAAATGGGTTGTCAAGGGTTAGAAAAACATGGCTGCTTTCTCCCAGAAATAGCGCCTCATCTGTCCATAGGTTGTGTTACGAATTGCAGTTTCTTTCCACTTATTATGATAGTGTTGAGATGCAATATAACACATGAACCGTGGGCAAATGTGGGGCTGTTTTCAGAAGCAAGGATCCTCGAATCTTTTATTCTGATCATCCCTGTTTTAACATGGATCCAAAAATTCTTTCTGCTTTAGTTTGATTTTACTGTGCATTCGCTTAT
The DNA here is from genome assembly GCF_032444005.1 of Ranitomeya imitator. Taxonomy (NCBI): domain Eukaryota; kingdom Metazoa; phylum Chordata; class Amphibia; order Anura; family Dendrobatidae; genus Ranitomeya; species Ranitomeya imitator. Next base: position 37,858,797 of record NC_091284.1, read on the forward strand.
TGTACCGAATTTCATGTTTTACTGGGCTGTTGTACTGTTCTCTACAGATAAATCTGTTACAGGATTTTAGGAACATCGACCCCTTATATCAATGCGTTTCAGGACCCATAATCTAAACAGTGCATTAAAAGGACTCAAAGCATTTAAACCTGTGGATGCTAAAATTAAAAGGATTGGCTGGGCATGTGATATTCACAAACTATCCTCAGGGCTTGTCGGACTCCCATCAATATGCAACATCCCAGGTTACCGGTCGTTGCAGTGATGTTGCCTTCCTTTCAGGGAGGGCGATATCATGCTTGGAGGCAATGGAGTTCTCTTTATCAGGTAAGGCACCCACATACAACACATTCCAAATCCAGGCCAGGAGGAGGAGCTCAGGACCCGGATTCAGGGCATCTTCCCTTAAATATGGTTATATGTCCTGGTCTGGAGGAGGAGTTAGACAGTTGGTCCAGGGAGACCAAGGAGAGCAGACGTCTAGAAGAGACGCAGAGCAGACAGAAAGGCCCAGCAGCCACGTGGGAGCTGCAGCCTCTGGAAGCAGAGACAACCCGAGGGGTTGAATGTGGTGGAGCTACAGAGGGAAGGAGCAGTGGAGAGATAAACAGGGCTCAGAGGGGAACTGTGACCGGGCACCCTCAAAACCAGAGCACAGAAACTGGGGACCGGGAGCCCGAGGCTATAGTGGGACTCTAGGACACTTGGCAGAACCGGAGGACTAAGAACTTTAAGTCACTAGGCTGCACCACACCCGAGATGCCACAGCACCTGTAGAGCCCGTGGCATGATAGAGTCCCTATAAAACGGCTCAAGCTGCCCGTCATGCAGGTACCTGTTTCAGGACAGGGGAAAAGAGGACTTTGCCAGTAACCTTCAAGCAGCAGGGACCTCATACAACAGTGCAAGTAGGAAAGGCTCACGGACCTCAACTGAGAAGGAGCTTTTCCCATTGCCTCTGAGCCGGCCGGACCATAGGACACCTGTGCCTGGTGCCCTGGACTGTGGATTGCTACATGGCTGGTGGGAAAGTGGGGAAGCGAGACCACCCACAAAGGGAAGAAGAAGGTGAAGGATGCGGGAAAGCGTGGCCACAGCATAGCTGGCCGCTATCCAGGAAAAGCAATGGCGGACAGCAGTGGAGAGCCGCCAAAACTCACTGACACCCACAGAAAAGTCCCCGGTCCGCAGCGACAAGAAACTCGGTCCTGAAACCTACCTTAGACCCGGAGCTCCTCGGCGCGGAGATAGTGAAGCTTGCTCAGCGTCTCCTACGGACCCAGATGACAGGGGTGGCCGCATGGAAGGAGTCCCTGATCCGGTGGAGGAAGACCACGCAGATCCAGACCACGTCACCAGTGCTGACAGCCCTAGCGGAACCAGAAGGAGCTATGCTGCTGCAGGAGTTGGCACCGATGGAAAACCCAAGGCCTGCACCTGTGACCTCGGCGGAGCTGGAAAGCAAGGCCCTGCAGAACAAGATGGCAGCGCCGAAGGAGAACCTGGAGCCCGCACGTGTAACAGCGAGGGAGCCATGAGATGGGGCTTGTGAAACATTTAACCACACTCTGATTCAAATGCTGAGGACACTGGAAGAGGACCAGAAGGCGAGGAGGACTGAGTCCGTCCCTGAATTGGTGTGGGCGTGTGACAATCGGAAACACAGCACCACCGGATTCACTCCCTACTCTTCAGCCGACCTGGGAAGGGGCTGGCAGAGCTGGAGCTGGAGCCTGAGGAGGACTACCCACGGACAGGGGTGTAGTCCTGGGTTCAAGAACACTGTTGTCGGCTGCGGACCACTCAACGGCTAGTGCAGAACCGTCTACAAGAATTGGAACACCCCCAGGTAGCTCCTCATAGGGGGACAACCCTGCGGCCTGGAGACCGAGTCTTAGTGAGGGGAAAGCACCCACACAACAAATTAGAGTACTGGTGGAAGATGAGGCCATACCGAGTGAAGCGGCGGCTCAGCAACAGGAGTCCCATTTATGAGGTTCAGCCCGAAACGGAAGAGGGGACCCCCACTCGCACACTGCACAGGAATATGGTGCGTCCATGTTTGTCTCGAGATCCTGAATCGGTTCAATTGGCCCCAGCGCCCTCACCAGTTGTGCCAGTGATCAACGTTGATGTGGAAGACGAGGAAGACTCCCAATTTCTCCCAGGGAACCCAGAAACAGAGCTGGTGCCTGGAATTACTAACGTATTAGAGGAGACCTCGACCCCCACTCCTCCTACAACAGTTGACATCACCGCCCCTGCTGATTTGAGATGCTCTGAACGTTCAACGGCTGGTGTACCCCCCGTTCGCTACAATCAGGACGAGTTCTGTTATGTTTGCTAATGACAGGTGTTATGAAGGCAATCCAGAAACACAGTGTGCTTAGCGATCAGAGCGCACACAGTGATCTGACAAATACCCAAAAATACAAGAACGAGCTCTGAGACGTGGAAACTCTGTAGACTGCACACCTGATCCTATCCTAAACACAACTAAAAGCGGCTGTGGATTGCGCCTAACAACTACCTAGGCAACTCGGCACAGCCTAAGAAACTAGCTAGCCTGAAGATAGAAAAATAGGCCTGACTTGCCCCAGAGAAATTCCCCAAAGGAAAAGGCAGCCCCCCACATATAATGACTGTGAGTAAGATGAAAAGACAAAACGTAGGGATGAAATAGATTCAGCAAAGTGGGGCCCGATATTCTAGGACAGAGCGAGGACAGTAAAGCGAACTTTGCAGTCTACAAAAAACCCTAAAGCAAAACCACGCAAAGGGGGCAAAAAAAACCCACCGTGCCGAACTAACGGCACGGCGGTACACCCTTTGCGTCTCAGAGCTTCCAGCAAAACAAAAGACAAGCTGGACAGAAAAAAAGCAACAAAAAAGCAAAAAGCACTTAGCTATACAGAGCAGCAGGTCACAGGAACAATCAGGAGAAGCTCAGATCCAACACTGAAACATTGACAAGGAGCAAGGATAGCAGCATCAGGCGGAGTTAAGTAATGAAGCAGTTAACAAGCTCACCAGAACACCTGAGGGAGGAAGCTCAGAAGCTGCAGTACCACTTGTGACCACAGGAGTGAATTCAGCCACAGAATTCACAACAGTACCCCCCCCTTGAGGAGGGGTCACCGAACCCTCACCAGAGCCCCCAGGCCGACCAGGATGAGCCGCATGAAAGGCACGAACAAGATCGGAAGCATGAACATCAGAGGCAAAAACCCAGGAATTATCTTCCTGAGCATAACCCTTCCATTTAACCAGATACTGGGGTTTCCGTCTAGAAACACGAGAATCCAAAATCTTCTCCACAATATACTCCAATTCCCCCTCCACCAAAACCGGGGCAGAAGGCTCAACAGATGGAACCATAGGTGCCACGTATCTCCGCAACAACGCCCTATGGAATACATTATGTATGGAAAAGGAGTCTGGGAGGGTCAAACGAAAAGACACAGGATTGAGAACCTCAGAAATCCTATACGGACCAATAAAACGAGGTTTAAATTTAGGAGAGGAAACCTTCATAGGAATATGACGAGAAGATAACCAAACCAGATCCCCAACACGAAGTCGGGGACCCACACGGCGTCTGCGATTAGCAAAAAGTTGAGCTTTCTCCTGGGACAAGATCAAATTGTCCACTACCTGAGTCCAGATCTGCTGCAACCTATCCACCACAGAATCCACACCAGGACAGTCCGAAGACTCAACCTGTCCTGAAGAGAAACGAGGATGGAACCCAGAATTGCAAAAAAATGGAGAAACCAAGGTAGCCGAGCTGGCCCGATTATTAAGGGCGAACTCAGCCAACGGCAAAAAGGACACCCAATCATCCTGGTCTGCAGAAACAAAACATCTCAGATATGTTTCCAAGGTCTGATTGGTTCGTTCGGTCTGGCCATTAGTCTGAGGATGGAAAGCCGAGGAAAAGGATAGGTCAATGCCCATCCTACCACAAAAGGCTCGCCAAAACCTTGAAACAAACTGGGAACCTCTGTCAGAAACAATATTCTCAGGAATGCCATGCAACCGAACCACATGCTGAAAGAACAAAGGTACCAAATCAGAGGAGGAAGGCAATTTAGCCAAGGGCACCAGATGGACCATTTTAGAAAAGCGATCACAGACCACCCAAATGACTGACATCTTTTGAGAAACGGGAAGGTCAGAAATGAAATCCATCGAAATATGTGTCCAAGGCCTCTTTGGGACCGGCAAGGGCAAAAGCAACCCACTGGCACGAGAACAGCAGGGCTTAGCCCTAGCACAAATCCCACAGGACTGCACAAAAGTACGTACATCCCGTGACAGAGATGGCCACCAGAAGGATCTAGCCACTAACTCTCTGGTACCAAAGATTCCAGGATGACCAGCCAACACCGAACAATGAAGTTCAGAGATAAGTTTATTAGTCCACCTATCAGGGACGAACAGTTTCTCTGCTGGACAACGATCAGGTTTATTCGCCTGAAATTTTTGCAGCACCCGCCGCAAATCAGGGGAGATGGCAGACACAATGACTCCTTCCTTGAGGATACCCGCTGGCTCAGATAAACCCGGAGAGTCGGGCACAAAACTCCTAGACAGAGCATCCGCCTTCACATTTTTAGAGCCCGGAAGGTACGAAATCACAAAGTCGAAGCGGGCAAAAAATAACGACCAACGGGCCTGTCTAGGATTCAAGCGCTTGGCAGACTCGAGATAAGTCAAGTTCTTATGATCAGTCAATACCACCACGCGATGCTTAGCTCCTTCAAGCCAATGACGCCACTCCTCGAATGCCCACTTCATGGCCAGCAACTCTCGATTGCCCACATCATAATTACGCTCAGCGGGCGAAAACTTCCTGGAAAAGAAAGCACATGGTTTCATCACTGAGCAATCAGAACCTCTCTGTGACAAAACCGCCCCTGCTCCAATCTCAGAAGCATCAACCTCGACCTGGAACGGAAGAGAAACATCTGGCTGACACAACACAGGGGCAGAACAAAAACGACGCTTCAACTCCTGAAAAGCTTCCACAGCAGCAGAAGACCAATTAACCAAATCAGCACCCTTCTTGGTCAAATCGGTCAATGGTTTGGCAATGCTAGAAAAATTACAGATGAAGCGACGATAAAAATTAGCAAAGCCCAGGAACTTTTGCAGACTTTTCAGAGATGTCGGCTGAATCCAATCCTGGATGGCTTGGACCTTAACTGGATCCATCTCGATAGTAGAAGGGGTAAAGATGAACCCCAAAAATGAAACTTTCTGCACACCGAAGAGACACTTTGATCCCTTCACAAACAAAGAGTTAGCACGCAGGACCTGAAAAACCATTCTGACCTGCTTCACATGAGACTCCCAATCATCTGAGAAGATCAAAATGTCATCCAAGTAAACAATCAGGAATTTATCCAGATACTCACGGAAGATGTCATGCATAAAAGACTGAAACACAGATGGAGCATTGGCAAGTCCGAACGGCATCACTAGATACTCAAAATGACCCTCGGGCGTATTGAATGCAGTTTTCCATTCATCTCCTTGCCTGATTCTCACCAGATTATACGCACCACGAAGATCTATCTTAGTGAACCAACTAGCCCCCTTAATCCGAGCAAACAAGTCAGATAACAATGGCAAGGGATACTGAAATTTAACAGTGATCTTATTAAGAAGGCGGTAATCAATACACGGTCTCAGCGAACCATCCTTCTTGGCTACAAAGAAGAACCCTGCTCCCAGTGGTGATGACGATGGGCGAATATGTCCCTTCTCCAGGGATTCCTTCACATAACTGCGCATAGCGGCGTGTTCGGGCACGGATAAATTAAATAATCGACCTTTAGGGAATTTACTACCAGGAATCAAATTGATAGCACAATCACAATCCCTATGCGGAGGTAGAGCATCGGACTTGGGTTCTTCAAATACATCCTGATAATCAGACAAGAACTCTGGGACCTCAGAAGGGGTGGATGACGAAATCGACAAAAATGGAACATCACCATGTACCCCCTGACAACCCCAGCTGGATACCGACATGGAATTCCAATCCAATACTGGATTATGGGTTTGTAGCCATGGCAACCCCAACACGACCACATCATGCAGATTATGCAACACCAGAAAGCGAATAACTTCCTGATGTGCAGGAGCCATGCACATGGTCAGCTGGGCCCAGTATTGAGGTTTATTCTTGGCCAAAGGTGTAGCATCAATTCCTCTCAATGGAATAGGACACCGCAAAGGCTCCAAGAAAAACCCACAACGTTTAGCATAATCCAAATCCATCAGATTCAGGGCAGCGCCCGAATCCACAAACGCCATGACAGAAAGCGACGACAAAGAGCATATCGAGGTAATGGACAGAAGGAATTTGGACTGTACAGTACCAATGACGGCAGACCTAGCGGACCGCTTAGTGCGCTTAGGACAATCAGAAATAGCATGAGTGGAATCACCACAGTAGAAACACAGACCATTCAGACGTCTGTATTCCTGCCGTTCAACTCTAGTCATAGTCCTATCGCACTGCATAGGCTCAGGTTTAACCTCAGGCAGTACCGCCAAATGGTGCACAGATTTACGCTCGCGCAAGCGTCGACCGATCTGAATGGCCAAAGACAAAGACTCATTCAAACCAGCAGGCATAGGAAATCCCACCATGACATCCTTAAGAGCCTCAGAGAGACCCTTTCTGAACAAAGCTGCCAGCGCAGATTCATTCCACTGAGTGAGTACTGACCATTTCCTAAATTTCTGACAATATACTTCTATATCATCCTGACCCTGGCACAAAGCCAGCAAATTTTTCTCAGCCTGATCCACTGAATTAGGCTCATCGTACAGCAATCCGAGCGCCAGGAAAAACGCATCGACACTACTCAATGCAGGGTCTCCTGGCGCAAGAGAAAATGCCCAGTCTTGAGGGTCGCCGCGCAAAAAAGAAATAATAATCAAAACCTGTTGAATAGGATTACCAGAAGAATGAGGTTTCAAGGCCAGAAATAGCTTACAATTATTTTTGAAACTTAGAAACTTAGTTCTATCTCCAAAAAACAAATCAGGAATAGGAATTCTTGGTTCTAACATAGATTTCTGATCAATAGTATCTTGAATTTTTTGTACATTTATAACGAGATTATCCATTGAAGAGCACAGACCCTGAATATCCATGTCCACACCTGTGTCCAGAATCACCCAAATGTCTAGGGGAAAAAAAAAAAGTGAACACAGAGCAGAAAAAAAAAAAAAAAAAATGATGTCAGAACTTTTTCTTTCCCTCTATTGAGAATCATTAGTTAGGCTCCTTGTACTGTTATGTTTGCTAATGACAGGTGTTATGAAGACAATCCAGAAACACAGTGTGCTTAGCGATCAGAGCGCACACAGTGATCTGACAAATACCCAAAAATACAAGAACGAGCTCTGAGACGTGGAAACTCTGTAGACTGCACACCTGATCCTATCCTAAACACAACTAAAAGCGGCTGTGGATTGCGCCTAACAACTACCTAGGCAACTCGGCACAGCCTAAGAAACTAGCTAGCCTGAAGATAGAAAAATAGGCCTGACTTGCCCCAGAGAAATTCCCCAAAGGAAAAGGCAGCCCCCCACATATAATGACTGTGAGTAAGATGAAAAGACAAAACGTAGGGATGAAATAGATTCAGCAAAGTGGGGCCCGATATTCTAGGACAGAGCGAGGACAGTAAAGCGAACTTTGCAGTCTACAAAAAACCCTAAAGCAAAACCACGCAAAGGGGGCAAAAAAAACCCACCGTGCCGAACTAACGGCACGGCGGTACACCCTTTGCGTCTCAGAGCTTCCAGCAAAACAAAAGACAAGCTGGACAGAAAAAAAGCAACAAAAAAGCAAAAAGCACTTAGCTATACAGAGCAGCAGGTCACAGGAACAATCAGGAGAAGCTCAGATCCAACACTGAAACATTGACAAGGAGCAAGGATAGCAGCATCAGGCGGAGTTAAGTAATGAAGCAGTTAACGAGCTCACCAGAACACCTGAGGGAGGAAGCTCAGAAGCTGCAGTACCACTTGTGACCACAGGAGTGAATTCAGCCACAGAATTCACAACAGAGTTCATCTGGAAGCAGATTGTGCAAGGACTGGAAGATTGCAACAGGAACTTCGGGAACTCTCACCCGTGGAATGGCGAGAAAAAAGAGGGGGAATGTAAGGGTGTTACCTTCTCTGCTCCGTTCCTGGAACCACTTAGCTGTGCAGCAGGTTTCCCGGGGGGCGGATTAGAGATCGGGACAGGAAAGAAGTCGGGCTGAGAGAGGAAAAAGGCAGCGTGAGCAGCGGAGAGAGCAGCGTGCGCAGCAGGGAGAGCAGCGGATACAGCGGACAGAACAGCACGCAGCTGCGCTCCGGGGAAGAGAGAGAGCGGTCCCGGTTGGAGGACTGCGACAGGGAGATTGTCCAGAAAAACTGCATCTTGTGAGTATGTGAAAGTGGACTCTGCTGTGACAGGAGAGGTGTTCCCTGATGCCCATTCAGAGACAGTGACCCGTGCAGAGACAGTGGCCCCTAGTACCCACGGTATTAGTGCAGAGCCCCTGATTCCTGTTGGGAGACCCAATAATAGACTGAGCATCGCTCTCCCGGGATAGGCTGTACTGTTGAAGCAAAAGACTCAGAGCACAGGGTACCCTGTTTGCCTAGCATCCCCTCTGCTCACCACAGTAACCCTTTAAACCCCAGGTTGTGGGTTCCTAGAGACTACACAGCCCATGGATACCGGAGGGATGACAAGTGCCGCCAACCCTACAAGCAAGTCCTCACCAGACTGATAAGTGTTTTCCCAAGAGATTCAGTTTACTACTGTTATACTCTTTGACTGTCTGGGAACTTATACTGCTTCCCATATATTTTGCACCATTATTTTTTCAGTTTATATTCTACTGTTTTCTCCCTGTGAGGAGAATATTGCCCCTGTTAATAAACCCCCCTCAACAGTTGGTCTGTCTGTTCTGTGGTAACATACGCTACCCTGCACTCTATTACACTTGGCGTAGTCGGCAGGATGTCACACGGTAGCATGGAAAGGGCAGACCAAGCAGTTGGGGAAGCTCCCAGGTCTAGCATTTTCCTGGGAGCCATGTTGAATAATTTGCCAAGGTTCACTGGGAGCAATGTGATGCTGTGAAGCTGGACGGAAGGTATCCGGGGAATGATGCGGATGCACCCCATGACACCATTGCATTCCATTGATGGCCCTGGAGGGGGAGGCACAGGATTGTGTCATGCATAGGTCTCCCTGGGAGAGAGATACTCTACACAAAGTGCTGTGCATACTGGAGGAGATGAATGGGGACCCCACTGACGTAGGGGAACTTCGCATGCGTACAAAGAGAGGGGGAGACTGTGACCCAATTCATGAATGGCCTACAAGAGCTTCACACTGCCATTAGACGGAAAGATGGTGTAGGTGTAGGGCCAGTTGATGTGGTGCTCAGGGATCAGCTAATGAAGGGACTGCGTGATGCAATGATGAAACAGGCACTGTGAGAGCGCATGCGGGTGAAGCCAGACATGACTTTCTCCAAAGTTGGCAGTGAGGCACGTGTGCGAGAACAAGAACAGGGAGTGACAGGGCCATTGGGGAGGGTACAGAGCGGGTAGGTAACCACCACCGCAGACAATATCCCTCAATGGGTGGAGGACCTGAGAATGGAGATTAAGCAGGTCCGTGAAGAAATGGCGGCCTCAAGAAGAACTCTGGCAGTAGGGCCTGGCCCTTTGGTGCGAGGCGGAGAAGCTGCCCCCTGAAAGGAGGGTGACGCTACCAGGAGGAGAAGCCCTCTTACATGCTACACCTGTGGAGAGCCTGGCCACATCGCCCGGTGGTGACCCCGCCGGAGCCGACCATCCCCGCGCCCTCTTTTAAACTTGGTGGCTCCTAGCTCAAGGGATGCCGCTCGGAGCTTGGAGAGCAGAAGAGGAGTAGTAAAAGTTCCCCCAGCCTTGTTTCCACGTGCCCCCTGGACTGGACAGAAACCAATGGAAGAGTGGTGCATTGCCTGGTGGACACAGGCTCACAAGTGACCACCATGCCGGAGGGATATTTCCTCCGTCACTTCACGGAGGCGCTACGGCTCGAATGGGGCCCTGTGATCAAACTTATGGTGGCCAATCACTTGCCCATCCCGGTCGTAGGGGTGGTATGGATGAACCTAGAGGTCTGCGGTAAAGATGTCTGGAGAATAGGAGTAATATTGGTGGATGGAGAAGTAGCTAAAGACCATACCGTGACCCTTGGCATGAATGTGTTAAAAGACCTCGGGAGCCTTCTTTTCAACGAGTCCCCGGAACAGTTCCTACAACAATGGAGGGCAATATCATGCTTGGAGGCAATGAAGTTCTCTTTATCAGGTAAGGCACCCACATACAACACATTCCAAATCCAGGCCAGGAGGGAAGCTCAGGACCAAGATTCAGGGGAGCTTCCCTCAAATATGGATATATGTCCTGGTCTGGAGGAAGAGTTAGACAGCTGGTCCAGGGAGACCAAGGAGAGCAGACGTCTAGAAGAGACGCAGAGCAGACAGAGAGGCCCAGCAGCCACGTGGGAGCTGCAGCCTCTGGAAGGAGAGATAACCCGAGGGGTTGAATGTGGTGGAACTACAGAGGAAAGGAGCAGAGGAGAAATAGACAGGCCTCAGAGGGGAACTGTGACCGGACACCCTCAGAACCAGAGCACAGAAACCAGGGACCGGGAGCCCGAGGCTATAGTGGGACTCTAGGACACCTTACAGAACCGGAGGACTAAGAGCTTTAAGTCACTAGGCTGCACCACACCCGAGATGCCACAGCACCTGTAGAGCCCGTGGCATGATAGAGTCCCTATAAAACGGCTCAAGCTGCCCGTCATGCAGGTACCTGTTCCAGGACAGGGGAAAAGAGGACTTTGCCAGTAACCTTCAAGCAGCAGGGACCTCATACAACAGCGCAAGTAGGAAAGGCTCACGGACCTCAACTAAGAAGGAGCTTCTCTCATTACCTCTGAGCCGGCCAGACCATAGGACACCTGTGCCTGGTGCCCTGGACTGTGGACTGCTACATCTTCAGTGAACCAGGTAAAGACTTTGCAGTTTGTGTCCTCCACTTTTTCATCGGTATTCACCACCTTGCCACGCGCCTTGGGATCCCTGGGGACCCCGCTTCACCTGTGGGAAGCATTACCATCATTGCTGCAACAACATCCCCCAGAAGACCCCTTTAAAGCAGCGTCGGTCCCCACTGACCGAACATCACAGGTGGCGTCATGAACAGCAGATACAATATCCCTTTAAAGACCTTTCCCCTTTAATTTGGTGCCCAGGGCCACGGAGCGGGTCGCCACCACCGTGACATCACCTTTAAGACCAGACCCGGTACAGAGTACCCCGCTGCCCTGGTAGGGCGCGCCAACTTGGCATCATGAACAGGATGGACCGACCCATTGAAATGGGTCCTGTGCGCCATGGATTATAATGGACTGTGTAAAATTGTTAATGGCCGCCATTGCTGCACCACGAGGCGGATAAAGGAGGAAGAAGATGTGTTGCTATGGTTGGAGTTCAAGAACCGGCAAGAAAGCTGGATCCACCCCCTCCAGAGACTCTAATGCCACCAAAACATGTCCGTCACCAGGACGGATCCGCCCGTGGAGATGGCCGGCGGGAAAGTGGGGAAGCGAGACCGCCCACAAAGTGAAGAAGGTGAAGGATGCGGGAAAGGGTGGCCACAGCATGGCTGTCCGCTACCCAGGAGAAGCAATGGCGGACAGCAGTGGAGAGCCGCCAAAACCCGCTGACATCCACAGAAAAGTCCCCGGTCCGCAGCAACAAGAAACCTCAGACCTGAAGCCTACTTTAGACCCGGAGCTCCTCGGCGCGGAGATGGAGGAGCTGGCTCAGCGACTCCTGCGGTCCCTGATCCGGTAGATGAAGACCGCGCAGACCCAGACCAGGCCCTGACACCAGCAGAGGAGGAAAAAGACACTGGCACCGGTGAGACAGGTATGCAAACTGCCCCGGTAGCTGAAGACACCCTTGTGGGACCACTAGCACCCCCACTAACTATGTCACCTAGCCAGACAGTGACAGTCACACTAACCTGGGACCGTATGACATAAGTGACGCACTTACTGAGCCAATGACCCCTGTGCCATTGCCCTTGAAGGCATGCAGGCTTAAAGAGACTGCTCATTGGAGACCCCGACAGACAGCCCTTATGGGATTCCCAATCTGCATCTAATAGCGTAAAAATTACTCAAACAGAAACCTACTGCAAACGGCAGATACAAAAACCAACAGTAGAAAGGGAACAGCGTAGAACTAAGTGGGAGGCTATGGAACAAAGGAACCTGTTAGCTAAAGCCCAGTTCCGCACAACTAAACCTGCGAATAGAGGACCTATTGGAACAGGAACTATTATTTCCATCAACTTGGACAAAGGATGGGGATTTATCAGGGAACAATTAGGACACGGAACTATTCGTTAACCGCAGGGATGTGGAATCACACCTCCTAAGAGGACACCCTGACCGTGATTTATACCCTGGAGACAAAGTGACTTATACCCAGCACCATGGAGGAAGGGGATATTATGCCCTATATGTTAAACGGTGCCCAACACAGCATGCTAATACCCGTGTAGCCACTGCAAGTGGACAGCAAACCCAAGCTACACAGACCTCCGATGATAAACAATTTCTAAAAGAGTCACCAGTTGTGACATCTGCCAAAAGACTTCCCCAGTCAGGAAGCTGTACACGCCAGGACCTGCCCTGGAAGAAACCGAATTAAAGAGACATTCACCTGAGTGAAAGTGATGCTGTGAATATGTTATGGTTATGGTTTTTTTTCTTTACAGTTTGTATGGACAAATGATACCTGAGGACTGTTCTATAAATTGTTTGGCACCTGTTCCGGTGCCCCCTATTCTTTGATATTGCCGCACGCTGGTAGAGTGAGCAGGACTGCATATATATGTACCCGTTTTGCTCTTCAGGGCTGGAGCAAAACTGCATGGCGCAGCGGAGACCAGGATTGGTCAATACGCCTTGCTACCCCAAAGTTTGCACTTTTACCTGTGTGCACTTGTAATAAATAGTTGTGTTTATGTAAAGTTTGGTTATGCAACAATCAAAGATTATACCTCCCATAAAGGGATCCTTAAGTTTTTACCAGTTAACCTGTTGACATGCATGTCAAAAAATAGTCTTCTTAACCTGTAATGCCTGTTTTTCTTTTCCCAGTCAGGGAGTACTGGTGTTAACGGGGGGGAGGGGGAATGAACACCCCCTTTTGGGGAAGGCGATATCATGCTTGGAGGCAATGGAGTTCTCTTTATCAGGTAAGGCACCCACATACAACGCACTCCAAATCCAGGCCAGGGGGGCAGCTCAGGACCCAGAATCCGGGGAGCTTCCCTCAAATATGGATATATGCCCTGGTCTGGAGGAGGAGTTAGACAGTTGGTTCAGGGAGACCAAGGAGAGCAGAAGTCTAGAAGAGACGAAGAGCAAACAGAGAGGCCCAGCAGCCACATGGGAGCTGCAGCCTCTGGAAGGAGAGATAACCTGAGGGGTTGAATGTGGTGGAGCTACAGAGGGAATAAGCAGAGGAGAGATAAACAGGGCTCAGAGGGAAACTGTGACCGGGCACCCTCAGAATCAGAGCGCAGAAACCAGGGACTGGGAGCCCGAGGTTATAGTGGGACTCTAGGACACTTGGCAGAACCGGCGGACTAAGAGCTTTAAGTCACTAGCCCGCACCACACCTGAGACGCAGCAGCACCTGTAGAGCCCGGGGCATGATAGAGTCCCTATAAAACGGCTCAAGCTGCCCGTCATGCAGGTACCTGTTCCAGGACAGGGGAAAAGAGGACTTTGCCAGTAACCTTCAAGCAGCAGGGACCTCATACAACAGCGCAAGGAGGAAAGGCTGTGCCTGGTGCCCTGGACTGTGGACTGCTACATCTTCAGTGAACCAGGTAAAGTCCTTGCAGCTTGTGTCCTCCACTTGTTTGTCGGCATTCACCCCCTTGCCACGCTCCTTGGGAGCCTTGGGGGCCCCGCTTCACCTGTGGGAAGTGTTACCATCATTGCTGCAACAACATCCCCCAGAAGACCCCTTTAAAGCAGCGTCGGTCCCCACTGACCGAACATCACAGGTGGCGTCATGAACAGCAGATACAATATCCCTTTAAAGACCTTTCCCCTTTAATTTGGTGCCCAGGGCCACGGAGCGGGTCGCCACCACCGTGACATCACCTTTAAGACCAGACCCGGTACAGAGTACCCCGCTGCCCTGGTAGGGCGCGCCAACTTGGCATCATGAACAGGATGGACCGACCCATTGAAATGGGTCCTGTGCGCCATGGATTATAATGGACTGTGTAAAATTGTTAATGGCCGCCATTGCTGCACCACGAGGCGGATAAAGGAGGAAGAAGATGTGTTGCTATGGTTGGAGTTCAAGAACCGGCAAGAAAGCTGGATCCACCCCCTCCAGAGACTCTAATGCCACCAAAACATGTCCGTCACCAGGACGGATCCGCCCGTGGAGATGGCCGGCGGGAAAGTGGGGAAGCGAGACCGCCCACAAAGTGAAGAAGGTGAAGGATGCGGGAAAGGGTGGCCACAGCATGGCTGTCCGCTACCCAGGAGAAGCAATGGCGGACAGCAGTGGAGAGCCGCCAAAACCCGCTGACATCCACAGAAAAGTCCCCGGTCCGCAGCAACAAGAAACCTCAGACCTGAAGCCTACTTTAGACCCGGAGCTCCTCGGCGCGGAGATGGAGGAGCTGGCTCAGCGACTCCTGCGGTCCCTGATCCGGTAGATGAAGACCGCGCAGACCCAGACCAGGCCCTGACACCAGCAGAGGAGGAAAAAGACACTGGCACCGGTGAGACAGGTATGCAAACTGCCCCGGTAGCTGAAGACACCCTTGTGGGACCACTAGCACCCCCACTAACTATGTCACCTAGCCAGACAGTGACAGTCACACTAACCTGGGACCGTATGACATAAGTGACGCACTTACTGAGCCAATGACCCCTGTGCCATTGCCCTTGAAGGCATGCAGGCTTAAAGAGACTGCTCATTGGAGACCCCGACAGACAGCCCTTATGGGATTCCCAATCTGCATCTAATAGCGTAAAAATTACTCAAACAGAAACCTACTGCAAACGGCAGATACAAAAACCAACAGTAGAAAGGGAACAGCGTAGAACTAAGTGGGAGGCTATGGAACAAAGGAACCTGTTAGCTAAAGCCCAGTTCCGCACAACTAAACCTGCGAATAGAGGACCTATTGGAACAGGAACTATTATTTCCATCAACTTGGACAAAGGATGGGGATTTATCAGGGAACAATTAGGACACGGAACTATTCGTTAACCGCAGGGATGTGGAATCACACCTCCTAAGAGGACACCCTGACCGTGATTTATACCCTGGAGACAAAGTGACTTATACCCAGCACCATGGAGGAAGGGGATATTATGCCCTATATGTTAAACGGTGCCCAACACAGCATGCTAATACCCGTGTAGCCACTGCAAGTGGACAGCAAACCCAAGCTACACAGACCTCCGATGATAAACAATTTCTAAAAGAGTCACCAGTTGTGACATCTGCCAAAAGACTTCCCCAGTCAGGAAGCTGTACACGCCAGGACCTGCCCTGGAAGAAACCGAATTAAAGAGACATTCACCTGAGTGAAAGTGATGCTGTGAATATGTTATGGTTATGGTTTTTTTTCTTTACAGTTTGTATGGACAAATGATACCTGAGGACTGTTCTATAAATAGTTTGGCACCTGTTCCGGTGCCCCCTATTCTTTGATATTGCCGCACGCTGGTAGAGTGAGCAGGACTGCATATATATGTACCCGTTTTGCTCTTCAGGGCTGGAGCAAAACTGCATGGCGCAGCGGAGACCAGGATTGGTCAATACGCCTTGCTACCCCAAAGTTTGCACTTTTACCTGTGTGCACTTGTAATAAATAGTTGTGTTTATGTAAAGTTTGGTTATGCAACAATCAAAGATCATACCTCCCATAAAGGGATCCTTAAGTTTTTACCAGTTAACCTGTTGACATGCATGTCAAAAAATAGTCTTCTTAACCTGTAATGCCTGTTTTTCTTTTCCCAGTCAGGGAGTACTGGTGTTAACGGGGGGGAGGGGGAATGAACACCCCCTTTTGGGGAAGGCGATATCATGCTTGGAGGCAATGGAGTTCTCTTTATCAGGTAAGGCACCCACATACAACGCACTCCAAATCCAGGCCAGGGGGGCAGCTCAGGACCCAGAATCCGGGGAGCTTCCCTCAAATATGGATATATGCCCTGGTCTGGAGGAGGAGTTAGACAGTTGGTTCAGGGAGACCAAGGAGAGCAGAAGTCTAGAAGAGACGAAGAGCAAACAGAGAGGCCCAGCAGCCACATGGGAGCTGCAGCCTCTGGAAGGAGAGATAACCTGAGGGGTTGAATGTGGTGGAGCTACAGAGGGAATAAGCAGAGGAGAGATAAACAGGGCTCAGAGGGAAACTGTGACCGGGCACCCTCAGAATCAGAGCGCAGAAACCAGGGACTGGGAGCCCGAGGTTATAGTGGGACTCTAGGACACTTGGCAGAACCGGCGGACTAAGAGCTTTAAGTCACTAGCCCGCACCACACCTGAGACGCAGCAGCACCTGTAGAGCCCGGGGCATGATAGAGTCCCTATAAAACGGCTCAAGCTGCCCGTCATGCAGGTACCTGTTCCAGGACAGGGGAAAAGAGGACTTTGCCAGTAACCTTCAAGCAGCAGGGACCTCATACAACAGCGCAAGGAGGAAAGGCTGTGCCTGGTGCCCTGGACTGTGGACTGCTACATCTTCAGTGAACCATGTAAAGTCCTTGCAGCTTGTGTCCTCCACTTGTTTGTCGGCATTCACCCCCTTGCCACGCTCCTTGGGAGCCTTGGGGGCCCCGCTTCACCTGTGGGAAGTGTTACCATCATTGCTGCAACAACATCCCCCAGAAAACCCCTTCAAAGCAGCGTCGGTCCCCACTGACCGAACATCACAGGTGGCGTCACGAACAATAGACTTTTACAATATCCCTTTAAAGACCTTTCCCCTTTAATTGGGTTGCCACCACCGTGACATCCCCTTAAGACCGGACCCAGTACCGAGTACCAAGCTGCCCTGGAAGGCGCGCCAACTACAATATTGATGACCTTAATTGAACATGGGTTGGATTTTCAGGGAAAAATCAGTAAGAAAATCTTCAGGTGAAATCAGCACAGAATTGAGCAGATTTTGTGGTTTTGCTGCAGCAGATTTTCCTGCAGAAGCGGAAAACATTTGTTATAGCTTTCTGGACCCCTGTGTGATAAATTTGGTTGTTAGGGGGGCGTGGCTATGTAACGGAGGAGGAAAGACGCACCTTCTGTGAGCTCCAACAATCCTGTACCTATCCTGCCACTTGGACCCTTAACTCACACACTGTACCAGCTGGTACTGGTACCGCACAGTCTCAGGAACCCGGTGAGCCCTCCGGACGGCTGCGGTGAAGGTCTGGGACGAAGGAGCTGCGGTGGCCTGGACGGGCGGCAGACTCCACGTGCAGCGGCGGCCATTTTGTGAGTGCACGCGCTGAGGAGATCAGACACAGCGCCGGCTTCTCTTGGTGCCGGGCACCCTCCCTCTTGGAATCGGCGATCCCCGGACACAAGCGGTGGTCGCTGGAGTACCGGTGAGCGGGAGCAGGAGGACCGGAGGTGGACGGCGGTGTCCGTGGGGGGTACATCACTACAACGCGCGCCCTGACAGTGGGGAAGCGGCACTTTCAGCCACATCTGGGCGCGACTCAGGAGGTGAGAGATTAGCCTGAAACAGCAAGGGGGCGACACGGTGTGTGTGCCCTGAAAGATTGGGCCCCGTGCCCCCTGCCATACAAGCATTCCTCCTGCCAGCGCCATAACTTTAGAGGGGTTAACCCACCCTCCTCCCCCCCCTCGCTCTGCTGTTCCCCCTGTGGAGCCTGTGGATCTGCTCTAACATATAGAGCCTGGGTGCATATTAAAACTGCAGCATATAACACTCTCAATATCCCAGCTGCCCATCTAGTGGTCTCTCTGGAATACAATCCTACATTTAACTCCGCTGTGGCTGGATCTGGAGAGTGCACTATATACACATATAACTGTAATTAACCAGTGGAGCCCTCTAGCTGCCTGCCATGCATCACTCTAAGGGAACAGGGGCTGCTGACAAACTAAGGAAGTACGCCAGGGAGGATCCTACTGATAGTACACGCACTCTCAGAAATAACCCTGCACAGACCCAGCGTAAAAATCGTCTTTCTGATAGTAATGAGGAGGGAGAACAAGATGAACTGACTCTTAAACAGGCGTCAGAGCAGCTAATGCAAGCTATATCCCTCACTAGATCATCTCTCACAGAAAAAATAGAGGACGTGCATACTGAGGTGGGTCGTCTGCGGCATGACATGCAAGCTATGAGAGGGCGTATTTCGGAGGTTGAAACAAGAGTGTCTCATATAGAGGATACCATCACCCCTATGGAGGCTAAGTTGACAAAAGCCGCTGGCTCTGTAAACGCCTGGAAACAAAAGGCAGATGACTTGGAAAACAGACTGCGTCGCAATAATATCCGAATTATCGGTCTGCCGGAGCGTTCGGAGGGTCAGCAACCCGAACAATTTATGGAGGACTTGCTTAAGGCCTCCCTGGGGGACGAATTTTCTTCAACATTTGCAGTGGAGAGGGCCCATAGGGTCCCAACAAGACCTCTTCCCCCTTGAACTCCACCCCGACCCTTCCTGGCACGTCTTCTCAACTGTAGAGACAGAGATGCTGTTCTTCGTCTGGCGCGACAGAAGGGCCCTATTAAATTCAACAATGCTACCATATCGATTTTTCCGGATTTTTCCATGGAACTCCAAAAACAGCGAGCGCGGTTCATGGACATCAAGAAACAACTTAGAGATAAGTGTATCATCTACTCCATGCTTTATCCGGCTCGACTGCGCATTGTTCATGATGGTTCCACCTTATTCTTCACGGATCCAGCAGAGGCGGCCGAATGGTTGCGGGCTCACGGGGTGTCTAATGTGAAAGACTCCTAATTTATGCTTCTTGTCTAATGGTAACATAAACGGAGCTTTCTAAGCGGGTGCTAAGGTTGTTAACAATACCGGACGCTGGATTCAGTGAGGGTATCCCCTTTTATATTTGACTGTAGGAGTACAGGATCTTACTCCTCTACTGTTCAGTTTTTGGTAAATTGTTGTTGTTTTTTTCTGTTAGATTTAATTAGTTTTAGTAGATATTTGGGTAAGAGCCGCCTCCAAAGCCATTATGACTTCCCATGCGTAAACAGCGGACTTTTCTCACCATCAATGCATACCATGTTTTTTAATGGCTAGATATGGGGTCTGAGTTGATATGTATGACATGGAACATTCGGGGTATTAAATCACCCCGGAAGAAAATCAAGGTGTTCTCTCAAATTAGACGATATCATCCCCATATTGTGGCCCTGGTAGAGACACATCTAACCAGAGATACAGCCAGAGGTGTACAGAAACCATGGGTACAGTGGTATGCTCACGCGTTTCACACTAGCTACTCGAGAGGGGTATCACTATTAGTACACAAAGACGTCCAATGGGAGGCCCAGACGACTCGGCGAGATCTAGAGGGACGTTTTGTTTTTGTCCATGCATTAATTAATTCCCGTGAATACGTCATACTATGCATATATAACCCCCCCCGGCTAATACTTCAGTACTTAAGATGGCAATGAGCTTTGCATTAAGCTACCCGGATGCACATGTTATTTGTATGGGTGACTTCAACTTAGTTATGGACAGTAATTTAGATAGAATGCGATTGGGAGATGGGTCGCCTGGGGAATCTTTGTCTTCTTCCTCTTCTTCGACCCCGACTCAGTTAACATTGTTCATGGAAGGTAGCGGCTGGATAGATTTATGGAGGATGCATCACCCCGGGGAGAGGGGACATACCTGCCACTCATCCACTAGAAGTTCCCTCTCTCGCATAGATTATATCTTCGGATCCGGTGACCTGGTGCGGTGGGTGGATAGCGTGGAACACGGTAATAGAGGGACCTCGGATCATAGTCCGATTATTCTTAAACTTGTGTTTGGGACGTTAAATAATGGTAGAGTATGGAAATTGAATCCCTTTTGGCTTAAACTAATAGATTCGGACAATAGGACAGTTGACCAGTTGAACTGCTTCATTCAATCCCACTCAGAACTTCAGAATATTAACTTATTTTGGGATACACTTAAGGCATATCTGAGGGGTTGTCTGTCTTCTACAATCTCATCTATTAAAAGGGTAACATCGAGGGAGGACGATGAGATTGAGCAACGTTTGAGAGATGCTGAGGCAACATATACAGCTGACCAGACTAATGATAATAGGGTTGAGTGGTTGACTCTGCAAAGATTATACACCCAACACATAGACACCAAGTCTAAGCGTAAGTTATTTTTTACGCGACAATCGTACTTTGAAATGGGGAACCAGGCGGGGAAATTTCTGGCCTACTTGGTGCGTCAACATAATACGTCTAACATGATATTGCAAATTCGCTCACCGGACGAATTCCACTACTGAGGGAATACTTCAAAGTTTTTATAACTATTATAAGGGGCTGTATGAATCTAAGAGCGGTTTTGATGTTTCCGATTGCCTGGGATATTTGTCCGATATAACACTCCCTGTGCTGAGTTCCGCCCAGCAGACCTTTATGGACGCTGAATTTACCCTGGAGGAAGTGGAGCAAGCTATAACAGATATGGCCTCTGGAAGGGCTCCTGGGCCAGATGGCTTCCCTGTAGAGTTGTATAGGAAATACCGGTGGATACTGGCTCCGCTTCTATTGAAAGTATTTAAAGAGATATGGAGGGGAGGGTGTCTACCAGATACTTTTTATGAGGCACATATTATTGTACTTAAGAAGGAGGGTAAAGATCCTTTGGAATGCGGGTCCTATCGTCCTATATCCTTGGTAAATGTGGACTATAAGATCCTAGCCAAGATACTGGCTACCAGGTTGAACTCCATTATACTAGATATTATACATCCAGATCAAACGGGCTTTATGCCCGGTAAGAATACCTCTATAAATATTAGACGGGTCCAGTCGGTGATTCAGTACAGTTCTTTGTTACCAGACAATGCCTGGGCATTGGCGTCACTGGACGCAGCCAAGGCGTTCGACTCACTTGAATGGCCCTTTTTGTCCGCTTGTCTGCAGAAATATGGCTTTGGGGAGAAATTTTTGAAATGGGTTGGTGTGTTATATCTGAAACCCAAGGCCCGTATAGTTATCAACGGCTCTATGTCTGAACCTTTTTCACTATATAGGGGAACCCGTCAAGGGTGCCCCCTCTCTCCGGCCCTATTTGCTTTAGCAATAGAGGCATTAGCTGTGCGCTTGCGCTCAACACCTGGTATTGATGGTATTAAGATAGCGGACCGCACTGACATCATTGGTTTGTATGCTGATGATATGATAATATTTATGGATAGGGCAGAAGAAACGTTGCCAAAAATAATTGCTACCATAGATAAATTTAGTGGGTTCTCGGGCCTATATATTAATTGGGATAAATCTGCCCTATTACCTTTATCTCAGCACCCAGCACCCAGTCTTAGTACTCTTTCTTTTCTGCCCATAGTGTCCAAATTTAAGTACCTGGGTATCTACATGTCCCAATGCAGTGGGTTGGACCTACAGCTCAATGTTCTCCCCCTGTTGGAATACACTAAACTGAAATTTGCTTCTTGGAGTAAGCTTCCATTGTCCGTAGCAGGCCGCATTAATCTCATAAAAATGATTTTGCTCCCTAAATTCAACTATTGCCTTCAACATAGTGCAGTAAGTAGCGTCTCCGACGCCACCCAGGTGCGGTGAAACGACGCATGCGTCGTGCGTTTTTCCAAAAACGCACGACAACGCAACGCATGTGTCCCCAATGATAAAGATAGGGGCGCATGACGCATGCGTTGTCGTGCGTCGGCGACGCTGCGTCGCATGACGCTAATGTAAACGTAGCCTAACTGTACCAAAATTCTTCTTTACCAGTTTAAATTCTCACGTTACTTCATTTGTGTGGGGGAAGGGCAGGCCCAAGCTCAAACTAACTACTCTGCAAAGACCTAAACAGGAGGGAGGAGCGGCACTGCCAGATTTTTTTTTTATATTATTTGGCGGGACAGGCTAAAGCATTATGTAAATGGATGCCTCATAACTATCTCCCTAATTCTGAAAATCATTTAGTTAGTTCTGTTGGTGCTAAGTGTCCGCTGGGTCTTTTGGAATCGGGGAAAATAAGTGCTCCTGGTTTGCTGCCCATGATTCGATTGGCGAGATCCACTTGGAAGAAAATTAGAAAAGTCACTGGATTTGGGGACATTGTGGCCGAGATGCCTCTGTGGGACAACAGTTATTTTCCGACGTTAGTAAATCACCCATCTACAAAATTTTGGGTTTCTTACGGGGTTCTTTTGATGGGAGATTTATATGACCAGGGGGTTTTTATGTCCTTTGAACAATTACAAGATAAATATGACCTTCCAAGATCTCAATTTTTTCGATACCTGCAACTCAGATCTGCCGTTCAGTCATTTGTCAGGAATGAGGGGAAGAACCGTAACATCTCCTCTTTGCCTCTGATAGGTATTCTTAAGTCCCAGGGCCCTCAGGGTCTTATCTCGTCCCTATACACATATCTGTTATCAGCGGGAACGAACTCTGTTGTGGATTCGGTGAGAGGCAAATGGGAGGGGCTTTTTCCTGATATGCAAGGTGAGGAATGGGAGGATATTTTGGAATCACCCCTCAGAGTCTCCCCATCAGCCAATAATAAGATGACCCAATTATATATAATCCACCAGTCATATTTGACTCCGTTGAGACTTTGTCGGATGGGTCGATACTCGACGTCGGAATGTTTGCGTTGCCACTCACCTGACGCTGATTTTGTACACATGATATGGCAGTGCCCCATAGTCTCTCATTACTGGAGGGAGGTGACGTCATTATTAGCTTCAATACTATCAATTCCAATTCCTCTTGAACCCTTAATTTGCCTGTTCGGAGGGTGGGACGAGGAGGCCTGGGAACACTATACGGGGATCTTTCTACGAGAAACACTTTTCTTGGCAAGGAAGTTGCTAGCTATGCGGTGGATGGAGACTTCATCCCCCTCCGTTAGGTCCTGGATTGAACTGGTGAATACAGTCGTCCCCTATGAGCACACTCTTTATCAAAATAGGGGCTGCCCGTATAAGTTCAGCAAAATTTGGGATAGATGGAACACCTCTCATCTCACTCTGTGACCTGACTAAATGGGAGAAATGTGGTTTACCTGGTCCTTTGATCTGCAAATATTGCGCAATGGGAAAAGAACAAGATAAATAATGTATTTGACTTTGGTTAAGTGGCGGCTTAGTAGTTTTGGAGGTTTAGTTGGGTTGTAGTTTAAGAACCCTATGTTCTGACTGTTTTTCTATAAGTGAAATGATTGACATATGTATGTTCTGTCCTTTTCAATCCCTGTAATGTAACCACGCAGATTAACGACAAGGACAAATATGTATGCTGTAATTTTATTCTATGTTTAATAAATAAACAAATTAAAAAAAAAAATATTTGGTTGTTAGGAAGGAAGTGAGATAGGACCTGGTTGAAGTCAAAGCCTAGTACAATCTTCTACTGATAGGAAGGACTTAAAGTGTTAAAAAAAATGATTTGAATTCTAATTTTTTTTTCTTACTTTCTTGTTTGTTTTTTAATCACATTTTCAGTTTTCCATTTCGTACCCACACCATATTTATAAAAGTATCTGCAAATCCACACAACCCACAAAGAGCTGTGAGAGGACATTCATTATCAGTAAGAACTTCGGACGTTTCCACATTAAGTTTATTTCTGTTACAAATAAGTTTTTGAAATCTTTGAAACTACTTCTGGGAACTTTTCAGAAGCCACAGAAATGTGCACGTCTAATGTAGATACATGGAGAATGATCTACTTGGTCATTATATGTTACCTCACATATAAACCACTGAGCTGGCTTAAAGCGGTTGTCCTGGATTAATCTATTTTTTTTACTCTGGGCAAAAGAACTCACAAGTAGGTAGTTGAAAAACTACGAGCTTGTTCTACCCAGAGCCAGCTCAGAGCAATCACCGTCAAAAGAGAAACTGCTTCACATCAACAGAGCAACTCTTTCTCTTCCGGGCTGCTTTGTCGATGGGGTGTCACTGCCGACATCATGCTAATTTTCAGCTGGCTCCCCGCAGTTAGGCAGCAGGGAGCCAGTTGTCAATCAGCATGACGTCGACAGGTATGCCCCATCTACAGAGCAGAGTGGAAGAGAAGCCACTGCTCTGTCTACGTGATGTCAGCGGAAGCCAAAGACTCATCGGCAGCAGCAGTCTGTGACCGTTCTGAGCTGGCGCCGCACCTCTAGTTTTGCCCAATAACTTCCTCAACTCTACCCAAGACCACTGCCGAAATAAACTAAAGTGTGCATTTGTGGGTGGAACTTACAAAAACATGTTCCCGTTTTTTGACCTGTAACTGCTATAAATTTTCTGCAATTGTATCCAAAAAATTAGGACAGTCCCAGCAAATTTGGGATTGTTGGCAAGTACCCCTGGACATGTCAGGTCCCCCAGAAAAAGTCACAATTCTTTGTAGTCTGTCTATTATGGTTAATCCATGAAAGTACTAAAAAGTGGACATCCTAATTCTCAGAATTCCCTAACAGGATACTTGAAAATCGGTTCTCCAAACCAGACAACGCCTCGATGTAGGTCTCAGTGAATTCTGGAATATTGGACCGGTATTACCTAGTTGCCCTATGCTAAACCTCTGCCTCCCAAGTCGTCTGGAGACCAATGTTAAAGAAGTTCTCAATCCTTCTCCTCCAAACAGTTCCCTATTGTTTAGACAACAGAACTATTTCCAGCCAAATATAACTTTTTTCCACCAATAAAGTGACCCTGTAGTTTCTGTGTTTGACATGATCTTCTTTTCTCATTATCTTTCCATGCAAAATTGTAGCGCCCTCCGACTAATAACATTCTAGACAAAATTTACCAAGACCAAGCTTGTGGACTTCACAGCTGGATTCCAGATGTTATCCAATCAAAAATCATTTAGCAGAAAATTAGGTATCACATGGAAAATATTAATTTTATGAAGAATGAGAATGTGATACTTCAAGGTAGGACTCTCAGTAGGTTCTACAATAGATAGATGATGATGTAGGATGGTCAACCCTTGCGCTAAGATGTTATTTTGAGGAGAGGTCTATTTTTTTCAATATTGAATATTGAAGTGTTTACCCCAGAGAATATTTTGAGCACACTCTATAGAAAATCTTTCCTTATGATAGTCACCCTCACTGATCCCTTTCTGGTCTTTGCCTGGTCCTTGCTCAGCCCAATCTGGGCTGAGAAAAAATTTGAAGATGAGCACTAACTCATTTACTTACATTGGTCAGAGTTCATTGCAATGTTTTCTCGCATTGCATTAGTCCGATTTATACGCCAGTGTGAGTGAGCCCTTATACTCATTTCCAGTGCTGACGCCGTTCCCAAGGATGGTATGACATTATGTCATGCGATGTCTGTGGGGAATCCCCAGTGGCTTTACTCTCCTCTCCTATGGATGCAATTGACATCTGGACAGCTCTCACTACCGTCGGATATCTTGATTTGACTGAAGGTGGAAAGAGTGAAGCCACCACTGATTATTATGTCATGCGATCCCTGAGGCCAATGTTACGCGATCATCGGGAAAAACAGCGTCGACACTCCTGGAACGGTGGCGGCACTGGAGGTGAGTATAGCTGTTTTTTTTTTAACTGTGGGGAAAAATAGGGATTTAAGAAGAGGCTGTCTGAGCAGTAGACAAACTTTAGTAAGTGCGCCGAATGGAAAAATAGACATTTAGGCCAACAGGAGTTGAGGACTGATGTGCGTATTTACTATAAACGAGTTTACAGTTTATATCATTATGTACAGTATATATTTTTACCATGTATTTCAGTAGCCCCCATACGTCACACTTGCAGGGTGTAAGGAGTTGTAATATGACTGTGCGCATGACCAATTATAGTCACTGGAAAACACAGACAGGTTAGACATTTGCTTCAATGAACAATACTTGTTACTTCTGGAAAAATGGAGATCTCCTGGATTCCCTTAGGAGTTGTCGAACCTACTAGGTGCAAATGAAGGTGGCCAAACTCATATTCATAATGTCCATCCATGTGGAGGGCAATCTTGGAATGTGATGGTTTTTTTTTTTAGAACATGGAGCATAGTAGAAGCATGAATTGAGAGTTAAAGAGGTGTAGACGGGCACTATTAAATGTTGGCAAGTGAGTAGTGTATGCATTGGTGGAGCATTATTTCACGTCAAAAATATTGGGCGTCGCTTAGAAGTATTATTACAGTTATGTGAAAAAGTTTGGGCACCCCTATTAATCTTAAGCTTAATGTTTTATAAAAATTGTTTTTTTGGCAACAGCTATTTCAGTTTCATATATCTAATAACTGTTGGACACAGCAATGTTTCTGCCTTGAAATGAGGTTTATTGTGCTAACAGAAAATGTGCAATCTGCATTCAAACAAAATGTGACAGGTGCATAAGTATAGGCACCCTTATCATTTTCTTGTTTTAAATACTCCTACCTACTTTTTACTGACTTACTAAAGCACTTTTTTTGGTTTTCTAACCTCATTGAGCTTTGAACTTCATAGCCAGGTGTATGCAATCATGAGAAAAGCTACTTAAAGTGGTCACTTGCAAGTTGTTCTCCTGTTTGAATCTCCTCTGAAGAGTGGCATCATGGGCTCCTCAAAACAACTGTCTAATGATCTGAAAACAAAGATTATTCAACATAGTTGTTCAGGGGAAGGATACAAAAAGCTGTCTCAAAGATTTAACCTGTCAATTTCCATTGTGAGGAACATAGTAAGGAAATGGAAGAGACTTGGTACAATTCTTGTTAAGGCCAGAAGTGGCAGGCCAAGAAAAACATCAGAAAGGCAGAGAAGAATGGTGAAATCAGTCAAGGACAATCCTCAGACCACCTCCAGAGAGCTGCAGCATCAACTTGCTGCAGATGGTGTCACTGTGCATCGGTCAACTATACAACGCACTTTGCACAAGGAGAAGCTGTATGGGAGAGTGATGCGAAAGAAGCCGTTTCTGCAAGCACGCCACAAACAGAGTCGGCTGAGGTATGCAAAAGCACATTTGGAGAAGCCAATTTCTTTTTGGAAGAAGGTCCTGTGGACTGATAAAACCAAGATTGAGTTGTTTGGTCATACAAAAAGGCGTTATGCATGGCGGCCAAAAAACACAGCATTCCAAGAAAAACACTTGCTACCCACAGTAAAACTTGGTGGAGGTTCCATCATGCTTTGGGGCTGTGCGGCCAATGCCGGCTCCGGGAATCTTGTTAAAGTTGAGGGACGCATGGATTCCTCTTAGTATCAGCAGATTCTTGATAATAATGTTCATGAATCAGTGACAAAGTTAAAGTTACGCAGGGGATGGATCTTTCAGCAAGATAATGATCCAAAACACCGCTCCAAATCTACTCAGGCATTGATGCAGAGGAACAATTACACTGTTCTGGAATGGCCATCCCAGTCCCTGGACCTGAATATCATTGAACATCTGTGGGATCATTTGAAGAGGGCTGTCCATGCTCGGCGACCATCAATCTTAACTGAACTGGAATTGTTTTGTAAAGAGGAATGGTCAAAAATACCTTCATCCAGGATCCAGGAACTCATTAAAAGCTACAGGAAGCGACTAGAGGCTGTTATTTTTGCAAAAGGAGTATCTACTAAATATTAATGTCACTTTTCTGGTGGGGTGCCCATACTTATGCACCTGTCAAATTTTGTTTGAATGCAGATTGCACATTTTCTGTAAGTACAATAAACCTCATTTCAAGGCAGAAACATTACTGTGTCCAACAGTTATTAGATATATGAAACTGAAATAGCTGTTGCAAAAAAAACAATTTTTAGAAAACATTAAGCTTAAAGGGAACCTGTCACCCTGTTTTTTCAGATTGAGATAAAAATACTGTTAAATAGGGCCTGCGCTGTGCGTTACAATAGTGTATGTAGTGTACCCTGATTCCCCACCTATGCTGCGAAATACATTACCAAAGTCGCCGTTTTCGCCGGTCAATCAGGCTGGTCAGGTCGGGTGGGCGTGGTCACAGCGCTGTTTCTTCCTCAGCTTTACGTTGGTGGCGTAGTGGTGTGCGCATGTCCAAGGGACGAATCCACTGCGCGCACGTGAAGAAGCAGCGCGCGATCTGCACTATTACCCCCTGTCATCGGTGGGGGCAGCCTGCTCGGCTTTGGGAAAATGGCCGCCGCGATCTCTTCTGCGCACGCGCGGCATCCCGCGGCCATTTTCCTAAAGCCCCGTGCAGCAGAGCACTCCATCTGCGCACGTGCGGCCCCAGGAAGATGGCCGCCCCCACCGATGACAGGGGGTAATAGCGCAGATCGCGCGCTGCTTCTTCACATGCGCGCAGTGGATTCGTCCCTTGGACATGCGCACACCACTACGCCACCAACGTAAAGCTGAGGAAGAAACAGCGCTGTGACCACGCCCACCCGACCTTACCAGCCTGATTGACAGGCGAAAACGGCAACTTTGGTAATGTATTTCGCAGGATGGGTGGGGAATCAGGGTACACTACATACACTATTGTAACGCACAGCGCAGGCCCTATTTAACAGTATTTTTATCTCAATCTGAAAAAACAGGGTGACAGGTTCCCTTTAAGATTAATAGGGGTGCCCAAACTTTATCATATAACTGTATCTGAAGACTTTTTCTGCTTCGGCCAATATTTTTCTGGTAGAAGAACTCCTATAGTGTTTCATTTACCCCTAGTGCCACCAAAGGGAAAAAGAAGAACAACAAGCTGTCCATGTAAATCAATGGGCCATTGAGGAGGCTGAGTTCTCTAAAGTAAAACGCTCTTTAAGAAGTTGGATAAAATATGATCTTCTCTATTAGAATTTGCTCACATATAGAGATGAGCACATTCATTTGTAACAAATCGAATTTGTTATGATTTGCCCAAAAATCATGGAGAATCTGACATTTTTGGGATTCAATTTGCAAAATTCTATTGAGGGAAGTGAGGGAGTTAAAATAAAGAAATTAACCCCTTCACCCCGAAGTCTGTTTTCACCTTCTTGAGTAGGCCAATTTTTTCAATTCTGACCACTGTCACTTTATGACGTGATAACTCTGGAACGCTTCAACGGATCTCACTGTTGTGGGTTTTGTTAGGAAGTAGAGATGGGTGAACCCGAACAGTAAAGTTCGGCGTCCGTACCAAACACCTACTGTTCGGGCACAAACACTGAACACAGACTTCACCAGGAAGTCCATGTTACTGTTCGGGTTCGGCTGCCCAAACACTGGGTGTCTGTCACGTTGTCATGTGTATGACAGTGCGGCAAACACGGCTTCTGAAATCATCCCCGCCTGTCAGAGAGCTGCGATTCCCATGGTGTCTAAAGACAGCATGAACGCTTAGCTGTGATCGGAGGTATAAAGTTTACCTCCGGTCACTGGTTGCAGCGAATGGGACTACTCCTCCCATCATCCAATGCCTGCTGCCGCTAACAGTGAGAGCAAGAGTGGCTGATGGGAGTATTCATTAGCCAGTTCCTGCACTGTAAATAAATAAATGTAAAAAAACCGTTGTGGATTCCCCTGTATTTTTGATAAATCTCACAGCTGGGGGCTGCAACCCTCAGCTGTCAGCTTCAGCAAGGCTGGTTATAAAGAATAGAGGGGTCCTCACGCTGTTTTTTTTTAATTACTTAAATAATTTTGAAAAATGGTGTTGGGTCCTTCCCATTTTTGACAACCAGCCTTGCTAAAGCAGACAGTTGGGGGCTGGTAGTCTCAGGCTGGTAAGGTGCCATGGATATTGGTCATCCCAGTCTAAAATTAGCAGCCCACAGCCACCCAGAAAAGGCACATCTATTAGATGCACCAATTCTGGCGCTTTGCCCGGCTCTTCCTACTTGGCCCTGTAGCGGTGGCAAGTGGGGTTCATAATTGTGGGTTTGATGTCCCCTTTGCATTGGATTGTCATGTAGTAGTAATGGAGAGGCATCTATAAGAACCTCTCCATTACTAATCCTATAGTTATATGGTAAATAAAGACACTGCCAGAATACGGTATTTTATTTGAAATAAAACAAAAACAGACTTTTACTTTTTTATATAAAAATAACAAAAACAGCTATACTCACCTAACGCCTATTCCACCGAAGCTGCCGTCTCCTGTAAGAAGACAAAAATAAAAAACAACAATATCCCTCACCTGTCCGTCGTTCAGTCCCACACCGTAATCCATGTCTGGGGGATAAACAGTTTTCAACCTGGTCAGTGCCAAGACGTGACGGGACGGGGAGCCTTAGGAGCAAATTTTAATTAGTACTAGCCAGTAATCGTGTAGTGGGACTTTGAGGGGATGTAGGTAGCGTCCACACCTCATCCCATACCCCTGAATACTGTTATATAACAGGATTAGGACTGTGAGCAACTTAAAAAGACGTGAGTCTGTAAACCCGTATGCTTGTGTACATTGATACACACTGACAAGTGCAAGTTTTGATAATTATTTCCTTTAATAACACCAATAAAAGTTATATTTTAGAGTCCTCAGTTAGGGATTATTTGCCTTTGGCAATTTGTAATGTACAAAAACAAAATGATACCCCCACAGTAAATTCCTTCACAGTACCCCCCCCCCCCTACGGTATTATGACCCATCTGTACCCCCTCTCCCTCAATCCCCCAACACAGTATGACTCCCCAACTGTAATCCCCATAAAGTATAATGGACTGCAAATAGTCTTCCATATAGTATAATTGCCCCACATAGTCCTCCATACTGTATAATGGGCCTCACATAGTCCTTCATACAGTATAATGGGCCCCACATAAAAAAATAAATACTCACCTCTCCTCGTTCCCCTGCCGCTCCAGTCTCTGCAGCACATTTTCTGATCCTCTGCACTACTCGACACAGTGGGCGCTTTGTAATGACATCATCATGCCTGCTGCGCTGAGACATCGGACGCAGAGGAATAATGATGGCAGAGGGAGGCTCAGCTGACGCTCAATTCTCCATCATTGCTTTCAACTGTATCGGCATCCAGGTTGCTAATACAGTTAAAAGTGCGAAGCGAAGTATACTCACCCTGCAGGCAAAGTTGTGAATGAGGGTAGTGTGATATTAGCATGTAGCTGAACAGTGGGCCGCCAGAGTACAGTGGGCCGCCAGAGTCAATGTTACTGGTGGGCCCTTGGCAGCCGAATCCAGCACTGTGTACACCTACCGGTGGGGTAAGTAATGGAGTTTATTAAAAGAATTTCTTCTGAAATTTTTACCTGTTTTTCTAAGCTTTATAATACATTGCTTTATGTAATTTTTCACATTCGTTTGTCACTACATATTATTATCAAGTGCTAATTAACTAAAAAAAAAATCCGTCAGCCTGATATTATCTCTCCCATACGTGAGCATCATTTCAGCCTGCCACCAGTAGAGGGTATTCACACAGCACCGATAACCCTCCATCAATTAGTGCCGCTTCAGAAAGAAAGGTAATGGTCAATCAGCGCTAATTTGTGTTGTTTTTTTTTTTGTTACCTTTCTTACCTTAATTATGCATTTCAAGTGGTGATAATTTGTTTTTTGAAAAGTTATATTTGTACTTTTTTTTTCCACTTATGCACGTCGTACACTCACAAACTGGCGCCTTGCTAAAAAAAAAGTTGATTTTTAATGAAAATAATTGGTTTGAGGTTGACCATGTTTTTCGTACCTTAAGTCTTACAAACACTTCCAACTAATGGTTTTATATTTATAAATCCAAACTTTCCAAATTGTGTAAGGTTTGTCCAGAATTAGAAAAACATGGCTCCGTTAAAGTGAATGGAGATAAGCTGCCATGCCATGCACAAGCAGCGAGGATATGTGACACTCATTTTGGAACCATATTTTTCGAATCGCTTTTGATGAAATTGTTCAAAATCTAAACTTCAACATTTTTTTGAAAAAAATCAAATTTACAGTTTTAAAAGTTTCAAATCATTATTATTATTTTTTTAATAAAATTATAAAAACACTGCCTCTCTTTTCCTGAGTTTCCTTACATTACAGCCCCCACTTTGCTATCAAATGAACAAAAGGTCTTCAAAAAGCAAAGTTTATGAATCTAGACATGGGGGAAATGCTGTCTCTAAGACCCCTCAACTCCATCGGTGACATCCAAGTTCTATACATGGAGAAAATGACAATTCCCATTTTTGTCCGGCCAAATATACCCCAAGGGTGTAAAAAAAAACTCATTATTGAAGTCACTAATCCTCCTGAAAAAGTTCAGGATTCTTTTGCCTAAGCTAAGTCATTGCATAAGACATACAGTCTTCTACAATAAAAAAAAGATTGGGTAAATTGAAAGAGTTTAAAAAAAAATCCAGGTTAAAAAAAATTAATTATCAATTCTATCAAGTGTATCCTAATAGAATCTGCTCAAATCTATTCACTGTCCAATCCACGTATGTGCACATGGAGTTTTTTTGCTGAGTTTTTGGAGCAGAAACTGGGCATCAAGAGGCTATGTGCACACTTTTTTTAAATTAAGGCAAACCCGACAAGTTTATCAAGCAGAAAATGTATTAGGAAATTCTGGAGCTTTTTTTCCTGAATTGTCTTTTGTGTTGTTTTTTTTTTAGTGGTGTTTTCTGAGCATTTTTTTTTTTTATCGTTTTAGCTATCGGTATTTTTTTAGAGGGTTTTCCTATTGGTTTCGTGAAGTATTTTGTACTGTCATTTTCCATTTTTCATCAGTCCCTTGAAAAATGTAGAAACCACTAACATTTTTTAAAGCAAAAACTAAAGCAAAATGGTCTAAAAAAACATCAGAAGAATGGACATGTTACCGTACTTCTTTTAAGGCTTAAGGATTTTTCGTGTTTTTTAGCGTTTTTACAAAGGTTTTCCGCTGCAAAAACGCTTAAAAGACGCTTACATTAAGCACCCCATCATTTTAATGCATTCCGCAATTTTTGTGCCCATGCTGCGTTTTTTTCCGCAGCGGAAAAGCATTGCGGAAAAAAACGCAGCATGTTCATTAATTTTGCGGAAAATCCGCGGTTTTCCTGCAATAGAATTGTATTTGGACAATTGTAAAAAAAAAGCTAAAAATCCGTGAAAAAAACAAGCAAAAAATGCGATAAAAACGCAAAAAAATACACAAGTGGATTTCCTGCTAAGGGAGTCCGGATTTCGTCAGGAAAATTCTGCATACTTTCTGCATGTGGGCACATAGCCTAACCGCTGGGCATTTATAGAAACAAACCTGAAATGGTTAAAACACCTTCAAAAGCTGGAACATAAGCAGAGCAAGGCATTTTTAGGCATTTTCCGCAGTGGATTCCGCCTGAAAAAGATGTGTGAACAGTCACTCAAAAATTTTGTTAAGTTTTGAGATTTGGAGAGTTTCTGTTCAGTTTTTGCTTGAAAATGTATGTGTACATAGCACAACAAGGGTGCAAAAAACACATCCCGATAAAGAACTCTACAAAACTTCTTCAGTGATAAAAAGAACTCATCCAAAACAGGAGAATTTCCTGAAGCGCTTTCCCTTTTAAAAAAAAAAACTAGCTGTTCTTGAGCGACTCAAAAAAACTGTGTTGACATAGCCTTATGATCTTGCTGCGGAAAACAAATATTAATGAGCACTTTAGACAAATAAAACATAGCACGGTGGCTAACTTTTCTATTTTTTACACTGTAGTACCCCATTGCTAATAGTTCTATGGGATGTATAAAACTTTTTCATAGAGGGATCCTACGCAGTAGTTTAGCCTTCAGTATAATTTTAGAGGTCACTGAAAATTCAAGCAACTTGATCTCATCTGATAGACAATGCGCTAAATCAAAAATCTGAAAAAATTATATTGCTTATAAATTTTCTTGCATTAGCCCAAAAAATCTCTCCTAAATGGCAATCACTGAGTGTATTCATGCTTTGTTACTTGCTGTCTGCTGCCTATTGCCAAGTGTAATCTGTCTCTAACAGCTAAAACTTTGACATAGTTTACAGGAAGTGTCTCTTGACTGGAATCTTTGTCTCTCTACAGGAAGTGGGGGTGGGTCTTTGTGTCTCTACAGGAAGTTGGGCGGGTCTTTGTGTCTCTACAGGAAGTTGGGCGGGTCTTTGTTTCTCTACAGGAAGTTGGCGGGTCTTTGTTTCTCTACAGGAAGTTGGACGGGTCTTTGTTTCTCTACAGGAAGTTGGGTGGGTCTTTGTTTCTCTACAGGAAGTTGGGTGGGTCTTTGTTTCTCTACAGGAAGTGGGGCGGGTCTTTATGTCTCTACAGGAAGTGGGGCGGGTCTTTGTGTCTCTACAGGAAGTTGGGCGGGTCTTTCTTTCTCTACAGGAAGTTGGGCGGGTCTTTCTTTCTCTACAGGAAGTTGGGCATGTCTTTGTTTCTCTACAGAAAGTTGGGCGGGTCTTTGTTTCTCTACAGGAAGTTGGCGGGTCTTTGTTTCTCTACAGGAAGTGGGTGGGTCTTTGTCTCTCCAGGAGAAAGGGGCAGGTCTTTGTCCATCTACGGGAAGTGGGCATGGGTATTTGTTCATCTATAGGAAGTTGGGGCATGTATTTGTCTATTTATAGGAAGTGGGGGCATGCCTTTGTCTTTCTACAGGAAGTAGGGATGTGTATCTGTCTCTACAGGAAGTGTGACCAGTCTTTGTCTCTCTACTGGAAGGGGCTGGGTTTTTGTCTATAGGATGTGGAGATGTGTTTTTGTCTCTCTACATTAAGTAGAGATGGGTCTTGGTCTCTCTACAGGAAGTAGAGGTGAATTATTGTTTCTCTACTGGAAGTGGAGGCAGGTCTCTGTTTCCTCCTGCTCTTAGGTCTGCTTTTAGGCGCTACAGAGAGTAGAGATCTCAGATCAGGGAAAGCAATCCACTATGCAAAGGCAGGAGTAATGCAAGCAGAGAAGAGACAAAGAAAGTTCCAACTCCTATAGTACTGGAAGAATGAGTATGAAGGGGATCTGCTTACTCAAAAGGAGCAAAAGAAAAGTCCCTGTAGTCGATGAAGGCAGGAGGACCAGGGTTTTCTACAGGTTTCATATTAAAGAATGCATGTGCTTTAAAGGGAATCTGTCAGCAGGTTTTGCTATCTTATCTGAGAATAGTCTGATGTAGGCAAAGAGATGCGGAATCCAACGATGTATCACTTAAATTACTTGGTGCAGCCGTTCTCACCCAATCAGAGCTTTTAGATTTTGAATGAAGCAAAGTTGAGAAAGCTGCCCCCGCCCACATCGAGTTTTCCATGTACAGAGTCCATAGACAGTGAGCTGCGTATCACAGGAGGGGTCTTTACTGGGCTAGTCCAGCAATATTAATCTCTTACTGATA
This sequence comes from Ranitomeya imitator, assembly GCF_032444005.1. Taxonomy (NCBI): domain Eukaryota; kingdom Metazoa; phylum Chordata; class Amphibia; order Anura; family Dendrobatidae; genus Ranitomeya; species Ranitomeya imitator. The sequence continues at coordinate 37,894,385 of NC_091284.1, forward strand.
AATCCTTGGCAGTTAGTAAACAATAGCAGGCACTTTGACAAGTGACACATCCCTGAATTCTTTGTTTCTCCTGCTGTCTTCAGATTACATAGCAGATACCTGCTGACAGATTCCCTTTAACATACTTATTAGCAGCAACATTGCAAAATTCTGTAGTTTCCAAAGACCCCCTAAACGGCTAAGGTAACCCCTAAATGTTTACATTTAGATTAGGTTTTGCTAACTCTTGCTTCTTTAGCGACCCTTTGAGCCATAATCGGCACTCCAAAAGTAGACAAGCCCATTTATTGTGATAGCGCCTCGCTTCTGTTAATATAGAGTTTTGCAGCACCATATTACCTGGAGGAACATGTTAAACTGGATATGGGTGCCATGAGAATGCCTGGTGTTTTGCTTTACGACCAGGGATCGGTGACTATTTAGGAGAACTCCTCTTTATAAAGGTTACTGATCCTTTACTTCCCAAAATACCAAATCCTACAGCAGACACAAGAGTATTAAGAGCCGTGCCGAGGCCCGATATCTGTCTGGTTCATGCGGGCCAGGAAATAGCTCGTCTGTCTGTACTCGCTATTGTTGACAGTAATCACTCGGCTAATGCCACTTCTCATGCCAATTATGAGGCAATAGCAGTTAATAGAGAAATCAATAACGTGCCACTTGAGAACATTCCCTCTGTCATAAGACTTGGCTGTGAAACAGTTTGTTAAGCAGAGGATACAGTGACAGCCAGACTGAGGGTCTCGCCGAGCAATCAAACATCTACAGCCGCCCATAGATAGCAGATATTGACCAGGATCATTGGGATCCACAGATATTGTAATATTGATGGGGCACAAGGCCTTCTCCGCAATCTGATGTTGATTGGAATACTAGGATTGTATCCGTCACATTGTATGACAATGTATGACAATGCCAGAAGTATCTGCCAGCCGCCCCGTCAACTCCGCTCCACAGAAATACAATGCAGCACCATGCAAAAGTTTTAGGCAGGTGTGGAAAATTGTTACAAAACAAGAATGATTTAAAAAAAAATAGAGGTGTTAATTTTTATTAATTAAAATGCAAAGTGAATAAACAAAAGAGAAATCTAAATCGCATCAATATTTGGAGAGGGTGTTTTGTCTTCAAAACAACATCAACTCTTCACAAAGTTTTGGAAGCAGCTGGTGGTTCCAAACATTTTGGAGGACTAACCACAGATCCTCTGTCTTTTCATGTGATCCCAGGCAGACAGGATGATGTGAGATCAGAGCTCTGAGGAGCCGGACCGTCACTTCCAGGACTCCTTGTTCTTCTTTACACTGAAGATAGTTCTTAATGACATTGGCAGGATTTTGGGGGTTGCTCTGCTGCAGAATAAATGTGGAGCCAATCAGACGCCTCCCTGATAATATTACATGATGGATAAGAATCTATCTGTGTTTTTAAGCATTGAGGGCAGCATTAATCCTGATGAAATCCCCAACTAAATTTGCTGAAAGTTATAGAATCCTAGAATGGTAGAGTTGGAAGGGACCTCCAGTGTCATCGTGTCCAACCCCCTGCCCAATGCAGGAGTCACTAAATCATCCCAGACAGATGTCTGTCTAAGCTCTGTGTGAAGACTTCCATTGAAGGAGAACTCACCACCTCTTGTGGCAGCCTGTTCCACTTATTGATCACCCTCACTGTCAAAAAGTTTTTTCTAATTTCTAATCTGTCTTGTCCCTTTCAGTTTCATCCCATTGCTTCTTGTGCTTCCATGTGCAAATGGGAATGATGATCCCTCTACACTGTGACATCGCTTCAGATATTTGTAGACAGCTATTAAGTCTCCTCTTAGCCTTTTTCAAAAAACATTAAAAAATGACTGAGGAAATTAACGCAAAAAAAGAAGATTCAGCAAATTTTTCTCTTCCTCTTGTAAAACTGCCTACCTGGAAAAGATGTCATGTATATATACCCCTGGAGGTACACTCTGAATCTAGACCACACATAACTGGAATATGACTTTGAGTGAACCCTGTCCAGTTTAGAGATTTCCCGCACCCCCGTGTAGGCTCTGCAAAGTCTCATCTGCCCATTTTCATCCATTCTTTGGGAAATCCATTCCGATCCCAGAATAGTTGAGTATATTGTACATTGTAATGCGTTTCCTTGTTTCTGTTCAATAATTGAATATATCTTGTCAACTTATCCCAAGTTTCCGCTTCTCTATTTAGAGAGGACGAGGTCAGACATTAGCAACAGATCAACAAGCCTGGACCTTTACCAGGCCATCTATTATGCTTAGTTGATTTACACGCAGCCAGGGAAACAGAACGGCAGGACATATGTAATTTACACAGACTTTCCTCATATATTATGTATGTTTATTGTGTATATCACAGACGTTAGAAGTATTGTTTCCGAAAGGCATTATTCACTTACCCAAAAAAATATTACCAGTTGGCATCTGATCTATTAATTTAGTTGATCCTCGGTTGACCCTGAAAGTCATTCGTAATAATTGATTTCTTGATGGAGAGAACGAAAAATACTTTAAAGGGACATTCTTATAATGTTATGGCACATTGCTAGTTTTGGATTCCCTCCATTTCCAAGTGGATTGAGGTCATGTGAGTTTTTTTGAGCATAGTGGGGCTTCATTGTCCCCAATATTCGAGGGTCCTCTTTATTCATAAGATCTTCTGTTAGCAGGCGGACTCAACCAGTCAGTAAAGAGGTACCTGTGTAGGAATCATGGTGAAATGAGATCCTTAGGTAGGCCTTATTCAGATGCAAGTGCTCTCTGTGGTTTTCACCTGTGGTAGTCTATGGGGCCATTCACACTTCCAAATTTTTTCTGGGATCTAGTGATCAGCAAAAAATATTGAAGACATGTCCAATTTTGATCAGAGTATCAAATCAAAATCAGAAATGCATATTAATGGATCTGTGAAAAAAAATCGGACCATACTCAGATGACATCCTAGTACAGTCACATTTTCAGTGCTGCTCCGTTAGACTTTTTCTCACGGTGCTAGCAGTGATCTCACTGAGGTCACCGCAGTTCGGGGCCCAGCTGGGAATGCAGCCTCAGTGACTGGCTGAAACCTCGATGACGTCACTTCTAGTCACTGAGGCTGTGCTTGCAGCAGCTCAATCCTGAGTGGTTCTCAGCCTGGACGGACACATCTTGGCACAGTCCTTGTTTTTTTAACTATTTATTTAAATAATTTAAAAATACAGTGGGGGAACCCCTTTTATTCTTGATAACCAGCCTTACTGAAGCCGACAGCAGTGAATTGCAGCCCGCAGCTGTCAGTTTTGCCTGGCTGGTTATCAAAAATATAGGGGAACTCCACATCATTTTTTAGGAGTTTTCCCCATTTTAATAACCAGGAAAGGCTAAGTATACAGCTATTAGTTGATATTAATTGGCTAGGAAGGGGCCATGGACATTGGCCCCACCCAGACTAAAAACATCAGCTCTCGGCCACCCCCTAAATGGCGCATCCATAAGTTGTGCCAATTTTGGCACTTAGCCTCACTCTTCCCACTTGCCCTGGTTCGATTTTAATATTGTGTATTGTCAGGTGACATCAAGTCCAGAAGTTAATAATGGAGAAGCATCTATAAGACACCCCATTACTAACCCCATACTAACACCAGTACTGTCAGTAACAATGCCATAAAAACAGCAGAACCCTTGGTTCCGTCTGACCGGGAGGAGGACAATGGCTCTGCAGAACAGATGGAGCATTGTTGTCAGAAGTTACACGTAGGCACTGATCCCACTCCTTTGCACCAAAGCATATCCCCACTGGAGATCATCCACTCATTAAAGAAAGGAACCGGCCTGTACTCCCAGCTCGCTATCATTGTGCCAAGGGTATGTTAGGGGAGATGAAGGAGGCTGGGGTGATCAGAGACAGTTGTAGCCCCTGGGCAGCTCCATTAGTCCTCATTAGAAAGAAAGATGGTACAATGAAGATGTGTGTTGACTACAGGCAGATTAACTGCATTTCATATAAGGACGCCTACCCATTACCCAGGATAGAGGAATCGTTAACTGCACTGAAATCCGCTCACTATTTCTCCACCTTAGATCTCACCAGTGGGTATTGGCAGGTTCCCGTGGCAGAGGTGGACAAAGAGAAGACAGCCTTCACGACACCAATGGGCCTCTCCGAGTTCAACTATATGCCGTTAGGGCTGTGCAATTCACTAGGGACGTTTCAGATGATGATGGAGTGTTGCCTCGGGCACAAGAACTTTGAGATCATTCTGCTGTACCTGGATGACGTCATTGTCTTCTCCAAAACCTATGAAGACCGTTTGAAGCACCTGGCTGAGGTGTTTGAAGCACTGTCCCACTTTGACCTGAAGGTGAAGCCATCCAAATGCCACCTGCTGAAGCCCAAGGTGCAGTACCTAGGTCATGTGGTAAGCGCCGAAGGTGTGGCACCGGACCCTGACAAAGTCACCGTGATGAGGGACTGGCCAAAACCCAGCAACATTCATGAAGTACGGCAGTTCCTCGGTTTGGTAGGCTACTACCGAAGATTCATCAAGGACTTCACCAAGCTAGGTGCAACCCTGCAAAACTTGCTAGTGGGCTAATTGAAGAAGGCCAAGGGCAAGAATCCTAGGTTCGAATGGAATGACAGGTTGGAAGAATCCTTCACCCATTTGAAGTTGGCTTTCATGGGAGATGAAGTCCTGGTCTATCCTGACTATGACCAACCATTTGTACTCTACACAGACGCCAGCAACTTGGGATTGGGAGCAGTGCTGTCCCAGGTGCAGAAAGTCAGAGAGAGAGTGATTGCCTACGCCAGCAGGAAGCTTCGTCCCACCGAAAGGAACCCCGCTAACTATAGTTTCTTTAAGTTAGAGTTTCTCGCCATAGTCTGGGCTGTAACGGAGCATTTCAAGCACTACCTGGCTTCAGTAAATTTCATCATTTCCATGGACAACAATCCGCTGACTCACCTGGAAATGGCAAAGCTAGGTGCATTGGAACAGCAATGGATGGCCTGGTTGTCTAACTACGAGTTTACCATCAAGTACCGAGCAGGGCATAAAAACGCTAATGCTGATGCGCTGTCCAGGATGCCCAATTTACCAGAAGAGGGAGAACATCCGGAAGCACTCAGAGAGATCGAGTTACCAGCCTTCCAGTGCCCTGAGGCAGCCCAGTACTCCCATTGTGTGAGGAACAAGTGCAATGGCAGGCGAGAAGCCACGATGAACCCGTTGCCCCACCATGGATGGACAGAAACGCAGGATAGTGACCTGGCAGTCTGCCTGGTAAAGCAATTGCTGACACAAGCTGATTCACACCCTGGTTCAGATGCTCCACAAGAGACCCAACAGTTGTGGAAGGAGAAGGGCAAGCTGTTTATCTATGAGGGTAAACTGTGTCATAGGAACATCGACCCACGCACTCATGATCTGGTCTGGCAGTTGGTAGTCCCGAGGCAGGATGCGCCAATGGTCTTGGAAGCGTATTACGATGGAGCAGGACACTTCTGATGGAAGAAGTTGGAGGTTCTATTCAGGGGTGAACCTAGCCTCTCTGCTGCCTGAGGCGAACTGCAAAATGGCTCCCCCCCATACACCACGTACACCCACGGCTCTGCTCCGCTCTGTACACATACATGGGTCAGCTTCATACACTTTGTACACACAGGACTCCATTTTGTACACACAGGGCTCTGCTCTGTACACCCCGTACACACGCGGCTCAGCCCCGCATACCTCGTACACACGCGGCTCAGCTCCGTACACCTCGTACACAAGCGGCTGCACTCCATACACCTCATATACACGTGTGTTGTGAATTCTGTGGTCAGGCTCCCTCCTGTGGTCATGAGTGGTACTTCGGCTGGTTCTGTCCATGAGCTTCCTTTGGTGGATGTGAGTGGGGCTGCGGCTTCTGAGTTTCCTTCCTCAGGTGACGAGGTTAAGTCGTTAGGTGCTGCTCTATTTAACTCCACCTAGTTCTTTGTTCCTGGCCTCCAGTCAATGTTCCAGTATTGGTCTTGCTCTCTCCTGGATCGTTCTTGTGGCCTGTCTGCCCTGCATAAGCTAAGTTCTGCTTGTGTTACTTTTGTTTGCTATTTTTTCCGTCCAGCTTGCTATATTGGTTTGTTTTGCTTGCTGGAAGCTCTGGGACGCAGAGGGAGCACCTCCGTACCGTTAGTCGGTGCGGAGGGTCTTTTTGCGCCCTCTGCGTGGTTGTTTGTAGATTTTTGTGCTGACCGCAAAGCTATCTTTCCTATCCTCGGTCTATTCAGTAAGTCGGGCTGTGCCCGAGGCGCCTAGGTCTAGTCAGGAGCGCTCCACGGCTACCTCTAGTGTGGTGTGATAGAATTAGGGATTGCGGTCAGCAGAGTTCCCACGTCTCAGAGCTCGTCCTATGTTATTAGTAACTATCAGGTCATTTTCAGTGCTCTTAACCACCAGGTCCATTGTGGTTCTAAATCACCAGTTCATAACACACGTGGTTCAGCTCCGCACACCTTGTACACACACGGCTCAGCTCCGTACACTTACGTGTTATGATCCGGTGACCTTGGAGCTGTATGAGAACTTTCACTGGAGAAGGTGGCCACTATACTGACCGCAATCCTGAACTTAACACTGCAACTAGAAGTAGCCCTGGAGTGTACCTAATACACCTAGACACCTCGTCACAGCCGGAGGACTAAATACCCCTAAAGATGGAACTTGGAATACTATCTTGCCTCAGAGAAAATCCCCAAAGGATAGACAGCCCCCCACAAATATTGGCGGTGAGTCGGAGAGGAAAAAACATACACAGGCAGAAAAACAGGATTTAGGACAGGAGGCCACTCTAGCTAGATAGGACAGGATAGGACAGAGTTCTGTGCGGTCAGTATTAAAACCCTTCAAAACATCCACAGCAGAAAATACAAAAAACTTCCTACATATAACTAAAAAATGTAGGAGCGTAAATCTGCGACTCCAGTGAATCCTACAATCAGAGCAGGAATAAAACTGAAACAAGCACACAGCAGTGTGCCACAGATACAAAAACCAAACACTTATCTTTGCTGAATTTGGCAGCAAGCAGGAGAAGCCAGAAAGTGATCCAACACTTCACAAGGAACATTGACAACTGGCAAGGGCTAAAGGATCCTGCACACCTAAATATCCCAGTCAGAATTGTAATCATCCGATACACCTGGCCAGGACTGCGAGTCAGAGACAACTGCATTCCCACCTACAACCACTGGAGGGAACCCAAAAGCAGAATTCACAACACTTACGGCTCAGCTCCGCACACCTCGTACACACACGGCTCAGCTTCGTACACACACGGCTTAGCTCCGTACACCTCGTACACACACGGCTCAGCTCCGTACACCTCGTACACACACGGCTTCACTCCGTACACCTCGTACACACGGGGCTCAGCTACGCACACCTCTTACACACGCGGCTCAGCTCCACATACCTCGTACACCCGCGGCTCCGCTCCACACACCTCGTACACACACGGCTCAGCTCCGCACACCTCGTACACACGCGGCTCAGCTCCGCACACCTCGTACATATGCGGCTCAGCTCCACACACCTCGTACACACGCGGCTCCGCTCCGCACACCTCGTACACACACGGCTCCACCACATCCACACTGTAAATCCCTCCTGACCCCACACATAAGCTTACCCTCTTCCAGCACCATGACACCATGACAACCAGCACAGCAGAGTCCTGCATACACTTAGGCCACTGATCATGTGACCCCTGACTCCTCCCATCCGGTGACGTCGTCACAGGTCCTGTGCGCACAGAACAGCCTTCTATGAGTAGCCCCAGCAGATGCAGGAAAGGAGTGACTTCAGGCTGAGGACCTGTGATGATGTCACAATCACATGACCGGTCACATGAGCCGGGTAGGGCTGGATGAGGGGATTCAGAGATTCAGGACAGTTGGAAGCCTTGAATACAGTTGTAACTGAACCTGCATCTACGATGCAAATTCAGTTACTACACTGGCAGAATCAGCCACCCCCTCTCTTCATTGAAGGCAATGCCACCTGAGGCAAAGTACTCAACTTGCCACATGGTATCGGCGCCCCTGGTTCTACTTCGTGAAAGATTTTACTGGATTGGCATGAGGAAAGCCATTGAGACGTGGTGCCGAGAATGTGGAGCCTGCAACCTGCGTAAGAAAGACCATAACAGCCAGAGGGCTCACCTAGAGTCCATAGGCACCAAACAACCACGTGAACTGGTGGCCTTGGACCCCGTGAAGCTGACCCCAAGCTGTTCAGGACAATGCCATATCTTCCACAGACAAATGGCATGTGTGAGAAAATGAACCAGGTGGTAATTGATTTGTTGAAGATCTTGCCCCTGGAAGAGAGAAACCAATGACCAGAGAAGGTGCCGGACTTGGTAGACATATACAACAATATCCCGGTGAACTCCACCAACTGCACACCAGCCTACCTAATGAGAATGAGACCTGGCAAGTTACCTCTTGATATCGACATCGGAGTCTTAACACCTGACACCACATCACCAGATGCAAACTGGGATACAGAGCGGCAGCAGCAATACTGCAGAATGCAAGGAAAGAAGTTTGTCCCAAGCAAGACAGAGGCAGGAGAGAAACTATAATCAGCATGCCCCTGTAGTTCCCTTGTCACCTGGAGAACAAGTTGGAAAAAGAAGAATGCACAAGCTAGATGATCAGTGGGAGGCTTAACCATACACCGTCATGCCCTCAAACTTTGATAACATCAAGGTGTGCCTTATTAGTCCAGATGGAGTAGAAACCTCAACAGCAGTATCAAGAGATCATCTGAAGGTATGCCCTGACCAACTGAGAGACAGAGAAAGAGCAAGATACCCCTGGACCCATTCAGGGTAGTTTCCCTATAAGTTGTGGTCTAGATGCGGGGTTGGAGAGTGGAATGTGAGACACTGAAGGGAAAGGAAGAACGTGAGAGAGACTAGGGTCTGGAGCTGCGATTGGGCTCACCCCAAGATAAAGCGCAAAGAGACCGGACGTGGTGGTGAGAGAATTGCATACTCATCCACCGAATCCGGAGGGCAGGAAATTCCAAGTCTCCTGACCCCAACTGACACCCGGAGGCAACACAGCAGGTCAGGAGCCTGGGGCTGCCAGTGAAAAGGCAGTGCCCATGACAGGCTCAGGCTGTCAGCCATACGGGTTGGGACGGAGTACAGACACTGAGAGGACTTATGCAGAGCTTCAGGCAGCAAGAGTCAGTGTACAAAGCACAGAAGGAAGGCCTCCGAACCCACCTGGCTAAGTGGATCCCAAGCTTTTTCCAGGCTGCCCAGACCCCAACACCACCTGCTTCCTGTACCCTGGACTGTACCTGTATTTCACCAGTAAAAGGTAAAGGAAATTGCTACCCTTGGGTTCCCCAATCATTACCTGCACCCTCAGTCCTGCACCCCATCGTTTACCATACCTTACCAACTGTGTTAGGTAGCCCTGGGGCCCCGCTCTACCTGTGGAGAGCAGAACCATCCAAGCTGCTTTAACATCAGCCCCAGTGGTCCCCTTAAGCAGCGTCGGCCATTCTGGCCCAACACCCAGCCCCTCCCGAGTCTCGCTGTGTGGGTAAGCAGTGCTGTACAGCCGTATTTCTACATTCAGCAGAAATTATGTAATACATTTTGGTGCCATTTTTACCCATTTTCCACTGTGAAAAGGTAAAATCTGTGGCTACAAAAACATTTTTGTGATAAAAATGTATATTTTTTTTTCTTCACTGCCCAATGGTCTAAAATTCTGTGATCCACCTGTGGTGTCAATATGATCACTGCACCCTTAGATAAATTTAATGAAAGCTGTAGTTTGTAAAATGGTGTCTCTTTTTGGGGGGTTGTACTGTTCTGGCACCTCAGGCGCTCTGCCAATCTAACATAACACCCTCAAACCAGTCCAGTAAAATCTGAACTCCAATATGGCGTTTCTTCCCTTCTGAGGCATCAGTGTATTCAGAAGTTCTTTTCACAACAAAGTTTGGTTTCCATTTTCTCCTGTTACCATTGTAAAAATAAAAAATTTGAGGTTAAAACACAATTTTTGTGGGAAAAATTAGATTTTTTTTTAACTTTCACAGCTCTACGTTATAACTTATAAACTTATGTGAAGGACCTGGATGTTCAAGGTGCTAACTACACATCTAGACACATTTAGTGAGAGGTCTAGTTTCCAAAATGGGGTCACTTGTTGGGGGTTTCTACTGTTTAGTCACATCAGAGGCTCTTCAAAAGTGACATGACACCTACAGACTATTCCATCAAAACCTGAGTTCCTTCCTTTCTCTGTTCCGCCATGCACCCAGATTAGGCTGCTTTCACACATCAGATTTTTGCCATCAGTCGCAATCCGTCGAATTTTGGAAAAAACGGATCCAGCGTCTGATGCTGCCGGATCCATTTTTTCTCATAGACTTGTATGAGTGAAGGATTGCGACAGATGGCCTCACATTTCATCCGTCATTCGCTGGATCCGTCGAATATTGTCTGTCTGGTGGCCAGAGACAACGGACAAAGTAACATTTTTTGCCTTTGTCGAAAGAACGGATAGCGGCGGATCCGTCGTTTGCTAGAATGGAAGCCTATGGGCGCCGGATCCGTCAAATGACGGAATTCAGCGACGGATTCCATTTTTTTAACTGAGCATTCTCCGATTTTTTAAGGATCCTTTAGCGAGCCCCCCCTAGTCGGATCTGTCAAAATCCGGATCGGTCGCATCAGTTTTTCACAATCTGTAAAGGATCCGTTTTTTTCAAAATACGACGGATTGTGACTGATGACAAAAAAACTGATGTGTGAAAGCAGCCTTGCCTTGTGAAAATAAAGAATTTGGGACTAAAAGAATATTTTTTGTGGGAAAAATGTGATTTTTTTTATTTTCACAGCTCTACGTTATAAACTACTGTGAAGCACCTGGGTGTTCAAGGTGCTCAGCACAAATCTAAATAAATTTCTTGAGGAGTCTAGTTTCCAAATGGTGTCACTTTTGGCCGTTTCCACTGTGTACACACATCAGGGGTCTCTCTAAACGCGACATGGAGTCCTCTAATTATTCCAGCAAATTTTGCATTCAAAAAGTCAAATGGCGCTCTTTCCCTTCTGAGCCCTGCCGTGCACCCAATAAGTGTTCCATCCCTCCCACATATGTGGTATTGGCAATCTCTAGCGTAATTTTGCTGGAGAACGCCAGGACATGAATGTGCGCAAAAATTAAAAAGGAGGCTCATACAAATACAGGGGAGCCTAGGCAGAGCAGACGGCCCTACGATCAGTCCCGCACTAATGCACAAAGACAGTAGGGTAGCTACCGGGGGGGCAGAGGGTGCGAGCACCCTGGGCCCGGAGCTCAGAGGGGGCCCACCCAGAGCTACAATACAGTTACATTCTGCGGCAGAGCAGGCAGAATCGGTCTCCCTGCTCTGCCGCCCGGCCGCTATGGGGTCCCTGAGCAGGTGGGGGGCCCGGTGCCAGCAGTGGGCTCCCGCCCGTCACCGCAAGGTCAGCATCAACCCCCTGTCAGCGTCTGACGTCACCGACACTGACAGTGGGTGTGGTGATGTCACCACCCGGCGTCCGCTGTCGGAAGAGGAGCGGGAGCTCAGAGCACCACTGGAACAAGGAGGAAGAGAGGTGAGTATTTATTTATTGTTTTTTTTTATGGGGGCTGCCTTATACTACAGGGTCTGCCTGGGGGTACTGTCTTATACTTACAGGGTCTGCCTATGGGGGTACTGTCTTATACTACAGGGTCTGCCTATGAGGGTGCTGCCTTATACTACAGGGTCTGCCTATGGGGGTACTGTCTTATACTACAGGGTCTGCCTAAAGGGGTATTGTCTTATACTTACAGGATCTGCCTAAAGGGCTACTGTCTTATACTTACAGGGTCTGCCTATGGGTGTACTGTCTTTTACTACAGGGCCTGCCTATGGGGGTGCTGCCTTATACTACAGGGTCTGCTTATGGAGGTACTGTCTTATACTTACAGGGTCTGCCTATGGGGTACTGTCTTATACTTACAGGGTCTGCCTATGGGGGTGCTGCCTTATACTACAGGGTCTGCCTATGGGGGTACTGTCTTATACTTACAGGGTCTGCCTATGGGGTACTGTCTTATACTTACAGGGTCTGTCTATGGGGGTGCTGTCTTATACTACAGGGTCTGCCTATGGGGGTGCTGTCTTGTGCTACAGAGTCTGCCTTTGGGGAATGCATTATACTATATTGAGGACTATCTGGTGCATTATACTAGCGGAGGCTATCTAGTGGGCCATCGTACAGTGTGGGGATTACAATGAGGGGGCCATCGTACAGTGAAGGGGCCATCATACAGTGTGGGGATTCCAGTGAAGGGGCCATCATACAGTGCTGGAGCCATCAAACAGTTTGGGGGCTACAAAGGGGTCAGTATACTGTGTGGGGGTGCATTACAGTGAGGAGTCATCATGGTATGTATAAGAGAGAATCATGCTGTGTATAGGGGAGCTGTACTAGGGGACTTGGGACATGATTCAATGTGAAGTTGGAACTTATTGTTATAGGGGAACTCAGGTTACTGTGACTATTAAAGGAGCACACAGGGCAATGTTACTTTCTAGGGGCAAAATGTGGGCTCTATTTTCTAGGGCACTTTCGCCTGGCATTGCTATATTATAGAGGGTTGCTTTAGAATTTAGAGGGCACAGAGAACCGCACAGCAGGTGCAGTAATAGGGACACATACGGCAGCAGCGGCTCAGTATTGGGGTATCAGGTGCAGTAATAGGGACACATACGGCAGCAGCGGCTCAGTATTGGGGTATCAGGGGCAGTAATAGGGACACATACGGAAGCAGCGGCTTAGTATTGGGATATCAGGTGTAGTAATAGGGACACATATGGCAGCAGCGGCTCAGTATTGGGGTATCAGGTGCAGCAATAGGGACACATACGGCAGCAGCGGCTCAGTATTGGGGTATCAGGTGTAGTAACAGGGACACATACGGCAGCAGCGGCTCAGAATTGGGGTATCAGGTGCAGTAATAGGGACACATACGGCAGCAGCGGCTCAGTATTGGGGTATCAGGTGCAGTAATAGGGACACATACGGCAGCAGCGGCTCAGTATTGGGGTATCAGGTGCAGTAATAGGGACACATACGGCAGCAGCGGCTCAGTATTGGGGTATCAGGTGCAGTAATAGGGACACATATGGCAGCAGCGGCTCAGTATTGGGGTATCGGGGGCAGTAATAGGGACGCATACGGCAGCAGTGGCTCAGTATTGGGGTATCAGGTGCAGTAATAGGGACACATACGGCAGCAGCGGCTCAGTATTGGGATATCAGGTGTAGTAATAGGGACACATATGGCAGCAGCGGCTCAGTATTGGGGTATCAGGTGTAGTAATAGGGACATGGAGCGCCCCCAGACACAGGGCCACGAGTTCTCGGTACCGGGCCTCTCTGGTTTGGTTCTGAGGCTGTTATGGTGGCTAGACCTGGTCCGCGACCCTGCTAAGGGGCGTCCAATAAAGGTGGTACAGTCTGTCAGGGATTCGTGACGCCACCTGTGGTGTTCGGTCAGGGTGACCGACGCTGCTGTGGGGTCCGCTGGGGTGATGGAATGGCAGCTGGATGATATACCTTCCCACAGGTGAAGTATGTCCCCAGGGCTTCTCAGTAAGGTAGATGGTGATGGTGTGAGGTGCAGTCAATAACGAGGACACAAGGTTGCAGTCTCTTTACCTCTTTACTGAAGACTTCAGGATCCTCAATCCAGAGCACGCTTAACAGGGCTTTCTGAGACCGGCCGGTCCGATGGGCACATCCACAGTTCCCTTTGCAGGTGGAAATCAGTGCCTACCACTAGCGCTTGTGTGTTGTAGTGCTACCCTGCTGAGCATTCGGAATAGTCCTCACAACTGCTGTTCTCGTTCGTTCGTACTTTCTAGTTCTCTTTATTTCTCTCTCATTAGTTCCAGATGTTACTAGTTTCTCATCCCCCAGGTATGTTATGGCTAGGACGCACCCGTATGATGGGAAGGCTCGGAGCTCTTCCGGGACCCTAGAGACGCCCCTCTCCACGCGTTGCCCCCTATGTCTTCGTAGGAAATTTAAGGTAGACAGCCAACCTATAATTAACTGTCCTGCGGAGTTCGAAGTAACGCCTAGAGTCAGTTACTCCCGCGGTGTTCCGGCCACCGGCTACGCGCCTCAGTAGGATGTTGCCTCGGTCTCACGGCACGACTCCTACTGACTCTCCTTTGTGCTTGATCTCATTTCTCACTGTTCCACAATATCCTTCCCTTCATGTCACTTTCTTAGGATACCGCCGCGGGGTGTGCAGGCGCGGTTCCGTAACGTTCTGCTCTGTTCGCTAGGCTCCTGCCAGGTTCCCACGCTTGACAGGGACCCCCCTGTGTCTTCTCCCTGCAACACCCCCTGCCACGGGATGTTGCCTGAATCCAACCCAGTCAGCTTCTGACTAACTTCCTATCCAACCCCTAGTTTTACCAGTGTGAGGAGTGGCCCAATAAATAAAGCCTTTTTCTCCCCCTAGTGGCCGGAGTGTGAAGTGTAATGTGTGCTGGTGATACCTGGTCAGTAGAATTCCTTCAGTGCCATCAGACGTACCATCACTCCCCTTAGCGGCAGAGTGTCATACTGCAACGACCAGATCTTTGGGGCGCTGCACTTCCCCCCGGTTAAATCCAGTACTCCTGGACTGGGAAGAAGAACAACAATACATTTCAACAAAAGACATACAAAATTTTGAAATGCTTAAAACAAGTAAATAGAACAATGCTTCCCTTTATGGGAGGTGAGGACACTTGAACGTTACAAACAAAACAAGGTTAAATATTTTTAAATAACATCCTATTCTACGTACTATAAATAACTCTCATTACCCAGCCGGGTATTCTACTAAGTGCAAATTCTGAACAATAATTTAACTTTTCCTTTAAGGGCGTATAAGCTGAACCCACTAAAGGCCTACTATAGAATACTATAAAATAACTCAACTTTTCTTTCCTTTCTAGATTCACCAATGCAGGACCGCCTAGCTCCCGGGCTGGGCCTACTGTCATTGTCTCTCAGCAACCAACTGTCGTTCTACGGTTCTCAGGAGGACTCTCTAACCCCTACGGGTTCACTTTCAACCTTTCCTGTCCTCAATCTCTATTTACATTATCAAACTTTTCTAGATCACAACATTATCAACATTTCAACTTTTCTTAAGGTAACATGTGAACATTCCCTTTAAGAGGGAACCAAGTCTCTATGAGGTAGTGCAGATTCTCTCTGTCTGCAAGTCCAATGAAAGCAAGACCTTCTGCGTCATGTCCAAAAACAATCTCTTCGCAAAGTCTTCTTTCTTTTGTAAAACCAGTAGGGAGCGCCTTTAAGAAGGTGCAAACTATTTACAACACAGGTTTTGAATTATTCACTGTTCATGATCCGGCAGTCTTTGGAAACAATGATAACTTGTGCAAAAAGAAATAGAAAGAGAAATGTAAAACAATAGAGTCAACAAAGGGATCCCTTTAAGAAATAACCCTGGACGGGTTTAAAGTAGCAAAAGCAGGAAACAGTTAACTATTTACATTTTCAGGTTTTCGAGGTTTATTTCTTTGACGTTGGTAGTTGTGACAACTCCACCGGCAGCAGTGGGCGGGGCCACCCCGCCAGATACTCACGGGCACTCGGCGTGGTCACAGGAGATCCCGGGCTCCAGTCAGGAGTCTGTGTGGCAATGGTTCTGAACCTCCTTGCAGCCGAGGTGCCAACCATTCCTGAGGCTGGGCTTTCTGCTACCACCGTAGTGGTAGTGTCCACAGTACAGGTAGTGGTTTTCACGATGGTGCACGTGGGGGGTCACTACTGTAGTCTTAGTGATGGTCGTGGTCCGGTCACAAGGGGCACCCTCGCTACGGGGGACGGCTTCTCCGACGCTTTGTCTGGCGAGGTCATGGGGACTGGCCGCTTGCGTACATTCAGGGCGAACCACCCCCTCTCCCCAAAGTGCCAGGTGTAGGTGACCTTGTCCCCCGGTTAGAGATCCCAGTCCGGGTGGCCTTCCCTGAGATGGGACTCCACATCCCTCCGGTTAACGAAAACCTCGGAATACAGATCCGGCTCCTTGATGAAGCCCCATCCCCCACAGAGCTTGAAATCCACAACGGTGCCCTGCCTGCGCGGGGCCTGGTGGGCGGTGCGGTCCTTGCGGGCCCGGTCCTTTACCTCGAGGTCCCGCCGGTAGTGGGCTTCTCGCTGGTCCTGGTGCTGTCTCTCCTGCTCCTCCCACTGCCGATCCAGCTGGGCCTGGTATTCCTCCCAGCTAAGGGCCTCCACCATCTCCCCTTCCTGCGTCTTCACCCCGGGGAACCCCATGATATTTGATCCCGGGTTCACCCAGCGGCATATGGTGCGCTCGGCATAGACCTCGCCTGGCATGGCGATCGGCGAGATCGGGGCCTTGTAGAAATGCTCCATGCCGGTGGCCCGGTCCCAGTGTGGAAGAGGCCTGCGAGCATGGGGCCCGAGGGAAGGGGGTGCAGTAATGAGGCCTATCAGCAGGTCCTCCGCCGGAGGGACGGGGTCAGCAGACTCACCAACCGACGCGACTTCCTCGGTTGCAGCCGACTCCAAGAATGGTAAAGGATCCGGGGTCGGGAGTTCCTCCGCTGGTGCCTCCTTGCACGAGGCCTTGGTCTCTAGCTGCCACTGGAGAAGCTGCTCCATAAGATCCTCCATCTCACCCTGCAGGAGACCGGTCCCAGATGTGAGGCTCTGGCTGCTGTGCTCGTCCGGGTAGCTGGGGGAGCCCTCTGCTTCAACCCCGCAGTCTGGGTCTGAGCGACCGGCCATGGCGTCCTCCACGTGGGTCACTTCCTGGTCTCTTTCCCGCTCTCTCCTTTGTGGGCGGTTTGGTTTCTTGTTTCTCCGCCCTCCATTGAGGATCAGGAGGCGGATCTCAGCTGCTGACGGACACGTCCTCAAGGTACAGAAATATTTAAGTCCAAGAGAAAAAGCCAAAAAAAAGTGCACTTACCCATGTGTGGTGGTCACAATTTTTATTCGGACATTTTTCAAAATATGCAGGGAGGGATGTGAACAAAGCGGACAACGGCCGTTTCGTGCCTCAGCACTTCAACGGGTCCTACAGAAATATTTAGACTGGGCGGCCATTATCTTTTGCGCTCTTCAGTTCTTTCACGCCCACTTCCACGCCTTTCTTCTTCTCCTGCTCTCCTTGTGGTGCGGAAATGGCGGCGGTTTTGGCAGGAATCTTGCAGCAATCGGCAAATCACAGTCCTTGCAATAAATCACAGTCCAAACACGTTTCAATCACAGTTCCAAGGCACACATGACCTGCTTCTTAGGCTTAAGTACGATCCTGTTTGTGACACCAAGTTGGAGCGCCCCCAGACACAGGGCCATGAGTTCTCGGTACCGGGCCTCTCTGGTTCGGTTCTGAGGCTGTCACGGTGGCTAGACCCGGTCCGCAACCCTGCTAAGGGGCGTCCAATAAAGGTGGTACAGTCTGTCAGGGATTCGTGACGCCACCTGTGGTGTTCGGTCAGGCTGACCGACGCTGCTGTGGGGTCCGCTGGGGTGATGGAATGGCAGCTGGATGGTACACCTTCCCACAGGTGAAGTATGTCCCCAGGGCTTCCCAGTAAGGTAGATGGTGATGGTGTGAGGTGCAGTCAATAATAAGGACACAAGGTTGCAGTCTCTTTACCTCTTTACTGAAGACTTCAGGATCCTCAATCCAGAGCACGCTTAACAGGGCATTCTGAGACCGGCCAGTCCGATGGGCACATCCAGAGTTCCCTTTGCAGGTGGAAATCAGTGCCTACCACTAGCGCCTGTGTATTTTAGTGCTACTCTGCTGAGCATTCAGAATAGTCCTCACAACTGCTGTTCTCGTTCGTTCGTACTTTCTAGTTCTCTTTATTTCTCTCTTGTTAGTTCCAGATGTTACTAGTTTCTCGTCCCCAAACCAGGGATTCAAGCTTCAGGAGGCTAATTTGCATATTCCAGGTGCCTTCTGGGAGAAGCGAAGTCTCCCTAAGCTAGAAGATCGTTGGGTACAGCCGGGACCAGCTGCTTCGAAAGCATCACCAAACCAGGGATTCAAGCTTCAGGAGGCTAATTTGCATATTCCAGGTGCCTTCTGGGAGAAGCGAAGTCTCCCTAAGCTAGAAGATCGTTGGGTACAGCCGGGACCAGCTGCTTCGAAAGCATCACCAAACCAGGGATTCAAGCTTCAGGAGGCTAATTTGCATATTCCAGGTGCCTTCTGGGAGAAGCGAAGTCTCCCTAAGCTAGAAGATCGTTGGGTACAGCCGGGACCAGCTGCTTCGAAAGCATCACCAAACCGCGTGCCTGTAGGACATTATTGCAAGAGAGCTTGGCTGAGTAGATTACACAAGAAGGAAAACACACAGCAAGTCAGCAGGATCTAGGAGCAACATGGCAGATGTGACAACCTACATGGTGAGCTGCAGCATGTGCTACATGTTCACAGATCGACCAGAAGAAGAATCCAATTTCACCTGTCAGAAGTGTAGACTAGTGGCCCTTTTAGAAGAAAAGGTGCGGGGTCTGGAAGAAAGAATAGCAACTTTGAAACTCATCAAAGAGAATGAAGACTTTCTAGACAGAACAGAAGCATCTCTACTGGTCACAGAAGGTGCAAAAAGTGTCAGAGAACCTCCAAAAGCAGATGAGTGGAAGCATGTGACCAAAAGAAGCAAGAAGACCATGGAGAAATCACCAACCACACAACTGAAGAACCGATATCAAATCTTTGTAGAGGATGAAGATGGCACACCTAAGAATGAAGCAATACCAGCAAGCAAAAAAGAAAAGGGCACACAGCAACAAGTGACAGCAAAAAGTACAGCCAAGAAGCAACGAAGAGTGGTGGTGGTGGGAGACTCACTACTGAGAGGCACAGAAGCAGCCATCTGCAGACCGGACATAACTGCAAGAGAAGTATGCTGCCTTCCAGGTGCGATGATCAAGGATGTGACCGATAGGATACCAAAGCTCTTCAGCTCCAAGGACGTCCACCCATTTCTTCTGATACATGTTGGCACCAATGACACGGCAAGGAAGGACCTACCGACAATCTGCAAGGACTTTGAAGAGTTGGGGAAGAAAGTAAAGGAACTGGATGCACAGGTAGTTTTTTCTTCTATCCTTCCAGTAGACGGGCATGGCACCAGGAGATGGAACAGGATCCTTGATGCAAACAACTGGCTAAGACGATGGTGCAGACAACAAGGATTTGGATTCCTGGACCACGGTGTGAATTACTGGTATGATGGACTCCTCGCCAGAGACGGACTACACCTCAACAAACCTGGGAAACACACATTCGCCAGAAGACTCGCTACACTCATCAGGAGGGCGTTAAACTAGAAGAAGAGGGGACGGGAAGAAAAACATTAGACTCGAACAAAGACGACCCAGGAAAACATACTCAGAAGGGAGGTAAGAACATTTCTAAAACAATCCACAGTGAGGAGATTGGAACAAAACAAAATCCTCTAAACTGCATGCTCGCAAACGCCAGAAGCCTGACAAACAAGATGGAAGAACTAGAAGCAGAAATATCTACAGGTAACTTTGACATAGTGGGAATAACCGAGACATGGTTAGATGAAAGCTATGACTGGGCAGTTAACTTACAGGGTTACAGTCTGTTTAGAAAGGATCGTAAAAATCGGAGAGGAGGAGGGGTTTGTCTCTAT
This sequence comes from Ranitomeya imitator, assembly GCF_032444005.1. Taxonomy (NCBI): domain Eukaryota; kingdom Metazoa; phylum Chordata; class Amphibia; order Anura; family Dendrobatidae; genus Ranitomeya; species Ranitomeya imitator. Next base: position 37,914,151 of record NC_091284.1, read on the forward strand.
GTAAAGTCTTGTCTAAAGTCCACTTTAAGGGAGGATATTAGCGAAGGGAATGAGGATGTCGAGTCCATATGGGTTGAAATTCATGGAGGGAAAAATGGTAACAAAATTCTCATTGGGGTCTGTTACAAACCCCCAAATATAACAGAAACCATGGAAAGTCTACTTCTAAAGCAGATAGATGAAGCTGCAACCCATAATGAGGTCCTGGTTATGGGGGACTTTAACTACCCGGATATTAACTGGGAAACAGAAACCTGTGAAACCCATAAAGGCAACAGGTTTCTGCTAATAACCAAGAAAAATTATCTTTCACAATTGGTGCAGAATCCAACCAGAGGAGCAGCACTTTTAGACCTAATACTATCTAATAGACCTGACAGAATAACAAATCTGCAGGTGGTTGGGCATTTAGGAAATAGCGACCACAATATTGTGCAGTTTCACCTGTCTTTCACTAGGGGGACTTGTCAGGGAGTCACAAAAACATTGAACTTTAGGAAGGCAAAGTTTGAACAGCTTAGAGATGCCCTTAATCTGGTAGACTGGGACAATATCCTCAGAAATGAGAATACAGATAATAAATGGGAAATGTTTAAGAACATCCTAAATAGGCAGTGTAAGCGGTTTATACCTTGTGGGAATAAAAGGACTAGAAATAGGAAAAACCCAATGTGGCTAAACAAAGAAGTAAGACAGGCAATTAACAGTAAAAAGAAAGCATTTGCACTACTAAAGCAGGATGGCACCATTGAAGCTCTAAAAAACTATAGGGAGAAAAATACTTTATCTAAAAAACTAATTAAAGCTGCCAAAAAGGAAACAGAGAAGCACATTGCTAAGGAGAGTAAAACTAATCCCAAACTGTTCTTCAACTATATCAATAGTAAAAGAATAAAAACTGAAAATGTAGGCCCCTTAAAAAATAGTGAGGAAAGAATGGTTGTAGATGACGAGGAAAAAGCTAACATATTAAACACCTTCTTCTCCACGGTATTCACGGTGGAAAATGAAATGCTAGGTGAAATCCCAAGAAACAATGAAAACCCTATATTAAGGGTCACCAATCTAACCCAAGAAGAGGTGCGAAACCGGCTAAATAAGATTAAAATAGATAAATCTCCGGGTCCGGATGGCATACACCCACGAGTACTAAGAGAACTAAGTAATGTAATAGATAAACCATTATTTCTTATTTTTAGTGACTCTATAGCGACAGGGTCTGTTCCGCAGGATTGGCGCATAGCAAATGTGGTGCCAATATTCAAAAAGGGCTCTAAAAGTGAACCTGGAAATTATAGGCCAGTAAGTCTAACCTCTATTGTTGGTAAAATATTTGAAGGGTTTCTGAGGGATGTTATTCTGGATTATCTCACTGAGAATAACTGTTTAACTCCATATCAGCATGGGTTTATGAGAAATCGCTCCTGTCAAACCAATCTAATCAGTTTTTATGAAGAGGTAAGCTATAGGCTGGACCACGGTGAGTCATTGGACGTGGTATATCTCGATTTTTCCAAAGCGTTTGATACCGTGCCGCACAAGAGGTTGGTACACAAAATGAGAATGCTTGGTCTGGGGGAAAATGTGTGTAAATGGGTTAGTAACTGGCTTAGTGATAGAAAGCAGAGAGTGGTTATAAATGGTATAGTCTCTAACTGGGTCGCTGTGACCAGTGGGGTACCGCAGGGGTCAGTATTGGGACCTGTTCTCTTCAACATATTCATTAATGATCTGGTAGAAGGTTTACACAGTAAAATATCGATATTTGCAGATGATACAAAACTATGTAAAGCAGTTAATACAAGAGAAGATAGTATTCTGCTACAGATGGATCTGGATAAGTTGGAAACTTGGGCTGAAAGGTGGCAGATGAGGTTTAACAATGATAAATGTAAGGTTATACACATGGGAAGAGGGAATAAATATCACCATTACACACTGAACGGGAAACCACTGGGTAAATCTGACAGGGAGAAGGACTTGGGGATCCTAGTTAATGATAAACTTACCTGGAGCAGCCAGTGCCAGGCAGCAGCTGCCAAGGCAAACAGGATCATGGGGTGCATTAAAAGAGGTCTGGATACACATGATGAGAGCATTATACTGCCTCTGTACAAATCCCTAGTTAGACCGCACATGGAGTACTGTGTCCAGTTTTGGGCACCGGTGCTCAGGAAGGATATAATGGAACTAGAGAGAGTACAAAGGAGGGCAACAAAATTAATAAAGGGGATGGGAGAACTACAATACCCAGATAGATTAGCGAAATTAGGATTATTTAGTCTAGAAAAAAGACGACTGAGGGGCGATCTAATAACCATGTATAAGTATATAAGGGGACAATACAAATATCTCGCTGAGGATCTGTTTATACCAAGGAAGGTGACGGGCACAAGGGGGCATTCTTTGCGTCTGGAGGAGAGAAGGTTTTTCCACCAACATAGAAGAGGATTCTTTACTGTTAGGGCAGTGAGAATCTGGAATTGCTTGCCTGAGGAGGTGGTGATGGCGAACTCAGTCGAGGGGTTCAAGAGAGGCCTGGATGTCTTCCTGGAGCAGAACAATATTGTATCATACAATTATTAGGTTCTGTAGAAGGACGTAGATCTGGGTATTTATTATAATGGAATATAGGCTGAACTGGATGGACAAATGTCTTTTTTCGGCCTTACTAACTATGTTACTATGTTACTATGTTACTATGTTATGGCTAGGACGCACCCGTATGATGGGAAGGCTAGGAGCTCTTCCAGGACCCTAGAGACGGCCCTCTCCACGCGTTGCCCCCTATGTCTTCGTAGGAAATTTAAGGTAGACAGCCAACCTATAATTAACTGTCCTGCGGAGTTCGAAGTAACGCCTAGAGTCAGTTACTCCCGCGGTGTTCCGGCCACCGGCTACGCGCCTCAGTAGGATGTTGCTTCGGTCTCATGGCACGACTCCTACTGGCTCTCCTTTGTGCTTGATCTCGTTTCTCACTGTTCCACAATATCCTTCCCTTCGTGTTACTTTCTTAGGATACCGCCGCGGGGTGTGCAGGCGCGGTTCCGTAACGTTCTGCTCTGTTCGCTCGGCTCCTGCCAGGTTCCCACACCTGACAGGGACCCCCCTGTGTCTTCTCCCTGCAACACCCCCTGCCACGGGATGTTGCCTGAATCCAACCCAGTCAGCTTCTGACTAACTTCCTATCCAACCCCTAGTTTTACCAGTGTGAGGAGTGGCCCAATAAATAAAGCCTTTTTCTCCCCCTAGTGGCCGGAGTGTGAAGTGTAATGTGTGCTGGTGATACCTGGTCAGTAGAATTCCTTCAGTGCCATCAGACGTACCATCACTCCCCTTAGCGGCAGAGTGTCATACTGCAACAACCAGATCTCTGGGGCGCTGCAGACACATACGGCAGCAGCGGCTCAGTATTGGGGTATCAGGTGTAGTAATAGGGACACATATGGTAGCAGCGGCTCAGTATTGGGGTATCAGGTGCAGTAATAGGGACACATAAGACAGCAGCGGCTCAGTATTGGGGTATCAGGTGTAGTAACAGGGACATATACGGCAGCAGCGGCTCAGTATTGGCGTATCAGGGGCAGTAATAGGGACCCACACGGAAGCAGCGGCTCAGTATTGGGGTATCAGGGGCAGTAATAAGGACACATACGGCAGCAGCGGCTCAGTATTGGGGTATCAGGTGCAGTCATAGGGACACATACGGCAGCAGCGGCTCAGTATTGGGGTATCAGGTGCAGTAATAGGGACACATACGGCAGCAGTGGCTCAGTATTGGGGTATCAGGTGCAGTAATAGGGACACATATGGCAGCAGAGGCTCAGTATTGGGGTATCAGGTGCAGTAATAGGGTCACATACGGCAGCAGTGGCTCAGTATTGGGGTATCAGGTGCAGTAATAGGGACACATACGGCAGCAGCGGCTCAGTATTGGGGTATCAGGTGCAGTAATAAGGACACATACGGCAGCAGCGGCTCAGTATTGGGGTATCAGGTGCAGTAATAGGGTCACAAACGTCAGCAGCGGCACAGTATTGGGGTATCAGGTGCAGTAATAGGGACAGAAACGGCAGCAGCGGCACAGTATCGGGGTATCAGGGGCAGTAATAGGGACACATACGGCAGCAGCTCAGTATTGGGGTATCAGGTGCAGTAATAGGGTCACATACGACAGAAGCTCAGTATTGGGATATCAGGTGCAGTAATAAGGACACATACGGCAGCAGCGGCTCAGTATTGGGGTATCAGGTGCAGTAATAGGGACACATACGGCAGCAGCGGCTCAGTATTGGGGTATTAGGTGCAGTAATAGGGACACATACAGCAGCAGCGGCTCAGTATTGGGATATCAGGTGCAGTAATAGGGACACATACGGCAGCAGCAGCTCAGTATTGGGATATCAGGTGCAGTAATAGGGTCACATACGGCAGCAGCAGCTCAGTATTGGGGTATCAGGTGCAGTAATAGGGACACATACGGCACCAGCGGCTCAGTATTGGGATATCAGTTGCAGTAATAGGGACACATACGGCAGCAGCAGCTCAGTATTAGGGTATCAGGGGCAGTAATAGGGACACATACGGCAGCAGCGGCTCAGTATTGGGGCATCAGGGGCAGTAATAAGGACACATACGGCAGCAGCGGCTCAGTATTGAGGTATCATGTGCAGTAATCCCAAACTGTTCTTCAACTATATCAATAGTAAAAGAATAAAAACTGAAAATGTAGGCCCCTTAAAAAATAATGAGGAAAGAATGGTTGTAGATGACGAGGAAAAAGCTAACATATTAAACACCTTCTTCTCCACGGTATTCACTGTGGAAAATGAAATGCTAGGTGAAATCCCAAGAAACAATGAAAACCCTATATTAAGGGTCACCAATCTAACCCAAGAAGAACCGGCTAAATAAGATTAAAATAGATAAATCTCCGGGTCCGGATGGCATACACCCACGAGTACTAAGAGAACTAAGTAATGTAATAGATAAACCATTATTTCTTATTTTTAGGGACTCTATAGCGACAGGGTCTGTTCCGCAGGATTGGCGCATAGCAAATGTGGTGCCAATATTCAAAAAGGGCTCTAAAAGTGAACCTGGAAATTATAGGCCAGTAAGTCTAACCTCTATTGTTGGTAAAATATTTGAAGGGTTTCTGAGGGATGTTATTCTGGATTATCTCAATGAGAATAACTGTTTAACTCCATATCAGCATGGGTTTATGAGAAATCGCTCCTGTCAAACCAATCTAATCAGTTTTTATGAAGAGGTAAGCTATAGGCTGGACCACGGTGAGTCATTGGACGTGGTATATCTCGATTTTTCCAAAGCGTTTGATACAGTGCCGCACAAGAGGTTGGTACACAAAATGAGAATGCTTGGTCTGGGGGAAAATGTGTGTAAATGGGTTAGTAACTGGCTTAGTGATAGAAAGCAGAGGGTGGTTATAAATGGTATAGTCTCTAACTGGGTCGCTGTGACCAGTGGGGTACCGCAGGGGTCAGTATTGGGACCTGTTCTCTTCAACATATTCATTAATGATCTGGTAGAAGGTTTACACAGTAAAATATCGATATTTGCAGATGATACAAAACTATGTAAAGCAGTTAATACAAGAGAAGATAGTATTCTGCTACAGATGGATCTGGATAAGTTGGAAACTTGGGCTGAAAGGTGGCAGATGAGGTTTAACAATGATAAATGTAAGGTTATACACATGGGAAGAAGGAATCAATGTCACCATTACACACTGAACGGGAAACCACTGGGTAAATCTGACAGGGAGAAGGACTTGGGGATCCTAGTTAATGATAAACTTACCTGGAGCAGCCAGTGCCAGGCAGCAGCTGCCAAGGCAAACAGGATCATGGGGTGCATTAAAAGAGGTCTGGATACACATGATGAGAGCATTATACTGCCTCTGTACAAATCCCTAGTTAGACCGCACATGGAGTACTGTGTCCAGTTTTGGGCACCGGTGCTCAGGAAGGATATAATGGAACTAGAGAGAGTACAAAGGAGGGCAACAAAATTAATAAAGGGGATGGGAGAACTACAATACCCAGATAGATTAGCGAAATTAGGATTATTTAGTCTAGAAAAAAGACGACTGAGGGGCGATCTAATAACCATGTATAAGTATATAAGGGGACAATACAAATATCTCGCTGAGGATCTGTTTATACCAAGGAAGGTGACGGGCACAAGGGGGCATTCTTTGCGTCTGGAGGAGAGAAGGTTTTTCCACCAACATAGAAGAGGATTCTTTACTGTTAGGGCAGTGAGAATCTGGAATTGCTTACCTGAGGAGGTGGTGATGGCGAACTCAGTCGGGGGGTTCAAGAGAGGCCTGGATGTCTTCCTGGAGCAGAACAATATTGTATCATACAATTAGGTTCTGTAGAAGGACGTAGATCTGGGGATTTATTATGATGGAATATAGGCTGAACTGGATGGACAAATGTCTTTTTTCGGCCTTACTAACTATGTTACTATGTTATTAAGGACACATACGGCAGCAGCGGCTCAGTATTGGGGTATCAGGGGCAGTAATAGGGACACATACGGCAGCAGCAGCAGCTCAGTATTGGGGTATCAGGTGCAGTAATAGGGACGCATACGGCAGCAGAGGCTCACTATTGGGGTATCAGGTGCAGTAATAGGCAGGGCTGCCACTAGAAATTTCGGGGCCCCATACTGGCAAAATTTTCGGGCCCCCTTGAGACTCCACCCAGGCTCCACCCCAGCCCCGCCTCCACGCTCCACCCCTCGAACTGTCCACAGACCCACCGCTCTCTCTTGGAAAAACTCCACTTCTCACCTATCACACATCAACAGTTCCCATCACCAGATCATAAATATAGCCAGCAGCTTTTGTTTTGGCCAAAAGATTTTTTAAGCCGCCACCATAACATGGTAGACACTTTTGGCCGGGCCCTACTCTACTGTAACCTATTAAATATTTGTTAAAATATGCAATACAATTTAGGTATATTTTTATTTATTTTTCAATTTTTAAAATGACCAATAATATCACATACAAGGAACAAATACCGCTACACCATGACCAGATGACATATTACCACCACAGTGATCGAATAATATCACATACAAGGAACAAATACCGCAACACCATGACCAGATGACATATTACCACCACAGTGATCGAATAATATCACATACAAGGAACAAATACCGCTACACCATGACCAGATGACATATTACCACCACAGTGATCGAATAATATCACATACAAGGAACAAATACCGCAACACCATGTCCAGACCACATATTACCACCACATAGTGACTGAATACTACAATTCTGATCAGTAATTTAAAAAAAGCACCATACTATCACCATAAGTGCCATTATACACAGGAGATCTGTACTTAGTATGCAGTGTCTGTGTACAGATAATACAGTGATCACTAGTGAAATTATACACAGGAGCTCTGTATACAGTATACAGTGTATAGTGTCAGTGTATAGGTAACACACTGACTCACCAGTGACGTCTCTAGGTGAAGTCCTTCATCTTTCATCCAGCACAGACCGCCATCATTTAATCCAGCCAGGACTTCTCTCTGCAGGAAATAACACAGTTATCTCGAGCTCCGCTTGTAGAATACATTACTTAATTTTTCCCACCTTCTACATTACACCACATGAAGAAAAAGAGGCGACATAGTGTCACTCTACACAGTAACAGGACCGCCCCCCCATTTAAAACCGTGTCCTCAAAAAATAAAATAAATACATCACTGCAGTAATAATATCCCTTAATTAGCCCCTATGGTAATAATATTCCCCATCCTGGCCACCGTGTGTCTAATTCCTGGCGTCAGCCACATGTTCTCCCATCCTGCCCTCATGAGTATCCATTCTGCCCCATATGATCTCCCCATCCTGCCCCATATGATCGCCCCATGTGATCTCTCCATCCTGCCCCATCTTTCTCCATCATATCCATCCTGCCCCATGATCCTGCACGATCTGTCTCCAATCATGCCCCATGTCTCCATTCTGCCCCCTATGTCTCCAACCATGCCCTCATGTTTGAAATCCAGCCACTTGTCTCCAATCATCCCCCTGTGTCTCCATTCTGCCCCATCTGTCTCCAATCCTCCCCATCTGTCTCCAGTCATGCCCCCATGTCTTTCATCCTGCCCCCTGTCTCCAATCATGCCCTGTATCTCCATTCTGCCCCGTGTCTCGCATTCTGCCCCAATTTCCAGCATTCTGCCCCAATGTCCAGCATTCTGCCCCCGGGTCTCACAGTCTGCCCCTGTGTCCAGCATTCTGCCCCTGTCACTGTGTCCAGCATTCTGCCCCTGTCACTGTGTCCGGCATTCTGCCCCAGTGTGTCCAGCATTCTGCTCCACTGTGTCCAGCATTTCTGCCCCACTGTGTCCAGCATTTCTGCCCCACTGAGTCCAGCATTTCTGCCCCACTGTGTCCAGCATTTCTGCCCCACTGTGTCCAGCATTTCTGCCCCACTGTGTCCAGCATTTCTGCCCCACTGTGTCCAGCATTTCTGCCCCACTGAGTCCAGCATTTCTGCCCCACTGAGTCCAGCATTTCTGCCCCACTGTGTCCATAGCATTCTGCCCCACTGTGTCCATAGCATTCTGCCCCCAGTGTGTCCAGCATTTCTGCCCCAGTGTGTCCAGCATTTCTGCCCCACTGTGTCCAGCATTTCTGCCCCAGTGTCCAGCATTTCTGCCCCACTGTGTCCAGCATTCTGCCCCACTGTGTCCATAGCATTCTACCCCACTGTGTCCATAGCATTCTGCCCCACTGTGTCCATAGCATTCTGCCCCACTGTGTCCATAGCATTCTGCCCCACTCTGTCCATAGCATTCTGCCCCACTGTGTCCATAGCATTCTGCCCCCAGTGTGTCCAGCATTTCTGCCCCACTGTGTCCAGCATTTCTGCCCCACTGTGTCCAGCATTTCTGCCCCACTGTGTCCAGCATTTCTGCCCCACTGAGTCCAGCATTTCTGCCCCACTGAGTCCAGCATTTCTGCCCCACTGTGTCCAGCATTTCTGCCCCACTGTGTCCAGCATTTCTGCCCCACTGTGTCCAGCATTTCTGCCCCACTGAGTCCAGCATTTCTGCCCCACTGTGTCCAGCATTTCTGCCCCACTGAGTCCAGCATTTCTGCCCCACTGTGTCCAGCATTTCTGCCCCACTGTCCACTGAGTCCAGCATTTCTGCCCCACTGTGTCCAGCATTTCTGCTCCACTGAGTCCAGCATTTCGGCCCCCCCCCGAGCCCCCCTGGATCGCAGCTCGCAAAGAAAAAAGTTCTTACCTGGCCAAGCTCCTGCGCCGCGTGAAGCTCCCTCCAGGCTCCACACAGACGCACTCGCCGGGCCCGGCAGCTGACAATGACGTCAGACGCCGGCGACGCCGGCGAGTGCGCTCTGCGGCCCTATTCAGCCTCAGACTGGCTGGCGGCTGTTAACTATTGCCGTGCGGGCCCGCACGTCAATAGTGTGCCGCAGCGCCTGCAGGGGGGGCCCAGTGAGCAGATGAGACGGGGCCCGATGCGGGCCCCCTCTGCTCACCGGGCCCCATACGCCAGTCACGGCTGTAATGCCCTGATGGCGGCCCTGGTAATAGGGACACATACAGCAGCAGAGGCTCAGTATTGGGGTATCAGGTGCAGTAATAGGGTCACATACGGCAGCAGCGGCTCAGTATTGGGGTATCAGGGGCAGTAATAGGGACACATACGGCAGCAGCGGCTCAGTATTGGGGCATCAGGGGCAGTAATAGGGACACATACGGCAGCAGAGGCTCAGTATTGGGGTATCAGTTGCAGTAATAGGGTCACATACGGCAGCAGCGGCTCAGTATTGGGGTATCAGGTGCAGTAATAGGGACACATACGGCAGCAGCGGCTCAGTATTGGGGCATCAGGGGCAGTAATAAGGACACATACGGCAGCAGCGGCTCAGTATTGGGGTATCAGTTGCAGTAATAGGGTCACATATGGCAGCAGTGGCTCAGTATTGGGGTATCAGGTGCAGTAATAAGGACACATATGGCAGCAGCGGCTCAGTATTGGGGTATCAGGGGCAGTAATAGGGACACATACGGCAGCAGCAGCTCAGTATTGGGGTATCAGGTGCAGTAATAGGGACATATATAGCAGAGGCTCAGTATTGGGGTATCAGGGGCAGTAATAGGGACACATACGGCAGCAGTGGCTCAGTATTGGGGTATCAGGTGCAGTAATAGGGACACATACAGCAGCAGAGGCTCAGTATTGGGGTATCAGGTGCAGTAATAGGGTCACATACGGCAGCAGCGGCTCAGTATTGGGGTATCAGGTGCACTAATAGGGACACATACAGCAGCAGAGGCTCAGTATTGGGGTATCAGGTGCAGTGATAGGAACACATACGGCAGCAGCGGCTCAGTATTGGGGTATCAGGTGCAGTAATAAGGACACATACGGCAGCAGCGGCTCAGTATTGGGATATCAGGGCAGTAATAGGGACACATACGGCAGCAGTGGCTCAGTATTGGGATATCAGGTGCAGTAATAGGGACACATACGGCAGCAGCGGCTCAGTATTGGGGTATCAGGTGCAGTAATAGGGACACATACGGCAGCAGCGGCTCAGTATTGGGGTATCAGGTGCAGTAATAGGGACACATACAGCAGCAGAGGCTCAGTATTGGGGTATCAGGTGCAGTAATAAGGACACATACGGCAGCAGCGGCTCAGTATTGGGATATCAGGGCAGTAATAGGGACACATACGGCAGCAGTGGCTCAGTATTGGGGTATCAGGTGCACTAATAGGGACACATACAGCAGCAGAGGCTCAGTATTGGGGTATCAGGTGCAGTGATAGGAACACATACGGCAGCAGCGGCTCAGTATTGGGGTATCAGGTGCAGTAATAAGGACACATACGGCAGCAGCGGCTCAGTATTGGGATATCAGGGCAGTAATAGGGACACATACGGCAGCAGTGGCTCAGTATTGGGATATCAGGTGCAGTAATAGGGACACATACGGCAGCAGCGGCTCAGTATTGGGGTATCAGGTGCAGTAATAGGGACACATACGGCAGCAGCGGCTCAGTATTGGGGTATCAGGTGCAGTAATAGGGACACATACAGCAGCAGAGGCTCAGTATTGGGGTATCAGGTGCAGTAATAAGGACACATACGGCAGCAGCGGCTCAGTATTGGGATATCAGGGCAGTAATAGGGACACATACGGCAGCAGTGGCTCAGTATTGGGATATCAGGTGCAGTAATAGGGACACATACGGCAGCAGCGGCTCAGTATTGGGGTATCAGGTGCAGTAATAGGGACACATACGACAGCAGTGGCTCAGTATTGGGGTATCAGGTGCAGTAATAGGGACACATACGGCAGCAGTGGCTCAGTATTGGGGTATCAGGTGCAGTAATAGGGACACATACGGCAGCAGTGGCTCAGTATTGGGGTATCAGGTGCAGTAATAGGGACACATATGGCAGCAGCGGCTCAGTATTGGGATATCAGGTGCAGTAATAGGGACACATACGGCAGCAGTGGCTCAGTATTGGGATATCAGGGGCTGTAATAGGGACACATACGGCAGCAGCGGCTCAGTATTGGGGTATCAGGTGCAGTAATAGGGACACATACGGCAGCAGAGGCTCAGTATTGGGGTATCAGGTGCAGTAATAGGGACACATACGGCAGCAGCGGCTCAGTATTAGGGTATCAGGTGCAGTAATAGGGACACATACGGCAGCAGCGGCTCAGTATTGGGATATCAGGGCAGTAATTGGGACACATACGGCAGCAGCGGCTCAGTATTGGGGTATCAGGGCAGTAATAGGGACACATACGGTAGCAGCGGCTCAGTATCGGGGTATCAGGTGCAGTAATAGGGACACATACGGCAGCAGCAGCTCAGTATTGGGGTATCAGGGGCAGTAATAAGGACACATACGGTAGCAGCGGCTCAGTATTGGGGTATCAGGTGCAGTAATAAGGACACATACGGTAGCAGCGGCTCAGTATTGGGGTATCAGGTGTAGTAATAGGGACACATACGGCAGCAGCGGCTCAGTATTGGGGTATCAGGGGCAGTAATAAGGACACATACGGCAGCAGCGGCTCAGTATTGGGATATCAGGGCAGTAATAGGGACACATACGGCAGCAGTGGCTCAGTATTGGGGTATCAGGTGCAGTAATAGGAACACATACGGTAGCAGCGTCTCAGTATTGGGGTATCAGGTGTAGTAATAGGGACACATACGGCAGCAGCGGCTCAGTATTGGGATATCAGGGCAGTAATAGGGACACATACGGCAGCAGCGGCTCAGTATTGGGGTATCAGGTGCAGTAATAGGGACACATACGGCAGCAGCGGCTCAGTATTGGGGTATCAGGTGCAGTAATAGGGACACATACGGTAGCAGCGTCTCAGTATTGGGGTATCAGGTGTAGTAATAGGGACACATACGGCAGCAGCGGCTCAGTATTGGGGTATCAGGTGCAGTAATAGGGACACATACGGCAGCAGTGACTCAGTATTGGGGTATCAGGGGCAGTAATAGGGACACATACGGCAGCAGTGACTCAGTATTGGGGTATCAGGGGCAGTAATAGGGACACATATGGCAGCAGCGGCTCAGTATTGGGATATCGGGGCTGGAATGTGAGAAGTGAAATGTGTCTTTGTTGTTTTCTCTGCAGGTGAGTCGTTGCTGAAAGAAGTTGTCATGTCGTTCTGGGCCAGATGGAAAAGACAGGAAAAGTGAACGATTCCATCAGACAGAACGTCAGCGGTAACACATTATCTGTAACTGTGCTGTGATCTCTTATATGTTCTGTAGGGCTGGTATCTACCACTGACCATATGGCGGTAATATCCATGTTGGTCTTTATATAGAGATTATCTTCAGTAACAGCGCGGTCATCTGCTGAGGTTCTCCACTATTAGGGCGCGTCACCGAATTGTAATCAAGGTTACCTGGTTAGGGGCCCACTCAGAAGTTTCGCCCCCCCTGAACCAAAACCCTAGCTACGCCTCTGGACAAAAAGGTTATTGCACCAAAACTTCTTTCAGTGATCTGAAGTTACCAAGAAATGTTTACTATTCACCTTACATTGCTGGTAACAAAGGAGCAAAGTTTTCTCCGAGACATAAAAGAAGGTTATTGAAGTGATTACATAATAATCTGGAAGAGACAACAAACAGACGGAAGGCTCATGAGATCACGCTTGGAACGGACGCCATCTACAGAGATATTTATACACAAGTAAATGTTAATGGTAATCAGCCCATCTCCCACACATTATGTTTGTGAAATCCAGATAATGATGATAATTATGCTGGAGATGGGAGTGTTACCAAACCACAAACACGTCGCAGAAGAAATGTGTATGGTGAAGAAAAAAAAAGAAGACGAGAGCGAGAGAGAAAGCACTTACATCTCTGTAATCTGTCTGATGTTCCCTGTCTCCTGTCTCTGGAAATGTAGAAATCTGCCGTGCAGATGGCCGGCCGCTGTGTGGACAAAACGCAGAATAGTCTAAACTTTAGCCACTTTCTCCACACAACAAGGATTTCGAAAATGTGTGAAAATGTATTAGTCCATTATTGTATTGTCACCATCACTGTCTATTTGGATGCCGATATCCACTGGGGCAAAAAGTATTTATATCTCTTTATAAGGGTGTACATAAAAAGCATAGGGACTCGAAGCAGAAGTCTTAATTCCCCTTCCCCACCCCCCAAAAAATAATATTCAGCATGAACATAAAAAAAATACCGGAGCACACACCAGCTCTTCAATATTTTGCAGCGCAGTGCCACCTATTTATTACTATATACTGAGGTTCTCTATATTAATTTGCTGCGTATTTGTATGTTCTCTTATTTTTTTTAGTGATATGACTCGTCTCATGATCCTCATTCTCTGAAGACAAATGTATGTGATTACACACTGGATGTCACGTTTGGATCTCTCCCTATTACTCAGTTTGACGTTGTTCTCCATGTTACTATCTATGTATAGTTTCTTTCCCATTCTTTTGGCTTTTCTTGTTTTATATGGTCCCATATTATTCTATGGCTATTGCCATAATTAGATCAGTGATTTTCTTACATTATTGTTCGAGGATCCGCCGTATTAGTTTGGATTTTGATACTCAGATCCTTTCCGTATGGATAGCTTGATGTTATATATCTATCTTTTTTTCTATGACTAATGTCTCTCCACTGTCATAATTTTTTTATGTTCATGTTATGTACTTTACATTGATATATATATTTTTATGCTTGCTTAGTAGAGTTCTGATGAAGGCCTAGATATTGGCCGAAACGTCAACATATTTTGTCACAGTGGATCAATAAAATTATTTCACATTTTTTGCATATGAACTGAGAGTGCCGGATTTTTTCTATTTTATATTGGGATTGGTACCCTATTCGTGCACCTCACCATAATAACGGAGTGCCGTGTTGTTACCTTACTATTCCCATACACAGTAAGATACCTCCACATGCATAGTATAATGACCCTATAGTACCCCCATAACGTATGATACCCCCACAGTGACTTCAACACCGTATAATGGTGCCCATAGTCCGCCACACACAGTATGATGGCATCTCCATACATTGATGGCCCCCATAGCCCCCGCACAACCTTCAACACAGTATAATAGCCCTCACACAACCCTCCACACAGTATCATGGCCCCCACTAGCCCTCCAAAACAGTATAATGGCCAACACATAGCCCTCTAGACAGTATAACTGGTCCACACACAGCCCTCCAGAAAGTGTATGTAACTGGCATCCACATAGTCGTCCTAATAGTATAATGTCCTCATATATCCTTACAAATAGTACAATTGGCTCCCACACAGCCCTCCAAATAGTATAATGGGCCCCCAGTAATCATCCATATAGTATGATGGCCCCCAAGTAGTCCTCTAAATAGTGTGGTGGCCCCCACATAGCACTCCAAATAGTATGATAGACCCCCAAGTAGCCCTCCAAATAGTATTATTGCCATCACATACTCCTCTAAATGGTATGATGGTCCCAAATAGCTCTTCAAATAGTTTGATGGACCCAAATAGCCCTTCAAATAGTATGACTGCCCCCACAAATAGCACTTCAAATAGTATAATGGCCCTCACATAGTCCTCCAAATAATATAGCGGCCCCCATATACTCCAAATAGCATTATGGTCCCCACATAACCTTCCAAATAGTATGATGACCCCCTACATAGCGTTATAAATAGCATGATGGCCCCAACATAACTTCCAAATAGTATGATTGACCCACATTGGCCCCCACAAATTTGCCTCCAAAAAGTATGATGGCCCTCACGTAGTCCTCAAAATAGTATGATGGCCATTCAAATTCTATGAATGTTCTCAAAGATTAAAAAAAAGATATTCACTCCTTCTTGTTCCCCCGCTGTCCGGTCTCTGCAGCGTGTGATTCTTTCTTTCTTTCTTTCTTTCTTTCTTTCTTTCTTTCTTTCTTTCTTTCTTTCTTTCTTTCTTTCTTTCTTTCTTTCTTTCTTTCTTTCTTTCTTTCTTTCTTTCTTTCTTTCTTTCTTTCTTTCTTTCTTTCTTTCTTTCTTTCTTTCTTTCTTTCTTTCTTTCTTTCTTTCTTTCTTTCTTTCTTTCTTTCTTTCTTTCTTTCTTTCTTTCTTTCTTTCCTCCCAGTAATCCCAGGACATGATATGACACCTGGAAGACTATACTTTTATTTTTTCTCTCTCATCTGTTTCTGTGCCGATTCTCTCTCCCTTTAAGTGGGTTAAGTAAAATATTACTCTATCCTTCCCGGGGGAGCAGTTTGCTTCTCTTTTTAAATTGAGTGGTCTTTAGATTTCTGATAAAGGGTCTTGAGTTGTGCAGAGTGCTGAGAGTCAGCTTTTATCTCCAAATAATAAATAAGATTGGAGCAAAAAAAAAGGTCCATTAGCAATCAATATGACTCGTGAGATCTCTGTCCCCAGTGGAAAGTCCTGTGTGATTGTATTTTTCTCTTTATTCCTGCGTCTCGGAGCAGCAGAATTGTTGTATGTGCATAGCATAACCACAGTATAGTCACAGGTTATGATCGTACTCTCCTATATCCGCCACCTCTATTTATATCTTTTTGAGAGGTGACTATATTGGTTTTAAGATATTAAAATAAGTACAAAATTGTGAATTAAAAATAATAGAAAAAAAGGTAACTTGGTGTGTGTACATCCGAAATTATCATAAAAAATGCTCAACTGCAAATCATATTAAAATTATTAATAAATCATGCAAATTCCCGATAGTTCTCATAACCTTTGAGCCCCACAATTGATCTGTCACATAAAACCCTGGTGGATGAGCACCAGGGATCTAATCTGGGATCTGAATTCATTTCAGTGTCGAGAATTATTTTTTTAGTCTGATCTAAATTTTGTGTAGGATTTGTTTTGATGCCTGAATTTATTTAGGTCTGGCTTAAGGTCTAAGAATCATTTTTAAGTTTAGTCTTAATTAATTTCAGAGTCTGGCCTAAGCAGTTTGAACAAATGTTGGAATCTGTTTTGCGACCTGGTCTGGGATCTAATCTGAAATCGGAAACTTTTGGCTTGACTGTTTTGTGATAATTTTATGGCTGGTTTGGGGTCTAAATGTATTATTTTTTGCCTGACGTAGGCCTCAATTTAATAAAGGGTCTCGTCTTGGGTCGAAAAATTTATTTAGGGGTCTGGTTTAAGGTGTAAAATAATTTTTGATGTTTGATCTGAAATCTGAATTAATTTAACAGTTGATCTAGAGAGTCTGTTTTGGGGTCTGGTCTGGGGTTTAATCTGAAATCTGAATTTTTGGAGGATCTAATTTTGGATCTGAATTTATTTTTGGGTCTGGTCTGGCATCCGATTCACTTTAGGGGTTTGGTTTGAGGTCTAAAAATAATTCTGATGTCTGGACTGGGGTCTGAATTAATTTAGAGATCTGGTCTGAACACATTTCGGTGTATCTTCTAGGGTATAAATTGAACTCTAACTTTATTTTAAGGTCTCGTTTGGGGTCTGAATTTTATTTGTTGTCTGATCTAGGTTTGAATTTATTTTTGGATCTGATCTTGGATCTATGTTAATTTAGGAGTCTGGTTTTGGTCTGAAAATAATTTTTATTTGGGGGTCTAATCTGAGATCCTAATTTTTTTTTAAAAAAAATTTTAATTTTTTTTTTTATTCTTGGTTAAATTTATTTTTGGACCTGGTCTGGGGTCTGAATTATTTTAGGGAAAGCAGCAGGCATGGCGGCTCAAAACTTGCTAGATAGCATGTGGATTAGCAAGGATCAAGACAACAGAATATGCAAGATGGCAGGTAGAGAAGTGGAGCAGGAAACATGAGAAGATGCAAAGTCATTCCAGGGCTTGCAGACAGATAATCCTTGGCAAGGACAAGGGCAAACTGAACACTTGCTTGTGGAAAAAATGCAAACTGTTGAAGCAGCGTTCATAGTGTGAACAACACCAGAGAAGAGTTTGTTTTACATACAACTGATGAATAAGTCATGTGCCGTCCTTTGCACCCACGCAAACATTTAAACATGTAAATGACTTTTCCAACCTCTCCTCATGTGAGAGGCCTCCGTCCCTTGTAATAATCTAGTTGCTGTCTTTGAACTCATTCTAACTTCTGAATATCCCTTTTAAAATGTGCAGCCCAAAACTGGATCCCATATTATAGATGTGGCCTCACCAGTCATTTATAAAGGGGTAACAATACGTTGGGATCGTGGGATTTTATCACTCTTTTTATACACCCTTTAATCTTTTTTGCTTTTGCGGCTGCTGCTTGACATTGAGTGGAGCGCCCCCAGACACAGGGCCACAGGTTACCGGTCCTCTCTGTCTCAGTTCTGGGGATGTCACGGTGGCTAGACCTGGTCCGTGACCCTGCTAAGGGGCGTCCAATAAAAGGGGTGATGATAGTTTGTCAAGGTTTCGTGATGCCACCTGTGGTGTTCGGTCAGGGTGACCGACGCTGCTGTGGGGTCCGCTGGGATGATGGAATGGCAGCTGGATGGTATACCTTCCCACAGGTGAAGTATGTCCCCAGGGCTTCCCAGTAAGGTGGATGGTGATGATGTGAGGAGCAGACAATAACGAGGACACAAGGTTGCGGTCTCTTTACCTCTTTACTGAAGACTTCAGGATCCTCAATCCAGAGCACAGTTAACAGGGCTATCAGAGACCGACCGGTCCGATGGGCACATCCAGAGTTTCCTTTGCAGGTGGAAATCGTGGCCTACCACTAGCGCCTGTGTGTTGTAGTCCTACCCTGCTGAGCATTCGGGATAGTCCTTACAACTTCTATTCTTCTTCTTTCTAATTCGTTCCAGTTCTTTCTAGTTCTCCGTCCCCCAGGTATGTTATGGCTTGGACGCACCCGTTTGACGGGAAGGCTCGGAGTTCTTCCGGGACCCTAGAGATGCCCCTCTCCACGCGTTGCCCCCTATGTCTGCTTAGGTGATGTAAGGTAGACAGCCAACCTATAATTAACTGTCCTGCGGAGTCTGAAGTAAGGCATAAAGTCAGTTACTTCCTCGGTGTTTCGGCCACCGGCTACGCGCTTCAGTAGGATGTTGCCGTTCTCCGGGCACGACTCCTACTGGCTCTCCTTTGTGCTTGATCTCGTTTCTCACTGTCCACAATATCCTTCGCTTCGTGTCTCTTTCTTAGGATACCGCCGCGGGGTGTGCAGGCGCGGTTCCGTAACGTTCTGTTCTAGTCGCTAGGTACCTGCCAGGTTCCCATGCCTGACAGGCACCCCCCTGAATCTTCCCCGCAACACCCCCTGCCACGGGATGTTGC
This sequence comes from Ranitomeya imitator, assembly GCF_032444005.1. Taxonomy (NCBI): domain Eukaryota; kingdom Metazoa; phylum Chordata; class Amphibia; order Anura; family Dendrobatidae; genus Ranitomeya; species Ranitomeya imitator. The sequence continues at coordinate 37,933,021 of NC_091284.1, forward strand.
CTGAACAAAACCCAGTCAGCTTCTGACTAACTTCCTATCCAACCCCTAGTTTTACCAGTGTGAGGAGTGGCCTAGTAAATAAAACCTTTTGCTCCCCCTAGTGGCTGGAGTGTGAAGTGTAATGTGTGCTGGTGATACCTGGTCAGGAGAACTCCTTTAGTGCCATCAGACGTACCATCACTCCCCTTAGCGGCAGAGCATCATACTGCAACGACCAGGTCTCTGGGGCGCTGCATTGAGCGCTGCTGCTCAGCTTACTTGTAACCAGAATACCCAAATCCTTCTCCAGTTCTGTAGTCCCAAGAATGGTCCAATTTCGTGTACATGCAGCAATAGGATTACTCCGTCCTAGGTGCATTATTCTACAGGTCGTACACGAGAGACAATCAGACAAAACAATATGCAAGCATACCAGGGGGTCAGACACAGAATGAATGTATAACTGACAAGGAACCCTAGACTGGGGGGTGCGGGTATATAAAATCCTCCCAAATCCAAAAGGAGGCCACACAAAATTAACCCTGAGAGAAAAGAGAAAGGAACCCTGTCCACAAACATGACATTATATTGCTCATCCATAGACTATTAAATATTCTTGGGTAGATTTTGTTGCTATATAAGCCTCAAAAAACGTGTTAAAAACTGCAATTTGATGCGTTATTGTCGCCCATAGACTATTCCGTGGTCTGGAGTCCATTTTGTTGGTATATAACCCTCAGTATTACATTGCTGATCCATAGAGTATTACATTTTATTGGGTACATTTCACCGCTATATAAGCTTCAAAAGACTTGTTCAAAATGTTAGGCCGTGTGCTCACTTTGCAGATTTGATGCTTTCTTGTCACGGTTTTTTTTTTTTTTGGCGCACATTTGTCACAAAACCTGTTATCAGCTAATTGAATGAGAAACCTAAAGTGTCATGCACACGTTAAGTATTTTTGACTTGCAGAATCGGAGCAGAAAATAATGGAATAATCTGCAGCCTGTCAATTCAAAAGCACCAAAAAAAAAAAAAGCGCATTTTCGCAGCTGCGATCTTCCTGCCAAAAAGATACAGAAATGTTGCAGAAATTTTACTCCACTTGTGCACATACCCTCATCAGAATTATATCGCTCATCGATAGACTATTCCGTGGTCTGGAGGACATTTCCTTGGTATTTAACCCTCAAAAGTGCACAGCCTTTATGTGTCTAGGAGACCAATACATGACAATGTGACAGAATGTCTAATACAGGTGTATCTGAGTCTCTCCATTTTGGCAGTTTTTGCTTCCTTCATAAAGTCAACTGAAATTTCCTATTTTTTAATAAAAAAAATCAGTATTGGTTTATTAAATCATGTATTTTTTAACCCCTTACCGACCTCCGCTTTTGCTGCGGTGGTGAGACCACATCAAAGCCGGGACATGTCAGCTGTTTTGCACAGCTGACATGTGCCCGCAATAGTGGCGGGTGTAATCACGATTCATCCACCACTATTAACTAGTTAAATGCCGCTGTCAAAGACTGACATTTAACCGTCGGTTCCAGCCATCGGGCCAGAAATGAGCGCATTGCCGACCACCATCACATGATCGGGGGTCAGCGATGCGTCGGCATGACAACCAGAGGTCTCCTTGAGACCTCTATGGTTGTTGATGCTGGCTTGCTGTGAGCGCCACCCTGTGGTCGGCGCTCACAGCAAGCCTGTAATTCAGCTACATAGGATCTATGTATCGCTCCAATGTAGCTGAGCCGATCGAGTTCTGCCAGCTTCTAGCCTCAAAAGGAGGCTATTGAAGCATGACAAAAGTAAAAAAAAAAGTTTAAAAAAATGTGTACAAAATAAAAAAAGTATAAAGGTTTAAATCACCCCCCTTTCACCCCATTCAAAATAAAACAGTAAAAAAAAAAAATCAACCCTACACATATTTGGTATTGCCGCATTAAAAAAAAAAAGCATTAACCTGATTGCTACACGGCGTAGCGAGAAAAAAATTAGAAACGCCAGAATTATTTTTTTTTGGTCGCCGCGACATTGCATTGAAATGCAATAACGGGCAATTAAAAGAACGTATCTGCACCAAAATGGTATCATTAAAAACGTCAGCTCGGCACGCAAAAAATAAGCCCTCATCCAACCTGAGATCATGAAAAATGGAGACGCAACGGGTATCGGAAAATTGCTCAAATATTTTTTTTTTAGCAAAGTTTGGAATTTTTTTTATCACTTAGATAAAGCGTAACCTAGTCATGTTAGGTGTCTATGAACTCGTAATGACCTGGAGGACTCATAATATCAGGTCAGTTTTAGCATTTAGTGAACCTAGCAAAAAAGCCAAACAAAAAACAAGTGTGGGACTGCACTTTTTTTTGCAATTTCACCACACTTGGAATTTTGTTTCCCATTTTCTAGTACACGACATGCTAAAACCAATGATGTCGTTCAAAAGTGCAACTTGTCCTGCAAAAAAAATAAGCCCTCACATGGCCAAATTGACGGAAAAATAAAAAAAGTTATGGCTCTGGGAAGGAGGGGAGCGAAAAACGAGAACGCAAAAATGGAAAAGGGCAAGGTCTTGAAGGGGTTAAAATCCATTTTACATTTTGCCTTATATACAAGTCATTATACAGGAAAAAATGTATCTTAACATTTTTTTTTCCCTGTATATCACAATTGCTCATCGGTTTGGAAAGTTTTATTGTCAGTCCTTAAAGTGGAGTAAACGTGTGACTCCATTGTTCTCAGCAGAAATCTGGGGACCAGAGGGGTCTTCCCAGTGCTGTTCTCCTCCCACTCAGCACTTTTCCATCCATTTGAACATTTTCACTACCCCCCCAGACCTCCTCATAGGTTCTGCTGGGAAAAAAAGCTCGGATTTCCCATTGACTCCCATTATACTCATTATTTGAAACGAGCACCCGAGTATCAGGAATTGCGCGGTTTTAGCAACAAGCACCCGAGCATTTTACTGCTCGCTCATCACTTTTAATGTGCAATAGAAATAAAGTTTCGGGTAAACTTGGTGGAAACGTGTCTTCATAAGATATATGAAGAACTGAAGAAGAACTTTCACATTCAGTAGTAAAAATATTTTTGCAATTGGGTTTCATGTAAATTTTGCTGTCTTTTTCTGAGCTCCTCTCAGCTGATTTAGGACCACGGACAACATCAAAGTTGAATGAAGATCCTGCAAAAGCCCTAGGGAGCAAAATTTGTAATGAGATCCAAATGCAAAAAAATTGTTTAGACCGAAAAACATGAAAATATATATTAAAAAAATGGCCAGATGTTTAACCAGTGACAGTATGATTACCTTGTAGGGACTGTCCAATTAAAGCTTTTTTTTAAATCTTATTTGGAAATTCTTAGTTATTAAAGGGGACACTCATTTCAAGATCCTCCAGAGTAGAGAGCAGCTATAGAGAACCTGTCATTTCCTGCATTGCGCACTGTGTAATACTATATTTCCCCTGTAGAGGCACTGCAGGGAAATCGAACACTTCCTGGTTTATCTACAAATTACAGTTGATAATGTGAAAAGTCCTTTTTAGAAATAACCCAAACCCCTTAATTATCCTCAGATTTTCTGGGGTTTTTTTGCACTTTTTAAAATTTTTTACCCCTTGTACCAAGGCAAGAGCCAACTTTTTTAATTTTTCATCTGAGGGCTTGTTTTTTTTTTTTATCCGGATGGTTTGTAGTTTTGAATGGCGCCATTCACTTTATCATATGATCTACTGGAAAACATGGAAAAAATTCCAAGTTCATGGAATTTGCAAACTAAATGCAAATCCGCCATTGTTTTTCAGGTTTTCCCAGATTTTGCCACATTCATTGTGTCTTAAAACAAATTACCTGGCAACATGATTTTCCAGATCAGTACAATTGTGGTGATGCCAAACATTTTTTAAAATTATTATTTTAGTGATGAAAAAAATTCTGAAATTTGTGAAAATAAGATAATAATAATAATAATAATAATAATAATATTTAAATATTGTCTATGTCAGCATATTTTAAGACTGGTAACTTTTTATTTTTCTGTTGACGCAGCTGAACGTGGGCTTATTTTGTGTCTTTAGTTAACGCTTTTCTTGATGACATTTTGATTGCATTGTATTGCACTTTTTTTCCTGGGATTTGGGGGCCAACAAAATTTGCAATTCTACCTTGCAGAGTTGATTGTTGGCTTCTCTGGTGGGCCGCTCTGACCTAGCTTGGCTGTTAGATATATACGTTATTTATCCCTCAAGGGTATCCAGAGAAAGAATGATAACATGACGCTGTTGATGAAAGTGTTGTGTGTATGTACACTGGCTCGGACTGGCCCACAGGGAAACTGGTAAATTCACCGGTGGGCCTCTCTGTAGGAGTAAATTGCTTACACCACCACATGAGCAGTAGTTGGTCCAATACATTTGATTCATTATGTACAGACAAAAGCAGCGTCTGATCATTCATTCAAGAAACCAGTTTATTATAATATAGAAGCAGAGCTAATATTGTAAATGAGGGTAATGTAATATTTGCATGTAGCTGAACAGTGGGCCCCCAGAGTCAATGTTACTGGTGGGCCACAAGAGTCAATGTTACTGGTGGGCCCCAGAGTCAATGTTACTGGTGGGCCCCAAGAGTCAATGTTACTGGTGGGCCCCAGAGTCAATGTTACTGGTGGGCCCCAAGAGTCAATGTTACTGGTGGGCCCCCAGAGTCAATGTTACTGATGGGCCACAAGAGTCAATGTTACTGGTGGGCCCCAGAGTCAATGTTACTGGTGGGCCCCAAGAGTCAATGTTACTGGGGGGCCCCCAGGGTCAATGTTACTGGTGGGCCCCAAGAGTCAATGTTACTGGTGATCCCCCAGAGTCAATGATACTGGTGGGCACAAAGAGTCAATGTTACTGGTGATCCTCCAGAGTCAATGATACTGGTGGGCTTCCAGAGTCAATATTACTGGTGGGCCCCCAGAGTCAATGCTACTGGTGGGCCCCAAGAGTCAATGTTACTGGTGATCCCCCAGAGTCAATGTTACTGGTGGGCCCCAAGAGTCAATGTTACTGGTGATCCCCCAGAGTCAATGTTACTGGTGGGGCCCAAGAGTCAATGTTACTTGTGGGCTTCCAGAGTCAATGTTAGTAAGGTGATCCCCCAGAGTCAATGTTACTGGTGATCCCCAAGAGTCAATGTTACTGGTGATCCCCAAGAGTCAATGTTACTGGTGAGCCCCCAGAGTCAATGTTATTGGTGGGCCCCAAGAGTGAATGTTACTGATATGCCCCCAGAGTTAATGTTACTGGTGGGCCCCCAGAGTCAATGTTACTGGTGATCCCCAAGAGTCAATGTTACTGGTGATCCCCAAGAGTCAATGTTACTGGTGGGCCCCCAGAGTCAATGTTATTGGTGGGCCCCAAGAGTCAATGTTACTGATATGCCCCCAGAGTTAATGTTACTGGTGGGCCCCCAGAGTCAATGTTACTGGTGGGCCCCCAGAATCAATGTTACTGGTGGGCCCCAAGAGTCAATGTTACTGGTGGGCTTCCAGAGTCAATGTTACTGGTGGGCCCCCAGAGTCAATGTTACTGGTGTTCCCCCAGAGTTAATAATACTGGTGGGCCCCCAGAGTCAATAATACTGGTGGGCCCCCAGAGCCAATAATACTGGTGGGCCCCCAGAGTCAATAATACTGGTGGGCCCCCAGAGTCAATAATACTGGTGGGCTCCCAGAGTCAATAATACTGGTGGGCCATCAGAGTCAATAATACTGGTGGGCCCCCAGAGTCAATAATACTGGTGGGCCCCCAGAGTCAATAATACTGGTGGGCCATCAGAGTCAATAATCCTGGTGGGCCTTCAGAGTCAATAATACTGGTGGGCCCCCAGAGTCAATGTTACTGGTGGGCCCCCAGAGTCAATAATACAGGTGGGCCCCCAGAGTCAATAATACTGGTGGGCCCCCAGAGTCAATAATACTGGTGGGCCCCCAGAGTCAATAATACTGGTGGGCCCCCAGAGTCAATAATACTGGTGGGCCATCAGAGTCAATAATACTGGTGGGCCTTCAGAGTCAATAATACTGGTGGGCCCCCAGAGTCAATAATACTGGTGGGCCTTCAGAGTCAATAATACTGGTGGGCCATCAGAGTCAATAATACTGGTGGGCCCCCAGAGTCAATGTTACTGGTGGGCCCCCAGAGTCAATAATACTGGTGGGCCCCCAGAGTCAATGTTACTGGTGGGCCCCCAGAGTCAATAATACAGGTGGGCCCCCAGAGTCAATAATACTGGTGGGCCCCCAGAGTCAATAATACTGGTGGGCCCCCAGAGTCAATAATACTGGTGGGCCCCCAGAGTCAATAATACTGGTGGGCCATCAGAGTCAATAATACTGGTGGGCCTTCAGAGTCAATAATACTGGTGGGCCCCCAGAGTCAATAATACTGGTGGGCCTTCAGAGTCAATAATACTGGTGGGCCCCCAGAGTCAATAATACTGGTGGGCCCCCAGAGTCAATAATACTGGTGGGCCATCAGAGTCAATAATACTGGTGGGCCCCCAGAGTCAATAATACTGGTGGGCCCCCAGAGTCAATAATACTGGTGGGCCTTCAGAGTCAATAATACTGGTGGGCCCCCAGAGTCAATAATACTGGTGGGCCCCCAGAGTCAATAATACTGGTGGGCCATCAGAGTCAATAATACTGGTGGGCCATCAGAGTCAATAATACTGGTGGGCCCCCAGAGTCAATGTTACTGGTGGGCCCCCAGAGTCAATAATACAGGTGGGCCTTTGCCACCCCAGTCCGACACTGTATGCACAGTAATGAGCATTTCTGTCTCTAGTTTCTCTATATATACTGCTCTACTCAATCAGTTTTCCTGATGAAATTGTGGCTTTTCCACGTATGAAAAAAAAAATACATATTTACAAAAGATGTTGTTTTGTCCGAACATTTCCTAACACTAAGCTTTTAAAACCCATAGCCCATTAGTAATGAAGGCATGTATTATTTATTAATTATGGCTTCCATTAAAGTTTAATCTCTTCTGTCCAAGCAGATTTCAAAACTACACGTTTAAATACATTTTAGACAAGTAAATCTTCCAGGAAACTGTCTAATATTTCCCCATATATTGGATTATTCTTCCCTTGTCCATCAGCCGGATGAGAAAATACTGACATAAAGAGACACGAAATCTGCAAGTCAAATACACCGTGTGCTTAACTTTCTGTAAAGATACAAAAAAAGAGCAAACTTTAGATAAAAGCTAATGTACAATAATGGGTCTAGTAAAGGTAATTGTAAAATAGATATTAAAGGATAAGAAGAAAGGCAAGATGGTGTGTCATTTGTATTCTAACCCTGTGCCTAGCTCATATCTAACTATCTATCTATCTATCTATCTATCTATCTATCTATCTATCTATCTACCTATCTATCTACACTTCTCAAATTTTAAATTGTATCACCAAGAAGGAAAAGTTGTGGAATTATGGAAATCATGTAATGGTTCAAAAAAATTGTCTAAAGTTTCAAACCATCTCGATTTATTCAGTATGAAGGATGAGCCACGTGCATAAATCCCGACACTTACAGCCTCGGCTGCTATCATTGAGGCTATTAATGGTCGTTTGAGGAAGGTTCTGCCACTGAATACACTTGGGCAAATCATTAAGCTCCTGTGTAATCACCGACTAATGACGCCACAGATATGTGCGAAGGGAGACAAGTCTGGAGATGCTGCAGCCATGAGAACACATTTAGGCCACACAAGCTGGTCACAACTGCATGAGAAACATGTGGCCTTGTGTTGTCATCGTGGAAAATGCCTCCTTGGGACACTTTGGAGAAATGGCCACACCACTGGTTCCATCATCAAATCAATGTAATGCCCAGGTGTTAATGTACTTGGAATCAGAACTAGAGGATTCTAGCTTCTGTACATTATGCCACCCCACCACCTAATCCTGTCATCTTTTGAAGTCCTTTTGGCGACGTTGACCATGTGGTCTTGATTTGGACACCGGAGCCTGGAATTGTAATCAAAGTGATAATCAAATCAATGAGAGATTCGTAGGGGACTAGTCCAGCAACAATGTCATTTGGTTATTGATCCAAAGGCCGAGATAAAAAGAAATTAGGGTGACGTCAAAAAGGTGGTCTTCATACCAATCTCTGGCTATCATTGTGTCCAAGACAAAAGCAGAACTCATCGCTGAGGAGGATAGACCTTCATTCCAGCTTTCATTGCTCCATTCTAGCTTCCTTTTTCCCTCTAGAGATCACATGGGCAACATCATGAAGAGGCATTCATGAGGGAACATTACACTCGTGCACCAATATCTCAGAGTTACATTGAGTTGGTGGTAGAACCAGTGGTGTGACCATTTCTTCAAAGGGTCCCAGGAGCCGCTTCTCAACACAACAACACAGGGCCACATGTTGCTCGTGTTACAGTGAGCAGCCTGACTTAATAATTGATCCAGGGATTCATTTTGAGTAAGATTTTGATTTCGAAAAGTCATTTTAACGACAACTTCACAGTGGGATATTAAGACAATATCTCCTAGTGGTCAAAGTTGACTTTTTAAGAATTTCATAAGTCCATTCCAGAAATGTAACAAACATACTTTTTTTTCTGGTAGAGTAAGAAAAACATGCAATATCAAAAACACAAATATGTGTCTCCGTTGAACACCTTGCATAATATTGTTCAGTGTTGTTTATGATCGAACGACAATTTCCATATTTTACGCGCATCGTTCCCGATGCAAATATGATTGAAATTGGACCCGACAGCTAGTGCCGCCCTGGATGCTCTTACAAACCATGGGAGAGGTTACACTTATGATGAAGGCTTTCTATTAGAAAACAGCAATCAATGCTGGGAACATTTTCTTATCAATAATTCATATATGGTTATAAACTACTCAGTGGCTTTAAAAATTAACCATAGATGACACTGATATAGAAAAAAAAAGCAGATCAGCGTCACGATGGCAAATTTGCACCAGCCGATGAGGGCCAATTCTCTAATCAAATCTGAGTTGTGTGTCTCATGGTTATAAATCACGGTAATAACCCGGCGTCTGATACAACATGAACCCTGTCCTTTGTCGAGTATTATCCTGATACCACACATTAATATTTCATGAAAACATTTCAAAATAAAGTCATAGTGTTAGCCATAAATTAGGAAACTGCGGTAATAAAGCATCTCGCCTTTTATACGGGTTATAGAAGAGTCCCCATTAGTCGATGACTAGTCACGCCGCGCGGTACATCGTTTGCATTCGACTGAGAGCCAGAAGGAAATACTAAGGCTAATGTTTGTATTATTAATTACTTCCATAATTGCTCATCTTATAGCCTCGTCGTACAGGGATTTATGTCCTCCTAATGACCGCTTACATTTGGAAAACAATTAAGGATGGTAGACGTCAAGATTTCCATACACGGACCGGAAATATTTAGGATCTGATTTTTAGAAGGAGTTTTGAAAAAACAAAACTCGGTTTGAGTAAAAACTGCAACTCAAGACGGGCCACAAAAATGTTCAAGTTCTAGAACTTACAATTTTTTAAAAAAGTTTCCGTTTCAGTTTGCCCTGTTTTGCTTATATGGATATTACATTTTAGGGGTTTACTTCGTTTTTTAAGGTTTAAAAAAAAATAAGATTGATGTATATGCTAATGAAATAATGATGGATCCATTTTGTCAGAGGTGCTGGAAAAATCAGTCAGGAGTAGATAAAAGGGGATGCTCAGAGGCTTCTGGTGCTATTGCAGAGTTCCTTGTGAAAAAGTTAGAAATGGGGTCTTCTGGATACTGATGGTGGTTTGGGCACCGGGAGCAATGGTGGACTGGAGCTTGGTGTGAAGCATAGCGATGTTGCTTATAATGAAGCATGGTCATGACTCAGTGATTCCTATAGTGAATCATGATTTTGACTCGGTGATGCCTACAGTAAAGCAAGGCAGTGGCTTGGTGATGCCTACAGTAAAGCATGGTGGTGGCTCTGTGTTTATACTGAAACATGGTGGCAACTTGTTGATGCTTACAGTGAAGAAATTGATTTTTTTTTTCATGTTGCTTATATCAAAGTATGCTGGTGGCTCAGTGATGCATAAAATGAAGAATGGCTTTGGCTTGGTGATGCCTACAAGGATGCATGGTGGTGGCTTAGTGATGTTTACAGTGAAGCATGACAGTAGCTCGATGCTTGATAATCAATGAAGCATGATGGGGGCTCAGTGAGGCCTACAGTGTAGCATGGTGGTTGCTCAGTTATGCTCTGGAGCAACTTTGGCTCCTCTGGCACTGGTAACCTGCAGCGTGTAAAAGACAAGATGAATTCAATCAAATATCAGGAAATTCTTGAAGAAATTGCCATCCTTTCGGTAAGGGATCGCTCACACTAGCGTACAAACAATTGCTCTCATACTCATGCAGAAAAGTGGTACGATTTTTTACTCACTTGTCATCCATGTGCCGTCCATATACAATCTGGTTTTTTTTTACTCAGCAGCAATTAATCATTTACAGGACCATTTCCAGTTTACTATGCTACGGAATTGTAATGTATCCGTAAAAACTGGACTGACAACCGTATGGCATCCGATATTTTTCTCGCACCCATTAGATTTCAGAGTGAAATCGCATCATTTTGTGATTATTTTTCTCAAAACAAATGCAGTGGAGAAAAAATAAGCAGATCTGCAGTGCCTCATTGAATAACATTGTTCCGAGCACAAACCGACTTTTTCTCGGATTGCTAGTATGAGCGAACCCTAAATCTGAAACCTTAGAATTTTTGTACCTTTCAACTGGACAATGACCTTAAAGTCCACCAAAGTTTGAGAAAAATCCTGTAAGATTCTTGAGTGGCCGTCACAGTTGCCTGACTTGAGCTCCATCGAAAATCTTTGGTGGGATGTGTAGCACTCAAACCGAAGAATATTAGTGACCTTGAAGCCATTGACCCTAAGGAAGATTTCCAAAATCATGGCTGACAAAGGAGCTCTACAAAGTGCTAAAGATGTGTGTCACACAGGGGTTAAATAATTCTGATAGTAGTCAGGAACAGTGGCATTTTGCAGGGAATTTGGAGAAACCACTTGTTATGTTAGTTGGGTAGAGCTATTTATGTTGTTCTTGTTTGATTTTTTTTAGCAAAAAGTAGAAATTTTGCTGTGAAATCTAATTTGCAATAGGGGAGGTTAATAATTTTAATTGCAACAATTTATACAGAATAAAAGTTTCTCTACCTACGAATCTCTTCTGATTAACTTATAGAGAAAACCATTCACCATACAGAACTTTCTGACCCAATGAGTCTGTTTATATTTTCCATAGGCTATTGACTATTGAATGCCAAAGATGGCTCTTAAAAAAGGAATGATTGGAACATTTCATTAACTGTCTGGAAATACGAGCGTGGAAGCTAATATGTTTGCTTCTGACTGCCAAACAAGCTTTCATATTTCATCATCATCCCCATATAAATTCTTTAAAAATATCATTTCTTGTAAGATTGTTATAGCATTTACTAAAATTATTGGCTGGTACTGGGATAACGTTATTGCCTCTCAAGTACTGCCATTGACCTCAGAGTATGACTGACCAACTTGCCTTCTGCAGTTCGAAGAAAAGTAAATATTGTGGGCTCGTTCAGCAAATCAATGGACAAAAAGATTCATTTTTATAAAGTTATAGGAAAATGATTCATATTCAGATCCTAAGAACCATCTCATCTTATACAGTTAATATATGTCTCAAAGATGGTGAACTATTGAGACTTGACCAAAGAAGAACAGAAATACATAACTTTAATAAGTAACGGGAGTGGGTCATCCCCAGGGCCGGACTGGCCAGTGGGCAATTCTGGCAAATGCCAGAAGGGCCGGTCTGGTTGTGGGCTGCTTTGTCTGCTACATTGTTAACAGAATCGATGTTCTCAGGACACCCATACTGTTAACAGTTGTGATGAAGCACAAAGTCACTGACTCCGTCACTTACCCAGCATGCCATGGGTATCATTTGAGATATTGGTCATGTAGTAAATCTTTCTTCCTCCATCCAGGGTAATATTAATAATATATCCCATCTGGTGCATGGGGACGGGGCCAACATGGGCCTGTGTGGTTTCAAATGCCAGGGCTGAATTTCAGCCCCAGTCCGTACCTGGTCATCCCAAAGCCAATGCCCATTTCAGCTGGATGTGCGTTCGATATCAATCAGAGGCCAAACCCTAACGTTGACATGCCCTTCATGGACAGCGCATTGCAGTGATGTCATGCGCTGCCCATGGCGGGCGCACTGAAATGAGCTGTCGGCTATGGAATAAGATGTCACATGTCGTCAGAGCGGAGGGGGGTAAGAAGAATTGTTTTTTGTTTTTTTATGGGTTGGAGAAGAGCGGCAGAGCATGGGAAATTATTACTGGAAAGGGCTCAGGATGGAAGACACTATACCAGGAAGGGGCAAAGGATTGGGGATATTATACCAAGAAGGGGCCCAGAACATTATATTAGGATGGGGACAATATTACAGGAAAGAGCTCAGGAGTGGGGACATTATTACTGGAACGGACCTGGGATAGGGAACATTGTTACTGGAAGGGGCCAATAATGGAGAACATTATAACAGGATAGTGGAAATTATTAATAGAAGGCGTTCAGGATGGGGGACATTATACCAGGCAGGGGCCCAGAAAGGGGGGAATTATACCTTAAAGGTGCCAATGATTTGGGTTATTTTTACAAGAAGGGGCCATGATAGGGGACATTAGAGGGGGAAGGCGAACACATATGCCTTTATAGGATCTGAAACACTACAAGGCCCATAAATCTGGCGAACATGGAGGTGGGGGTCCAGGACCAAATTTTGCAATGGGGTCCATTGGACTCTTGCTATGCTTTGAGTCCAACAGACATTTGAACCCTCAGTATTAAGGATCCATGGGTACGTTCTATGCCCTCCAGGCGTGGTAAAGGTTCCCATACACATTAGAAAGTTATTGGCCAAATATTGTTCTGCCGACAGCTATCTCCCCCAACTCACACAGGAACGCTTAATTGGCTGGGGGCTCCAGAGTTCGCTTTGAAAGAGCAGATGTCAGACTTCTCTGGCAGCATCTTATGTCTGAACAAAAAGATCAACTCTTGAAATTGCAACTACTGGATCTTTTTATCTCCCCTGACATCATCTGTTCTGCAGGTTCTGACAACTGACTAATATTTTTGAGGGCTTTAACTTTGACTCTATTGCTTGCGTAAATGCTATATGTGTGAGGCACTGTATTTACCAAATCCAATGGTTTTAGGGTAGAATACCACTATAATATAGAAGGGGCTTATCTGCCTGTGGAACACAAAGCATCAGACGATTAATTGAATTCCAACCTCTTGATTTTTATCAACATCTTCTGTCGAGCAAGAGTTGGGAAGCCCAAATACACAATTGACATTCATCTGATCCCAGACAAATTGGCCAACTTTTATCTAATATGTATGTGGACCTCTGGAAGAACACGACTCAAGAAACTTTTTCTTTAAGTTCCAAGATGTATCAAGACGAGGTGGAATACCATAAAAGTCTTTAGGAAGACCTTGGCTGACCTGTATGAGAGTCTTCTGAAAGTTGTCCAATATTTATAACTCCTTCAAAAATAAGACCTCATCATAGTGGTCAGTTGATCTGCAAATGTTAGCAAACTAAAGTCATGTAGACTTTGCCCACGTTAGGGTCACCCAGTGCGGTAGTTCTGTTCTATATCTCCTAAGGCGAGTTGCGCCTTTAGAAGAACAAGAAACTTTTTCTTTAAGTTCTAAGATGTATCAAGACGAGGTGGAATACCATAAAATTCTTTGGGAAGACCTTGGCTGACCTGTATGAGAGTCTTCTGGAAGTTGTCCAATATTTATAACTCCTTCAAAAATAAGACCTCATCATAGTGGTCAGTTGATCTGCAAATGTTAGCAAACTAAAGTCATGTAGACTTTGCCCACGTAAGGGTCACCCTGTGCGGTAGTTCTGTTCTATATCTCCTAAGGCGAGTACTTGAGCAAGGGACATCATCTAGTCAACTTGATACCATAATATTGAGATCTCAAAATAGTATGCTCTTACGTTTTATACCTTAAAAGATTTTGCAGTTATTAGGGTCACAGTGAGAATAAAAAATATCATACTTTCTCTGCCAGGATCTCCATTGGCTCCCTTCCTCCTGCTGTCTTCAGTCTTCTCTACTCTTTGACACCTCCTGTATCTTCCCAGAACTTCATTTGATGCCTATTCAAAGCTGGAGCTGACAAATGGAGAAGACAAAAGAGCTCTATGGTGTCAGGGTCGGTGAAGGTCTAGGTGAGCATAATGGTTTTTTTAAACCCCTTTCTGGCCCCCAAAATGAAGGTAGCCACCATTTTACTTGATCTACAAAAAAAAAGAGTTCCAACAAATCCGAGTTTTTTTGTGGAATGGGAAGCGAAGTAACATTTTGCATATAGTCAAGTTTGAAGTGAAGATCTTCTTTGAGTTTGCTGATTCAAAGCCGACCCCACGGAATTTGTTTTTCTTGTAAATGCAGCAGTTTTGGAAGTTCTCAGCCTGACAACAACAAGAGATTTTTTTTTTCTGTCTAAAAAGTATCTGTAACCACAAGTTGCAATGAGGGAATTAATGCTGTCATGGTTGGTTTCAGTCCACAATGCCACTACTGTGATACAAATGAAATTACAATTAATCCAAAATTACATCATTAATTATCCAGCATCATTTCTCATGTTCACCACTGATAATGATAGGGTTTTCTCACAGAAGCCGTCATCTTCAGGGGGAAGGATAATGTTTTTTACTATAATAATTAACTGAGGATCAGTTCCCAAGTGCGCTACTTGGGTTGACCGTTACTTTTGATAGTGCAGTTGCAGTACTTTTCTTGGCATCAAAATGAAGGACTCCTCAATGGTGGTCAATGGTGCCTATCAGTTACCAGTCGGATCCGCCATATGGTGAATGCAGCACAGTTTCCAGGAGTCATGACTCTCACTGATATCCTGAATAATTCCTTTGTTTATTCGGTCTCCTTTATTTTAATTCATTTAAAGGGATTCCCACTAATACAATATGGATGGAGATCATACAGACAGCTCAGCCTGATCTTTCTGCTTCACTTCTTTCATTGTCATAGAGAATGCTCATTTCTGTCTACTATTAAGATCAATCAGCAGAAGTTATTTTTGGCTAATGTTCAAGTTTCTGCTGTAAAGCGAATTTTTTGGGGGACATTATTACGAGAAGGGGCCCAAGAGGAGGGATATTATTAATGGAAGGATATGGGGACATTATTACTAGAAGCGGCACATAATGGAGGACATTATACTAGGAATTGACCCAGTATGGGGGACATTACATCAGGATAGGGACATTATTATTGGAAGGCTCTCAGGATGGGGGACATTATAGCACGATAAGGCTATTATTACTGGAAGGATCTCAGGACGGGGGGACATTATACCAGGATAAGGTTATTATTACTGGAAGGATCTCAAGATGGGGGACATTATACCAGGATAAGGTTATTATTACTGGAAGGATCTCAAGATGGGGGACATTATACCAGGATAAGGCTATTATTACTGGAAGGATCTCAGGACGGGGGGACATTATACCAGGATAAGGTTATTATTACTGGAAGGATCTCAGGATGAGGGACATTATACCAGGATAAGGTTATTATTACTGGAAGGATCTCAGGATGGGGGACATTATACCAGGATAAGGTTATTATTACTGGAAGGATCTCAGGATGGGGGACATTATACCAGGATAAGGTTATTATTACTGGAAGGATCTCAGGATGAGGGGACATTATACCAGGGTAAGGCTATTATTACTGAAAGGATCTCAGGATGGGGGACATTATACCAGGATAAGGTTATTATTACTGGAAGGATCTCAGGATGAGGGGACATTATACCAGGATAAGGTTATTATTACTGGAAGGATCTCAGGATGAGGGGACATTATACCAGGATAAGGTTATTATTACTGGAAGGATCTCAGGATGAGGGGACATTATACCAGGATAAGGTTATTATTACTGGAAGGATCTCAGGATGAGGGGACATTATACCAGGATAAGGCTATTATTACTGGAAGAATTTCAGGATGAGGGGACATTATACCAGGATAAAGTTATTATTACTGGAAGGATCTCAGGATGAGGGGACATTATACCAGGATAAGGTTATTATTACTGGAAGGATCTCAGGATGAGGGGACATTATACCAGGATAAGGTTATTATTACTGGAAGGATCTCAGGATGAGGGGACATTATACCAGGATAAGGCTATTATTACTGGAAGGATCTCAGGATGAGGGGACATTATACCAGGATAAAGTTATTATTACTGGAAGGATCTCAGGATGAGGGGACATTATACCAGGATAAGGTTATTATTACTGGAAGGATCTCAGGATGAGAGACATTATACCAGGGTAAGGCTATTATTACTGGAAGGATCTCAGGATGGGGGGACATTATACCAGGATAAGGTTATTATTACTGGAAGGATCTCAGGATGAGGGGACATTATACCAGGATAACGTTATTATTACTGGAAGGATCTCAGGATGAGGGGACATTATACCAGGATAAGGCTATTATTACTGGAAGGATCTCAGGATGAGGGGACATTATACCAGGATAAGGCTATTATTACTGGAAGGATCTCAGGATGAGGGGACATTATACCAGGGTAAGGCTATTATTACTGGAAGGATCTCAGGATGAGGGGACATTATACCAGGATAAGGTTATTATTACTGGAAGGATCTCAGGATGAGGGGACATTATACCAGGATAAGGTTATTATTACTGGAAGGATCTCAGGATGAGGGGACATTATACCAGGGTAAGGCTATTATTACTGGAAGGATCTCAGGATGGGGGGACATTATACCAGGGTAAGGCTATTATTACAGGAAGGATTTCAGGATGGGGGGACATTATACCAGGATAAACCTATTATTACTGGAAGGATCTCAGGATGGGGGACATTATACCCCTCTCTTTGAAGTTTTTGATCCGATAAATGGTTGATTTAGAGGGAATCTAACAAGAAGCGATGTCCTTTCCTGTAAAGCCCTTTTGATGCAAAATAATGATGACTGCATCTATTTCCTTGGAGGCAA
Source organism: Ranitomeya imitator (assembly GCF_032444005.1). Taxonomy (NCBI): domain Eukaryota; kingdom Metazoa; phylum Chordata; class Amphibia; order Anura; family Dendrobatidae; genus Ranitomeya; species Ranitomeya imitator. Next base: position 37,950,202 of record NC_091284.1, read on the forward strand.
CCATGATTAGCACAAGAAGACATTGATTTTAAGCACCAGCCCGCTTTTAAAGCAACCAGTCTACTCTAATAATGTAATCAACATGACAGAGTAATATCAGCTGCCTTGTTCTAGTTAATACTTTCTCCTGAGCTGCTAACAAGATCACTGAAATGATTTCAGCAGTTCATTTTGTGGCAGGGTTGAAATGCAGTGGAAATTGAGTTTTTGTGATTAATTTAATTTTCATGGCTAAGAATTACTTTGAAATGTATTTGCAAACTAGCTGAAGAACCCGGCATTGTCCAGGCATAGTAACTAACTGTGCTTAGTTATAACAAATAATAATGATTATCCTCCATCCCATAGTCCTGTGCCCATATACCCATCATACATATCCTCCATCCCATAGTCCTATGCCCATATACCCATCATACACATCCTCCATCCCATAGTCCTATGCCCATATACCCATCATACATAACCTCCATCCCATAGTCCCATGCCCATTTACCCATCATACACATCCTCCATCCCACAGTCCCATGCCCATATAACCATCATACACATCCTCCATCCCATAGTCCCATGCCCATATACCCATCATACTCATCCTCATCCCATAGTCCCGTGCCCATATACCCATCATATATATCCTCCATCCCATAGTCTCGTGCCCACATACCCATCACACATCCTCCATCCCATGGTTCCATGCCCATATACTCATTATAACATCATCTTCGCCATGGCAACCATTCTGACATCATCACCGCCATGGCAACTTATTATGACATCGCCACCATGGCAACCATTATGACATAACCGTCACCATTACAACCTATTATGACATCATCGTCACCATGGCAACCATTATGACATCACTGTCACCATTGCAACCTATTATGACATCATTGTCGCTATGGCAACCATTATGACATAACCGTCACCATTACAACCTATTATGACATCATCACCATGGCAACCATTATGACATCACTGTCACCATTGCAACCTATTATGACATCACCGTTGCCATGGCAACCATTATGACATCATCTTTACAATGGCAACCTTTATGATATCATCGTCGCCATGGCAACCATGATGACATCATCGTCGATTCACACACACATACACTCATTTTTATATATATAAATTATCTGATCACTCTGCACATCAAGTTACAGTTATTGAAACTCGCCAATACTAAAAATATGTTAGGCACCTGTCTCAGATTCGTGCCTTGCTTCCCTGACCCCCGTCCGCTAGGCTCTGCTATGCTCCACATTGAGCTTTGCAGATGCACCCGTGTGATCCCATGTGAGCATCTGCCTGGGCCTATATAAGGCTCACCAAGACAAACACCTGTGTCTTGATATTAAGACTTGAGTTTTGCTAGACTGGCTTGCTCTACACACCTGTGGTGCCCCTGAGGTCCAGTCGCCACAGAGGTACAGCACCTAAGTCGGAGGTGTGGTGCTCCGCTCTCAGGTAAGGAGGGGACATGATCCAGAACCCATACACTTACATCCAACACCAGACCTCTCAGGGCCCTGGAGGAGATAGGTAGAGGGTGTGGGTGGAGGAAGTGGAGAGAGTGACAGTTAGAGGAGTTGTCATGGAAATAGTAGGAGGAATCAGGAAAGGTCTAGAAAGTTATTCTGAGAGGAGTGGAGCAGAGGAGATGTGAGAGACAGTTGGAGCTGGGGACTTGAGCAGTGAGGAGCTCATCCAAGCACCAGAGGACAGAAAGAGGAAACAAGGAAGATAGAGAGAAGCTCCTGACAGAAAGAAAAGAGAGAAGGGGTCCTAGGGGCAGGGATAGTGAGGAATCCACCCGTGGGGCCCGTATCCACACTGACTGTAGCCGGGTGGAGGGACCAGAGTCGCAGTGGGGGGAACCAGCCCCCAGACTAGTGGAGAACTACAAGGCTCAGCTAGCCAGCCAGAAGCTGTGGTATCTGTAAGTGCCACAGCCACAACCACAACCACACACACTCACTGAAAAGGCAGCCACATAGGGTCAAGGGGACCAAGAGGACATTGGCCGACAAGATCTGAGGCTGCTGGTTTAGGACACTGTGTGCGAAGGTGCAGGGCAAGAGAGGAGAGAGCCAGTGCAGAGAGACAGCCAGGGAAGGAACATAACAATGGGGTTCTGGTGGACTGCACCCCAAACTACTTGAGAGCTGGCTGGGCCACTGACCTGGAGGACACAGCACCCTGGCTGGGGAATAACATCCAAACAGTGAGTAAAGTGTGGAAACTGCACCCCACTGTGTCCTGGGAATTATTTGCTGCGTCACCTGCCCTGCACCACAACATCCACCATCACCTTTAACACCATAACTGTCCTGGGGCCTAGTTCTACCTGTGGAGAGCTGTACCAAGTCTGGTGCCTCACCATCAGCCCCAGCAGTCCCCAATAAACTTTATTTCCCCTTTAATCATCATTTCCCATTGGACACCCAGGGCCACGGACTGGGTCACTGCTGTCGTGACACATCCCTTTAAGAACTGGCCTGGTACCGAGAATCCCCATGGCCCTGGCGGGCGCTCCTTACCTTGACCTGCTCAGCTGCGTACCCAACTGCAGTTTCCTGGATGTCTCCTGTCTTCTTTCCTGTGGTTTCCTGGATGTCTACCACCTGCCAGCAGTTTCCAGCATCCTGATTTCTTGTCCATGGTCTCCTTGATGTCACTCATCTACCTCTGTATGCAAATTACAAAAGACTGACTGTCACTTCAAACAGAAGACAGGTGTGTACAGGTACAAACTAAGAATTGCCACCTCCATATATAACCAACAAATAAAGTAGCATTCTGTAGCGCTATAGCATGAAAACATGAAATATATGAAATATGAATTGCATTACTGCTCTACAAGATAGGAAAAATTTAGAATACTTAGCGTATAAATTGACCAATTCATGGACAATTTACCCAGCAGCCACGAGAAAGCGATTCTTGTTGCTGGGAAGCTATTTAATATGAATCTTCATTAACATTAATATGGGTAAATAGATCCTGCTAAGATTAAAATCGCCAGAGGCTGATGGGTGGACTGCTCAGTCAGAGAGTCTAGCATACAAATATCAAAGTCTTACCGTCACTGCCAAACAAAAGGCAGGTGTGTACAGGTGCAAACTAAGAGTAGCCATCTCCATATATCACAAGACAAAGTTACACTCTGTAGCAAGAGGATTCACGTTAGGCAGGTTTCCAGCAATGGGAATCGCCTTATCGCGGATGCTGGATATACGTGAATTGGCCAATTTAAGCATTCTCAATTTTTCCTATTTTCTAGAGCATATACAGTTAGGGCCAGAAATATTTGGACAGTGACACAATTTTCGCGAGTTGGGCTCTGCATGCCACCACATTGGATTTGAAATGAAACCTCTACAACAGAATTCAAGTGCAGATTGTAACGTTTAATTTGAAGGGTTGAACAAAAATATCTGATAGAAAATGTAGGAATTGTACACATTTCTTTACAAACACTCCACATTTTAGGAGGTCAAAAGTAATTGGACAAATAAACCTAACCCAAACAAAATATTTTTATTTTCAATATTTTGTTGCAAATCCTTTGGAGGCAATCACTGCCTTAAGTCTGGAACCCATGGACATCACCAAACGCTGGGTTTCCTCCTTCTTAATGCTTTGCCAGGCCTTTACAGCCGCAGCCTTCAGGTCTTGCTTGTTTGTGGGTCTTTCCGTATTAAGTCTGGCTTTGAGCAAGTGAAATGCATGCTCAATTGGGTTTATATCTGGAGATTGACTTGGCCATTGCAGAATGTTCCACTTTTTGGCACTCATGAACTCCTGGGTAGCTTTGGCTGTATGCTTGGGGTCATTGTCCATCTGTACTATGAAGCGCTGTCCAATCAACTTTGCAGCATTTGGCTGAATCTGGGCTGAAAGTATATCCCGGTACACTTCAGAATTCATCCGGCTACTCTTGTCTGCTCTTATGTCATCAATAAACACAAGTGACCCAGTGCCATTGAAAGCCATGCATGCCCATGCCATCACGTTGCCTCCACCATGTTTTACAGAGGATGTGGTGTGCCTTGGATCATGTGCCGTTCCCTTTCTTCGCCAAACTTTTTTCTTCCTATCATTCTAGTACAGGTTGATCTTTGTCTCATCTGTCCATAGAATACTTTTCCAGAACTGAGCTGGCTTCTTGAGGTTGAATGGTTTGCATCTAGATGTGAACCCTTTGTATTTACTGTCATGGAGTTTTCTCTTTACTGTTGACTTAGAGACAGATACACCTACTTCACTGAGAGTGTTCTGGACTTCAGTTGATGTTGTGAACGGGTTCTTTTTCACCAAATTAAGTATGCGGCGATCATCCACCACTGTTGTCATCCGTGGACGCCCAGGCCTTTTTGAGTTCCCAAGCTCACCAGTCAATTCCTTTTTTCTCAGAATGTACCCAACTGTTGATTTTGCTACTCCAAGCATGTCTGCTATCTCTCTGATGGATTTTTTTCTTTTTTTTCAGCCTCAGGATGTTCTGCTTCACCTCAATTGAGAGTTCCTTTGACCGCATGTTGTCTGCTCACAGCAACAGCTTCCAAATGCAAAACCACACACCTGGAATCCACCCCTGACCTTTTAACTACTTCATTGATTACAGGTTAACGAGGGAGACGCCTTCAGAGTTAATTGCAGCCCTTAGAGTCCATTGTCCAATTACTTTTGGTCCCTTGAAAAAGAGGACGCTATGCATTACAGAGCTATGATTCCTAAACCCTTTCTCCGATTTGGATGTGGAAACTATCATATTGCAGCTGGGAGTGTGCACTTTCAGCCCATATTACATATATAATTTTATTTCTGAACATGTTTTTGTAAACAGCTAAAATAACAAAACTTGTGTCACTGTCCAAATATTTCTGGCCCTAACTGTATTTCATGTTTTTCATGCTATAACGCTACAGAGTGCAACCCGTCTACCTGTTGTCTCCTGAAGGTTTCCTGCCTGCTTGCCTGTGGTCTCTTGGACAAGTTCCACCTGCCTGTAATTTCCAGCACCCTGCCTGCTCGTCCTTGATCTCCTAGATGTCTCCCACCTGCCAGTGGTTTCCAGTATCCCGCCTGCTTGTCTGTGGTCTCCTGGACGTCTCCTGTCTGCCTGCAGTTTCCGTCATCCCACCTGCCTGCGGTTTCCTGAACGTTTTCTGCCGGCCTGTTTTGTCCTATGTCCCACCTACTTGCCTGCTGTTTCCTGACCCTTGGCTGGCTGTGTCTTGCGTGCCCCACCGATCTGCTGCACTGTTGCCTATAGCTCGTGTGCACACCTGGACCTTGAGCTTGGAGGATCCACCTCATCTGATAAGTCTAACAAACTGAAGTCGAAAACTTGGCGAAAACCAAAATCTGTGTCAGTCTCAAAACCAAAATCTGTGTCAGTCTCAAATCTTTTGCCTACGACTGTATATTCTGATGTTAATGCTGCTGAAACAGCAAATAGAAGACCAGGGTAAAAGTAGGGGCTTCTTAGCCCCTTACATGCATTTTTTAAAGGAATGGAGACAAATGCCTTCAATTTATATGGTAAAGTTTTAGAACTTTCCATGCAGGGCAAAATTAGATAAAAAATAGAAGTTTAATTACTCTATAAATTTAGTAAATAGTCTACATACTTACTGGACATCAATGACTGACTCTATAATGCCTTAGTGTGAGAGTGAGGTGTCAAAACTGGACAATCCCTTTAAATGATATATACAGTGGGGCAAAAAAGTATTTAGTCAGTCAGCAATAGTGCAAGTTCCACCACTTAAAAAGATGAGAGGCGTCTGTAATTTACATCATAGGTAGACCTCAACTATGGGAGACAAACTGAGAAAAAAAAATCCAGAAAATCACATTGTCTGTTTTTTTAACATTTTATTTGCATATTATGGTGGAAAATAAGTATTTGGTCAGAAACAAAATTTCATCTCAATACTTTGTAATATATCCTTTGTTGGCAATGACAGAGGTCAAACGTTTTCTGTAAGTCTTCACAAGGTTGCCACACACTGTTGTTGGTATGTTGGCCCATTCCTCCATGCAGATCTCCTCTAGAGCAGTGATGTTTTTGGCTTTTCGCTTGGCAACACGGACTTTCAACTCCCTCCAAAGGTTTTCTATAGGGTTGAGATCTGGAGACTGGCTAGGCCACTCCAGGACCTTGAAATGCTTCTTACGAAGCCACTCCTTCGTTGCCCTGGCAGTGTGCTTTGGATCATTGTCATGTTGAAAGACCCAGCCACGTTTCATCTTCAATGCCCTTGCTGATAGAAGGAGGTTTGCACTCAAAATCTCACAATACATGGCCCCATTCATTCTTTCATGTACCCGGATCAGTCGTCCTGGCCCCTTTGCAGAGAAACAGCCCCAAAGCATGATGTTTCCACCACCATGCTTTACAGTAGGTATGGTGTTTGATGGATGCAACTCAGTATTCTTTTTCCTCCAAACACGACAAGTTGTGTTTCTACCAAACAGTTCCAGTTTGGTTTCATCAGACCATAGAACATTCTCCCAAAACTCCTCTGGATCATCCAAATGCTCTCTAGCAAACTTCAGACGGGCCCGGACATGTACTGGCTTAAGCAGTGGGACACGTCTGGCACTGCAGGATCTGAGTCCATGGTGGCGTAGTGTGTTACTTATGGTAGGCCTTGTTACATTGGTCCCAGCTCTCTGCAGTTCATTCACTAGGTCCCCCCGCGTGGTTCTGGGATTTTTGCTCACCGTTCTTGTGATCATTCTGACCCCACGGGGTGGGATTTTGCGTGGAGCCCCAGATCGAGGGAGATTATCAGTGGTCTTGTATGTCTTCCATTTTCTAATTATTGCTCCCACTGTTGATTTCTTCACTCCAAGCTGGTTGGCTATTGCAGATTCAGTCTTCCCAGCCTGGTGCAGGGCTACAATTTTGTTTCTGGTGTCCTTTGACAGCTCTTTGGTCTTCACCATAGTGGAGTTTGGAGTCAGACTGTTTGAGGGTGTGCACAGGTGTCTTATTATACTGATAACAAGTTTAAACAGGTGCCATTACTACAGGTAATGAGTGGAGGAAAGAGGAGACTCTTAAAGAAGAAGTTACAGGTCTGTGAGAGCCAGAAATCTTGATTGTTTGTTTCTGACCAAATACTTATTTTCCACCATAATATGCAAATAAAATGTTAAAAAAACAGACAATGTGATTTTCTGGATTTTTTTTTCTCAGTTTGTCTCCCATAGTTGAGGTCTACCTATGATGTAAATTACAGACGCCTCTCATCTTTTTAAGTGGTGGAACTTGCTCTATTGCTGACTGACTAAATACTTTTTTGCCCCACTGTATATATATATATATATATATATATATACAGTATACATATCAGAGACTGATATTGATGAGATGCAAATGAAAATATTGCCGAGCTGTCTCCATCCAAACTCCTTAGCATTTAATTGATGCATTCACTACACAAAATTCAATTTCACAATTCTGCTTACGGATCAAAAACCAAAGGAGACAGACATCACATTCTGCAGCCAATTCTATATAAAATTAATGATTAGTAAATGTTAATAATAACTGATTTATCCCAGCAAATCCCCCGCCCTTCCGCTCATCTTGGAATTATTTATCTTTGGCAGGAAAATGCAGAAAATAATGGCTGCGCATAATTCTTACATTTGTTAGTCAGAAGTGAAGTTTGCGTAAGTACGTCAGAAAAGCGCACGGATATTGACAGGACGGACAGATAAATTGTAAAAACATGAAATCAGCCCCATCCCTTATAAAACTATGCTGTATCAGGGGACCTTTTAATATGCAGGTGTTGCAAAGCAGAGTTTTGACTAGTCTTAGTAATTGTATTGTGCTACCTGTGTTTTTACATAGGACTGCAGGTAAGGGCTCATTCAGATGTCAATTTTTCAGGGATAAAATTTGGACGTATTATACTTTATGAAGCTATATCAGCGTATTTTTGAGAATTACACACGGAGACATGTCCTATTTTCATCAACTTGGCATTTCTCGGATGAGCCATCCATGTGATGTACGATTTTCATGTTTGTTTGATAGGAGAAGGTAGAGAAAACTTATTGTTAGCAAAAAAACCTAATGAAACTCTGTGACACAAGGACCAAAAACACTGATGAAAATCTGATCCAAAACACTGATGAAAATTGGTCAGTTTTTTTTTTTGCGTAAGAGAGAAATCACTAACATCTGAATTAAGCCCTAAAACTACAGTTCTGTGCAACCTGAAAACCTGTCCAAGTATGGACTTCTTACTTCTTAAAAATAACGTGGCTGATTTATTAATAGAGACATAAAGTTAATCAGGATAAAACAAGACCAAATAGCCAGAAACTGTGCCAAAATTATGAGATAGGCAACATTTTTTTTGTTTTGGCAGTGGTGACTTGAACGGAAAGGGTGCTAGAGTGCCAAAGTTTTTTGCGCCCATGAGTGTGCATACAGTGTGCGCACTTCACTTCCGGTCTTAATTTGCAGAGCATGGGGACCTACAGTAAATGGGGAGGTAGCTTTAACTCACCTGGAAAACTTAAGACAATCTTAGCAAGTGAAAGATACCAAGAAGAGGAATGGACGACTAGCAGGTGCAAGAAGGAGTCTTCCCCCTTGATGCCACTGAGATGGCCTTATGAGATGCCATGGAGATGGCCTGCAAAGACAGGTGGCCTGAAGAAGAGGCTTTCTGGGGTTGGTGGTATCTGAGAAAAGCTGGAGCATATCACTCTCCAATGTGCTTTACCATAGACTAGCAGAGTGAGTTCATGGAGCTAGAGGACAGCATTTACCTGCAAGATCTGAAACCGCAAACACCAGCTTTGCTCTATGGAGAAAGTGGAGTTCTATGCCACCTGGAACAAAGAGCAGAGAGGTAGACACTGGATCTTGAAGAGGCACTACAAGACTTTGTATAGAGTTGATTGTTGGTGTTGCAACCCTCAAGTGAAGTGCCTTCATACTGAGAGACTGCAACAACTTTGCCTCTTTCCCTGCCTTACAGGGAACCTGTCATCTCAATCATGCTTTTCCATCGAAGGGCAGTATGAATCACAGCCAGACTGTAAACGCAGCCACGTATATACATTTTTCTGAAACTCTCTAACATTTCTGAAAAATATAGTTTGAAGATCTGGATGGCTTTTTTTCAGCTCCACTCCAGGTGATTGACAGGTCTCTTCTATGTACACACATGGGGGAGACCTGTCAATCAAATGGAGCGGTGGAGTGAAGCTAGCCAGACTAGTCTTATCTCTGCCTATGGTCCCCGGCCGGATCTTTAAACTATGTTTTACCTGACTGCAATCGTACTGTTGGTGTCACAACTCATTGTCCGGTGTCCTGGGACCAGGATCTCCTTCCCTGTGCCTAATGCTAGAGGGTGCCCTAGCTTGCTCTGCTCCCCAGATTACTTCTGATGGTGAAGATGCCGGGTCACGTACCTTGCCTTAGCTCCTGAATCCGCCCTCAGTCTATACCCTTCTCCCACTCAGGGACGAAGGAAATATTAGTGTACCATAGTACATCAACCAGACTAACGAGGACAAGGGTAATGAAAAATACCAAACATAGAAATATACTTAGACATACTGTATAACAGAGGAATGTGCCGAGGAGTGGAGGATGGGGTTAAACCAAAGTAGGAGAAGAAAGAGAATTATCACACACTCAAAACCTAGCAACAGTCACAGATAAATCCACCAAACGCCTTCTCCAAGAATAACCAACAACAACCTCCAGCCATGCAGTATAAGCTAACTCTGACAATGAGTGCTAGCCAGGACCCAGATTATATAGAAGATGGGAGTGGCTAATAGTGCACAGCTGAGAGCCCAGGAGCTCCAGGAGCTCTCAATTGGTTAACCCCTGCACTGCCAAAAGAATTTTACATCATTTGATATGAAAGTGTAGTGCTTCCAATCCGTGCAGGAGCAGAAGAAATCCGACGCTGTGGTCTTCTGGCTCATCTCTGTCATGGTAAACTCGTGACAGTCAGGCTCTGTATCACACTGTCCGTGGTTTGGGCAGCATGAATCACCTGACAGGTTGTTTTTGATTCCGCTCCATCCAAACAGTTTATACCTTACAAATAAAACAATGTAAATATATCACCAAGGATAGCCAAATATCCTGGAAAAAAAAAATCTAAAAAGCAAGCAAAGTAATAGAAAAACCTATATAAAGAGATGAACAAGACTTCCAATGACTGCCCTTCACATCAATGTTCCTGGCCATAAATAACACTGCAACATTTCCAGGCAAGAATATTCTATTTTATTTTATTTTTTTTTTAAGAAACAAAAAAGTACTCTGCATAGGTGCAGAAGGCACTTAACCCTTCACCCCTTCCCCTCAGGGGCCAAAGATACTTTGTGGGAGTTGGTTTTTCAGTAAATCCATTCTGCTTAGGGAAAGAAAAAAAAAATAATAATACACTTGCACTAAGTGCTGTGTTATTATTGCTGAAAGTCAAAAATGAGACGTGCAAACACACAGATAATGTAAAAAAGCATCTTAATGGTCAATAGTAGGAGAGGAAGAAAAATCTGAGAATGCGGATTAGAGCCACGCATGAAAATTTAATATGTTTATCACAAACCAGAACCGTTAATTTACTATATTAATACATAGGAGAGAAGTGCGGCTACTGATTTTCACTGCTAATGGTTTTCCCATAAATTTACCCCCCCCCCCCCCCCCCGTCATCCTCCCTCACTTATCTTCTTACTAAACAGAGACACTAAAATTAATGAAGTTCTAGAAACAATAGGTATGATAAAGAGTTATTTTACATTCTATTAAAATATAAAAAAATATATATATGACGGCTGAGAAAAAAAAAAAGTCGCCTTCAGCTAATTACAGAGCGGCTAATTTCTTGCATTCAGAGGTCGCGCAGGTCTTTAATTTAGATGCGTATAACGAGGGGGAATCATGTTTTAAAATTTCCAGTAACGCCATCTCCTTGATATTACTGTATTTAAACCACAAAAAAGTTTTGCATTTCCAGCATAATAGCTGGAGCGAGGCATCATGCCATCTCATTTGGCCCGGCGCGGGATCATTACATAACTACGGATATGAGATTTGCTCCAAGTGTTCTGTGACTCTGTGATATCTTCACAAGGGAAGTAATTGCCTAAAAATACACAAAGGTTGTAAGAAAGGATAGAGAATCGATGGGAGTCATTGGGACCGATTCATCACTTCCGCTTTTTTTAAGTCACTGACTTATGGTTTTCGCTGACATTTTTGTTGTCAAATTCATCCAAAAATTCATGAATTTTTGGGTAAAGCTCCAAACTGGCTTTCTTTCTGCCTTCGAGTGACAAACAGGGGATTCCTCAGACTCTGCATACCCGTTTAGCCAGCATCAAAAGCCTTATGGTTTGGTGATTGAACCTTCTGTTACATGACTACAACATGAGGACTTCTTTGTCCCACCTAAGTAGTGAACGGAATACATGTGCCAAGGATCCAACACCCTTCATTTTCGGATACAAATTGGTTTCTCTATCCTTACTTTTGGAAAGGGAGTTCTCCAAGCCTGTGACAAGTACCACTTATGGTTGACACTTTTTTTTTTATATATTTGGTTTGTTGAATTGAATCAATGAACTTATACGCAGTCAGACGGCAGTATAAATTGGACCGAGAGTGCTTGGACTGGCCGACCGCTCTCCCGACCCAAGACAGCCCCATATATTTCTATGTAGCTGACGTGCTTGGTTCAAGAGAACTGCGTTGAGTCCGAGCACTCTAGGTCCAAATTATATGGCCGTCTGACTGCTCCCATATATAGAGAGTCATTGTGATATGACAATACTTTGTTTTGTACGTTTTGTGAGGTTCCTCAACACTTTATCAATGATATGTTTCTCACCGTGGATCTCACGGATATAAGATGTGTATGAACAACTCTTAAGACCCTCATTCACATTGGATAAAAGATATTTGAATCTGACAATTTCAGCGCGGTCAGCCGACCATCTAATGTCCATGGAGGCCTCCTTATGTCGGAGATGTTAGGATTGGGTGGATGGCTGGGACTCTACCACCTTTCTTTTTGTTCAGTGAGGAAATAAGACACTGCCAGATGATTCCGCTAAGTGCTTTCTCATAGAAAACCAGGACCCTGTGTTCCTGTGTGTGGGGGGTGAGAAAGGTGTCGGACAAAGGATAGAAGAGCAGCTTTTAATGTCCACAGCCAGCTGCAGAGTCTTCACTAGAAACTTCAGAACCTTAGATAAAAACAAAAATGAGCAAATACCCTGTAGTAAGCAAATAAATAAACAGTTATTACTTAGTTAATACTGTTTTGATCAAAAAAGCCTAAAAGACATCCCACCGTGACAAGGTGTACCCAATCGGGACGGTACATAATTCTTGTAGTTACAAACTTTGGCAAGATTCAATGTCTTCCATATAGAATGGTTTAAGCTTCTATATGCAGTACCTGTCTATTATCGATCTATCTATCTATTATCCATCTATCTATTATCTATCTATCTATCTATTATCTATCATCTATATCATCTATTATCTATCTATCTATCTATCTATCTATCTATTATCTATCTATCAACTATCTATCTATTATCTATCATCTATATCATCTATTATCTATCTATCTATCTATTATCTATCTGTTATCTATCTATTATCTATCTATCTATCTAACTATCTATCTATCATCTATCTATTATCTATCTATCAACTATTTATCTATCTATCTATCTATCTATCTATCTATCTATCATCTATCTATTATCTATCTATCATCTATCTATCTATTATCTATCATCTATATCATCTATTATCTATCTATCTATCTATCTATCTATCTATCTATCTATTATCTATCTATCTATCTATCTATCTATCTATCTATCTATCTATTATCTATCAATTATCTATCTATCTATCTATCTATCTATCTATCTATCTATCTATTATCTATCAATTATCTATCTATCATCTATCTATCTATCTATTATCTCTCTATCAACTATCTATCTATTATCTATCATCTATATCATCTATTATCTATCTATTATCTATCTATCTATTATCCATCTATCTATTATCTATCTGTTATCTATCTATTATCTATCTATCTATCTATCATCTATCTATTATCTATCTATCTATCATCTATCTATTATCTATCTATCATCTATCTATTATCTATCATCTATATCATCTATTATCTATCTATTATCTATCTAACTATCTATCTATCTATCTATCTATCTATCTATCTATTATCCATCTATCTATTATCTATCTGTTATCTATCTATTATCTATCTATCTATCTATCTATCTATCTATCTATCATCTATCTATTATCTATCTATCAACTATCTATCTATCTATTACTATCTATCTATCTATCTATCTATCATCTATCTATTATCTATCTATCAACTATCTATCTATCTATTACTATCTATCTATCTATCTATCTATCTATCTATCTATCTATCTATCTATCTATCTATCTATCTATCTATTATCTATCTATTATCTATCTATCTATCTATCTATCTATTATCTATCTATCTATCTATCTATTATCTATCTATCTATCTATCTATCTATCTATCTATCTATCATCTATCATCTATCTATCTATCCATCTATCTTATTATATATCAATTGTCTATCTATCTATTATCTATCTATCTATCTATCTATCTATCTATCTATCATCTATCATCTATCTATCTATCTTATTATATATCAATTGTCTATCTATCTATTATCTATCTATCTATCTATCTATCTATCTATCTATCTATCTATCTATCTATCTATCTATCTATTATCCATCCATCCATCCATCCATCCATCCATCCATCCATCCATCCATCTATCATATTTGGCACTGCTCCTAATCTACATGTGCCATCTTTGTTCTTTCACCAGGGACAGGGAAGAGAAAATAAATTATCGATGAAGGAGTCGAGCACTTAATCTGTTCCCCATGACTTTCTTTCTTCAGCTCCCTAAACATTTGTAGACCTGTCAAAAGCAATTTCTTCCTTGCAGAAAATCCCTGATTGCCTTTGATCCTCAGCAGGGAGGGTTCTGTTCTTTGTAAATAGGCACGCTGTATGGAAATAGCTGCCAGTAAGTGAGGAAGTCTCGGATCTGGCTCAATCACAGCCGCCTCATGGGAGACTATTTAACCGATCATTAGAGACACAACAAAAAGCCATTGTGGAATTCCGGCAATACATGTATCCTCCGAGAGCCATCCCTCCAGTGGTCTATTATCTCTTCCTCTAGATGCACAGCACGGCTAAGAGTTTTATTAACGTTCTCAGATGTCTATAATGAAGTCTAATTGTAGCCAATTGGTTATGTGTGGATGCATTTAAAGTGCAGGCCTTTCTTATATATAAAAGAAGGTGGCACTGCACAAAAGCAAAGTATTTTCTGTGGAAAATGTACAATAAATTCAGTAATACCCTACGATATATTGGATAGAGCACTCAAAATTCTGGCACATAAGAAGACATATGTGAGCTTCCTAATCACTCAAGAGTAAAGCACTGTTACATCTCCACCAGGACCTGTTCCTGTGACCAGGGTCGGACTGGGCCACCGGAGAACCAGAGGAATCTCCGGTGGGCCCAGGCCCTGACACCTGCTGGCATACATGGCCCGCAGCTGCCTAGGGCCCCCGCTGCTCCAGTGGCCCTCAGCCAGTGGGGTGTCGCTAATAGCGGCACACCACGCAGCTGCCAGGGGGCACCCGGTGTCAGCGGAGCAGCAGCCGGTGACAGGAAGCCTAAGCATGTTCCTGCTGCTAAAGTGAAATGAATATTCAGGCATCCCCACGCCCCCATGGGTGTGGAGAGGAGTGGCTTAATTTCACTTTAATAGCGGGCAGTGTTTGCCGCAAGCTGCAGCTAATACTGCCCGCTATCAGGGCACGCAGACCAGGGCCCACACTCCCTCAGGGGCCCCCAGCCCACGCGGCCGCTATAGGGCCGTAAGCCAGAGGGTCTCGGCGCCATCGCCACCCCCCAGCGCACGTTAATGCAGTAGAGAGCGTTAGATGACGCACCCTCTCTCGTCATTCCCCTCACCTCTGACACACAGCGGGTGCGTGATGAAGTCACTTCATCGCGTACCTGCTGTGTGCGAGGCCGTCTGCAGTGCAGCTCTTGACTTCGGAGCAGATCTGCCGCCGGAATCAGCGTGGGAGCCAGGAGGAGAGGTGAGTATTGTGGTTTATTTTTTTAAATATATCAGTGAGTCCTGGTTGTATGGGGGGAGCAAGCTGCATGATGCCCTATGGAGGGGTGAGCTGCATGATACTCTATGGGGGTGAGCTGCATGATACCCTATGGGGGGAGCTGCATAATACCCTATGGGAGGAGCTGCATGATACCCTATGAGAGGGGGCAGCATGATACCCTATGAGAGGGGCAGCATGATATCCTATGAGGGGGGAAGCATGATACCCTATGAGGGGCTACATTATATTCCATGAAGGGGCTGCATTATATCTTATGAGGGGCTATATTGTATTCTGTGAGGGAGCTACATTATGTTCTATAAGGTGGCTACATTATGCCTTATGAGGGGGCTGCACTATACTCTAAGGGGGCTGCATTATACCCTATGGGGGCTGCATTATACTCTGAGGCTGGTTGCATTATTTGCTTTGAGGGGGCTACATTATAGTCTATATGAGGGCTACATTATAGTCTGTGAGGGGGCTACATTATACTATATGAGGGGGCTACTTTATAAAATATGAGGGTTATACATTATATTCTATGAGGGGGGCTACTTTATATTCTATGAGGGGGCTACCCCAACCCATGCAACATAATTAAGATGTGTACTACCTTATATTAAATCCTGAAATTAACATGTTTTGTGTTGTGAATTCTGTTGTCAAGCTCCCTCCTGTGGTCATGAATGGTACTTCGGCTGGTTCTGTCCATGGGCTTCCTCTGGTGGTGGTGAGTGGGGCTGCGGCTTCTGAGGTTCCTTCCACAGGTGACGAGGTTAATTCGTTACCTGGCTGCTCTATTTAACTCCACCTAGATCATTGCTCCATGCCACCTGTCAATGTTCCAGTATTGGTCTAGTTCACTCCTGGATCGTTCTTGTGACCTGTCTTCCCAGCAGAAGCTAAGTTCCTGCTTGTTTTTCTCTGGTTTGCTATTTTTCTGTCCAGCTTGCTATTTTGATTGTTGTCTTGCTTGCTGGAAGCTCTGGGACGCAGAGGGAGCGCCTCCGCACCGTGAGTCGGTGCGGAGGGTCTTTTTGCGCCCTCTGCGTGGTCTTTTTGTAGTTTTTTGTGCTGACCGCAAAGCTACCTTTCCTATCCTCTGTCTGTTCAGTAAGTCGGGCCTCACTTTGCTAAATCTATTTCATCTCTGTGTTTGTAATTTTCATCTTTACTCACAGTCATTATATGTGGGGGGCTGCCTTTTCCTTTGGGGAATTTCTCTGAGGCAAGGTAGGCTTTATTTTTCTATCTTTAGGGCTAGCTAGTTCCTTAGGCTGTGTCGAGTTGCATAGGGAGCGTTAGGAGCAATCCACGGTTATTTCTAGTGTGTGTGATAGGATTAGGGATTGCGGTCAGCAGAGTTCCCACATCTCAGAGCTCGTCCTATATTATCAGTAACTATCAGGTCATTCCGTGTGCTCTTAACCACCAGGTCCATTATTGTCCTGACCACCAGGTCATAACAGTTTTGCCACACAATGGTGACAAAAAGGCGTTATGCATGGCGGCCAAAAACCCCAGCATTCCAAGAAAAACACTTGCTACCCACAGTAAAATTTGGTGGAGGTTCCATCATGCTTTGGGGCTGTGTGGCCAATGCCGGCACCTGGAATCTTGTTAAAGTTGAGGGACGCATGGATTCCTCTCAGTATCAGCAGATTCTTGACAATAATGTTCATGAATCAGTGACAAAGTTGAAGTTACGCAGGGAATGGATCTTTTAGCGAGACAATGATCCAAAACACCGCTCCAAATCTACTCAGGCATTCATGCAGAGGAACAATTACACAGTTCTGGAATGGCCATCCCAGTCCCCAGACCTGAATATCATTGAACATCTGTGGGATTATTTGAAGAGGGCTGTCCATGCTCGGTGACCATCAAACTTAACTGAACTGGAATTGTTTTGTAAAGAGGAATGGTCAAAAATACCTTCATCCAGGATCCAGGAACCCATTAAAAGCTACAGGAAGCGACTAGAGGCTGTTATTTTCGCAAAAGGAGGATCTACTAAATATTAATGTCACTTTTCTGGTGAGGTGCCCATACTTATGCACCTGTCAAATTTTGTTTGAATGCAGATTGCACATTTTCTGTTAGTACAATAAACCTCATTTCAAGGCAGAAACATTACTGTGTCCAACAGTTATTAGATACGGTATATGAAACTGAACTAGCTGTTGCAAGAAAAAAACAATTTTTATAAAACATTAAGCTTAAGATTAATAGGGGTGCCCAAACTTTTTCATATAACTGTAATTACGAACCTGCTTCCATGGAAGTAATCCAGTGGACCCCATTATAAGACCAGATCTCTGTACAGTGGTTAAAGGGAGAAGGCCAGGGTTCTTCTGGTATTAGCAGATAGAGTGGCTTGTGCCAAGTCAGTCTAATGCCCTTTTTGGTCCTATGGCTTCTACAAAAATAAGTTAGATGCTTTCTGTTCTTTCAGACAACTTGATTGTATTTTATAGATATTGTGATAAATGGATAGGTGTTTGCCTCTACAGGAAGTGGGGCAGGGTCTTTGTCTTTATAGGAAGTAGGGGAGCATTTTTGTCTACAAAAAGAGGAGGGTCTTTATCTCTACAGAAAGAAAGGTAGGGTCTTTGTACAGTAATAGAGGGTCTCTGTCTCTACAGGAAGTAATAGAGGGTCTTTGTCAGTACAGGAAGTAATAGAGGGTTTTTGTCAGTACAGGATGTAATAGAGGGTCTTTGACTCTACAGGATGTAGGGGGGGTCTTTGTCTCTACTGAAGGTGGGGATAGGTCTTGGTCTCTTCACAGGAAATGGGGGTGAATTTTATCTCTACAGGAAGGGTGGATATTTGTTCTTTTACAAGAAGTGGGGTGGTTATTTGTATCTCTACAAGAAGTAGGAGTAGGTCTTTGTTTCTTTAAGAGAAGTGCAGGTGGGTCTTTGACGCTGTACAACATATAGGGGTGTATCTTTGTCTCTCCAGAGGAAGCAGATGTAGGTTTTTGTCTCTGTACAGGAAGTTGATACCTTTGTCTTGCTAAAAAAATATAGGGACAGGTTTTTGTTTCTCTCACAAAACTCCATAATGTTCCTCTGGTGCCCTATACAAGAGCAGTACAGTCTTTTCTCAATGGGTCATACATTAGTAGTCTCGCCCTTTGCGCCCCTATTCCCCTTATTGGGTCCCACACCTCCTGCTTTGCTGCCCTTAGGCAGTAATAAAACTTCACCTTTGTGGCCCCCTTATTGTAGTAATGCTTCTCTTCTGTGCCCCCAAGTAATCATATTAGTAATAGACACAGTAGTCCCCTCAATTAGTGCTTCTTTTACCCTAATAACAAAAAACCCAAAACCCAAATCTCATCTTTTTTTTTGCTCTTATGCCAAGTGCTGTGTCTCCTTCTTTGGATCAGGTGGTGCAATGCACCACCATCTTTGCACCGCCTGCGATGGGAGGCTGATGTTCTCTGCTGCTCGAGGAGACCTGTGACATCTATTGTAAACGTTAGGAAAGAGAGAAAATAACTTACTTCCATGCCATAGTTTTGAATTGGATCGGCATCCGAAGGACACAGTTGCAGTAAAAAGATCTGCCCATTGGTGGGTGGCCCTTCTACATGTTACACCCCTTGGTCAATCAGGCGAGTTGCCATTGGAATATGGCCAGATTACCCCATGGACACAAATTACAGAGGTTGATAAAGTTTAGATATAATTATGTGGCAAAATGTGTGACAGCCCTACAGGCAAATAACAAGTGTCTTATGAACTCAAGAAAGGAGTTAATACGAGTCATTGACAAACAACAGAGCAAAAACTTCATATCAGACATCCCCAAGTCTACGCATACACAAACCACAGATCCCAGGTAATTGCCTGTAGGTCAGAAGGCCAAAGCGCATCCTCCTGGGCCTGACAGGTAATTAGCATAACTATTTTTTGCTTTCTCTCCAAAGATATTTTCTTATATTAATTAACGAGGATTTTAGTTTTTATCAAATCAATATGTTCAAACAGCAGTAAATTTTTTGGAAGGTCCTTTTAGGGGCAGTTTTAGTATAATGTGAAAGAATTCAAGTTCGGGACCTACATTTTTAAGACTCGTGTCATACGTCCATATTTTATCGTCTGAGTACGGACCGCGAGGCATAGTCCAGCCTCAGGTCTCCTGACCCCAACTTGACAGCCTACTAGGCATACATGGAGCTGTTGAGTTTGGGTTAGGAGACCCGTGGCCAGTTTAGAAGACATAGTTCATGCACGTTAATGCAGCCCAAGTCTATAGTCATCTGACGGACCCAGCACACCTGACTTATATTTTTTTCTTAAGCCATTTTCCTGTAATAATGTCCCCAATCCTGTGCCTTTTTTTCTGTAATGATGTTCCCCATCCTTGGCCCTTTTCAGGTATAATGTCCTCCATCCTGGGCCTTTTCCAGGTACAATGTCCCCATGCTGGACCACTATCAGTCATACTATCTCCCATCCTGGCATAATGTCTCAATCCTGGGCCCCTTTCTGGTTTAATGTTTCCCTTTCCTGGTGTAATGTCCTCCATCCTGGGCCCCATCCTGTTGTAATGCATGGGGGTGGCTATTCTTTACATATCTTCAGAATATTACAGCATGTGCATTAGAAGGTGAGAGACTCCAAGCTGACATTTTAAGTGTAGATCTATAAAAGTCCTAGTGGTGCATATCAAGAGGTTGTCCAGGAACAAGATAATGACTTACTCTAAGGGTATATCAGATTAGTGGAGGCACGACCACTAGCACCCCCACAGTCAGCTGTCACCATATCCCTTTGCTCCCATTAGTTAACAGTGTACAAATAGGTAACACCATAGCTCCACACAATGTGCTGCTGACTTGCAGCACCCAAGAACGGCCACTATGCAGAGCATGTAGCTGTGGTGTTCGGCTCCCTACCCTAAACTTCCAGCAGCTGTTCACCATGTACCAAGTGTTGGACCGCCATCAATCTGATGTTGATGACCTATGTTATTACTCACCCTGATCATCCCCTTTAGTGCATTTCTTCCAGACAGAACTTCCATACTCAGGATTTATCCTTACAGGATGGCTTTGAGTTCAAGGGCCTAAAAAGAGGATATAAGGAATATGCAATGCCATCGTTCCTGCATGCCTCCGCTCCCCTCTTTCCCCTCAGGCAAGGACACCAACTTACACCATGTCCAGGCCTCCTGTAGTGTCCCCTGCTCCCGCTTCTCAGCTGTGGCATACGCCAAGCTGTTCCCTTGGTGGTGCTCTTAGGTCACGTGCACTCCTGATCTATTAAAGAGACAGAATGCTTAATCCTATGTGTCTCCAGCCAATAACTGGGATACACATAGTGCATAAGGCACCTCCACCTGTTGGGAGGTGCTTGATCAACAATTTTAGTTAGTCAGTCTGCAAGCTTCTACCTAGTGATCAGCTCCCTGTACAAGACCAGATAAACTTGTACCAGTACCAGTTCGGCTTTCCTGTTCCAGTATTGACTGAGACAATACCTGATCCCGAAACCACTCCTACGGTACCTGATCTTCAAACCACTCCAGCGGTACGTAAACCTAAAAGTGCTCTGGCGATACCTGCACCCGAAATCGCTCTGGTAGTACATGAACCTAAAACTGTACCTGTAGTACCTGAATCCTGAAACCGCTCCAGCTGCCCCTGTACCTGAATCCTGCACTGCCAGTACCAGTTCTAATATCCGTCCTATCTAAATTAGCAGTTACCCTTGGGGCAGCTACTGTGGTGCTGGGATCTGTCCTGAAGTAGCACCTGGTGTTCACCTGGACCCAAGTCTAACACCGCCTTCAGGGGATCTAATGAAAAAGTGGTGGCTTAGTTACACCCCTCCAGGCTCTCCAGATCCATGGCGCAGTTGGTGCATGATCCACAAGCGTGACAAAATGTATCAGCTTGGCTTACAAATAGAGGCGGTCATATAGCAAATTGTAAAATTTCCCCCCCAAAATGGTCCCGGTTTCTCCTCTCAGGACACAATGCTGCTTAGGTTAATTCAGTGGAGAGGAGCACAATCAGTGGATTGTTAACCTCACCTGCATCATACAATTCCGACATAGACCTTTAGGATAATTTGCAATCATGTAACTGTAAAATAGGCATCTTATCTACAGACCACATGTCGTTGGTACCTCCCGAGTCACCACAAAGTCACATCTGTGTACAAGCGAATCCTCCCTCATGGATGCATTATCTGTCTGAACTTTGTAGAAACAACTTCTGATCTATAATGCCATTAAGATAATGTAAGTAGTAAGGGGAACACTGAGCCTGGAAATGATTCCAATACACAAGAAACACAGCTGTCTTCTCAGTGACATATTCTGCAGGATCCTTGTCTGGATGTGAATGCACTTGAAAAATTGCATCTTTTTTTCCAGGGAGCATTGCCTGCCCTTAAAAGATGAGCTTTCACCAAGTTTTTCAAGTTGAACTGGACACATGATGTAATAGTGGCTGAAGAACGGAACAAAATGTTTTTATTTTATTTTGCATCTCAGTTGCGAAGATCTTAGCAACTAAATTATTTGCCACTTTATTAGTTAACTTTTGTTAAGTCCAAATGGCATTATCAGATACTTGTTACAAAGGGCAAGTACTTTGTCACCCTGTATGATACTGACCAATCATAAGCAGGCAGGAAAACAGCATAAAAAGAAAATGCCCTCACCACAGCTTAGGGCAGGTTTCTCAGTGTATGAGATGTATAACAGACAGCTCTGATCTCCTGGTCTAACCTCCCGCATGATTAGAAAGCACAGATGACTTACACCTTTCAGATAATGTCATGGCAGTCAGTGTGAGGAAGGGGAAGCACAGCTGAGTATAACTTTATCACATTACAAACCCTTCTATTAGCTTTCATCCTCTCATAGCACTGTCAGCTCTGTCGAACGGCCTTTCCCCCCTCACTGCCTGTAAATATGTCAGTAATGTTCGCTGTACTCAGCGTATATTGTACTTGCTCTGTAATGAGATCAGATCAGGCTGTCATTCCATCTCACATAGTTGAAGAGAGGTAGAGGGCTGGTTTGCTGTGGGCTGGAATTGAGTTCTGGTTGCCCTGAAACCCATCTTCTAAACAGGAGTCAGTTATGAGTGTGTGCTGCAGTGGAGTTGGAGTTGGTTCTTCACTCACTGTTCTTTCATGAGTACCTTCTACCTCCTCATTCATAGGATCAAGTCCAGCTGTAGCTTCAGACAAGACAGGAGACCTTGGGTTGGTGTTAACAGGTTCTGCTTTCCTGTGAAATTCAACTACACAGCTGCAGCATAGAAAATAAGATATAGACCTATTTTAGTGATGTTTCTTTTGTTTCCGGTTCTGTCAGTCTTTGTCTCCTTTCTGCCCGACTTGTTCCTAGCCCAACTACTGTCCTAGTCAGCCCTAAGGACTCTCCTCCTGGCATAACAGCTTCCCTGAGGATCACCATCCTTTCCTTTCTCAGAGACTCGGATGACATCTTCCTTACAGGGTGGACAGGGGTATGGCTCTCAATACCCCTTCCGGACCTCAAGCCCAAGACTGTCCCGGCATCCAGATGAAAGAATGTGTCCTCATGCTGTGGGGATATCTGGACTGACTGCCTCTTCTTGCAACTGCTAACACTGTCTTGTCCAGCTTTACTCTCCACTCCACTCTCCTTCACTAACTAGACTCCACACTGAACTTTCACTTGACATTAGGGTGTCCGTGAGTCACAGTAGCTTAGATGTTAGCTTAACCTTCTCGCCAACCAACCCCCTTTCTCCAACCTCTTTTCCAAGTACCTGTTGCGGTGACCCTTGTTGAATAAAAAACCTTACACTGAAATTGGATTAAATGGCCACAGCAGCCTTTTATTAACATTTAACAAAACGATTTAACAATAAATTCCAAAAAGGGGGGTGTGGTCCTCAAAGCCCCAAACGCCTAATCGTAAGTATCCAACAGCCCACCGTGGCCCCAGGTCATGTCCTACCCCCAGCCGTTAAGCACCAGCTCGGGGCAGATGATAACCAACCTGTCCGAACCACTAAACAATTGACGGGTCCTTTGATTAACCCTTCCATAGGATTGAACAGACCCCGTCCAACCGAAATTCCTTAGGGGAGTCCAGGACCTCGTGAGATCCCCCCTCCTACCAATCCACCATTTCCATCAACTTTGAGGACCTTCCCCCCACGCCACGCTGCCATGACATGATAACGAAATTTGCTGGCAAAGTGTACATAACCTACCAAATCGACTCTAGCTATCTCAACCTCCACACCAGCATGATCTAAACTGTAACTAAAAAAGACAAAGAGGGTGGGTGGGAGCTGTTTCTGTCTGGTGAGTACCTGACTGGTTGACTCACCAATATGGCTACCCCCCTTTATAAGCCCGCCTTTTTCAAATCCCTCTGTCCCCTCCCCATCAGTGACCTCATCACCCCTGCATTCACATTAACCCCCTATTTAGCCTCTGCACAAAACGCTCCTTATTATCCCACGTCTCCTTGTCATGTCGGCCTCCCCTTGAAGGGCCGGTGGCCCAGTATGGCCTCACTTGACTGAGTCCTAGACTCTAACTAAACTCTCACTAACACTGAAATCTTTTCTTATAAAGCTGGTCTTAATTTCTTTCTTTATTTTCCCTCTTTTTCTCCCTCTTCAATCTTTTTTTTTCTCTTTATTTTCTCTGTCTTTCATTCTGTCTTTATTTTATCTCTTTATTTTCTCTCTTTCTTTCTTTTTCTCTCTTTCTTTTTCTTTTACGCTTTTTTCTTTCTTTATTTTCTCTCTCACTTTCTCTCTTTCTTTCTTAGTTCCTTCTCTCTTTTTCCCTCACACTTTTTGTCTCTTTCTGTTTTTTCCTTTCTTTCCTTCTTATTTCCTTCTTTCTCTCCCCTTTTTCTCTTTCTTTTCTCATTTTTTCTTTATTTCCTTATTTCTTTTTCTTCTTTCTTCCTTCCTTACTTCCTTCTTTTCCTGTCAGACTTCTCTAAAACCGCTCCTCTCCCGTCAACTAGCCCTTTTCTCTAAACTTTAAAGAGCTTAAAACACACGTGTAGATCTTGATTTTTGTTTTTAGCCTTTTTGCAAACACTCAA
Source organism: Ranitomeya imitator (assembly GCF_032444005.1). Lineage (NCBI taxonomy): Eukaryota > Metazoa > Chordata > Amphibia > Anura > Dendrobatidae > Ranitomeya > Ranitomeya imitator. The sequence continues at coordinate 37,974,566 of NC_091284.1, forward strand.
GTAATGCGAAATATCCCAAGTTATGTGGCGAGAGTCAGACATTGGCTTAAAGCGCAGTTATCTACCATAAGATGGCATTAGAGAGTCCACTTTCTTCCTCTTGGAAAAGAGCTCATTTACATATTTTATTCCCAGAGAGCATTGCCTGACAGTCTCTACAAAGAGACACAGACTTTTTTCTGTGTTTATTCTGTAAACTTGCATCAATTTTTCTTCATGCAAATATCCCAACCATGAATTAAAAATTATGCACGTAGGTGCCGCTGTACCGATGAGCATCTCATGTATTAATGTCCAGATCAGCTGAGGACGATACATTATAATCCTTGGGTAGGAGACATCCAAAAAAGAAGCTGCACTTTTCCTTTAAGGAAATGGGTTTATTTTATGGTCTCACATCAGTAGTTGAAAACTGTGATGAGCAATTATCCCTCAACCTTTTGTCTGTGAATTCAGACAATGGGGCACCATTAACATGCCCAAAGAAAGATCTGTGTACATAAACATCACGGCACATATTGGTTTTGACAGGTGCCAACAGCTGCTATTGCACTTAATCCAAGTGTATCTCACGAATCTCTGGCCATTGCTGGAGAATGATAAGCAATTACCCACAAGTAAAGTAAATTATTTCATAAATAATACAGTAATGAGACATTACCGAGGAGCGAGAGCCGCCCAGGCTGGAAAAGAGAACAAAAAAATCCTCAAAGACGCAAAAAGCAAAACAACACAAAACAATAAAGTCGTCTCAACTCCAAAAAGTGGAGCAAATTAATGCCCAGCTCCCGTCTTTCCTTCCTGAATCCCAGAGTCGTCTCGTCACCTGACTCCAGTCCGCGATAAGTAACGGGGAGCGGACTGCAGAATTATTCTTCCAATTAATATTTCAGCATCAGCAGATAAAGAAATTACGCTTCATCGATTGTTAGTTCCTCACTCTGCTCACTGAGACGCCCGTCCTCACACAATAAACAGTATTACTAGGTTTGTATAATGCAATTATCTACCCTGTCAGTGAGGCATTTCTGTTCATTTATATACAGCGGATTTAAGGGAAATCCTTGGGACTAGGATTAGGAAAAACGGGGGTTGAGTTCCTGGAAACAGCGCCACTCTTATCCATAGGTTGTGACTGGTATTGCAGTTCAGTCTCCTTCAAGTTAATAGGGTCCAGCTGCAGTAGCAGATGTGGATGAAAGTGGTTCGGTTCTGAAAAAGAAAAAGGAGAGAGACGAGGATGTCACAACAGTACAAGCTCTGCCCATGTGGCTTATTAGGGTGTAGGAATAACAGAGATGGTACCATCCTCCACTGTGCTCAATGGGGAGAGGGGAGAAAGCCGCTGCCAGATAATAATACCCAATCATTTTCTGAACATTTTATACACATTGGATGCAACAGGTCCAGTTACAGTAACATAGATGACACAATATGAGATAGATAATAGATAGATAGATAGATAGATAGATAGATAGATAGATAGATAATATATAGATAATATATAATAGATAGATGATAGATAGGTAAATAGATAGATAGATAGATAATAGATAGATAGATAGATAGATAACAGATAGATAACAGATAGATGATAGATAGATAGATAGATGACAGATAGATAATAGATAGATGATAAATAGAGATAATAAATACATGATAGATATATATATATATATAGATATAAATAAATAGATACTAGATAGATGACTTAAAGATAGGTAAATAGATAGATAGATAGATAAATAAATAGATAATAGATAGATAGATGATAGATAATAGATAGATAATAAATAGATAATAAATAGATACATAGATAATAGATAAATAATTAGATATGGAAGGATGTGAATGATTTTTCATTCACTATTTGCTGAATCTTCATCAACATTTTATACACATGAAATTACCGGCTGTGACAAACAAAACATACATAGTTACAGGGGCCAAGAGGTAAGGGGGCCGCTACCACGTCCAAAGCAGCAAGTGGCTTATGTCAAAGACCGCAGAGAGCCCATACACTGTTCTTGCACAGGGGCCTTTTCTGTCTCTATGTACCATTTTACAGATCTTCTATATAATTGTGCTATATACTACGTGGGCTGTGCTATATACTATGTGGCTGTGCTATATACTAAGTGGCTGTGCAATTTACCACCTGGCTGTGCTATGTACTATGTGGCTGTGCTATTTACTACGTGGGCTGTTATATATTACATGGCTGTTCTATATACTCTGTGGGCTGTGCTATACACTATGTGGCTGTGCTATATACTACATGGCTGTGCTATATACTAAGTGGCTGTGCAATATACTACGTGGCTGTGCTATGTACTACATGGCTGTGCTATATACTACGTGGATGTGCTATATACTATGTGGCCAGCCGCGAACAATCAGCGACAGGTGCAGTCCGGCCATGAATTGGCGCGGGATTTGAACCACGCTTCGCTAATTGTTCACGGTTGGCCGAATCCTGTGTATTCAATGTATTATTCTAAAATCTACATAAATAAACTACATACATATTCTAGAATACCCGATGCGTTAGAATCGGGCTACCATCTAGTAGATAATATACAGTGGGGCAAAAAAGTATTTAGTCAGTCAGCAATAGTGCAAGTTCCACCACTTAAAAAGATGAGAGGCGTCTGTAATTTACATCATAGGTAGACCTCAACTATGGGAGACAAACTGAGAAAAAAAAATCCAGAAAATCACATTGTCTGTTTTTTTATAATTTTTTTGCATATTATGGTGGAAAATAAGTATTTGGTCAGAAACAAAATTTCATCTCAATACTTTGTAATATATCCTTTGTTGGCAATGACAGAGGTCAAACGTTTTCTGTAAGTCTTCACAAGGTTGCCACACACTGTTGTTGGTATGTTGGCCCATTCCTCCATGCAGATCTCCTCTAGAGCAGTGATGTTTTTGGCTTTTCGCTTGGCAACACGGACTTTCAACTCCCTCCAAAGGTTTTCTATAGGGTTGAGATCTGGAGACTGGCTAGGCCACTCCAGGACCTTGAAATGCTTCTTACGAAGCCACTCCTTCATTGCCCTGGCGGTGTGCTTTGGATCATTGTCATGTTGAAAGACCCAGCCACGTTTCATCTTCAATGCCCTTGCTGATGGAAGGAGGTTTGCACTCAAAATCTCACGATACATGGCCCCATTCATTCTTTCATGTACCCGGATCAGTCGTCCTGGCCCCTTTGCAGAGAAACAGCCCCAAAGCATGATGTTTCCACCACCATGCTTTACAGTAGGTATGGTGTTTGATGGATGCAACTCAGTATTCTTTTTCCTCCAAACACGACAAGTTGTGTTTCTACCAAACAGTTCCAGTTTGGCTTCATCAGACCATAGGACATTCTCCCAAAACTCCTCTGGATCATCCAAATGCTCTCTAGCAAACTTCAGACGGGCCCGGACATGTACTGGCTTAAGCAGTGGGACACGTCTGGCACTGCAGGATCTGAGTCCATGGTGGCGTAGTGTGTTACTTATGGTAGGCCTTGTTACATTGGTCCCAGCTCTCTGCAGTTCATTCAATAGGTCCCCCCGCGTGGTTCTGGGATTTTTGCTCACCGTTCTTGTGATCATTCTGACCCCACGGGGTGGGATTTTGCGTGGAGCCCCAGATCGAGGGAGATTATCAGTGGTCTTGTATGTCTTCCATTTTCTAATTATTGCTCCCACTGTTGATTTCTTTACTCCAAGCTGGTTGGCTATTGCAGATTCAGTCTTCCCAGCCTGGTGCAGGGCTACAATTTTGTTTCTGGTGTCCTTTGACAGCTCTTTGGTCTTCACCATAGTGGAGTTTGGAGTCAGACTGTTTGAGGGTGTGCACAGGTGTCTTTTTATACTGAAAACAAGTTTAAACAGGTGCCATTACTACAGGTAATGAGTGGAGGAAAGAGGAGACTCTTAAAGAAGAAGTTACAGGTCTGTGAGAGCCAGAAATCTTGATTGTTTGTTTCTGACCAAATACTTATTTTCCACCATAATATGCAAAAAAAATGATAAAAAAACAGACAATGTGATTTTCTGGATTTTTTTTTCTCAGTTTGTCTCCCATAGTTGAGGTCTACCTATGATGTAAATTACAGACGCCTCTCATCTTTTTAAGTGGTGGAACTTGCACTATTGCTGACTGACTAAATACTTTTTTGCCCCACTGTATATGTTACGGAACCCCACCGTACCAAGAATATGTTGTGCAGTTATATGTATGTATAATAGGTTTCAGATGAGATGGATGTCCCTAATGCATCAGCCCACAGGCTGCGCCCCTGGGCAGAGAGGACAAGATATTCCCCTTTTGACCTTCCCCACCTTTGTAATTCCCACAGTAAATATCGGCAGGCTCCGGCCACCTGCGGCTATGGTAATGTATGTCTGGCCTGCCTCTTTTCAATTGGCCCGCCCTCTGTATCTGTGTGATATATATTCTGTGTTCTGTGATTAAAGTGTTGTCATACTGGAAATATGTGGAGATGCAATGATCTTTTATATGCTCCCATGTAATCAAGGAATTCCAGCCAGCGTCCTTCATTCCGACTCCAGCCAAAGCAAAGTGGACCTCCTGAAACACGGGGTGGTACTGAAAGAGGTACCCCAGCACAGCAGACCCCGTTACAATATATGTAAGAGGAAGCAATGATGCCCCTGAACAGCCCCTGTGGGATGTGCCTATAGTGAGGATGAACTGCCATCTTCTGGCTGGGCGTAATCAGGCGGAACCAATTTGCACCGGAAGACTTGCAGAGGGAGCAGCCTTGTGTGCTGGACCTGGTCAGGTGACTCGCAGGACAGAGTTCCGGGATATAAAAGCCCTGCGCACGCAACCGCAGACAGATTTGGCGCCAAGAGAGAGAGGAGCAGATGCAGACAAGGGATGGCGCGGAGGCCAGCGTGACAGATCTCAGCGGGAAGTCTGCACAGGGGTGGATTAAGGGTAGCCAGGGCCCCGGGCTGTTCAGACACTATGGGCCCCCCGGTCATGTGACGGGGTCATGTGACGGGGCCATGTGACGGGGTCATCATATACCTGAACAGATTATTCCAGAAAAATAGTTGCTGTGTGAAACTATAACCTGTCAAACATCCATTGATCTAGTCAATTTACCCTTCAGTTATGAAGAAAAACTAAAATCTAAAACAAAAAAAAAAACAATACTATCACCATAAGTGCCAGTATTCACAGATCTGTACTTGGTATGCAGTGTCTGTGTAGAGGTAATACAGAGATCACTGGTGACATTATACACAGGACCTCTCTATATAGTATACAGTGTATAGTGTCAGTGTATAGGTAACACTGACTCACCAGTGACGTCTCTAGGTGAAGTCCTTCATTTTTCATCCAGCACAGACCGCTATCACTTCATCCAGCCAGGACTCGTCTCTGCAGGAAATAACACAGTTATCTCGAGCTCCGCTTGCAGAACACATTACTTAATTTTTCCCAACTTCTACATTACACCACATGAAGACAAAGAAGCAACACAGTGTCACTCTACACAGTAACAGGACCCCCCCCCCCCCCCGATTTAAAACAGCATCCTCAAAAAATAAAATAAATACATCACTGCAGTAATAATATCCCTTAATTAGCCCGTATGGTAATAATATTCCCCATCCTGGCCCAGTGTATCTCGTTCCTAGCATCAGCCATATGTTCTCCTATCCTGCCCTCATGAGTATCCAATCTTGCCCCATATGATCTCCCCATCCTGCCCCATCAGTCTCCATCGTATCCATCCTGCCCCATGATCCTGCACGATCTGTCTCCAATCCTGCCCCATGTCTTTCATTCTGCCCCATGTCTCCAATCATGCCCCATATCTACATTCTGCCCATGTCTCCAATCCTGCCCCCTCTGTCTCCAGTCCTGCCCCCAGTGTGTCCAGCATCTCTGCCCCCAGTGTCCAGAATCTCTGCCCCCAGTGTCCAGCATCTCTGCCCCCTGTGAGTCCTGCATCCTGCCCCCAGCGTGTTCAGCATCTCTGCCCCCAGTGTCCAGCATCTCTGCCCCCAATGTGTCCAGCATCCTGCCCCCAGTGTGTCCAGCATTCTGCCCTCAATGTCCAGCATCTCTACCCCCAGTGTGTCCAGCATATTGCCCCCAGTGTGTCCAGCATTCTGCCCTGTTATGAACTGGTGGTTCAGAATCACAATGGACCTGGTGGTTTAAGAGCACACAAAGTGACCTGATAGTTACTAATAACATAGGACGAGCTCTGAGACGTGGGAACTCTGCTGACCGCAATCCCTAATCCTATCACACCACACTAGAGGTAGCCGTGGAGCGCTCCTGACCAGACCTAGGCGCCTCGGGCACAGCCTGAGAAACTATCTAGCCCTGCAGATAGAAAAATAAGCCTACCTTGCCTCAGAGAAACTCCCCAAAGGAAAAGGCAGCCCCCCACATATAATGACTGTGAGTAAAGATGAAAATACAAACACAGAGATGAAATAGATTTTAGCAAAGTGAGGCCCGACTTACTGAATAGACCGAGGATAGGAAAGATAGCTTTGCAGTCAGCACAAAAACCTACAAACAACCACGCAGAGGGCGCAAAAAGACCCTCCGCACCGACTAACGGTACGGAGGTGCTTCCTCTGCGTCCCAGAGCTTCCAGCAAGCAAGACAAACCAATATAGCAAGCTGGACAGAAAAAATAGCAAACAAAAGTAACACAAGCAGAACTTAGCTTATGCAGGACAGACAGGCCACAAGAACGATCCAGGAGAGAGCAAGACCAATACTGGAACATTGACTGGAGGCCAGGAACAAAGAACTAGGTGGAGTTAAATAGAGCAGCACCTAACGACTTAACCTCGTCACCTGAGGAAGGAAACTCATGGACAGAACCAGCCGAAGTACCACTCATGACCACAGGAGGGAGCTTGACCACAGAATTCACAACACTGCCCCCAGTGTGTCCAGCAATCTGCCCCCATTGTGTCCAGCATATTGCCCCCAGTGTGTCCAGCATATTACCCCCAGTGTCTCCAGCATATTGCCCCCAGTGTCTCCAGCATATTTCCCCCCAGTGTCTCCAGTATATTGCCCCCAGTGTGTCCAGCATTCTGCCCCCAGTGTGTCCAGCATATTGCCCCCAGTGTGCCCAGCATATTGCCCTCAGTATCTCCAGCATATTGCCCCAGTGTCTCCAGCACATTTTCCCCAGTGTGTCCAGCAATCTGCCCCAGTGTCTCCAGCATATTGCCCCCAGTGTGTCCAGCAATCTGCTCCAGTGTGTCCAGCATATTGCCCCCAGTGTGTCCAGCAATCTGCTCCAGTGTGTCTAGCATATTGCCCCCAGGGTCTCCAGCACATTGCCCCGTGTGTCCAGCATTCTGCCCCCAGTGTCTCCAGCATTCTGCCCCCAGTATGTCCAGCAATCTTCCCCCAGTGTGTCCAGCATGTTGCCCCCAGTGTGTCCAGCATATTGCCCCCAGTGTGTCCAGCATATTGCCCCCAGATTGTTCAGCATTCTGACCCAGTGTGTCCAGCAATCCGCCTCAGTGTCTCCAGCATATTGCCCCCAGTGTGTCCAGCATTCTGCCCCCAGTGTGTTCAGCATATTGCCCCCAGTGTGTCCAGCATATTGCCCCAAGTGTGTCCAGCATTCTGCCCCCAGTGTGTTCAGCATATTGCCCCCAGTGTGTCCAGCATTCTGCCCCCAGTGTGTCCAGCAATCTGCCCCAGTGTCTCCAGCATATTGCCCCCAGTGTGTCCAGCAATCTGCCTCAGTGTCTCCAGCATATTGCCCCCAGTGTGTCCAGCATTCTGCCCCCAGTGTGTCCAGCATATTGCCCCCAGTGTGTCCAGCATATTGCCCCCAGCGTCTCCAGCATTCTGGCCTGGGCCCCCCAGATTGCCATTTGCAATAATAAAAAAAGAGTTCTCACCTGTCCGTGCTCCAGCGGCAAAGCTCCCTCCACGCCGCTGCCGGCGACTGAAAATGACATCAGATACCGGCAACATGCGTGCTGCAGCTGCCTTCAGCTGCCAGCCTCCAATTGGCTGGCGGCTGTTAACTATTGACGTTCGGGCAATGCCCTGATGGCGGCGGTCAATCTGAGCGGTAGCCCAGGGCCCCCATCCACACCACTGGGCCCTGGGCTACCGCCCAGCTTGACCTCATTATAATCCGCCCCTGAGTCTGCACCTCCAGGGAGCCAGTCACCACCTGACAAGGTTTAGACTACGTCCATGAAGACCCATAGTTCCGACTGTACCTGTCAAGACCAGGACCTACGCCCTATGCCGGTCAAGACTCAGAAACTAGACATCGCCTGTCATGATCCAAACCCCAGTCCTTTCCGCTCCAGGCTGGGGAGACATTCGCCAATGGTCAAGTAGCAAAGATCTGCGAGGAGATGACGGCTAGACTGCTAGAGCGTCGCCGCGGCGATTACAGAGGGACAGTGCGAGTGAGCAGGGCCCTCACTTCCAGTTTTAACATACGATACTGGGGTCTGCCGGTTTCATGAAAACAGGTTGGGAGGGGGCCGGTTGGTGAATGGGAGGCTCAACACACTTTAATAGACTTCATTAGAAAGACTTGCGGCCTAGTGGGAAAATCTGGTGACCTTCGCTAAGGCCATAGGTAAGGAGAGAACCTAAGTGGTGACTCCCGTGACCATTCATGGATAATTAATAGATAGTTTTATAGATAATAGATATGGGATAGATATCAGATACAGATAAATAGATATTTGCAGCTTTTTGTGTTCCAGCTGCTGGAGAACCTCTTGATCGTCTCCCGCTACAGCTCTGAGGACGGGGCAGAGCATTACTCTCCGTGCAGTAGCGCTGGTTCCCGATGGCTGATTCTTGGACCAGGCAGGGAGCTGTCAGACTGGGTCTCATTTCCTAACATCTGATGGCGATGAGCCTCCTGGCGTCTGTCTCGGCTGCCTCATCAGCACCAGGCCGGGTGTTACTTTCTAATTGTTGTCTCCAGTTTGAGCCTCCGTTGTACACAGTGTCAGGAGAGCAGCGCGGCGGACTCATCTCTGCTTAATAATTGCATCTAAGCATTAATGTAGTTAGCGAGCGGCGGCCCCGGAGTCGTGCGCTCTCGATGCTCGCTGACACTGGGACACTCAATCTCGCCTGCAGGATCCGTTCAGGTTGGATGGCTTTTGTCAGGATGTTAAGTTGCAATCCCCTTGTGAGGGGCATTTAAATGTGTTGGAGGCTGAACCCTGTCATCCCGGCTCCCACATGGGCTCATTTATTAGAAGAGTTTGCTAAAATCAGCCATGGGGAAAGGCGAAAATCACAATGACAAACTCAATGTATAACAGGTTCGGTGTTCCTATGTCTGGAGGTATAAGAGCCGTCATACCCAGATTATTGCACCCGCGACTCATGACACTCGGGCGCGGAAATAGATATTAATATTCTATTTATCATGTAGGATTTGTGATGGCTGAAGCCGGGCCCTGTGCGTATACTCCAGGATTATGCGGACCCTCGGCCGACATAGACCCTTCGCTTTTGATTTTTCCTACTCGACTCTAAAGATACAATGCAGTACGAGGTGTCATTTTAATTTTTACCATTTTGGGGTCCATAGAATTTTTTGATCTCATTTTATTAAATTTCCGGGAGGTAAAGTGTCTAAAAAACCCCAATTCTGCCATTTCGACTATTTTTGGGCTTGTTTTAGCGTTCATCATATGGGATAAATGTTCTGATATTTTATTAGCTCCGACAGTTCCGAAAGTGGAAGATACAAAATGTGTTGTTTTTTGTTTTTTCATGACAATGCCATCGAGCATTGGGCCATGAGCATCGGTAGGGACACCTCTCCAACTGACCTTGACGTCTAAGAGGTTAAATTGCAGCAGGTAGTCCAGGGTGCTTCCTGTGTAAATCCATGTTACCACATATCATTAACCCTGCATTTTTTCCAGTGCATTTTTCGTGCAAGTTTTTTTTTTGGAACATTTTTCCCCATAGACTTTTATGGGGAGCAAAGAAAAACTCATGCAAAAATGGCCCCTTCCAGTAATATTGTCCTCCATTCTGGTGGGCCTCTTTCTGTACTAATGTTTCCCAATCTGGCGCTCTTCCTAGCATAATGTCCTCATCCCTGGCCTCTTCCAAGTATAATGTCTCCCCATCCTGGGCACCTTCCTGTAATAATGCTCCCCCCATCCTGAGACCCTTTCTAGTATAATGTTCCCCCTCCTGGTACCTTTCCTGATATAATTTCCCCCATTCTGGGTATCTTCTAGTAATAATGTTCAACATCCTGGGCCCATTACTGGTATAATGTTCCCCTTCCTGGGCCCTCTCCAGTAATAATGTCCTCCATTCTCGGACCCCTCCTGGTATAATATTCCCCTTCCTGGTATTATGTTCCCATTCTTTCCCCATTTCAGGTACAATATCCCCCATCCTGGGCCCCTTCCTAGTATAATGTCTCTGATATTTGACGGCTTCCTCATATAATGTCCTCCCATCCTGGGTTCCTTCCTGGTATAATGTCCCCCATCCTGGGCCCCTTCCTAGTATAATGTCTCTGATCTTTGACGGCTTCCTCATATAATGTCCTCCCATCCTGGGTTCCTTCCTGGTATAATGTCCCCCTTCCTGGGCCTTTTCGAGTAATAATGTCCTCCATTCTGGGCCTTCTCCTGATATAATGTCCCCATATTGGGCCCCTTCCTGGTATAAGGTTCCTCTTCCTGGTATAATGTTCCCCGTTCTGGGCACCTTCCTAGGTATAATGTTCCCATTCTTGCCCCTTCCTTATATAATGTCCCCCAACCTGGGCCCCTTCCTGGCATAATGTTCCCATTCTGGGCCCTTTCCAGAAATAATGCCCCACATCCTGGTCCCCTCTCTCTTCTAATGCGGCCACCAGCTTTGTTTTACTTATATCTTTTAAGAGAGTGGTTGGCTTCTGTGCGGAATCCGCCCGAACAATGGACATGTAACTTCTTTTACCAGCTCCAGGGATTCTGGAACCCTAAGGTTATGTGCACACGTTCAGGATTTCTTGCAGAAAATTCCTGAGAAAAACCTGAAATTTTCTGCAAGAAATCTGCAAGAAATCATGCGTTTTTTGTGCGTTTTTGATGCTTTTTGGGTGCGTTTTTGATGCGTTTTTTCCCCAATGCATTTTATAGTGGGAAATCCACAAAAAAACCCGCAAAATTAATGAACATCAAAAACAAAAACACATAGGCTACTTGCACAGTGAACAAGTCTGTAGAAACCTGTTCACACCACGAAAGAACTTATTTTTTTAAATACGGTACATCAGATAGGGATCATATACATTAGACAGGACTGCTCTATTATGGGTATACCTTGGCGATTGGTGGAGCAGCTTGACATACTATTTTTTGCAAAAAAACGTATTAACTAAATACCCTGTATTTTTTCATTTTTTGACTAGCACTTGCTTATTTACTGTGACTTTTTTACAACAGGGTATTTTTTGACCTCTCTGTGCGCTTTTGTGTCTTAAAATTAATGAACATGCTGCGTTTTTTACCACGATGTGTTTTTTTTCGCGGAAAAAAACACATCGTGTGCACAAAACATGCAGAATTCATTAAAAATGATGGGATGCATATTGCATGCTGTTTTTTTTGCGGTTTTATAGCGTTTTTATCGTGAAAAAAAACACGAAAAATCAGCAACGTGTGCACACAGCCTAAGGGGTAAGGTTTCTCCTTGCGGAGAGTGACATACCAACTCTGGCTTGTCAAGGTAAGGAGGCTTATTCGCCGTGCAATGCTCCTCTGGGAAATTTAATATGCAAACATTTGAATAGTAATGTAGTTTTTCCATTGACATGCATATGTGCATTTTTTTTTACAGTTCTTCAGGTGGTTTCCGGCAAAAATCGTTGTGTGCACATGGTGTAAAAGAAGGGTGATGGACGAGCGTGCTGGGATAAGGTGTTATCCGCCATGCTCGGGTACTAACCTAGTGTCTTCGGTGTGCTCGAAAATATGTTTGAGTCCCCGCTACTGCATGTCTTGCCGCTGTTCGACATCCGCAACACATTAGACCAGGGGTGTCAAACTGCATTCCTCGAGGGCTGCAAACAGGTCATGTTTTCAGGATTTTCTTGTACTGCACAGGTGATAATTTAATCACCAACTCATTATTTGTGTAGGTGATTAAATTATCACCTGTGCAGTACAAGGAAACCCTGAAAACATGACCTGTTTGCAGCCCTCGAGGAATGCAGTTTGACACCCCTGCATTAGACAATCCCTGCATGTGATGCGCCTGCCTAACAGCCGGAAGACATGCAGCCGCAGGGACTCGAACACATTTTTCGAGCACCCTGAAGATACTCGCTTAGTACACGAGCGTGGCGGATAACACCTTATCCCAGCACGTTCACTCATCACTAGTGCCCATATTCCGTTTTTTTGAGCCGGTATTGCACATGATGACATTACAACCAACGGATAAGGACATGTATTTATCCACCGCAGAATCGGCAGGTTTGGTTCGTCGCCGTAAACAAACATCTTATTTTGTGGTTGCATGCATTATTATAAATGACAAACATGCCGCCGTGTATCTTCAGAAACTACAGCCTCCGCCGTCCTCGAGGTTGGTTCTAAGCAGTTAGCTGTATCTGTGTAAAATATCAACCCGCTGACAGACATAATTACTGGGTTTGTATAACACAGAGGGTACATTACACTCCCCTATGAATTTAGAAATGACAGGTTGTCTTCATTTAGCCTGTGGTTTGTTTAGGAGGTCTTGCCCTGGCGAATTGGTTGCACGCAGCATGACAATCACCAGTGGCGTACTGCGGAGGATGACGCTGATGTTACTGGGCCTTAACCACAGAGATCTGATACATTTAGCGGTTGCTTTCTCTCTCCTTCTTCCTTGGTTCTCGCCATTTAAGATTTCTAAAAAAAAAAAAAGTAAGAAAATGTATTGCTTTACATATAGAGAATCTATCGTCCATGCTGGCTGTCGCCTAACACGATATTTACGAACTGTTTATACAAGGTCCATAATGAGAGTTGTAGTACATGCCTGGTGCATACCATACCTTTTCCGCATGGAAATGGACATGGTGGATGAGAGCATGTGCGCACAGAGGTTTTTTTTCCTCTACAGGTTTTGAAAATTTCAGGTGGGAAAAAAGAAAAATGCATTGAATGGAAAATGATGGAAAACGCTCCAAACTAGGCAGGATCTACCCTGCAAAAATGCTTGATAACCTCTTCAAAAATGCTTCAGGAAAAAGTCAGGAAGCAAAAAAAGTCATAGTTTTTGACCAACTCGCAAAACTCAGTGTGCACATACCCTAAAGGTTTCGATTAAAAAATCCTAAAGGGTTAGTCCCCTAGACGAATTCACAAAAAAGGTGATGAATGTCATCTAGGGGGCTGCAGGAATATGGCTGGAATCTCGTGGACTCTCTGTATTCTGGACCGAGCATGTAATTGGCTCTGCAACAGGAAGCCGACCAAACAGGGACACTTACCTTTGGTTCCTTATTGCATATTTCCAATAGGCCCAACAACAAAACATTCACCTGTGGTCTCTATACCCTCATCTGAGCTTGTGTCTCCCTTATTATGGTCCCCCAGACCCTCCTTGCCTACACGGAACATTTTACCACATGCTCTAGTGGTCATCCCACACTTCAGGCCCATCTGTCTCTCTCAGGCCTTCTTCTCAGGCTCTGCTCACACCAGATGTATCTGGGATATTTATATTAAGGCTTTCTCAGTCTCAGTTCCTCAGGTTCTTGCCCTCACAATGCCCATTTACTTAAACTCATAACTGCACAGCCCCCTCCTGTCATGTACTTCAGACCATCATCCTCACAATGACAATTTTCATAACTGCATGACTCCCTCTTGTTATGTACTTCATACTCTTGCCCCCACAATGCCCATTTTCATAACTGCACACCCTCCTCCTGTCATGTACTTCAGGACCCCCCTCACAATGCCCATTTTCATAACTGCATGGCCAGGGGTGGATTAAGGGTAGCCAGGGCCCCGGGCTGTTCAGACTCTGTGGGCCCCCGGTCATGTGACGGGGTCATCATATACCTAAACCAGATTATTCCAGAAAAATTGTTGCTGAGTGAAACTCCACTTCTCACCTATCACACATTAACAGTTCCCATCACCAGATCACACATGTAACCGGCAGCTTTTGTTTTGGCCAAAAGATTTTTCAAGCCGCCACCATAACACGGTAGACACTTTTGGCGGGGCCCTACTCTGCTGTAACCTACTAAATATTTGTTAAAATATGCAAGTGCAGCGCCCCAGAGATCTGGTCGTTGCAGTATGACGCTCTGCCACTAAGGGGAGTGATGGTACGTCTGATGGCACTAAAGGAATTCTCCTGACCAGGTATCACCAAGCACACATTACACTTCACACTCCGGCCACTAGGGGGAGCAAAAGGCTTATTTATTGGGCCACTTCTCACATTGGTAAAACTAGGGGTCGGACAGGAAGTTAGGAATAGGCAGAACGAAGCCTGGGAGAGTTCCAGGGAGGACCTGTCAGACCTGGGAAATCTGGCAGGTACCTAGCGAAAGGGACAGATTGTTACGGGACCGCGCCTGCACTACCTTGCGGCGGTATCCAAAGAAAGAGACAAGAAAGGAAGGATATTGTGGAACAGTGAGAAAAGAGATCAGCACAAAGGAGATCCAGTAGGAGTCGTGCCCCGAGAACGGCAACATCTTACTGAGGCGCATAGTCGGTGGCCGGAGCACCGAAGAAGTGACAGTCTCCACGCATTACTTCAAACAGCGGCAGGACAGTTAATTACAGGTTGGCTGTCTACCATACAACACCTAATAAGGACATAGGAGGCAACGTGGGAGAGGGGCGACACTGGGGTTCCAGAATACCTCCAGGCCTACCTGTCCTAAAGGTGCGTCCTAGCCAAAATATACCTGGGGGACGTTAGAAACTAGTAACATCTGGAAACAAAGAACAAGAGAGAGAAAGAGAGCTGTAGAGAACGAACGAACGAGAACAGCAGTTGTGAGGACTATCCTGAATGCTCAGCAGGGAAGCACTACAACACACAGGCGCTAGTGGGTAGACACTGATATCCACCTGCAAAGGGAACTCTGGATGTGCCTTCGGACCGGCCGGTCTCAGACAGCACTGGTGAAAGTGCCCCGGATTGAGGAGCCTGAAAACCTTCAGTAAAAGGTAAAGAAACTGAACCCTGTGTCCTCGTTATTCCTCGCATTACGCACCACCACCTTTATTGGACGCCCCTTAGCAGGGTCACGGACCGGGTCCAGCCACCGTCAAAACCGCAGAACTGAGCAGAAAGGACCGGTACCGAGTGACTTGTGGCCCTGTGTTTGGGGGCGCTCCACAATACAATTTAGGTATATTTTTATTTCTTTTTCAATTTTTAAAATGACCAATAATATCACATACAAGGAACAAATATACTGTAACACCATGATCAGACCACACATTACCACCAGTGACCGAATCATATCACATACAAAGAACAAATACCACCGCACCATGACCAGACCACATATTACCACCACAAAGTGACCAAATAGCACATACAAGGGACAAATACCACAAGGATCTCGGAAGGAGATATAAAAAGGGAGACAAGGGGCGCAGAGTCTAAGTGTAGATGTATATTCACAGCAGGAAATATATATTGTTGCACTCACCCTTTGGATGTCTTGTATGTACATTCAATTGATTCGTATGATGGATCCACGCCTTATAATATTCCGGTATGCAGCACTATTGCAGGAACTATGCCAGCCTTGATCCAAGGATTGCATGTGAATGCAATGGTTAGAGAAAAAAAAAAAATCCTTTCTAGGCGCTTCCGGAAGACAAGGATAATTTGAAGGTTGAGATCATTTGCTCAGTACCAAATTTATTAGGACACTTTAATAAGAACAAAACTTTTGTTTTGTTCTTATTAAAGTGTCCTAATAAATTTGGTACTGAGCAAATGATCTCAACCTTCAAATTATCCTTGTCTTCCGGAAGCGCCTAGGAAGGAATTTTTTTTTTTTCTCTAACCAAGGGACAAATACCGCAACACCATGACCAGACCACATATTACCACTACATAGTGACTGAATACTACAATACTGATCAGTAATAAAAAAACACAATACTATCACCATAAGTGCCATTACACACAGGAGATCCGTACTTAGTATGCAGTGTCTGTGTAGAGGTAATACAGTGATCACCGGTGACTAGGGTTGAGCGAAACGGGTCGAACATTTTCAAAAGTCGCCGACTTTTGACAAAGTCGGGTTTCATGAAACCCGATCCGACCCCTGTGCGGGGTCGGTCATGCGGTACGCGACTTTCGCGCCAAAGTCGCGTTTCAATTACGCAAAAAGCGCCATTTCTCAGCCAATGAAGGTAAACGCAGAGTGTGGGCAGCGTGATGACATAGGTCCTGGTCCCCACCATCTTAGAGAAGGGCATTGCAGTGATTGGCTTGCTGTCCGCGGAGTCACAGGGGCTATAAAGGGGCGTTCCCGCCGACCGCCATGTTACTGCTGCTGATCTGAGCCTAGGGAGAGGTTGCTGCCGCTTCGTCAGAAGCAGAGATAGCGTTAGGCAGGGTCCATTAACCACCAAACCGCTTGTGCTGTAGCGATTTCCACTGCCCAACACCACCTTCGGTGTGCAGGGACAGTGGAAGCTACATTTTTTTTGTTTTCCCCTCAGCGCTGTAGCTCATTGGGCTGCCCTAGAAGGCTCCCTGATAGCTGCATTGCTGTGTGTACGCCGCTGTGCAAACCAACTGCTTTTTTCAAAGCACAAATCCTCTTGTTCCTTCCTTTCTGCACAGCTATCTTGTTTGTTTGTCCACACTTTTTATTTAATTTGTGCATCAGTCCACTCCTTATTGCTGCCTGCCATACCTGGCTGAGATTACTGCAGGGAGATAGTAATTGAAGGACAGTTCCTTTTTTTTTTTTTTTTTTTTGTGGGAGATTAAGATTGGCATTTCTGCTAGAGTGCCATCCCTGTGTGTGCCATCTCTCACTCAGTGGGCCATAGAAAGCCTATTTATTTTTTTGCTTGATTTGGGTTCTAAAATCTACCTGAAAAAATCACTACATCAATCAGTGGGAGAAAAATATTGGCCTCAGGGCTTGTGTGCCACTCCTTACTCCTGTGTGTGCCATCTCTCACTCAGTGGGCCATAGAAAGCCTATTTATTTTTTTTGCGTGATTTGGGTTCCAAAATCTACCTGAAAAAATCAATAAATCAATCAGTGGGAGATTAATATTGGCCTTTTGGCTTGTGTGCCAGTCCTAAGCGTGCCATCTCTCTCTCTCAGATAGTGGGCCATAGAAAGCCTATTTATTATTTTTTTTATTGGGTTTATAAATTTTCCCTGGAAAAAAAAAAAAAAGTGGGAGATTAATATTGGCCTCTGGGCTTGTGTGCCAGTCCTGAGCGTGCCATCTCTCTCACAAATAGTGGGCCATAGAAAGCCTATTTATTTTTTTGGTTGATTTGGGTTCTAAATTCTACCTGAAAAAATCAATAAATCAATCAGTGGGAGATAAATATTGGCCTCTGGGCTTGTGTGCCACTCCTGACTCCTGTGTGCGTCCTCTCTCACTCAGTGGGCCCTAGAAAGCCTATTTTTTGTTTTATTTGTTTTCTAAATTCTCCCTGAAAAAATCATTTTATTTTATTTGGTTTCTAAATTATTCCTGAAAAAAATCATTTTTTTTTTTTTTCTAAAGTCTCCCTGAAAAAACAAAAAAAAACAAATCAGTGGGAGATTAATATTGCCCTTTCTGCTTGTGTGCCAGTCTTGACTCCTGGGTGTGCCATCTCTCTCTCTCCAATTGTGGGCCATAGAAAGCCTATTAATTTTTTTGCTTGATTTGGGTTCCAAAATCTACCTGAAAAAATCACTAAATCAATCAGTGGGAGATAAATATTGGCCTCTGGGCTTGTGTGCCACTCCTGACTCCTGTGTGCGTCCTCTCTCACTCAGTGGGCCCTACAAAGCCTATTTTTTTTTTATTTGTTTTCTAAATTCTCCCTGAAACAATCATTTTATTTTATTTTGTTTCTAAATTCTTCCTGAAAAATTCATTTTTTTGTATTTTTTTTTTCTAAAGTCTCCCTGAAAAAAAAAAAAAAAAATCAAATCAGTGGGAGATTAATATTGCCCTTTCTGCTTGTGTGCCAGTCTTGACTCCTGGGTGTGCCATCTCTCTCTCTCCAATTGTGGGCCATAGAAAGCCTATTAATTTTTTTGCTTGATTTGGGTTCCAAAATCTACCTGAAAAAATCACTAAATCAATCAGTGGGAGATAAATATTGGCCTCTGGGCTTGTGTGCCACTCCTGACTCCTGTGTGCGTCCTCTCTCACTCACTGGGCCCTAGAAAGGCTATTTTATGTTTTATTTGTTTTCTAAATTCTCCCTGAAAAAATCATTTCATTTTATTTGGTTTATAAATTCTTCCTTAAAAAATCATTTTTTTTTTTTTTTTCTAAAGTCTCCTTTTTAAAAAAAAAAAAACACAAATCAGTGGGAGATTAATATTTACATTTGCGCTTCAGTGACAGTCCTGCGTGTGTGGCATCTCTCTCATTTGTTGCCACCAACAACAGAGTGTGTAACATTGTGCCTGATTTTCGTTGTGGTCTCACCCACCTGTAAAGGGGTAGCTAAATCATACTGAAGTTATAGCTCACCATGTAAGTTGTGTGACTGCAACAAATACCGTTAGTTTGGTAACGTTTTTAAAACAATGAGGAAGTCTGGTGGAAGAGGTCGTGGCCGGGGGCGTTCATTGTCAGCTGGTAATGAGGGTAGTGGTAGTGGTGGAGCATCAGGTGGTCGTGGGAAAAAAATATTGCACCTAAGTCTGGAGCTGTGGAGCCAGGTTCGTCGTCTGGCTACACAAGGCCTCGAACGCTCCCTTTTCTGGGAGTAGGAAAACCGCTTTTAAAGCCGGAGCAGCAAGAGCAAGTTTTGGCTTATCTTGCTGACTCAGCCTCTAGCTCTTTTGCCTCCTCTCGTGAAACTGGTAAAAGTAAAAGCAGCGCGTCGTTAGTGGATGTTCACGGTCAGGGACAAGTCGCTTCCTTGTCCTCTTCAGCAAAAACAACAACAGAGAAGAATGCAGCAGGCGACACAACGGGTTACTCCATGGAGCTCTTTACACATACCGTCCCTGGCTTAGAAAGTGAAGCAGTTAACAGTCCATGCCCATTACAAGTTGAATCTGACATGGAGTGCACTGATGCACAGCCACAGCCAGACTACTATGCTGGTCCTTTGACTCAGACCACAACATTGCCCTCGCAGGGTGCTGATCAAGAATCAGACCCTGATGAGACTATGTTGCCCCATCACGAACGCTATACCACCGACCGACAAGGTGACACAGACGAAGTTGCACACGAGCTACAAGAAGAGGTAATAGATGACCCAGTTCTTGACCCCGATTGGCAGCCATTGGGGGAACAGGGTGCAGGCGGCAGCAGTTCTGAAGCGGAGGAGGAGGGGCCGCAGCAGGCATCAACATCGCAACAGGTTCCATCTGCCGGGCCCGTATCTTGCCCAAAACGCGTGGCAAAGTCAAAACCTGTTGGAGGACAGCGTGGCCATCCGGTTAAAGCTCAGTCTGCAATGCCTGAAAAGGTATCCGATGCTAGAAATAGTGCAGTCTGGCATTTTTTTAAACAACATCCAATTGATCAGCGCAAAGTCATCTGTCAAAAATGTTCAACTACCTTAAGCAGAGGGCAGAATCTGAAAAGTCTCAATACAAGTTGCATGCATAGACATTTAACCACCATGCATTTGCAAGCTTGGACTAACTACCAAACGTCCCTTAAGGTTGTAGCACCCTCGGCCAATGAAGCTAGTCATCAACGCAACATCCCTTCCGGCAGTGTAGGGCCACCATTTTCTGCACCACCTGCAGTATCTGTGCAGGTTTCTTTGCCAGGCCAAAGAAGTCAGGGTCAGGGAATCACCAGTTTCGTAGTAGGAAACACTGCATCTAGGGCACCGGCGGCAACAATACCATCTCCCACCGTCTCTCAGTCTGCCATGTCCACCGGCACCCCCGCTAGTTCCACGATCTCCAGCTCTCCCGTCCAGCTCACCCTACATGAGACTATGGTTAGAAAAAGGAAGTACTTAGCCTCGCATCCGCGTACACAGGGTTTGAACGCCCACATAGCTAGACTAATCTCGTTAGAGATGATGCCCTACCGGTTAGTTGAAATCGAAGCTTTCAAAGCCCTGATGGACTACGCTGTACCACGCTACGAGCTACCCAGTCGACACTTTTTTTCCAGAAAAGCCATCCCAGCCCTCCACCAGCATGTTAAAGAGCGCATCGTCCATGCACTCAGGCAATCTGTGAGCACAAAGGTGCACCTGACAACAGATGCATGGACCAGTAGGCATGGCCAGGGACGTTACGTGTCCATCACGGCACACTGGGTAAATGTGGTGGATGCAGGGTCCACAGGGGACAGCAAGTTTGGGACAGTTCTGCCTAGCCCACGGTCTAGGAAACAGTTGGCTGTAGCCATTCGCACCCCCTCCTCCTTCTCCTCGTCCTCCTGCAGAAGCGAGACCTCGTCCACAGACCGCAGTCGCACAACCACTCCATCCGCAGCTGCCACTGTTGCACACCAGGTCTCCCATTATGGGGCAGCTACTGGCAAACGTCAGCAGGCTGTATTGGCTATGAAGTGTTTGGGCGACAACAGACACACCGCTGAAGTTCTGTCCGAGTTCTTGCAGAAAGAAACGCAGTCGTGGCTGGGCACTGTAGATCTTGAGGCAGGCAAGGTAGTGAGTGATAACGGAAGGAATTTCATGGCTGCCATCTCCATTTCCCAACTGAAACACATTCCTTGCCTGGCTCACACCTTAAACCTGGTGGTGCAGTGCTTCCTGAAAAGTTATCCGGGGTTATCCGACCTGCTCCTCAAAGTGCGTGGACTTTGCTCACATATCCGCCGTTCGCCCGTACACTCCAGCCGTATGCAGACCTATCAGCGTTCTTTGAACCTTCCCCAGCATCGCCTAATCATAGACGTTGCAACAAGGTGGAACTCAACACTGCACATGCTTCAGAGACTGTGTGAACAGAGGCGGGCTGTTATGTTTTTGTGGGAGGATACACATACACGGGCAGGCAGTTGGATGGCAGACATGGAGTTGTCAGGTGTGCAGTGGTCGAAGATTCAAGACATGTGTCAAGTCCTTCAGTGTTTTGAGGAATGCACACGGCTGGTTAGTGCAGACAACGCCATAATAAGCATGAGCATCCCCCTAATGCGTCTGCTGATGCAAAGTTTGACGCACATAAAGGATCAGGCGTCTGCAGCTGAGGAAGAGGAAAGCCTTGATGACAGTCAGCCATTGTCTGGCCAGGGCAGTGTACAGGACGAGGTAGCGGGCGAAGAGGAGGAGGAGGACGAGGAGGATGATGGGGATGATTATATTTTTAATGAGGAAGCTTTTCCGGGGCCAGTGGAAATTGTTGGCGCGGCAAGGCCGGGTTCTGGTTTTTGGAGGGACACAAGTGACGTGGATTTGCCTGAAACTGCCCCTCAACCAAGCACAACCACAGATTTGAGAACTGGAACTTTGGCCCACATGGCGGATTATGCCTTACGTATCCTCAAAAGGGACACACGCATAACAAAAATGATGAACGATGACGATTACTGGTTGGCCTGCCTCCTTGATCCTCGCTATAAAGGCAAATTGCTAAATATAATGCCACATGAGAACTTGGAACTAATATTAGCAACCAAACAATCAACTCTTGTTGACCGTTTGCTTCTGGCATTCCCTGCACACAGCGCCCGTGATCGTTCTAACACGAGCTGCAGGGGCCAGCAGACCAGAGGTGTTAGAGGGGCAGAAATCAGAAGTGTCGTTGGCCAGAGGGGTTTTCTGACCAGGTTGTGGAGTGATTTTGCTATGACCGCAGACAGGACAGGTACTGCAGCATCAATTCAAAGTGACAGGAGACAACATTTGTCCAGTATGGTTACTAACTATTTTTCATCCCTTATCGACGTTCTCCCTCAACCGTCATTCCCATTTGATTACTGGGCATCAAAATTAGACACCTGGCCAGAATTGGCAGAATATGCATTGCAGGAGCTTGCTTGCCCGGCAGCTAGTGTCCTATCAGAAAGAGTATTCAGTGCTGCAGGTTCAATACTAACAGAAAAAAGGACTCGTCTGGCTACCCAAAATGTAGATGATCTAACCTTCATTAAAATGAACCACAACTGGATTTCGAAATCTTTTGCCCCACCTTGCCCGGCTGACACCTAGCTTTCCTATGTAAAGGTCTTGCCTGTGGACTATTCTGAACGACTTTTCCAATCTCGTAATTTGCAGCACCTGATTGTCCAGCATCCGACATGTTAACACCTCCCTAAATGGCCAAAGTCCCCACACGGGGCCGTGGTATCGCCACTTGACGCCAGCACCCGTGAGAGTACTGTTTGTCTGAAGAGGTGGGTGTGCCCGCTTTTGGTCGACGGCACTGCCACTAGGTCCCTCATAGTACAATAAAGTGTCTGGCGGTGGTGGTGCGCACCCAACGTCAGACACACCGTTGTAATATGAGGGGCCCTGGGCCTGTACCGCCGGCCACAAGACAGTCCCCCCCCAGGTCAAACAGTGCTCTACCACTTGCAAAATTTTCTCTCACAGCTCCACCAATGTTTAGTCTATGCGCTGACATCCTTCAATGCCTGGCACTGTCAATACCATTGTATTGACATTTTTCTTATGTTAGGCCTTCGAAGCCTGTCTGCGGTCACTCCTTCCACTAGGCCTCCACTGACCTGTCTACTGCTGCCCGGGTTCCCCTGGAACCAATTTTAAATTGCCTACAGCCAGCCCAATTTATTATGTTAGGGCTTCGAAGCCTGTCTGCGGTCCCTCCTTCCACTAGGCCTCCACTGACCTGTCTACTGCTGCCCGGGTTCCCCTGGAACCAATTTTAAATTGCCTACAGCCCGCCCAATTTATTATGTTAGGGCTTCGAAGCCTGTCTGCGGTCCCTCCTTCCACTAGGCCTCCACTGACCTGTCTACTGCTGCCCGGGTTCCCCTGGAACCAATTTTAAATTGCCTACAGCCAGCCCAATTTATTATGTTAGGGCTTCGAAGACTGTCTGCGGTCCCTCCTTCCACTAGGCCTCCACTGACCTGTCTACTGCCGCCCGTGTTCCCCTGGAACCAATTGTAAATTGCCTACAGCCAGCCCAATTTATTATGTTAGGGCTTCGAAGCCTGTCTGCGGTCCCTCCTTCCACTAGGTCTCCACTGACCTGTCTACTGCCGCCCGTGTTCCCCTGGAACCAATTGTAAATTGCCTACAGCCAGGCCAATTTATTATGTTAGGGCTTCGAAGCCTGTCTGCGGTCCCTCCTTCCACTAGGCCTCCACTGACCTGTCTACTGCTGCCCGGGTTCCCCTGGAACAAATTTTAAATTGCCTACAGCCAGCCCAATTTATTATGTTAGGGCTTCGAAGCCTGTCTGCGGTCCCTCCTTCCACTAGGCCTCCACTGACCTGTCTACTGCCGCCCGTGTTCCCCTGGAACCAATTGTAAATTGCCTACAGCCAGGCCAATTTATTATGTTAGGACTTCGAAGCCTGTCTGCGGTCCCTCCTTCCACTAGGCCTCCACTGACCTGTCTACTGCTGCCCGGGTTCCCCTGGAACCAATTTTAAATTGCCTACAGCCAGCCCAATTTATTATGTTAGGGCTTCGAAGCCTGTCTGCGGTCCCTCCTTCCACTAGGCCTCCACTGACCTGTCTACTGCTGCCCGGTTTCCCTGGAACCAATTTTAAATTGCCTACAGCCAGCCCAATTTATTATGTTAGGGCTTCGAAGCCTGTCTGCGGTCCCTCCTTCCACTAGGCCTCCACTGACCTGTCTACTGCCGCCCGTGTTCCCCTGGAACCAATTTTAAATTGCCTACAGCCCGCCCAATTTATTATGTTAGGGCTTCGAAGCCTGTCTGCGGTCCCTCCTTCCACTAGGCCTCCACTGACCTGTCTACTGCTGCCCGGGTTCCCCTGGAACCAATTTTAAATTGCCTACAGCCAGCCCAATTTATTATGTTAGGGCTTCGAAGCCTGTCTGCGGTCCCTCCTTCCACTAGGCCTCCACTGACCTGTCTACTGCCGCCCGTGTTCTCCTGGAACCAATTGTAAATTGCCTACAGCCAGCCCAATTTATTATGTTAGGGCTTTGAAGCCTGTCTGCGGTCCCTCCTTCCACTAGGCCTCCACTGACCTGTCTACTGCCGCCCGTGTTCCCCTGGAACCAATTGTAAATTGCCTACAGCCAGGCCAATTTATTATGTTAGGGCTTCGAAGCCTGTCTGCGGTCCCTCCTTCCACTAGGCCTCCACTGACCTGTCTACTGCTGCCCGGGTTCCCCTGGAACAAATTTTAAATTGCCTACAGCCAGCCCAATTTATTATGTTAGGGCTTCGAAGCCTGTCTGCGGTCCCTCCTTCCACTAGGCCTCCACTGACCTGTCTACTGCCGCCCGTGTTCCCCTGGAACCAATTGTAAATTGCCTACAGCCAGGCCAATTTATTATGTTAGGGCTTCGAAGCCTGTCTGCGGTCCCTCCTTCCACTAGGCCTCCACTGACCTGTCTACTGCTGCCCGGGTTCACCTGGAACCAATTTTAAATTGCCTACAGCCAGCCCAATTTATTATGTTAGGGCTTCGAAGCCTGTCTGCGGTCCCTCCTTCCACTAGGCCTCCACTGACCTGTCTACTGCCGCCCGTGTTCCCCTGGAACCAATTGTAAATTGCATACAGCCAGGCCAATTTATTATGTTAGGGCTTCGAAGCCTGTCTGCGGTCCCTCCTTCCACTAGGCCTCCACTGACCTGTCTACTGCTGCCCATGTTCCCCTGGAACCAATTGTAAATTGCCTACATCCCAATTTTTGTTATGTTAGGCCTTCGAAGCCTGTCTGCGGCCCGTTTTTCCACTACTACTACACTGACCAGGCCACTGCTGCCCGTGTTCCCCTGCAACCAATTTTAAATTGCCTACAGCCAGCCCAATTTATTATGTTAGGGCTTCGAAGCCTGTCTGCGGTCCCTCCTTCCACTAGGCCTCCACTGACCTGTCTACTGCTGCCCGGGTTCCCCTGGAACCAATTTTAAATTGCCTACAGCCAGCCCAATTTATTATGTTAGGGCTTCGAAGCCTGTCTGCGGTCCCTCCTTCCACTAGGCCTCCACTGACCTGTCTACTGCTGCCCGGGTTCCCCTGGAACCAATTTTAAATTGCCTACAGCCAGCCCAATTTATTATGTTAGGGCTTCGAAGCCTGTCTGCGGTCCCTCCTTCCACTAGGCCTCCACTGACCTGTCTACTGCTGCCCGTGTACCCCTTGAACCAACATCAGAAAATATAAAAATAAGTATTTTGCTTATAAAAAAGAAAATACTGGAGAGATATCAAATGCAGACATTGTAACATTAAAAACAAACACATACAACAAAAATCTGGTACAGTACTAAAAATGGCCACCAGCTACAATAACTTTCTCCTGCAAGTAGTTAACTGAAAGTTTTTTTCAATTTAAAACACAGATATGGCATCCACCGAGTGTTGTCCTGTCGCGTCTTCTTTATATTATTGCCAAGAAGATGCAAAACAATGAAAATAATAAAATCATTATTTACCAAAAAAATAGAGTAAGTCAAAACCACATTGCAAATAAACATTCATTACAAATAAAGAAGCAGGGCGCGTCCGAGGGTGAGTATATAACTAATAAGAATATAATCACCCTCGGACGCGCCCTGCTTCTTTCCGACAGCCTTCCTTCCTAAGAATCAGCCCTTCCGTGGTGTAGAGAGAGGGTGTGTTACACTCCAAGGTGTTCCCCAGGTTGCCTTTCCTGAGCTTCGATCTTCCGACTCTCGTTTATTAGTTGTCGGAAAGTAGGCTGCATTAGGCATACAAAATGGGTATGGGGTGGAGAGAGATGGTGTGTTACACTCCAAGGTGTTCTCCAGGTTTCCTCGCCATTGCTTTGATCTTCCGACTCTCGTTTAGTAGTTGTAGAAAACTACACTGCATTAGGCCTACAAAATGGGTATCGGGTGGAGAGAGATGGTGTGTTACACTCCAAGGTGTTCCCCAGGTTGCCTTGCCATTGCTTCGGTCTTCCGACTCTCGTTTAGTAGTTGTAGAAAACTACACTGCATTAGGCCTACAAAATGGGTATGGGGTGGAGAGAGATGGTGTGTTACACTCCAAGGTGTTCCCCAGGTTGCCTTGCCATTGCTTCGGTCTTCCGACTCTCGTTTAGTAGTTGTAGAAAACTACACAGCATTAGGCCTACAAAATGGGTATGGGGTGGAGAGAGATGGTGTGTTACACTCCAAGGTGTTCTCCAGGTTTCCTCGCCATTGCTTCGATCTTCCGACTCTCGTTTAGTAGTTGTAGAAAACTACACTGCATTAGGCCTACAAAATGGGTATCGGGTGGAGAGAGATGGTGTGTTACACTCCAAGGTGTTCTCCAGGTTTCCTCGCCATTGCTTCGATCTTCCGACTCTCGTTTAGTAGTTGTAGTAAACTACACTGCATTAGGCCTACAAAATGGGTATCGGGTGGAGAGAGATGGTGTGTTACACTCCAAGGTGTTCCCCAGGTTGCCTTGCCATTGCTTCGGTCTTCCGACTCTCGTTTAGTAGTTGTAGAAAACTACACTGCATTAGGCCTACAAAATGGGTATGGGGTAGAGAGAGATGGTGTGTTACACTCCAAGGTGTTCCCCAGGTTGCCTTGCCATTGCTTCGGTCTTCCGACTCTCGTTTAGTAGTTGTAGAAAACTACACAGCATTAGGCCTACAAAATGGGTATGGGGTGGAGAGAGATGGTGTGTTACACTCCAAGGTGTTCTCCAGGTTTCCTCGCCATTGCTTCAATCTTCCGACTCTCATTTAGTAGTTGTAGAAAACTACACTGCATTAGGCCTACAAAATGGGTATCGGGTGGAGAGAGATGGTGTGTTACACTCCAAGGTGTTCCCCAGGTTGCCTTGCCATTGCTTCGGTCTTCCGACTCTCGTTTAGTAGTTGTAGAAAACTACACTGCATTAGGCCTACAAAATGGGTATCGGGTGGAGAGAGATGGTGTGTTACACTCCAAGGTGTTCCCCAGGTTGCCTTGCCATTGCTTCGGTCTTCCGACTCTCGTTTAGTAGTTGTAGAAAACTACACTGCATTAGGCCTACAAAATGGGTATGGGGTAGAGAGAGATGGTGTGTTACACTCCAAGGTGTTCCCCAGGTTGCCTTGCCATTGCTTCGGTCTTCCGACTCTCGTTTAGTAGTTGTAGAAAACTACACAGCATTAGGCCTACAAAATGGGTATGGGGTGGAGAGAGATGGTGTGTTACACTCCAAGGTGTTCTCCAGGTTTCCTCGCCATTGCTTCAATCTTCCGACTCTCGTTTAGTAGTTGTAGAAAACTACACTGCATTAGGCCTACAAAATGGGTATCGGGTGGAGAGAGATGGTGTGTTACACTCCAAGGTGTTCTCCAGGTTTCCTCGCCATTGCTTCGATCTTCCGACTCTCGTTTAGTAGTTGTAGAAAACTACACTGCATTAGGCCTACAAAATGGGTATCGGGTGGAGAGAGATGGTGTGTTACACTCCAAGGTGTTCCCCAGGTTGCCTTGCCATTGCTTCGGTCTCCCGACTCTCGTTTAGTAGTTGTAGAAAACTACACTGCATTAGGCCTACAAAATGGGTATGGGGTAGAGAGAGATGGTGTGTTACACTCCAAGGTGTTCCCCAGGTTGCCTTGCCATTGCTTCGGTCTTCCGACTCTCGTTTAGTAGTTGTAGAAAACTACACAGCATTAGGCCTACAAAATGGGTATGGGGTGGAGAGAGATGGTGTGTTACACTCCAAGGTGTTCTCCAGGTTTCCTCGCCATTGCTTCAATCTTCCGACTCTCGTTTAGTAGTTGTAGAAAACTACACTGCATTAGGCCTACAAAATGGGTATCGGGTGGAGAGATATGGTGTGTTACACTCCAAGGTGTTCCCCAGGTTGCCTTGCCATTGCTTCGGTCTTCCGACTCTCGTTTAGTAGTTGTAGAAAACTACACTGCATTAGGCCTACAAAATGGGTATCGGGTGGAGAGAGATGGTGTGTTACACTCCAAGGTGTTCCCCAGGTTGCCTTACCATTGCTTCGGTCTTCCGACTCTCGTTTTGTAGTTGTAGAAAACTACACAGCATTAGGCCTACAAAATGGGTATGGGGTGGAGAGAGATGGTGTGTTACACTCCAAGGTGTTCTCCAGGTTTCCTCGCCATTGCTTCGATCTTCCGACTCTCGTTTAGTAGTTGTAGAAAACTACACTGCATTAGGCCTACAAAATGGGTATCGGGTGGAGAGAGATGGTGTGTTACACTCCATGGTGTTCCCCAGGTTGCCTTGCCATTGCTTCGGTCTTCCGACTCTCGTTTAGTAGTTGTAGAAAACTACACAGCATTAGGCCTACAAAATGGGTATGGGGTGGAGAGAGATGGTGTGTTACACTCCAAGGTGTTCTCCAGGTTTCCTCGCCATTGCTTCGATCTTCCGACTCTCGTTTAGTAGTTGTAGAAAACTACACTGCATTAGGCCTACAAAATGGGTATCGGGTGGAGAGAGATGGTGTGTTACACTCCAAGGTGTTCCCCAGGTTGCCTTGCCATTGCTTCGGTCTTCCGACTCTCGTTTAGTAGTTGTAGAAAACTACACTGCATTAGGCCTACAAAATGGGTATCGGGTGGAGAGAGATGGTGTGTTACACTCCAAGGTGTTCCCCAGGTTGCCTTGCCATTGCTTCGGTCTTCCGACTCTCGTTTAGTAGTTGTAGAAAACTACACAGCATTAGGCCTACAAAATGGGTATGGGGTGGAGAGAGATGGTGTGTTACACTCCAAGGTGTTCTCCAGGTTTCCTCGCCATTGCTTCGATCTTCCGACTCTCGTTTAGTAGTTGTAGAAAACTACACTGCATTAGGCCTACAAAATGGGTATCGGGTGGAGAGAGATGGTGTGTTATGTTATGGCTGGCAATCAGGCAACACAGCGTGCAGTAATCAGCGCACATACAGAGATCTGGCAATAACCAAAAACAATAGGACGAGCTCTGAGACGTGGAATCTCTGTAGACTGCAGTACCTGATCTATCCTCACACAACTATAAGCAGCAGTGGATTGCGCCTAACACTACCTATGCAACTCGACACTGCCTGAGGAGCTGACTAGCCTGCAGATAGAAATACAAGCCTGACTTACCTCAGAGAAATACCCCAAAGGAATAGGCAGCCCCCCACATATAATGACTGTTAGCAAGATGAAAAGACAAACGTAGGAATGAAATAGATTCAGCAAAGTGAGGCCCGATATTCTAGACAGAGCGAGGATAGCAAAGAGAACTATGCAGTCTACAAAAACCCTAAAACGAAAACCACGCAAAGGGGCAAAAAGACCCACCGTGCCGAACTAACAGCACGGCGGTGCACCCCTTTGCTTCTCAGAGCTTCCAGCAAAAGTTAATAGTAAGCTGGACAGAAAAAACAGAAAACAAACTAGAAGCACTTATCTAGCAGAGCAGCAGGCCCAAGGAAAGATGCAGTAGCACAGATCCAACACTGGAACATTGACAAGGAGCAAGGAAGACAGACTCAGGTGGAGCTAAATAGCAAGGCAGCCAACGAGCTCACCAAAACACCTGAGGGAGGAAGCCCAGAGACTGCAATACCACTTGTGACCACAGAAGTGAACTCAGCCACAGAATTCACAACAGTACCCCCCCCTTGAGGAGGGGTCACCGAACCCTCACCAGAACCCCCAGGCCGACCAGGATGAGCCACATGAAAGGCACGAACAAGATCTGGGGCATGGACATCAGAGGCAAAAACCCAGGAATTATCTTCCTGAGCATAACCCTTCCATTTGACCAGATACTGGAGTTTCCGTCTAGAGACACGAGAATCCAAAATCTTCTCCACAATATACTCCAATTCCCCCTCCACCAAAACAGGGGCAGGAGGCTCCACAGATGGAACCATAGGTGCCACGTATCTCCTCAACAACGACCTATGGAATACATTATGTATGGAAAAGGAGTCTGGGAGGGTCAGACGAAAAGACACCGGATTGAGAATCTCAGAAATCCTATACGGACCAATAAAACGAGGTTTAAATTTAGGAGAGGAAACCTTCATAGGAATATGACGAGAAGATAACCAAACCAGATCCCCAACACGAAGTCGGGGTCCCACACGGCGTCTGCGATTAGCGAAAAGCTGAGCCTTCTCCTGGGACAAGGTCAAATTGTCCACTACCTGAGTCCAGATCTGCTGCAACCTGTCCACCACGCGATGCTTAGCACCCTCAAGCCAATGACGCCACTCCTCGAATGCCCACTTCATGGCCAGCAACTCTCGGTTGCCCACATCATAATTACGCTCAGCAGCAGAAAATTTCCTGGAAAAGAAAGCACATGGTTAGAACACTGAGCAACCAGAACCTCTCTGTGACAAAACCGCCCCTGCACCAATCTCAGAAGCATCAACCTCGACCTGGAACGGAAGAGAAACATCAGGTTGACACAACACAGGGGCACAGCAAAAACGACGCTTCAACTCCTGAAAAGCTTCCACGGCAGCAGAAGACCAATTAACCAAATCAGCACCCTTCTTGGTCAAATCGGTCAATGGTCTGGCAATGCTAGAAAAATTACAGATGAAGCGACGATAAAAATTAGCAAAGCCCAGGAATTTCTGCAGACTTTTTAGAGATGTCGGCTGAGTCCAATCCTGGATGGCCTGAACCTTAACCGGATCCATCTCGATAGTAGAAGGGGAAAAGATGAACCCCAAAAATGAAACTTTCTGCACACCGAAGAGACACTTTGATCCCTTCACGAACAAGGAATTAGCACGCAGTACCTGGAAAACCATTCTGACTTGCTTCACATGAGACTCCCAATCATCTGAGAAGATCAAAATGTCATCCAAGTAAACAATCAAGAATTTATCCAGATACTCACGGAAAATGTCATGCATAAAAGACTGAAAAACAGATGGAGCATTGGCAAGTCCGAACGGCATCACCAGATACTCAAAATGACCCTCGGGCGTATTAAATGCCGTTTTCCATTCATCTCCCTGCCTGATTCTCACCAGATTATACGCACCACGAAGATCAATCTTAGTAAACCAACTAGCCCCCTTAATCCGAGCAAACAAGTCAGATATCAATGGCAAGGGATACTGAAACTTAACAGTGATCTTATTAAGAAGGCGGTAATCAATACACGGTCTTAGCGAACCATCCTTCTTGGCTACAAAAAAGAACCCTGCTCCCAATGGTGACGACGATGGGCGAATATCTCCCTTCTCCAGGGACTCCTTCACATAACTGCGCATAGCGGTGTGTTCAGGTACGGACAAATTAAATAAACGACCCTTAGGGAATTTACTACCAGGAATCAAATCGATAGCACAATCACAATTCCTATGCGGAGGTAGGGCATCAGACTTGGACTCTTCAAATACATCCTGAAAGTCCGACAAGAACTCTGGGATGTCAGAAGGAATGGATGACGAAATAGACAAAAATGGAACATCACCATGTACTCCCTGACAACCCCAGCTGGTTACCGACATAGAGTTCCAATCCAATACTGGATTATGGGTTTGTAGCCATGGCAACCCCAACACGACCACATCATGCAAATTATGCAGTACCAGAAAGCGAATAACTTCCTGATGTGCAGGAGCCATGCACATGGTCAGCTGGGCCCAGTACTGAGGCTTATTCTTGGCCAAAGGTGTAGCATCAATTCCTCTCAACGGAATAGGACACCGCAAAGGCTCCAAGAAAAATCCACAACGTTTAGCATAATCCAAATCCATCAGATTCAGGGCAGCGCCTGAATCCACAAACGCCATGACAGAATATGATGACAAAGAGCACATTAAGGTAATGGACAAAAGGAATTTGGACTGTACAGTACCAATAACGGCAGAGCTATCGAACCGCCTAGTGCGTTTAGGACAATTAGAAATAGCATGAGTAGAATCACCACAATAGAAACACAGTCTGTTCAGACGTCTGTGTTCGTGCCGTTCTACTTTAGTCATAGTCCTGTCGCACTGCATAGGCTCAGGCTTACTCTCAGACAATACCGCCAGATGGTGCACAGATTTACGCTCGCGCAAGCGACGACCGATCTGAATGGCCAAGGACATAGACTCATTCAAACCAGCAGGCATAGGAAATCCCACCATTACATCCTTAAGAGCTTCAGAGAGACCCTTTCTGAACAAAGCCGCTAGTGCAGATTCATTCCACAGAGTGAGTACTGACCATTTCCTAAATTTCTGACAATATACTTCTACATCATCCTGACCCTGGCATAAAGCCAGCAGATTTTTCTCAGCTTGATCCACTGAATTAGGCTCATCGTAAAGCAATCCCAGCGCCTGGAAAAATGCATCAACATTACTCAATGCAGAATCTCCTGGTGCAAGAGAAAACGCCCAGTCCTGTGGGTCGCCACGCAAAAAAGAAATAATAATCAAAACCTGTTGAATAGGATTACCAGAAGAATGAGGTTTCAAGGCCAAAAATAGCTTACAATTATTTCTGAAGCTCAGGAACTTAGTTCTGTCACCAAAAAACAAATCAGGAATCGGAATTCTTGGTTCTAGCATCGATTTCTGATCAATAGTATCTTGAATCTTTTGTACATTTACAACGAGATTATCCATTGAGGAGCACAGAGCCTGAATATCCATGTCCACAGCTGTGTCCTGAAGCACTCTAATGTCTAGGGGAAAAAAAAGACTGAAGACAGAGCTAAGAAAAAAAAATGATGTCAGGATTTCTTTTTTCCCTCTATTGGAAATCATTGGAGGGGCTCCTTGTACTGTTATGGCTGGCAATCAGGCAACACAGCGTGCAGTAATCAGCGCACATACAGAGATCTGGCAATAACCCAAAACAATAGGACGAGCTCTGAGACGTGGAATCTCTGTAGACTGCAGTACCTGATCTATCCTCACACAACTGGAAGCAGCAGTGGATTGCGCCTATCAACTACCTATGCAACTCGGCACTGCCTGAGGAGCTGACTAGCCTGAAGATAGAAATACAAGCCTGACTTACCTCAGAGAAATACCCCAAAGGAATAGGCAGCCCCCACATATAATGACTGTTAGCAAGATGAAAAGACAAACGTAGGAATGAAATAGATTCAGCAAAGTGAGGCCCGATATTCTAGACAGAGCGAGGATAGCAAAGAGAACTATGCAGTCTACAAAAACCCTAAAACGAAAACCACGCAAAGGGGCAAAAAGACCCACCGTGCCGAACTAACAGCACGGCGGTGCACCCCTTTGCTTCTCAGAGCTTCCAGCAAAAGTTAATAGCAAGCTGGACAGAAAAAACAGAAAACAAACTAGAAGCACTTATCTAGCAGAGCAGCAGGCCCAAGGAAAGATGCAGTAGCTCAGATCCAACACTGGAACATTGACAAGGAGCAAGGAAGACAGACTCAGGTGGAGCTAAATAGCAAGGCAGCCAACGAGCTCACCAAAACACCTGAGGGAGGAAGCCCAGAGACTGCAATACCACTTGTGACCACAGAAGTGAACTCAGCCACAGAATTCACAACAGTGTTACACTCCAAGGTGTTCCCCAGGTTGCCTTGCCATTGCTTCGGTCTTCCGACTCTCGTTTAGTAGTTGTAGAAAACTACACAGCATTATGCCTACAAAATGGGTATGGGGTGGAGAGAGATGGTGTGTTCCACTCCAAGGTGTTGTCCAGGTTGCCTTTCCTGAGCTTCTATCTTCAGGCTCTCGTTAAATTGTGGTTAAATGGAACAACTGCATTTGGCGTACTAGTTGGTTTGGGGCCTACTAACAGTGTCTGCCGCTCCTTGCTGTTATCCTGGCTTCCTGTCCTGAAATTCCGTTTTCAGGCGCTCGTTAAGTAGTTGTTAATGTTAGACTGCATTTGGCCTACTAGTTGGGTTGGGGCCTACTATCGGTGTCTGCCACTCCTTGCTGTTCTCCTCCACTGAACAAAGCTGTGCCGCCTGTTTACTACGGTTGCCAATTTTGAACTGCATTTCGACTACTTACTGATTTGGGCCTACTCTCTGTGTCAGCCTCTCATTCCAGTTGTCCTCCACTGCAATGCCCCCTGGTTATTCCTGTGTTACCAATTTTGAACTGCATTTAGCCAACTTTATTCTTTGGGCCTATATCTGTGTTTCCTCCTCATCCTGCCCATTGCCCAGCCAGTGATAGATGAGTCTGCTGGTACATTGACCCATAACGCAACATTCCCCGTGCACGCTACACAACAACATTGTGACCCTGCTGAAAGTCAGGTTGCTCTTCCCGCATACCATACCACCTTACACGGGGACAAAGAGGAAGGTGCAGATGAAAGTGCAGGTTCCTTCATCAGGTGGGGGGAGGAATACTAGTTGGCGACGTCACCGGCACAGGGCCTCTCATAGTACGCAAAAGTGTTGCTGCCGGTGGGAGGCGCCCCCGCCGTGCAAACACACCGCTGTACTTTGAGGGGCCCTGTGCCAGTGCCAATGCCAACGAGTGGGCCCCCCCTGCTTGCTCAGGTTCACAGCACTTGCAAAGTTGAAATACTTACCTCTCCCTGCTCCACTGCCGTGACGTGGTCCAGATTTCCTGGGCCCACTAATTACTTGAACCAGCCCTACCCACCACAACTTTAGCCAAATGACCCCCAATTTCAAATGCCTTCCAATTATTATAAGGTAAATTACGCTTGACAAGCTTCATTAAGAAGAATGGATGGTTTTGACATTAAAATGGGCACTCTAGGTGTTTTCCTGGCCCCCACTCACTGCCGACTATGCTGTCCCATTGACTTGCATTGGGTTTCGTGTTTCGGTCGATCCCGACTTTACGTCATAATCGGCCGATTTCACTCGACCCGACTTTTGAGATAGTCGGGTTTCGCGAAACCCAGCTCGACTCTAAAAAGGTCAAGGTCGCTCAACTCTACCGGTGACATTATACACAGGACCTCTGTATATAGTGTATAGGTAATACAGTGATCGCTGGTGACATTATACACAGGACCTCTGTATATAGTGTATAGGTAATACAGTGATCGCTGGTGACATTATACACAGGACCTCTGTATATAGTATACAGTGTGTAGTGTCAGTGTATAGGTAACACACTGACTCACCAGTGACGTCTCTAGGTGAAGTCCTTCATCTTTCATCCAGCGCATACCACCATCACTTCATCCAGCCAGGACTCATCTGTGCAGGAAATAATACAGTTATCTCGAGCTCCACTTGCAGAACACATTACTTAATTTTCCCCAACTTCTACATTACACCACATGAAGAAAAAAAGGCGACATAGTGTCACTCTGCACAGTAACAGGACTGCCCCCCCCCCATTTAAAACAGTATACTCAAAAAAATAAAATAAATACATCACTGCAGGAATAATATCCCTTAATTAGCCCCTATGGTAATAATAATATCCCCCATCCTGGCCCCGTGTATCTCATTCCTGGCTCCAGCCATATGTTCTCGCATCCTGCCCTCATGAGTATCCATCCTGCCCCATATGATCTCCCCATCCTGCCCCATCTGTCTCCATCGTATCTATCCTGCCCCATGATCCTGCTCGATCTGTCTCCAATCCTGCCCCATGTCTTTCATTCTGCCCCGTGTCTCCAATCATGCCCCGTATCTACATTCTGCCCATGTCTCCAATCCTGCCCCATCTGTCTAAAGTCCTGCCCCCAGTGTGTCCAGCATCTCTGCCTTCAGTGTCCAGCATCTTTGCCCCCAATATGTCCAGCATCTCTGCCCCCAATGTGTCCAGCATCTCTACCCAATGTGTCCAGCATCTCTGCCCCAATGTGTCCAGCATCTCTGCCCCAATGTGTCCAGCATCTCTGCCCCTAATGTGTCCAGCATCTCTGCCCCAGTGTCCTGCATCTCTGCCCCCAGTGTCCAGCATCTCTGCCCCCAATGTGTCAAGCATTTCTGCCCCCAGTGTCCAGCATTTCTGCCCCAATGCCCAGCATCTCTGCCCCCAGTGTCCAGCATCTCTGCCCCAATGTGTCCAGCTTCTCTGCCCCCAGTGTCCAGCATCTCTTCCCAAATTTCCAGCATCTCTGCCCCAATGTATCCTGCATCTCTGCCCCCAATGTGTCCAGCATCTCTGCCCCCAATGTGTCCAGCATCTCTGCCCCCAAGGTGTCCAGCATGTCTGCCCCCAATGTGTCCAGCACCTCTGCCCCAAATGTGTCCAGCATCTCTGCCCCCAATGTGTCCAGCATCTCTGCCCCCAGTGTCCAGCATCTCTGCCCCCAGTGTCCAGCATCTCTGCCCCCAATGTGTCAAGCATCTCTTCCCCCAGTGTCCAGCATCTCTGTCCCAATGTCCAGCATCTCTGCCCCCAATGTGTCCAGCATCTCTGCCTTCAATGTCCAGCATCTCTGCCCCCAGTGTCCAGCATCTCTGCCCCCAGTGTCCAGCATCTCTGCCCCCAATGTGTCCAGCATCTCTGCCCCCAGTGTGTCCAGCATCTCTGTCCCCAATGTTTCCAGCATCTCTGCCCCAATGTGTCCAGCATCTCTGCCCCCCAATGTGTCAAGCATCTCTTCCCCCAGTGTCCAGCATCTCTGCCCCAATGTGTCCAGCATCTCTGCCCCCAGTGTCCAGCATCTCTGCCCCCAATGTGTCCAGCATCTCTGCCCCAAATGTGTCCAGCATCTCTGCCTTCAATGTCCAGCATCTCTGCCCCCAGTGTCCAGCATCTCTGCCCCCAGTCTCCAGCATCTCTGCCCCAATGTGTCCAGCATCTCTGCCCCTAATGTGTCCAGCATCTCTGCCCCAGTGTCCTGCATCTCTGCCCCCAGTGTCCAGCATCTCTGCCCCCAATGTGTCAAGCATCTCTACCCCCAGTGTCCAGCATTTCTGCCCCAATGCCCAGCATCTCTGCCCCCAGTGTCCAGCATCTCTGCCCCAATGTGTCCAGCATCTCTGCCCCCAGTGTCCAGCATCTCTTCCCAAATTTCCAGCATCTGTGCCCCAATGTATCCTGCATCTCTGCCCCCAATGTGTCCAGCATCTCTGCCCCCAATGTGTCCAGCATCTCTGCCCCCAAGGTGTCCAGCATGTCTGCCCCCAATGTGTCCAGCACCTCTGCCCCAAATGTGTCCAGCATCTCTGCCCCCAATGTGTCCAGCATCTCTGCCCCCAGTGTCCAGCATCTCTGCCCCCAGTGTCCAGCATCTCTGCCCCCAATGTGTCAAGCATCTCTTCCCCCAGTGTCCAGCATCTCTGTCCCAATGTCCAGCATCTCTGCCCCCAATGTGTCCAGCATCTCTGCCTTCAATGTCCAGCATCTCTGCCCCCAGTGTCCAGCATCTCTGCCCCCAGTGTCCAGCATCTCTGCCCCCAATGTGTCCAGCATCTCTGCCCCCAGTGTGTCCAGCATCTCTGTCCCCAATGTTTCCAGCATCTCTGCCCCAATGTGTCCAGCATCTCTGCCCCCCAATGTGTCAAGCATCTCTTCCCCCAGTGTCCAGCATCTCTGCCCCAATGTGTCCAGCATCTCTGCCCCCAGTGTCCAGCATCTCTGCCCCCAATGTGTCCAGCATCTCTGCCCCAAATGTGTCCAGCATCTCTGCCTTCAATGTCCAGCATCTCTGCCCCCAGTGTCCAGCATCTCTGCCCCCAGTCTCCAGCATCTCTGCCCCAATGTGTCCAGCATCTCTGCCCCCCAATGTGTCAAGCATCTCTTCCCCCAATGTCCAGCATCTCTGCCCCAATGTGTCCAGCATCTCTGCCCCCAATGTGTCCAGCATCTCTGCCTTCAATGTCCAGCATCTCTGCCCCCAGTGTTCAGCATCTCTGCCTCCAGTGTCCAGCATCTCTGCCCCCAATGTGTCCAGCATCTCTGCCCCAGTGTGTCCAGCATCTCTGTTCCCAATGTGTCCAGCATCTCTGCCCCCCAATGTGTCAAGCATCTCTTCCCTCAGTGTCCAGCATCTCTGCCCCAATGTCCAGCATCTCTGCCCCCAATGTGTCCAGCATCTCTGCCCCCAATGTGTCCAGCATCTCTGCCCCAAATGTGTCCAGCATCTCTGCCCCCAATGTGTCCAGCATCTCTGCCCCCAATGTGTCCAGCATCTCTGCCTTCAATGTCCAGCATCTCTTCCCCCAGTGTCCAGCATCTCTGCCCCAATGTGTCCAGCATCTCTGCCCCCAGTGTGTCCAGCATCTCTGCCCCCAGTGTGTCCAGCATCTCTGTCCCCAATGTGTCCAGCATCTCTGTCCCCAATGTGTCCAGCATCTCTGCCCCAAGTGTCCAGCATCTCTGCCCCCAGTTTCCAGCATTTTGGCCTGGGTCCCCCGTATTGCCGCTCTCAATAAAAAAAACAAAAAACGAGTTCTTCTCACCTGACCTCGCTCCTTCGACAAAGCTCCCTCCTCGCAGCTGAAACACGCACTCGCCGGTGACTGACAATGACATCAGACGCCGGCGACGTCCGCGCTGCGACTGACGTCAGCTGCCAGCCTCCGATTGGCTGGCGGTTGTTAACTATTGACGTGCGGGCGCGAGCCTGCACATCAATAGTGTTGAACTGCCGCAGCGCCGGTAGGGGCCCGGTGAGCAGATGATGCGGGCCCCCTCTGCCCACCGGGCCCATACGCCAGTCAGGGCAGTAATGCCCTGATGGCGGCGGTCAATCTGAGCTGTAGCCCAGGGCCCCCACACCACTGGGCCCTGGGCTACCGCCCAAATTGACCTCATTATAATCCGCCCCTGTGCATGGCTCCCTCCTGTTATGTACTTCAGGCCCTCAACCTCACAATGCCCATTTTCATAACTGCATGGCCCCCTCCTGTCATGTACTTCAGGCCGTCACCCCCACAATGCCCATTTTCATAACTGCATGACTCTCTTCCTGTTGTGTACTTCAGGCCCTCACCCTCACAATGCCCATTTTCAGTACCACACGGTCCCCACTTGACATGTACTCCAGCACCTCACCCTCATAATGCCCACTTGAACAACCGCATGGCATGAACAACTACCTATTTTCACCTGGATGACCCACTTCAAGTGCCAATATCTGCTCTCTGAAAGCAACACAAACACGAGGAGGACATAAGAACGTCATGCAGATGTTATTCGATGGATGGGTTCTTACCCAGGACTCCAGGGCTGTAAGGCAAGCACCGTGCCACCCCATATGGTACATACTTAATTGTGCCACACAATGTTAAAATAAAAGTGCCATACAGAACACAAGTTCACATCACTGTTGGCTTTGTTTTGGGCTCCTGCTGGGTCTAATGAACCCTGCCCTTCCTTGCTTTGAATCTAAGTGTGCGGACCCTCAGACCTAGGTTGGGGCTTGGGGTTCAGTGTGGTAGATAAGAGTAGGATCGCAGATATTTGGGGATGCATGTGCAAAGCTGCCAACACTCCAGAATTTTCAGAAACAATTGGGCACTCCCTGGTCTAACAAGGGGAGGTGTGTTCAAAAAGTGGACATTCCTCTTCTGTTTTGGATGTTCCTTGGGGGTGGTCCTTAGAATGGGACTTAAGTATCTGTATTTTTTCAACTGAGATGCTTGTAGGTATGTCAAAACTCATCTCAACCTATATTACCAATAAGATTAACCCCTCCCACACAAAAATCCCTGTTACTCCTCCTGGAAATATATGAATAAACTGGCAATGATCTTTCTCTTCATCAATAAGTTTGCAAGGGCACATTCCTTTGACAAAAGAAGTGGTACGGCCTAGTTGTCAATATACCCAAATATTTCCAGGAGGATTACAGAGGCACGACAAAGACAGTGGAAGAAAGATGCTCCAGAATTGGCATCTTATGAGGAACAAAAGCATCTGCTAAAATGCCATGTCAGAAGAGCTAAGGGTCCTCTTTGAAGCAAGGATTTCCAAT
Organism: Ranitomeya imitator; assembly: GCF_032444005.1. Taxonomy (NCBI): domain Eukaryota; kingdom Metazoa; phylum Chordata; class Amphibia; order Anura; family Dendrobatidae; genus Ranitomeya; species Ranitomeya imitator. The sequence goes on from NC_091284.1 coordinate 38,014,666, forward strand.
TTTCACATCTAAAGAATATTATCAAATGAGGGACATTTTTGGCTTTCTTCAGGTGTTCAGTTCAAGCCTTTTATATTGACTGCATTATCTGGATCTGTTTTTTTTTCCCCCGCTCCGATCCGATACTGGTAGATATCCACTTACAGCACAATCCATTATTCATTGGTAATCGGAGATGATAATATTCTTTTTTTTTTTGCTTCAATTATCAGAAACACCAAACCTGTCATCTGCCGGACCCCTGTCACATCCATGTGCTCCTTGGCTGCACTGTGCGATCTGGATGTGTCACTCCCTCATTAATATTTTTATTACTATATTCCTCGTGGGTTGGGGGCAGTTTATCGGAGTCAGAAATGTGAATAGTACCCTACGAAAAGTGTCTGACAACTGGTGTGGAACACGGACTGCTTAGTGTTATCGGCTGTCACTCAGCTTACTATTTGATAGAAGACAATTAAATAAGGATTTACAAGTGGAGTCTACTGATCCTAAAAAACAATTTTATATTAGTAATTCTAATTTATAAGTTATAAGTTAAATGGGTTTGTCCCTGCACAGTCTAGCACCGTCAGAACTAATTGTCAGACACCTCCCAACTAGTAACAACCTGTTTTTCATAAAATTCTAAGAAGTGTAGATGTTGCTCTCTGGTAGATGCTTAAATGAGCACCGATATAACGTTCTTCTATCAAAACAGTGAGCGTTAATTACAAGTCCAGTAACCAGTCATTGCTTACAACACACAAATGGCCGTCCTTGGCAATAACGTAAAAGAAATTAAACAGTTCATATGCCCGAACGGGCTCACCTGTTCACATACACGTTCATGGGAGGGCAGGTAATGTTTGCTCCTGTCCATCCTATGAGAAAAAGAGGGAGAGCCAGAGTTGCCTCCCCTATATAAGCCCACCCTCCTCACAGTAATACACCAGGCACAAACATATTAATCTCCTTCCTCTTAAAGCAACATCACTCTTGTTTAAATTCTACACCATAAGGCAAACAAAAGCTGCAGGAGTTCAAGGTCCACCCATCCCCAAGTCATGTCCACCTCCGTCTAGTCTCTGGTGGTTTCTTTCTCACAACATAGGTCTCAGACACTGAAATATTTCAGCTTCTTTCTGCTCCCTCTCCCCTCTCACTGCACAGGTCTCACACACTGAGATATTGCAGCTTCTTGCTGCTCCCTCTCCCCTCTCACAGCACAGGTCTCACACACTGAGATATTTCAGTTTCTTGCTGCTTCTTCTCCCCTCTCACAGTGCTGGTTTCAGACACTGAGATATTGTAGCTTCTTGCTGCTCCCTCTCCCCTCTTATAGCGCAGATCTCAGAGACTGAGATATTGTAGCTTCTTGCTGCTCCCTCTCCCCTCTCACAGCATAGGTCTCAGACACTGAGATATTGCAGCTTCTTGCTGCTCCCTCTCCCCTTTCACAGTGCAGGTCTCAGACACTGATATATTGCAGCTTCTTACTGCTTCCTGTCCCCTCTCACAGTGCAGGCCTCAGGCCCTGAGATATTGCAGCTTCTTGTTGCTCCCTCTCCCCTCTCACAGCACAGGCCTCAGACACTGAGATATTTCAGTTTCTTGCTGCTCCCTCTCCCATCTTACAGTGCAGGTCTCAGACACTGAGATATTGCAGCTTCTTGCTGCTCCCTCTCCCCTCTCACAGCGCAGGTCTTAGACACTGAGATATTGCAGCTTCTTGCTGCTCCCTCTCCCCTCTCACAGCGCAGGTCTTAGACACTGAGATGCTGCAGCTTATTGCTGCTCCCTCTCCCCTCTCACAGCGCAGGTCTTAGACACTGAGATATTGCAGCTTCTTGCTGCTCCCTCTCCCCTCTCACAGCTCAGGTCTTAGACACTGAGATACTGCAGCTTATTGCTGCTTCCTCTCCCCTCTCACAGCACAGGCCTCAGACACTGAGATATTTCAGTTTCTTGCTGCTTCTTCTCCCCTCTCACAGTGCTGGTTTGAGACACTGAGATATTGCAGCTTCTTGCTGCTTCCTCTCTCCTCTCACAGCATAGGTCTCAGACACTGAGATATTGCAGCTTCTTGCTGCTCCCTCTCCCATCTTACAGTGCAGGTCTCAGACACTGAGATATTGCAGCTTCTTGCTGCTCCCTCTCCCCTCTCACAGCGCAGGTCTTAGACACTGAGATATTACAGCTTCTTACTGCTTCCTGTCCTCTCTCACAGCACAGGCCTCAGACACTGAGATATTTGTTGTGAATTCTGTGGCAGAGCTCCCTCCTGTGGTCACAAGTGGTACTTCGGCTGATTCTCTCTGTGAGCTTCCGTTGGTGGAGGAGAGTGGTACTGCGGCTTCTGAGTTTCCTTCCTCAGGTGATGTGGTGAAGTCGTTAGGTGCTGCTCTATTTAACTCCACCTAGTGCTTTGATCCTGGCCTCCAGTCAATGTTCTAGTATTGGACCTGTTTCCTCCTGGATCGTTCCTGTGGCTTGCTGCTCTGCATAGCTAAGTTCCGCTTTACTATTTTGTTTGCTGTTTTTTTCTGTCCAGCTTGTCTATTTGTTTTTTCTTGCTTGCTGGAAGCTCTGGGACGCAGAGGGTGTACCTCCGTGCCGTTAGTTCGGTACGGAGGGTCTTTTTGCCCCCTTTGCGTGGTTGTTTGTAGGGTTTTGTGTTGACCGCAAAGTTACCTTTCCTATCCTCGCTCTGTTTAGTAAGTCGGGCCTCACTTTGCTAAATCTATTTCATCTCTACGTTTGTCTTTTCATCTTAACTCACAGTCATTATATGTGGGGGCTGCCTTTTCCTTTGGCAAGGCAAGCCCCCAAGCAAGGTAGGCTTATTTTCTATCTTCAGGCTAGCTAGTTTCTCAGGCTGTGCCGAGTTGCATAGGGAGTGTTAGGCGCAATCCACGGCTGCCTCTAGTGTGGTTGGAGAGGATTAGGGATTGCGGTCAGCAGAGTTCCCACGTCTCAGAGCTCGTTCTATGTTTTTGGGTTATTGTCAGATTACTGTATGTGCTCTGACTTCTATGTCCATTGTGGTACTGAATTACCTCATCACAACAATACTGGAGGCCCAAAGTACTAATGATTCCCAATAGAGGGAAAAAAGAAGTTCTGAGACCATTTTTTTTTTCTTTGCACTGTGTTTTGCCTTTTTTTTCCCCCTAGACATTTGGATGCTTCAGGACACAGGTGTGGACATGGACATTCAGGGTCTGTGCTCTTCAATGGATAATCTCGTTATAAATGTACAAAAGATTCAAGATTTGGTGGTTCAGAAGCCTATGTTAGAACCAAGAATTCCTATTCCTGATTTGTTTTATGGTGATAGAGCCAAGTTTGTGAATTTCAAAAATAATTGCAAACTGTTTCTGGCCTTGAAACCTCGCTCCTCTGGTGACCCAGTTCAACAAGTGAGAATTATTGTTTCTTTTTTGCGTTGCGACCCTCAGGACTGGGCATTTTCTCTTGCGCCAGGAGATCCTGCATTAAGTAATATCGATGCGTTTTTCCTGGCGCTCGGATTGCTGTACGATGAGCCTAATTCAGTGGATCAGGCAGAGAAAAATTTGCTGGCTCTGTGTCAGGGTCAGGATGAGATAGAGGTATATTGTCAGAAATTTAGAAAGTGGTCCGTACTCACTCAATGGAATGAAGGTGCGCTCGCAGCTATTTTCAGAAAGGGTCTCTCTGAAGCCCTTAAAGATGTCATGGTGGGATTTCCTATGCCTGCTGGTCTGAATGAGTCTATGTCTTTGGCCATTCAGATCGGTCGACGCTTGCGTGAGCGTAAATCTGTGCACCATTTGGCGGTATTATCTGAGCATAAATCTGAGCCTATGCAGTGCGATAGGACTTTGACCAGAGTTGAACGGCAAGAACACAGACGTCTGAATGAGCTGTGTTTCTACTGTGGTGATTCCACTCATGCTATCTCTGATTGTCCTAAGCGCACTAAGCGGTTCGCTAGGTCTGCCACCATTGGTACGGTACAGTCAAAATTTCTTTTGTCCGTTACCTTGATCTGCTCTTTGTCATCGTATTCTGTCATGGCATTTGTGGACTCAGGCGCTGCTCTGAATTTGATGGACTTGGAGTATGCTAGGCGTTGTGGGTTTTTCTTGGAGCCCTTGCAGTGTCCTATTCCATTGAGAGGAATTGATGCTACGCCTTTGGCCAAGAATAAGCCTCAGTACTGGACCCAGCTGACCATGTGCATGGCTCCTGCACATCAGGAGGTTATTCGCTTTCTGGTGTTGCATAATCTGCATGATGTGGTCGTGTTGGGGTTGCCATGGCTACAAGTCCATAATCCAGTATTAGATTGGAAATCCATGTCTGTGTCCAGCTGGGGTTGTAAGGGGGTACATGGTGATGTCCCATTTCTGACTATTTCGTCATCCAACCCTTCTGAGGTTCCAGAGTTCTTGTCTGATTACCGGGATGTATTTGATGAGCCCAAGTCCGATACCCTACCTCCGCATAGGGATTGTGATTGTGCTATCGATTTGATTCCTGGTAGTAAATTCCCAAAAGGTCGACTGTTTAATTTGTCTGTGCCTGAGCACGCCGCTATGCGGAGTTATGTGAAGGAGTCCTTGGAGAAGGGGCATATTTGCCCATCATCGTCGCCATTAGGAGCAGGGTTCTTTTTTGTAGCCAAGAAGGATGGTTCGCTGAGACCTTGTATAGATTACCGCCTTCTAAATAAGATCACGGTTAAATTTCAGTACCCCTTGCCGTTGTTATCTGATTTGTTTGCTCGGATTAAGGGGGCCAGTTGGTTCACCAAGATAGATCTTCGTGGTGCGTATAATCTTGTGCGTATTAAGTGAGGCGATGAATGGAAAACTGCATTTAATACGCCCGAGGGCCATTTTGAGTATCTAGTAATGCCATTCGGACTTGCCAATGCTCCATCAGTGTTTCAGTCCTTTATGCATGACATCTTCCGAGAGTACCTGGATAAATTCCTGATTGTGTACTTGGATGACATTTTGATCTTCTCGGATAATTGGGAGTCTCATGTGAAGCAGGTCAGAACGGTGTTTCAGGTCCTGCGTGCTAATTCTTTGTTTGTGAAGGGATCAAAGTGTCTCTTTGGTGTTCAGAAGGTTTCATTTTGGGGTTCATCTTTTCCCCTTCTACTATCGAGATGGACCCTGTTAAGGTCCAAGCCATCCATGATTGGACTCAGCCGACATCTCTGAAAAGTCTGCAAAAGTTCCTGGGCTTTGCTAATTTTTATCGTCGCTTCATCTGCAATTTTTCTAGTATTGCTAAACCATTGACCGATTTGACCAAGAAGGGTGCTGATGTGGTCAATTGGTCTTCTGCTGCTGTGGAAGCTTTTCAGGAGTTGAAGCGTCGTTTTTCTTCTGCCCCTGTGTTGTGTCAACCAGATGTTTCGCTTCCATTCCAGGTCGAGGTTGATGCTTCTGAGATTGGAGCAGGGGCTGTTTTGTCGCAGAGAAGTTCTGATTGCTCGGTGATGAAACCATGCGCCTTCTTTTCCAGGAAGTTTTCGCCTGCTGAGCGAAATTATGATGTGGGCAATCGAGAGTTGCTGGCCATGAAGTAGGCATTCGAGGAGTGGCGTCATTGGCTTGAAGGAGCTAAGCATCGCGTGGTGGTCTTGACTGATCATAAGAACTTGACTTATCTCGAGACTGCCAAGCGGTTGAATCCTAGACAGGCTCGTTGGTCGCTGTTTTTTGCCCGTTTTGACTTTGTGATTTCGTACCTTCCGGGCTCTAAAAATGTGAAGGCGGATGCTCTGTCTAGGAGTTTTGTGCCCGACTCTCCGGGTTTATCTGAGCCGGCGGGTATCCTCAAAGAGGGAGTAATTGTGTCTGCCATCTCCCCTGATTTGCGGCGGGTGCTGCAAAAATTTCAGGCTAATAAACCGGATCGTTGCCCAGCGGAGAAACTGGTTGTCCCTGATAGGTGGATGAATAAAGTTATCTCTGAGGTTCATTGTTCGGTGTTGGCTGGTCATCCTGGAATCTTTGGTACCAGAGAGTTGGTGGCTAGATCCTTTTGGTGGCCATCTCTGTCGCGGGATGTGCGTTCTCTTGTGCAGTCCTGTGGGATTTGTGCTCGGGCTAAGCCCTGCTGTTCTCGTGCCAGTGGGTTGCTTTTGCCCTTGCCGGTCCCGAAGAGGCCTTGGACACATATCTCTATGGATTTTGTTTCAGATCTTCCCGTCTCTCAAAAGATGTCAGTCATTTGGGTGGTCTGTGATCGCTTCTCTAAGATGGTCCATTTGGTACCCTTGTCTAAATTACCTTCCTCCTCTGATTTGGTGCCATTGTTCTTCCAGCATGTGGTTCGTTTACATGGCATTCCAGAGAATATCGTTTCTGACAGAGGTTCCCAGTTTGTTTCGAGGTTTTAGCGAGCATTTTGTGGTAGGATGGGCATTGACTTGTCTTTTTCCTCGGCTTTCCATCCTCAGACTAATGGCCAGACCGAACGAACCAATCAGACCTTGGAAACATATCTGAGATGCTTTGTTTCTGCTGATCAGGATGACTGGGTGTCCTTTTTGCCTTTGGCTGAGTTCGCCCGTAATAATCGGGCCAGCTCGGCTACCTTGGTTTCGCCGTTTTTCTGCAACTCTGGGTTCCATCCTCGTTTCTCTTCAGGGCAGGTTGAGTCTTCAGACTGTCCTGGTGTGGATACTGTGGTGGACAGGTTGCAGCAGATTTGGACTCATGTAGTGGACAATTTGACCTTGTCCCAGGAGAAGGCTCAACGTTTCGCTAATCGCAGACGCTGTGTGGGTCCCCGACTTCGTGTTGGGGATTTGGTTTGGTTATCTTCTCGTCATATTCCTATGAAGGTTTCCTCTCCTAAGTTTAAACCTCGTTTCATTGGTCCGTATAGGATTTCTGAGGTTCTTAATCCTGTGTCTTTTCGTCTGACCCTTCCAGATTCTTTTTCCATTCATAACGTATTCCATAGGTCATTGTTGCGGAGATACGTGGCACCTATGGTTCCATCTGTTGATCCTCCTGCCCCGGTTTTGGTTGAGGGGGAGTTGGAGTATATTGTGGAGAAGGTTTTGGATTCTCGTGTTTCTAGACGGAAACTCCAGTATCTGGTTAAGTGGAAGGGTTATGCTCAGGAAGATAATTCCTGGGTCTTTGCCTCTGATGTCCATGCTCCCGATCTTGTTCGTGCCTTTCATATGGCTCATCCTGGTTGTCCTGGGGGCTCTGGTGAGGGTTCGGTGACCCCTCCTCAAGGGGGGGTACTGTTGTGAATTCTGTGGCAGAGCTCCCTCCTGTGGTCACAAGTGGTACTTCGGCTGATTCTCTCTGTGAGCTTCCGTTGGTGGAGGAGAGTGGTACTGCGGCTTCTGAGTTTCCTTCCTCAGGTGATGTGGTGAAGTCGTTAGGTGCTGCTCTATTTAACTCCACCTAGTGCTTTGATCCTGGCCTCCAGTCAATGTTCTAGTATTGGACCTGTTTCCTCCTGGATCGTTCCTGTGGCTTGCTGCTCTGCATAGCTAAGTTCCGCTTTACTATTTTGTTTGCTGTTTTTTTCTGTCCAGCTTGTCTATTTGTTTTTTCTTGCTTGCTGGAAGCTCTGGGACGCAGAGGGTGTACCTCCGTGCCGTTAGTTCGGTACGGAGGGTCTTTTTGCCCCCTTTGCGTGGTTGTTTGTAGGGTTTTGTGTTGACCGCAAAGTTACCTTTCCTATCCTCGCTCTGTTTAGTAAGTCGGGCCTCACTTTGCTAAATCTATTTCATCTCTACGTTTGTCTTTTCATCTTAACTCACAGTCATTATATGTGGGGGCTGCCTTTTCCTTTGGGGTATTTCTCTTAAGCAAGGTAGGCTTATTTTCTATCTTCAGGCTAGCTAGTTTCTCAGGCTGTGCCGAGTTGCATAGGGAGTGTTAGGCGCAATCCACGGCTGCCTCTAGTGTGGTTGGAGAGGATTAGGGATTGCGGTCAGCAGAGTTCCCACGTCTCAGAGCTCGTTCTATGTTTTTGGGTTATTGTCAGATTACTGTATGTGCTCTGACTTCTATGTCCATTGTGGTACTGAATTACCTCATCACAACAGATATTGCAGCTTATTGCTGCTCCCTCTCCCCTCTCACAGCACAGGCCTCAGACACTGAGATATTGCAGCTTCTTGCTGCTCCCTCTCCCCTCTCACAGTGCAGGTCTCAGACACTGAGCTATTGCAGCTTCTTGCTGCTCCCTCTCCCCTCTCACGGAACAGGCCTCAGACACTGAGATATTGCAGCTTCTTGCTGCTCCCTCTCCCCTCTCACAGTGCAGTTCTCAGACACTGAGCTATTGCAGCTTCTTGCTGCTCCCTCTCCCCTCTCACAGCACAGGCCTCAGACACTGAGATATTGTAGCTTCTTGCTGCTTCCTCTCCCCTCTCACAGCATAGGTCTCAGACACTGAGATATTGCAGCTTCTTGCTGCTCCCTCTCCCCTCTCACAGCGCAGGCCTCAGACACTGAGATATTGCAGCTTCTTACTGCTTCCTCTCCTTTCTCACAACGCAGGCCTCAGACACTGAGATATTGCAGGTTCTTGCTGCTTCCTCTCCCGACTCACAGAGCTTATTTCAGACACTGAGATATTGTAGCTTCTTGCTACTTCCTCTCCCCTCTCACAGCACAGGTCTCAGACACTGAGATATTGCAGCTTCTTGCTGCTTCCTCTCCCCTCTTACAGTGCAGGTGTCAGACACTGAGATATTGCAGCTTCTTACTGGTCCCTCTCCCCTCTTACAGTGCAGGCCTCAGACACTGAGATATTGTAGCTTCTTGCTGCTCCCTCTCCCCTCTCACAGCATAGGTCTCAGACACTGAAATATTGCAGCTTCTTACTGCTCCCTCTCCCCTCTCACAGCACAGGTCTCAGACACTGAAATATTGTAGCTTCTTGCTGCTCCCTCTCCCCTCTCACAGCACAGGTCTCAGACACTGAGATATTGTTGCTTCTTGCTGCTCCCTCTCCCCTCTCACAGCACAGGCCTCAGACACTGAGCTATTGCAGCTTCTTACTGCTTCCTCTCCTTTCTCACATCGCATGCCTCAGACACTGAAATATTGCAGCTTCTTGCTGCTCCCTCTCCCCTCTCACAGCGCAGGCCTCAGACACTAAGAAAATGCTGTTTTTTGCTGCTAAGACTTCTCTCCCACAGCACAGATCACAAACACTCAAAAATTGCAGCTTCTTGTTCCCTCACATATCACAAGTCGCAGACACTAAAATATTGTGGAAACAGGAACACATGGGCTACTTGCACAGTGAACAAGTCTGTATGATCATGTTCACACACCACCAAGAAACCTGAAGACACAAAAGAGAGTAGTAAAACCAAAAACACTCAGTTTGAAAAAATGTTGCAGTAATCCGCAAGTGCTAGTAAAAGATGTAAAAAACAGGGTATTTGGTTGATACGTTTTTTGCAAAAAATGTATACTAAGCTGCTCTACCAATCTTCACGGTATACCCTTATCAGAGCAGTCCTAACTAATGTATGCAATCCCTATCTGATGTATTTAAAAACCTGATCATCTGTATATAACCTGTGTGAACAGGGTTCAGAGAGGAAAAATCCATGTGTGCATACAGGGTAGAACAGCATTTGTGCAGATAGCCCAAGAGGAGTGGTGGAACTCCCCAGTCTTGTAGACACAAGAGAACAATTATGGAAACAGGAACACATGGGCTACTTGCACAGTGAACAAGTCTGTATGATCATGTTCACACACCACCAAGAAACCTGAAGACACAAAAGAGAGTAGTAAAACCAAAAACACTCAGTTTGAAAAAATGTTGCAGTAATCCGCAAGTGCTAGTAAAAGATGTAAAAAACAGGGTATTTGGTTGATACGTTTTTTGCAAAAAATGTATACTAAGCTGCTCTACCAATCTTCACGGTATACCCTTATCAGAGCAGTCCTAACTAATGTATGCAATCCCTATCTGATGTATTTAAAAACCTGATCATCTGTATATAACCTGTGTGAACAGGGTTCAGAGAGGAAAAATCCATGTGTGCATACAGGGTAGAACAGCATTTGTGCAGATAGCCCAAGAGGAGTGGTGGAACTCCCCAGTCTTGTAGACACAAGAGAACAATTATGGAAACAGGAACACATGGGCTACTTGCACAGTGAACAAGTCTGTATGATCATGTTCACACACCACCAAGAAACCTGAAGACACAAAAGAGAGTAGTAAAACCAAAAACACTCAGTTTGAAAAAATGTTGCAGTAATCCGCAAGTGCTAGTAAAAGATGTAAAAAACAGGGTATTTGGTTGATACGTTTTTTGCAAAAAATGTATACTAAGCTGCTCTACCAATCTTCACGGTATACCCTTATCAGAGCAGTCCTAACTAATGTATGCAATCCCTATCTGATGTATTTAAAAACCTGATCATCTGTATATAACCTGTGTGAACAGGGTTCAGAGAGGAAAAATCCATGTGTGCATACAGGGTAGAACAGCATTTGTGCAGATAGCCCAAGAGGAGTGGTGGAACTCCCCAGTCTTGTAGACACAAGAGAACAATTATGGAAACAGGAACACATGGGCTACTTGCACAGTGAACAAGTCTGTATGATCATGTTCACACACCACCAAGAAACCTGAAGACACAAAAGAGAGTAGTAAAACCAAAAACACTCAGTTTGAAAAAATGTTGCAGTAATCCGCAAGTGCTAGTAAAAGATGTAAAAAACAGGGTATTTGGTTGATACGTTTTTTGCAAAAAATGTATACTAAGCTGCTCTACCAATCTTCACGGTATACCCTTATCAGAGCAGTCCTAACTAATGTATGCAATCCCTATCTGATGTATTTAAAAACCTGATCATCTGTATATAACCTGTGTGAACAGGGTTCAGAGAGGAAAAATCCATGTGTGCATACAGGGTAGAACAGCATTTGTGCAGATAGCCCAAGAGGAGTGGTGGAACTCCCCAGTCTTGTAGACACAAGAGAACAATTATGGAAACAGGAACACATGGGCTACTTGCACAGTGAACAAGTCTGTATGATCATGTTCACACACCACCAAGAAACCTGAAGACACAAAAGAGAGTAGTAAAACCAAAAACACTCAGTTTGAAAAAATGTTGCAGTAATCCGCAAGTGCTAGTAAAAGATGTAAAAAACAGGGTATTTGGTTGATACGTTTTTTGCAAAAAATGTATACTAAGCTGCTCTACCAATCTTCACGGTATACCCTTATCAGAGCAGTCCTAACTAATGTATGCAATCCCTATCTGATGTATTTAAAAACCTGATCATCTGTATATAACCTGTGTGAACAGGGTTCAGAGAGGAAAAATCCATGTGTGCATACAGGGTAGAACAGCATTTGTGCAGATAGCCCAAGAGGAGTGGTGGAACTCCCCAGTCTTGTAGACACAAGAGAACAATTATGGAAACAGGAACACATGGGCTACTTGCACAGTGAACAAGTCTGTATGATCATGTTCACACACCACCAAGAAACCTGAAGACACAAAAGAGAGTAGTAAAACCAAAAACACTCAGTTTGAAAAAATGTTGCAGTAATCCGCAAGTGCTAGTAAAAGATGTAAAAAACAGGGTATTTGGTTGATACGTTTTTTGCAAAAAATGTATACTAAGCTGCTCTACCAATCTTCACGGTATACCCTTATCAGAGCAGTCCTAACTAATGTATGCAATCCCTATCTGATGTATTTAAAAACCTGATCATCTGTATATAACCTGTGTGAACAGGGTTCAGAGAGGAAAAATCCATGTGTGCATACAGGGTAGAACAGCATTTGTGCAGATAGCCCAAGAGGAGTGGTGGAACTCCCCAGTCTTGTAGACACAAGAGAACAATTATGGAAACAGGAACACATGGGCTACTTGCACAGTGAACAAGTCTGTATGATCATGTTCACACACCACCAAGAAACCTGAAGACACAAAAGAGAGTAGTAAAACCAAAAACACTCAGTTTGAAAAAATGTTGCAGTAATCCGCAAGTGCTAGTAAAAGATGTAAAAAACAGGGTATTTGGTTGATACGTTTTTTGCAAAAAATGTATACTAAGCTGCTCTACCAATCTTCACGGTATACCCTTATCAGAGCAGTCCTAACTAATGTATGCAATCCCTATCTGATGTATTTAAAAACCTGATCATCTGTATATAACCTGTGTGAACAGGGTTCAGAGAGGAAAAATCCATGTGTGCATACAGGGTAGAACAGCATTTGTGCAGATAGCCCAAGAGGAGTGGTGGAACTCCCCAGTCTTGTAGACACAAGAGAACAAAATATTGTAGCTGCATCTCCCTCCTCTCCCTCCTTTCTGTTTAGTAGTTCCTCTTTTGCATTAGATGGATTTTTTTGTGGCTGGGATTTGTGACCATTTAGACAAAGCGCCTGGAGAATGTAACAAGAGAAAAAAAGAGCTGTTGAAAGGTGAGGAATATGTTATCTTTGCTAGCAAATATTACAACAATTATTTCCCAGTTATGAGAGAAAAACTAAGTGCACCCTCTTTGAGTTCTATAATTTTACCTATCTGGACATAGTAAAAAAAAACATAATGGTTTTTACCAGGTCTTAAAATGATGTAACTAAAACCTCAGATGAGCAGCAACACAAATTGCTTATTTAGCAAAACTAGGCCACAAGGCAGAAGTAGTGTGTAAAAAATTAAGTACACCCCATGTAGTAATACTTTGTAGAACCACCTTTAGCAGCAAATACTTGAAGCCTTCATCTTTTGTATGATTTTATAAGTCTCACGTCATTCTGTTGGAATTATGTTCACTCTTTATGTTGCTTGAGTTCATTGAGGTGTGTGGACTTTTGTTTCTGCACGTATCTCCTGCCTGCATTTCTATTGGGTTCAGGTCTAGACTGCGATTCGGCCTTTACAACACGCGATTCTTTTCTTCTTCAGCTGTTCTTATGTAGATTTGCTGCTGTGTTTGATATTGTTGTCTTGTTACATGGCCTAATTTTGGCCAAGCCTAAGCTTTTGGACAGACAGACTCACATTTGACTCTAGAAAACGTTGGTATATAGCAGAGATCATGGTCAACTCAATCAACAATCATCATCAACTCAATCATGGTCAACAGGTGCACAGGTCCTGTGGCTGCGAAACAATCTTAAATCATCCCCCCTCCACCAGTGTGTTGGACAGTTGTTATGACTATGAGGTGTTTTTCTTGATATGTTGCGCTTGTTTTTCACCAAACGTGGTTCAGGGTGTTATGCCCAAATATCTCCACTTTAGTCTAATCTGTGCAAAAGTACATTGTTCCACAAGTCTTATGGTTGGTTAAGATACAAGTTTGTAAACTATCTTCTGGCAACCCTTCCAAAACAAGCTGTACTCGTTCAGGCTTTTTTCAATATTTCTAATTCCATTCAATGTGCTGACTGAGGCCTTTAGAGTCTGAGGTTTAGCTCTTTATTATTATTATTATTATTATTATTATTATTATTTATTGTTATAGCGCCATTTATTCCATGGCGCTTTACATGTGAGGAGGGGTATACATAATGAAAACAAGTACAATAATCTTAAACAATACAAGTCATAACTGGTACAGGAGGAATGAGGACCCTGCCCGCGAGGGCTCACAATCTACAAGGGATGGGTGAGAATACAGTAGGTGAGGGTAGAGATGGTCATGCAGCGGTTTGGTCGATCGGTGGTAGCTGCAGGTTGTAGGCTTGTCTGAAGAGGTGGGTCTTCAGGTTCTTTTTGAAGGTTTCGATGGTAGGCGAGAGTCTGATGTGTTGTGGTAGAGGGTTCCAGAGTAGGGGTGATACGCGAGAGAAATCTTGTATACGATTGTGGGAAGTGGAGATAAGAGGGGAGTAGAGTAGGAGATCTTGTGAGGATCGGAGGTTGCGGGTAGGTAAGTACCGGGAGACGAGGTCACAGATGTATGGAGGAGACAGGTTGTGGATGGCTTTGTACGTCATGGTTAGGGTTTTGTAGTGGAGTCTCTGGGCAATGGGGAGCCAGTGAAGGGATTGACAGAGGGGAGAGGCCGGGGAATAGCGGGGGGACAAGTGGATTAGTCGGGCAGCAGAGTTTAGAATAGATTGGAGGGGTGCGAGAGTGTTAGCGGGGAGGCCACAGAGCAGGAGGTTGCAGTAGTCAAGGCGAGAGATGATCTTGATTTTTGTTGAAATTTATTTGAGCATTGCACGGTCTGAACTTGGGGTAATGTCTGCTTCTGTCTTCAACTGTCCACTTATGAACAATCCTTCCCCTCACTGAAAGATATTGGACTCTAAATTGTTTGGAAATGACCTTCTAACCTTTCAAAGATTGATGTTCAGCACCAATAAATTCTCTAAGATCACTTAAGATATGATGTCTTTTCACTTTGAAATTATGTCTTTGCTCTAAGATCACTTAAGATATGTCTTTCCTCTTTGGAATTGTGTTAACACTGTCATAAATGCTCGAGATCAGCAAAGTGCCAAAACTTCTGCTCTTATTGAGGTTGTGACACATGCCAATAAACAATTAATCATGGGCATTAACAGCACCTGGCTTCTACTTACCCTTGTATCTCCAATGGACAAAAAGGGGGATACGTAATTTTTTCAAACACAACTTATATATTTTGGTTTAGACATTGATAAATACATAATGACACAGTCTAATTTTTCATTTGTTGCTCTTCATCTCAGGGTGTACCTACCTGATTTTAAGACCTTGTAGGAACCAGTTTTTATTTTTATTTTTTTTTATTATGTCCTGATATGTAAAACCATATCATTAAAAGAGGGTGCACTTAGTTTTTCTTATGACCGTATATTCACATGTACTACTGATTTATGGGTATATTGATAGAAGGTTAATTTTTCTAATTTCTTACGTTTTCTATATTTATTTCCTTGGATGAAGACACTGGAAGCTGTTGTAATTTTGCTTGTTTCTCCCTTGTAACAGATCTGCCTGTCGTGAGAGCGGGATCACATCCCCGCGTGGATATTCCAGTTTTAAGAGAGAGATGAGACCTGATAGCGATACCACATCCAACACATCTCCTATTGATCACTTCTAACCTTGCAGAGGAACGGCCCTGCATTAACTAACTTTTACATCATCGCTGGTCCTGATGAGACCACAGATGTTAGCGGGGAGGTTAAATATCACCAGAGGTCAGCAGACATGACAGCGAGGTCACAGGGGGGGGATCACTTCCTATAAGTGTTAACCGCAGCACTTTCTGTCACTGCTGGAGGACGTGATCTTAGACGGTGAAGATCATGAGCTTCTTATGACTTCTATATTTTGTGGCTTGCAAGGTCAGAAAATGGCATATAAATCTTTGTTTCGCCTAAAGGGGTTATCCTGGTCTTACTCAATTTTAATAAACATTAGATGAGAGGAAGCAAAACTGGTAAAAAAGAAAAGCGGAGAAACGGCGAAGCTACAGCGGGCGCAGAGCGAGAAGCTGAACCCACTCTAAGGAGCCCCCAAGATTTTTATTGTTGTCGTTTTTTTTTTTAAGGACCACATAACCGTCGGGAACCATAAAGCACCCTTAATCTTTATTTTTTATATAGCGCTAACATTCAATGGTGGACGTAGATAGGAGAGGACCCCTGTGCAAGAACAATATATGGGCCCTTTGCAGTCCAATAACTCATCATAATGCTCAATTCCACCTGCTTTGGAGGTGATCCTGGGGACCTTTATCTCCTGGGTCTCTGCACAGGTTGCACCAACAATATGTCCGCCTCTGGTCCCTTTTGTGTCCTCCTATCTGCTGGTCTTATGGGTCAGAGAAGTACTGGAGTAGAAATGTAGAATATTAGGCATGTCATCCAGGGAACCATAAAAAGCAACATCTAGGCAAACAGCATTGAAGTTCAAGCATCACCAGAGTTCAGGTTCAGCAAACCTGATTTGGTGCTTGTTCGCACGTTGCGTTTTTTTGCTGTGCATTTTTTAAGCAGAAAAATAAAAAAAAAAGCAGCATTTTTCAATACAAGCAAAGTGAGTGACATTTCTGAAATCTCATGCACATGCTGCTTTTTTTTTCCTGAAAAATTGAACCTTTTTTTTTCTTCAAATCTACAGAGAGTCAATTGTTTTGATGTTTTTGTAGTTTTTTTCACCCATTCTAATGGATGAAAAATGCAAGTACAAAGGTATAAAAAATACACTCAAAAATAAAGTAAAAACAAGTATTTTATACAGCTTTTTTTTCCTGCCATCTCTCTGGTTTCTGCAGGAGAAAATTCAGCTGCAAATACTAAACGTGTGCACATAGCCTTATTGTGCGGTGAAAAGTTATAAAGGTTTTCTACGTACTCTAGGCTTCCGCTTCCACTTTTTGCTTTCAGTAAATGAAGAAATTTCTATTTGTGAACAAAACAGACCCTATTCTTCCGCAGCTGACTGTCCGTTACAATTGTATCCAGTCTAGACAATTTTCTCTAACCAAAATATATCAGCTGCAAAACTCTGTCCTTTCTCGATAGTTTTTTTTTTTTTACAATATATCAGCACAGATAAAATTGAGTTAAAGGGGATGTCCATCCTGCGCTCACAAAAAAAATAGAAATGTCCATTAAGAAGTACTAACTTAACAACGTTGTTCAGTTGTGCTAGACCCCTGATTGTTCCCAAGATTTGCAGTACTTTTCTGGACCTATACTAAGGAGCAGAGAGATGATCTTGGGTTGGCACAAAACCAGTGCGATGTGTGAAGCTCATGTCAATAGCTAAGCCTCTCCTTTCTCTCTCTATCTATACGCAATAATAGAGAAGGAGGCTGGGGTCATGACTCTGTTGTCGGGTCTTTCCCTGTCCCTAACGCTAGGGGAGCCCTAGATCACCATGTTCCCTGGATGACTTCTGATGGTGAAGAGGCTGAGGCCACGTACCTTGCCTTAGCTGTTGAAACCACGCTCAGTCTGTACCCTTCCCCACCAAAGGAAGAGGGGAGTAGTAGTGTACCGCAATACACCAACCAAACTATCAAGGTAATACGAACAGGTGTAATAAAAAATATCAAACATACAAATATACTCACAGGAACAACATGGGTAAACACTGGGGAGTGGAGGATGGAGAAAAACACACCCAAAACATAGCAACAGTAACAGATAAATCCAACAAATGTCTTCTCCAATAACAACCACCAACAACCTCCAGCCATGCAGCATAAGCTAACTCTGACAATGAGTGCTAGCCAGGGCCCAGATTATGTAGGAGATGGGAATGGCTAACAAGGAACAGCTGAGAGGCTTAATGCAGGAAAGCTTCCAGGAGCTCTCAACTGAGCAGATTAACCCCTGCACTGCTAAAATAAACCTGAACCATTTAATTTGAAAGTGAACTTCTTCTAATCAGTGCAGGAGTGGGAGAAATTAGACACTGCCGTCTTCTGGCTTCTCTCAGTCACTGTAAACCTGTGACACCTGGATTAGGCTAGTTTTACACTAGCATTTTCCTGATCTGCGGAGGGCTGCGGACTTCCTCCGTGAAGCCCCGCCCTAGGCCGCACCTCTGCCGCTAGCTCCGCCTACTTCTGCATGCGGCCTGCGTACCTATCTTTAACATTAGGTACGCAGGTCGTGCGGCTGTATGCGGATGCTTCTGCATGCGTAGTTTTGACAATGCGGAGAAAAAAAAATTGCTACCAGCTGGGTCCTACGCTGGTCGCCGCATCGTCAAAACGACGCATGCGGAGGCCTGCGTACCTAATGTTAAAGATAGGTACGCAGCCCTCCGCAGATCAGGAAAACGCTAGTGTGAAACTAGCCTTAGCTATTAAAATGAGCAGTTAATCAGCCCTATTCACACACAGCACTGGTCTCCTGCCAACATAGGACAATGTCTACTGTGCTGAGCACATGATCGGAGGTAGAGCTCCTAGACCCAGAAAAAATATGTAATGATCGTTGGGCTTTGGATAAATGAACTACATTAGGGACTTATGTAAGTTTCTATGTTTATTGCCAGACTCAATGTAAACGCTGATCGGCGGTCATTTACTGGCCCGTTTAGCTATGCTGACCAGAATTTAGTGAGCATAGAATGATCTCTAATACCTAGAACATTATGTTATTGTCATCACATCCCCTGACCAGTTACCAATAACAGTGATTTTTAAAGGGGACCTATCACCATTTTAAAAGTGGCCAGTTTTTACACTTATTTTATACCCACTGATTTTTTTAATCCACTATATGGTTCATGAGATTTGGCCCTTTTAATGTAGTGAGTTTATGAGTTTTTTTTCTCTAAGGGGGTGTGGCTGATATGGTAATTATGCACTCCCCCAAGATAATTCTAATATAGCCACACCCCCTTAGGAAAACCCATAAATATTAGCACTAAATATAGAGGCCCATATCTCTGGATCCGTGTGGCGGATTTAAAAAAAATAAACCTCAGGGGAGCAGCGGGAATAAAATAAGAGCAAAAACTGAACACTTTCTACCTGGTGACAGATTCTCTTTAAGCATGAGTAAAAATCATACTTGATGCACAAGCATTTTTCTCATTCATCCGGTAGTAGGCCATTCCTACTAACCCTTTTTCCCAATTATCGGCCAGCCTAAATGGGCCATAGGGCTTATTATTATTATTATTTATTGTTATAGCGCCATTTATTCCATGGCGCTTTACATGTGAGGAGGGGTTTATTACAAGACGTGAGAAAATTTTCAAGATAGGCAATAACTTGCTTTTCAGTGGGGGGTTCCATCGATCTTGAGACCAATGGAGCAATGGTCGTGCAGGCATTCCTCTGCTCCCGTCTTTGTCTGGGGGACTGATAGAGATAGCCAAAGATAGGACTGGACTATGACTAGACTGGTAGCTCGTACTTGTGGCCATCAACCGTTTCTAGTGGGGCTCTTCAGAGCTTGGTGGGGGTCCTAGTGGTGGGAACCTCAGCGATCAGGTTACCCCCTCTTACTAGAATAGGACGGGTGCATTATACATACTCGTGAGTGGAGACGGAATCCCCCATTGAGTGACTAATATAATTATTCGTTTTTATAAAAACGCCATATTCTCTCTCCTGATATTCCAGTTCTGCGGCTTCTTATAAGCCATTACTATGTGTGAGCTTATTATGCACCATGTAAGTGTTGATGGCTCTGCGGTGACCTCAGTGTTTATAAGGTCGGTTTCCCCGAGTCCGAAAACAGAATTTACCGAGCGATTTCTAGGAGGCATTTAATCGAGTTACATGACATTAATTTAGAAACAAGTCGTATCCGTTTGTTCACTACCGTGCATAATAAAGAGTAATAACTGGATGTACCCAGTGTCATGTACTGCTCATTTACAGCGACGCGTTTTAGGATAATCGTCTGGCTTGTTATTAATATCCCTGGGTGACCCATGATTATGACCTTCATACATCCCCAGGGCTTCTTGCGGTCAGAATAATGCTCATATTCCCCTCTCGTACACAAATTGTTTAGTTATCGTCTAGAAATTTATTGAGTTTTGTATTCTACAGTCATGGCTGAAAGCATTGGTAATTTTAAAATTGTTCCAGAAAACGAAGTATTTCTCCCAGTAAATTATTGCAATTACACAGAGGTTAAAAAAAAAAAAAAAAAAAAAGGCAGATTGGACATCATTTCACACAAAACCCCCAAAAATGGACCGGACAAAATTGTTGGCACCTTTCTAAAATTGTGAGTGAAAAACTTTGTTTCAAGCATGTGATGCTCGTTCAAATTCACCTGTGGCAAGTAATAGATGTGGGCAATATGTAAAACACACCTGAAACCAGCTAAAAAGGGAAGAAGTTGACTCAATTTTTTGCATTATGTCTCTGTATGTGCCTCATTTTTGGCCATAACTGTATGTTGGGTTTAAAAGCAATAAAATAGTAATAGGAATAGATACTACCGTATCTTGGCAAAAGACTTAAAACGTACCTGTTGCTTCAATAACTTTTCAGAATTAAACTAGAAGAAGAGGGGACGGGAAGAAAAACATTAGACTCGAACAAAGACGACCCAGGAAAACATACTCAGAAGGGAGGTAAGAACATTTCTAAAACAATCCACAGTGAGGAGATTGGAACAAAACAAAATCCTCTAAACTGCATGCTCGCAAACGCCAGAAGCCTGACAAACAAGATGGAAGAACTAGAAGCAGAAATATCTACAGGTAACTTTGACATAGTGGGAATAACCGAGACATGGTTAGATGAAAGCTATGACTGGGCAGTTAACTTACAGGGTTACAGTCTGTTTAGAAAGGATCGTAAAAATCGGAGAGGAGGAGGGGTTTGTCTCTATGTAAAGTCTTGTCTAAAGTCCACTTTAAGGGAGGATATTAGCGAAGGGAATGAGGATGTCGAGTCCATATGGGTTGAAATTCATGGAGGTAAAAATGGTAACAAAATTCTCATTGGGGTCTGTTACAAACCCCCAAATATAACAGAAAGCATGGAAAGTCTACTTCTAAAGCAGATAGATGAAGCTGCAACCCATAATGAGGTCCTGGTTATGGGGGACTTTAACTACCCGGATATTAACTGGGAAACAGAAACCTGTGAAACCCATAAAGGCAACAGGTTTCTGCTAATAACCAAGAAAAATTATCTTTCACAATTGGTGCAGAATCCAACCAGAGGAGCAGCACTTTTAGACCTAATACTATCTAATAGACCTGACAGAATAACAAATCTGCAGGTGGTTGGGCATTTAGGAAATAGCGACCACAATATTGTGCAGTTTCACCTGTCTTTCACTAGGGGGACTTGTCAGGGAGTCACAAAAACATTGAACTTTAGGAAGGCAAAGTTTGACCAGCTTAGAGATGCCCTTAATCTGGTAGACTGGGACAATATCCTCAGAAATGAGAATACAGATAATAAATGGGAAATGTTTAAGAACATCCTAAATAGGCAGTGTAAGCGGTTTATACCTTGTGGGAATAAAAGGACTAGAAATAGGAAAAACCCAATGTGGCTAAACAAAGAAGTAAGACAGGCAATTAACAGTAAAAAGAAAGCATTTGCACTACTAAAGCAGGATGGCACCATTGAAGCTCTAAAAAACTATAGGGAGAAAAATACTTTATCTAAAAAACTAATTAAAGCTGCCAAAAAGGAAACAGAGAAGCACATTGCTAAGGAGAGTAAAACTAATCCCAAACTGTTCTTCAACTATATCAATAGTAAAAGAATAAAAACTGAAAATGTAGGCCCCTTAAAAAATAGTGAGGAAAGAATGGTTGTAGATGACGAGGAAAAAGCTAACATATTAAACACCTTCTTCTCCACGGTATTCACGGTGGAAAATGAAATGCTAGGTGAAATCCCAAGAAACAATGAAAACCCTATATTAAGGGTCACCAATCTAACCCAAGAAGAGGTGCGAAACCGGCTAAATAAGATTAAAATAGATAAATCTCCGGGTCCGGATGGCATACTCCCACGAGTACTAAGAGAACTAAGTAATGTAATAGATAAACCATTATTTCTTATTTTTAGGGACTCTATAGCGACAGGGTCTGTTCCGCAGGACTGGCGCATAGCAAATGTGGTGCCAATATTCAAAAAGGGCTCTAAAAGTGAACCTGGAAATTATAGGCCAGTAAGTCTAACCTCTATTGTTGGTAAAATATTTGAAGGGTTTCTGAGGGATGTTATTCTGGATTATCTCAATGAGAATAACTGTTTAACTCCATATCAGCATGGGTTTATGAGAAATCGCTCCTGTCAAACCAATCTAATCAGTTTTTATGAAGAGGTAAGCTATAGACTGGACCACGGTGAGTCATTGGACGTGGTATATCTCGATTTTTCCAAAGCGTTTGATACCGTGCCGCACAAGAGGTTGGTACACAAAATGAGAATGCTTGGTCTGGGGGAAAATGTGTGTAAATGGGTTAGTAACTGGCTTAGTGATAGAAAGCAGAGGGTGGTTATAAATGGTATAGTCTCTAACTGGGTCGCTGTGACCAGTGGGGTACCGCAGGGGTCAGTATTGGGACCTGTTCTCTTCAACATATTCATTAATGATCTGGTAGAAGGTTTACACAGTAAAATATCGATATTTGCAGATGATACAAAACTATGTAAAGCAGTTAATACAAGAGAAGATAGTATTCTGCTACAGATGGATCTGGATAAGTTGGAAACTTGGGCTGAAAGGTGGCAGATGAGGTTTAACAATGATAAATGTAAGGTTATACACATGGGAAGAGGGAATCAATATCACCATTACACACTGAACGGGAAACCACTGGGTAAATCTGACAGGGAGAAGGACTTGGGGATCCTAGTTAATGATAAACTTACCTGGAGCAGCCAGTGCCAGGCAGCAGCTGCCAAGGCAAACAGGATCATGGGGTGCATTAAAAGAGGTCTGGATACACATGATGAGAGCATTATACTGCCTCTGTACAAATCCCTAGTTAGACCGCACATGGAGTACTGTGTCCAGTTTTGGGCACCGGTGCTCAGGAAGGATATAATGGAACTAGAGAGAGTACAAAGGAGGGCAACAAAATTAATAAAAGGGATGGGAGAACTACAATACCCAGATAGATTAGCGAAATTAGGATTATTTAGTCTAGAAAAAAGACGACTGAGGGGCGATCTAATAACCATGCATAAGTATATAAGGGGACAATACAAATATCTCGCTGAGGATCTGTTTATACCAAGGAAGGTGACGGGCACAAGCGGGCATTCTTTGCGTCTGGAGGAGAGAAGGTTTTTCCACCAACATAGAAGAGGATTCTTTACTGTTAGGGCAGTGAGAATCTGGAATTGCTTGCCTGAGGAGGTGGTGATGGCGAACTCAGTCGAGGGGTTCAAGAGAGGCCTGGATGTCTTCCTGGAGCAGAACAATATTGTATCATACAATTATTAGGTTCTGTAGAAGGACGTAGATCTGGGTATTTATTATGATGGAATATAGGCTGAACTGGATGGACAAATGTCTTTTTTCGGCCTTACTAACTATGTTACTATGTTACTATGTTACTATGTTAGAATAAACTGTGCTACATAAGTACGGGAAGACTAACACTATTTCTAGCCATTACATGACTTGTATGCTGCATTTTCACTAATTTTCCCCTTTACAGGTTAGTTCCATAATTTCCATTTGTCTCTGGGCTAGTGGTGGCCATTAGCTGCTATTATGTCTAACATACACAGCACAGACAGACATGAGGGATTTCTGCTCCCCTTTTCTATGTTTCACACACTCAGAAACAGCAGCTGCATAGAAGACGTCAGATATCAGTACTGGACTGTGTAGATGTGAGTCCAGCTGTGGTGTGAGATAAAACACTTACTAGAAAGCAGAAGCCTGATCTAGATATGTCTGTGCCTCTCTATTTTATTCACAGTCAGACGGCTTTATAAATTAGTGTGAGATCAGAATGCAATGCTTGGATTGGCAAGCGGTTTTCCTGACCTGAGCATTAAAATACATGAAACTGTCACCCTCTGGTTGGGAGAGCCACCGGCCAGTCAGTGCATTGTGTTCCGATCTGTCTCTGATTTACACGCCCATCTAACTCATCAGTGAACTTGTTTGCACCAAGATAGGTTATAGCAGAACAAGAGGCTCGGAAAGGAGAAGTGTCTCATAAGTGGAGAAAGAAACAAAGACAGGACTAGCCCAAACTGGGCCCCATTATTCTATGTACAGCAGGGGTGTCAAACTGCATTCCTCGAGGGCTGTAAACAGGTCATGTTTTCAGGATTTCCTTGTACTGCACAGGTGATAATTTAATCACCAACTCATTATTTGTGTAGGTGATTAAATTATCACCTGTGCAGTACAAGGAAATCCTGAAAACATGACCCGTTTGCGGCCCTCGAGGAATGCAGTTTGACACCCCTGATGTACAGGATGCTTCTTTGTAGGCTAGAAAATTGCTGCAGGGAATTGGATTTCCTACTTTCTGTTACTTTACCTACTTCACTATCATCCGTAGCCCCGAACCAGGGGTACGGCGAAATATTATCATAGAACGAAGCCCCCTTATGCACTGTGGCCTGCAGTATGCAGCGTATTTCGCCCAGAGAATGATGTATATGATGATACGAGCCTGCTCTGCTGATGGATGCAGCCCAGCACTCTTTGTAAATGAGTCATTTAGATGTTTATTACTAATTAGCATCAAACCACATTGTTTTTCGTTAGCACTTACAGGAAATCCCATTTGGTATTTATAAATTTTTGTAAGTACCAGAGAGCACGCCATTTTTCGCTATTTCACTCTGCACTTCACGTAGAAAAGCAGCTTTAAATCATGTCAGTGTAAATCTATGGGTCACTATGCAAAATTAATGAGCTTGCAGCTGCTGAAAGCAAGAATCATTTACTTAGAGGGTCTGACACTACTCGGGGTCCGTTGCCGCTTATGTATAGATTGTGTTTATTGAGTCATCTCTAATGCAAAGTGCCTGTCTATAAGAGGCGGAAAATAGGGATAATTCTTCCACATATTTTACACCCTTTGATCTCCAATATAAGTCCGGAAGGCATATCTCTGGGTTGGGAATTTTTACAGATTTTTACTAATTGTGAAACACTTCAGCGAGTACAATTAAAAATTTTGTGTTTAAAGGTTCTTCTGTATCATGGACTTCTAGGTACCTGTTGTGTCACTATGTGGTGCTGCCAAGTAAAACTAGTGCCCAATGAAAGATTGCGTCACTTTAAGAAACCATTGTATGGTGCTTATTTTACTTGCTGTCCATTAATGGGTTAGTATTAAAATTGTTATCCTGTCTCCATAGGGTAGGGAAAAACTTGCTGGGGTCCAACCACTGGGACCTCCACTGATCCCAAGAATGTTGTTATGCTTGTGTGCCGCATGTACCCTATGCTTGTGTTACATATACGACACATGTGCCATGCTTGTGTGAAGTGTGTCCCACGTGTGCCCTGTGCTTGTGTGATATGTATGACATGTGTGCTGTGCTTGTGTGATGTGTATCGTGTACACTGTGCTGTGTCTACTGTGCTTGTGCAACACGTGTGCCATATGCCCTGACCTTTTGGACCGTGTTCTGACTATCCCTTCATCTTGTCCTTTTGCTTTTTTCAGCTATCTCCTGGTATTTTGACCCTGGACCGTGACCTGACTTATGCCTTGGTTTTTCCCCTGGTTTTCTACGTGCTCTCTTGGTACTGACTCCGGAACATCTAACTTCTCTGCCCCATGGTCTGTCCGAAAGTAGTGATTAGCTTCACCTTACGCCTGACCTTATACTTTTTTATTCCTCACCAATGGATCCAGTTTGTACACTCTGTGATCAAGTGATGAATTGGACCCAAATGGTTCAGGATTTCGTCAGAGATCGCCAGAAGCTAGATCTCAGACTTTGCCTCTGCTGTTGTCTCGATGGGCATCATCTCAAGGACTGCTCAATATGCCCTCAAGCAAACAAGCCGTCGGAAAACGCCTAGGCCTGGGTGATTATTGGGGTTTCTCAGGTTTCCAGGTACCTTTTTACTTCTCAGATAAAGTACTGTAGTACATCATTACTCCACAACTTTGTCCAGCTGGTAACGGTGGAATTTTCACTAAGACAAGGAACACATCACTCTGAGTCCATCTCCTGTTATGTTTTGGATAATTTACTTGCTGGGTTTGTGTTGAGGTTTCCGTGGCTGCATATTCATAATCCTGTTATTGATTAGTGTCAAAAGGATATTGTTAAGTGGAGTTCCTACAGTCATAAGAAATATCTTTGTTCTGTACAAATTTAGTCCGCTATTCTGGAGGGTCTGCTGGCGTAACTGAAAGACTTCGTAGATGTGTTCTCGGAAAAAAAGGCAGAAATACTACCTCCCCATCGTCCTTATGATTGTGCTACTGATCTTATTCCTAATGCCAAATTGTTTAAAGATCACCTGTACAACTTGTCGGGACCCGAATAGATCGCTATGAAAGAATATGTAAGCAAAAGTTTACGTAAGGATCATATCCATCCCTCCTCCTCGCCTGTAGCTGCTGGTTTCTTTTTGTGAAAAAGATGGGGTCTTCGCCCTTGTCTCGATTTCCGTGAACTAAAAAAAATATGGTTAAGAATACTTACCCACTTCCACTCATCCCCGACCTATATAATCAGCTTACTGGGGTTAAGTGGTTTTCTAAGCTTGATCTTAGAGGGGCTTATAATCTGATACGCATCCGTGAGGGTGATGAGTAGATGACAGCGTATTTAACATTTGAGGATCTATTTGAGAATCTGGTCATGCCTTTTGATTAAACAATGCTCCTGCTGTCTTTCAGAACTTTATGAATGACATTTTTTCTGATATTATTGGAAGGTTTATTGTGGTATACCTTGATGACATTATAATTTTTTTCGTCTGACCTGAGTTCACACTATGAGCATATTCGCTATGTTTTAGAAAACCTCAGGGAAAATTCTTTGTTTGCTAAATTAGAAAAGTGTATTTTCTCTGTTCAAGAAAAATAGTGTCTGGGGTTCATTGTATCTGCTGATGGGTTTAAGATGGATCCTGGGAAGGTGCAGGCTATAAGTGATTGACTTCAACTTTATGACCTTAACGTAATAAAGCATTTTTTTTAGAATTCATCAATTACTACTGAAAATGTATTAAGGGCTGTAAAGACATGGGGGGTCGGCGAGAGCCCCAGGATCCGCTAGCCAGAACCGCATAGACCAGGGATTGTCCCGCCTGCTCTCCCTTTAACGTGGGCATAACGCTACTTAGACAACACATGGCGAGGGTAAAACAGTGTGGCAATACTTTATTGAACAACAAAACAGGCGGATAACACATAGAGCAGTCCCAGCACAGTACCCCAGATGGTGCACATTACAGAGTTTCACCCTTCCGCTGGCCTGCCGGGATAATGGCAGATGTTACGTCATAGCTCACAGGGTTGACTACCCCATCTGTGGTATACACACAGAGAGGAGGTAATGACAAGTGTAAGAAGATGACAGTCCATTGAGTCCATACAAGGTACAAGGCCACTTGACACAAGAGTCAGAACCTGGCTTATCCGAACATCTCCATGGAGCCAGGTGACCAATGGGTCCCAATCCTCGCTTTCTCCAAATGTATCCATAGTCCAGCGATGGTCAATGGAGCAGATCTGTATTCTTCCAACCGGAGCCATAAACCCCTAGGTTGTTTCCTGTAGAATTATAGATCCGTGTCCCTCGTGATGGTGCCATGATATTGGCTGCTATCCTGTCTCTAGTCTTTTTGATGTATATGTCTTGGCAGAATCTCTGGCTGTCTCTCTCCCCCAGTCTCTCTGTCTCTGAGTCTCTTTATACAGAGGCATGTAACCTACTTTTAGATTTACACAGTGTCCTTCAGTCCAGCATCAAGATAAAGGGCACAATGGTAATGAGATCAAGTAGCATTACTTGATTATTTAATCTATTTGCATAGTTTTTCCTTCTCTGCTTTCGAAGTCAACAAACTGACTCAATAATATAATGCATAATTAGCATATCAGCAAACATCACTAGTCATCAAAAATAAGCGCACACTATGTTATATCAAAGATCAGCTTTCAAGTCACTATTACAGGCTTACACAAGCAAAAGTATAGATAACAGCATATTCTTCTTGATTTGCTAAAAATAGTCATCTGGGTAATTAAGATATAATCCGGTTTCTTTAGAAGGGTTTTTCGCAGATCATTAAACCTCTTACTAATCTCATACGTAAGGGGGCGGATCTTAAGGTTTGGTCGTCGGATGCCATTTGGACCTTTAATAAATTAAGAGTTCTTCATGTGTGCTCCAGTTTTGATCCAACCCGATCCCCAGAAATGATTCATCATAGAGGTGGATGCCTCAGAGGTTGGGGTAGGGGCTGTTTTTCTCAATGTCCAAAAACTCTGACTAACTTACGACTAGGGTTGAGCGAAACGGGTCGAACATTTTCAAAAGTCGCCGACTTTTGGCTAAGTCGGGGTTTCATGAAACCCGATCCGACCCCTGTGCGGGGTCGGCCATGCGGTACGCGACTTTCGCGCCAAAGTCGCGTTTCAATGACGCAAAAAGCGCCATTTCTCAGCCAATGAAGGTAAACGCAGAGTGTGGGCAGCGTGATGACATAGGTCCTGGTCCCCACCATCTTAGAGAAGGGCATTGCAGTGATTGGCTTGCTGTCTGCGACGTCACAGGGGCTATAAAGAGGCGTTCCCGCCGACCGCCATCTTACTGCTGCTGATCTGAGCTTAGGGAGAGGTTGCTGCCGCTTTGTCAGAAGCAGGGATAGCGTTAGGCAGGGTCCATTAACCACAAAACCGCTTGTGCTGCAGCGATTTGCACTGTCCAACACCACCCTCGGTGTGCAGGGACAGTGGAAGTTTTTTTTTTTTTTTTTTTCCCCTCAGCGCTGTAGCTCATTGGGCTGCCCTAGAAGGCTCCCTGATAGCTGCATTGCTGTGTGTACGCCGCTGTGCAAACCAACTGCTTTTTTCAAAGCACAAATCCTCTTGTTCCTTCCTTTCTGCACAGCTATCTTTTTTGTTTGTCCACACTTTTTATTTCATTTGTGCATCAGTCCACTCCTTATTGCTGCCTGCCATACCTGGCTGAGATTACTGCAGGCAGGGAGATAGTAGCTGCCTGCCATACCTGGCTGAGATTACTGCAGGCAGGGAGATAGTAGCTGCCTGCCATACCTGGCTGAGATTACTGCAGGCAGGGAGATAGTAATTGTAGGACATTCCCTGTTTTTTTTTTTGTTTTTTTTTTGGTGGGAGATTAAGATTGGCAATTTGGCATTTCTGCTAGAGTGCCATCCCTGTGTGTGCCATCTCTCTCACATAGTGGGCCATAGAAAGCCTTTTCATTTTTCTGTATTTTTTTTTGTGGGGTGTATAAATTCTCCCTGATAAAAATACAGTGGGAGATTAATATTGGCCTTTGGGCTTGTGTGCCAGTCCTGAGTGTGCCATCTCTCTCACAAATAGTGGGCCATAGAAAGCCTATTTTATTTTTTTTGGGGTTTTATAAATTCTCCCTGAAAAAAAGGGAGATTAATATTGGCCTCTGGGCTTGTGTGCCAGTCCTGAGCGTGCCATCTGTGCCAGCCCTGAGCGTGCCATCTCTCTCACAAATAGTGGGCCATAGAAAGCCTATTTATTTTTTTTTTTTGTTTTATAAATTTTCCCTGAAAAAAGGGAGATTAATATTGGCCTCTGGGCTTGTGTGCCAGTTGTGAGCGTGCCATCTGTGCCAGTCCTGAGCGTGCCATCTCTCTCACAAATAGTGGGCCATAGAAAGCCTATTTATTTTTTTTTTTTGTTTTATAAATTTTCCCTGAAAAAAGGGAGATTAATATTGGCCTCTGGGCTTGTGTGCCAGTTGTGAGCGTGCCATCTGTGCCAGTCCTGAGCGTGCCATCTCTCTCACAAATAGTGGGCCATAGAAAGCCTATTTAAATTTTTTTTTGGTTTTATAAATTCTCCCAGAAAAAAAGGGAGATTAATATTGGCCTCTGGGCTTCTGTGCCAGTCCTGAGCGTGCCATCTGTGCCAGTCCTGAGCGTCCCATCTCTCTCACAAATAGTGGGCCATAGAAAGCCTATTTTATTTTTTTTGGGGGTTTTATAAATTCTCCCTGAAAAAAAGGGAGATTAATATTGGCCTCTGGGCTTGTGTGCCAGTCCTGAGCGTGCCATCTGTGCCAGCCCTGAGCGTGCCATCTCTCTCACAAATAGTGGGCCATAGAAAGCCTATTTATTTTTTTTTTTTGTTTTATAAATTTTCCCTGAAAAAAGGGAGATTAATATTGGCCTCTGGGCTTGTGTGCCAGTTGTGAGCGTGCCATCTGTGCCAGTCCTGAGCGTGCCATCTCTCTCACAAATAGTGGGCCATAGAAAGCCTATTTAAATTTTTTTTTGGTTTTATAAATTCTCCCAGAAAAAAAGGGAGATTAATATTGGCCTCTGGGCTTCTGTGCCAGTCCTGAGCGTGCCATCTGTGCCAGTCCTGAGCGTCCCATCTCTCTCACAAATAGTGGGCCATAGAAAGCCTATTTTATTTTTTTTGGGGGTTTTATAAATTCTCCCTGAAAAAAAGGGAGATTAATATTGGCCTCTGGGCTTGTGTGCCAGTCCTGAGCGTGCCATCTGTGCCAGCCCTGAGCGTGCCATCTCTCTCACAAATAGTGGGCCATAGAAAGCCTATTTATTTTTTTTTTTTGTTTTATAAATTTTCCCTGAAAAAAGGGAGATTAATATTGGCCTCTGGGCTTGTGTGCCAGTTGTGAGCGTGCCATCTGTGCCAGTCCTGAGCGTGCCATCTCTCTCACAAATAGTGGGCCATAGAAAGCCTATTTAAATTTTTTTTTGGTTTTATAAATTCTACCAGAAAAAAAGGGAGATTAATATTGGCCTCTGGGCTTCTGTGCCAGTCCTGAGCGTGCCATCTGTGCCAGTCCTGAGCGTCCCATCTCTCTCACAAATAGTGGGCCATAGAAAGCCTATTTTTTTTTTTTTTTGGGTTTTAGAAATTCTCCCTGGAAAAAAAAAGGGAGATTAATATTGCCCTTTGGGCTTGTGTGCCAGTACTAAGCGTTCCATCTCTCTCTCTCTCTCTCTCAGTCAGTGGGCCATAGAACGCCTATTTTTGGTTTTATTTGTTTTCTAAATTCTCCCTGAAAAAATCATTTTATTTTATTTGGTTTCTAAATTCTTCCTGATAAAATCACATTTTTTTTATTATTTTTTTTTCTAAAGTCTCCCTGAAAAAAAAAAAAAAAAACAGTGGGAGATTAATATTGGCCTTTCTGCTTGTGTGCCAGTCTTGACTCCTGGGTGCGTCATCTCTCAGTCAGTGGGCCATAGAACGCCTATTTTTGGTTTTATTTGTTTTATAAATTCTCCCAGAAAAAATCATTTTATTTTATTTGGTTTCTAAATTCTTCCTGATAAAATCACATTTTTTTTATTATTTTTTTTTCTAAAGTCTCCCTGAAAAAAAAAAAAAAAAACAGTGGGAGATTAATATTGGCCTTTCTGCTTGTGTGCCAGTCTTGACTCCTGGGTGCGTCATCTCTCAGTCAGTGGGCTATAGAACGCCTATTTTTGGTTTTATTTGTTTTCTAAATTCTCCCTGAAAAATCATTTTATTTTATTTGGTTTCTAAATTCTTCCTGATAAAATCATATTTTTTTTATTATTTTTTTTTCTAAAGTCTCCCTGAAAAAAAAAAAAAAAAAACAACCAAAAAAAACAGTGGGAGATTAATATTGGCCTTTCTGCTTGTGTGCCAGTCTTGACTCCTGGGTGTGCCATCTCTCTCTCTCTCTCTCTCTCTCTCTCTCTCTCTCTCTCTCTCTCTCTCTCCAATTGTGGTCCATAGAAAGCCTACATTTTTTTTCCTTGATTTGGGTTCCAAAATCTACCAGAGAAAATAACTCCATCAATCATTGGTAGAAAAATATTGGCCTCTGGGCTTGTGTGCCACTCCTGATTCCTGTGTGCGTCATCTCTCACTCAGTGGCCCATAGAAAGCATATAGTTTGTTACATTTGTTTTCTAAATTCTCCCTGCAAAAATCTTTTTTTTTTTTTTGGGGGGGTTTCTAAAGTGTTCCTGAAAAAAATAAAAATAAAAAAAAAATAATAGTGTGACATTAATATTAACATTTGTGCTTCAGTGACAGTCCTGCGTGTGGGGCATCTCTCTAATTTGCAGCCACCAAAAAAAGAGTGTGTAACATTGGGCCTGATTTTCGCTGTGGTCTCACCAACCTGTAAAGGGGTAGCTAAATCATACTGAAGTTATAGCTCACCGTGTAAGTTGTGTGACTGCAACAAATAACGTTAGTTTGGTTACGTTTTTAAAACAATGAGGAAGTCTAGTGGAAGAGGTCGTGGCCGGGGGCGTTCATTGTCAGCTGGTAATGAGGGTAGTGGTAGTGGTGGAGCATCAGGTGGTCGTGGGGGAAAAAATATTGCACCTAAGTCTGGAGCTGTGGAGCCAGGTTCGTCGTCCGGCTACACAAGGCCTCGAACGCTCCCTTTTCTGGGATTAGGAAAACCGCTTTTAAAGCCGGAGCAGCAAGAGCAAGTTTTGGCTTATCTTGCTGACTCAGCCTCTAGCTCTTTTGCCTCATCTCGTGAAACTGGTAAAAGTAAAAGCAGCGCGTCGTTAGTGGATGTTCACGGTCAGGGACAAGTCACTTCCTTGTCCTCTTCAGCAAAAACAACAACAGAGAAGAATGCAGCAGGCGACACAACGGGTTACTCCATGGAGCTCTTTACACATACCGTCCCTGGCTTAGAAAGTGAAGCAGTTAACAGTCCATGCCCATTACAAATTGAATCTGACATGGAGTGCACTGACGCACAGCCACAGCCAGACTACTATGCTGGTCCTTTGACTCAGACCACAACATTGCCCTCGCAGGGTGCTGATCAAGAATCAGACCCTGATGAGACTATGTTGCCCCATCACGAACGCTATACCACCGAACGACACGGTGACACAGACGAAGTTGCGCAGGAGGTACAAGAAGAGTTATTAGATGACCCAGTTCTTGACCCCGATTGGCAGCCATTGGGGGAACAGGGTGCAGGCGGCAGCAGTTCTGAAGCAGAGGAGGAGGAGGGGCCGCAGCAGGCATCAACATCGCCACAGGTTCCATCTGCCGGGCCCGTATCTTGCCCAAAACGCGTGGCAAAGCCAAAACCTGGTGGAGGACAGCGTGGCCATCCGGTTAAAGCTCAGTCTGCAATGCCTGAAAAGGTATCCGATGCTAGAAAGAGTGCAGTCTGGCATTTTTTTAAACAACATCCAATTGATCAGCGCAAAGTCATCTGTCAAAAATGTTCTACTTCCTTAAGCAGAGGTCAGAATCTGAAAAGTCTCAATACTAGTTGCATGCATAGACATTTAACCACCATGCATTTGAAAGCTTGGACTAACTACCAAACGTCCCTTAAGGTTGTTGCACCCTCGGCCAATGAAGCTAGTCATCAACGCAACATCCCTTCCGGCAGTGTAGGACCACCATTTAGCGCACCACCTGCTGTATCTGTGCAGGTATCTTTGCCAGGCCAAAGCAGTCAGGGTCAGGGAATCACCAGTTTCGTAGTAGGAAACACTGCATCTAGGGCACCGGCGGCAACAATACCATCTCCCACCGTCTCTCAGTCTGCCATGTCCACCGGCACCCCCGCTAGTTCCACGATCTCCAGCTCTCCAGTCCAGCTCACCCTACATGAGACTATGGTTAGAAAAAGGAAATACTTAGCCTCGCATCCGCGTACACAGGGTTTGAACGCCCACATAGCTAGACTAATCTCGTTAGAGATGATGCCCTACCGGTTAGTTGAAAGCGAAGCTTTCAAAGACCTGATGGACTACGCTGTACCACGCTACGAGCTACCCAGTCGACACTTTTTTTCCAGAAAAGCCATCCCAGCCCTCCACCAGCATGTTAAAGAGCGCATCGTCCATGCACTCAGGCAATCTGTGAGCACAAAGGTGCACCTGACAACAGATGCATGGACCAGTAGGCATGGCCAGGGACGTTACGTGTCCATCACGGCACACTGGGTAAATGTGGTGGATTCAGGGTCCACAGGGGACAGCAAGTTTGGGACAGTTCTGCCTAGCCCACGGTCTAGTAAACAGTTGTCTGTAGCCGTTCGCACCCCCTCCTCCTCCTCCTCCTCGTCCTCCTGCAGAAGCAAGAGCTCGTCCACAGACCGCAGTCGCACAAACACTCCATCCGCACCTGCCACTGTTGCACACCAGGTCTCCCATTATGGGGCAGCTACTGGCATACGTCAGCAGGCTGTATTGGCTATGAAGTGTTTGGGCGACAATAGACACACCGCGGAAGTTCTGTCCGAGTTCTTGCAGCAAGAAACGCAGTCGTGGCTGGGCACTGTAGATCTTGAGGCAGGCAAGGTAGTGAGTGATAACGGAAGGAATTTCATGGCTGCCATCTCCCTTTCCCAACTGAAACACATTCCTTGCCTGGCTCACACCTTAAACCTGGTGGTGCAGTGCTTCCTGAAAAGTTATCCGGGGTTATCCGACCTGCTCCTCAAAGTGCGTGGACTTTGCGCACATATCCGCCGTTCGCCTGTACACTCCAGCCGTATGCAGACCTATCAGCGTTCTTTGAACCTTCCCCAGCATCGCCTAATCATAGACGTTGCAACAAGGTGGAACTCAACACTGCACATGCTTCAGAGACTGTGCGAACAGAGGCGGGCTGTTATGTTTTTGTGGGAGGATACACATACACGGGCAGGCAGTAGGATGGCAGACATGGAGTTGTCAGGTGTGCAGTGGTCGAAGATTCAAGACATGTGTCAAGTCCTTCAGTGTTTTGAGGAATGCACACGGCTGGTTAGTGCAGACAACGCCATAATAAGCATGAGCATCCCCCTAATGCATCTGCTGATGCAAAGTTTGACGCACATAAAGGATCAGGCGTCTGCACCAGAGGAAGAGGAAAGCCTTGATGACAGTCAGCGATTGTCTGGTCAGGGCAGTGTACATGACGAGGTACCGGGCGAAGAGGAGGTGGAGGATGAGGAGGATGATGGGGATGAGTATATTTTTAATGAGGAAGCTTTCCCGGGGGCACGGGAAATTGGTGGCGTGGCAAGGCCGGGTTCTGGTTTTTTGAGGGACACAAGTGACGTAGATTTGCCTGCAACTGCCCCTCAACCAAGCACAACCGCAGATTTGACAACGGGAACTTTGGCCCACATGGCGGATTATGCCTTGCGTATCCTCAAAAGGGACACACGCATTACAAAAATGATGAACGATGACGATTACTGGTTGGCCTGCCTCCTTGATCCTCGCTATAAAGGCAAATTGCAAAATATTATGCCACATGAGAACTTGGAACTAATATTAGCAACAAAACAATCAACTCTTGTTGACCGTTTGCTTCTGGCATTCCCTGCACACAGCGCCCGTGATCGTTCTCACACGAGCTCCAGGGGCCAGCAGACCAGAGGTGTTAGAGGGGCAGAAATCAGAAGTGGCGTTGGCCAGAGGGGTTTTCTGACCAGGTTGTGGAGTGATTTTGCTATGACCGCAGACAGGACAGGTACTGCAGCATCAATTCAAAGTGACAGGAGACAACATTTGTCCAGTATGGTTACAAACTATTTTTCATCCCTTATCGACGTTCTCCCTCAACCGTCATTCCCATTTGATTACTGGGCATCCAAATTAGACACCTGGCCAGAATTGGCAGAATATGCATTGCAGGAGCTTGCTTGCCCGGCAGCTAGTGTCCTATCAGAAAGAGTATTCAGTGCTGCAGGTTCAATACTAACAGAAAAAAGGACTCGTCTGGCTACCCAAAATGTAGATGATCTAACCTTCATTAAAATGAACCACAACTGGATTTCAAAATCTTTTGCCCCACCCTGCCCGGCTGACACCTAGCTTTCCTATGAAAAGGTCTTGCCTGTGGACTATTCTGAATGACTTTTCCAATCTCGTAATTTTCTTCACCTGATTGTCCAGCATACGACATGTTTCCACCTCACGAAATGGCCAAACTCCCCACACGGGGCCGTGCTATCGCCACTTTGCGCTTGGACCCTTGAGAGTGCTGTTTGTCTGAAGAGGTGGGTGTGGCCGCTTTTGGTCGACGGCACTGCCACTGGGTCCCTCATAGTACAATAAAGTGTCTCTGGCGGTGGTGGTGCGCACCCAACGTCAGACACACCGTTGTAATATGAGGGGCCCTGTGCCTGTAACGCCGGCCACAAGACAGTTCCCCCCCCCAGCTCAAACAGTGCTCTACCACTAGCAAAATTATCTCTCACAGCTTCACCAATGTGTAGTCTAGGCGCTGACATCCTTCAATGCCTGGCACTGACAATACCATTGTTTTGACATTTTTGTTATGTTAGGCCTTCGAAGCCTGTCTGCGGTCCCTTCTTTCTACAACTACTACACTGACCAGGCCACTGCTGGCCGTGTTACCCTGGAACCAATTTAAAAGTGCCTACAGTCAGCCCAATTTTGTTATGTTAGGCCTTAGAAGACTGTCTGCCGTCACTCCTTCCACTAGACTTCCACTGACCATACACTGCTGCCCATGTACCCCTGGAACCAATTTAAAGTGCCTACAGCCAGCCCAATTTTGTTATGTTAGGCCTTGGAAGCCTGTCTGCGGTCACTCCTTCCACTAGACTTCCACTGACCAGACCACTGCTGCCCGTGTACCCCTGGAACCAATTTAAAAGTGCCTACAGCCAGCCCAAGTTTGTTATGTTAGGCCTTGGAAGCCTGTCTGCGGTCACTCCTTCCACTAGGCCTCCACTGACCACACCACTGCTGTCCGTGTACCCCTGGAACCAATTTAAAATTGCCTACAGCCATGTGTTATTATTTTAGGCCTTCGATGCCTGTCTGCGGTCACTCCTTCCACTAGGCCTCCACTGACCACACCACTGCTGTCCGTGTACCCCTGGAACCAATTTAAAATTGCCTACAGCCAGCCCAATTTTTTTATTTTAGGCCTTCGATGCCTGTCTGCGGTCCATTCTTTCAACTACTACTACACTGACCAGGTCACTGCTGCCCGTGTACCCCTGGAACCAATGTAAAATTGCCTACAGCCATGTGTTATTATTTTAGGCCTTCGATGCCTGTCTGCGGTCACTCCTTCCACTAGGCCTCCACTGACCACACCACTGCTGCCCGTGTACCCCTGTAACCAATTTAAAATTGCCTACAGCCAGCCCAATTTTTTTATTTTAGGCCTTCGATGCCTGTCTGCGGTCCATTCTTTCAACTACTACTACACTGACCAGGTCACTGCTGCCCGTGTACCCCTGGAACCAATGTAAAATTGCCTACAGCCATGTGTTATTATTTTAGGCCTTCGATGCCTGTCTGCGGTCACTCCTTCCACTAGGCCTCCACTGACCACACCACTGCTGCCCGTGTACCCCTGTAACCAATTTAAAATTGCCTACAGCCAGCCCAATTTTTTTATTTTAGGCCTTCGATGCCTGTCTGCGGTCCATTCTTTCAACTACTACTACACTGACCAGGTCACTGCTGCCCGTGTACCCCTGGAACCAATTTAAAATTGCCTACAGCCAGCCCAATTTTTTTATTTTAGGCCTTCGATGCCTGTCTGCGGTCCATTCTTTCAACTACTACTACACTGACCAGGTCACTGCTGCCCGTGTACCCCTGGAACCAATTTAAAAGTGCCTACAGCCAGCCCAAGTTTGTTATGTTAGGCCTTGGAAGCCTGTCTGCGGTCACTCCTTCCACTAGACTTCCACTGACCAGACCACTGCTGCCCGTGTACCCCTGGAACCAATTTAAAAGTGCCTACAGCCAGCCCAAGTTTGTTATGTTAGGCCTTGGAAGCCTGTCTGCGGTCACTCCTTCCACTAGGCCTCCACTGACCACACCACTGCTGTCCGTGTACCCCTGGAACCAATTTAAAATTGCCTACAGCCATGTGTTATTATTTTAGGCCTTCGATGCCTGTCTGCGGTCACTCCTTCCACTAGGCCTCCACTGACCACACCACTGCTGCCCGTGTACCCCTGGAACCAATTTAAAATTGCCTACAGCCAGCCCAATTTTTTTATTTTAGGCCTTCGATGCCTGTCTGCGGTCCATTCTTTCAACTACTACTACACTGACCAGGTCACTGCTGCCCGTGTACCCCTGGAACCAATTTAAAATTGCCTACAGCCATGTGTTATTATTTTAGGCCTTCGATGCCTGTCTGCGGTCACTCCTTCCACTAGGCCTCCACTGACCACACCACTGCTGTCCGTGTACCCCTGGAACCAATTTAAAATTGCCTACAGCCATGTGTTTTTATTTTAGGCCTTCGATGCCTGTCTGCGGTCCATTCTTTCAACTACTACTACACTGACCAGGGCACTGCTGGCCGTGTTACCCTGGAACCAATTTAAAAGTGCCTACAGTCAGCCCAATTTTGTTATGTTAGGCCTTCGAAGACTGTCTGCCGTCACTCCTTCCACTAGACTTCCACTGACCATACACTGCTGCCCATGTACCCCTGGAACCAATTTAAAGTGCCTACAGCCAGCCCAATTTTGTTATGTTAGGCCTTCGAAGCCTGTCTGCGGTCACTCCTTCCACTAGACTTCCACTGACCAGACCACTGCTGCCCGTGTACCCCTGGAACCAATTTAAAAGTGCCTACAGCCAGCCCAAGTTTGTTATGTTAGGCCTTGGAAGCCTGTCTGCGGTCACTCCTTCCACTAGACTTCCACTGACCAGACCACTGCTGCCCGTGTACCCCTGGAACCAATTTAAAAGTGCCTACAGCCAGCCCAAGTTTGTTATGTTAGGCCTTCGAAGCCTGTCTGCGGTCCATTCTTTCAACTACTACTACACTGACCAGGTCACTGCTGCCCGTGTACCCCTGGAACCAATTTAAAAGTGCCTACAGCCAGCCCAAGTTTGTTATGTTAGGCCTTGGAAGCCTGTCTGCGGTCACTCCTTCCACTAGACTTCCACTGACCAGACCACTGCTGCCCGTGTACCCCTGGAACCAATTTAAAAGTGCCTACAGCCAGCCCAATTTTTTTATTTTAGGCCTTCGATGCCTGTCTGCGGTCCATTCTTTCAACTACTACTACACTGACCAGGTCACTGCTGCCCGTGTACCCCTGGAACCAATTTAAAATTGCCTACAGCCATGTGTTATTATTTTAGGCCTTCGATGCCTGTCTGCGGTCACTCCTTCCACTAGGCCTCCACTGACCACACCACTGCTGTCCGTGTACCCCTGGAACCAATTTAAAATTGCCTACAGCCATGTGTTTTTATTTTAGGCCTTCGATGCCTGTCTGCGGTCCATTCTTTCAACTACTACTACACTGACCAGGGCACTGCTGGCCGTGTACCCCTGGAACCAACATCAGAAAATATAAAAATAAGTATTTTGCTTATAAAAAAGAAAATACTGGTGAGATATCAAATGCAGACATTTTAACATTAAAAACAAACACACAACTAAAATCTGGTACAGTACTAAAAATGGCCACCAGCTACAATTACTTTCTCCTGCAAGTAGTTAACTGAAAGTTTTTTTAAATTGAAAACACACATATGGCATCCACCGAGTGTTGTCCTGTCGCGTCTTCTTTATATTATTGCCGAGAAGATGCAAAATAATGAAAATAATAAAATCATTAATTACCAAAATAATAGAGAAAGTCAACACCACATTGCAAATAAACATTCATTCCAAATAAAGAAGCAGGGCGCGTCCGAGGGTGAGTATATACCTAATAAGAATCTAATCACCCTCGGACGCGCAATGCTTATTTCCAACAGCCTTCCTTCCTAAGAATCAGCCCTTCCGTCGTGTAGAGAGACGTTGTGTTACACTCCAAGGTGTTCCCCAGGTTGCCTTTCCTGAGCTTCGATCTTCCGGCTCTCGTTTAGTAGTTGTTGGATACTACGCTGCATTAGGCCTTCAAATTGGGTATGGGGTGTAGAGAGATGGTGTGTTCCACTCCAAGGTGTTCCCCAGGTTGCCTTTCCTGAGCTTCGATCTTCCGGCTCTCGTTTAGTAGTTCTTGGAAACTACACTGCATTAGGCCTTCAAATTGGGTATGGGGTGTAGAGAGAGGGTGTGTTACACTCCAAGGTGTTCCCCAGGTTGCCTTTCCTGAGCTTCGATATTCCGGCTCTCGTTTAGTAGTTATCGGAAACTACGCTGCATTAGGCCTACAAATTGGGTATGGGGTGTAGAGAGAGGGTGTGTTACACTCCAAGGTGTTCCCCAGGTTGCCTTTCCTGAGCTTCGATATTCCGGCTCTCGTTTAGTAGTTGTCGGAAACTACGCTGCATTAGGCCTACAAATTGGGTATGGGGTGTAGAGAGAGGGTTTGTTACACTCCAAGGTGTTCCCCAGGTTGCCTTTCCTGAGCTTCGATCTTCCGGCTCTCGTTTAGTAGTTGTTGGAAACTACGCTGCATTAGGCCTTCAAATTGGGTATGGGGTGTAGCGAGAGGGTGTGTTACACTCCAAGGTGTTCCCCAGGTTGCCTTTCCTGAGCTTCGATATTCCGGCTCTCGTTTAGTAGTTCTTGGAAACTACACTGCATTAGACCTTCAAATTGGGTATGGGGTGTAGAGAGAGGGTGTGTTACACTCCAAGGTGTTCCCCAGGTTGCCTTTCCTGAGCTTCGAAATTCCGGCTCTCGTTTAGTAGTTGTTGGAAACTACACTGCATTAGGCCTACAAATTTGGTATGGGGGAAACATTGGCGCATCTGCGGTCCCTCCTTCCTCTAGGCCTCCACTGACCTGTCTACTGCTGCCCGTGTTCCCCTGGAACCAATTTTAAATTGCCTACAGGCAGCCCAATTTATTATGTTAGGGCTTCGAAGCCTGTCTGCGGTCCCTCCTTCCACTAGGCCTCCACTGACCTGTCTACTGCTGCCCGTGTACCCCTTGAACCAACATCATAAAATAAAAAAAAAAGGATTTTGCTTATAAAAAAGAAAATACTGGTGAGATATCAAATGCAGACATTTTGACATTAAAAACAAACAAACAGCTAAAATCTGGTACAGTACTAAAAATGGCCACCAGCTACAATTACTTTCTCCTGCAAGTAGTTAACTGAAAGGTTTTTTAAATTGAAAACACACATATGGCATCCACCGAGTGTTGTCCTGTCGCGTCTTCTTTATATTATTGCCGAGAAGATGCAAAATAATGAAAATAATAAAATCATTAATTACCAAAATAATAGAGAAAGTCAACACCACATTGCAAATAAACATTCATTCCAAATAAAGAAGCAGGGCGCGTCCGAGGGTGAGTATATACCTAATAAGAATCTAATCACCCTCGGACGCGCAATGCT
Organism: Ranitomeya imitator; assembly: GCF_032444005.1. Classification (NCBI taxonomy): domain Eukaryota; kingdom Metazoa; phylum Chordata; class Amphibia; order Anura; family Dendrobatidae; genus Ranitomeya; species Ranitomeya imitator. The sequence continues at coordinate 38,055,496 of NC_091284.1, forward strand.
TATTTCCAACAGCCTTCCTTCCTAAGAATCAGCCCTTCCGTCGTGTAGAGAGACGTTGTGTTACACTCCAAGGTGTTCCCCAGGTTGCCTTTCCTGAGCTTCGATCTTCCGGCTCTCGTTTAGTAGTTCTTGGAAACTACACTGCATTAGGCCTTCAAATTGGGTATGGGGTGTAGAGAGAGGGTGTGTTACACTCCAAGGTGTTCCCCAGGTTGCCTTTCCTGAGCTTCGAAATTCCGGCTCTCGTTTAGTAGTTGTTGGAAACTACACTGCATTAGGCCTACAAATTTGGTATGGGGGAAACATTGGCGCATCTGCGGTCCCTCCTTCCTCTAGGCCTCCACTGACCTGTCTACTGCTGCCCGTGTTCCCCTGGAACCAATTTTAAATTGCCTACAGGCAGCCCAATTTATTATGTTAGGGCTTCGAAGCCTGTCTGCGGTCCCTCCTTCCACTAGGCCTCCACTGACCTGTCTACTGCTGCCCGTGTACCCCTTGAACCAACATCATAAAATAAAAAAAAAAGGATTTTGCTTATAAAAAAGAAAATACTGGTGAGATATCAAATGCAGACATTTTGACATTAAAAACAAACAAACAGCTAAAATCTGGTACAGTACTAAAAATGGCCACCAGCTACAATTACTTTCTCCTGCAAGTAGTTAACTGAAAGGTTTTTTAAATTGAAAACACACATATGGCATCCACCGAGTGTTGTCCTGTCGCGTCTTCTTTATATTATTGCCGAGAAGATGCAAAATAATGAAAATAATAAAATCATTAATTACCAAAATAATAGAGAAAGTCAACACCACATTGCAAATAAACATTCATTCCAAATAAAGAAGCAGGGCGCGTCCGAGGGTGAGTATATACCTAATAAGAATCTAATCACCCTCGGACGCGCAATGCTTATTTCCAACAGCCTTCCTTCCTAAGAATCAGCCCTTCCGTCGTGTAGAGAGACGTTGTGTTACACTCCAAGGTGTTCCCCAGGTTGCCTTTCCTGAGCTTCGATCTTCCGGCTCTCGTTTAGTAGTTCTTGGAAACTACACTGCATTAGACCTTCAAATTGGGTATGGGGTGTAGAGAGAGGGTGTGTTACACTCTAAGGTGTTCCCCAGGTTTCCTTGCCATTGCTTCGGTCTTCCGACTCTCGTTTAGTAGTTGTAGAAAAGTACACTGCATTAGGCCATACAAAATGGGTATGGGGTGGAGAGAGATGGTGTGTTACACTCCAAGGTGTTCCCCAGGTTGCCTTTCCTGAGCTTCTATCTTCAGGCTCTCATTAAATTGTGGTTAAATGGAACAACTGCATTTGGCGTACTAGTTGGTTTGGGGCCTACTATCGGTGTCTGCCACTCCTTGCTGTTCTCCTCCACTGAACAAAGCTGTGCCGCCTGTTTACTACGGTTGCCAATTTTGAACTGCATTTCGACTACTTACTGATTTGGCCCTACTCTCTGTGTCAGCCTCTCATTCCAGTTGTCCTCCACTGCAATGCCCCCTGGTTATTCCTGTGTTACCAATTTTGAACTGCATTTAGCCCACTTTCTTCTTTGGGCCTATATCTGTGTTTCCACTTCATCGTGCCCATTGCCCAGCCAGTGATAGATGAGTCTGCTGGTACATTGACCCATAACGCAACATTCCCCGTGCACGCTACACAACAACATTGTGACCCTGCTGAAAGTCAGGTTGCTCTTCCCGCATACCATACCACCTTACACGGGGACAAAGAGGAAGGTGCAGATGAAAGTGCAGGTTCCTTCATCAGGTGGGGGGAGGAATACTAGTTGGCGACGTCACTGGCACAGGGCCTCTCATAGTACGCAAAAGTGTTGCTGCCGGTGGGAGGCGCCCCCGCCGTGCAAACACACCGCTGTACTTTGAGGGGCCCTGTGCCAGTGCCAATGCCAACGAGTGGGCCCCCCCTGCTTGCTCAGGTTCACAGCACTTGCAAAGTTGAAATACTTACCTCTCCCTGCTCCACTGCCGTGACGTGGTCCAGATTTCCTGGGCCCACTAATTACTTGAACCAGCCCTACCCCCCACAACTTTAGCCAAATGACCCCCAATTTCAAATGCCTTCCAATTATTATAAGGTAAATTACGCTTGACAAGCTTCATTAAGAAGAATGGATGGTTTTGACATTAAAATGGGCACTCTAGGTGTTTTCCTGGCCCCCACTCACTGCCGACTATGCTGCCCCATTGACTTGCATTGGGTTTCGTGTTTCGGTCGATCCCGACTTTACGTCATAATCGGCCGATTTCACTCGACCCGACTTTGGACATAGTCGGGTTTCGCAAAACCCGGCTCGACTCTAAAAAGGTCAAGGTCGCTCAACTCTACTTACGACTATGTGCATTTTTTCTAGGAAATTTTTGTCTGCTGTTAGAAATTATGATGTTGGAAATCATGAGCTGCTCGCTGTCAAGTTAGCTTCTGAATAATGTAGGCATTTTTTTGAGGGAACTATTCATCAGGTCAAAGTTGTGAAGATTCAAAAACAATTTAACTTATACTGAATCCTCTAAACGTTTAATCCCGAGACAGGCCAGGTGGTCCTTATTTTTTTATAGATTCAATTGTGACATCATGTTCAGGCCGGGGTTTAACCCCTTAATGACCGCCAATACGTCTTTTAACTGACCTGAGATATAAGAGAATAGCCTCCCCATACAGGAGACAATACAGCAGCTGTAGGCTGTGCACTATAGCTGACAACTTGCTGCACCAGCCACGATCAGTATTTGCACCATCTAAATCTGTTTAACCCCTTAGATGCTGCTGTCAATAGTGACTACATCATTATAAATGGTTAACAGAGTGTGGGGGCTTCTTCTTTGTCCCAATTGGTGCCCTCAGATCATGATTTTGTTGTCCTGATGTTTGCCGTGGCAATTCATGACCAAATAGCGGCCTTAGAGTCTGACGGCTATAGTAATCTGTTTAGAAGTTAGCAACATTTAGGTGGCAAAAATACACATTTTCATTTCTGTCATACCACTTTGCATTAATTCCTGTAAAGCACCTGAAGGGTTAATAAACTACCTGACTGCAGTTTTCAATATGTTTAGGGGTGCTGTTTTTAAAATGGTATCACGTTTGTGGGTTTCCCAATATATGGGACCCCTAAAGTCACTTCAAACATGGGTAAGTCCCTAAAAAAATAAATTTTGTAAATTTCTTTGAAAAAATGAAAAATTGCTGCTACATTTTTAAACCTCCTAAAATGTTAGCAAAATAAAATAACATTTTACAAATGGTCCTGATGTAAAGCAGACATGTGGGAAATGTTATTTATTATTGGTTTGCTGTTGTATGACTATCTGGTTTAAAGGGATAATCATTCAAATTTAGAAAATTGCTAATTTTTTAACATTTTTCTCAAATTTTTGATATTTTTTATAAATAAACACAAAAAATGTTGAACTAAATTTACCATTATCAGAAAGTATAATGTGTCACGAAAAAACAGTCTCAAAATCACTGGGATTTGTTGAAGCGTTGCAGAGTTATTACCACATAAAGTGACACTGGTCAGATTTCAAAAATTTGGCTCGGTCACTAAGGGGTTAAGAATGTTAGGGCTAATGATTTGTCACGCAGCCTTGATTCAGTTTCTCATCCAGATCATCCATCCTCCATTCTTCCTCTGAAAGTTCTCATCCAGTGAGCAGTGCCATAAGCGAGGTCACCAAAGTTCTGTAGGTTTGAACTCTGGTGAACTTTCTCCTGGCAGCTCAGCGCTGGACACTGCAGGAGCCATTACCCTCACGTCAGTGACCGCTAACCAAATCATCCGGATCGTCGTGAGACAGTATGGATTATCTTCACATCGGACAGGTGATGGATATGGTTGTTTATTATTTTTCTTTTTATTACAGGGGACGGGGCTTCAATAGGTTAGGCATAAAGTGAGTATAATGGTTGTATATTATTTTCGGTCTTTAACAGAGGGCAAGGCTTTCAATGGAATAGGCGTAAGGTGAATATAACTTAGTTTTTTATTTTGAAATAAATGTGTAAAACGGTGTTGATTTTTATTTCAAATAAATAATTTTATTCATGCTGTGTGTTTATTTCCAAACTTAATATGGGGTTAGTAACGGGGCATCTTATAAGATGCCTCTCCATTATTAAGCCTTGGGCTTGATATCAGCTGCCAATAAAAAACTGACATCAACTCTACAACTATTATCCCATTTGCCACTGCCACGGGGTAGCGGGAAGAGTGAGGCTAAGAGACAGATTTGGCATGTCTTATTGATGTGCCATTTCTGGGGCAGCTGAGGGCTAAAAAACATAAAATAATAAACAACCTCACTTGTCTGAAGCTAAGATTATCAATACTGTCCCATGCCATAATCCATCTCGGTGATATCTGGTTTACAACCTGAACAGTGCCACAATGTGACCGACCAGGCTGAAAACTAGGACACAATAAGGTGCTGCACATGCAGATTCAGTGACAAGTGTTGATCTCATAGAGGTAACCGCCGGTCATGGAAGGTGCGTTCCCAGTGGCACTTCACGCTGCGCCAGGACAAAGAACTGCGGTGATCTCAACTAGATCACCGCAAGCACCATGAGTAAAATCACACTGTGCTCGCGGTCATCTCATGGAGGTCACCGCAGTTCATTGACCTGGCTCACAGTGATAGGAGCCTGATAATGTACCTTCAGTGACAGGCGGTTACCTCTATGATGTCCCCGCTCATCACTGAAGCTGAACTCACATCACCTCATTGAGTTCCGGTTTTCAACCTGGATGGCACCGTTCTGGTTGTAAACCAGTTGTCACAGAAATGGCTTAAGGCCAGGACAGTATGTCTTATCTTCATTTCGGACAGGTGAGGGATATGGCTGTTTAGTATTTTTGTTTTCTTACAGGGGACATGGGCATCAATGGATTAGGCATAAGGTGATATAATGGTTGTTTATTATTTTCTGTTGTTTTACAGGTGACATGGGCTTCAATGGAATGGGTGTAAGGTGGGTATAACTGTGCTTCTTTATTTTTATTTCAAATAAAGAAGTCTGTGTCTTTCTTTCAATTAAAGGATTTTATTCTGGCTAGGTCTATTTTACAATCTAACTATGGGGTTCATAATGGGGTTGTCTTATAGATGCTTCTCCATGACTTGACTTGATGTCAATGGCCATAAAACAGCTGACATCAACCCTATAACCATTGCCCCACTTTTCACTGCACCAGGGTAAGTGGGAAGAACATTTTTTTAGGCTGGGAGAGGGCAATATCCCTGACCCTTTACCAGTCTAAGCATATCAGTCCCAGCTGTTTGCTTGGCTGGTTGTCAAAAATAGTGGGGGGCATATGCCATGTTTTTAGCTATTCATTTAAATAATTAAAAAATGGCATTGGACCCCTATATTCCTGATAACCAGCCATGATAAAGCTGACAGCTGAGAGTTGCAGCCCGCAGCTGTCAGTTTTGTCTGCGCAGGTTATCAAAAATAGAAGAGGCCCCACGTCATTATATTTATTTCTTTATAGCTCACAGGCACCGGCTGATGAATACTCAGCGGCACCTGCTCTCGCTGTTATCAGTGACAGTAGGCGTAGGCTGATGGTAATAGTACTCTCTCATCAGCCGATGTGTTTTTGAGCAGAGGTAATCTTTTTACCACCAGTCATAGCTGTGTCATCTGACAGCGTGGGAACCACAGCTCTGACCCGTGGTAATGATCTTACCGCCGATTGGAACTGCCAGTGTTTCTTGCTCTGCCATGCGTGCAAAACCAAAACGGTAACAAAGACTTCCTGGAGAAGTCCATGTTCAGGTGTTGAGTACGCATCCCAAACTTTACTGTTTAGGTTTGCCCATCTCTAGAAAGGACCATATACACAATTCTTGCACCAGAGTCCTTTGCTCTCAGTGTCCCCTGACCAGTCTCTCCATACATGTACATTGTGCATATTCAGAATGCGTGATGCTAATCTTTTGTTTTATGTTAAAGTCTATGACAATCTGAAAAGTACAAGACAGGACCTTCATGTGGATGATTTCGACCTTAGTGTAGGACTGCTGTATTGGAATGGTGAGATGAACATTGTTATTATTATTATACATTTTCTTAGCGCCATTTATTCCATGGTGCTTTACACGTGAAACATGAAATGGTATTTATGACAGTGATTCACTGATAACAATTAATGCTGCATATGAGATATAAATGGCATTGCAGGGATGTACACAACATTGGGCTTGGGCTGCATAGCGTCTTTGGACATGAGACACTTCGAATGTGAATGTCAAGTTGCAAATATCAAGGTGCTGCTACCACGATACAAGTGTAAAAAAATAAAAAATAAATACATTTGGATTTTGAAACCTGTTTACATCTACTATATATTTAAGGGTCACTTCCGTCTTTCTGTCCTTCTGTCTTTCTGTCTGTCACGGATATTCATTGGTCGCGGCCTCTGTCTGTCATGGAATCCAAGTTGCTGATTGGTCTCGCCAGCTACCTGTCATGGCTGCCGTGACCAATCAGCGACGGCCACAGTCCGATTAGTCCCTCCCTACTCCCCTGCAGTCGGCGCCCGCTCCATACTCCCCGCAGTCACCGCTCACACAGGGTTAATGCCAGCGGTAACGGACCGCGTTATGCCGCGGGTAACTCACTCCGTTACCGCCGCTATTAACCCTGTGTGACTAAGTTTTTACTATTGATGCTGCGTTAAAAATAATAAAAAAAGATAAAAAAATCATTATATACTCACCTTCCACCGCCTTTCCCGCTCCTGGCTACGCTCCGGTGAACGCTCCATGCAAGCGGCAGGTTCCAGTGGTATGGGAGAAGGACCTGCCAAGGACCTGCCATGACGTCACGGTCATGTGACCGCGACGTCATCACAGGCCCTGCGCGCCTGCGCGAGAAGGACATGCCATGACGTCACGGTCATGTGATCGAACTACAACTGGCCCTTGGAAGGTGAGCATATGCTTTTTTTTTAACCTGTGACATACGTGGCTGAGCAATATACTACGTGGCTCTGTGCTGTATAATACGTCGCTGTGCAATATACTACGTGGCTCTGTGCTGTATACTACGTGACTGGGCAACATACTACGTGGCTGGGCAATATGCTACGTGGCTCTGTGCTGTATACTACATCACTGGGCAATATACTATGTGGCTGGGCAATATACTACATGGCTGGGCAATATACTACGTGGCTGGGCAATATACTACGTGGCTCTGTGCTGTATACTACGTCACTGGGCAATATACTACGTGGCTGGGCAATATACTACGTCACTGGGCAATATACTACGTGGCTGGGCAATATACTACGTCACTGGGCAATATACTACGTCACTGGGTAATATACTACATAACTGGGCAATATACTACGTCACTGGGCAATATACTACGTAACTGGGCAATATACTACATAACTGGGCAGTATACTACGTCGCTGTGCAATATACTACGTGGTACTGTGCTGTATACTACGTCACTGGGCAATATACTACGCAGCTGGGCAATATACTACGTGGGCTGTGCAATATACTACGTGGCTGGGCAATATACTACGTGGGCTGTGCAATATACTACATGGCTGGGCAATATACTACGTGGACATGCATATTCTAGAATACCTGATGCGTTAGAATCGGGCCACCATCTAGTTATATCATATGCATTTAGCAAACGTGTTACTAGGGCCATACATAGAAATCATGGGGCCACATAGCATTCTAAGTTCTAATTGGGCCTCACCCCAAAAGAAAAAAAAAATAGTATTCAGTGGGGTCACAGAAAAGCATATCTCACAACTTTGCAGCCAAACCAGATCTCACACATTGCACTGATGAGGGGCAGTACCCCGTAACACAGTGTCTGCAAATTGAGATTCTGGTTTGGCTTTTATGCTAAGTCATGTGACAACGCCCATTAAAGGGTCAACATTGACTGTTAGGACCACTACCACTGCGCACTGCAGTACTTTGGTCTGGCCTCAACAGGGCAGACAAAGTACGCCTGCGTCAGAGTTGCAGCGTGAATACAAGAAGAGGACGTCATCGTAAGAAGATGGGAGGCCCCGGACCGGATCGCGACACCCATCGGACCAGAACCGGACCGGGACCGCCCCTGGGTGAGAATAATCTAACCTCTTTTTCTCATCTTTCAGGGTACATTGAGGGGCTTATCTACAGCATTACAGAATGCTGTAGATAATGGCAAACCAGATCTCTCACTTTGCACTGATGAGGGACAGTACCCCGAAACACAGTTTCTGCAAACTGAGATTCTGGTTTTGGCTTTTATCCTAAGTCACATGGCAAGGCTCCTTAAAGGGTCGACATTGACTTTTAGGATTGCTACTTCCAATAGGTGTCACTAGAGTTCTAGTCCTCTTTCTCTCTGAAGAGACAATCTGCATATTTCCCACAGGAGCATTGCAGCATTAAGTCTCCTCATCTCGGCATGATTAACATGTCACTCTCCCCAAGGAGAAACGATACTTCTTGGATCCCAACCTTTACAAAGTAATTTTTCTTTTACTGGAGCCCTAGATTCCCCTTTAATTACACCCATAAAGTATGATGTCAACAAAATTGCCCCACAAACACTGTAATATATTCCCACAGTGAATTCCTTCACAGTACCCTAGTATAATGCACTTCCCATAGTCCTCCTTATAGTATAATTCACTTCCCATAGTTCTCCATACAGTATAGCGCACTGTCCATAGTCCTTCATATAGTTTAATGCATGCCCCATAGTCCTCCATATAGTATAATGCACGCCCCATAGTCCTCCGTATAGCAGAATGCACTCCCCATTGTCCTCCATAGAGTATAATGCACTCCCCATAGTCCACCACATAGTATAATGCACCCCATAGTCCTCAATACAGTATAATACACTCCCCAGAGTCCTCCATACAGTATAATTGACTCTCAATAGGCCTCCATATAGTATAATGCACTTTCCATAGTCTACCATATAGTATATTGCACTCTCTGTAGTCCTCCATACAGTATTCTGGTCACCACGATGTTCTCACTGAGTTTAAAAAAATACAATATACCTCTCTCCTCATTCCCATGTAGTGACGTCATCTCACCCACTGCGCTGAGACGATAGAGGAAGAATGATGGAGGAGGAAGCGTCAGCTGCCGCTCCCTCTTTCATTATTACTTCAACTTTAGCAGCCTCATAGCGACTGCAAGGCCTGCCGCCATTGGCGGCACGTCACTGTGTGTAACTCAATGTTTACACCTACAATGCTTTTCCTTTTCCAAAATGCTGCAGCCAGATGCAGGTGCTTCTCACAAAAAGCATCATCAAAAAGTGTATTTATTTCAGTTCTTCTATACAAAAAGTGAAACTCACATATTATATATGGTTGTTACAAACACAGTGATCTATTTCAAGTGTTTATTTCTGTTAATGTTGATGATTATGGCTTACAGCCAATGAAAACCCCAAAAGCCATTATCTCAGTAAAATAGAATAATTAACAAAAAACACCTGCAAAGACTTCCTAAGTGTTTATAAAGGTCCCTTAGTCTGTTTCAATAGCTCCACAATCATGGGGAAGACTGCTGACCTGACAGATGTCCAGAAGGCGTCACTGACACCCTCCACAAGGAGGGGAAGCCACAAAAGGTCATTGCTAAAGAAGCCGGCTGTTCACAGAGTACTCTATCCATGCAAATTAATGGAAAGTGGAGTGGAAGGAAAAAGTGTGGTAGAAAAAGGTGCACAAGCATCCGGGATAACCGCAGCCTGTATTTGTATGCTTCTATAGTGATATTTTATCCTGAGGATAGGGCATCAAAATCAGATTGATGGGGTCCACTACCTGGTGACAACCAAGGATTAGCTGCTTTGAGCTCTCGTTGCGGCCATCTTTACCCAGTAAACTGAGCCAGAAAATTGTAGCTCCCTACACCGTGTAGTGGTCGTTCTCAAGTAGTGCAGTTCAGCTCCTACTGAAGTGAATGTGAGTTGAGCTACTGTACCCAGGAATGGCCCCTTTCTGTTTCCCGTCTCTAATTTTCGTTCTTCTGTTGATGATTAGGTTACATGTTTAAGGGAAGGGGAGATGATAACGCAAAAAAGGTACACAAATTGTTTTGAGTTTTACTATTTGCACCAATTCTGCAGTGATCATATATGCTCTCTAAAATTTAAAGAGTTATTTCCATTTTTCTGAATGGGTATTATAGGATAACTGTTGAAAAAACGAGTATTTTTTCAATTTACTGCTTTTTAAAATTTGCAGCCGTTCTTGAGAAATGAACACTTTTCTCAGGCGATGGAGACGTACAGATGCAGCAGCTCGCGTTAGAGGCAGCCTGTAATTGAGGTGGCTTGCTTGTAGCAATTACCGCTTGTCTTGTGACGGAGGTTGCACTGTTGACTGAGCCAATTAAGAGATCAATTAGTGAATCGCAGAACGAGCACTGAGACAATGTTTCTATGACATTTGCCACAATGCAAATCCCGTTCATTATCATACATGCAGCTTTACCATGTAATGTGTGTTTTATGCTGGAAGGAGACAGACTTCATAAGGTTCTGAACACAGGGCTAACGTAACGACTGACAGGTGAAGTGATTCACATTGATCATCTTGCGACCATAGGTTCTGTCAAGGGATGATGTGTGTATAATATATAATGCCGGTCAACGAGAAAACTCCTGTGGATGCTACAATTTGTATCTACTGTTCCTCAGACCTGCTGTTTAACCCATCATCTGCTGTATGCATTACAAACCGATATTTAGAAACTGTTCACTTTACGTTGCAATCACCTCTGCAAACTCTTGTGATTTCTACAGCAGTCAGCTCTTCAGGGTGATGTGTTGAAAACAGAAAAAATGAGCAAGCATAAGACTGCCTTTCAGATACACTATCAGCTCGGCATTATATTGATTTGGTGGTGGAACCGGTGGTACCGCCATTTCTCTAAAGTGTCCCAGGAGCCACTTTTCAATCCAACAATGCCAGGCCGGATGTTGCTCGTGCCACCACAGCCTGCAGCATCCCAGGACTTTTTTCACATCGAGCACATCTGGGAAATCATTGATCGGTGATTACACAGAAGTTGCCAGCAGTGGATCTTGATGATTATGATTGACGACCATTAATTTCTTCATTGATAGCAGCCTAGTCTGTAAGTGCGGGCATTTTCTGCACGTGGCTCATTCTCCAGACTGAAAAAAGCAAAATATTTTGAAAATTTAGTTTCCATTTTTTTCATCATTTGCAGATCAGTAACATGTCTATTCATCCTGTGATTTCCATCATTTAGCAACTTTTCCTTCTTGGTGCTGCAATTTTAATTTTGAGGAGTGTAATTTTTTTTTTTTGCTATTATATTTAATTTTAAATTTAATTTAAATATTTTTTAATATCATTAGAGGACTTATAAGCTTTTTTTTTTAGCTGTATAACATACTGTACATGTGTTTCAAGATAAGGAAAAGGGACCCTGTTCATATTTAGGATAATACAGGATGGGGTTAAAGGGAACATGTCACCTGAATTTGGCGGGACAGGTTTGCGGTCATATGGGCGGGGTTTTCAGGTGTTTGATTCACCCTTTCCTTACCCGCTGGCTGCATGCTGGTCGCAATATTGCGTTGAAGTTCATTCTATGTCCTCCGTAGTACACACCTGCGCAAGGCAATCTTGCTCAGCATCATCTTGCTCCAACATCATCATCCAAGGCCTTTTAAGGTTGACTCAGACATACATGTGGTGTCTGACAATTCAGTTAGTGTTGGCTTCAGCTGCCATTTGTCTTGGAATTTGCCATCATCTAGTTCCTTCAGTTGCAATCATCTCTGCAAACTCTACAAATTGCATCCAGTGCTCCTCACACCTGATCATCAACCCATCATCTGGTGTATGCATTACAAACTGATATTTAGAGACTCTTCACATTACGCTGCAATAATTTCTGATAACTCCTGTGAGGTGAGTTCTAGAAATTGTATCTACTGTTCCTTAGACCTGCTGATTAACCCATCATCTGCTGTATCCATTACAAACTGATATTTAGAGACTGTTCACAACACCTTACAGTCATATCTTAGCCATGAGTCTGACCAGACGTGTCTGACCATCTTAGAAATTGTATTTTTAAATTGCAGTTTTTTAATTGCTATGAATTAGACTAGAATTCCATGGGGCATTTGACCATTCATCACTGCTGTACTTTCATCATCCTCATCACCACCTGTATCATCTAATCCATTTGTTTTGTCTACCCACAGGTATGATTCACTCAGCTTTCCTGCTCTGTCTGTCTATATGAAGTGCATATAATTCCCACCTGGTATGATTCACTCAGCTTTCCTGCTCTGTCTGTCTATAGGAAGTGCATATAATTCCCACCTGGTATGATTCACTCAGCTTTCCTGCTCTGTCTGTCTATATGAAGTGCATATAATTCCCACCTGGTATGATTCACTCAGCTTTCCTGCTCTGTCTGTCTATATGAAGTGCATATAATTCCCACCTGGTATGATTCACTCAGCTTTCCTGCTCTGTCTGTCTATATGAAGTGCATATAATTCCCACCTGGTATGATTCACTCAGCTTTCCTGCTCTGTCTGTCTATATGAAGTGCATGTAATTTCCAAATGGCATTCTTTGCTTACCCATTATTTTCTATCCATTCGTACTTCACTTCTCTTGCTTCTTCCTTGCATAACTGAGTGGCCATCTACCCCACCCCCTCTTTATGACCTGGCTTAACTGTGAACATGTGCTCTGGACACACACGCCCACATCCTCCCTCTCAGCTGTGAGCCCTTAGGTGCACATAAATTCATAGCCATGAGTCTGACCAGACGTGTCTGACCATCTTAGAAATTGCATTTTTAAATTGCTATGAATTAGACTAGAATTGGACTGGAATTGACTGGAAGGTAAAGGAATAGAAAACCACTATAATGTTTCGGTTTCTTTTCACATTCACCCCCATACTACTTTATTTCTTCCTATCTCCTGTAGTCCCTACACCCAGTAAGGAACTAGTCATTTCTCCCTCCATCCTCCCCAGTCATCTCACCTTCTCCACAGAACTATTCCTCCACATACAATCCTTTCTCGCCAGGCACACACGGCCACATCATGACCTATCCAGCTCACACCTTCTAACGCTCAGTCTGCTGCTCCTCATTGCTGGCGACATATCCCCAAATCCTGGCCCTCCTCATCACATCCCCACACTCATTTCTAATCCCCTGCCACGATCCTCTACACGTCCTCGCAACCACAGTAACCTCATACCCATTCATCCAGCCCCCACTCCCCCAATTTCCCTATCTGGAGCACTATGGAACGCACGCTCTATCTGCAATAAACTTTCATTTATCCATGACCTCTTTATCAATAACAAACTCTCCTTCCTCAGCATCACTGAAACCTGGCTCACCCCTTCTGACACAGCCTCCCCTGCGGCACTCTCTTACGGTGGCTTCCACCTTTCTCACACACCCCGCCCCAGCAGCAAGCATGGCGGAGGAGTTGGTTTTCTCCTGTCAGATAACTGCTCCTTCACCCCAATCCCACTGCCACCCTCTGTTACCCTCCCTTCCTTTGAGGTGCACTCTGTGCGCATCTACTCCCCCTCCAACCTCCAACTGGCTGTCATCTACCGTCCCCCAGGGCCAGCCACCACCTTCTTTGACCACTTCACCACTTGGCTACTCCATTTCCTCGCCGCTGACATCCCCACTATCATCATGGGCGACTTCAACATCCCCATTGACACTTCCCTCTCAGCTGCCACTAAACTTCTATCCCTCACTTCCTCCTTTGGCCTCACTCAATGGTCTTCTACAGCCACCCACAAAGATGGTCACACACTGGACCTCATCTTCACCCACCTCTGCTCTCTATCTAACCTCTCAAACTCACCTCTTCCTCTTTCTGACCACAACCTACTTACATTCTCTTCCCTTTCCACTCCTTGTCTACAACCCCCACCCCACAAACTCTCACACCCTCGCAGAAATCTTAAACACCTTGATCTTCACTCACTCTCTGAATCCCTCCTCCCTCTCACAGACATAAGCTCCCTACACAATGCGGATGATGCTGCCGCTCTATATAACACCACAATAGCTGCAGCTTTGGAATCTCTTGCCCCTCTCACACATACCAAAGCTCGCAAAATCAACAGACAACCCTAGCACACCAGCATGACCAAAGAACTGAGGCGAGCTTCCAGAGCTGCTGAGCGCAGATGGAAAAGATCCCACTCCATCGAGCACTTCATCGCATTCAAACAGTCCCTCACTACTTTCAAAACCACGCTCACCACAGCAAAACAAACCTACTTCTCATCTCTCATATCCTCCCTGTCTCACAACCCCAAACAGTTATTCAACACCTTCAACTCTCTCCTCCGTCCCCCAGCACCTCCTCCCTCCCCACTCATCTCAGCTGAAGACTTTGCCTCATTTTTCAAGCAGAAAATTGAGAACATCAGAGACAGTTTTAGTAAACAACCCCCAGAACCCTTCCTCCCAACTACCCAGCCCTCCACCTCCAAAACCAACTTCTCCACCATTACAGAAGACGGACTCTCCACTTTACTCTCAAGATCGCATCTCACCACCTGTGCACTTGACCCACTCCCATCCCACTTCATCCCAAACCTCACCACAGTCTTCATCCCAACCCTAACACATCTCTTCAACCTATCACTAACAACTGGCATTTTCCCCTCAAGCTTTAAACATGCCTCAATCACACCTATCCTCAAAAAGCCCTCTCTTGACCCATCCTCTGTATCTAGCTATCGCCCTATATCACTTCTCCCCTTTGCCTCAAAACTACTGGAACAACATGTCCATCTTGAACTGTCCTCCCATCTATCTTCCTGCTCCTTCTTCGACCGCTTTCAATCAGGCTTCCGGTCACACCACTCCACTGAAACTGCCCTAACTAAGGTCACCAATGACCTATTAACCGCTAAGAGCAAGCAACACTACTTTGTCCTCCTCCTCCTGGACCTGTCCTCTGCCTTTGACACAGTGGACCATTCCCTGCTGCTGCAGACCCTCTCATCCCTTGGAATCACAGAATTGGCCCTATCCTGGATCTCATCATACCTAACTGACCGTACATTCAGCGTCTCCCACTCACACACCACCTCCTCACCTCGCCCCCTATCTGTCGGAGTCCCGCAAGGTTCAGTTCTAGGACCCCTGCTCTTCTCCATTTACACCTTTGGCCTGGGACAGCTCATAGAATCTCACGGCTTTCAGAATCATCTCTATGCTGACGACACACAGATCTACATCTCTGGACCAGATATCACCTCCCTACTAACCAGAATCCCTCAATGTCTGTCTGCTATTTCATCCTTCTCCACTAGATTTCTAAAACTTAACATGGACAAAACAGAATTCATCATCTTTCCCCCCATCTCACACGACCTCCCCAACGAACCTATCCATTACAGTAAACGGCTGCCCACTCTCCCCAGTCCCACAAGCCCGCTGTCTTGGGGTAATCCTTGACACTGATCTCTCCTTTAAACCACATATCCAAACCCTTTCCACTTCCTGCCGCCTCCAACTCAAAAATATTTCACGGATCCGCACATTCCTAAACCAAGAATCTGCAAAGACCCTAGTCCATGCCCTCATCATCTCCCGCCTTGACTACTGTAACCTCCTGCTCTGTGGCCTCCCCTCTAACACTCTCGCACCCCTCCAATCTATTCTAAACTCTGCTGCCCGACTAATCCACCTGTCCCCCCGCTATTCCCCGGCCTCTCCCCTCTGTCAATCCCTGCACTGGCTCCCCATCACCCAGAGACTCCAGTACAAAAGCCTAACCATGACATACAAAGCCATCCACAACCTGTCTCCTCCATACATCTGTGACCTCATCTCCCGGTACTTTCCTGCACGCAACCTCCGATCCTCACAAGATCTCCTTCTCTACTCCCCTATTATCTCCTCTTCCCACAATCACATACAAGATTTCTCTCGTGCATCCCCCCTACTCTGGAATTCTCTACCACAACATATCAGACTCTCGCCTACCATTGAAACCTTCAAAAAGAACCTGAAGACCCACCTCTTCCGACAAGCCTACAACCTGCAGTAACCACCGATTGACCAAACCGCTGCACGGCCAGCTCTACCCTCACCTACTGCATCCTTACCCATCCTTTGTAGATTGTGAGCCCTCGCGGGCAGGGTCCTCTCTCCTCCTGTACCGGTTGTGACTTGTATTGTTCAAGATTATTGTACTTGTTTTATTATGTATACCCCTCCTCACATGTAAAGCGCCATGGAATAAATGGCGCTATAATAATAAATAGTAATAATAATAATAATATCTGCAAACTCCTGTGGATGCTACAATTTGTATCTACTGCTTCTCAGACCTGCTGATTAACCCATCATCTGCTGTATGCATTATGAACTGATATTTAGAAACTGTTCACTTTATGTAGCAATCATCTCTGCAAACTCCTGTGGTTTCTACAACTTGCATTTACATCCCTGCACAGACCTTCCTTTTAACACTTTATCTGCTCTCCTGTGCTTTTCTACATTCCGGGCTCTGTGGCTTCCAGTGTATCCTGCTCCTCTTGCTTGATTGCCACCTAGTATAGCCCATTGTCCAAAATATCAATGCTGTGATATTGCTCTCGGCTTAGTGGATTCATCTCACCATGAGAGTCATAACAGCAACTCTTTCATCTTGGCCATTGGAGAGCTTTTTGATATAGCCGATTTGATTGCAATTACATACTTTTAAAAAATCCACAAAAATATCACAGTGTACAGAACTACACCTGACTAATCTATATTGGCCATTTTCGAAGTACTATTATCGCCTTTATCACATACGTCAGAAGTCAGGCCCACCTACAGTTGTGGCCAAAAGTATTGACACCCCTGCAATTCTGTCAGATAAAACTCAGTGATTGCAAACACAAATTCTTTGTTAATATTATCTTCATTTAATTTGTCTTAAATGAAAAAACACAAAAAGAATTGTCCTAAAGCCAAATTGGATATAATTCCACACCAAAGATAAAAAGGGGGTGGACAAAAGTATTGGCACTGTTCGAAAAATCATGTGATGCTTCTGTAATTTGTGTAATTAACAGCACCTGTAACTTACCTGTGGCACCTAACAGGTGTTGGCAATAACAATCACACTTGCAGCCAGTTGACATGGATTAAAGTTGACTCAACCTCTGTCCTGTGTCCTTGTGTGCACCACATTGAGCATGGAGAAAAGAAAGAAGACCAAAGAACTGTCTGAGGACTTGAGAAACCAAATTGTGAGGAAGCATGAGCAATCTCAAGGCTACAAGTCCATCTCCAAAGACCTGAATGTTCCTGTGTCTACCGTGCGCAGTGTCATCGAGAAGTTTAAAGCCCATGACACTGTGGCTAACCTCCCTAGATGTGGACGGAAAAGAAAAATTGACAAGAGATTTCAACGCAAGATTGTGCGGATGTTGGATAAAGAACCTCGACTAACATCCAAACAAGTTCAAGCTGCCCTGCAGTCCGAGGGTACAACAGTGTCAACCCGTATTATCCGTCGGCATCTGAATGAAAAGGGACTGTATGGTAGGAGACCCAGGAAGACCCCACTTCTTACCCCGAGACATAAAAAAGCCAGGCTGGAGTTTGCCAAAACTTACCTGAAAAAGCCTAAAACGTTTTGGAAGAATGTTCTCTGGTCAGATGAGACAAAAGTAGAGCTTTTTGGGCAAAGGCATCAATATAGAGTCTACAGGAGAAAAAAAAAGAGGCATTCAAAGAAAAGAACACGGTCCCTACAGTCAAACATGGAGGAAGTTCCGTGATGTTTAGGGGTTGCTTTGCTGCCTCTGGCACTGGACTGCTTGACCGTGTGCATGGCATTATGAAGTCTGAAGACTACCAACAAATTTTGCAGCATAATGTAGGGCCCAGTGTGAGAAAGCTAGGTCTCCCTCAGAGGTCATGGGTCTTCCAGCAGGACAATGACCCAAAACACACTTCAAAAAGCACTAGAAAATGGTTTGAGAGAAAGCACTGGAGACTTCTAAGGTGGCCAGCAATGAGTCCAGACCTGAATCCCATAGAACACCTGTGGAGAGATCTAAAAATGGCAGTTTGGAGAAGGCACCCTTCAAATATCAGGGACCTTGGGCAGTTTGCCAAAGAAGAATGGTCTAAAATTCCAGCAGAGCATGTAAGAAACTCATTGATGGTTACCGGAAGCGGTTGGTCGCAGTTATTTTGGCTAAAGGTTGTGCAACCAAGTATTAGGCTGAGGGTGCCAATACTCTTGTCTGGCCCATTTTTGGAGTTTTGAGTGAAATGATCAATGTTTTGCTTTTTGCTTCATTCTCTTTTGTGTTTTTTCATTTAAGACAAATTAAATGAAGATAATAATACCAAAGAATTTGTGATTACAATCATTTTCAGGAAGAAACTGAGTATTATCTGACAGAATTGCAGAGGTGTCAATACTTTTGGCCACAACTGCATGTTCCCGGTACTGCATGGAGAGTATAATATAACATGTATGCGATATTTATATGAATGTGTCAGGACAAGTTTAAGGACGCTACGTTCTTGGCTATCTGTGAATCTATTTATGCATCCGTTACCATTAATTCTAATTACCGTCGGCAGTTTGTGTAATTTATTTTTTAGACTGTTCTTAAATTGATCATTAGAATGATGGATCTGAAGAACGTGATCTGTGGCACACTTGAAAATAAGAACAAATTTTGACAATGTTTTGGCTGTCATTTTCAATAAAGCGAATATAGGACCTCTGAACCTCAAAGCCAAAAGTCCGAGCAAGAAAACAGAACTTTACAATTCACAGTCTCCTTCAAAGTCTTGAAAGCTTGGCGTATATAGAACGATGGGGAAACCAAAGAATCATTATCACAAGAGCAGCAGGCTATGGATAAAAGTATTAGGGCTTGTGCACATGAACGCAAAAATCGGACTAGTACTATTCAAAAGTGCTATGGGGCCATGCACATGTCAGATCTTTTCCACAGACCGCTTCGGTCTGAGGAAAAAATCTCAGCATGCATAATTTGCCTCCAAGAATCGGATGGCACACGGCCATTCAACTATGGTTCCGTGGAAAAGATCAGACCACACTCGGATGACATCCAAGTGTGGTCTGATATTCACCAACTGACAATATAGAGAAGGTGGAGAAATTTTTCTTTTCTCCACCTCCAAGGAAATCGGATCACACCCTGATCAGTTAGATCGGACCGGTCATGTGACCCTAGCATTTTGGTGATTTTCTGTTATTGTCAACTGTTTGTATATAAAAAAAAAAAAACTTCGGTTTGGAAAACCCCTTTAACAAAATGGCTGCTGATAAATATTCATGGAAGATTCCAACCTCGTTCAGTCTTCGTTTTAAAAAGCCAATTGTTACAGATTAAAAATTAAACTTAATAACAGATGAACTTACTGTGGGATCTTAAATGTCATAAAAGCCATTTATGCCTAGTCTTCTACTGCTCATATGTTACCTCTGTATTAAAAATTCTATAAGGAAGGCACTCATGGGGCATTATTTGCTCTACAAGGTCAGTCAGGGGTACTACTACTGGCTTAGGTGGCACAAAACTTTGCTTGACTCGGGTGCTGGAAGCCTACGCTGCCGCTATGTAAGTGACTCCTGTAGTAACTGTGAGTGTTTACTGCTGGAGTGAGCAAAATTGAAAGGGAAGTCAGTGTTGTGCTGCCGAGAGAGGCGAACGAAAGAAGGGCTGAGATCATGTGCTGTGCAATAATAAGAGGGATACAGAGACTAAACCACGGGAAGAGCGGCTGAAAAGATTGCCAGCGGGTAGTGTAAAGTGACACTTGCTGTAAATACCAACTATCTACCTTTGCTTCTACCAAACCATTGCTTTAGATAAGAGTTTTAGAACCATCAAGCTCATTGCCTCATGTAAAATTTTGCAAGAACCAAGCTTGTTGCCTTCTTGTAAAATAATGCATTTCATGAACTCCTTGCGTTCCTGCATTCCTTCCACAATTCCTGAGTGGGCAATCATTTTAGCACCATCGTTACATCCTATATAATATTTTAGAGGGAACATCAACACTTTATTCACCGCTTACAAGAGACTGGGACCATCAGAGGATGCTGAAATATTTAATTGGATATTTCTATGTTGGTAAACGTGGAGCCCTGGCTAAATTTTTCATCTGGACTTTTGCGCTTTGATGTATGAAATCCTATTTAAAAACCTAAAATAAATAATGAACTGTTGACTTGCAAACTCCAAAAATTGGAAAAAGCAAAACATAAACCTATATGTAAAAATCTATCATAAAGCAGTTTAAATGCAATGCTTGGGGAAAAAATAGCCAAAATAAGCTTCTTGTGTGCCAGGAATACAGCATTTCATCAATGTGCTGTACAAATGAACTTACTGTAAATTACACTTGCCTACCTTTGAAACAAATCTATGTTGAGGTTGAGGTCGCTCTGACCACCAGCTCGCCGTGTGAGAAAGAATTCACTGATTTTATAGACAGAAAATAATGGTTGACATTATTAGACTGGTGAGTCACATAAACATTTGGTATTAATGTTCTAAATAAATATACTTTATACAGGATGAATTTATTAACTTTGGAAAGTTTGTCACATTCACTTAGGAAAAAAAACCCATTAACATTAACATTCTTACCTTATAGATTCTGTGCGAATTTCACAATGTGATTCAGCACTTAGCTCAGTTGTTCTTTATAACTCTTTAGAAACTGTAGGTAGTGATATAAAGTCCATTTGTCACTGCAGACTGACATGACTTCAGTATGGTTGCAATGACGTCACATAGAACAAGGCTTCCAATCGTTCTGTATTTTTGACCTATCGGCACTCCATTTGCCAATGTATGTGATACTCACCTCTCCTGGCTTCAGCACAGGGCGCTGTTTCCTCCTCCGGCCTTTGTTCATTTTTTTCTGCAGGGACACCGGCGTGTTCACTTACCCATCCGCTCTCCCATGGCATCTCTCTTCTTCCAGGACCTGCGCATGGCACGTAGGTCTCCTGAGTGCGTGTTCCATGCTTCTTAAAGAGGTCGCGTGTGCCTCAGCCAATGGCTGTGAGACAATAGGTATCTAAGGCACCTTCCCCAAAGGGCAGGTACCTTAGCAACTTTAGTAATCAATAAGTATACAACCTGCTACCTAGTGAAGAACAAGGTGTTCACATAGTTACGCCCCTCCAGGCTCTCTCCGGATCGCTGTACAGAGGTTCCACAAACACGTACATAACAGTTTGCTATGGCCATGGAACCCGCTGACTCTCATAACGTTCCAGTCCCTGACCTATACCACAAGATGACCTGTCAGAGAGATCAGCAAGACAAGATCCTATCTTACCTATGGACTTTTAACACCCGCCTGGACACTTTGACATCAGCTGCCACATCCGCTCCATTTCAAGCTGCGGCAAACTTGGAAGTGACCATTCAGTTCACAAGTCATGCTTCAAGTCCTATACCCCGTCTGTCTGCACCACCGTGATTTGACGGGGATCCAAAGCAATGCCGAAGTTTTATCAACCAGTGCTCGCTGCACCTTGAACTGCTGACCCACCAAATTTCCCTCAGATTGGGTGAAGGTAGTCTTTCTAATGTCCCATCTTGGAGGAGAGGCAGTGGTGTGGCTCAACCCCTTGTTAGAAAGAGGAGATGCGATAATCTCAGACCTGCAGAACTTCCTGGAGGCGGAATGCAACATATTTGAAGAACCAGGCTGAGTTACTTCTGCTGCCTCATCCCTCCTCAGACTACGCCAGGCCAGTCTGTCTGTAGGGCAATATGCAGTCCATTTCCATACCCTGGCTTCTGAAAACAGCTGGAACAATGAGGCACTGGTAGCCGCCTTATCGGGGCGATTGTCTGGAAGGATCAAGAATGAGCTAGCAAGCCGAGACATTCTTATTACGCTGGACAATCTAGTTTCACTGGCGATCTGAATCGACCTCCAGTTCCAGGAGTGCTTCCGAGAAATGGCGCATTAAAGAAATCCACTTTGTCTGGCATTGTCCTTCCAAAGGTCACTCACTCCTCAGCCTACCGCACCAGCAGTATCTCTTGAACCTATGGAAGTTGAGATTGTGGAGCTGGCTGAGCAACGGCAGGACATCTGTTGAGCCAAGTGCATGTGAATCTAATATGGAGAAACCTGTCATCTCATTTGTTCTTGTCCCGAAAAGCCAAGAAACTTCCATACCTAGGGCCATTAGGAGAGGCCACACCGGGCCAGAGAAATTCCTTGCCGCCATTGATCCTGACCATATCTGTGACTTGTGGAGGTTCCTGGTTAGATAAGACAGTGTGTCTGGATTTTGGTGCAGCAGGGAACTTTATACAGCAAGCATTGGTAGATCACTAGCAGATACCCATTGCTTTTGTCATCTGTCAATGGGAAGCCCCTATCCAAAGCTGTTCTGGTGGTCACCAAGCAAGTAGAGCTCTAGATAGGAATGCAGCACACTGAGAAGATCGCCTTTTATGTGCTTCCTAGCCTGTGTCATCTGCCTCTTCTGGTTCTTCCATTTCTCCACATGCATGAACTCATCCTTGATTAAAGATCAGGAGAGGTGCTTCATTGGGTTTAGTCTTGTCATGAAAATTGTCTTGTAACTGCATGACTGGTTAGGCCACTGATGGCACCATGTTCTGTCTGGGGATTACCATCGGCCTACTGGTCATATGCGAATGACTGGTCATATGCTAATGCACCACCACGGACTTATCCCGAACACTGCACCAGACTTCAGCAGAAAGTCCGTGTTTGGTGTTCAGGCCTGAACAGTGACTGTCCATCACAAATGCCGAACGTTTCAGTTCGGGTTAGCCCATCTCTAGTTATCGCCGTACGATTGCCCTATAGACCTGCTTCCAAGATCCTCACCTCTACGAGGCTGTATTTACCTTCTGTTCCAGGTGGAGACTCTAGCCATGTCCAAATTTGTTAATGAGAATTTGGCTACCGGTTGCATTCAGAAGTCCTCTTCTCCAGCTGGAGTCGGCTTCATCTTTGTAAAAAAAGGACTGGACCATCTAACATTTCATTGATTATAGGGTTCTCACTCAGATCATGGTTAAGAACAAGTATCCATTGCCATTGATTCCAGACTTGTTTGACCACCTCAGAGGTGCTAAAATCTTTACCAAACTGTATCAGCGAGGAGCATACAATCTAATCTGGATACATCAAAGAGATGAATGGAAGACAACGTTCAACACCTGGGACTGTCATTATGAATACTGAGTTATACCGTTTGGCTCAGCAATGCCCCAGCTGTCTTCCAAAAATTTATGAACAACATCTTTCAAGACCTCCTCTACACTTGTGTTGTGGTCTTTGGACAATATCTTGGTCTTCTCTTCAGACCTGTCCTCTCATAAGCGGACCGTTCGCCAAGTCCTGCAGTGACTCAGTGAGAATCGCCAATATGCTAAATTTGAGAAATGTGGGTTTGAACAATCTGCTCTACATTTCTTCAGACACAGGCCTGGAGATGGATCTGGAGAAGGTGTCTTCCATCCTCAAGTGGCTGCTGCCTGACGGCGTTAAAGGTATACTGCGGTTCCTGGGACTCGCTAACTACTACTGACAATCCATTCCGCATTTTCCATCCTGGGCTGCTCTCATCCACGCCATGCTCTGTAAGGGAGCCGATCCGAAGGTATGGACTCCAGAGGCTGAGAATGCTTTTCTCTCTCTGAAACAGACCTTCTCCTCTGCTCCAATATTACATTGACCAGAAGTGAACAAACAATTCTTTCTGAAGGTAGACACTTCATCTTTTGGAGTTGGAGCAGTTCTTGTTCAGAAGTCTCCTTCTGGCCGTATGGTGAACTGCAGTTTCTTCTCCAAGGTCTTCTCTGATCTGGAGCATAACTACTCAATTGGTGACTGAGTGTTGTTAGCAATCAAGATGGCTCTAGATAAGTGGCGGTACCTTCTTGAGTGAGCAGTCCATCCAGTTGTTATTTATACTGACCACAAGAACCTGGCCTATCTGCAGTCCTTGCAAAGACTGAACCATCGTCAAGCTAGGTAGTGTTTATTTTTTGCCCATTTGATTTTGTTCTCCATTTTTGGCCAGCTGACAAAAACTTCAAAGCTGATGCATTTTCCCGCACCTTCTTGCCCACCGACTAAGAGGAGGAACTTCAACTCATCATTGAGCCATCGAAGATTGTTCCTGTGGCTCCGGTAAACGTATCCCAAAATTTTGCCAGGTAAGACCTTAGTGTCAGAATCAGACAAGAGGCAAGTTCTGCAATGGGAGCACTCCAACAAGGGGGCCTACTATGCGTAAAGAAATCATGGAGTTCATTTTTGCCTGCCCCTCCTGTGCCCGCAACAAAAGTCCTAAGCAACTCCCAGCCAGGTGACTCCTACCACTCCCTGTGCCCTTGGTGCCATGGCCGCATATTACTATGGACTTTATTACAGAACTGCATTAGTCCTCGGACTGCTCTGCCATCTGGGTAGTGGTGGATTACTTCTCGAAGATGGCACATTTCACCGCATTACCAGGTCTTCCGCCTGCTCCAGAGCTCACTTACAAATTCATCTAGCATATCTTCCGTTTTCACGGATTCCCTCATCACATTATGACTGAGGTGTCCAGTTCCCATCCAGATTCTGGCAAGGTTTGTGTAAGCTTCTGAACGTTGTCCTGGATTTCTTATCTGCATTTCACCCTCAATCCAATGGACAGGTCGAGAGAATCAACCAGAGTCTAGCCAACTTCCTGTGGCACTTCACAAACACACTTGACAATTGGGTCAAGCTCTTACCATGGTCAGAGTTCTATAATAACCACGTGAGTCTTCTGCAACTTATTCGTTCTTTATTGTTTTTGAGCAACAGCCAGGAATCTCCTTTCCAATGTTGGCACCGTCTCGTGTACCAGCACCCGATGATCTTACTAAGGAATTCTCAGAGCTATGGCAGGACACTAAAGCTACTCTAGAGAGATCATCTGAGCGTAT
The DNA here is from genome assembly GCF_032444005.1 of Ranitomeya imitator. Lineage (NCBI taxonomy): Eukaryota > Metazoa > Chordata > Amphibia > Anura > Dendrobatidae > Ranitomeya > Ranitomeya imitator. Next base: position 38,080,549 of record NC_091284.1, read on the forward strand.
GAAGAGGCTTACGGACAAGAGACGCTTGGATCCATCTTGTTATCATCCAGGAGATAATGTGGGGTTAAATTCTAAGTACATCCCTCCTAAAGGAAATCTGGCAGCAGGATTGTGCTCAGTAACCTGCAGACAATGTCAGGTTGGCGCCATTATACTGATTAAAATGATACCTGGGTTGATTAAATCTCATGTTCCTGTACCTGTCCTGCTTGTGCATGATTCTGCATCTGTCTACCATCGCCGAATCTGAATTTGCCATATTTGTGCTGTATTGGTACCTTATTCATGCCGAATTTATGTATGAAGATCGGGTCCAAACATATTCGGTCATTTCAACTCCTATTGACTCCATTGATGTTCGGCTGTGTTCAGCGAATATTGCAAATTTAATATTCGTTGCCGATCGTAATCCAAACCAAATTTTCAAAAATTCGCTCAACTCTACTCCTGACAAACTAAGGTTTACTAGATTGCTGAGTCGGTGTGATCTCTGCATTGTAACAAACTTAGCTCTGCTGTAACACTACCAGCTCTAAACTGGACTATTTGACAAAGTCAGCTCTGCTACAAGACTGAGTAAACTCTACCACGCTGCCGCCAGCTCTGCTATGTCACTTCTCCTGTGCAACTGCCAGCCGTACAGTGGACTCTGTGATGTTTTCGGCTCTGCTGTATCAGTGAGTCAAGTCTATCATACTGTGCATTGGAATCTGTGACAAACGTAGCTCTGTTATATGCCTAAGTCAACTCTGTCGCGCCGCTGTCAGCTGTACATTGGACTCTATGACTGGCTCAGCCTATATTTTTGTGGGAGTAATTAGAATCTTGAAGTGCCAATTGGAAAGTCTGCCAGGAAGGAACAGAAAAAAAAGAAAACAAAAAGAGAGAAAAGAGTAAGGGAGAGAGAAAGGGGAAGAGAAAAAGAGAAGGAAGGAATGAAGGCGAAAGGACTGAAAGAAGGAAAGGGAAGGAAAGAAAGGAAGGAAGAAAATGGAGGGAAAGGAAGGAAGAAAAGGGAGGGAAAGGAAGGAAGGAAGGAAGAAAATGGAGGGAAAGGAAGGAAGGAAGAAAAGGGAGGGAAAGGAAGGAAGAGAGGGGAAGGAGGAAGGAATGAAGGTGAAAGGAAGGAAAGAAGAAAGAAGAAAATGGAGGGAAAGGAAGGAAGAAAAGGGAGGGAAAGGAAGGAAGGAAGGAAACGGAGGGAAAGGAAAGAAGGAAGAAAAGGGAGGGAAAGGAAGGAAGGAAGGAAGGAAGGAAGAAAAGGGAGGGAAAGCAAGGAAGAAAAGGGAAGGAGGGAGGAAGGAAGGATTATTCTGCTCTGTATGACTGTTCATAGGCACAGAGTAGTGAGACAATTTTGTTTGGTTTCTGTAATAAATCTTCCCTGTTGGCAATTAGCCTTTCTTGCCACATCACACTAATATGCCAAGCTCATATTGATACAGTGTTACCAATTATAATGGCATGCAAATTATTTGTAGATTAGGGCCTCAGAAATCTTCCCAGGAAGATCTCCCGGGCTAAACAAGAATATTCTAAAGTGATTCAGAGCAATTAGAGAAGATCATCAGACGTCTTGGCTCTCATTAGCCGATGAGGTTCCCGTAGCCTGCACCTCTGCACAAATCACCATTGTGTCAGGGTTCTCCATCGCCCACATGCTCAAGAAGCAACAGACAGTGAGTCACAACCAGTAAAACAAAGGTAACTGTTTTCCCAGACACTTTTATTCCCTCCTTTCTTTAGATAACTGCTAAGTCTTCAATAAACATTATTGTTTTCTGGAGATTGTTCTTTGGATTTTGGCTTGAAGTCAGAGGATAGAAAAAGGCTTAAACTGTAGTAAACAAAAAATGCACAAAAATTTGAAAAAAGCAAATGCAAAAATAAAATAGCAGTGGCAGAAAAATACAAGAAGCCACAATGGAATATTTTTACACAAGTGTTTATGATGATTTACATGTCATGTGGTTTACCAAATGGTAAAATCCCTTACAACGGGAATCATTATGTTTTTTAGCTATGTTATAAAAATTAAACTGCTTCGCCATAAGAGTAAATCTCCATTCAGACATTTGAGGCTATAAAAATGTGTATGTCATTAAAGTTAGCATCTAAAAACAAGAGCGTCACGGAACAGCATCTGCATCAGCAAAACCACAGCAGCCAATTTGTCGGTGACATTTTTTGGATCTAGGAAGGACACTTAGATAAGGAAGCGCAAGTTAAAAACATGGAGTGCAAACACTATAAAGCTACACTACATCTAGGCGTTAATAGGGAGTAATGGCCCCCTTATAACAGCATCCTTCCTTCTTTCAAAGCGTTCTACAAAATTTTGGAGTGTGATTATGGGAATTTTTGACCATTTATCCAATCTCCATTCATCCCAAACTTGTTAGATGTGGTTGCGTTCATTCCAGTCATGTTCTTCCTCACCAAGCTTACCCACCCAACCATGTCATCACTGGACAGAAAATGACCTACCCCAAACTGTTCTCACAACGTTGGAAGCTACAATTGTCCGTAATGGTGGAACAATGTAGTCAGATAGGTAACGTTCTCCTGGTGTTCACCAAACCCAGACTCATCCATCAGACGCCAGAGAAGCGTGATCTGTCAATGCACAGAACACGCTTCCTCCAGAGGCTTTACACCACTCCATCCGACGCTCGGCATTGTGTTTGGTGATGTACGGCTGCATGCAGCTGCTCGGCCATGAAGCTCCTGGAGGTGGTGCAGTGTTTGTGCTGATGGTAATACCAGAGGAGGCGTCAGCAGAGCGTTGGTGACTTTACTGCCCTCTGCGCCTCATTACTCGACCCCCCACTCTGTCATATTACAGGGTCTCCGCCTTTTACCCCGGTGGCTCCTATTATAGTATTATGCTTTGCATATAGTATATATATATATCTATAATATAACGCTGGGAGCGTCACTCTGTCCGAAGCCTTTATAGACTGCGCAAGTGCCGGCGCAGTCTGGACCCCACAGAGTGACGCAGCCCAGGAGTTCGCGGTATGCGTAAGCACTGAATGCACACTGCGATCTCCAATGGAGAAGCGGGGACGTGCCAGGAGGGTAAGTATTATATTCACCTGTCCCGTTCCAGCGCTGCGTGCCGCTCCATCTTCCGGGTCCTCTGGCTGTGACATTCAGTTCAGAGGGCGCGATGACGCGCTTAATGCGCGCCGCCCTCTGACTGAACAGTCACAGCCAGAGGAGCTGGAAGATGGAGCGGCACGCAGCGCTGGATCAGGGCCAGGTGACTATAGCAAGTGTTGGGGGCCTGAGCTAGCGGCGACTCCGGCACCTGACCCCCACAGCGTGCCAGTGTCCCCGGCTGCTCAGCCCCCCAGCACTCGGCGCCCAGCGACGATAGGGGAGTATGTTATTTTTTTTATATATCGCAGCAGCATAAGGGACATATAATACTATGGAGCATCTTATGGGGGCCATCAACATTTATGAAGCAGTATACGGGGGCATATACTATGGAGCATGTTATAGGGACCATGAACCATAATGGAGCAGCATATGAGGCATATACTATGGAGCATCTTATGGGGGCCATCAACCATAATGGAGCAGCATACGGGGCATATACTATGGAGCATCTTATGGGGGCCATCAACCATAATGGAGCAGTATACGGGGCATATACTATGGAACATGTTATGGGGGCCATCAACCATAATGGAACAGCATACGGGGCATATACTATGGAACATCTTATGGGGGCCATCAACCATAATGGAGCAGCATACGGGGCATATACTATGGAACATCTTATGGGGGCCATCAACCATAATGGTGCAGCATATGAGGTATATACTATGGAGCATCTTATGGGGGCCATCACCCATAATGGTGCAGCATACGGGGCATATACTATGGAGCATCTTATGGGGGCCATCAACCATAATGCAGCAGCATATGAGGTATATACTGTGGAGCATCTTATGGGGGCCATCAACCATAAAGAAGCAGCATATGAGGCATATACTATGGAGCATCTTATGGGGGCCATCAACCTTTATGGAGCAGCGTATGGGGCATATGGATGGGAGCAGCACATGACAGGATGGGGGCGCAGGATGGGAGCAGCAAATGACAGGATGGGGGCACAGGATGGAGCAGCACATGACAAGATTAGGGCGCAGGATGGAAGCAACACATACCAGGATGGAGACCATATACCAATATAAATGCTCGCCACCCGGGCATAGAACGGGTTCAATAGCTAGTATATATATACAGTATATATATATATAAATTCAGAAATATGGCAACTTTTTTTCCTGTTTTTCAAGGCTAAACTGACAATGGCCCCAATATGAAACCTATAACAGCTCTTGCTCCAACATATGATATGTGAAACACTTCTGAACACACTAGAGCTACAATCTCAGATTTCAACCTGGGTTAAGAGAAAGTGGAGAAAACTTCTAGCCAGGTTCTACAAAAACGCCAATCAATCTCTGGGCTTTTGCCACTCATCTTTGAGCTAGCCTTTCCTGCTCTGTGTATCTCAATTTCTTGTAAAAACCATGATTTTGTATCATCTGATCTTCCTGGACATCAGCTTCCTTTGCACCATGAATTGTCTAGATTACAGGGTTTATCCAGGACAATTTAGTTCTTTTTAATATGGGCCTATAAACTAACAGGCAGGTAGTTGGTAATTACCCGGTGCTAAGTCAGAGAGGTCACCGTCCTATAGCTGTGAAATCAGCGATTGCTGATGAATCGCTGGCAGGAGCAGTCTTGGACCGATATCTGCTGGCAGAGATCATCACCAGGCACAACAGGCTGTTAGCTAGCAACTATCTGCCTGTTAGTTTTTAGCCCCACACTAAAAAAAAAGTTATATTGTCCGGGATATCCCCTCTAAACTTTTAGAGTTCACTAAGTTCTTTCAGTTAGGACAGTATCTTCAGTTGCTTCAACAACAAATTCTTGGTTGACTATGTATGCCACATTCTTGGTCGACTATGTATGCAACGTTCTTGGTCGAATATGTATGCAACATTCTTGGTCAATTATGTATGCATCGTTCTTGGTTGACTGCGTATGCATCTTCTTGGTCAGCTATATATGCACATTCTTGGTTGACAATGTAAGCAACTTTCTTGGTTGAATATGCTACCTTCTTGGTCGACTATGCATGCAATGTTCATGGTTGACTTTCTAGCCAACGTTCTTGGTCGACTATGTATGCAACTTTCTTGGTCGACTACGTATGCAACGTTCTTGGTTGAATGCGTATGCAACTTCTTGGTCGACTATATATGCAACGTTCTTGGTTGACTATGTATACAACTTTCTTGGTTGACTACGTATGTAACTTTGTTGGTCGACTATGTATGCAACGTTCTTGTTTGACTATGTATGCAACATTCTTGGTTGATTGCATATGCAACCTTCTTGGTCGACTATGCATGCAAAGTTCATTGTTGACTATGTATGCAACGTTCTTGGTCGACTATGTATGCAACTTTCTTGGTTGACTGCGTATGCAACTTCTTAGTCAACTATATATGCAACGTTCTTGTTTGACTATGTAAGCAACTTTCTTGGTTGACTAGGTAACTTTCTTTGTTGATTAAGTATGCAACTTTCTTGGTCGACTATGTATGCAACATTCTTGGTCGACTAGATATGCAATGTTCTTGGTTAACTATGTATACAACTTTCTTGGTTGACTATGAATGCAACTTTCTTGGTCGACTATACATGCAAGTTTCTTGGTCGACTATGTATGCAACTTTCTTTGTCAACCATGTATGAAACTTTTTGGTCAACTATGTATGCAACCTTCTTGGTCGACTATGTATTCAACTTCTTGGTTGACTATGTAGACAACTTCTTGGTTGACTATATATGCAACTTTATTGGTTGACTATGTAAGAAACTTTCTTGGTCAACTATGTATTCAACTTTCTCACCCCAGTTTCAATAGGAAGGGCAGCTCTGGAGCACAAACTGCTGCTGTAGCTGGTGAAGGCACTTAGTACAAAAAAAAACAAGTTAGAAATTTTTGAATTAATGTCACTTTTGGAGCATCTTTGAACTCACTTTTTCATATCTATTTCTGTATATTTCTTACTATAGGACAGTGAATATCTTTGTCTCAGTATCTAATAAATGACGGTTCTCTTAGAGAATCGCTCTGAAACCACCTGGGAAATGTGATGTTCATTCAGGACTAATAAAGTAACTGACCGGAGAGGAGTCTATGAGGTAACCACTTGCTCAGACTCGTTAGCTGCTCAGCCTTAATAGGGATTAATTTTTAATTCAATGCCGGTGACAGCTCTGCAGTCACTAATGAGCACTGGCTACTTAGCTGACAATTTCCATCGACGTTGGAGTATTTATGCAGTCAGCTCAACTACGGAGGACACTTTTCTCACATGTAATTACACTTTCAAGTGCTTAATGAAAAATGGCTTTAAAGGGAATGTGCTACTGTTTCAATCAGATTATTTTGTTAAAGGTAATTTTTAAAATTGTTTGATAATGCTATTGGAATAGTATGCAGGTACTGAGTGTGTCACCACGGAACAGACAGACCAACAGTTGAGGGGTTTATTAACAGGAATCAGGTTCTCCTCGCAGGGAGGAAGCAGTGGGAAATAACTAACAATAAAACTGCAAAAATATGCTAGTCAAACAGTGTAACAGAAGTAAGCAGGATTTCTTGAGAAAATAACACTTATCAGTCTGATGAAGACTTGCTTGAAGGGTCGTCTTCTCCAACATAGGCGCCAAGAAACAGCGGCACTTGTCGTCCCTCTGTTGTCCGTGGGCTGAGTAGTCTCTAGGAACCGGCTGCTTGGGGTTTCGGGAGTTAATGTGAAATGCACAGACTCCGAGTCTCTATCTTTTACAGCACAGCCTATCCCGGGAAAACGATGGTCAGTCTATTATTAAGTCTCTCACCAGGAATCAAGGGCTCAGCACTGATACCGTGGGTACCAGGAATCACAGTCTCTGCACTGATACCGTGAGTACCAGGGGGTCGCAGTCTCCGCATGGGCCAATATCTCTGCACGGGTCTCAAGGCGCCCCTTTCCAGGGACAGCAGAGTCCGCTTTCATGTTCTCACAAGATGCAGTCTTTCTGGGCAATCTCCCTGTATTTCTCCTCTGACCGGGAGCTCTCTCTCTCTCCCGAAGCGCAGCTGCGCCCTGCTCTGACCGCTGCTCACTCCGCTCTGACCCTTGCGCGTGCGCCTTTCCCATTCTCTTCCCAGCTTCCTTCCTGTCCCAGTCACTAAGTCTGCCCCCTGGGGAACCTGTAGCACAGCTCAATGGTTCCAGGCACGGAGCCGAGAAGGTAACCGCCCCCGGACTCTTCTTGTGCTTCACCTCCTTACATAATTTCAATTTTCCATACTCTGGCTAGTCGGCCTAATACTAGACTCTTCTTCAAACTTCTTGTTCTGTACAGATGACTTTTTAGGAGTCTCATTGTCATTACAGACAGGTTTACAAAGAAAGAAAACCTTTATCTTTAATGAATAACACAGGATTTGTCATTCATGGTAAATGATATCACAGCTCACCTCCTCCTCCTGTATAGTGACTGATAGCATAACATGTAATAGGTCCTCTTTAAGATACATTTTTTTTATTTTAAATTAAATTTTCAATATTTTTATTAATGTAAAGTATTTTTTTTTGTAATATTTTTGGGTTATTTTTTAATATTTTACTAACAACAATAATATAATGTCATATTTCTATACAAGACATATCCTGACAGGCATTATTTCTGGACAACCTTGGAGATCTTTTTGATATTAATGAAGAACTGCAGTTATTACTGAGAACAGAGGACACCTACAAAGAGCATCTGTCACTTTAGAAGTCCTAATGTGGACAAGCTCACTGATTTCAATGAGACAGTGTAATACCTCATTTCACCTATGTTGGCGCTGCAGAGAAATAGATCAGCTGAATTCATGTGCCGATCTTGAATACTACTACTCTTCCCCATTATATGTCACTACAAGGGCAGCTCTCTACTCGGGGTGGTATCTTTCTATACTTCTTTCTTATAAACACACATGGCTTACTCCTCCTGGGATGGGAAAAAGGTTATCTACCGTGGGTCAACACATCGCATTCAAAAGCATCCTCTACGCATTTACAAATTGAAGGCTATATCAAGTACCATAGCTCCAACTTATTTGACATGACTGTGAAAAGTGGGAAACCAGCAACTAAATAACCTATGGCTCCATATTCTCCTTACAGTCTCACTTCACTCATCAACACATTCTAATAAAAAATAACTGAGCTATATAAATGTTGGCATGACTCCACAGCATTTCCCATGGACACATAGCATGCATAGAGTGAAGTAATAAAAGTGAACATATCACAAAAACATAAACAAGTGCACTAAGCACAAGGCCAAAAACAAGTGCACTAAGCATAAGTTTGTGAACGAGTGCACTAAGCACAAGTCCATGAACAAGGGCACTAAGCACAAGTCCATAAACAAGTACACTAAGCATAAGTTTGTGAACAAGTGCATTAAGCACAAGATCATAAATAAGCAGATTAAGCATAAGTCCATAAACAAGTGCACTATGAAAAGTAAAAATACTAGTGCACTAAGCATACATCCATCAACAAATGCATTAAGCATAAGTAAAAACAAACAGTGGAGTAAGCATGAGTCCATAAAGAAGTGCACTAAGCATAAGTCTATAAACAATAACACTAAAGGTACCGTCACACTGAACGATATCGCTAGCAATCCGTGACGTTGCAGCGTCCTGGCTAGCGATATCGTTGAGTTTGACAGGCAGCAGCGATCAGGATCCTGCTGTGCCATCGTTGGTCGGCGCAGAAAGTCCAGAACTTTATTTCGTCGCTGGACCTCCCGCAGACATCGCTGAATCAGCGTGTGTGACGCCGATTCACTGATGTCTTCACTGGTAACCAGGGTAAACATCGGGTTACTAAGCGCAGGGCCGCGCTTAGTAACCCGATGTTCACCCTGGTTACCAGCGTAAACGTAAAAAAAACAAACACTGCATACTTACATTCCGTGTCTGTCCCCCGGCGCTGTGCTTCTCTGCACTGGCTGTGAGCGCCGGCCAGCCGGAAAGCACAGCGGTGACGTCACCGCTCTGCTTTCCGGCTGGCCGGCGCTGACAGTGCAGAGGAAAGCACAGCGCCGGAGGACAGACATGGAATGTAAGTATGTAGTGTTTGTTTTTTTTACGTTTACGCTGGTAACCAGGGTAAACATCGGGTTACTAACGAGGACACAGGGTTGCAGTCTCTTTACCTTTTTACTGAAGACTTCGTGATCCGCAATCCAGAGCACTGCTAACAGGGCTGGCTGAGTCCGGCCGGTCCGAAGGCACATCCAGAGTTCCCTTTGTAGGTGGAAATCAGTGCCTACCAACTAGCGCCTGTGTGTTGTAGTCCTTCCCTGCTGAGCATTCGGGATAGTCCTCACAATTTTCGTATTCGTTCGTTCTCTCTCTCTCCGTCCCCCAAGTTTATCTGGCTAGGACGCACCCGTTTGGCGGGAAGGCCTGGAGTTATTCTGGGACCCTAAAGACACCCCTCTCCCACCACAATTGCCCCCTATGTCTGCTTAGGTGATTTAAGGTAGACAGCCAACCTATAATCAACTGTCCTGCCGCTGTTTGAAGTAATGCTTGAAGTCTGTTACTTCCTCGGCGTTCCGGCCACCAGCTACGCGCCTCAGTAGGATGTTGCCGATCTCGGGGCACGACTCCTACTGGTTCTATCTCCTTTGTGCTGCGATCTTGTTTCTCACTTCTCCACAAAATACTTCGCTTCGTGTCCTTCCTTAGGATGCCACCGCAAGGTAGTGCAGACGCGGCTCTGTAACAGTCTGTCCTTTCTGCTAGGTACCTGCCAGGAACCCACCCCTGACAGGTCCTCCCTGGAACTCTCCCAGTCTGCTTTCTCCCTAACTTCCTATCCAACCCCCAGTTTTACCAGAGTGTGAGGAGTGGCCTAATACATAAAGCCTTTTGCTCCCCCTGGTGGCCGGAGTGTGAAGTGTAATGTGTGACTGTGATACCTGGTCAGGTGAACTCCTTTAGTGCAATCAGACATAACATCACTCCCCTTAGTGGCAGAGCGACATTACTGCAACGACCAGGACTCTGGGGCGCTGCATAGTAACAAGAATCTATGCAATCGACTTTTCTCCGATTTAATACTTTAGAGCATGAAGGTGGCTGTCAATCACATCACACCGTCTTGTAGATGATTGTATTAGTGATTTTCCCTGCACTTTCATATTCACATCTATATATACAGTGTAAGAAAATATGTCTATCATGTGTAAATGTTATCCTTTGAGTGCTCAATTTTAATACATTTGCATTAAGTTTTTTTTTTCTCCCATAACCAGTTGTGCCCCAGTTATGCCATCTTGAACGTACATATACTGGTTTATGGCACATTATATTTTCTCAGCATTTTCTAAGATTCTTACACTTTGCTAGTGGGAAGAACATGTGTCCCATTGTATACGAATAATACAATTGTTCCCTATAATATAACAGAAAAAGCAAGGAGGAATGTAAGCAAGACAGAATTTGTCTAAAGGATAAAAATGTCTTTGGCAGTTTGTTATATTTTCTGACATTTTTACGGCCATTATAAATCCAGTCGTATCTTTTACAATGCTGAGCTTTTGATACTCGGTAGATCTTTAGGTTCTGAGAAATCGCACTGCACGTGTGGAGGGCACGGAGTTTACACATCTTACAAATTATGCAACAAGTTGGGTCTTGTTCAAAGCGCAGAAAAAAAAAATAAAACTTAAAAGTGGTGAAATTTAAGAAGCTGCCTCTTTGTGTGTCATGTCTTCAGCCAAAAATTCCTTCTATCACAGACTTAAGAAGCGCTTAAGATTGAAAAAATAATATTATTTATATTCTTTCTGTTTGTCGATGTCACTATCTGGTTCGTCTTTATGTTTTTGTTGGTTGGCTTTTGATTATTTTTTGTTATTTTCACAAAGGATATACAGTATTATCGATAACGGAGGTGTAGCTCCTGTGGAATGACAGGGACTGCCTCGGAATCTCCATTGTAGTTTCTCCCAAAGATGTTGGATGAGGTTGGGGTCTGGGCTCTGTGCGACAGGTCAAGTTTTTCCACACCAAACTCCTGCAACCATGGGCACAGGCATGGGGAACAAAAAAATGGCCTTCTCCAAACTGTTCTCACAAAGCTGGGAGCTACAATTGTCCACAATGTCTTGTGCTGAATCATTCAGATTTCCCTTCACTGAAACTAGAGGCTACCCCCTGATAATAAGTCCATAGCACTATCCTAAGATTCAGGACTAATCGGGGAAGAATATGCATATTTTTTCATAACTGTAACACCTGTCTACCAGCCCTAAATCAATAGAGGACACATAGATTGCAATAGCCATGCCATGTTTACCATCTATGGAAAGGTAAAATCCCGATAAAAGAATATGGCGGCAATCTCAAACTTTTGCGATCGTCATGAGTGAAGATATTGTGAATGTTGGGAATTTCATAAAATCCTGAAGGGCTGAGCACATCCCATCAAAGGGAGGTGTGTGGGCGTAACTTAGGTGGTGATAAAAGGTCAAGGTGAATCATGATCTGTGTTCCTGCAGACAGATACATATCAGTGTAAGCATGATCCCGTTCACTGGACGTTGCCAATCGAAGTGCTCTCCTTCCCTAAGCTGAGCTATCTTTGTGATCAGCGTAGTTTCTTTTTTTAATCCTGTTTATTTTATGTAATTGTATATGCTGTATTGTTTTGTCCCCTTGTAAAATCGTTTGTATATTTTTTTTATAAACACTGCCTATGGTTCTAGATTAAAAATAAAATTTAATAGTTTTGTTCCTTTTGTTCTGTAAACCGCACCTCAAAGCCATACGTTATTGGAATCCAGGCATCCAATCGACTTGTAGGAGTAGCAAGTAGTTCTTGGGTTATTGTGGAGTTATCAGTGACCGTCATGGGGTATAAATATTCCATGCGTTGGAATCAGAGGTGCATGTACCATAGGCTCACTGTTTGTTTCCCAATAACCGGCCTATTAGTGGAAACAACCTGCGGCCTCCTCCGTTAGTGATCAATTGCATAATTGTCCAGAAGATAGGGAGCAGCAGAGGGCTGTTCTTGGCAAAAAGTAACAGCAGGTGGATCTGCGCAACCTCCCAGGCTGTGATCTTTGACAATTGGTGGCAGCAGTGGGACCTGTGTGGTCTCTCCAGTGTCATCTCTTGACAACATGTTTTAATGTAGTTGTATGAAAAATCATCGCAAACAGATGTTACACGAATGTCACATGGGCGTAAAAAAAGCAGACCCACGGATGGCACATGGATGAAAATCTGATGAAAATTAGAAAAAAAATTGTTGGACGATTTTTCATACGCTCGTCTGCAGGTATCCTTAATCAGATTATTTCTCAGGTATCTAAGCTTACAGGGAACACAAATTTACCGAAATGATAAGATGAGCTTCAAAAGGATGTCATGTGCGTGTACATCCCAGCTATAAAACATCAAAGACATTGAGAAACCGAGCATCTGAAATTTCAACTTGAGGCTATAAAAGAGTCACTATGGTCACATGAAAGTATGACAAAGGCACTTGTGAAACTTATATAAACACATGCTGACATCAAATACATAGCACAAGCATTGATACAATACCTGAAAGTCACCAGGCGGCAGTGCCAAGACAAAGGCAAGACATATGGGGAAAGATGCCAAACTGCACCCATCCAGAGAAATAAAAATAACATGATCCCACAACGACTTCTGTGTGTTTATTACCACCCCAGCAATCGGCTGAACCATTCTTAGGTGGACAGCTCTCTAAAGTGTATGGGGAACTTTAAAGTCAAACACGTTCAATACATATGTGATGATGACGCAGCAGTTAATCTTAATTATGCCAGACATATATTTTCAGTAGGCCAGAAGTCATAGACTATTGCTCATATGAGTCTGAATATTGAATTGATGTGTTTTTCTTCAGTGGGCCATGAGATATAGACTAGGATTCATATTAATCTGAGAGTTTACTTTTGAATTGATGTGTTTTTCTTTGGTGGGTCAAGAGACATAGACTATTGTTCATATATGTCCGAATGTTGACTCTTGAATTGATGTTTGTGAATGTTGAATGGCTGCTGTTTACCTATTATATCATCTCCTATAGTTTATTGTGTTGCTATCTTTGGAGCACAGGGATGCAGGGTCATTGAACAATGGATGTTTGCTAGTATGTTGATTACTCACTACATAAGTCCATGTAGCTTGTCGACCTGCAAAACAGTGAAGGACAAACTGTGCAGTTTGATTAAATAGTCAAACAATGAGAGTTAGTCTTATCCCACCTTCCTCCTGACTTGTAGATGATGGCCTGGAGGACATCTGTGGGTATAAGCATATAAGCAGGGATCTCTATCCTTCTGCAATGAACAGAACAACAGCCAAGGCCCCATGGCTCTGTCAAGATGAATACAGATTTGACATTCTACAGGAACCCAGCTTAAGGGACCACGGCCCTAGCTGAAGGAATAAAGATCTGCTTCATTGACCATCACTGAACCCATGGAGACATTCAGAGAAGCCAGTTTGGAATCCTCCAGTTACCTGGCCCAATGGAGACATTCAGAGAAGCCAGGTTGAGACAATATGGTCACCTGGCTATGTAGCTCAATGGACTGTCAGATTCCTAAGCTTGTTGTTACCTCCACTCTGTGGGTGCCCGCCAATAGTGGGGTGCCACTGGTGGAGGTAGTTGGCTCTGGAAGCCCAGAAACCCCAGCCGCTCTAATCCCGGTGAGCCAGTTGAAGGGTGAGACTCTGTAATTTGCTTCATCTTGGGTATTTGCTGGGACTGTACTATATGTTATTGTCCTTTGGTGGTTCATTAAATTATTTCCACACTGTTTTACCCTCACCCTGTGGTTTTTTAGTGGTATTCTGCCCACGGGAAAGGAATGTGAGCACTCAGTGGGATGAACCCTGGTCCATGCAGTCTGTCTTAAGACAGCTGAGCCAGTGGATGAGAGCACCCACTGACCCCCATGCCTCCACAACATACCTTACCAATACCCATTAACACTTTTTGAGGATCATGCACTTTACCTTCTTAGTAAACTGTGAGGTTGATCCTGAGGACAGAATCCCAGTCACCGAAGGCTCAAAAATGGCTGCAGGTTAAACCTTCAAATTCATAAAGCCATTTGTCAATCAGAAATGGGCAAGGTTTCAGTGACAGCCTTTTCAAAACAGCACAGTTCAACGGGCCATCCACAATGTGCCAATGGCTGCAAAATTTTATGTGCCTTTTTATGTGCCTTTTTTATGTGTGCCAGATGTGCTGGCCATGGCACATGTAACAAAGGTTGCCACATGTAAAGGGAAAAGAATGAACAAAGTAAAAAAGGAAAAAAACAACGTCCAAAAATTATAATATTTATCGATAAGCTGTTGCCAAAAATTGAGAAACATAGGCAGAGAAAATGCTCATCATGCAATCCTGGGTGATTGTGAAATGACCAACTGCTAGCCAGAAAGAGCACTGTGTTGGACACACTTGGTGCTGGCAGTTGCACTGCTGTGCACACTTGAGGGCCGGGTATACTCTTCACCCACCTCCTGGTCCTGGTAAGCGGGAACTTTAGCAAAGCCCTTCCCAGATGGCGAGCAGCACGGTGGTGGCTAGTGACCGGACACACAAGCAGCAGAAAGGGCAAACAAATCAGAACCAAAAAACGCAATGCAACTCTCTAAACTAAGGTGAACAATGATAAACCAAGCACAGGTACAAAAGCATAAACATCCTCAGAAGCACAGCAACAAAAGGAGGAAATGGCAGGTTTACATCTACATCCCAGGAGTAAACCTGACCGCCCTGGGCAATGCTCAATCTCCACCCCCAGACCACAGAGACACCAGAGGAGTGGAGAGAAGACTGGAGGGAACAACCTACCATCTGACTGTCCAGCAGGTACGACATCCGCATCCGCTGAAAGCAGCTAACACCAGGGGACCTGACATTCTGGAGTCCTCGCACAACATAATCGCTGGGAGCAGTAGCGTCCAACCTCCCAGAGATGCTAGGAGTGCACATTCTAGAATGCGACATCTAGACTCAACAAGCACCCCCACAATCTCTGCCTCATGACCAGTGAAGGGCAACAGGTGACCTGCCGGAACCCACCCAAAAGCATGAGGGGCCTACTCAGGTATGGAGCTACCATGCTTGACACATCATCATTACTTTGAAATTGTAGAAAGAAGACATAAGCTTGGATACAGGGGACAGTTTAAAGTTGGCCATACGTATGAGATAGCTATTGGTTGAAGATGACTATCTTTTTGAACTCCCCCATACTTATGATCAATCTGCTCACACAAATATTTCCCATGATATCATCTCTTGCTGGTGATGGGAGGCGACCATACATCGCCCAGTCCCACCAAAATTTGTGGGCTTTTCCAACTTTTGCCCAATAATTATGGATGACTTCCTTATTGAGGCTGAATCTACTGTTAAAAGTCCTGCACCAAAGAGTTGGAAGACAGCTGTTCAAGAAGGAACCCCAAAAAGAAGAGTAATTCTCAAATTTGGGATACTTGTAAGCATCAATAGTGAAAGCTCATAATTGAGAGAGATTGTTCTTCTTACCTCATCCAGCAGAGATGAAGAAGTTTCCTTCCACACTTTTTAGGGCATTTAAGGAAGTTGAAACCAGTAAGTCATCCAATACAAAATTACATTGAAGACCATAAATATTGTATTACTGACTTGGAATTCCCACTGTATATGGGACATGGTTCCATCATGCCTAAGGCATCATTCAGATGTCAGTGATTTTTCTCTTATGCAAAAAAATTGACCGATTTCCATCAGTCTTTTGGATCACATTCTAATCAGTGTTTGGTCAGAATGTCAGTTTTTACCATTTCTCATATGCAAAAAAAAACTGATGGAAGTTTCTCAAGCTTCTTTTATTAAACAGTCCATAAAAACTGGAATGCAGGCAGATTACATCCGAGTGCTGCTCGATTTTTCTATCAGACCCAAAGACTTACATTGACTCAGATCAGAGAAGGGCATATCTCTGTGTTTTGGTCCTGACCACTCGGTCTGCAAAAATACACGGACATTTAAACAGACCCCAAAACTAAAATAGGTATGAGTTTTATCTGTGAAAAATGCGGATTGAACTTGTACGTGAAAAAAAAACTGACTTCTAAATGAGCCCTTAGTTGAGTTGAGGAATATACAAGTTTGGGGTAGGTTTCATTGCAATTTCCCAGTTGGAAGTATTTTGGGTTGACCCGTACAAGTATTCATGACGTTACTAGACTCGTACTTCCTTAATTGTCCATAATTGTGCCCCCCGTTGTGCTCATTGGAAACTTTGTCTATAAGGACAGTATGTGAGTCACCCGTCTGGACTGTGGGGTACTCGGTACCAGGTCCGTTCGCACTTAAAGGGGATGTCAAGGTGGCTGCGACCCGGTCCGTGGCCCTGGGCACTCTAATAAGGGGGAAAGGTCTTTAAGGGGTATTTTGGAATAAAGTCTATTCGTGACACTACCTATGGCTCTCGGTCAGAGGGGACTGACGCTGCTTAAAGGGGTCCTCTGGGGTGATGTTGCAGCAAGATGGTGGCACTTCCCACAGGTGAAGCGGGGGTCCCCAGGGCTCCCAAGGTGTATGGCAAGGATGGTGGGTTGCCGGTAAATAACGGAGGACACAGAGTTGCAGTCTTTACCTGGTTTACTGAAGTAGTAGTCAGCCTCAGTCCAGGGTACTGGCAACAGATGCAGAAGGAGTCCAGGCAGCCCGGAAACAAGTAGACATCCCCTTGGCAGGTTAGGTTGGGAACCTTCCACTATGCACTGGTTTTCTGGTCCCTTGCTATCTGTAGCTTGCTGGCAAGGTACCCCTTTCTCGCCTGTCCTGGGACAGTACCTGCATGGCAGACAACTTGAGCTGTTCTCTTGGGGTCTCTGACACAGTGACTCCAGGCTCTAACTGCTGCTGCACCTCAAGTTTAGTATGGGCAATTTACGTACAGTCCTATGCCCTCCGGTTCTACTGTGGGCCTTGCAGTAATCCACAATCTCGGGCTCCCGATGCCCGGTTTCTGCACTCTGACTCACAGGAGACCCAATCGCCGCCTCCTTGAGCTCCTAGTCGCTTCTTAGAGCTTCTTTCCTGTCTCTTGTTTTACACAAACTGCCTAACTCCTCCTCCAGACCAGGATAGAATTCAGGGAAGTTCCCCTCAAACAGGGTTTTGAGCCCCCCCTTCTGGCCTGGAGTTAGAATATGTTGTGTGTACAGCCTACCTGCTAAAGGGATCCCACTTGTCTCCAGGCATGGCACTACCCTCCCCGAGAGGAAGGCAGCACCACTGTGGTACCCGAACTCCTGGGGTGCCACATATGATTTCCGCCATTTGATTTTGTGAGTTTTTCTAAGATCCTTTACAAGTAATATGACCCGGTCTGGCACAAACTGGCAATTAAACTGCTATTAGCTCCGGGTCAGAGTGCGGCGCCCACAAGGAACCTCAGCAAATGTCTATTTTAGGCTACGTTCACATTAGCGTTGCGCCGCCCTGCGTCGGCGACGCAACGCGCGACGCATGTTAAAACGCGCGCAAACGCGCGCAAAAACGCGCGCGTTTTGCGACGCGTGCGTCGTTTTTGACAAAAATCGGACGCACAGAAAATGCAACTTGTTGCATTTTCTTGCGTCCGACGCTAGCGTCGGAAACGACGCACGTGGCGAAAAACGCCACCCAAAAAACGCACGCGTCCCCTATGTTAAACATAGGGGCGCGTCGCCGCTGCGTCGCCGCTGCGTCGCCGACGCAACAGCGGCGCAACGCTAATGTGAACGTAGCCTTAGTTCCTCATTTTAACCTAGTAGCAGCTCTTCCCTACAGCTGGAATTTATTATGGTCAAGCGGAGTTATATTTCACATGAGGTGGCGGTAATACACTTCATTTCACAAAAATCTACTTATTCATTTTCTTTAAGAACAAGACATCTCAACTCCCACTGTAAGTTGCAGAATCAAATATGCCAACTCACATGGTGTCTGCGGCCAGCAGCTGCTCTGTGATCAGGGGAGAGCGCTGCCTGCCAAGACGCGTTATTTATTCCTGTACAGAAATAAATATGCCAAGTCACCAGGGGTACTGGCCAAAATGAGTCTAAGCAGCAGCTGCAAAAAGCAATGGACACCAGATCCCGACCCGGTGCAGCGTCAGGTACTGTTTATAGTGCTCGTTTCATTTGTGTAATTGGCTCTTGGTTCCTCCTTCATATTTTTCATCTGATTAGATTACAAGAAACAGAAGAAACGGACACAGCGCTGAGAAAGTGTATCTAAGCATGGAACGTGTGGCACACCTGAAGAGAATCAGGCCGCACTACATTCACCGCAGTACAATAGTTACCGGGCGCTTCCACTTATTCAGTGCTACTCAATATTCATCTACAGGGAGAGCATCATCTAATAGTGACTAATCGTTTAGATCTGAAAAGCCGCAATTATCACACTGACCAGTAGGCGTTATACTAAATTCTTATGTCCTGTTCTGGACAGAAGACTTTTCAGCAGTCTCATTATCACCACAGACAGAATTAAGAATGAAAAGTAACGCCTCTTTGCACAACTGATAACACAGAAACCAGAATTGACAATAGGTGATGTCACAGCTCAGCTCCTCCTCCTGTACAATGACTGATAACACCTCTATATAGAGTAGGTAACACAGGATCCACCATTCACAATAGGTGATGTCACAGCTCACCTCCTCCTCCTGTACAATGACTGATAACACCTCTATATACAGTAGATAACACAGGATCCACCATTTACAATATGTGATGTCACAGCTCACCTCCTCCTCCTGTACAATGACTGATAACACCTCTATATACAGTAGATAACACAGGATCCACCATTCACAATAGGTGACGTCACAGCTCACCTACTCCTCCTGTACAATGACTGATAACACCTCTATATATAGTAGATAACACAGGATCCACCATTCACAATATGTGATGTCACAGCTCACCTCCTCCTCCTGTACAATGACTGATATCACCTCTATATACAGTAGAGAGCACAGAATCCACCATTCCCAAAGGTGATATTACAGCTCACCTCCCCCTCCTGTAAAATGCCTGATAACACCTCTATATATAGTAGATAACACAGGATCCACCATTCACAATAGGTGATGTCACAGCTCACCTCCTCCTCCTGTACAATGACTGATAAACACCTCTATATATAGTAGATATCACAGGATCCACCATTCACAATATGTGATTTCACAGCTCACCTCCTCCTCCTGTACAATGACTGATAACACCTCTATATACAGTAGATAACACAGGATCCACCATTCACAATAGGTGATGTCACAGCTCACCTCCTCCTCCTGTACAATGACTGATAACACCTCTATATACAGTAGATAGCACAGGATCCACCATTCCCAATAGGTGATATCACAGCTCACCTCCTCCTCCTGTACAATGACTGATAACACCTCTATATTTCCATTAGATAGTACAGGATCCACCATTCCCAATAGGTGATGTCACAGCTCACCTCCTCCTCCTGTACAATGACTGATAACACCTCTATATACAGTAGATAACACAGGATCCACCATTTACAATATGTGATGTCACAGCTCACCTCATCCTCCTGTACAATGACTGATAACACCTCTATATACAGTAGATAACACAGGATCCACCATTCTCAAAAGGTGATGTCACAGCTCACCTCCTCCTCCTCCTGTACAATGACAGATATCACCTCTATATACAGTAGATAGCACAGGATCCTTCATTCACAATAGGTGATATCACAGCTCACCTCCTTCCCCTGTACTATGACTGATATCACCTCTATATACAGTAGATAACAGGATCCACCATTCACAATAGGTGATGTCACAGCTCACCTCCTCCTGTACAATGACTGATAACACCTCTATATACAGTAGATAACACAGGATCCACCATTCCCAATAGGTGATATCACAGCTCACCTCCTCCTCCTGTACAATGACTGATATCACCTCTATATACAGTAGAGAGCACAGAATCCACCATTCCCAAAGGTGATATTACAGCTCACCTCCCCCTCCTGTAAAATGACTGATAACACCTCTATATATAGTAGATAACACAGGATCCACCATTCACAATAGGTGATGTCACAGCTCACCTCCTCCTCCTGTACAATGACTGATAAACACCTCTATATATAGTAGATATCACAGGATCCACCATTCACAATATGTGATTTCACAGCTCACCTCCTCCTCCTGTACAATGACTGATAACACCTCTATATACAGTAGATAACACAGGATCCACCATTCACAAAAGGTGATGTCACAGCTCACCTCCTCCTGTACAATGACTGATAACAACTCTATATACAGAAGATAGCACAGGATCCACCATTCCCAATAGGTGATATCACAGCTCACCTCCTCCTCCTGTACAATGACTGATAACACCTCTATATTTCCATTAGATAGTACAGGATCCACCATTCCCAATAGGTGATGTCACAGCTCACCTCCTCCTCCTGTACAATGACTGATAACACCTCTATATACAGTAGATAACACAGGATCCACCATTCACAATATGTGATGTCACAGCTCACCTCATCCTCCTGTACAATGACTGATAACACCTCTATATACAGTAGATAACACAGGATCCACCATTCACAAAAGGTGATGTCACAGCCTACCTCCTCCTGTACAATGACAGATATCACCTCTATATACAGTAGATAGCACAGGATCCTTCATTCACAATAGGTGATATCACAGCTCACCTCCTTCCCCTGTACTATGACTGATATCACCTCTATATACAGTAGATAACAGGATCCACCATTCACAATAGGTGATGTCACAGCTCACCTCCTCCTGTACAATGACTGATAACACCTCTATATACAGTAGATAACACAGGATCCACCATTCCCAATAGGTGATATCACAGCTCATCTCCTCCTCCTGTACAATGACTGATATCACCTCTATATACAGTAGAGAGCACAGAATCCACCATTCCCAAAGGTGATATTACAGCTCACCTCCTCCTCCTGTACAATGACTGATAAACACCTCTATATATAGTAGATATCACAGGATCCACCATTCACAATATGTGATTTCACAGCTCACCTCCTCCTCCTGTACAATGACTGATAACACCTCTATATACAGTAGATAACACAGGATCCACCATTCACAAAAGGTGATGTCACAGCTCACCTCCTCCTGTACAATGACTGATAACAACTCTATATACAGTAGATAGCACAGGATCCACCATTCCCAATAGGTGATATCACAGCTCACCTCCTCCTCCTGTACAATGACTGATAACACCTCTATATTTCCATTAGATAGTACAGGATCCACCATTCCCAATAGGTGATGTCACAGCTCACCTCCTCCTCCTGTACAATGACTGATAACACCTCTATATACAGTAGATAACACAGGATCCACCATTCACAATATGTGATGTCACAGCTCACCTCATCCTCCTGTACAATGACTGATAACACCTCTATATACAGTAGATAACACAGGATCCACCATTCACAAAAGGTGATGTCACAGCCTACCTCCTCCTGTACAATGACAGATATCACCTCTATATACAGTAGATAGCACAGGATCCTTCATTCACAATAGGTGATATCACAGCTCACCTCCTCCTCCTGTACTATGACTGATATCACCTCTATATACAGTAGATAACAGGATCCACCATTCACAATAGGTGATGTCACAGCTCACCTCCTCCTGTACAATGACTGATAACACCTCTATATACAGTAGATAACACAGGATCCACCATTCACAATATGTGATGTCACAGCTCACCTCATCCTCCTGTACAATGACTGATAACACCTCTATATACAGTAGATAACACAGGATCCACCATTCACAAAAGGTGATGTCACAGCCTACCTCCTCCTGTACAATGACAGATATCACCTCTATATACAGTAGATAGCACAGGATCCTTCATTCACAATAGGTGATATCACAGCTCACCTCCTTCCCCTGTACTATGACTGATATCACCTCTATATACAGTAGATAACAGGATCCACCATTCACAATAGGTGATGTCACAGCTCACCTCCTCCTGTACAATGACTGATAACACCTCTATATACAGTAGATAACACAGGATCCACCATTCCCAATAGGTGATATCACAGCTCACCTCCTCCTCCTGTACAATGACTGATATCACCTCTATATACAGTAGAGAGCACAGAATCCACCATTCCCAAAGGTGATATTACAGCTCACCTCCCCCTCCTGTAAAATGACTGATAACACCTCTATATATAGTAGATAACACAGGATCCACCATTCACAATAGGTGATGTCACAGCTCACCTCCTCCTCCTGTACAATGACTGATAAACACCTCTATATATAGTAGATATCACAGGATCCACCATTCACAATAGGTGATTTCACAGCTCACCTCCTCCTCCTGTACAATGACTGATAACACCTCTATATACAGTAGATAACACAGGATCCACCATTCACAAAAGGTGATGTCACAGCTCACCTCCTCCTGTACAATGACTGATAACACCTCTATATACAGTAGATAACACAGGATCCACCATTCCCAATAGGTGATATCACAGCTCATCTCCTCCTCCTGTACAATGACTGATATCACCTCTATATACAGTAGAGAGCACAGAATCCACCATTCCCAAAGGTGATATTACAGCTCACCTCCTCCTCCTGTACAATGACTGATAAACACCTCTATATATAGTAGATATCACAGGATCCACCATTCACAATATGTGATTTCACAGCTCACCTCCTCCTCCTGTACAATGACTGATAACACCTCTATATACAGTAGATAACACAGGATCCACCATTCACAAAAGGTGATGTCACAGCTCACCTCCTCCTGTACAATGACTGATAACAACTCTATATACAGTAGATAGCACAGGATCCACCATTCCCAATAGGTGATATCACAGCTCACCTCCTCCTCCTGTACAATGACTGATAACACATCTATATTTCCATTAGATAGTACAGGATCCACCATTCCCAATAGGTGATGTCACAGCTCACCTCCTCCTCCTGTACAATGACTGATAACACCTCTATATACAGTAGATAACACAGGATCCACCATTCACAATATGTGATGTCACAGCTCACCTCATCCTCCTGTACAATGACTGATAACACCTCTATATACAGTAGATAACACAGGATCCACCATTCACAAAAGGTGATGTCACAGCCTACCTCCTCCTGTACAATGACAGATATCACCTCTATATACAGTAGATAGCACAGGATCCTTCATTCACAATAGGTGATATCACAGCTCACCTCCTCCTCCTGTACTATGACTGATATCACCTCTATATACAGTAGATAACAGGATCCACCATTCACAATAGGTGATGTCACAGCTCACCTCCTCCTGTACAATGACTGATAACACCTCTATATACAGTAGATAACACAGGATCCACCATTCACAATATGTGATGTCACAGCTCACCTCATCCTCCTGTACAATGACTGATAACACCTCTATATACAGTAGATAACACAGGATCCACCATTCACAAAAGGTGATGTCACAGCCTACCTCCTCCTGTACAATGACAGATATCACCTCTATATACAGTAGATAGCACAGGATCCTTCATTCACAATAGGTGATATCACAGCTCACCTCCTTCCCCTGTACTATGACTGATATCACCTCTATATACAGTAGATAACAGGATCCACCATTCACAATAGGTGATGTCACAGCTCACCTCCTCCTGTACAATGACTGATAACACCTCTATATACAGTAGATAACACAGGATCCACCATTCCCAATAGGTGATATCACAGCTCACCTCCTCCTCCTGTACAATGACTGATATCACCTCTATATACAGTAGAGAGCACAGAATCCACCATTCCCAAAGGTGATATTACAGCTCACCTCCCCCTCCTGTAAAATGACTGATAACACCTCTATATATAGTAGATAACACAGGATCCACCATTCACAATAGGTGATGTCACAGCTCACCTCCTCCTCCTGTACAATGACTGATAAACACCTCTATATATAGTAGATATCACAGGATCCACCATTCACAATATGTGATTTCACAGCTCACCTCCTCCTCCTGTACAATGACTGATAACACCTCTATATACAGTAGATAACACAGGATCCACCATTCACAAAAGGTGATGTCACAGCTCACCTCCTCCTGTACAATGACTGATAACAACTCTATATACAGTAGATAGCACAGGATCCACCATTCCCAATAGGTGATATCACAGCTCACCTCCTCCTCCTGTACAATGACTGATAACACCTCTATATTTCCATTAGATAGTACAGGATCCACCATTCCCAATAGGTGATGTCACAGCTCACCTCCTCCTCCTGTACAATGACTGATAACACCTCTATATACAGTAGATAACACAGGATCCACCATTCACAATATGTGATGTCACAGCTCACCTCATCCTCCTGTACAATGACTGATAACACCTCTATATACAGTAGATAACACAGGATCCACCATTCACAAAAGGTGATGTCACAGCCTACCTCCTCCTGTACAATGACAGATATCACCTCTATATACAGTAGATAGCACAGGATCCTTCATTCACAATAGGTGATATCACAGCTCACCTCCTCCTCCTGTACCATGACTGATATCACCTCTATATACAGTAGATAACAGGATCCACCATTCACAATAGGTGATGTCACAGCTCACCTCCTCCTGTACAATGACTGATAACACCTCTATAAACAGTAGATGACACAGACAGGATTCACCATTCACAATAGGTAATGTCGCAGCTCACCTCCTCCTCCTGTATAATGACTGATAACATCTCTATATACAGTAGATAACACAGGATCCACCATTCACAATAGGTGATGTCACAGCTCACCTCCTCCTCCTGTACAATGACTGATAACACCTCTATATACAGTAGATAACACAGGATCCACCATTCACAATAGGTGATGTCACAGCTCATCTTCTCGTCCTGTACAATGACTGGCAACACCTCTATATACAGTAGATAACACAGGATCCACCATTCACAATAGGTGATGTCACAGCTCACCTTCTCGTCCTGTACAATGACTGGCAAAACCTCTATATACAGTAGATAACACAGGATCCACCATTCACAATAGGTGATGTCACAGCTCACCTCCTCCTCCTGTACAATGACTGGCAACACCTCTATATACAGTAGATAACACAGGATCCACCATTCACAATAGGTGATGTCACAGCTCACCTTCTCGTCCTGTACAATGACTGGCAACACCTCTATATACAGTAGTAACCTTATTATAACCACGGTACCGCCGATATGTATTTGGTACTGTCATTACATATTTTCTTTTAATTATATGGTGTTTTTATATGATGGGTTGATTATTTCATTTTAATATATTTCAGTTTTGATCGTTCATGCACACCGTGGTGATGTATTCGAAAGTGGGAGCAATAAAGGATTGGACACGCATACTGGAGCAATAGTGTCGATAGCACTATGAACACAATGCTCAAGTCATACTGAATATTTTGGTGGCTGCGATGTTCTCATTGGAGGATTCGAGATGTGATGACTATTGTTTAATATATTGTTCCAGGTGTTTGTAAATGTTCCCATATATTGCATATGTTATGTAGATAATATCTCTTTGTTCCACCACAGTCCGGCACTGGTTGTTATGGTAGGGTATTCATATGTTTACGTGTTGTATCTGGGCGTAAGTGGCTTATCTTAAGTCCTCCCCCTGACGCGTGCTGTGTCCATTCACCGCTGCGCCTGCCTGCTCTCGGCGTCTCTACATGAGTGCTGGGCCCGCCCCGGCCCCGCCTCTCATGTGACGCCGACGCCGGCCAGCGTCGCCCGTTGACTGGGTAACAGTACGCGTCACATCCGGGGGGGTGTGGACGTCACATCCGGTCGCGCGTCTCACGCGGCGGCCGGTGACTATATAACAGGAAGACTAGGGATGTGTGTGCATGTGCGGCCCCTTGATAAAGGTGACCGAAACGCGCGTCGGGGCGGACGCGCTACCGCAGGACTGACAACACTCCCCCCACCGTCTGGAGCAGGTGATTATGCAGATATCATTTAGGTACTATAGGGCTTTGGAGCCGTGTATGCTACAGACTATGGGGGCATGGGGATACTTTGGGTAGTAGGATATACTGGATATGAGGTCTGTTGTGCAGATGTAAATTCCATATGACTAAGCGAGGTTTCCCCGTGGGCAGTGATTGGGCTAGGGGTCATTATAGATCTGTATTAGTTCTATTTGGTTAGTCTGGGTGCCTACATTGTCCCAATATATGATCGTGTGTTGTCATATATATCCTGTGGGTGTGCGTTTTATGTATGATGGTATCTTATGGGTGGGTGTGCTTTCCCTGTATTTTACACTGTGATCATATGCTTTTATATGGTTGTTATTTAATAAAGTTTGGCATTTTTTCATATTTTGGCCTTTTGATCATCTTTCTTTTTGTTCTCTATGTAGTAATTGATGATAGGCTCTATTGTCCTATTGTTTCTAGCATGGTATATGATTTGGTATTTAGTGATTGATTTTCAATTTTTATATTACCATGTTTTTGTGTCATATTCACCTTTATATACAGTAGATAACACAGGATCCACCATTCACAATAGGTGATGTCACAGCTCACCTCCTCCTCCTGTACAATGACTGATAACACCTCTATATATAGTAGATAACACAGGATCCACCATTCACAATAGGTGATGTCACAGCTCACCTCCTCCTCCTGCACAATAACTGATAACACCTCTATATACAGTAGATAACACAGGATCCACCATTCACAATAGGTGATGCCACAGCTCACCTCCTCCTCCTCCTGCACAATAACTGATAACACCTCTATATACAGTAGATAACACAGGATCCACCATTCACAATAGGTAATGCCACAGCTCTCCTCCTCCTCCTCCTGCACAATGACTGATAACACCTCTATATACAGTAGATAACACATTATCCACCATTCACAATAGGTGATGTCACAGCTCACCTCCTCCTCCTGTACAATGACTGATAACACCTCTATATACAGTAGATAACACAGGATCCACCATTCACAATAGGTGATGCCACAGCTCTCCTCCTCCTCCTCCTGCACAATAACTGATAACACCTCTATATACAGTAGATAACACAGGATCCACCATTCACAATAGGTGATGCCACAGCTCTCCTCCTCCTCCTGCACAATGACTGATAACACCTCTATATACAGTAGATAACACAGGATCCACCATTCACAATAGGTGATGCCACAGCTCTCCTCCTCCTCCTCCTGCACAATAACTGATAACACCTCTATATACAGTAGATAACACAGGATCCACCATTCACAATAGGTGATGTCACAGCTCACCTCCTCCTCCTGCACAATGACTGATAACACCTCTATATACAGTAGATAACACAGGATCCACCATTCACAATAGGTGATGCCACAGCTCTCCTCCTCCTCCTCCTGCACAATGACTGATAACACCTCTATATACAGTAGATAACACAGGATCCACCATTCACAATAGGTGATGTCACAGCTCTCCTCCTCCTCCTCCTGCACAATAACTGATAACACCTCTAGATAACTTTTTAAATGCTGTGGTTTTACATAACATTTCATAATAAAAAAAAAATCTGGTCTTGAAATTAGGTAAGTACAATCTTAGATGAACAACAACACGTTACAAATTCCATTGTCATTATTTGGCTCTGTTCGCACATGTTTTTGCAGGTTTTTTTGCTGCATTTTTTTACGCAAAGTTTCAGCTGCTTTTCACAGTACCAGCAACGTCTATGAGATTTCAAAAATCTCATGCACACAAATTGGTTTTTTTTGTCCTCAGTACTTTGTGCAATACCTTGGTTGCTACCAAATGCAGAATGTCTCTTCTTTCAACATTTTTACTACGTTTTTATCCCATTGAAAGCAATGAGCAAGTGCAAAAAACGCTGCAAAAAAACGCAGGTATCAGATTTTGCTGATTTTTGGTGCCTAAACCTGATGAAGTTGAATCATATATTTTTTTATGCACTAAACTTTCACACGGGAGATAAACGTACCCTGACAATACTGCAGCAGAAATGCAGCAAAACTTGCTTTTTGTAAGCAGCTTATGGCCGGGGTCACAGTAGAGAGAAATACGGACGTATGAGAGGCGCAAAAACAGCGCATTGAACACGGACCAATGTTTCTCTATGGGGCAGCTTCCATCAGCCGTATATTTCTCGGCTGTATTTTACGGGCTGAGAAAATCGCAGCATGCTGCGATTGTCAGCAAATTCCT
Source organism: Ranitomeya imitator (assembly GCF_032444005.1). Taxonomy (NCBI): domain Eukaryota; kingdom Metazoa; phylum Chordata; class Amphibia; order Anura; family Dendrobatidae; genus Ranitomeya; species Ranitomeya imitator. Next base: position 38,109,100 of record NC_091284.1, read on the forward strand.
CCAAAAACCCACCAATGAAAGTCTATGGGGCGAGAAAAATACGGATTACACACGGACCACAAGTCTGCCTTGCGAGAAATACACACCGATGTGTCCTATAGAAAAGGTTAGAATAGAATAGATAAAATAAACGTCAAAATGTTTACACATAGAATAGGTATATATATATATATATATATATATATATATGTCAGTGACACACGTGTATATATATATTTTTTTATTTCATACAGAGCTAGTTAGCCTAAAAGCCGGTAATTCAATTGCCGGCTTTTCCTATCTCCTTACCAAACCCGACAGGATATGAGACATGGTTTACATACAGTAAACCATTGCATATCCGTTATATTTTTACATATTCCTCACTAATAATGTTAGTAGTTTGTGTGTGCAAAATTTTGGAGCTTTGGGTGTTAAAATAAAGGGTTAAATCACGGAAAAAACTGGCGTGGGCTGCCGCGCAATTTTAGTGGGAAAGCCAGTGACTGAGGGCAGATATTAATAGCCTAAAGAGGGACCATGGTTATTGGCCCCCCCCCCCTGGCTAAAAACATCTGCCCCCAGCCACCCCTATTCTGGCACTTGGCCTCTCTCTTTCCACCCCCCTGTAGTGGTGAGATATGGGGGTAAGAAGGGGTTAATGTCACCTTGTTATTGTAAGGTGACATTAAGCCTGGTTAATAATGGAGAGATGTCAATAAGACACCTATCCGTTATTAATCCAATATTAGTAAAGGGTTGAAAATACACAACGTGTGAACATAGCCTTTATTTACCAATAACTAGGCCAAAATCCTTCAGCAGTGTGTGGAAAATAAAGTACACTCCATTTATGAATAGCTCGTAGAACCACCTTTAACAGCAATAATACAAAGTAGTACGTTTTTATGACTTTACCAGTCTCTCACATCGTTCTGAGGAATTTTGGCCGCGCTTCTTTACAATGTTGCCTAAAGGGCCTATCGGCCGTGCATCACCCGAGTCATCAACGATGACGACCTGCTGAAGACACCTGACCATGGCAGCCGATCACAGCAGTTGATCACAGGTCCCAGCGGTCAGTGTAAAACAAGCCAAAATCATCACCCAAGGCACAACGGTTCTTGAGAGTTGGTATTGAGTACATTATAGTTAAAAACATATTCACCTTGGTTTCGTCTGTCCATAGGACATTGTTCCAGAAGTCTTGCGGCTTATTCAGATCAATCTTCGCATACTTTAACCCCTTTACCCCCAAGGGTGGCTTGCACGTTAATGACCGGGCCAATTTTTACAATTCTGACCACTGTCCCTTTATGAGGTTATAACTCTGGAACGCTTCAACGGATCCCGGTGATTCTGACATTGTTTTCTCGTGACATATTGTACTTCATGATAGGGGTAAAATTTCTTTGATATTACCTGCGTTTATTTGTGAAAAAAACGGAAATTTGGCGAAAATTTTGAAAATTTCGCAATTTTCCAACTTTGAATTTTTATGCAATTAAATCACAGAGATATGTCACACAAAATACTTAATAAGTAACATTTCCCACATGGCTACTTTACATCAGCACAATTTTGGAACCAAAAATTTTTTTTGTTAGGGAGTTATAAGGGTTAAAAGTTGACCAGCAATTTCTCATTTTTGCAACACCATTTTTTTTTTAGGGACCACATCTCATTTGAAGTCATTTTGAGGGGTCTATATGATAGAAAATACCCAAGTGTGACACCATTCTAAAAACTGCACCCCTCAAGGTTCTCAAAACCACATTCAAGAAGTTTATTAACCCTTCAGGTGTTTCACAGGAATTTTTGGAATGTTTAAATAAAAATTAACATTTAACTTTTTTTCACAAAAAATTTACTTCAGCTCCAATTTGTTTTATTTTACCAAGGGTTATAGGAGAAAATGGACCCCAAACGTTTTTGTACAATTTGTTCTGAGTATGCCGACACCCCATAAGTGGAGGTAAACCACTGTTTGGGCGCATGACAGAGCTCGGAAGCGGAGGAGCGCCATTTGACTTTTCAATGCAAAATTGACTGAACTTGAGATGGGACGCCATGTTCCGTTTGGAGAGCCACTGATGTGCCTAAACATTGAAACCCCACACAAGTGACACAATTTTGGAAAGTAGACCCCCTAAGGAACTTATCTAGAGGTGTGGTGAGCACTTTGACCCACCAAGTGCTTCACAGAAGTTTATAATGCAGAACCGTAAAAATAAAAAATAATTTTTTTTCACAAAAATTATCTTTTCGCCCCCAATTTTTTATTTTCCCAATGGTAAGAGAAGAAATTGGACCACAAAAGTTGTTGCACAATTTGTCCTGAGTACTCTGATACCCCATATGTGGGGGTAAACCACTGTTTGGGCGCATGGGAGAGCTCGGAAGGGAAGGAGCGCCGTTTGACTTTTCAATGCAAAATTGACAGGAATTGAGATGGGACGCCATGTTGCGTTTGGAGAGCCACTGATGTGCCTAAACATTGAAACCCCCCACAAGTGACACCATTTTGAAAAGTATACCCCCTAAGGAACTTATCTAGATGTGTGGTGAGCACTTTGACCCACCAAGAGCTTCACAGAAGTTTATAATGCAGAGCCGTAAAAATAAAACAAAAATTTTTTCCCACAAAAATTATTTTTTAGCCCCCAGTTTTGTATTTTCCTGAGGGTAACAGGAGAAATTGGACCCCAAAAGTTGTTGTGCAATTTGTCCTGAGTGCGCTGATACCCTATATGTGGGGGGGGGAACCAGCGTTTGGGCGCATGGGAGGGCTCGGAAGGGAAGGAGCGCCATTTGGAATACAGACTTAGATGGAATGGTCTGCAGGCATCACATTGTGTTTGCAGAGCCCCTAATGTACCTAAACAGTAGAAACCCCCCACAAGTGACCCCATATTGGAAACTAGACCTCCCAAGGAACTTATCTAGATGTGTTGTGAGAACTTTGAGCCCCCAAGTGTTTCACTACAGTTTATAACGCAGAGCCGTGAAATTAAAAAATCTTTTTTTTTCCCAGAAAAATTATTTTTTAGCCCCCAGTTTTGTCTTTTCCCAAGTGTAACAGGAGAAATTGGACCCCAAAAGTTGTCCAATTTGTCCTAAGTACGCTGATACCCCATATGTTTGGGTAAACTCCTGTTTGGGCACACGGGAGAGCTTGGAAGGGAAGGAGCACTGTTTTACTTTTTCAACGCAGAATTGGCTGGAATTGAGATCGGACGCCATGTCGTGTTTGGAGAGCCCCTGATGTTTCTAAACAGTGGAAACCCCCCAATTATAACTGAAACCCTAATCCAAACACACCCCTAACCCTAATCCCAACGGTAACCCTAACCACACCTCTAACCCAGACAAACCCCAACCCTAATCCCAACCCTATTCCCAACCGCAAATGTAATCCAAACCCTAACCCTAACTTTAGCCCCTACCCTAACTGTAGCCTTAACCCTAACTGTAGCCTTAACCCTAGCCCTAACCCTAGCCCCAACCCTAGCCCTAGCCCTAACCCTAACCCTAGCCCTAACCCTAGCCCTAACCCTAGCCCTAACCCTAACCCTAACCCTAGCCCTAACCCTAACCCTAGCCCTAACCCTAACTCTAGCCCTAACCCTAACCCTAACCCTAGCCCTAACCCTAGCCCTAACCCTAATGGGAAAATGGAAATAAATACATTTTTTTAATTTTTTAATTTTTCCCTAACTAAGGGGGTGATGAAGGGGGGTTTGATTTACTTTTATAGCGGGTTTTTTAGCGGATTTTTATGATTGGCAGTCATCACACACTGAAAGACGCTTTTTATTGCAAAAAATATTTTTTGCGTTACCACATTTTGAGAGCTATAATTTTTCCATATTTGAGTCCACAGAGTCATGCGAGGTCTTGTTTTTTGCGGGATGAGTTGACGTTTTTATTGGTAACATTTTTGGGCACGTGACATTTTTTGATCGCCTTTTTATTCCGATTTTTGTGAGGCAGAATGACCAAAAACCAGCTATTCATGAATTTCTTTTGGGGGAGGCGTTTATACCGTTCCGTGTTTGGTAAAATTGATAAAGCAGTTTTATTCTTCGGGTCAGTACAATTACAGCGACACCTCATTTATATTATTTTTTTTATGTTTTGGCGCTTTTATACGATAAAAACAATTTTATAGAAAAAATAATTATTTTTGCATCGCTTTATTCTGAGGACTATAACTTTTTTAAATTTTTTGCTGATGTTGCTGTATTGTGGCTCGTTTTTTGCGGGACAAGATGACGCTTTCAGCAGTACCATGGTTATTTATATCCGTCTTTTTGTTCACGTGTTATTCCACTTTTTGTTCGGTGGTATGATAATAAAGCGTTGTTTTTTGCCTCGTTTTTTTTTTTCTCTTACTGTGTTTACTGAAGGGGTTAACTAGTGGGACAGCTTTATAGGTCGGTTCGTTAAGGACGCGGCAATACTAAATATGTGTACTTTTATTGTTTTTTTTTTTTATTTAGATAAAGAAATGTATTTATGGGAATAATATATATATTTTTTTCATTATTTAGTTTTTGTTTTTTTTTACTTTTTTAATTTGTCCCGGGGGGGGGGGGGGGGACAATACAGATCAGTGATCTGACAGTTTGCACAGCACTCTGTCAGATCACCGATCTGTCAAAGAGCGCTGCAGTGTTACCAAGTGCCTGCTCTGAGCAGGCACTTGGTAAGCCACCTCCCTCCCTGCAGGACCCGGATGCCGCGGCCATATTGGATCCGGGCCTTGCTGCAGGGAGGAAGGTAGGAGACCCTCGCAGCAGTTGCTGCGGCGGTCTCAGGGAAGCCCGCAGGGAGCCCCCTCCCTGCGCGATGCTTCCCTGCACCGCCGGCACATCGCGATCATGTTTGATCGCGGGGTGCCGGGGGTTAATGTGCCGGGGGCGGTCCGTGACCGCTCCTGGCACATAGTGCCGGATGTCAGCTGCGATAAGCAGCTGACACCCGTCTGCGATCGGTTGCGCTCCCCCGTGAGCGCGGTCGATCGCGCTGGACGTACTATTCCGTCCTTGGGAAGTAGGGCCCACCCCACATGGACGGAATAGTACGTCTAATGGCAGAAAGGGGTTAATCATGCGTCCATGTTCTTTTTCAAAGGTTTTCACGTGGCAACCCTTCCAAGCAAGCAATACTTCTTTATTCCCTTTCTAATTGTATTGTCATGAACATTTAACATGATAACTAAGGCCTTTAGAGTCTGAGCAGTAACTCTTGAGTTATTTTTTGCAATTTCTTTGAGCATCTGAGAATTTGTTGGGATATCCTCTTCTGGGAAAATTGTCAACTGTCTGACATGTATTTCACTTGTGAATAATCTTTCTCACTGTAGACTAATTGACTTAATTTTATTTGGCAAGGCCTTATAAAAAAAAACCCTTCCAGATAATTTCTGTTGAATTTCTTCACTAGCCAGCAAACTGACAAAACTTCTGCTTTTATAGAGTGGTCACACTTGCGAATACGATAGAGAAAATTCCCATAGTTCGTATTGAGTTAATCATTGAATACAGTATATATGTGGTTACTCCTAGATTAAGCAGATTATCTCTAAACAAGTCTATGTGGTCGGAGTGAGGGTAATGTCTGCACTTGCAATGTGGGTTAATGCATCCTGTGGTCATCGCTGTCCGAATGTAAATAGCTTCATCAGCGCTGATATGTAGGGATCACTGGTGGTGATTGTCTGCCATCAAGCTAATACACGTGGCTTTTCTAGTCCCATTAGTTGTGGTTACCATAGGGCGGCATATGTTATATAGGAGAGAACTCGATAATGAGAGTTACTGCTCTTCGTATATGGTCATTAATGGAGGCGGTCGCACCTTGGTTAATACATGGAGCACTGTGGATGATTACTTGCCATCAAGCAGATATGTGGTCATTGATGGTCAGCTGTAGAGTCATTGAATATTCTGAGGAAGCAGATCCTTTACTGCTGGGGTTACTGTTTTATTAAATGCAACCGCAGTTGCATAATTATACTGCAAAGTGTACGTCTGAGGTCAGTCCTAGGCTAATGTGTGTGGTTACTACACAGTGACATATGCTATGACACGAATATAATAAGTGGATGTGCTATAGGTCTCCTTTACATCTATAGTGTATGGTTACAGCTGTGCTAATCTATGGGTTAATAAATGTGGTGAGCGCCGGGTTAATAATTGTGGTGAGCCCCGGCCTAATGTATGTGGTGAGTACTGGGATAATGTATGTGGCCAGCGCAGGGTTAATGTATGTGGTGAGCACTGGGATAATGTATGTGGCCAGCGCAGGGTTACAGGGGATCTATATTTCTCATATAAATCTGCCTTTGTCAAAATATTGGGGACTGCGTGACTTTTATCCAAATATTCCAGAATCATTGAATTTACTAAAAGTAACATAGTAACATACATAGTAACATAGTTAGTAAGGCCGAAAAAAGACATTTGTCCATCCAGTTCAGCCTATATTCCATCATAATAAATCCCCAGATCTACGTCCTTCTACAGAACCTAATAATTGTATGATACAATATTGTTCTGCTCCAGGAAGACATCCAGGCCTCTCTTGAACCCCTCGACTGAGTTCGCCATCACCACCTCCTCAGGCAAGCAATTCCAGATTCTCACTGCCCTAACAGTAAAGAATCCTCTTCTATGTTGGTGGAAAAACCTTCTCTCCTCCAGACGCAAAGAATGCCCCCTTGTGCCCGTCACCTTCCTTGGTATAAACAGATCCTCAGCGAGATATTTGTATTGTCCCCTTATATACTTATACATGGTTATTAGATCGCCCCTCAGTCGTCTTTTTTCTAGACTGAATAATCATAATTTCGCTATTCTATCTGGGTATTGTAGTTCTCGAATCCCCTTTATTAATTTTGTTGCCCTCCTTTGTACTCTCTCTAGTTCCATTATATCCTTCCTGAGCACCGGTGCCCAAAACTGGACACAGTACTCCATGTGCGGTCTAACTAGGGATTTGTACAGAGGCAGTATAATGCTCTCATCATGTGTATCCAGACCTCTTTTAATGCACCCCATGATCCTGTTTGCCTTGGCAGCTGCTGCCTGGCACTGGCTGCTCCAGGTAAGTTTATCATTAACTAGGATCCCCAAGTCCTTCTCCCTGTCAGATTTACCCAGTGGTTTCCCATTCAGTGTGTAATGGTGATATTGATTCCTTCTTCCCATGTGTATAACCTTACACTTATCATTGTTAAACCTCATCTGCCACCTTTCAGCCCAAGTTTCCAACTTATCCAGATCCATCTGTAGCAGAATACTATCTTCTCTTGTATTAACTGCTTTACATAGTTTTGTATCATCTGCAAATATCGATATTTTACTGTGTAAACCTTCTACCAGATCATTAATGAATATGTTGAAGAGAACAGGTCCCAATACCGACCCCTGCGTTACCCCACTGGTCACAGCGACCCAGTTAGAGACTATACCATTTATAACCACCCTCTGCTTTCTATCACTAAGCCAGTTACTAACCCATTTACACACATTTTCCCCCAGACCAAGCATTCTCATTTTGTGTACCAACCTCTTGTGCGGCACGGTATCAAACGCTTTGGAAAAATCGAGATATACCACGTCCAATGACTCACCGTGGTCCAGCCTATAGCTTACCTCTTCATAAAAACTGATTAGATTGGTTTGACAGGAGCGATTTCTCATAAACCCATGCTGATATGGAGTTAAACAGTTATTCTCATTGAGATAATCCAGAATAACATCCCTCAGAAACCCTTCAAATATTTTACCAACAATAGAGGTTAGACTTACTGGCCTATAATTTCCAGGTTCACTTTTAGAGCCCTTTTTGAATATTGGCACCACATTTGCTATGCGCCAGTCCTGCGGAACAGACCCTGTCGCTATAGAGTCCCTAAAAATAAGAAATAATGGTTTATCTATTACATTACTTAGTTCTCTTAGTACTCGTGGGTGTATGCCATCCGGACCCGGAGATTTATCTATTTTAATCTTATTTAGCCGATTTCGCACCTCTTCTTGGGTTAGATTGGTGACCCTTAATATAGGGTTTTCATTGTTTCTTGGGATTTCACCTAGCATTTCATTTTCCACCGTGAATACCGTGGAGAAGAAGGTGTTTAATATGTTAGCTTTTTCCTCGTCATCTACAACCATTCTTTCCTCACTATTTTTTAAGGGGCCTACATTTTCAGTTTTTATTCTTTTACTATTGATATAGTTGAAGAACAGTTTGGGATTAGTTTTACTCTCCTTAGCAATGTGCTTCTCTGTTTCCTTTTTGGCAGCTTTAATTAGTTTTTTAGATAAAGTATTTTTCTCCCTATAGTTTTTTAGAGCTTCAATGGTGCCATCCTGCTTTAGTAGTGCAAATGCTTTCTTTTTACTGTTAATTGCCTGTCTTACTTCTTTGTTTAGCCACATTGGGTTTTTCCTATTTCTAGTCCTTTTATTCCCACAAGGTATAAACCGCTTACACTGCCTATTTAGGATGTTCTTAAACATTTCCCATTTATTATCTGTATTCTTATTTCTGAGGATATTGTCCCAGTCTACCAGATTAAGGGCATCTCTAAGCTGGTCAAACTTTGCCTTCCTAAAGTTCAGTGTTTTTGTGACTCCCTGACAAGTCCCCCTAGTGAAAGACAGGTGAAACTGCACAATATTGTGGTCGCTATTTCCTAGATGCCCAACCACCTGCAGATTTGTTATTCTGTCAGGTCTATTAGATAGTATTAGGTCTAAAAGTGCTGCTCCTCTGGTTGGATTCTGCACCAATTGTGAAAGATAATTTTTCTTGGTTATTAGCAGAAACCTGTTGCCTTTATGGGTTTCACAGGTTTCACTTTCCCAGTTAATATCCGGGTAGTTAAAGTCCCCCATAACCAGGACCTCATTATGGGTTGCAGCTTCATCTATCTGCTTTAGAAGTAGACTATCCATGGTTTCTGTTATATTTGGGGGTTTGTAACAGACCCCAATGAGAATTTTGTTACCATTTTTCCCTCCATGAATTTCGACCCATATGGACTCGACATCCTCATTTCCTTCGCTAATATCCTCCCTTAAAGTGGACTTTAGACAAGACTTTACATAGAGACAAACCCCTCCTCCTCTCCGATTTTTACGATCCTTTCTAAACAGACTGTAACCCTGTAAGATAACTGCCCAGTCATAGCTTTCATCTAACCATGTCTCGGTTATTCCCACTATGTCAAAGTTACCTGCAGATATTTCTGCTTCTAGTTCTTCCATCTTGTTTGTCAGGCTTCTGGCGTTTGCGAGCATGCAGTTTAGAGGATTTTGTTTTGTTCCAATCTCCTCGCTGTGGATTGTTTTAGAAATGTTCTTACCTCCCATCTGAGTATGTTTTCCTGGGTCTTCTTTGTTCAAGTCTAATGTTTTTCTTCCCGTCCCCTCTTCTTCTAGTTTAACGCCCTCCTGATGAGTGTAGCGAGTCTTCTGGCGAATGTGTGTTTCCCAGGTTTGTTGAGGTGTAGTCCATCTCTGGCGAGGAGTCCATCGTACCAGTAATTCACACCGTGGTCCAGGAATCCGAATCCTTGTTGTCTGCACCATCGTCTTAGCCAGTTGTTTGCATCAAGGATCCTGTTCCATCTCCTGGTGCCATGCCCATCTACTGGAAGGATAGAAGAAAAAACTACCTGTGCATCCAGTTCCTTTACTTTCTTCCCCAACTCTTCAAAGTCTTTGCAGTCGGTAGGTCTTTCCTTGCCGTGTCATTGGTGCCAACATGTATCAGAAGAAATGGGTGGACGTCCTTGGAGCTGAAGAGCTTTGGTATCCTATCGGTCACATCCTTGATCATCGCACCTGGAAGGCAGCATACTTCTCTTGCAGTTATGTCCGGTCTGCAGATGGCTGCTTCTGTGCCTCTCAGTAGTGAGTCTCCCACCACCACCACTCTTCGTTGCTTCTTGGCTGTACTTTTTGCTGTCACTTGTTGCTGTGTGCCCTTTTCTTTTTTGCTTACTGGTATTGCTTCATCCTTAGGTGTGCCATCTTCATCCTCTACAAAGATTTGATATCGGTTCTTCAGTTGTGTGGTTGGTGATTTCTCCATGGTCTTCTTGCTTCTTTTGGTCACATGCTTCCACTCATCTGCTTTTGGAGGTTCTCTGACACTTTTTTCACCTTCTGTGACCAGTAGAGATGCTTCTGTTCTGTCTAGGAAGTCTTCATTCTCTTTGATGAGTTTCAAAGTTGCTATTCTTTCTTCCAGACCCCGCACCTTTTCTTCTAAAAGGGCCACTAGTCTACACTTCTGAAAGTGTAGTGGACACTTGGAAAAAACTTAATTAAACTTAAATGAAACTATGGGCCAAAACTTTTAATGGGAGTGGAAACATCCATTTCACCCCCAAAGTTTCTTTAATTGAGGGATCCCTATGTGTCTCATAGGATGCCACGCCTCACCTGCCTATACACTCAGGTCCTGAGTAGCCTGTCACCTAGCTGTACACTCAGGTCCTGAGTAGCCTGTCATCTACTTGCACAGTCAGGTCCTGAGTAGCCTGTCACCTACTTGTACACTCATGTCCTGAGTAGCCTGTCACCTAGCTGTACACTCAGGTCCTGAGTAGCCTGTCATCTACTTGTACACTCAGGTCCTGAGTAGCCTGTCATCTACTTGCACACTCAGGTCCTGAGTAGCCTGTCACCTACTTGTACACTCAGGTCCTGAGTAGCCTGTCATCTACTTGTACACTCAGGTCCTGAGTAGCCTGTCATCTACTTGTACACTCAGGTCCTGAGTAGCCTGTCATCTACTTGTACACTCAGGTCCTGAGTAGCCTGTCATCTACTTGTACACTCAGGTCCTGAGTAGCCCGTCACCTACTTGTACACTCAGGTCCTGAGTAGCCTGTCACCTACTTGTACACTCAGGTCCTGAGTAGCCTGTCATCTACTTGTACACTCAGGTCCTGAATAGCCTGTCATCTACTTGTACACTCAGGTCCTGAGTAGCCTGTCACCTACTTGTACACTCAGGTCCTGAGTAGCCTGTCACCTAGTTGTACACTCAGGTCCTGAGTAGACTGTCACCTACTTGTAAACTCAGGTCCTGAGTAGCCTGTCATCTACTTGTACACTCAGGTCCTGAGTAGCCTGTCACCTACTTGTACACTCAGTCCTGAGTAGCCTGTCACCTAGTTGTACACTCAGGTCCTGAGTAGCCTGTCACCTACTTGTACACTCAGGTCCTGAGTAGCCTGTCACCTAGTTGTACACTCAAGTCCTGAGTAGCCTGTCACCTAGTTGTACACTCAAGTCCTGAGTAGCCTGTCACCTAGTTGTACACTCAGGTCCTGAGTAGCCTGTCATCTACTTGTACACTCAGGTCCTGAGTAGCCTGTCACCTAGTTGTACACTCAGGTCCTCAGTAGCCTGTCACCTACTTGTACACTCAGGTCCGGAGTAGCCTGTCATCTACTTTTACACTCAGGTCCTGAGTAGCCTGTCACCTACTTGTCCACTCAGGTCCTGAGTAGCCTGTCACCTAGTTGTACACTCAGGTCCTGAGTAGCCTGTCACCTACTTGTACACTCAAGTCCTGAGTAGCCTGTCACCTACTTGTACACTCAGGTCCTGAGTAGCCTGTCACCTATTTGTACACTCAGGTCCTGAGTAGCCTGTCACCTAGTTGTACACTCAGGTCCTGAGTAGACTGTCACCTACTTGTACACTCAGGTCCTGAGTAGCCTGTCATCTACTTGTACACTCAGGTCCTGAGTAGCCTCTCACCTACTTGTACACTCAGGTCCTGAGTAGCCCGTCACCTACTTGTACACTCAGGTCCTGAGTAGCCTGTCACCTACTTGTACACTCAGGTCCTGAGTAGCCTGTCATCTACTTGTACACTCAGGTCCTGAATAGCCTGTCATCTACTTGTACACTCAGGTCCTGAGTAGCCTGTCACCTACTTGTACACTCAGTTCCTGAGTAGCCTGTCACCTAGTTGTACACTCAGGTCCTGAGTAGACTGTCACCTACTTGTAAACTCAGGTCCTGAGTAGCCTGTCATCTACTTGTACACTCAGGTCCTGAGTAGCCTGTCACCTACTTGTACACTCAGGTCCTGAGTAGCCTGTCACCTAGTTGTACACTCAGGTCCTGAGTAGCCTGTCACCTACTTGTACACTCAGGTCCTGAGTAGCCTGTCACCTAGTTGTACACTCAAGTCCTGAGTAGCCTGTCACCTAGTTGTACACTCAAGTCCTGAGTAGCCTGTCACCTAGTTGTACACTCAGGTCCTGAGTAGCCTGTCATCTACTTGTACACTCAGGTCCTGAGTACCCTGTCACCTAGTTGTACACTCAGGTCCTGAGTAGCCTGTCACCTACTTGTACACTCAGGTCCGGAGTAGCCTGTCATCTACTTGTACACTCAGGTCCTGAGTAGCCTGTCACCTACTTGTCCACTCAGGTCCTGAGTAGCCTGTCACCTAGTTGTACACTCAGGTCCTGAGTAGCCTGTCACCTACTTGTACACTCAAGTCCTGAGTAGCCTGTTACCTATTTGTACACTCAGGTCCTGAGTAGCCTGTCACCTAGTTGTACACTCAGGTCCTGAGTAGACTGTCACCTACTTGTACACTCAGGTCCTGAGTAGCCTGTCATCTACTTGTACACTCAGGTCCTGAGTAGCCTCTCACCTACTTGTACACTCAGGTCCTGAGTAGCCTGTCACCTACTTGTACACTCAGGTCCTGAGTAGCCTGTCACCTAGTTGTACACTCAGGTCCTGAGTAGCCTGTCACCTAGTTGTACACTCAGGTTCTGAGCAGCCTGTCACCTACTTGTAAACTCAGGTCCTGAGTAGCCTGTCACCTACTTGTACACTTAGGTTCTGAGCAGCCTGTCACCTACTTGTAAACTCAGGTCATGAGTAGCCTGTCACCTACTTGTACACTCAGGTCCTGAGTAGCCTGTCACCTACTTGTAAACTCAGGTCATGAGTAGCCTGTCATCTACTTATATACTCAGGTTCTGAGTAGCCTGTCACCTACTTGTACACTCAGGTCCTGAGTAGCCTGTCACCTACTTGTACACTCAGGTTCTGAGTAGCCTGTCACCTACTTGTACACTCAGATCCTGAGTAGCCTGTCATCTACTTGTACACTCAGGTTCTGAGTAGCCTGTCACCTACTTGTACACTCAGGTCCTGAGTAGCCTGTCACCTACTTGTACACTCAGGTTCTGAGTAGCCTGTCACCTACTTGTACACTCAGGTCCTGAGTAGCCTGTCACCTACTTGTACACTCAGATCCTGAGTAGCCTGTCACCTACTTGTACACTCAGGTCCTGAGTAGCCTGTCACCTACTTGTACACTAAGATCCTGAGTAGCCTGTCACCTACTTGTACACTCAGGTCCTGAGTAGCCTGTCACCTAGTTGTACACTCAGGTCCTGAGTAGCCTGTCACCTACTTGTACACTCAAGTCCTGAGTAGCCTGTCATCTACTTGTGCACTCAGGTCCTGAGTAGCCTGTCATCTACTTGTACACTCAGGTCCTAAGTAGCCTGTCACCTACTTGTACACTCAGGTCCTGAGTAGCCTGTCACCTACTTGTACACTCAGGTCTTGAGTAGCCTGTCACCTAGTTGTACACTCAGGACCTGAGTAGACTGTCACCTACTTGTACACTCAGGTCCTGAGTAGCCTGTCACCTACTTGTACACTCAGGTCCTGAGTAGCCTGTCACCTAGTTGTATACTCAGGTCCTGAGTAGCCTGTCACCTAGTTGTACACTAAGGTCCTGAGTAGCCTGTCACGTACTTGTACACTCAGGTCCTGAGTAGCCTGTCACCTACTTGTACACTCAGTTCCTGAGTAGCCTGTCATCTACTTGTACACTCAGGTCCTGAGTAGCCTGTCACCTACTTGTAAACTCAGTTCCTGAGTAGCCTGTCATCTACTTGTACACTCAGGTCCTGAGTAGCCTGTCACCTACTTGTACACTCATGTCCTGAGTAGCCTGTCACCTACTTGTACACTCAGGTTCTGAGTAGCTTGTCACCTACTTGTACACTCAAGTTCTGAGTAGCCTGTCACCTACTTGTACACTCAGGTTCTGAGTAGCCTGTCACCTACTTGTACACTCAGGTCCTCAGTAGCCTGTCACCTACTTGTACACTCAGGTCCTGAGTAGCCTGTCATCTACTTGTATACTCAGGTTCTGAGTAGCCTGTCACCTACTTGTACACTCAGGTCCTGAGTATCCTGTCATCTACTTGTACACTCAGGTCCTGAGTAGCCTGTCATCTACTTGTATACTCAGGTTCTGAGTAGCCTGTCATCTACTTGTGCACTCAGGTCCTGAGTATCCTGTCATCTACTTGTACACTCAGGTCCTGAGTAGCCTGTCACCTACTTGTATACTCAGGTTCTGAGTAGCCTGTCACCTGCTTGTACACTCAGGTCCTGAGTAGCCTGTCACCTACTTGTAAACTCAGGTCATGAGTAGCCTGTCATTTACTTATATACTCAGGTTCTGAGTAGCCTGCTTCCTACATTTAGATTCAGATCCTGAGTAGCCTGCTTCATGCACTTACATTTAGGTCCTCTGTAGCCTACTTGTTCACTCAGGTCATGAGCAGCCTGTCACCTACTTGTAAACTCAGGCTTTGAGTAGCCTGTAATCTACTTGTACACTAAGGTTCTGAGTAGCCTGTCACCTACTTGTACACTCAGGTTCTAAGTAGCCTGTCACCTACTTGTACACTCAAGTTCTGAGTAGCCTGTCACTTACTTGTACACTCAGGTGCTAAGTAGCCTGCTTCCTACACTTAGATTAAGGTTATGAGAAGCCTGCTTCCTGCACTTACATTTAGGTCCAGAGTATCTTGCTTCTTGCACTTACATTCAGGTCCTGAGTAGCCTGCTTCCTGCACTTACATTTAGGTCCTGAGTAGCCTGCTTCCTGCACTTACATTCAGGTCCTGAGTAGCCTGCTTCCTGCACTTACATTAAGGTCCTGAGTAGCCTGCTTCCTGCACTTACATTCAAGTCCCGAGTAACCTGTATCCTGCACTTACATTCAGGTTCTGAGTAACCTGCATCCTGCACTTACATTCAGGTCCTGAGTAGTCTGCTTCCTGCACTTACATTCAGGTCCTGAGTAGCCTGCTTCCTGCACTTACATTCAGGTCCTGAGTAGCCTGCTTCCTATACTTACATTCAGGTCCTGAGTAGCCCCCATCCTGCACTTACATTCAGGTCCTGAGTAGCCCCCATCCTGCACTTACATTCAGGTCCTGAGTAGCCTGCTTCCTGCACTTACATTCAGGTCCTGAGTAGCCCCCATCCTGCACTTACATTCAGGTCCTGAGTAGCCCCCATCCTGCACTTACATTCAGGTCCTGAGTAGCCCCCATCCTGCACTTACATTCAGGTCCTGAGTAGCCTGCTTACTGCACTTACATTCAGGTTCTGAGTAGCCTGCTTCCTCCACTTATATTCAGCTCCTGAGTAGCCTGCATCCTGCACTTACATTCAGGTCCTAAGTGTTACGGCTGCGTAAACGCGGCCGAGCCGATGCGCCCACGTCGCCAAACCATGACGACGTGGGTGAGCGTCCCAAATGGGAACGTGATGTGGACCCACTGGACCACATAGAGTAACCTGGACCTACCCAGACTAGGGAAGGGCAGCGAGCAGGGTCTGTGGCAGCTGAGCATATGAACAAGATGGCAATATGCAGAACTAGATTACAGCGCACAACTTCAGGTATGTGGAAACAAAGTTTACTTAAATGAAAACACAGTACATAACAAAACATAATGATTTCAGGATCCCGATTACACACATCAGAGTAGGGTACATATCTCAGGATAACACAAGAAGGCAGGAGCACATCACGGGTTGATGTCCACGGTTATCTGGCATGGGCATGCTAGGACGGCCTCTCTCTCAGGCCTCAGGTGCAGCACAGGCTCAGCAGGAGAACATCAGACACCGACCTTGGACAGACGTCAGACGATGGCAGGGGTCATCACTGGTTGATGCAGTCCAGGGTCATCTGGCAGGAACTTACTAGGATGGCCTCTCTCAGGCCTCAGGCGTAGCACAGGCTCAGCAGGAGAACATCAGACACCGACCCAGGACAGACGTCATCACAGGGTAGACCCCGGGGAACCGGTGGAACATCGAGTCACAGGCAGGACATCAGGACATCGGACACAGACTGGGCATCAGGACACAGGCTGGACATCAGGACACAGGCTGGACATCAGGATAGACATCCGGGACACTGGCGTGGCAGCCCAGGTCATCGGCTAGGACACTGGCATGGCAGCCCAGGACATCGGACATAGGAAGGACATCAGGACATAGGCAGGGCATCAAGACATCAGGAATACGGAAAGACATCTGGGACACTGGCGTGGCAGCCCAGGTCATCGGCTGGGACATTGGTGTGGCAGCCCAGGACATCAGGACATCGGACATAGGAAGGACATCAAGACATAGGCAGGGCATCAAGACATCAGGAATACGGATAGACATCTGGGACACTGGCATGGCAGCCCAGGTCATCGGCTTGGACATTGATGTGGCAGCCCAGGGCATCAGGCCATCAGACATAGGAAGGACATCAGGGCATAAGGACACAGGCAGGGCATCAGGACATCATGAATACCGGATAGACATCTGGGACACTGGCGAGGCAGCCCAGGTCATCGGCTGAGACTCAGATGGCACAGGATAAGGTAGTGGTGGTCATCAGGTCCCTAGCTACGGCCATCAGGCTCCGGGCATCGGACCTAGGAAGGAACTCAAGCGTGATGGTGCAAGCACCGCCGGACTGGACTTGGGCCAGACGGAGTTAGCACCGCATAACAGGCTGAGCACAGCATAGTAAGGGCTCAGCATAAACACCAGACTCCATCTTTAAAGATGAGCCCAGGAAGTTCAGTCACTAGGTACAGGGAGTCAGACACAAAAGGACTTCAGGAACATAACAGAGGACACAGTTCAGACAGGGTCAGGTACTGGATATGCAGCCTCCAGGATAGGCGGGTCTGGGTACTCTGCCCCCAAATTAGGCAGAAAAACAAAACACAAACGGATCTGGATATGCATCCTCCAGGATAAGTAGGTCTGGGTACTCTGCCCCAAGATTAGGCGGAAAAACAAAACACAAACAGATCTGGATATGCAGCCTCCAGGATAGGTGGATCTGGGTACTCTGCTCCCAGAACAGGCGGAAGACAGGTATCAGTTCTCCCAGAACATATTGCAGACAAAACGGGAGCTGGATAACTAACTCACAAGGCAAGACACAGAAACACAATGCAATGCTCTGGCAATGCCGAACAGGAAAGAGGGAGATTATATAGGAGCTGTCCCTCCGCAATAGGCTGAGGAAGCAACACAGGTACACACTCAAACCCTAATTAAAGCAGGGTAGGTGTGGCCGCGCGCACCCTAAGCACAAACAGAAACCATTACAGCACAGACAGCACAGGAACTGTGGCTTTGGGCACCTGGCAGTAACTGCTAGCCTGAACACATGTGGAAAGTCGTGCACCAGCTGCAGAGGACCTTGCAAGCCGTGCATAGCTTCCACGGCAAAAGCCAGGGACCGCACATGCGAGTGGTCATGCAGCAGAGCAAAGACATCACAGCACAAGTACAGCTACGCAGCAGCACAGGGAACTGAGCCATAGCCACACAGGTAACAGACTACAATATCCTTGCAAGATAGGGGGAGAAGAGCAAGGGTTAAAGTAGAGACATGCAAAAGTAACGCCGAGAGAACAAGGTATAAACCCAGCGGCGTTACACTGAATAGCCTGTTTCTTGCACTTACATTCCGGTCCTGAGTAGCCTACTGCCTGCACTTCTATTCAGATCCTGAGTAGCCTCCATCCTGCACTTACATTCAGGTCCTGAGTAGCTTGCTTCCTGCACATACATTCACATCCTTAGTAGCCTGCTTCCTGTACGTAGATTCAGGTCCTGAGTAGCCTGCTTCCTGCACTTACTTTCTGGTCCTGAGCAGATTGCATCCTGCACTTATATTGAGATCCTGAGTAGCCTGCATCCTGCACTTACATTCAGGTCCTGAGTAGCTTGATTCCTGCACTTACATTCAGGTCCTGAGTAGCCTGCTTCCTGCACTTATATTCAGGTCCTGAGTAGCCTGCTTCCTGCACTTATATTCAGGTCCTGAGTAGCCTGCTTCCTGCACTTACATTCAGGTTCTGAGTAGCCTGCTTCCTGCACTTACATTCAGGTTCTGAGTAGCCTGCTTCCTTCCTTACATTCAGGTTCTGAGTAGCCTGCTTCCTGCACTTACATTCACATCCTGAGTAGCCTGCTTCCTGCACTTACATTCAGGTTCTGAGTAGCCTGCTTCCTGCACTTACATTCAGGTTCTGAGTAGCCTGCTTCCTGCACTTACATTCAGCTCCTGACTAGCTTGATTACTGCACTTACATCCAGGTCCTGAGTAGCCTGCTTCCTGCACTTACATTCAGGTTCTGAGTAGCCTGCTTCCTGCACTTACATTCAGGTTCTGAGTAGCCTGCTTCCTTCCTTACATTCAGGTTCTGAGTAGCCTGCTTCCTGCACTTACATTCACATCCTGAGTAGCCTGCTTCCTGCACTTACATTCAGGTTCTGAGTAGCCTGCTTCCTGCACTTACATTCAGGTTCTGAGTAGCCTGCTTCCTGCACTTACATTCACGTCCTGAGTAGCCTGCTTCCTGCACTTATATTCAGGTCCTGAGTAGCCTGCTTCCTGCACTTACATTCAGGTTCTGAGTAGCCTGCTTCCTGCACTTACATTCACATCCTGAGTAGCCTGCTTCCTGCACTTACATTCAGGTTCTGAGTAGCCTGCTTCCTGCACTTACATTCAGGTTCTGAGTAGCCTGCTTCCTGCACTTACATTCACGTCCTGAGTAGCCTGCTTCCTGCACTTACATTCAGGTTCTGAGTAGCCTGCTTCCTGCACTTACATTCAGGTTCTGAGTAGCCTGCTTCCTGCACTTACATTCACGTCCTGAGTAGCCTGCTTCCTGCACTTATATTCAGGTCCTGAGTAGCCTGCTTCCTGCACTTACATTCAGGTTCTGAGTAGCCTGCTTCCTGCACTTACATTCACATCCTGAGTAGCCTGCTTCCTGCACTTACATTCAGGTTCTGAGTAGCCTGCTTCCTGCACTTACATTCAGGTTCTGAGTAGCCTGCTTCCTGCACTTACATTCACGTCCTGAGTAGCCTGCTTCCTGCACTTATATTCAGGTCCTGAGTAGCCTGCTTCCTGCACTTACATTCAGGTTCTGAGTAGCCTGCTTCCTGCACTTACATTCAGCTCCTGAGTAGCTTGATTACTGCACTTACATCCAGGTCCTGAGTAGCCTGCTTCCTGCACTTACATTCACGTCCTGAGTAGCCTGCTTCCTGCACTTACATTCAGGTTCTGAGTAGCCTGCTTCCTGCACTTACGTTCAGCTTACATTCAGGTCCTGAGTAGCTTGATTACTGCACTTACATCCAGGTCCTGAGTAGCCTGCTTCCTGCACTTATATTCAGGTCCTGAGTAGCCTTTACACTCCATCCATATCGGCCCCTCTGTCCTCTCCTCTCCTATGTATAGCACTCATGCTCTGTTCACATTGCTTAACAGCGCTGATCCATTCAGTCCCACCATCCAACACAAGAGACGCTCTCACAAATCACTTAATCATCTGCTCACTCTTTCTATCCTCCTTCTCCTAGTTGCTGGAGACATCTCTCCCAACCCCGGCCCCCCCATGTTATAGCCAGTCAAAACTCCCAACTGCTACACTCAGAAACCCCTCTAACCTTATTAATATTCCATGCATGCCTTCTGTATCCTTTAATTGTGCCCTTTGGAATTCTCGCTCTGTGTGTAATAAACTCTCCTTCATTCATGACTTCTTCCTTTCTAACTGTCTTAATCTCCTGGCTCTTACTGAAACCTGGATCCAGCAGTCAGACACCACTGCTGCTGCTCTTTCATATGGTGGACTACACTTTTCTCATACCCCAAGATCAGACAACAGAGCAGGTGGAGGCGTTGGTATGCTCCTTTCACCCAAATGTACCTTCCAAATTATCCCTCAAGTACCCTCACTTGTATTCCCTTCCTTTGAGGTCCATGCTGTCAGACTTTAAGTCCCCTTCTCCATGCGCGTGGCGGTGTTGTATCGTCCTCCGGGCCCCTCTCATGAGTTCCTGGATCACTTTGCCACCTGGCTTCCACACTTTCTCTCCTGTGACATGCCCACCCTTATCATGGGTGATTTCAACATCCCCATTGCTTCTCCCCTCTCCCCATCTGCTTCTCACCTTTTATCTCTAACCTCCTCTTTCGGCCTCTCGCAGCATACTAACTCTCCAACACATGAAGATGGAAACTCCCTTGACTTGGTCTTCTCCCGGCTTTGCTCAGTGGACGATTTCACAAACTCCCCTCTCCCGCTCTCTGACCACAACCTCCTTACATTCTCTATCAAGAACTGCCATCCCACTCAGGTCACCCCCACTTTCCACACTTATAGAAACATACAGGCCATTAACACCCAGAAACTTATGAAGAACTTGCAGTCCTCATTGGCCCCAATCTTCTCCATCTCATGTCCTGATTCTGCTCTGAAGCATTACAATGAAACCCTGCAAAGTGCCCTGGATGAAGCTGCACCTCCTATACATAGAACAACTCAGCACAGACGGCGACAACCGTGGCACACGCTGCAAACACGTTTCCTGCAGCGGTGCTCCAGGTGCGCCGAACCTCTGTGGAGAAAATCTAATCTACCCGAAGATTTTATCCATTATAAGTTCATGCTAAAAACATACAACTCTGCCCTTCACCTCTCCAAACAAACCTATTTCAACACCCTGATCACCTCACTGTCAAATAACCCTAAACGTCTCTTTGACACTTTCCATTCCCTACTCAACCCAAGAGAGCAGGCCCCAACCACGGATCTCCGCGCTGACGATCTGGCCAATTACTTCAAAGAAAAAAATTACCACATTTGACAGGAAATCATTTCCCAATATCTTCATACCATGCACCGTCCTCCCTCCCAGACTGCATCTAGTTCACTCTCTGACTTTGAACCAGTTACAGAAGAAGAAGTAGTCAGGCTCCTTGCATCTTCTCGCCCGACCACTTGCACCAGTGACCCCATTCCGTCACATCTCCTCCAGTCCCGTTCCCCGGCTGTCACCTCTCACCTAACAAAAATATTCAACCTTTTTCTCACTTCCGGTATTTTTCCCTCCTCATTTAACCCCTTTCTGATATATGACGTACTATCCCGTCGAGGTGGGGTGGGCCCGTATGACCACCGAAGGGATAGTACGTCACGGGGGAGCGCGGCCGATGGTGGCCGGGTGTCAGCAGCCTATCGCAGCTGACATCCGGCACTATGTGCCAGGAGCGGTCACGGACCGCCCCCGGCACATTAACCCCCGGCACACCGCGATCAAACATGATCGCGGTGTGCCGGCGGTATAGGGAAGCATCACGCAGGGAGGGGGCTCCCTGTGGGCTTCCCTGAGACCCCCCAGCAATGCAATGTGATCACGTTGCTGCGAGGGTCTATTACCTCTCCTCCCTGCTGCAGGCCCGGATCCAAAATGGCCGCGGCATCCGGGTCCTGCAGGGAGGGAGGTGGCTTACCAAGTGCCTGCTCAGAGCCGGCGCTTGGTAAGCCTGCATTGCTGTAAGTCAGATCGCTGATCTGACAGAGTGCTGTGCAATCTGTGATGTTCCCCCTGGGACAAAGTAAAAAAGTAAAAAAAAAAAATTTCCACATGTGTAAAAAAAAAATAAATAAAAAAAAATGAATTCCTAAATAAAGAAAAAAAAAATATTCCCATAAATATATTTCTTTATCTAAAGACAAAACAACAAACAATAAAAGTACACATATTTAGTATCGCCGCATACGTAATAACCCAACCTATTAAACTGTCCCACTAGTTAATCCCTTCAGTAAACACTGTATGAAAAAAAAAAAAACGAAGCAAAAAACAACGCTTTATTATCATACCACCGAACAAAAAGTGGAATAACACGCGATCAAAAAGACGGATATAAATAACCATGGTACCGCTGAAAACGTCATCTTGTCCCGCAAAAAACGAGCTGTCATACAGCATCATCAGCAAAAAAATAAAAAAGTTATAGTCCTGAGAATAAAGCGATGCCAAAATAATTATTTTTTCTATAAAATAGTTTTTATCGTATAAAAGCGCCAAAACATAAAAAAATGATATAAGTGAGGTATCGCTGTAATCATACTGCCCCGAAGAATAAAACTGCTTTATCAATTTTACCAAACACGGAACGGTATAAACGCCTCCCCCAAAAGAAATTCATGAATAGCTGGTTTTTGGTCATTCTGCCTCACAAACATCGGAATAAAAGGCGATCAAAAAATGTCACGTGCCCGAAAATGTTACCAATAAAAACGACAACTCGTCCTGCAAAAAACAAGACCTCACATGACTCTGTGGACTCAAATATGGAAAAATTATAGCTCTCAAAATGTGGTAACGAAAAAAATATTTTTTGCAATAAAAAGCGTCTTTCAGTGTGTGACGGCTGTCAATCATAAAAATCCGCTAAATAACCCGCTATAAAAGTAAATCAAACCCCCCTTCATCACCCCCTTAGTTAGGGAAAAATTAAAAAATTTTAAAAATGTATTTATTTCCATTTTCCCATTAGGGTTAGGGTTAGGGCTTAGGTTAGGGCTAGGGTTAGGGCTAGGGTTAAGGTTAGGGTTAGGGCTAGGGCTAGGGTTAGGGTTGGGGCTAGGGCTAGGGTTAGGGCTAGTGTTAGGGTTGGGGCTAGGGTTAAGGCTACAGTTAGGGTTGGGGCTAAAGTTAGGGTTGGGGCTAAAGTTAGGGTTAGGGTTTGGATTACATTTACGGTTGGGAATAGGGTTGGGATTAGGGTTAGGGGTGTGTCTGGGTTAGAGGTGTGGTTAGGGTTACCGTTGGGATTAGTTTTAGGGGTGTGTTTGGATTAGGGTTTCAGTTATAATTGGGGGGTTTCCACTGTTTAGGCACATCAGGGGCTCTCCAAACGCGACATGGCGTCCGATCTCAATTCCAGCCAATTCTGCACTGAAAAAGTAAAACAG
This sequence comes from Ranitomeya imitator, assembly GCF_032444005.1. Lineage (NCBI taxonomy): Eukaryota > Metazoa > Chordata > Amphibia > Anura > Dendrobatidae > Ranitomeya > Ranitomeya imitator. The sequence continues at coordinate 38,132,261 of NC_091284.1, forward strand.
TGCTCCTTCCCTTCCGAGCTCTCCCGTGTGCCCAAACAGGGGTTTACCCCAACATATGGGGTATTAGCGTACTCAGGACAAATTGGACAACAACATTTGGGGTCCAATTTCTCCTCTTACCCTTGGGAAAATAAAAAATTGGGGGCAAAAAGATAATTTTTGTGAAAAAATATGATTTTTTATTTTTACGGTTCTGCATTATAAACTTCTGTGAAGCACTTGGTGGGTCAAAGTGCTCACCACACCTCTAGATAAGTTCCTTAAGGGGTCTACTTTCCAAAATGTTGTCCCTTGTGGGGGGTTTCAATGTTTAGGCACATCAGTGGCTCTCCAAACACAACATGGCGTCCCATCTCAATTCCTGTCAATTTTGCATTGAAAAGTCAAATGGCGCTCCTTCGCTTCCGAGCTCTGTCATGCGCCCAAACAGTGGTTTACCCCCACATATGGGGTATCGGCATACTCAGGACAAGTTGTACAACAACTTTTGGGGTCCATTTTCTCCTGTTACCCTTGGTAAAATAAAACAAATTGGAGCTGAAGTAAATATTTTGTGAAAAAAAGTTAAATGTTCATTTTTATTTAAACATTCCAAAAATTCCTGTGAAACACCTGAAGGGTTAATAAACTTCTTGAATGTGGTTTTAAGCACCTTGAGGGGTGCAGTTTTTAGAATGGTTTCACACTTGGGTATTTTCTATCATATAGACCCCTCAAAATGACTTCAAATGAGATGTGGTCCCTAAAAAAAATGGTGTTGTAGAAATGAGAAATTGCTGGTCAACTTTTAACCCTTATAACTCCCTAACAAAAAAAAATTTTGGTTCCAAAATTGTGCTGATGTAAAGTAGACATGTGGGAAATGTTACTTATTAAGTATTTTGTGTGACATGTCTCGGTGATTTAATTACATAAAAATTCAAAGTTGGAAAATTGCGACATTTTCAAATTTTTCGCCCAAATTTCCGTTTTTTTCACAAATAAACGCAGGTAATATCAAAGAAATTTTTCCACTATCATGAAGTACAATATGTCACGAGAAAACAGTGTCAGAATCACTGGGATCTGTTGAAGCGTTCCAGAGTTATAACCTCACAAAGGGACAGTGGTCAGAATTGTAAAAATTGGCCTGGTCATTAACCCTTTAAGCCCCAAGGGTGGTTTGCTTCTTAATGACCGGGCCAATTTTTACAATTCTGACCACTGTCCCTTTATGAGGTTATAACTCTGGAACGCTTCAACGGATCCCAGTGATTCTGACATTTTTTTCTCGGCACATATTGTACTTCATGATAGTGGTAAAATTTCTTTGATATTACCTGCGTTTATTTGTGAAAAAAATGGAAATTTGGCGAAAATTTTGAAAATTTCGCAATTTTCCAACTTTGAATTTTTATGCAATTAAATCACAGAGATATGTCACACAAAATACTTAATAAGTAACATTTCCCACATGTCTACTTTACATCAGCACAATTTTGGAACCAACATTTTTTTTGTTAGGGAGTTATAAGGGTTAAAAGTTGACCAGCAATTTCTCATTTTTACAACACCATTTTTTTTTAGCGAATGACTTCATTTGAAGTCATTTTGAGGGGTCTATATGATAGAAAATACCAAAGTGTGACACCATTCTAAAAACTACACCCCTCAAGGTGCTCAAAACCATATTCAAGAAGTTTATTAACCCTTCTGGTACTTCACAGGAATTTTTGGAATGTTTAAATAAAAATGAACATTTAACTTTTTTTCACAAAAAATTTACTTCAGCTCCAATTTGTTTTATTTTACCAAGGGTAACAGGAGAAAATGGACCCCAAAAGTTGTTGTACAATTTGTCCTGAGTACGCCGATACTCCATATGTGGGGGTAAACCACTGTTTGGGCGCATGACAGAGCTGGGAAGCGAAGGATCGCCATTTGACTTTTCAATGCAAAATTGACTGGAATTGAGATGGGACGCCATGTTGCGTTTGGGGAGCCCCTGATGTGCCTAAACATTGAAACCCCCCACAAGTGACACCATTTTGGAATGTAGACCTCCTAAGGAACTTATCTAGAGGTGTGGTGAGCACTTTGACCCACTAAGTGCTTCACAGAAGTTTATAATGCAGAACCGTGAAAATAAAAAATCATATTTTTTCACAAAAATTATCTTTTCACCCCCAATTTTTTATTTTCCCAAGGGTAAGAGAAGAAATTGGACCCCAAAAGTTGTTGTACAATTTGTCCTGAGTACGCTGATACACCATATGTGGGGATAAACCACTGATTGGGCGCATGGGAGACCTCGGAAGGGAAGGAGCGCCGTTTGACTTTTCAATGTAAAATTGACAGGAATTGAGATGTGACGCCATGTTGCGTTTGGAGAGCCACTGATGTGCCTAAACATTGAAACCCCCCACAAGTGACACCATTTTGGAAAGTAAACCCCCTAAGGAACTTATCTAGAGGTGTGGTGAGCACTTTGACCCACCAAGTGCTTCACAGAAGTTTATAATGCAGAACCGTAAAAATAAAAAATCATATTTTTTCACAAAAATTATGTTTTCACCCCCAATTTTTTATTTTCCCAAGGGTAAGAGATGAAATTGGACCCCAAAAGTTGTTGTACAATTTGTCCTGAGTACGCTGATACCCCACATGTGGGGGTAAACCACTGTTTGGGCGCATGGGAGAGCTCGGAATGGAAGTAGTGCCGTTTGACTTTTCAATGCAAAATTGACAGGAATTGAGCTGGGACCCCATGTTGCGTTTGGAGAGCCACTGATGTGCCTAAACATTGAAACCCCCCACAAGTGACACCATTTTGGAAAGTAGACCCCCTAAGAAACTTATCTAGATGTGTTTTGAGCGCTTTGACCCACCAAGGGCTTCACAGAAGTTTATAATGCAGAGCCGTAAAAATAAAACAAAACTTTTTCCCACAAAAATTATTTTTTTAGCCCCCAGTTTTGTATTTTCCCGAGGGTAGCAGGAGAAATTGGACCCCAAAAGTTGTTGTCCAATTTGTCCTGAGTGCGCTGATACCCCATATGTGGGGGGGAACCACCGTTTGGACGCATGGAAGGGCTCGGAAGGGAAGGAGCGCCATTTGGAATGCAGACTTAGATGGAATGGTCTGCAGGCATCACATTGCGTTTGCAGAGCCCCTAATGTACCTAAACAGTAGAAACCCCCCACAAGTGACACCATGTTGGAAAGTAGACCCCCTAAGGAACTTATCTAGATGTGTGGTGAGCGCTTTGACCCACCAAGGGCTTCACAGAAGTTTATAATGCAGAGCCGTAAAAATAAAACAAAATTTTTTTCCCACAAAAATTATTTTTCAGCCCCCAGTTTTGTATTTTCCCGAGGGAAACAGGAGAAATTGGACCCCAAAAGTTGTTGTCCAATTTGTCCTGAGTGCGCTGATACCCCATATGTGGGGGGAACCACTGTTTGGATGCATGGGAGGGCTCGGAAAGGAAGGAGCGCCATTTGGAATGCAGACTTAGATGGAATGGTCTGCAGGCTTCACATTGCGTTTGCAGAGCCCCTAATGTACCTAAACAGTAGAAGCACCCCACAAGTGACCCCATTTTGGAAACTAGACCCCCCAAGAAACTTATCTAGATGTGTTGTAAGAACTTTGAACCTCCAAGTGTTTCACTACAGTTTATAACGCAGAGCCGTGAAAATAAAAAATCTTTTTTTTTTCCCACAAAAATTATTTTTTAGCCCCCAGTTTTGTATTTTCCCGAGGGTAGCAGGAGAAATTGGACCCCAAAAGTTGTTGCCCAATTTGTCCTGAGTGCGCTGATACCCCATATGTGGGGGGGAACCACCGTTTGGACGCATGGAAGGGCTCAGAAGGGAAGGAGCGCCATTTGGAATGCAGACTTAGATGGAATGGTCTGCAGGCGTCACATTGCGTTTGCAGAGCCCCCAATGTACCTAAACAGTAGAAGCCCCCCACAAGTGACCCCATTTTGGAAACTAGACCCCCCCAAGGAACTTATCTAGATGTGTTGTAAGAACTTTGAACCCCCAAGTGTTTCACTACAGTTTATAACGCAGAGCCGTGAAAATAAAAAATCTTTTTTTTCCCACAAAAATTATTTTTTAGCCCCCAGTTTTGTATTTTCCCAAGGGTATCAGGAGAAATTGGACCCCAAAGGTTGTTGTCCTATTTGTCCTGAGTACGCTGATACCCCATATGTTGGGGTAAACCCCTGTTTGGGCACACGGGAGAGCTCGGAAGGGAAGGAGCACTGTTTTACTTTTTCAACGCAGAATTGGCTGGAATTGAGATCGGACGCCATGTCGCGTTTGGAGAGCCCCTGATGTGCCTAAACAGTGGAAACCCCCCAATTATAACTAAACCCTAATCCAAACACACCCCTAACCCTAATCCCAACAGTAACCCTAACCACACCTCTAACCCTGACACACCCCTAACCCCAATCCCAACCCTATTCCCAACCGTAAATGTAATCTAAACCCTAACCGTAACTTTAGCCCCAACCCTAACCCTAACTTTAGCCCCAACCCTAACGGTAGCCTTAACCCTAGCCCCAACCCTAGCCCTAACCCTAGCCCTAACCCTAGCCCTAACCCTAGCCCTAACCCTAGCCCTATCCCTAACCCTAACCCCAACCCTAACCCTAGCCCTAACCCTAGCCCCAACCCTAACCCTAGCCATAACCCTAGCCCTAATGGGAAAATGGAAATAAATACATTTTTTTTAATTTTCCCTAACTAAGGGGGTGATGAAGGGGGGTTTGATTTACTTTTATAGCGGGTTTTTTAGCGGATTTTTATGATTGGCAGCCGTCACACACTGAAAGACGCTTTTTATTGCAAAAAATATTTTTTGCGTTACCACATTTTGAGAGCTATAAATTTTCCATATTTTGGTCCACAGAGTCATGTGAGGTCTTGTTTTTTGCGGGACGAGTTGACGTTTTTATTGGTAACATTTTTGGGCACGTCACATTTTTTGATCGCTTTTTATTCTGATTTTTGTGAGGCAGAATGACCAAAAACCAGCTATTCATGAATTTCTTTTGGGGGAGGCGTTTATACCATTCCGCGTTTGGTAAAATTGATAAAGCAGTTTTATTCTTCGGGTCAGTACGATTACAGCGATACCTCATTTATATTATTTTTTTATGTTTTGGCGCTTTTATACGATTAAAACTATTTTATAGAAAAAATAATTATTTTTGCATCGCTTTATTCTGAGGACTATAACTTTTTTATTTTTTTGCTGATGATGCTGTATGGCAGCTTGTTTTTTGTGGGACAAGATGATGCTTTCAGCGGTACCATGGTTATTTATATCCGTCTTTTTGATCGCGTGTTATTCCACTTTTTCTTCGGCGGTATGATAATAAAGCGTTGTTTTTTGCCTCGTTTTTTTTTTTTCTTACGGTGTTTACTGAAGGGGTTAACTAGTGGGCCAGTTTTATAGGTCGGGTCATTACGGACGCGGCGATACTAAATATGTGTACTTTTATTGTTTTTTTTTTATTTAGATAAAGAAATGTATTTATGGGAATAATTTTTTTTTTTTGTTCATAATTTTGGAATATTTTTTTTTATTTTTTTTTACACATTTGGAAATTTTTTGTTTTACTTTTTTACTTTGCCCCAGGGGGGGACATCAGAGATCGGTGATCTGACAGTTTGCACAGCACTCTGTCAGGTCACCGATGTCACTTACAGGACTGCAGGCTTCACAGTGCCTGCTCTGAGCAGGCTTCTGTGAAGCCACCTCCCTCCCTGCAGGACCCGGATCCGCGGCCATCTTGGATCCGGGCCTGGAAGAAGCAGGGAGGGAGGTAAGACCCTCGCAGCAATGCGATCACATCACGTTGCTGCGCGGGGCTCAGGGAAGCCCGCAGGGAGCCCCCTCCCTGCGGGAAGCTTCCCTATACCGCCGGCACATCGCGATCATCTTTGATCGCGGTGTGCCGGGGGTTAATGTGCCGGGAGCGGTCCGTGACCGCTCCTGGCACATAGTGCCGGATGTCAGCTGCGATAGGCAGCTGACACCCGGCCGCGATCGGCCGCGCTCCCCCCGTGAGCGCGGCCGATCGCATATGACGTACTATCCCGTCACTGGGAATTAAGTCCCAGGGCACCTCGACGGGATAGTACGTCATATGGGATTAAGGGGTTAACGTGCAAACCACCCTTGGGGGTAAAGGGGTTAAGCATGCCATCATACATCCATTACTTAAAAAACCATCCCTCGACCAAAACTGTGCTGCTAATTATAGACCTGTCTCTAATCTTCCCTTCATCTCTAAACTCCTCGAACGCCTGGTCCACTCCCGTCTTACCCGCTATCTCTCAGATAACTCTCTTCTCGACCCTCTTCAATCTGGCTTCCGCTCTTTACACTCTACTGAAACTGCCCTCACTAAAGTCTCTAATGACCTACTAACAGCTAAATCTAATGGTCACTACTCCATGCTAATCCTCTTGGATCTCTCTGCAGCATTCGATACTGTGGATCATCAGCTCCTCCTCACTATGCTCCGCTCCATCGGCCTCAACGACACTGTTCTCTCCTGGTTCTCCTCCTATCTCTCTGACCGATCCTTCACTGTATGTTTTGCTGGTTCCTCCTCCTGTCAACCTTCCCCTTGTTGTTGGGGTTCCTCAAGGATCAGTCCTAGGCCCCTGTTGTGAATTCTGTGGCTGAGTTCACTTCTGTGGTCACAAGTGGTATTGCAGTCTCTGGGCTTCCTCCCTCAGGTGTTTTGGTGAGCTCGTTGGCTGCCTTGCTATTTAGCTCCACCTGAGTCTGTCTTCCTTGCTCCTTGTCAATGTTCCAGTGTTGGATCTGAGCTACTGCATCTTTCCTTGGGCCTGCTGCTCTGCTAGATAAGTGCTTCTAGTTTGTTTTCTGTTTTTTCTGTCCAGCTTGCTATTAACTTTTGCTGGAAGCTCTGAGAAGCAAAGGGGTGCACCGCCGTGCTGTTAGTTCGGCACGGTGGGTCTTTTTGCCCCTTTGAGTGGTTTTCGTTTTAGGGTTTTTTGTAGACTGCATAGTTCTCTTTGCTATCCTCGCTCTGTCTAGAATATCGGGCCTCACTTTGCTGAATCTATTTCATTCCTACGTTTGTCTTTTCATCTTGCTAACAGTCATTATATGTGGGGGGCTGCCTATTCCTTTGGGGTATTTCTCTGAGGTAAGTCAGGCTTGTATTTCTATCTTCAGGCTAGTCAGCTCCTCAGGCAGTGCCGAGTTGCATAGGTAGTGATAGGCGCAATCCACTGCTGCTTATAGTTGTGTGAGGATAGATCAGGTACTGCAGTCTACAGAGATTCCACGTCTCAGAGCTCGTCCTATTGTTTTTGGTTATTGCCAGATCTCTGTATGTGCGCTGATTACTGCACGCTGTGTTGCCTGATTGCCAGCCATAACAGTACAAGGAGCCCCACCAATGATTCCCAATAGAGGGAAAAAAGAAATCCTGACATCATTTTTTTTTCTTAGCTCTGTCTTCAGTCTTTTTTTCCCCTAGACATTAGAGTGCTTCAGGACACAGCTGTGGACATGGATATTCAGGCTCTGTGGTCCTCAATGGATAATCTCGTTGTAAATGTACAAAAGATTCAAGATACTATTGATCAGAAATCGATGCTAGAACCAAGAATTCCGATTCCTGATTTGTTTTTTGGTGACAGAACTAAGTTCCTGAGCTTCAGAAATAATTGTAAGCTATTTTTGGCCTTGAAACCTCATTCTTCTGGTAATCCTATTCAACAGGTTTTGATTATTATTTCTTTTTTGCGCGGCGACCCACAGGACTGGGCGTTTTCTCTTGCACCAGGAGATTCTGCATTGAGTAATGTTGATGCATTTTTCCAGGCGCTGGGATTGCTTTACGATGAGCCTAATTCAGTGGATCAGGCTGAGAAAAATCTGCTGGCTTTATGCCAGGGTCAGGATGATGTAGAAGTATATTGTCAGAAATTTAGGAAGTGGTCAGTACTCACTCTGTGGAATGAATCTGCACTAGCGGCTTTGTTCAGAAAGGGTCTCTCTGAAGCTCTTAAGGATGTAATGGTGGGATTTCCTATGCCTGCTGGTTTGAATGAGTCTATGTCCTTGGCCATTCAGATCGGTCGTCGCTTGCGCGAGCGTAAATCTGTGCACCATCTGGCGGTATTGTCTGAGAGTAAACCTGAGCCTATGCAGTGCGACAGGACTATGACTAAAGTAGAACGGCAAGAACACAGACGTCTGAACAGACTGTGTTTCTATTGTGGTGATTCTACTCATGCTATTTCTAATTGTCCTAAACGCACTAGGCGGTTCGATAGCTCTGCCGTTATTGGTACTGTACAGTCCAAATTCCTTTTGTCCATTACCTTAATGTGCTCTTTGTCATCGTATTCTGTCATGGCGTTTGTGGATTCAGGCGCTGCCCTGAATCTGATGGATTTGGATTATGCTAAACGTTGTGGATTTTTCTTGGAGCCTTTGCGGTGTCCTATTCCGTTGAGAGGAATTGATGCTACACCTTTGGCCAAGAATAAGCCTCAGTACTGGGCCCAGCTGACCATGTGCATGGCTCCTGCACATCAGGAAGTTATTCGCTTTCTGGTACTGCATAATTTGCATGATGTGGTCGTGTTGGGGTTGCCATGGCTACAAACCCATAATCCAGTATTGGATTGGAACTCTATGTCGGTAACCAGCTGGGGTTGTCAGGGAGTACATGGTGATGTTCCATTTTTGTCTATTTCGTCATCCATTCCTTCTGACATCCCAGAGTTCTTGTCTGACTTTCAGGATGTATTTGAAGAGTCCAAGTCTGATGCCCTACCTCCGCATAGGAATTGTGATTGTGCTATCGATTTGATTCCTGGTAGTAAATTCCCTAAGGGTCGTTTATTTAATTTGTCCGTACCTGAACACACCGCTATGCGCAGTTATGTGAAGGAGTCCCTGGAGAAGGGACATATTCGCCCATCGTCGTCACCATTGGGAGCAGGGTTCTTTTTTGTAGCCAAGAAGGATGGTTCGCTAAGACCGTGTATTGATTACCGCCTTCTTAATAAGATCACTGTTAAGTTTCAGTATCCCTTGCCATTGATTTCTGACTTGTTTGCTCGGATTAAGGGGGCTAGTTGGTTTACTAAGATTGATCTTCGTGGTGCGTATAATCTGGTGAGAATCAGGCAGGGAGATGAATGGAAAACGGCATTTAATACGCCCGAGGGTCATTTTGAGTATCTGGTGATGCCGTTCGGACTTGCCAATGCTCCATCTGTTTTTCAGTCTTTTATGCATGACATTTTCCGTGAGTATCTGGATAAATTCTTGATTGTTTACTTGGATGACATTTTGATCTTCTCAGATGATTGGGAGTCTCATGTGAAGCAAGTCAGAATGGTTTTCCAGGTACTGCGTGCTAATTCCTTGTTCGTGAAGGGATCAAAGTGTCTCTTCGGTGTGCAGAAAGTTTCATTTTTGGGGTTCATCTTTTCCCCTTCTACTATCGAGATGGATCCGGTTAAGGTTCAGGCCATCCAGGATTGGACTCAGCCGACATCTCTAAAAAGTCTGCAGAAATTCCTGGGCTTTGCTAATTTTTATCGTCGCTTCATCTGTAATTTTTCTAGCATTGCCAGACCATTGACCGATTTGACCAAGAAGGGTGCTGATTTGGTTAATTGGTCTTCTGCTGCCGTGGAAGCTTTTCAGGAGTTGAAGCGTCGTTTTTGCTGTGCCCCTGTGTTGTGTCAACCTGATGTTTCTCTTCCGTTCCAGGTCGAGGTTGATGCTTCTGAGATTGGTGCAGGGGCGGTTTTGTCACAGAGAGGTTCTGGTTGCTCAGTGTTCAAACCATGTGCTTTCTTTTCCAGGAAATTTTCTGCTGCTGAGCGTAATTATGATGTGGGCAACCGAGAGTTGCTGGCCATGAAGTGGGCATTCGAGGAGTGGCGTCATTGGCTTGAGGGTACTAAGCATCGCGTGGTGGTATTGACTGATCATAAGAACCTTACTTATCTTGAGTCTGCCAAGCGCTTGAATCCTAGACAGGCCCGTTGGTCGTTATTTTTTGCTCGTTTTGATTTTGTGATTTCATACCTTCCGGGCTCTAAAAATGTGAAGGCGGATGCTCTGTCTAGGAGTTTTGTGCCCGACTCTCCGGGGTTATCTGAGCCGGCGAGTATCCTCAAGGAAGGAGTCATTGTGTCTGCCATCTCCCCTGATTTGCGGAGAGTGTTGCAGAAATTTCAGGCTAATAAACCTGATCGTTGTCCGGCCGAGAAACTGTTCGTCCCTGATAGGTGGACTAGTAAAGTTATCTCTGAACTTCATTGTTCGGTGCTGGCCGGTCATCCAGGAATCTTTGGTACCAGGGAGTTGGTTGCTAGATCCTTCTGGTGGCCATCTCTGTCACGGGATGTGCGTGCTTTTGTGCAGTCCTGTGGAATTTGTGCTAGGGCTAAGCCCTGCTGTTCACGTGCCAGTGGTTGCTTTTGCCCTTGCCGGTCCCGAAGAGGCCTTGGACACATATTTCGATGGATTTCATTTCTGACCTTCCCGTTTCTCAAAAAATGTCGGTCATTTGGGTGGTCTGTGATCGCTTTTCTAAAATGGTCCATCTGGTGCCCTTGGTTAAATTGCCTTCCTCCTCTGATTTGGTGCCTTTGTTCTTTCAGCATGTGGTTCGTTTACATGGCATTCCTGAGAATATTGTTTCTGACAGAGGTTCCCAGTTTGTCTCGAGGTTCTGGCGAGCCTTTTGTGGTAGGATGGGCATTGACCTATCTTTCTCCTCGGCCTTCCATCCTCAGACTAATGGCCAGACCGAACGAACCAATCAGACCTTGGAAACATATCTGAGATGTTTTGTTTCCGCTGACCAGGATGATTGGGTGTCATTTTTGCCGTTGGCTGAGTTCGCCCTTAATAATCGGGCCAGCTCGGCTACCTTGGTCTCTCCATTTTTCTGCAATTCTGGGTTCCATCCTCGTTTCTCTTCAGGACAGGTTGAGTCTTCGGACTGTCCTGGTGTGGATTCTGTGGTGGACAGGTTGCAGCAGATCTGGACTCAGGTAGTGGACAATTTGACCTTGTCCCAGGAGAAGGCTCAGCTTTTCGCTAATCGCAGACGCCGTGTGGGACCCCGACTTCGTGTTGGGGATCTGGTTTGGTTATCTTCTCGTCATATTCCTATGAAGGTTTCCTCTCCTAAATTTAAATCTCGTTTTATTGGTCCGTATAGGATTTCTGAGATTCTCAATCCGGTGTCTTTTCGTCTGACCCTCCCAGACTCCTTTTCCATACATAATGTATTCCATAGGTCGTTGTTGAGGAGATACGTGGCACCTATGGTTCCATCTGTGGAGCCTCCTGCCCCTGTTTTGGTGGAGGGGGAATTGGAGTATATTGTGGAGAAGATTTTGGATTCTCGTGTCTCTAGACGGAAACTCCAGTATCTGGTCAAATGGAAGGGTTATGCTCAGGAAGATAATTCCTGGGTTTTTGCCTCTGATGTCCATGCCCCAGATCTTGTTCGTGCCTTTCATGTGGCTCATCCTGGTCGGCCTGGGGGTTCTGGTGAGGGTTCGGTGACCCCTCCTCAAGGGGGGGGTACTGTTGTGAATTCTGTGGCTGAGTTCACTTCTGTGGTCACAAGTGGTATTGCAGTCTCTGGGCTTCCTCCCTCAGGTGTTTTGGTGAGCTCGTTGGCTGCCTTGCTATTTAGCTCCACCTGAGTCTGTCTTCCTTGCTCCTTGTCAATGTTCCAGTGTTGGATCTGAGCTACTGCATCTTTCCTTGGGCCTGCTGCTCTGCTAGATAAGTGCTTCTAGTTTGTTTTCTGTTTTTTCTGTCCAGCTTGCTATTAACTTTTGCTGGAAGCTCTGAGAAGCAAAGGGGTGCACCGCCGTGCTGTTAGTTCGGCACGGTGGGTCTTTTTGCCCCTTTGCGTGGTTTTCGTTTTAGGGTTTTTTGTAGACTGCATAGTTCTCTTTGCTATCCTCGCTCTGTCTAGAATATCGGGCCTCACTTTGCTGAATCTATTTCATTCCTACGTTTGTCTTTTCATCTTGCTAACAGTCATTATATGTGGGGGGCTGCCTATTCCTTTGGGGTATTTCTCTGAGGTAAGTCAGGCTTGTATTTCTATCTTCAGGCTAGTCAGCTCCTCAGGCAGTGCCGAGTTGCATAGGTAGTGATAGGCGCAATCCACTGCTGCTTATAGTTGTGTGAGGATAGATCAGGTACTGCAGTCTACAGAGATTCCACGTCTCAGAGCTCGTCCTATTGTTTTTGGTTATTGCCAGATCTCTGTATGTGCGCTGATTACTGCACGCTGTGTTGCCTGATTGCCAGCCATAACAGGCCCCCTCCTCTTCTCGTTGTATACTGCCCCTATTGGACAAACAATCAGTAGATTTGGTTTCCAGTACCATCTCTATGCTGATGACACTCAATTATACACTTCTTCTCCTGTTATCACGCCGACCTTTTTAGAAAACACCAGTGATTGTCTTACCGCTGTCTCTTACATCATGTCCTCCCTCTATCTGAAACTGAACTTGTCAAAAACTGAACTCCTCGTGTTCTCTCCCTCTACTAACCTACCTTTGCCTGACATTGCCATCTCCGTGTGCGGTTCCACCATTACTCCAAAGCAACATGCCCGCTGCCTTGGGGTCATCCTTGATTCTGACCTTTCATTCACCCCCCACATCCGATCACTGGCTCGCTCTTCTTACCTGCATCTCAAAAACATTTCTAGAATTTTCCCTTTTCTTACTTTCGACTCTGCAAAAACTCTTACTGTTTCACTTATTCATTCTCGTCTGGACTATTGTAACTCTCTACTAATCGGCCTCCCTCTTACCAAACTTTCCCTGCTCCAATCTGTCCTGAATGCTGCAGCCAGGATCATATTCCTCACCAACCGTTACACCGATGCCTCTACCTTGTGCCAGTAATTTCACTGGTTACCCATCCACTCCAGAATCCAGTACAAAACTACTACCCTCATCCACAAAGCACTCCATGGCTCAGCACCACCCGACATCTCCTCCCTGGTATCAGTCTACCACCCTACCCGTGCCCTCCGCTCTGCTAATGACCTCAGGTTAGCATCCTCAATAATCAGAACCTCCCACTCCCGTCTCCAAGACTTTACACGTGCTGCGCCAATTCTTTGGAATGCACTACCTAGGTTAATACGATTAATCCCCAATCCCCACAGTTTTAAGTAGCCCTAAAAACTCATTTGTTCAGACTGGCCTACCGCCTCAACGCATTAACCTAACGATCCCTGTGTGGCCTATTTATAATAAAAAAAAAAACATAATCAGGTTCCTCGCATTATGTTCTCATTCACTTTATGCAGTTAATAGCCCTCTGTGTCTGTACTGCTACATACTTAGGCAGTTAACTGGTTCATGCAGCTTTACATGAACACCTGAGCCTTACACTATGGCCGGTCCGAATAACTAAAGCAATTGTTACCATCCACCTCTCGTGTCTCCCCTTTTCCTCATAGTCTGTAAGCTTGCGAGCAGCAGGGCCCTCATTCCTCCTGGTATCTGTTTTGAACTGTATTTCTGTTATGCTGTAATGTCTATTGTCTGTACAAGTCCCCTCTATAATTTGTAAAGCGCTGCGGAATATGTTGGCGCTATATAAATAAAATTATTATTTATTATTATTATTATTATAGCCTGCTTCCTGGACTTACATTCAGCTTCTGAGTAGCCTGCATCTTACACTTACATTTAGGTCCTGAGAAGCCTGCATTCTGCACTTACATTCATGTAAGTGTATATTCAGCTCCTCAGTAGCCTGCATCCTGCACTTATTTTCAGGTCCTGAGAAACATGCTTCCTGCACTTACATTCAGGTCCCCAGTAGCCTGCATTCTGCACTTACATTCAGGTCCTGAGTAGCCTGCATTCTGCACTTACATTTATGTAAGTGTATATTCAGGTCCTGAGTAGCCTGCATTCTGCACTTACATTTATGTAAGTGTATATTCAGGTCCTGAGTATCCTGCATTCTGCACTTACATTCATATAAGTGTATATTCAGCTCCTGAGTAGCCTGCATTCTGCACTTACATTTATATAAGTGTATATTCAGGTCCTGAGTAGCCTGCATGCTGCACTTACATTCATATATGTGTATATTCAGCTCCTGAGTAGCCTGCATTCTGCACTTACATTCATATAAGTGTATATTCAGCTCCTGAGTAGCCTGCATTCTGCACTTACATTCATATAAGTGTATATTCAGCTCCTGAGTAGCCTGCATTCTGCACTTACATTTATATAAGTGTACTGTATATTCAGTTCCTGAGTAGCCTGCATTCTGCACTTACATTCATATAAGTGTATATTCAGGTCCTGAGTAGCCTGCATTCTGCACTTACATTTATATAAGTGTACTGTATATTCAGCTCCTGAGTAGCCTGCATTCTGCACTTACATTCATATAAGTGTATATTCAGGTCCTGAGTAGCCTGCATTCTGCACTTACATTTATATAAGTGTACTGTATATTCAGCTCCTGAGTAGCCTGCATTCTGCACTTACATTCATATAAGTGTATATTCAGGTCCTGAGTAGCCTGCATTCTGCACTTACATTTATATAAGTGTACTGTATATTCAGGTCCTGAGTAGCCTGCATTCTGCACTTACATTCATATATGTGTATATTCAGGTCCTGAGTAGCCTGCATTCTGCACTTACATTCATATAAGTGTATATTCAGCTCCTGAGTAGCCTGCATTCTGCACTTACATTCATATAAGTGTATATTCAGCTCCTGAGTAGCCTGCATTCTGCACTTACATTCATATAAGTGTATATTCAGGTCCTGAGTAGCCTGCATTCTGCACTTACATTCATATAAGTGTATATTCAGCTCCTGAGTAGCCTGCATTCTGCACTTACATTCATGTAAGTGTATATTCAGCTCCTGAGTAGCCTGCATTCTGCACTTACATTCATATAAGTGTATATTCAGCTCCTGAGTAGCCTGCATTCTGCACTTACATTCATATAAGTGTATATTCAGGTCCTTTGTAGCCTGCATTCTGCACTTATATTCATATAAGTGTATATTCAGCTCCTGAGTAGCCTGCATTCTGCACTTACATTTATATAAGTGTATATTCAGCTCCTGAGTAGCCTGCATTCTGCACTTACATTCATATAAGTGTATATTCAGCTCCTGAGTAGCCTGCATTCTGCACTTACATTCATATAAGTGTATATTCAGGTCCTGAGTAGCCTGCATTCTGCACTTACATTCATATAAGTGTATATTCAGCTCCTGAGTAGCCTGCATTCTGCACTTACATTCATATAAGTGTATATTCAGCTCCTGAGTAGCCTGCATTCTGCACTTACATTCATATAAGTGTATATTCAGCTCCTGAGTAGCCTGCATTCTGCACTTACATTCATATAAGTGTACAGTTAGGTCCATATATATTTGGACAGAGACAACATTTTGCTAATTTTGGTCATAGACATTACCACAATGAATTTTAAACAAAACAATTCAGATGCAGTTGAAGTTCAGACTTTCAGCTTTCATATGAGGGGATCCACATTAAAATTGGATGAAGGGTTTAGGAGTTTCAGCTACTTAACATGTGCCACCATGTTTTTAAAGGGACCAAAAGTAATTGGACAATTGACTCCAAGGCTATTTCATGGAGAGGTGTGGGCAATCCCTTCATTATGTCATTCTCAATTAAGCAGATAAAAGGCCTGGAGTTGATTTGAGGTGTGGTGCTTGCATTTGGAAGGTTTTGCTGTGAAGTAAACATGTGGCCAAAGGAGCTCTCCATGCAGGTGAAACAAGCCATCCTTAAGCTGCGAAAACAGAAAAAACCCATCCGAGAAATTGCTGCAATATTAGGAGTGGCAAAATCTACAGTTTGGTACATCCTGAGAAAGAAAGAAAGCACTGGTGAACTCAGAGGCGTAGCTAGAGCTTTTGCCGCCCGGGGCTGTTCCCGAGTTTGGCGCCCCCCCCCCCCCAGCTCAATACACACAAAGGTTACCAAAAATGGTTTTCCTGTTTTGTAGAACTTAAACTGGGCCTAATGGTGTCACCCCCACATGCCACACCTGTGACTTAATACCACCACACCATGACCAGGCCACATAGTGACCGAATAATACTACATACAAGGGACAAATACCACCGCACCATTTCCAGACCACATATTACCACCACATAGTGACTGAATACTACAATACTGATCAGTAATAAAAAAAAAAACCACAATACTATCACCATAAGTGCCAGTATTCACAGGAGATCTGTACTTAGTATGCAGTGTCTGTGTAGAGGTAATACAGAGATCACTGGTGACATTATACACAGGACCTCTATATAGTATACAGTGTATAGTGTCAGTGTATAGGTAACACTGACTCACCAGTGACGTCTCTAGGTGAAGTCCTTCATCTTTTATCCAGCACAGACCGCCATCATTCCTTCCAGCCAGGACTCGTTTCTGCAGGAAATAACACAGTTATCTCGAGCTCCGCTTGCAGAACACATTACTTAATTTTTCACAACTTCTACATTACATCACATGAAGAAAAAAAGGTGATATAGTGTCACTCTGCACAGTAACAGGCCTGCCCCCCATTTAAAACAGTGTCCTCAAAAAATAAAATAAATACATCACTGCAGTAATAATATCCCTTAATTATCCCCTATGGTAATAATATTCCCCACCCTGGCCCCGTTTATCTCATTCCTGGCTCCAGCCATATGTTGTCGTATCCTGCCCTCATGAGTATCCATTCTACCCCATATGATCTCCCCATCCTGCCCCACCAGCCTCCATCGTATCCGTCCTGCCCCATGATCCAATCCTGCCCCGTGTCTCCAATCATGCCCCGTATCTACATTCTGCCCATGCCTCAAGTCCTGCCCCCAGTGTGTCCAGCATATTACCCCCATGTTGTCCAGCAATCTGCCCCAGTGTGTCCAGCATATTACCCCCAGTGTGTCCAGCAATCTGCCCCAGTATGTCCAGCATATTACCCTCAGTGTGTCCAGCAATCTGCCCTCAGTGTGTCCAGCAATCTGCCCCAGTGTCCAGCCTTTCCCCAGTGTGTCCAGCAGTCTGCCCCAGTGTGTCCAGCATATTACCCCCAGTGTCCAGCATTGCCCCAGTGTGTCCAGAAGTCTGCCCCAGGGTCTCCAGCATTGCCTCAATGTGTCCAGAAATCTGCCCCAGGGTCTCCAGTATTGCCCCAGTGTGTCCAGCAATCTGCCCCAGGGTCTCCAGTATTGCCCCAGTGTGTCCAGCATTCTGCCCCATGGTCTCCAGTATTGCCCCGGTGTGTCCAGCAATCTGCCCCATGGTCTCCAGTATTGCCCCAGTATGTCCAGAAGTCTGCCCCAGGGTCTCCAGCATTGCCTCAATGTGTCCTGAGATCTGCCCCATGGTCTCCAGTATTCAGAGTGTCCAGCATTCTGCCCCATGGTCTCCAGTATTGCCCCAGTGTGTCCAGCATTCTGCCCCATGGTCTCCAGTATTGCCCCAGTGTGTCCAGCAATCTGCCCCATGGTCTCCTGTATTGCCCCAGTGTGTCCAGCAATCTGCCCCATGGTCTCCTGTATTGCCCCAGTGTGTCCAGCATTCTGCCCCATGGTCTCCAGTATTGCCCCAGTGTGTCCAGCATTCTGCCCCATGGTCTCCAGTATTGCCCCAGTGTGTCCAGCAATCTGCCCCATAGTCTCCTGTATTGCCCCAGTGTGTCCAGCAATCTGCCCCATGGTCTCCTGTATTGCCCCAGTGTGTCCAGCAATCTGCCCCATGGTCTCCAGTATTGCCCCAGTGTGTCCAGCAATCTGCCCCATGGTCTCCAGTATTGCCCCAGTGTGTCCAGCAATCTGCCCCATAGTCTCCTGTATTGCCCCAGTGTGTCCAGCATTCTGCCCCATGGTCTCCAGCATTGCCCCAGCCCCAGTCAGAAATAAAGAAAAAAAAAAAAAGTAAAATCCTCACCTCTCCCGTTCCCAGCGCAGGTCCGGTGCAGTCAGCGTCTCTCCGGCTCTGCGACGCTCAGGACAGAGAGGCAGAGCGGCGCGCACAGTAGTGACGTCATCGCGCCCTCTGCTCTGAGACGTCGCAGAGTCAGAGGAGGCTGCAGCTGCCGGCGCCGCAGGAACCAGGAGAGGTGAGTATAGAGCAGGGGGCGGGGGCGGGGGCGGGACCCGGGGGTGGGGGGAGCTGGCCCTGGTCGTGGCGGCGGACGGCGCCGCCCGAAGATTTAAAGGGGCGTCTTTTTTTTTTTTTTTTTTTTTTTTATCTTCTTCTGCAGCGCCGGCCGCCCCCTGCATTGTGCCGCCCGGGGCGGACCGCCCCCCCCGCACCCCCCTTCCTACGCCACTGGGTGAACTCATCAATGCAAAAAGACCTGGGCGCCCACGGAAGACAACAGTGGTGGATGATCGCAGAATAATCTCCATGGTGAAGAGAAACCCCTTCACAACAGCCAACCAAGTGACCAACACTCTCCAGGAGGTCGGCGTATCAATATCCAAATCTACCATAAAGAGAAGACTGCATGAAAGTAACTACAGAGGGTTCACTGCACGGTGCAGCCACTCATAAGCATCAAGAAGAAAAAGGCTAAAAAACATCTAAAAAAGCCATCACAGTTCTGGAAGAACATTCTTTGGACAGATGAAACCAAGATCAACCTCTACCAGAATGATGGAAAGAGAAAAGTATGGTGAAGGCGAGGTACAGCTCATGATCCAAAGCATACCACATCATCCGTAATACACGGCGGAGGCAGTGTGATGGCGCGGGCATGCATGGCTGCCAGTGGCACTGGGTCACTAGTGTTTATTGATGATGTGACACAGGACAGAAGCAGCCGAATAAATTCTGAGGTATTCAGAGCCGCCATACTGTGTGCTCAGATCCAGCCAAATGCAGCCAAACTGATTGGTCGTCGCTTCATACTACAGATGGACAATGACCCAAAACATAAAGCCAAAGCAACCCAGGAGTTTATTAACCCCTTCCCGACCTGTGACACAGCGTATGCGTCATGAAAGTCGGTGCCAATCCGACCTGTGACGCATATGCTGTGTCACAGAAAGATCGCGTCCCTGCAGATCGGGTGAAAGGGTTAACTCCCATTTCACCCGATCTGCAGGGACAGGGGGAGTGGTAGTTTAGCCCAGGGGGGGTGGCTTCACCCCCTCGTGGCTACGATCGCTCTGATTGGCTGTTGAAAGTGAAACTGCCAATCAGAGCGATTTGTAATATTTCACCTAAAAAAATGGTGAAATATTACAATCCAGCCATGGCCGATGCTGAAATATCATCGGCCATGGCTGGAAATACTAATGTGCCCCCACCCCACTCCTCCGATCGCCCCCCCAGCCCCCCGATCTGTGGCCCGCTCCCCTCCGTCCTGTGCTCCGCTCCCCCGTCCTCCTGTCCGCTCCCCCCGTGCTCCAATCACACCCCCCCGTGCTCCAATCAAACCCCCCCGCACTCCGATCCCCCCGTGCTCCGATCCACCCCCCCTGCACACCGATCCACCCCCCCTGCACACCGATCCACCCGCCCGCACACCGATCACTCTCCCCCATGCTCCGATCCCTCCCCCCCCGTGCTCCGACGCCCCCCCGTGCCCTGATCTCCCCCCCCTGTGCCCTGATCTCCCCCCCTTATACTTACCGATCCTGGCGGGGTCCGTCCGTCTTCTTCCCCGGGCGCTGCCATGTTCCAAAATGGCGGGCGCATGCGCAGTGCGCCCGCCGAATCTGCCGGCCGGCAGATTCGTTCCAATGTGAATTTTGATCACTGTGATATAATCTATCACAGTGGTCAAAATAAAAAAACAGTAAATGACCCCCCCCCATTTGTCCCCCATAGATAGGGACAATAATAAAATAAAGAATTTTTTTTTTTTTCACTAAGGTTGGAGTTAGAACTAGGGTTAGGGTTAGGGGTAGGGTTAGGGGTAGGGGTAGGGTTAGGGGTAGGGTTAGGGGTAGGGTTAGGGTTAGGGGTAGGGGTAGGGTTAGGGGTAGGGGTAGGGGTAGGGTTAGGGTTAGGGGTAGGGTTAGGGGTAGGGGTAGGGTTAGGGTTAGGGTTAGGGTTTCGGTATGTGCACACGTATTCTGGTCCTCTGCGGATTTTTCCGCAGCGGATTTGATAAATCCGCAGTGCTAAACCGCTGCGGATTTATGGCAGATTTACCGCGGTTTTTCTGCGCATTTCACTGCGGTTTTACAACTGCGATTTTCTATTGGAGCAGTTGTAAAACCTCTGTGGAATCCGCAGAAAGAAGTGACATGCTGCGGAATGTAAACCGCTGCGTTTCCGTGCAGTTTTTCCGCAGCATGTGTACAGCGATTTTTGTTTCCCATAGGTTTACATTGAAATGTAAACTCATGGGAAACTGCTGCGGATCCGCAGCGTTTTCCGAAGCGTGTGCACATACCTTTAGAATTAGGCTATGTGCACACGGTGCGGATTTGGCTGCGGATCCGCAGCGGATTGGCCGCTGCGGATCCGCAGCAGTGTTCCATCAGGTTTACAGTACCATGTAAACCTATGGAAAACCAAATCCGCTGTGCCCATGGTGCGGAAAATACCGCACGGAAACGCTGCGTTGTATTTTCCGCAGCATGTCAATTCTTTGTGCGGATTCCGCAGCGTTTTACACCTATTCCTCAATAGGAATCCGCAGGTGAAATCCGCAGTAAATCCGCAGGTAAAACGCAGTGCCTTTTACCCGCGGATTTTTCAAAAATGGTGCGGAAAAATCTCACACGAATCCGCAACGTGGGTACATAGCCTTAGGGTTAGGGTTGGGTTGGAATTAGGGTTGTGGTTAGGGTTAGGGGTGTGTTGGGGTTAGGGTTGTGGTTAGGGTTACGGCTACAGTTGGGATAAGGGTTAGGGGTGTGTTGGCGTTAGAATTGAGGGGTTTCCACTGTTTAGGCACATCAGGGGGTCTTCAAACGCAACATGGCGCCACCATTGATTCCAGCCAATCTTTTATTCAAAAAGTCAAATGGTGCTCCTTCCCTTCCGAGCCCCGACGTGTGCCCAAACAGTGGTTTACCCCCACATATGGGGTATCAGTGTACTCAGGACAAACTGGGCAACAATTACTGGGGTCAAATTTCTCCTGTTACCCTTGAGAAAATAAAAAATTGCTTGCTAAAACATCATTTTTGAGGAAAGAAAAATGATTTTTTATTTTCACGGCTCTGCGTTGTAAACGTCTGTGAAGCACTTGGGGGTTCAAAGTGCTCACCACATATCTAGATAAGTTCCTTGGGGGGTCTAGTTTCCAAAATGGGGTCACTTGTGGGGGGTTTCTACTGTTTAGGCACACCAGGGGCTCTGCAAACGCAACGTGACGCCCGCAGACCATTCCATCAAAGTCTGCATTTCAAAACGTCACTACTTGACTTCCGAGCCCCGACATGTGCCCAAACAGTGGTTTACCCCCACATATGGGGTATCAGCGTACTCAGGACAAACTGGGCAACAATTACTGGGGTCCAATTTCTCCTGTTACCCTTGAGAAAATAAAAAATTGCTTGCTAAAACATCATTTTTGAGGAAAGAAAAATGATTTTTTATTTTCACGGCTCTGCGTTGTAAACGTCTGTGAAGCACTTGGGGGTTCAAAGTGCTCACCACATATCTAGATAAGTTCCTTGGGGGGTCTAGTTTCCAAAATGGGGTCACTTGTGGGGGGTTTCTACTGTTTAGGCACACCAGGGGCTCTGCAAACGCAACGTGACGCCCGCAGACCATTCCATCAAAGTCTGCATTTCAAAACGTCACTACTTGACTTCCGAGCCCCGACGTGTGCCCAAACAGTGGTTTACCCCCACATATGGGGTATCAGCGTACTCAGGAGAAACTGGACAACAACTTTTGGGGTCCAATTTCTCCTGTAACCCTTGGGAAAATAAAAAATTCTGGGCTAAAAAATTATTTTTGAGGAAAGAAAACGTATTTATTATTTTCACTGCTCTGTGTTATAAACTTCTGTGAAGCACTTGGGGGTTCAAAGTGCTCACCACACATCTAGATAAGTTCCTTTCGGGGTCTAGTTTCTAAAATGGGGTCACTTGTGGGGGGTTTCTACTGTTTAGCCACATCAGGGGCTCTGCAAACGCAACGTAACGCCCGCAGAGCATTCCATCAAAGTCTGCATTTCAAAATGTCACTACTTGACTTCCGAGCCCCGACATGTGCCCAAACTGTGGTTTACCCCCACATATGGGGTATCAGCGTACTCAGGAGAAACTGTACAACAACTTTTGGGGTCAAATTTCTCCTGTTACCCTTGGGAAAATAATAAATTGCAGGCTAAAAAATCATTTTAGAGAAAATAAAATTTTTATTTTATTTTCATGGCTCTGGGTTATAAACTTCTGTGAAGCACTTGGAAGTTCAAAGTCCTCACCACACATCTAGATTAGTTCCTTTGGGGGTCTAGTTTCCAAAATGGGGTCATATGTGGGGGATCTCCAATGTTTAGGCACACAGGGGCTCTCCAAACGTGACATGGTGTCCGCTAATGATTGGAGCTAATTTTCCATTTAAAAAGCCAATTGGCGTGCCTTCCTTTCCGAGCCCTGCCATGCGCCCAAACAGTGGTTTACCCCCACATATGGGGTATCAGCGTACTCAGGACAAACTGGACAACAACATTTGTGGTCCAATTTCTCCTATTACCCTTGGCAAAATAGGAAATTCCAGGCTAAAAATCATTTTTGAGGAAAGAAAAATTATTTTTTATTTTCATGGCTCTGCGTTATAAACTTCTGTGAAGCACCTGGGGGTTTAAAGTGCTCAATATGCATCTAGATAAGTTCCTTGGGGGGTCTAGTTTCCAAAATGGGGTCACTTGTGGGGGAGCTCCAATGCATAGGCACACAGGGGCTCTCTAAACGCGACATGGTGTCCGCTAACAATTGGAGCTAATTTTCCATTCAAAAAGTCAAATGGCGCGCCTTCCCTTCCGAGCCCTGCCGTGTGCCCAAACAGTGGTTTACCCCCACATATGAGGTATCGGCGTACTCGGGAGAAATTGCCCAACAAATTTTAGGATTCATTTTATCCTATTGCCCATGTGAAAATGAAAAACTGAGGCGAAAAGAATTTTTTTGTGAAAAAAAAAGTACTTTTTCATTTTTACAGATCAATTTGTGAAGCACCTGAGGGTTTAAAGTGCTCAATATGCATCTAGATAAGTTCCTTGGGGGGTCTAGTTTCCAAAATGGGGTCATTTGTGGGGGAGCTCCAATGTTTAGGCACACGGGGGCTCTCCAAACACGACATGGTGTCCGCTAACGATGGAGATAATTTTTCATTCAAAAAGTCAAATGGCGCTCCTTCCCTTCCGAACCTTACCATGTGCCCAAACAGTGGTTTACCCCCACATGTGAGGTATCGGTGTACTCATGAGAAATTGCCCAACAAATTTTAGGATCCATTTTATCCTGTTGCCCATGTGAAAATGAAAAAAATTGAGGCTAAAAGAATTTTTTTGTGAAAAAAAAGTACTTTTTCATTTTTACGGATCAATTTGTGAAGCCCCCGGGGGTTCAAAGTTCTCACTATGCATCTAGATAAGTTCCTTCGGGCGTCTAGTTTCCAAAATGGGGTCACGTGTGGGGGAGCTCCAATTTTTAGGCACACGGGGGCTCTCCAAACGTGACATGGTGTCCGCTAAAGAGTGGAGCCAATTTTTCATTCAAAAAGTCAAATGGCGCTCCTTCCCTTCCAAGCCCTGCCGTGCGCCCAAACAGTGGTTTACCCCCACATATGAGGTATCAGCGTACTCAGGACAAATTGGACAACAACTTTCGTGGTTCAGTTTCTCCTTTTACCATTGGGAAAATAAAAAAAATGTTGCTAAAAGATAATTTTTGTGACTAAAAAGTTAAATGTTCATTTTTTCCTTCCATGTTGCTTCTGCTGCTGTGAAGCACCTGAAGGGTTAAAAAACTTCTTGAATGTGGTTTTGAGTACCTTGAGGAGTGCAGTTTTTAGAATGGTGTCACTTTTGGGTATTTTCAGCCATATAGAACCCTCAAACTGACTTCAAATGTGAGGTGGTCCCTAAAAAAAATGGTTTTGTAAATTTCGTTGTAAAAATGAGAAATCGCTGGTCAAATTTTAACTCTTATAACTTCCTAGCAAAAAAAAATTTTGTTTCCAAAATTGTGCTGGTGTAAAGTAGACATGTGGGAAATGTTATTTATTAACTATTTTGTGTCACATAACTCTCTGGTTTAACAGAATAAAAATTCAAAATGTGAAAATTGCGAAATTTTCAAAATTTTCGCCAAATTTCCGTTTTTATCACAAATAAACGCAGAATTTATTGACCTAAATTTACCACTAACATGAAGCCCAATATGTCACGAAAAAACAATCTCAGAACCGCTAGGATCCGTTGAAGCGTTCCTGAGTTATTACCTCATAAAGGGACACTGGTCAGAATTGCAAAAAACGGCCAGGTCATTAAGGTCAAAATAGGCTGGGTCATGAAGGGGTTAAAGTAAAGAAGTGGAATATTCTTGAATGGCCAAGTCAGTCACCTGATTTCAACCCAATTGAGCAGCATTTCACTTGTTAAAGACTAAACTTCAGACAGCAAGGCCCAAAAACAAACAGCAACTGAAAACCACCACAGTGAAGGCCGGCAGAGCATCAAAAAGGAGGAAACACAGCGTCTGGTGATGTCCATGAGTTCAAGACTTCAGGCAGTCATTGCCAACAAAGAGTTTTCAACCAAGTACTAAAAATGAACATTTTATTTAAAATTATTGAATCTGTCCAATTACTTTTGGTCCCTTTAAAAACAGGGTGGCACATGTTAAGGAGCTGAAACTCCTAAACCCTTCATCCAATTTTAATGTGGATCCCCTCAAATGAAAGCTGAAAGTCTGAACTTCAACTGCATCTGAATTGTTTTGTTTAAAATTCATTGTGGTAATGTCTATAACCAAAATTAGAAAAATGTTGTCTCTGTCCAAATATATATGGACCTAACTGTATATTCAGCTCCTGAGTAGCCTGCATTCTGCACTTACATTCATATAAGTGTATATTCAGCTCCTGAGTAGCCTGCATTCTGCACTTACATTCATATAAGTGTATATTCAGCTCCTGAGTAGCCTGCATTCTGCACTTACATTCATATATGTGTATATTCAGCTCCTGAGTAGCCTGCATTCTGCACTTACATTCATATAAGTGTATATTCAGCTCCTGAGTAGCCTGCATTCTGCACTTACATTCATATAAGTGTATATTCAGCTCCTGAGTAGCCTGCATTCTGCACTTACATTCATATATGTGTATATTCAGGTCCTGAGTAGCCTGCATTCTGCACTTACATTCATATAAGTGTATATTCAGCTCCTGAGTAGCCTGCATTCTGCACTTACATTCATATAAGTGTATATTCAGCTCCTGAGTAGCCTGCATTCTGCACTTACATTCATATATGTGTATATTCAGCTCCTGAGTAGCCTGCATTCTGCACTTACATTCATATATGTGTATATTCAGCTCCTGAGTAGCCTGCATTCTGCACTTACATTCATATAAGTGTATATTCAGCTCCTGAGTAGCCTGCATTCTGCACTTACATTCATATATGTGTATATTCAGCTCCTGAGTAGCCTGCATTCTGCACTTACATTCATATAAGTGTATATTCAGCTCCTGAGTAGCCTGCATTCTGCACTTACATTCATATATGTGTATATTCAGCTCCTGAGTAGCCTGCTAGTTCCAGAGCTGCATTGCAGAAGCACCTTTGTGTACAAAAAGAACAAAGACGTCTCCCGTTATTTGATCTTAGGAATTTTAATATATATATTTTTTACAAGTAAAAGTCCTTTGGCCAAATCAGTTTAAAAGTAAAAGCTCTTTAAATGTGACTGAAGTCATGCCTGAACGACACAGCTGGGCAGGACTCAAACACTGTACAGTAGATGAGGAGGCAGAAACAAAGCATCAGCTTTATTGAAAGACAAAGGATATTATGCCAGAAAATAAGACTAATGGTTCTTGTAATGATAACATCAATATTAGCTACAAAGAGAGATGACTGGAAAATGTCACACAAGCTGCTCTCCAGCTATGGCAATACAAAGTTCAATACAAACAGTATAGACAATTTTTACAAACTGCTCTCTTAGGCTAAGTTCACACTTGGGTGTGGCTGGTCTGCGTAGTTCCTCCCTTAAGCTCCACCTACTTCTGCATGCATCCTGAGTACCTATCTTTAACATTGGGTACGCAGGGACATGCGTTGTATGCGGATGCTTCCACATGCAGCGTTTTGACTTGCCCGCTGACTGCATGGGAACACAACTTTTTGCGCTTTCTTGTAGTTGGTGGGTAAGTCAAAACGCCGCATGCGGACGCATCCGCATACAACGTATGTCCCTTTGTACCCAATGTTAAAGATAGGTACGCAGGATACATGCGGAAGTAGGCGGAGCTTAAGGGAGGAACTACGCAGCCATACGCAGACCAGCCACACCCAGGTGTGAAACCGGCCTTATAAATTGCTGCCTGTCTTCTGCTACAGTGCCCTAAATATAGAAACCTGCTCTATACCCTAATTCAGTTAAACACCGATGTCACACCAACAGTTCTGCAGCGCTGAGGAGAAAGTCTGCTAACTTCTGCTTGGTCCCAATGTAGTGGAGACGAGTTTGTGCTAGAGGTAGCACAGTGTGGCCTTCTCTTACCAGGTTACAGGTGATTGGGGAAAACTGTCTCGGCTGTGCTATACAACCCTTTCCTTGTTACAAGGTTTTGCTAGCAATCCTGCAGTAACCGGGCACTATCTTCTCTCTTAAAGCTGCTAATTCATTTAACAGTCTCTCAGTGTACAGACATCCTTATTGTTCTGTCTTCCTGTCAAACGAGTCTCTCACTGTCCCCACTTCGGGATCGGATACTTCCTGATTCTTGCTCGAACCAACACACAGAAAGACAGAAAGCTGCATGGGGAAAGGACAATTCCAAGTGCACACAACTCAGAGAGGAGCATTGTCTCTTATAGTCACAGTGTAACTCAGTTCTTGGCAGGGGCTGGCCCCTTACATGACCATGAAAATAAAAAAAAAATTGCTTGGTCCTTAAAGTCCCAAACATGTGATTTCTCCCGAATATCCCACATCCTCTGGAATTCCACGCCTCAACATGTCCGATTATCCACCACCCTCGGATCCTTCAGACAGAACCTGAAAACCCATCTGTTTAGGAAAGCCTTCAGCCTGCTATAACTATTCTCCCGCCTCACCAACCACCCGAGCTGTCTTCTCACCAACCACCCGAGCTGCCGCCACGTCACCAACCACCCGAGCTGCTACGTCGCCACCGCCAGAGCTGCCACCCCACCAACCAACCGAGCTGCTGCCTCACCAACCACTTGAGCTGCCGCCTCACCACCACCAGTGCTGCAGCACACCGACCTCCTGTCTCTTCCTCATTATCCTGAAGAATGTAAGTCCGCAAGGACAGGGTCCTCTCCCCTCTGTACCAGTCTGTCACTGTAAATTTGTTTACTGTTAACGATATCGATAACCCTGTATGTAACCCCTTTTCACATGTACAGCACCATGGAATTAATGGTGCTATATAAATAAATAAATAATAATAATAATATTAAGTGGTCAAACAAAAAAAAACTGCCTAGAACGCAAAAAAAAAAATCAAAAGCAAAAGTGAAAAAATAGAAAAGTTATGGATTCTAGAACACAGTGAAACATACAAAGGAAATACACTGTGTATATATGACTCATCCAGTTAGCTGGATAATTATTGAGGGAGAAGAGTATAAAGTGTATAGGGTCTAAATCTGAATCATAACATTGGCAGAATATAATTATTATTATTTTTATTAATGTTAACCTCTTAAGGACCTTTTAGATTTTTTGATTTTGGACTTTCGTCTTTTCTTCCCCCAATTCTATGAGGCATAACTTTTCTTATTTTTCATTTGATGCAGCTGTATAGCGGCTTGCTTTTTGTGGAACAAGTTGTAGATTTTAAAAACACCATAAATTTTACCATACGATCTACATGTACAGCGGAACAAAATTTCTAAGTGGGATGAGATGGTGAAAAAAAATGCAATGGGTTTTTAAAATTTTGCTTTTGTGGCATTCACTCTATGGTAAAATTGCCCAACGATCGTCATTCTTCAGGTCAGCATGATTACGGCGATAGCAAACTTGCATAGATTTTGGAAAAAAAAAATCCGAACTTTATATAAAAAGTTTTTTTGTTTTTGTCGCCATTTTCCAAGACCTGTATCATTTTTATTTTTCTTACAATTGAGCTACGTGAGGGAATATTTTTTTGATTGGCGCGCTGAAGGTTTTAGTAAAATCAATTTGGGTGACATACAATATTTTGATCACTTTTTATTGCATTTTTTAAGGGAGATATGCTGATTTATAAAACACAATTCTGCTGTTTTGATTTCTTTTCTCTTTATAATTAACTAAACTTTTACATACATGGTAAAATCAAATATCTTTCTTTTTTTATTCCTTTAGTTTTAATGGGGGAAAGTGGATCATTCAAATTTTTATATTTTATTTTGGTTAGATTTTTTTATTCTTCATTTATTAGTCATTTTATGGTACTTGAACCTGAGATCATCCACTCACTTATTATTTTGCAGCGTGTAGTGAAAATCACATCTTTTATGAAGCTCAGCCTGTGGCAAGCCTCACGGTAGTATCAAGGTGGCAGTGACTGGGACCTTCTGCAGGTTCCCGTTGCCAAGATAGCTCATTGGTGTCCTTCAATCTCATCACAGGGGACAGCAGAAATTAAATGGTTAACAGCAGTGATCAGAGCTCAGCTTCGCCGGCTATTTAATAAATATTTAATAATATTTCATGTTTGAAGGTGACATAGCTCTTGAGCATGCGCCACACGCAAGCAACTGAGCAATGACTTACAGTTAGATCATAGGACGTTAAGGAGTTAAAGGAAACGTATCAGAACTATTTTAATGATCAAACAACTGGCATGTCTTAAAAGGGGCAAGTACGACAATAAAAAAATAATATCTATCAAATAACAATCCGATACTGCAGCTGTGAGAAATCGAGCTTTGAAGCCATATGCAAATTAGGTAGGCGTGTTGATGAACTCAGATGACAACGACACACCGTCACACACTTCCTGGATAATTTGCATGTGGCTTCAAACCTTAATTTCTCAGGACTGGGAAATCGGATTACTTCAAGATAGGTATCGTTTTTATTGTTGTACTGGGACCTATACAGTCATACCACTAGTTTCTGTTGTAAAATCATCATGACACGTTCCCTTTAACTAACTGATGTATTGCTTGTCCCATAATCTGATAGTCCGGCACTTGACTGGTCTCCATAGCTCAGCTAATATTACACAGACCCTGGTAACAAGTACAATAGTGGTAATGTCAGCAATCCTTGTGGTTACGTCTCCTGCTGTTCCTACATTCCAGCATCACTGTATAATCACACTGCGGATTCCGATATTTACATTACAGCTCGGCTGCTTCACCGATACTACAGTAACCACTCTTGTTCTATGATGTGTTTGCCTTTGTTGATTATGGTTTCTTAGTTGCAGATCTGAATACTGCTAGTTGTACAATTAATAGATGTGGAAAAAGTAAGTACACCCCATGTGAGGTTTTTCCTCCTGCCTCCTACAATGTAGACGTCATTTGTGCTGCCTCCTTGATTTGGTAGTCTTGCCCTATGACATCAGTAGAAGCTTATTAAGATGGCGTCTGTTGCATCTTCTACTGCACAGGCAGTGAAAGTGATCAGCGCAGGTGTTGAAATATGAGACATTTTTGCAGGGATCTATGACAGCCCTAAGGTCCCATTAGTGAGTGTTTTGCAAATAGTGTGTTGCCACTTGCCAGTCCTTGTACCTGAACCCCTGGTCCTTGTGTGGCTCAGGGCCCAAACCTGAACCCTTGTTCCTTTTGTAGCCAGGGCCTGAACCTGAACCCCAGGTCATTATTCGGCCAGAGCCTGAACCTGAACCCCTGGACCTTGTGTGGCCAATGCCTGAAACCGCATCCGGTGGTACCTGTGAAACCCGAAGCTGCTCTGGTGGGATATAAATTTGAAACCGCACAAGCAGTATCGGCACCCGAAGTCGATCCATCAGTAATAGAATTTGTCGGAGCCTTACGAGGATCTGAATCCTGCCCTGTCTCTGACTCCGTGTCAGTAACGTTCTGTCTGAGGAACCAGAACCTGTTCAGTCTGAACAGAGTCGATATCCTGTCTTGCGAATTACACTGAGTCCAGTCTGTGTCAGCATACCTGACCCTTGGGGTCAGCAGCTGCAGTACCGGGTACTGCTTAGGAGTGGTGCCTGGCGGTTACCTACAGCTCGAGCCTGACTCCACTATCAGGAGCTCCAGTGAACACTAGTTAGCCGTTTAGCTACGCCCCTCCTAGGTAAGCTCGGCCCAGTGGCACTGTAGGTCCACGAACCACGTGCGCCACCTTTGGGCATGACACAGCACATAGGAAAGCTGTTTTACAATTGGATGAGGCTGATGGGCAGGACTGGTCACATGATCCTTCATCAGCGGCCATATTAAGAACAGAAGAGCTGTGCAGTCTGTAAGGAAGGGAAATACTACAAATGAGCAAATTTATTAGGATGAAATTGAATTCTGCTTGAATTTAACAAAAATTCATATTTTTGCTTGCTTTTAGCAAAAAGGAGACCAGCTGTGGCTGCTATATTGCTGAATGGTAGCATATTGGGTAAATGATTAAAAAAAATATTAATTTTCATCTCACAAATCACCTGTGTTGCCGTCTCTGCAGCCCGCTGCCTAGTCCTTGTCACTTCTTCTTTTCTAGCTTCCCTGCCACATGCATTTTCTTGGCTGTGATTCACGCCAGACTCTGGCATCTGACTGTGCAGTGAGAGCACAAACTCAGTGGACCTATAAGCCCCAGGCTGGAGTAAAGACTGATGAAGAGACTGCTCATAACAGGGGATGAGGAAAAGAAGAGGCGCCGAGGACCAGACAGCAGGAACGGCAGTACAGGTGATCAGTGAGGTGAGTATTTATTTTTTTACATCCTATATTATGCTCTAGGGTCTGGAAAGAGACCACAGGGCATAATAAGGAGCATTTGAATTTCCAAGTAAAATCCGAGCAATTTGGCAAACTTGAATTTTGCCAGTATAAAGTTGTACATTTTGTGCAGCACATAATTGTGCAAAAATATAGTAACTTTTGGTGTTTTTACACCAATCTCAGCACTTTTCTAAAAAATAGGGGCATGTTAGGCGGTGGTCTGTAACTTAGCATGACATGACACATTCCCTATATGTTAAGCCAAATAGAGGCGTAAATTAGAGCAGAAACATACTCCAGCTCATGATGAACTTGGACACATTTCATGACTGTAGCAAAACTCCACCCAACCTCATTAAAGGGATTCTGCATATATAACCCCACCCACATCACTAATTGGTTGCTTTCTGTGCACACTGTCAGCAAGCTACCAATTAGTGATGGGGGTGGGATTACACAGGTTAGCTGGACTGGTTTGCACTTGACACCTAGTCCTGCAGTGATAATCTTCTGCTAATAAAACAATGATTGTATTTAAACTACAGCAAGCTGCTGAGCAGGTGACACATCCAAAAATCCGGCTCCCTGTCTCCTCATTATGCTGCAAAATCCTGCTGACAGATTCCATTTAAAAACTGTGAAAGTTCCTTTATAGGGGATTTGATTAACATTAGTATATAGAATGCCAGTCTTGATGAATTTTCTTCTAGGTCGACAACAAAGTCCAGAATGTTATTAGCAGGGATGTAAAAGTACAGATTTTATTTGGCAGCAAATATACCGTAATAACTGAAGACATAAGATGCAAGAGTCGCGGCTGGTTCCTCTGAGCTCCGAAGCTTCATCCTTTGGATGTTCCTCCTGGCTATGGATGACTTGTAAGAGGGGATCAGACAGTGTCTGTGTGTAACGTGTAGACCACACATGAGTCTAAGAACATTTCTGTAGGCAGATATGGAAACAATGAGCCGGGGAAACGTAGCATTACTAGGTAATATTCTCATCGGCGTCTAGACACCATCCAGACGTTGTGGATGGTCCGGAGAGAAGGAAGACAAACAAGGGGATTTGTGATTGTACGGCGGCCACATGTCTCTGCTTTGTGTTACGCACGTGTTTACCCTACACTTTTGTTCTTGTTTGGAACGAGGATGTTATACTCTGCAAATCTCAACTTTTTCCTTTTACTTTTTACTTTGATTTAATGTTGTCTTTATAACAAATAACCCAGGTGTGTGTAAACCATAGGTAAAAAAAAAAAAAAGTGTTGCACAAAAGAATCTATATAAAAATATTTTTTATTTTTATTGAAATTGTGTTAAAAACTAGTAAAATATGTAAGATGCGAAATAAGCTAGAGGGACTGGAATTTTAAGAGTGGAATTCTGCTTTTTACACCCCCCCTCCCCCCCCCAAAGAAGCAGGGCAAAACGTGCGCGTCGGGGCAGAGGGACAGAAGTGCACCACTATCTTCAGTTGCTTATAACTTCAGGTCATAACTTCAGTCTTCACATGCTTTCCTTTTCTTTTGCATCCAATAACTGCAAATATATTTAGGCTTCCAACATTTTTTTCACAGATACCTGACTAGGTCTGCAAAACGTTAGTCTTGTGGAGCCCGATTACACCCAGATTTGTTTCTAGTTACCAAGCGGATGCACTTCATTAGCACTTTAAACTTTTTTACATACTTTAAATTAACTACTCTTTTTTCTTCGAAATGCTAAAAATGGGAAAATAAAGAACAAACACTACTGTCTATCAAATGCATATACTCACTTTATAGAATTATATATTGTGTTTCATGTGGCTCTGTGCAATAGATACAATTGATTGTAGTCATTTTTATATATTTTTTCTTCTACCACTTATAATGCACTTTAAACCTTCAAATTTTTCACCAATGAGATATTATGTAATTATGTCCTATTAATATTCTCATGTTTAATTATTGAATGTTATAGTATTTACCTCCCTGCAAAATTCCACTTTTAGGCTATGTGCACACGTTCAGGATTTTTCACGTTTTTTTCGCTATGAAAACACTTAAAAAACGCATGCATATGCATCCCATCATTTATAATGCATTCTGCAATTTTTGTGCATTCACGGAAAAAAATGCATCGCGGTGAAAAATGTAGCATGTTCATTAATTTAGCGGGTTTTTTGCAGATTTCCCACTATATTATTGCATTGCAAAATCTCAAAAAACGCAAAAAACGCAAAAAAAGCATGTGGATTTCTTGCAGAAAATGTCTGGTTTTGCTCAGGAAATTTCTGCAAGAAATCCTGACGTGTGCACATAGCCTTAAAATTCCGGTCCCTCTATCTTATTCAGCATCTTTCTTATTTTACTTGTTTTTAACACAATTTCAATTAAAAATATTTTTATATAGATACTTTTGTGCAACACTTCTTTATTTTTACCTATGGTTTACACACACCTGGGTTATTTGTTGTAATGATTTAATATAGGGAAGTGCTTTACCCTTTGACATGGGTTCACTGTAATATTGGGACTTTAAGTGAAATTTAATTTTGTCTTTGCAAGGAAAAAGCTTCTATGTTAAAGAAATCACCAGAGCACTAAGCATAGGAGGACATGACTTTGGGAGGGGTCGACCTTTAACTCCTGCAGCTTTGTTTGTATAGCAGGGTAGATATTAAGCAAGGGCGATGTTGCTTTAAGAGGAATAAGCACAGTATATCTGTGCCTGGTGTATTACTGTGAGAAGGGTGGGCTTATATAGGGGAGGTAACTCTGGCTCTCTTCCTCTTTCTCTCACCGGATGAACTGGAGGAAAACATTAACTGCCTTCCCGCCCTGTTATAATCTCTGTACGTTTTAATTGTATAATGATGAATGCTTTATTGTATTTATTGAATTTGCCATTGTATATCTAGTACCAGGTTCAATTTTATCATGGCTATAAAGAGATATCATTAGCATTAACCTTCTAAGCCCAAGGGAAGGGCAATCCTTCAGCCATGGTTCCCTAGAGGTTTCCTCCACAGGGGTTTTTTCCTCTCCTGAGCGCTATAGGATGACTCTTTGTGAGTCGGAGGTTTGCCAAGTTTAGTCCCCTTAATGCTTTTGCAGGGACTTCTAGTTTATAAGGTTACAAAAGTGATTTATTAAAAAAAATGGCTAAAAGTGTCAAATGTGCCTTGGAGTTTATAACCTGTCACAGCTTTGTGGTTTAGGAGTCAGGTGGAAGTTGCAGACAAGTTAAGGTGGACTCATTTTAACTAATAGAGGAGGTAAAAACCTCATGGTGATGAGCAGGCTCGGCTTTGGTGGCCAGCCTCAAGGATGTTGTAAAGGTAACGTCAGTCAGGGGCGGGCACAGTGGTTAAGCACAGGAGTGAGGATAATAGGGTCATTAGTAGCCTGAAAGTTTACTGGCTATGCTTGAATGGCAAGCCAGTGTGTGCCGCCCCTTTATGGCTCTGTCCTGGAGCCGCCCCTTTATGGCTGTCTGTCCTAGTGCCGCCCCTTTATGGCTGTCTGTCCTAGTGCCGCCCCTTTATGGCTGTCTGTTCTGGTGCCGCCCCTTTATGTCTGTCTGTCCTGGTGCTGTATGTCAGACAGCTGGGGATATCACAGTACTTGTGAATCCCAATATACTAGCACTCCACCTCCTGACTCCTACTGTGATTGTTTTAATCCTGCAATTTAAATAAAGCTGTGGCCATTTTGACAAAGAAAAATAATGTGTTTTGAGTATATATTCTAGTATCTAGGTTTATTGTAGTTACGGTTGTTTTAAGATGGAGTGGGGGTCCGTCCCATATCCAAAAGTCATGAATATAAGTCCAGAATGAAAATAATGTTAAAAAAATACATTTCTACAGAGCACCCGTTACAGATGTGTCCACTCTTATCTTTCTACAAATTTCATTAAAGGGAAGCGATTAAAGATTACCTATTGTTTAAATCAGATTTCTGTGTTTTATGTATGCAAATTGCCTCTTCTGAGAAAAAGAGGACTTAAACTGTTTTATGTATTTTTTTTGTCAATGTATTTTTCCCCATATCACAATCTTTATTAAAACTAAAAAAATAGAATATTGCAATTGGCATACTGGCCAATCGGGCTATTACAGACTCCAGCATCCCGTTGTTTTAGGAAATGCACATGTACATTAGCCGTAATGAGCAGAATCTGAAGCTATCTTTTCTATTGAAGCATCTAATAAGTGTGTGCATTGTGAAGCGAGGGCAAAGAGTGAGCTGTGACATCAGCTATTGTGTATGGTGGATCCTGTGTTATCTACTGTACATAGAGGAGTTATCAGTCATTGTACAGGAGGAGGAGGTGAGCTGTGACATCACCTATTGTGTATGACAAATCCTGTGCTATCTACTGTATATAGAGGTGCTATCAGTCATTATACAGGAGGAGGAGGTGAGCTGTGACATCACCTATTGTGAATGGTGGATCCTGTGTTATCTACTGTATATAGAGGTGTTATCAGTCATTGTACAGGAGGAGGAGGTGAGCTGTGACATCACCTATTGTGTATGGTGGATCCTGTGTTATCTACTGTACATAGATGAGTTATCAGTCATTGTACAGGAGGAGGTGAGCTGTGACGTCACCTATTGTGAATGGAGGATCCTGTGTTATCTACTGTATATAGAGGTGTTATCAGTCATTTTACAGGAGGAGGAGGAGGTGAGCTGTGACATCACCTATTGTGAATGGTGGATCCTGTGTTATCTACTGTATATAGAGGTGTTATCAGTCATTGTATAGGAGGGGGAGGTGAGCTGTGACACCACCTATTGTGAATGGTGGATCCTGTTATCAACTGTATATAGAGGTGTTATCAGTCATTGTACAGGAGGAGAAGGTGAGCTGTGACATCACCTATTGTGAATGGTGGATCCTGTGTTATCTACTGTATATAGAGGTGTTATCAGTAGGGTTGAGCGACCTTGACCTTTTTAGAGTCGAGTCGGTTTTCGCGAAACCCGACTATCTCAAAAGTCGAGTCGAGTGGAATCAGCCGATTATCGCGAAAAGTCGGGGATCAACCAAAACACGAAACCCAATGCAAGTCAATGGGGGAGCTTAGTCGGCAGTGAGTAGAGGCCAGGAAAACATGTACAGAGCCCATTTTAATGGCAAAAACATCCATTCTTGTTACTGAAGCTTGTCAATCTTAATTTAGCTTATAATAATTGTAAGGCATTTGAAATTGGGGGTCATTTGGCTAAAGTTGTGGGGGGTAGGGCCGGTTCAAGTAATTAGTGGGCCCAGTAAATCTGGACCACGTCACGGCAGTGGAGCAGGGAGAGATAAGTATTTCAACTTTGCAAGTGCTGTGATCCTGAGCAAGCAGGGGGGGGCCCTCGTTGGCATTGGCACTGGCACAGGGCCCCTCAAAGTACAGCGGTGTGTTTGCACGGCGGGGGCGCCTCCCACCGGCAGCAACACTTTTGCGTACTATGAGGGGCCCTGTGCCAGTGACGTCGCCAACGAGTATTCCTCCCCCACACCTGATGAAGGAACCTGCACCTTCATCTGCACCTTCCTCTTTGTCCCCGTGTAAGGTGGTATGGTATGCGGGAAGGGGGACCTGACTTTCAGCAGGGTCACAATCTTGCAGTGTAGCGTGCACGGGGAATGTTGCATTATGGGTCAATGTACCAGCAGACTCATCTATCACTGGCTGGGCAATGGGCAGGATGAGGAGGAAACACAGATATAGGCCCAAAGAATAAAGTGGGCTAAATGCAGTTCAAAATTGGTAACAGGACTAACCAGGGGGCATTGTTTTGTTCAGTGGAGGACAACTGGAATGAGAGACTGACACAGAGAGTAGGCCCAAATCTGTAAGTAGTCGAAATGCAGTTCAAAATTGGCAAGAGTAGTAAACAGGCGGCACAGCTTTGTTCACTGTAGGAGAACAGCAAGGAGCGGCAGACACAGATAGAAGGCCCCAACCCAACTAGTAGGCCCACTGCAGTTTTAAAATTCCGATAGGCTGAAAACCAGATAATTGTAGGTCATTTTTTGTAAAGAGGACAGCTGTATTGAGTGGCGCAGCCAGACACTACAAGTAGGCCTTAAACCACAAAGTTGGCTAGACGCTGGTTTAAAAAAGGTTACATGGGTACACGTTCTGCATTGTTGTGCTCAGTGGAGGACAATTGGAAGGAGGGACCGCAGAAAGACTTTGTAGGCATAAATTTACAAAATAGGCTCTATGCAGCTTCGATTATGTGGCAACCTGGAGAACACCTTGGAGAGGCAGACAACGTCTCTACGACCCAGACCCAACTTGTAGGCCTAATGTAGTGTTGTTTCAACAACTACTTAAGACGAGCATGAAGATTGAAGCTATGGAGAGGAAACCTGGAGAACACCTTGGAGTGGAAGACTGTTGTGAATTCTGTGGCTGAGTTCACTTCTGTGGTCACAAGTGGTATTGCAGTCTCTGGGCTTCCTCCCTCAGGTGTTTTGGTGAGCTCGTTGGCTGCCTTGCTATTTAGCTCCACCTGAGTCTGTCTTCCTTGCTCCTTGTCAATGTTCCAGTGTTGGATCTGAGCTACTGCATCTTTCCTTGGGCCTGCTGCTCTGCTAGATAAGTGCTTCTAGTTTGTTTTCTGTTTTTTCTGTCCAGCTTGCTATTAACTTTTGCTGGAAGCTCTGAGAAGCAAAGGGGTGCACCGCCGTGCTGTTAGTTCGGCACGGTGGGTCTTTTTGCCCCTTTGCGTGGTTTTCGTTTTAGGGTTTTTTGTAGACTGCATAGTTCTCTTTGCTATCCTCGCTCTGTCTAGAATATCGGGCCTCACTTTGCTGAATCTATTTCATTCCTACGTTTGTCTTTTCATCTTGCTAACAGTCATTATATGTGGGGGGCTGCCTATTCCTTTGGGGTATTTCTCTGAGGTAAGTCAGGCTTGTATTTCTATCTTCAGGCTAGTCAGCTCCTCAGGCAGTGCCGATTTGCATAGGTAGTTGATAGGCGCAATCCACTGCTGCTTACAGTTGTGTGAGGATAGATCAGGTACTGCAGTCTACAGAGATTCCACGTCTCAGAGCTCGTCCTATTGTTTTTGGTTATTGCCAGATCTCTGTATGTGCGCTGATTACTGCACGCTGTGTTGCCTGATTGCCAGCCATAACAGTACAAGGAGCCCTTCAATGATTTCCAATAGAGGGAGAAAAGAAATCCTGACATCATTTTTTTTTCTTAGCTCTGTCTTCAGTCTTTTTTTTCCCCTAGACATTAGAGTGCTTCAGGACACAGCTGTGGACATGGATATTCAGGCTCTGTGCTCCTCAATGGATAATCTCGTTGTAAATGTACAAAAAATTCAAGATACTATTGATCAGAAATCGATGCTAGAACCAAGAATTCCGATTCCTGATTTGTTTTTTGGTGACAGAACTAAGTTCCTGAGCTTCAGAAATAATTGTAAGCTATTTTTGGCCTTGAAACCTCATTCTTCTGGTAATCCTATTCAACAGGTTTTGATTATTATTTCTTTTTTGCGCGGCGACCCACAGGACTGGGCGTTTTCTCTTGCACCAGGAGATTCTGCATTGAGTAATGTTGATGCATTTTTCCAGGCGCTGGGATTGCTTTACGATGAGCCTAATTCAGTGGATCAAGCTGAGAAAAATCTGCTGGCTTTATGCCAGGGTCAGGATGATGTAGAAGTATATTGTCAGAAATTTAGGAAATGGTCAGTACTCACTCTGTGGAATGAATCTGCACTAGCGGCTTTGTTCAGAAAGGGTCTCTCTGAAGCTCTTAAGGATGTAATGGTGGGATTTCCTATGCCTGCTGGTTTGAATGAGTCTATGTCCTTGGCCATTCAGATCGGTCGTCGCTTGCGCGAGCGTAAATCTGTGCACCATCTGGCGGTATTGTCTGAGAGTAAGCCTGAGCCTATGCAGTGCGACAGGACTATGACTAAAGTAGAACGGCAAGAACACAGACGTCTGAACAGACTGTGTTTCTATTGTGGTGATTCTACTCATGCTATTTCTAATTGTCCTAAACGCACTAGGCGGTTCGATAGCTCTGCCGTTATTGGTACTGTACAGTCCAAATTCCTTTTGTCCATTACCTTAATGTGCTCTTTGTCATCATATTCTGTCATGGCGTTTGTGGATTCAGGCGCTGCCCTGAATCTGATGGATTTGGATTATGCTAAACGTTGTGGATTTTTCTTGGAGCCTTTGCGGTGTCCTATTCCGTTGAGAGGAATTGATGCTACACCTTTGGCCAAGAATAAGCCTCAGTACTGGGCCCAGCTGACCATGTGCATGGCTCCTGCACATCAGGAAGTTATTCGCTTTTTGGTACTGCATAATTTGCATGATGTGGTCGTGTTGGGGTTGCCATGGCTACAAACCCATAATCCAGTATTGGATTGGAACTCTATGTCGGTAACCAGCTGGGGTTGTCAGGGAGTACATGGTGATGTTCCATTTTTGTCTATTTCGTCATCCATTCCTTCTGACATCCCAGAGTTCTTGTCGGACTTTCAGGATGTATTTGAAGAGTCCAAGTCTGATGCCCTACCTCCGCATAGGAATTGTGATTGTGTTATCGATTTGATTCCTGGTAGTAAATTCCCTAAGGGTCGTTTATTTAATTTGTCCGTACCTGAACACACCGCTATGCGCAGTTATGTGAAGGAGTCCCTGGAGAAGGGACATATTCGCCCATCGTCGTCACCATTGGGAGCAGGGTTCTTTTTTGTAGCCAAGAAGGATGGTTCGCTAAGACCGTGTATTGATTACCGCCTTCTTAATAAGATCACTGTTAAGTTTCAGTATCCCTTGCCATTGATTTCTGACTTGTTTGCTCGGATTAAGGGGGCTAGTTGGTTTACTAAGATTGATCTTCGTGGTGCGTATAATCTGGTGAGAATCAGGCAGGGAGATGAATGGAAAACGGCATTTAATACGCCCGAGGGTCATTTTGAATATCTGGTGATGCCGTTCGGACTTGCCAATGCTCCATCTGTTTTTCAGTCTTTTATGCATGACATTTTCCGTGAGTATCTGGATAAATTCTTGATTGTTTACTTGGATGACATTTTGATCTTCTCAGATGATTGGGAGTCTCATGTGAAGCAAGTCAGAATGGTTTTCCAGGTACTGCGTGCTAATTTCTTGTTCGTGAAGGGATCAAAGTGTCTCTTCGGTGTGCAGAAAGTTTCATTTTTGGGGTTCATCTTTTCCCCTTCTACTATCGAGATGGATCCGGTTAAGGTTCAGGCCATCCAGGATTGGACTCAGCCGACATCTCTAAAAAGTTTGCAGAAATTCCTGGGCTTTGCTAATTTTTATCGTCGCTTCATCTGTAATTTTTCTAGCATTGCCAGACCATTGACCGATTTGACCAAGAAGGGTGCTGATTTGGTTAATTGGTCTTCTGCTGCCGTGGAAGCTTTTCAGGAGTTGAAGCGTCGTTTTTGCTGTGCCCCTGTGTTGTGTCAACCTGATGTTTCTCTTCCGTTCCAGGTCGAGGTTGATGCTTCTGAGATTGGTGCAGGGGCGGTTTTGTCACAGAGAGGTTCTGGTTGCTCAGTGTTCAAACCATGTGCTTTCTTTTCCAGGAAATTTTCTGCTGCTGAGCGTAATTATGATGTGGGCAACCGAGAGTTGCTGGCCATGAAGTGGGCATTCGAGGAGTGGCGTCATTGGCTTGAGGGTGCTAAGCATCGCGTGGTGGTTTTGACTGATCATAAGAACCTTACTTATCTTGAGTCTGCCAAGCGCTTGAATCCTAGACAGGCCCGTTGGTCGTTATTTTTTGCTCGTTTTGATTTTGTGATTTCATACCTTCCGGGCTCTAAAAATGTGAAGGCGGATGCTCTGTCTAGGAGTTTTGTGCCCGACTCTCCGGGGTTATCTGAGCCGGCGAGTATCCTCAAGGAAGGAGTCATTGTGTCTGCCATCTCCCCTGATTTGCGGAGAGTGTTGCAGAAATTTCAGGCTAATAAACCTGATCGTTGTCCGGCCGAGAAACTGTTCGTCCCTGATAGGTGGACTAGTAAAGTTATCTCTGAACTTCATTGTTCGGTGCTGGCCGGTCATCCAGGAATCTTTGGTACCAGGGAGTTGGTTGCTAGATCCTTCTGGTGGCCATCTCTGTCACGGGATGTGCGTGCTTTTGTGCAGTCCTGTGGAATTTGTGCTAGGGCTAAGCCCTGCTGTTCACGTGCCAGTGGGTTGCTTTTGCCCTTGCCGGTCCCGAAGAGGCCTTGGACACATATTTCGATGGATTTCATTTCTGACCTTCCCGTTTCTCAAAAAATGTCGGTCATTTGGGTGGTCTGTGATCGCTTTTCTAAAATGGTCCATCTGGTGCCCTTGGTTAAATTGCCTTCCTCCTCTGATTTGGTGCCTTTGTTCTTCCAGCATGTGGTTCGTTTACATGGCATTCCTGAGAATATTGTTTCTGACAGAGGTTCCCAGTTTGTCTCGAGGTTCTGGCGAGCCTTTTGTGGTAGGATGGGCATTGACCTATCTTTCTCCTCGGCCTTCCATCCTCAGACTAATGGCCAGACCGAACGAACCAATCAGACCTTGGAAACATATCTGAGATGTTTTGTTTCCGCTGACCAGGATGATTGGGTGTCATTTTTGCCGTTGGCTGAGTTCGCCCTTAATAATCGGGCCAGCTCGGCTACCTTGGTCTCTCCATTTTTCTGCAATTCTGGGTTCCATCCTCGTTTCTCTTCAGGACAGGTTGAGTCTTCGGACTGTCCTGGTGTGGATTATGTGGTGGACAGGTTGCAGCAGATCTGGACTCAGGTAGTGGACAATTTGACCTTGTCCCAGGAGAAGGCTCAGCTTTTCGCTAATCGCAGACGCCGTGTGGGACCCCGACTTCGTGTTGGGGATCTGGTTTGGTTATCTTCTCGTCATATTCCTATGAAGGTTTCCTCTCCTAAATTTAAACCTCGTTTTATTGGTCCGTATAGGATTTCTGAGATTCTCAATCCGGTGTCTTTTCGTCTGACCCTCCCAGACTCCTTTTCCATACATAATGTATTCCATAGGTCGTTGTTGAGGAGATACGTGGCACCTATGGTTCCATCTGTGGAGCCTCCTGCCCCTGTTTTGGTGGAGGGGGAATTGGAGTATATTGTGGAGAAGATTTTGGATTCTCTTGTCTCTAGACGGAAACTCCAGTATCTGGTCAAATGGAAGGGTTATGCTCAGGAAGATAATTCCTGGGTTTTTGCCTCTGATGTCCATGCCCCAGACCTTGTTCGTGCCTTTCATGTGGCTCATCCTGGTCGGCCTGGGGGTTCTGGTGAGGGTTCGGTGACCCCTCCTCAAGGGGGGGGTACTGTTGTGAATTCTGTGGCTGAGTTCACTTCTGTGGTCACAAGTGGTATTGCAGTCTCTGGGCTTCCTCCCTCAGGTGTTTTGGTGAGCTCGTTGGCTGCCTTGCTATTTAGCTCCACCTGAGTCTGTCTTCCTTGCTCCTTGGCAATGTTCCAGTGTTGGATCTGAGCTACTGCATCTTTCCTTGGGCCTGCTGCTCTGCTAGATAAGTGCTTCTAGTTTGTTTTCTGTTTTTTCTGTCCAGCTTGCTATTAACTTTTGCTGGAAGCTCTGAGAAGCAAAGGGGTGCACCGCCGTGCTGTTAGTTCGGCACGGTGGGTCTTTTTGCCCCTTTGCGTGGTTTTCGTTTTAGGGTTTTTTGTAGACTGCATAGTTCTCTTTGCTATCCTCGCTCTGTCTAGAATATCGGGCCTCACTTTGCTGAATCTATTTCATTCCTACGTTTGTCTTTTCATCTTGCTAACAGTCATTATATGTGGGGGGCTGCCTATTCCTTTGGGGTATTTCTCTGAGGTAAGTCAGGCTTGTATTTCTATCTTCAGGCTAGTCAGCTCCTCAGGCAGTGCCGAGTTGCATAGGTAGTTGATAGGCGCAATCCACTGCTGCTTACAGTTGTGTGAGGATAGATCAGGTACTGCAGTCTACAGAGATTCCACGTCTCAGAGCTCGTCCTATTGTTTTTGGTTATTGCCAGATCTCTGTATGTGCGCTGATTACTGCACGCTGTGTTGCCTGATTGCCAGCCATAACAGAAGACACCGTCTCTACAACCCAGACCCAACTTGTAGGCCGAATGCAGTGTTGTTTTCAACAACTACTAAACGAGAGCTTTAAGATTGAAGCAATGGAGAGGAAACTTGGAGAACACCTTGGAGTGGAACACACCGTCTCTACACCCCTGACCCAACTTGTAGGCCGAATGCAGTGTTGTTTTCAACAACTACTAAACGAGAGCCAGAAGATTGAAGTAATGGAGAGGCAACCTGGGGAACACCTTGGAGTGTAACACACCGTCTCTACACCCCAGACCCAACTTATAGGCCGAATGCAGTGTTGATTTCAACAACTACTAAACGAGAGCCAGAAGATTGAAGCAATGGAGAGGCAACCTGGGGAACACCTTGGAGTGGAACACACCGTCTCTACACCCCAGACCCAACTTGTAGGCCGAATGCAGTGTTGTTTTCTACAACTACTAAACAAGAGCTTTAAGATTGAAGCAATGGAGAGGAAACCTGGAGAACACCTTGGAGCGGAAGACACCGTCTCTACAACCCAGACCCAACTTGTAGGCCGAATGCAGTGTTGTTTTCAACAACTACTTAAGAAGAGCCAGAAGATCGAAGCAATGGAGAGGCAACCTGGGGAACACCTTGGAGTGTAACACACCGTCTCTACAACCCAGACCCAACTTGTAGGCCTAATGCAGTGTTGTTTTCAACAACTACTAAACGAGAGCTAGAAGCTCTAAGCTATGGAGAGGCAACCTGGGGAACACCTTGGAGTGTAACACACCGTCTCGACACCCCAGACCCAACTTGTAGGCTGAATGCAGTGTTGTTTTCTACAACTACTAAACAAGAGCTTTAAGATTGAAGCAATGGAGAGGAAACCTGGAGAACACCTTGGAGCGGAAGACACCGTCTCTACAACCCAGACCCAACTTGTAGGCCTAATGCAGTGTTGTTTTCAACAACTACTAAACGAGAGCTAGAAGCTCTAAGCTATGGAGAGGAAACCTGGGGAACACCTTGGAGCGGCAGACACCGTTAGTAGGCCCTACCAAAGTAGTAGTAGTAGCCCCAATGCAGTTTTCAAATGCCTATAGGCTGAAAACCAGACTATTGACGCTCAGCTTTTTTAAAAGGAGGACAGCTGTATTGAGTGGCGCACACAGACACAGGTAGTAGGCCTTAAACACAACATTTGGCTCAATGCAGTTTAAAAAAGGTTACAGGGGTACGCAGGCAGCATTGGTCTGTTCAGTGGAGGACAATTTCAATTATGGACCACAAACAGAGTTTGTATGCCTACTATTAAAAAAAGGATGCTCTATG
This sequence comes from Ranitomeya imitator, assembly GCF_032444005.1. Classification (NCBI taxonomy): domain Eukaryota; kingdom Metazoa; phylum Chordata; class Amphibia; order Anura; family Dendrobatidae; genus Ranitomeya; species Ranitomeya imitator. The sequence goes on from NC_091284.1 coordinate 38,176,808, forward strand.
CAATTTAAAATAGGTTCCAGGGGTACACGGGTAGCAGTAGACAGGTCACTGGAGGACTAGTGGAAGGAGGGACCTCAGACAGGCGTAGTAGGCCTAACATAACAAAATTTGGCTGTAGGCACTTTTAAATTGGTTCCAGGGGTACACGGGCAGCAGTGGTCTGGTCAGTGGAGGACTAGTGGAAGGAGGGACCGCAGACAGGCGTAGTAGGCCTAACATAACAAAATTTGGCTGTAGGCACTTTAAAATTGGTTCCAGGGGTACACGGGCAGCAGTGGACAGGTCACTGGAGGACTAGTGGAAGGAGGGACCTCAGACAGGCGTAGTAGGCCTAACATAACAAAATTTGGCTGTAGGCACTTTAAAATTGGTTCCAGGGGTACACGGACAGCAGTGGACAGGTCACTGGAGGACTAGTGGAAGGAGGGAACTCAGACAGGCGTAGTAGGCCTAACATAACAAAATTTGGCTGTAGGCACTTTAAAATTGGTTCCAGGGGTACACGGGCAGCAGTGGACAGGTCACTGGAGGACTAGTGGAAGGAGGGACCGCAGACAGGCGTAGTAGGCCTAACATAACAAAATTTGGCTGTAGGCACTTTAAAATTGGTTCCAGGGGTACACGGGCAGCAGTGGACAGGTCACTGGAGGACTAGTGGAAGGAGGGACCGCAGACAGGCGTAGTAGGCCTAACATAACAAAATTTGGCTGTAGGCACTTGCAATTCTCTTGCAGGGGTACACAGGCAACATTGCTGTTGTCAGCGGAGGCCGATTGTAATGAGTGTCTGCCAGCTAGTACTCCAAAAAAATAAATAGATGTTAATGTCTCACATTACAACAAAACCAAAACACAAAAGGATGGAATACTTAGGTACAGGGGTGGGCTCCTCTACTGAGTTTTAGACCTAGTAATTTGCCGCTAATTATTTAGTGGTGTAAATATAGGACACTGCCCCTGACTATGTTAAGTACCATCATACATGTCAACACAATGGTATTGTCAGTGCCAGGCATTGAATGATGTCAGCGCATAGACTAAACATTGGTGGAACTGTGAGAGATAATTGTGCAAGTGGTAGAGCAATGTTTGAGCAGGGGGGGGAACTCTCTTGTGGCCGGCGGTACAGGCCCAGGGCCCCTCATGTTACAACAGTGTGTCTGACGTTGGGTGCGCACCACCACCGCCAGAGATACTTTGTTGTACTATGAGAGACCCAGTGGGAGTGCCGTCGACCAAAAGCGGGCACACCCACCTCTTCAGACAAACGGCACTCTGACGGGTGCTTGCGCCAAGTGGCGAGACCACGGCCCCGTGGGGGGAGTTTGGCCATTTAGGGAGGTGTAAACATGTCGTATGCTGGACAATCAGCTGCTGCAAATTACGCGATTTGAAAAGTCAGTCAGAGTAGTCCACAAGCAAGACCTTTTCATAGGAAAGCTAGGTGTCGGCCGGGCAAGGTGGGGCAAAAGAATTCGAAATCCAGTTGTGGTTCATTTTAATGAAGGTTAGATCATCAACATTTTGGGTAGCCAGACGAGTCCTTTTTTCGGTTAATATTGAACCTGCAGCACTGAATACTCTTTCTGATAGGACACTAGCTGCCGGGCAAGCAAGCTCCTGCAATGCATATTCTGCCAATTCTGGCCAGGTGTCTAATTTGAATGCCCAGTAATCAAATGGGAATGACGGTTGAGGTAGAACATCGATAAGGGATGAAAAATAGTTAGTAACCATACTGGACAAATGTTGTCTCCTGTCACTTTGAATTGATGCTGCAGTACCTGTCCTGTCTGCGGTCATTGCGAAATCACTCCACAACCTGGTCAGAAAACCCCTCTGTCCAACGCCACTTCTGATTTGTGCACCTCTAACACTTCTGGTCTGCTGCTCCCTGCAGCTCGTGTGAGAACCATCACCGGCGCTGTGTGCTGGGAATGCCTGAAGCAAACGGTCAACAAGAGTTGATTGTTTGGTTGCTAATATTAGTTCCAAGTTCTCATGTGGCATAATATTTAGCAATTTGCCTTTATAGCGAGGATCAAGGAGGCAGGCCAACCAGTAATCGTCATCGTTCATCATTTTAGTAATGCGTGTGTCCCTTTTGAGGATACGTAAGGCATAATCCGCCATGTGGGCCAAAGTTCCAGTTCTCAAATCTGCGGTTGTGCTGGGTTGAGGGGCAGTTTCAGGCAAATCTACGTCACTTGTGTCCCTCAAAAACCCAGAATCAGGCCTTGCCACGCCACCAATTTCCAGTGTCCCCGGAAAAGCTTCCTCATTAAAAAAATACTCATCCCCATCATCCTCCTCGTCCTCCTCCACCTGTTCGCCCGCTACCTCATCCTGTACACTGCCCTGACCAGACAATGGCTGACTGTCATCAAGGCTTTCCTCTTCCTCTGCTGCAGACGCCTGCTCCTTTATGTGCGTCAAACTTTGCATCAACAGACGCATTAGGGGGATGCTCATGCTTATTATGGCGTTGTCTGCACTAACCAGCCATGTGCATTCCTCAAAACACTGAAGGACTTGACACATGTCTTGTATCTTTGACCACTGCACACCTGACAACTCCATGTCTGCCATCCTACTGCCTGCCCGTGTATGTGTATCCTCCCACAAAAACATAACAGCCCGCCTCTGTTCATACAGTCTCTGAAGCATGTGCAGTGTTGAGTTCCACCTTGTTGCAAGGTCTATGATTAGGCGATGCTGGGGAAGGTTCAAAGACCGCTGATAGGTCTGCATACGGCTGGAGTGTACAGGCGAACGGCGGATATGCGAGCAAAGTCCGAGCACTTTGAGGAGCAGGTCGGATAACCCCGGATAACTTTTCAGGAAGCACTGCACCACCAGGTTTAAGGTGTGAGCCAGGCAAGGAATGTGTTTCAGTTGGGAAAGGGAGATGGCAGCCATGAAATTCCTTCTGTTATCACTCACTACCTTGCCTGCCTCAAGATCTACAGTGCCCAGCCACGACTGCGTTTCTTTCTGCAAGAACTCGGACAGAACTTCCGCGGTGTGTCTGTTGTCGCCCAAACACTTCATAGCCAATACAGCCTGCTGACGCTTGCCAGTAGCTGCCCCATAATGGGACACCTGGTGTGCAACAGTGGCAGCTGCGGATGGAGTGGTTGGGCGACTGCTGTCTGTGGACGAGCTCTCGCTTCTGCAGGAGGACGAGGAGGAGGAGGGGGTGCGAACGGCTACAGCCAACTGTTTCCTAGACCATGGGCTAGGCAGAACTGTCCCAATATTGCTGTCCCCTGTGAACCCTGCATCCACCACATTCACCCAGTGTGCCGTGATGGACACGTAACGTCCCTGGCCATGCCTACTGGTCCATGCATCTGTTGTCAGGTGCACCTTTGTACTCACAGATTGCCTGAGTGCATGGACGATGCGCTCTTTAACATGCTGGTGGAGGGCTGGGATGGCTTTTCTCGAAAAGAAGTGTCGACTGGGTAGCTCGTAGCGTGGTACAGCGTAGTCCATCAGGGCTTTGAAAGCTTCGCTTTCAACTAACCGGTAGGGCATCATCTCTAACGAGATTAGTCTAGCTATGTGGGTGTTCAAACCCTGTGTACGTGGATGCGAGGATGAGTACTTCCTTTTTCTAATGAGAGTCTCATGTAGGGTGAGCTGGACTGGAGAGCTGGAGATCGTGGAACTAGCGGGGGTGCCGGTGGACATGGCAGACTGAGAGACGGTGGGAGACGGTATTGTTGCCGCCGGTGCCCTAGATGCAGTGTTTCCTACTACGAAACTGGTGATTCCCTGACCCTGACTGCTTTGGCCTGGCAAAGAAACCTGCACAGATACTGCAGGTGGTGCGGAAAATGGTGGCCTTACACTGCCGGAAGGGATGTAGCGTTGCTGACTAGCGTCATTGGCCGAGGGTGCTACAACCTTAAGGGACGTTTGGTAGTTAGTCCAGGCTTGCAAATGCATGGTGGTTAAATGTCTATGCATGCAACTTGTATTTAGACTTTTCAGATTCTGACCTCTGCTTAAGGTAGTTGAACATTTTTGACAGATGACTTTGCGCTGATCAATTGGATGTTGTTTAAAAAAATGCCAGACTGCACTCTTTCTAGCATCGGATCCCTTTTCAGGCATTGCAGACTGAGCTTTAACCGGATGGCCACGCTGTCCTCCAACAGGTTTTGGCTTTGCCACGCGTTTTGGGCCAGATACGGGCCCGGCAGATGGAACCTGTTGCGATGTTGATGCCTGCTGCGGCCCCTCCTCCTCCACTTCAGAACTACTGCCGTCTGCACCCTGTTCCCCCAATGGCTGCCAATCGGGGTCAACAACTGGGTCATCTATAACCTCCTCTTCTAGCTCGTGTGCAACTTCGTCTGTGTCACCGTGTAAGTCGGTGGTAGAGCGTTCGTGACGGGGCACCATAGTCTCATCAGGGTCTGATTCTGGATCAGTACCCTGCGAGGGCAATGTTGTGGTCTGAGTCAAAGGACTAGCATAGTAGCCTGGCTGTGGCTGTGCATCAGTGCACTCCATGTCAGATTCAACTTGTAATGGGCATGGCCTGTTAACTGTTTCACTTTCTAAGCAAGGGACGGTATGTGTAAAGAGCTCCATGGAGTAACCCGTTGTGTCGCCTGCTGCATCCTTCTCTGTTGCTGTTTTTGCTGAAGAGGACAAGGAAGCGACTTGTCCCTGACCGTGAACATCCACTAACGACGCGCTGCTTTTACATTTACCAGTTTCAGAAGAGGAGGCAAAAGAGCTAGAGGCTGAGTCAGCAAGGTAAGCCAAAACTTGCTCTTGCTGCTCCGGCTTTAAAAGCGGTTTTCCTACTCCCAGAAAAGGGAGCGTTCGAGGCCTTGTGTAGCCAGACGACGAACCTGGCTCCACAGCTCGAGACTTAGGTGCTATATTGTTTTTCCCACGACCACCCGATGCTCCACTACCACTACCATCATTACCAGCTGGCAATGAACGCCCACGGCCACGACCTCTTCCAAAAGACTTCCTCATGGTTTTAAAAACGTCACCAAACTAACGGTATTTGTTACTGTCAAACAACTTACAAGGTGAACTCTAACTTCTGTATGATTTAGATATCCCTTTATAGGTGGGTGAGACCGCAAGGAAAATCAGGCACAATGTTACACACTCTGTTTTCTGTGGCACCAAATGAGAGAGATGCCACAAACGCAGGACTGTGACTCAAGCACAAAGGCCAATATTAATCTCCCACTGTTTTTTTATTTTTTCAGGGAGAATTTAGATACCAAATTAAAAAAAAAAAAAAAACACGGGGCTTTCTATGGCCCACTATTTAAGAGAGATGGCACACTCAGGACTGGCACACAAGCACAAAGGCCAATATTAATCTCCCACTGTTTTTTTTTTTTTCAGGGAGAATTTAGATACCAAATTTAAAAAAAAAAACACTAGGCTTTCTATGGCCCACTATTTAAGAGAGATGGCACACTCAGGACGGGCACACAAGCAGAAAGGCCAATATTAATCTCCCACTGTTTTTTTTTATTTTTCAGGGAGAATTTAGATACCAAATTTAAAAAAAAACACACTAGGCTTTCTATGGCCCACTATTTAAGACAGATGGCACACTCAGGACTGGCAAACAAACAGAAAGGCCAATATTAATCTCCCACTGTTTTTTTTTTTTCAGGGAGAATTTAGATACCAAATAAAAAAAAAATAAAAAAAATAGGCTTTCTATGGCCCACTATTTAAGACAGATGGCACACTCAGGACTGGCACACAAGCAGAAAGGCCAATATTAATCTCCCACTGTTTTTTTTATTTTTCAGGGAGAATTTAGATACCAAATTAAAAAAAAAAAAACACTAGGCTTTCTATGGCCCACTATTTAAGAGAGATGGCACACTCAGGACTGGCACACAAGCAGAAAGGCCAATATTAATCTCCCACTGTTTTTTTTTTCAGGGAGAATTTAGATACCAAATTTAAAAAAAAAACACTAGGCTTTCTATGGCCCACTATTTAAGAGAGATGGCACACTCAGGACTGGCAAACAAGCAGAAAGGCCAATATTAATCTCCCACTGTTTTTTTATTTTTCAGGGTGAATTTAGATACCAAATTTAAAAAAAAAAAAAAACACGGGGCTTTCTATGGCCCACTATTTAAGAGAGATGGCACACTCAGGACTGGCACACAAGCACAAAGGCCAATATTAATCTCCCACTGTTTTTTTTTTTTTCAGGGAGAATTTAGATACCAAATTTAAAAAAAAAACACTAGGCTTTCTATGGCCCACTATTTAAGAGAGATGGCACACTCAGGACGGGCACACAAGCAGAAAGGCCAATATTAATCTCCCACTGTTTTTTTTATTTTTCAGGGAGAATTTAGATAACAAATTAAAAAAAAAACACACTAGGCTTTCTATGGCCCACTATTTAAGACAGATGGCACACTCAGGACTGGCAAACAAGCAGAAAGGCCAATATTAATCTCCCACTGTTTTTTTTTTTCAGGGAGAATTTAGATACCAAATAAAAAAAAAATAAAAAAAATAGGCTTTCTATGGCCCACTATTTAAGACAGATGGCACACTCAGGACTGGCACACAAGCAGAAAGGCCAATATTAATCTCCCACTGTTTTTTTTATTTTTCAGGGAGAATTTAGATACCAAATTTAAAAAAAAAAAACACTAGGCTTTCTATGGCCCACTATTTAAGAGAGATGGCACACTCAGGACTGGCACACAAGCAGAAAGGCCAATATTAATCTCCCACTGTTTTTTTTTTCAGGGAGAATTTAGATACCAAATTAAAAAAAAAAACACTAGGCTTTCTATGGCCCACTATTTAAGAGAGATGGCACACTCAGGACTGGCAAACAAGCAGAAAGGCCAATATTAATCTCCCACTGTTTCTTTATTTTTCAGGGTGAATTTAGATACCAAATTTAAAAAAAAAACACTAGGCTTTCTATGGCCCACTATTTAAGAGAGATGGCACACTCAGGACTGGCAAACAAGCAGAAAGGCCAATATTAATCTCCCACTGTTTTTTTATTTTTCAGGGTGAATTTAGATACCAAATAAAAAAAATAAAAAAATAGGCTTTCTATGGCCCACTATTTAAGACAGATGGCACACTCAGGACTGGCACACAAGCAGAAAGGCCAATATTAATCTCCCACTGTTTTTTTTATTTTTCAGGGAGAATTTAGATACCAAATTTAAAAAAAAAAACACTAGGCTTTCTATGGCCCACTATTTAAGAGAGATGGCACACTCAGGACTGGCACACAAGCAGAAAGGCCAATATTAATCTCCCACTGTTTTTTTTTTCAGGGAGAATTTAGATACCAAATTTAAAAAAAAAACACTAGGCTTTCTATGGCCCACTATTTAAGAGAGATGGCACACTCAGGACTGGCAAACAAGCAGAAAGGCCAATATTAATCTCCCACTGTTTTTTTATTTTTCAGGGTGAATTTAGATACCAAATTTAAAAAAAAAACACTAGGCTTTCTATGGCCCACTATTTAAGAGAGATGGCACACTCAGGACTGGCAAACAAGCAGAAAGGCCAATATTAATCTCCCACTGTTTTTTTATTTTTCAGGGTGAATTTAGATACCAAATTTAAAAAAAAAAAAAACACTAGGCTTTCTATGGCCCACTATTTAAGAGAGATGGCACACTCAGGACTGGCACTCTAGCAGAAATGCCAATCTTAATCTCCCACAACTTATTTTTTTAGGGAGAATTAAAAAAAAAAAAAAGGGACTGTCCTACAATTACTATCTCCCTGCAGTAATCTCAGCCAGGTATGGCAGGCAGCAATAAGAAGGAGTGGACTGCTGCACAAATTAAATCAAAAGTGTGGACAAACAAAAAAGATAGCTGTGCAGAAAGGAAGGAACAACAGGATTTGTGCTTTGAAAAAAGCAGTTGGTTTGCACAGCGGCGTACACACAGCAATGCAGCTATCAGGGAGCCTTCTAGGGCAGCCCAATGAGCTACAGCGCTGAGGGGAAAAAAAAAATGTAGCTTCCACTGTCCCTGCACACCGAAGGTGGTGTTGGGCAGTGGAAATCGCTACAGCACAAGCGGTTTGGTGGTTAATGGACCCTGCCTAACGCTATCCCTGCTTCTGACAAAGCGGCAGCAACCTCTCCCTATGCTCAGATCAGCAGCAGTAACATGGCGGTCGGCGGGAACTCCCCTTTATAGCCCCTGTGACGCCGCAAAAAGCAAGCCAATCACTGCAATGCCCTTCTCTAAGATGGTGGGGACCAGGACCTATGTCATCACGCTGCCCACACTCTGCGTCCACCTTCATTGGCTGAGAAATGGCGCTTTTAGCGTCATTGAAACGCGACTTTGGCGCGAAAGTCGCATACCGCATGGCCGACCCCGCACAGGGGTCGGGTCGGGTTTCGTGAAACCCGACTGTGCCAAAAGTCGGCGACTTTTGAAAATGAACGATCCGTTTCGCTCAACCCTAGTTATCAGTCATTGTACAGGAGGAGGAGGTGAGCTGTGACATCACCTATTGTGAATGGTAGATCCTGTGTTATCTACTGTATATAGAGGTGTTATCAGTCATTGTACAGGAGGAGGAGGTGAGCTGTGACATCTTCTATTGTGAACGGTGGATCCTGTGTTATCTACTGTATATAGAGGTGTTATCAGTCATTGTACAGGAGGAGGAGGTGAGCTGTGACATCTTCTATTGTGAACGGTGGATCCTGTGTTATCTACTGTATATAGAGGTGTTATCAGTCATTGTACAGGAGGAGGAGGTGAGCTGTGACATCACCTATTGTGAATGGAGGATCCTGTGTTATCTACTGTATATGGAGGTGTTATCAGTCATTGTACAGGTGGAGGAGGTGAGCTGTGACATCACCTATTGTGAATGGTGGATCCTGTATTATCTACTGTATATAGAGGTGTTACCAGTCATTGTACAGGAGGAGGAGGTGAGCTGTGACATCACCTATTGTGAATGGTGGATCCTGTGTTATCTGCAAAATGCAACCTCATGGGAGACACCGAAGCTTGCTGTCTTAGCTGAAATGGTTGGCTCATTGCAGAAGAGACTCTGAATGTACGGTTTAAATAATTTAATATTGTGATAGATCAGACTTTTTTGGACAATATAGTATCAACTATCACTTTTTTTTTTTTTTTTATTTAATTTCTTTAATTTTCAAAGTGGGTGATTAAAACTTTTATATATTTTCAGTTTTTTTTTTATTTTTTTCTAAACTTTTTTTTTGGAACACATTTTTTTTCCCCACATCAGCAGCTGATTGTAAAGAACAGCTCAGAAGCAGATGCCATGATGAAACGTGTGACCTAATCTTAGGCCCCGGCCCATCCTCCGCTCCAGATCCTTATTACAGATACATATGATGCGAGTCATAGAAAAAAAAAGGGACTTTTTTAGATTTTGAAAAGCATGTGAAATGCCTGAGTAATATCATCATAGATAACTCAGAGCTGTACAGTTAGTGACTGGCTGGTTAACCCTTTCCCAGAAAGACTGAAAAAAAAATGTTTTGTAAGTTTTTAAAAGTTTTTAGAAGTGTCATAACTTTTTTTCTGTTATCTTTTTAAATGTTAAAATCTTTGTGTTAGGTTTATTTATATTTAAAGATATTTTTTGGATTATGTAAAAAATGACTATACTTCATTGCATAAAATCTTGAACTTGGAGGAAAGCGGGTGATTTAGATATCATTTTTTCACGTGCGAGAAAAACGGAGCGAGTTTCATCAGTTTTTTTCACTGATGAGAAAAAAAAGTTTCTCCACCTTCTCCTATCAGTCAATGAATGTGCGTGGATTTCATCGAAGTGCTGACTTGCATTGCCAAGGTTAATGACACTTATTGGACGTATCTCTCTGACTGTGCACTTGGTCCGCGAAAAAAAAAATCGGACATGTGAAGAGCTTCATATACTGTCATAGGTACGGGTGCTATCCGTGATGAAAAACTGATGTGTGAATGAGCCCTTACTGTAGTAAGTGAGCAAATAGGATGTTCAAGGCCCTCAGTGCCTACACTAATTACACTAATTGTGATCCCAGACATGGAGCGCAGGAAGGAGTGCCAGGTCACAACCTCCAGAGATCTCTATATCAGAGTCTTATGTGAATTAGTATTAAGAAATACCATTGTTTTAGATGCTCATGTAGTACCGAGTGATGCCAGTAGGTGGCGCACCAGTGTCCTTGGTTTGCATATTATTTTAGGATTGGATCCATATAAAAAAAAATTCATATATACATGAAGGATGCATCAACTCCTTTCTCTGTACGAGCACATATTTTTTATATGCAGGTTACATTACCATGAATAGTTATTATTATTTAGGAATATTAGCCTTTAAGGGGACCCATCACTTGCCATAAATCATAAATATGATTTTTTTTTTTTTTTTTAAAATCTGCAATAAATGGCGCTCCTCTCCTGAATCCGGCGTTGTTTTTCTTTTGTTCCTGTGCCTCTCCGTTCCTGAGATATGGCCGTTTCTTCCCTGTATATAAATCTTGTCCTTTTAGTCAAGGGGGTGTGGTTTTTGCCCAACTGCGGGGAAATTGAAGAGCAGAACAAAGGGATGAGAGGATCCAGTCCAACACCCATCAGCTGATCACCAGGGACAGCTTCCATTTAGGAAGTTTTCAGGGTCTTGTTGTTTCCTTTGGGTTTTTAAATGCCTCTTAGTTTGGGGTACGTTCACACAGAGATCTTTTTAATGTTGTTGATTATTCCAGCTGAAAAATAATCCACTTTAAAAAATGCTTAAGAAAACTTTTCTGTTCCCAGGATATTTTTTTTTCTGCATTGTTTAAAGGGAACCTGTCACCTGAAATTGGCGGGTCCTTTTTTGGGTCATATGGGCGGTGTTTTCGGGTCTTTTATTAACCCCCTTTTTTTCCCGCTGGCTGCACGCTGGTCGCGAAATTGACTTGTCGTTGATTCGCTTTCCTTCCTAGTTAACGCGTGCGCAAAGCAATCTTGCCTTGCGCATGCGCAATATGCTTTGCCCAACTGCGGGCAAAGCCGATAACCATTAGTGCGCATATGCCAGCACACTATGTCCCGGAACACAGCAAAATACTTCCAGGACATAGTACGCTGGCGCATGCGCACTAATGGTTTTCGACTTTGCCCGCATTTGGGCAAAGCATACTGTGCATGCGCAAGGCAAGATTGCTTTGCGCACGCGTTAACTAGGGAGGAAAGCGAATCAACGGAAAGTCAATTCGCGACCAGCGTGCGACCAGTGGAAAAAAAGGGGTTAATAAAAGACCCGAAAACATTGCCCATATGACCCAAAAAAGGACCCGCCAAATTCAGGTGACAGGTTCCCTTTAAATAGTCACGTTTGAAAAGAAGCCGCCAAGATTTGTTCCTTCTTTATCCACATCCAAAATCACGTGGAAAAAAAGAGGGCCTCATGCGCTATAGGCGCGTCTTACCACGGAAAAAAATAAGACGTTTATTCAGAGTTTGTAAAGAGTTTTTTTCATGAGAATTACTCATTCACATACGTGTTCTATCCATGAAAAAACATCCATCTCACCTCCCGTGCCGACGCCGTTCCCGCAGTGTCGGCACTCGCTCTCCGCGGGGCTCCATCGGTAAATGGAGTAACAAAAGAAAAATCAGAACGCCAGAATTGCAGTTTTTCGACCACGACAAGAGGACAAAAAAAATGTAATAACTGGTGATAAAAACACCGTGTGTACCCCATAGTAATATCAATAAAAACATTGAGTCGGAGCCCAAAAAACAAACCCACACACAGCCCCATATCCCAAAATTTTAACACATTATGGCTTTAGGAAAATGGCAAAATGGCGACACAAGTGAATTTTTTTTTTTTTTTTTTAATTTCAGAATTCTTTTTACCAATGAAATAAAATAAAAACTGCACCTGTTTTCTGAGCAATCATACTGTCCTAAAGAATCATATTACCGGGTCAGTTTTAAAGTAAAATCAACGCTGTAAATAAAAAAAAAACAATTGCGGAATTGTGCTTTTTTTTTAGCTATTTTGCCGCACTTGCAATTTTTTCCCGCTTTCCAGTACATCGCATGATAAAATGGACATTGAAAAGTACAATTCAGCCCCCAAAAAGCAAGTCCTAATACATGGTTATATGGACGGAAAAATAAAAAAAAAGTTCTGCCTCTTGGAGTAATGGGAGGGGAAAAAAAAGTAAGCGCAAAAATAGAAAATGGCCCTGTCGGGAAGGGCTTAGCAATGTATGCAGGCTGTGTTGTGAAATCCGGTGACAGATCCCCTGATGAGGACTTGTCTACAATTAACTTAGCAAAGTATTAATTCATCTTTTTAGAAGTGCAGCCGTAGACCACGTGACGAGGGCCCCAGGAACGATCCAATTTTTCACAACTGCATACGACTCATGCCCTATAAATGGCCTGTGTAGGAGGATGCAGAAAACAACTCCAACAGCTGCACCTAGTCAGTGTAAAATCTGATTTGTCATAAAGTCCTTGCAGTTGTCAGCACATAATATGTAAAACTCAGGGTTTTGTGATCTTTTTTTTTTCTCTCTCTTGTGCTGAGACGGCCAACATTACCCATAAATAATAAAAAAAATATCAAAATGTTTACTTGTGGTTTACACCCTGCCCCACGCTCTGTTATATCCCTGTAATGGCCCGGACTGTGTATTACTGACAGGGGTGGAAGGCGACTTCCAGCTGCCAGACATTCTTCTAGGAGCAACGCGAAAATCCAGCAGCGCCACTGTACGCGGACCGCCACCTGTCCTCTCATGTCTGTTTTATAATTCTCTGTCATCGCCGAGCAGTGTCCTTAAATTTAGGCAAGGTTCATTAGTACAGATGAACAGTCTTAAGTTTGCCCTTGTCACTTACCATAAGTATGCAATAATTTACCTGGTGTGAATCCCCCTGTTCTCCTGAATCTGGCATCGTTTTTCTTTTGTTCCTGCGCCTCTCCATCCCTGAGATATAGTCCCCTCCTACCTGTATAATAATCTGGTCTTTCTAGCCAAGTGGGTGTGATCCTCAAGAACACACCCACAAGGAACAGTTTATGACGACGCCTGAATGTTTAACAAGACTAGATTTACACAGTAGGTAATATTACAGGAGCAGAGATCGCACAGGGCAGTAGCCGTGGGCGAGGTGCTCGTCTCTTACACCCCATTGCGTTACATAAAGGTGGGGGTCCTGGTTGTGTGTGTGCACTAGTGTTGTGAGGGCACTACGCCTATGCAGGTCATATTTAACCAATGTTGAGGGTGTGCCAGGACCAGACGTTGAACAGTTCAATGAGGGAGAACACCAGTCAAAAAATAAATGTTTACTCAACAGTAACTTGGTGGAATTATGTACAGTAGGTAGCGGGTGCACAACTTTATGAACGTTTCCTTCACAATACGGAGCATTTCCCACACAGTCTCCATTCCTTTCTCGTTACTCGTTCGTTCTCTAGTTCCACTGTTTTCACTTTCCTTCACCACAGCCCAGCTCAGTACTACCGTCCAGGTAGAAACAGTCCAATTCTCTACCTGCGGTTCCGTGTCTTCTTCCCCGGTACTTATCTTCTCTGTCACTGACTCTATGGAACTCCCACCCGCGGTACTCTCTTCATGTCACGTTCTCTGTCTCGTCTTGTCCCGGGCCGTTACGTCTCTGAGTTATAAACTCTGGGCCGCACTGCTAGGCGTCCTCTAACAGGACCCGTCTCAGTTTGATCACTCTGTCCTCCTGTTGGTTTTCACTTTTTCTTTACTCCGGTTCACGCTAACCACGTCTCGGTTTCTCCTTCGTCCAAGGACTCCCGTGTCATGCGGCACTGTCCAGATCTTAGGTCTGCTTCATACGCACACTGGGTTCTATCTGACGTTCTGATGGAAAACTATCTCTGTCCCTACACCTTAGCTCCTACAATGGGCTGGTCCCAATAATTAACTCTAACTCTCCCTACCGTTGGGCGACACACAGCATTAACACCATTCACGCATGTTATAGTACAGATTACAACAATATGTGAGTCTTCAAGGGGGAACATGGGCAGTATGTCCATCTATCTACATGTAGTTACACAAGAAAAACAGCGCTGAATTCCGTAGAACAGCCGCATTTATTTGATATCTATGGCTACGATAAGTGACAGGACCTCTCAAAAAAAGATTAATGCTTTTTCTAATATCGTATCAACATTCTAGTGTGCGGGCAATGTCTGGTATTACGGCTCGACTCCATTCAAGTGAGCTTCAAAACCAAACAATTCCTTAGGGCTTGTTCACACGTTGCACTTTTTCCCGTTTCTTTTTCAAGGGTAAAAAAACACTGCACTTAATTAAATTTCTGAAATCTCATGCACAGGCTGCTTATTTGTTCTTGGCTTGTTTGAATCGTCAAAGTGTTTTTTCTTATCTGCAGCTTGTCAATAATTTCAGCATTTTTTGCAGCATTTTTCACTCTTTTAAATGACTGGGGGGAAAAAACCTCAAGTAAAAACGTATATAAAAACTTGAATGAAAACGCAGCATGTAACATAGTAACATAGTAACATAGTTAGTAAGGCCGAAAAAAGACATTTGTCCATCAAGTTCAGCCTATATTCCATCATAATAAATACCCAGATCTACGTCCTTCTACAGAACCTAATAATTGTATGATACAATATTGTTCTGCTCCAGGAAGACATCCAGGCCTCTCTTGAACCCCTCGACTGAGTTCGCCATCACCACCTCCTCAGGCAAGCAATTCCAGATTCTCACTGCCCTAACAGTAAAGAATCCTCTTCTGTGTTGGTGGAAAAACCTTCTCTCCTCCAGACGCAAAGAATGCCCCCTTGTGCCCGTCACCTTCCTTGGTATAAACAGATCCTCAGCGAGATATTTGTATTGTCCCCTTATATACTTATACATGGTTATTAGATCGCCCCTCAGTCGTCTTTTTTCTAGACTAAATAATCCTAATTTCGCTAATCTATCTGGGTATTGTAGTTCTCCCATCCCCTTTATTAATTTTGTTGCCCTCCTTTGTACTCTCTCTAGTTCCATTATATCCTTCCTGAGCACCGGTGCCCAAAACTGGACACAGTACTCCATGTGCGGTCTAACTAGGGATTTGTACAGAGGCAGTATAATGCTCTCATCATGTGTATCCAGACCTCTTTTAATGCACCCCATGATCCTGTTTGCCTTGGCAGCTGCTGCCTGGCACTGGCTGCTCCAGGTAAGTTTATCATTAACTAGGATCCCCAAGTCCTTCTCCCTGTCAGATTTACCCAGTGGTTTCCCGTTCAGTGTGTAATGGTGATATTGATTCCCTCTTCCCATGTGTATAACCTTACATTTATCATTGTTAAACCTCATCTGCCACCTTTCAGCCCAAGTTTCCAACTTATCCAGATCCATCTGTAGCAGAATACTATCTTCTCTTGTATTAACTGCTTTACATAGTTTTGTATCATCTGCAAATATCGATATTTTACTGTGTAAACCTTCTACCAGATCATTAATGAATATGTTGAAGAGAACAGGTCCCAATACTGACCCCTGCGGTACCCCACTGGTCACAGCGACCCAGTTAGAGACTATACCATTTATAACCACCCTCTGCTTTCTATCACTAAGCCAGTTACTAACCCATTTACACACATTTTCCCCCAGACCAAGCATTCTCATTTTGTGTACCAACCTCTTGTGCGGCACGGTATCAAACGCTTTGGAAAAATCGAGATATACCACGTCCAATGACTCACCGTGGTCCAGTCTATAGCTTACCTCTTCATAAAAACTGATTAGATTGGTTTGACAGGAGCGATTTCTCATAAACCCATGCTGATATGGAGTTAAACAGTTATTCTCATTGAGATAATCCAGAATAACATCCCTCAGAAACCCTTCAAATATTTTACCAACAATAGAGGTTAGACTTACTGGCCTATAATTTCCAGGTTCACTTTTAGAGCCCTTTTTGAATATTGGCACCACATTTGCTATGCGCCAGTCCTGCGGAACAGACCCTGTCGCTATAGAGTCACTAAAAATAAGAAATAATGGTTTATCTATTACATTACTTAGTTCTCTTAGTACTCGTGGGTGTATGCCATCCGGACCCGGAGATTTATCTATTTTAATCTTATTTAGCCGGTTTCGCACCTCTTCTTGGGTTAGATTGGTGACCCTTAATATAGGGTTTTCATTGTTTCTTGGGATTTCACCTAGCATTTCATTTTCCACCGTGAATACCGTGGAGAAGAAGGTGTTTAATATGTTAGCTTTTTCCTCGTCATCTACAACCATTCTTTCCTCACTATTTTTTAAGGGGCCTACATTTTCAGTTTTTATTCTTTTACTATTGATATAGTTGAAGAACAGTTTGGGATTAGTTTTACTCTCCTTAGCAATGTGCTTCTCTGTTTCCTTTTTGGCAGCTTTAATTAGTTTTTTAGATAAAGTATTTTTCTCCCTATAGTTTTTTAGAGCTTCAATGGTGCCATCCTGCTTTAATAGTGCAAATGCTTTCTTTTTACTGTTAATTGCCTGTCTTACTTCTTTGTTTAGCCACATTGGGTTTTTCCTATTTCTAGTCCTTTTATTCCCACAAGGTATAAACCGCTTACACTGCCTATTTAGGATGTTCTTAAACATTTCCCATTTATTATCTGTATTCTCATTTCTGAGGATATTGTCCCAGTCTACCAGATTAAGGGCATCTCTAAGCTGTTCAAACTTTGCCTTCCTAAAGTTCAATGTTTTTGTGACTCCCTGACAAGTCCCCCTAGTGAAAGACAGGTGAAACTGCACAATATTGTGGTCGCTATTTCCTAAATGCCCAACCACCTGCAGATTTGTTATTCCATGTAAAACATGGAAAATTTTATACATTTTTCCTGACAACATTTTGTTTTTTGGTGCAGAGAAATCAGTTGTAAATACTTAATGTGTGCAAATAGCGTTAAACTTGCCATCTGAGATGCAATATCTGAGAGTCTCCTGGAAAAAAAGGAACCGTTGGCAAATCTATGGGGCTCTCTAGAAGCCTCCTGTAACGTCCTGGAAAACAGTCATGACACTGAGCCTACCATCAAAAGTGGGAAAAATGGGTGTGGATGGGGTCCATCCTGTTAGAAAGGGGCAATGGCTATTAAAATAAAACAAATCTGCCAGGCTTCTTGCATACTTCAATATGCATATCCTATAGATTAAAGGGGCAATGTTCCTGGGACAAAAAACAGACCCTCACCGGGTAAAAAAATTCAGTTAGCACAATATATTTCATGGTTTGTGGTTATGTGGACTTCACATGGACGTAGCCATCTTATGGCATTAATATGCAACTGGTATGTTCAGGGGATTAGCCAGGCGTAGCAGAGGGACATATTCCCAAGGTGTTGAGTTCCAGTTGGGGCACTGAAAACACCCTCAGCCTTAGTCAGGGTATTTAGATCTGAAACTATAGCAGCAAACTGAATCATTGTCCTTGATGAAGGATGGCCAAGCCAATAATTTGTCCATTTTTTATGAGGCTTCCATTAGATCAGTTTTTCCCAAACTCCAGTCCTCATGGCCCTCAACAGATCACGTTTTCAGGATTCCTTTAGTATTGCACAGGTCGTGGAAGTATCATCAAGACATTAGGAATTCTCTCACTAGTGCAATACTATGGAAGTCCTGAAAACATGACCTGGGGGGGTCGTGAAGACTGGAGTTTTGGAAACACTGTTCTAGATATTGGAGCATGAGTATGTGGGTTCACAAGTCCTGGGCCACATGGGCATTAATGATTTCAGTCAGTGGTACCATGTGATAAAGTTTGGTAGTCAATTGAATGTTCTACTTATCACAAAAGTGTTCCATGGAGTTGAGATGCGGGATGTGTATGGGTCAGTCACATTCATATTCTTATCTACAGGGCTATAATTGATAGAGGAGTCCTTTGACCTCCATCTTGATGGTATGTGTCAACTCAACATACCTGTATACCAACTGTATAGGAAAGTGCTGCAGACTGTTACTAGGGCATGTGACTTGGGCGATGGATGCGATGGGAAGATGATATTCATGGCAACAAACCAATCTTCTATGGTCAGTACCAGGGTAGCAAACTGATCCTTTGCCCCACATGTTAGGCTCACCAGGTGGGGTGGATCCACCAAGCTTCGGGTTCGGTTGGGCACATGGACCCTGGACATTGATTCAGCAAGCAGGAAAGAATGTTGGCACACAGGAATCTCAGGAGCAGCAGGATGGATGGAGTGGAACCCAGCAGGGATGAATTAAATTTGAAAACACTGCAAAGGACAGGTAATGGAGCAAACCAAATATGGAACACTAAAGTCTCAGTCCCAAGACACTGGTGTATGTCTAAATAGGCCTTCAATAGGTTTAGGAAGATTATGATATTGATCCACTCCGGGCAACTTGCAAAACATGACGTGCAGCACAACAGAGGGCAGCTGACCCAGGGGAAAGAAGTTGAATCAGGATCAACTGAGACAGGTGGGTAACAATATGGAAGAAAGTCTACTGACAAGTCAACTCCAGTCCCCAGTGCAGTCACTGGGGATCCGATTCCTTTTTGTGTGGTCCGCAGCTTTGAGACCGACTTGATAATTATCCTAGAAGTATCCACTTCACAAAACCTTTTGAGTGTGATGATAGTCTCTAACAAAGTGCGTGCATGTCTAGCGTGAAGACAGTGACCCAGAAGGGTGTAGTTAGGAAACTTTTTTCAAAACTTTTGTGACTAAAGTAGTCGCACTAAGCAATAGGACCACCCCTGGGACAAACTTTCCTATTCTGTATTTGCTTCTGCGTAGCAGAACTGGAATATTTTTCTGGCACCAACATCCAGATGACCCCGGAAATTTTCAACGGGAGGGTAAAACCTGAGAAGGTGAGATCGTAGGTAGTGTGGAGAGAGAGGCAAAAAAGGAGTTTAGTTAGGAAACTTTTTTCAAAACATCTGTGACTAGACTAGAGTGGACTCTTTTTGAAATATGACCACACCTAGGACAAACTCCCCCACTCAACATTTTGCGTTTGCGTCTGCTTATCAGAACCAGAATATATTTCTAGCTCCAATATTCAGAATATATTGGAAATTACAGACGTGTCCAATTCATTCTTCTAATCAAATGTTTTCATGTCCAAAAATTTGTATTGTTTCTACAATCACAAATACTTAATTTCACTCGAAGACGGTTCTAGTAAGTAAGTACGCCCAACCAGTACGGAGATACTTCTATCTATGTGGCGATTTGCGGATTATTTCTCTTGGCGGCTGGCAGGGCCAGCTGCCGGGGCTTGGCCGTCACATTAGACTTTCTTCGCTTCAGCATTTTTCATTTCTCCCATTCAGCTCTTGCGTTTGGTAATAATAATATCACAAGGAAGTGGATCTGCTTAATCTCACTCAAGATCTGAGTGTAAATCATGCGGGATCAGCACTTTCCTGACAGCCAGAGCTGTATCCACCACAACTGTTATTACTGACATGGTTACCGACCCTTACTAATTTCACAGATACTTTAAGATTTTCTTCTAGAAATGTGTTTTGTATTTTTTTTTTTAAAAAAAACAACCTTTTCTGTCTTGTCTTACCCATTCTGGCTTCCCCTGCTACTCCTAAGCTTTTTGTCCTTTCATTGGGAAACTACACTGAATTACATTTGAATTTTTATGAGTTTTTTTAAATTTATACTCTCTTTATAATAAATATATGATATTGGCAAAAATACTTTTTGAAAAAAAAAAAAATTTTGGAAGGTTTAAAAAAGGTAACAACTGAAACGTAATGGCAAAATCTAACTACCAGATGATCCACTTAATATTCCCCCTTAGTGTATGAAAGTTTTAAAGGGTTGTCCAGGTTTTCATATTGATGACCTATTTATATCAGATCTATGGGCAGGGTGAAAAATCAGATGTTTGCAGGTCCTATGACTAGCGGGAGCACAAAGAGCTGGAATACCACAGCATCGTTCTTTATGCAGTGGCCAATTTTGAAAACTGAAGAATAGGTCATCAACATCTTAACAACCCCTTTAAGTATTATTATTATTTATTTATATAGCACCATTAATTCCAGGGTGCTGTACATGAGAAAGGGGTTACATACAGGGTTATAGATATCTTTTACAGTACACAAATTTACGATGACAGACTGGTACAGTGGGGAGAGGACCCTGTCCTTGCGGACTTACATTCTACGGGATACTGGGGAAGAGACAGAAGGTCGGGGGTGCGGCAGCTCTGGTGGTGGTGAGGCGGCAACTCAGGTGGTGGTGAGGCAACAGCTCAGGTGGTGGTGAGGCGGCAGCACGGGTGGTGGTGAGGTGGCAGCACGGGTGGTTGGTGAGGTGGCAGCACGGGTGGTTGAAGAGGCGGCAGAATGGTTATAGCAGGCTGTAGGCTTTCCTGAAGAGATGGGTTTTCAGGTTCCGTCTCAAGGATCCGAGGGTGGTGGATAATCGGATGTGTTGAGGCGTGGAATTCCAGAGGATGGGGGATATTCGGGAGAAATCTTGGAGCCGGTTGTGTGAGGAACAGATAAGTGTGGAGGAGAGTAGGAGGTCTTGGGAGGATCAAAGATTACGTGAGGGAAGATATTGAGAGATTAGTTCAGAGATATAGGGAGGGGACAGGTTGTGGATGGCTTTGTAGATCAGTGTTAGTAGTTTGAACTGGATTCGTTGGGGAATTGGGAGCCAGTGGAGGGATTTGCAGAGAGGAGAAGCAGGGGAGTAGCGAGTAGAGAGGTGGATTAGCCGGGCAGCAGAGTTGAGGACAGACTGGAGTGGTGCAAGGGGGTTAGCTGGGAGGCCACAGAGGAGGGTGTTGCAGTAATCGAGGCAGGAGATGATGAGGGCATGCACAAGAGTTTTAGTACATTGCGGGCTGAGGAAGGGATGGATTCTGGCAATATTTTTGAGTTGAGAGAGGGCGGGATGAGGAGGTAGTGTGGGAGTAGAAAACGCTAAATGTGTGATCGGAAAGGTATGAGGCAATCCAGGACAGGGCAAGGTCTTTGATGTCAAGGGAAGAAAGAATCTGTAGCAGTAGGCAGTTGTCGACTGTCAAAAGCAGAGGACAGGTCAAGAAGCAGGAGGATGGAGAACTGTCTGTTAGCTTTGGCTGTAAGTCATTAGTAGTAATTTTTGTCAGGGCAGTTTCGGTGGAGTGGTGGGGCGGAAGCCAGATTGGAGGTTGTCAAGGAGAGAGTTAAATGAGAGGTGGGAGGAAAGTTGAGCATGGACATGCTGCTCAAGTAGTTTGGAATCAAACCAGAGCAGTGATATGGGGCGATAGCTGGGCATAGCAGTTGGGTCAAGGTTAGCTTTTTGATGATGGGTGTGGTGGTGGCATGTTTGAAGGCAGAGGGGAAGGTACCAGAAGATAACAATAGTTTGAAGAGATTTAACTATGCCAGTCAATGTAACAAAAAAAAATAACACGGCACTACTACCTTACATTTCCCCGAAAGCCTACTGCTATGTGCCGCTGCAGAGTCCGTAAGACACCAAAACGGACATTCGGGTGCACCAGATAGAGTCAAATACGAACATCCATGAGAAGAAAAAATAGAAGTGCACTCACCAGTCCTGTAAATTGCGAGCCTTTATTGAAATTACATGCAGGTAAATTTAAGGGAGAACGTGGAATGGACGGACCAGTCCGTCCATTCCACGTTCTCCCTTAAATTTACCTGCATGTAATTTCAATAAAGGCTCGCAATTTACAGGACTGGTGAGTGCACTTCTATTTTTTCTTCTCATGGATGTAACTATGTCAGTGTTTTTTTATTTATGTCTCTATAGCACTTAAACAGAACATGTCACAAGATCAAAAGTGTAGAGTTTTTGCTCTTATTTTATTCTCTCTGATTCTGTGATTATTCTTTTATTACTTTTCTAAAATCCATCATACGGTTCCAGAAATATGAGCCTTTTTATGTAGTGCTAATTTTTATTGTGTTTACGCTGTGGGCAATGTTCACAAGGTTATTATGCAAAGTAGCCTGAAGACACGCCCCAGAGGAACCTATAAGCCACACCCCATGGGTAAATAAAGACCATAAAAAGAAGCACTAAATAAAAAGGTTAATATCTCTGAAACCGTTTGACAGATTTTAAAAAGAAAAAGAAGAAAATAAATAACAGAATACTGAGGGAAGCAGTGGAAATAATAAAAGAACAAAAAAAAATAGGTACAAAAATGTAAAAAATGCTTGAATTAAAAAAAAAAGAAAAAGAAAAACACATGAAATTCATTTTGAATTGGAGTCAAAGGGCTTCAAGTTACCCCCTCTAAACATGAGTGCACATGGGGCGGTTACCACTGCACCACCATGGTAAACACATGGTAAACCACACACTTTCATTTACAATAAGCCCTGGAGGCAGATTCTTAGGGAGATCTATGTCCGGCCCATAGATCTTAATAGCTCATTTACATATTAAGTAAAACATGGATTTCTCTGGAACAAGTTATCGGATCGCAGATATCAAGGTATCATGTTATTCAGCTTCCTATGACCTACATGTCCATATAGGTGGCTTAGGAGGGTCGATCCTACCGACAGATTGCTTTTAAGCATATTGCTTTAATAAGACATTTTAGAACTTTCTTATATGTTAATATATTATTATAACCTTGTTCTATTGATTTATGCAAAGTTTGTAGAAAGGACAGTGATCATTTAATTCTGATGACTGGATCACTTTAAAGAGATATGTGTGACGCTGTAAGAATCTGGCTGCACTCGGATGTCACCCGAGTGCAGTCCTATTAGAGCATGTAGATTCAAACAGTGAAAAACGGAGAGTGGACCCACTGGACCGTGATGACGAACCCCTCTCGGACGAGCTGACCAGGTGGACCGCCCCCTATACAGGGAGAGTTAGGGGCAGGCCCGTGAGGGACTATCGCCACGGAAGCTGGAGGGTCGACTGAGATCAGATGGGAACACAGCAGGCACAAAGGGAAAGAGGGAACAGAAAGGAACTACTGAGACAAGGGAGAAGATGGGAACGCTACGGAGGCACGGAGGCTGGCAGGACAATATGGAGACACTGAGGCTAAAAGATATAGGAGCCGGGCAGGTACCGCAGAGGAAAAGGAACTGAAGGAAAAAGGCAGGAACACAGGAAACAGGCAGGCACTGCAGAGGGCGGAGGAGACCCAAAGTCAGAGAGCTGGGAACGCACAGAGACCACAGGTGGCCAGAAGCACTTGTAAACACAAATGAACATCAGGCACAGAGAAGCAGCAGGAAGCAGTTTACATAGCAGCATGGGAGCTACTTCCGGGTTACAGTCCTCCAGGATGACGGAGAGGACAGGAAAGAGCGCCATCAGAGGAATCAGATGTGCGCACGCGCAGAGCTGAATGCGACGCACGCGTGCACCCGGCGAGCTGCAGTGGGGAGAGGCGGCGGCAGCAACGGCATGACAATATGATTACAGTCAAGCATGACGGTCATACTGCGCATTGCCAAGGAGCTTGGATAAGTCATTGCACTTGGTTGCGGTGGGTGCAGAGGTTGCAGTAGCACCCGAGCTGATTGCGGAGGTTGCAGTACCATCCAGGGTGATTGTGGAGGTTGAGGTAGCACCCTGGTCATTTGCAGAGGTTGTAGTAGCACCCGGGCTGGTTGCGCAGGTTGAGGTAGCACCTGGGCCATTTGCAGAGGTTGTAGTAGCACCCGGGCCGGTTGCGCAGGTTGAGGTAGCACCTGGGCCATGTGCAGAGGTTGTAGTAGCACTTGGCTGGTTGCAGTAGCACCTGGGCCATTTGCAGAGGTAGTAGTAAAACCCCGGCTGGTTGCATAGGTTGAGGTGTGGCGCCCTAGGGTCCTGGTCGTCACAGTAATGTCGCTTTCCTCATGGGGAGAGTGATGCTACGATCGGAGGCAAGGAAGGATAACTGCATCCAGGTACCACAAGCATGCAACACATTCATACTCCAGGCAACCAGGGGGAGCTTTTGATCCTATTTATTAGGTGACTCCCCATATATATATATAACTGGTAGTCTGTAGGGAAAGGTAGGGAAAGTTCCAGACAGCTGTCTGAGGAGGACAGAGGGTTCCCAGAACTGTGCATGCCCTAAGAGCTGCAGTTCCCAGAAAGAGACACATAGGAAGCTGAATACGTTGCAGTGAGGGTGCAAAGTACGGGAGAGGATACCAGACGGGAATTAGCTCCGAGCAGGCTGACTCCTTCTGTGGCGCAGATAACCGGTAGCCGGAACACCGAGGTAGTAAGGACCTCTACGCATTACTTCAGAGACCGGCAGGACAGCAAATTACACATTACCTGTCCGCACCAATACCCAGGTGACACCCCACGGAACCGGGTCATCTACGAGACCCTAGAAACAGGCTCAAGTCACCAGTCATACGGATTTTGTCCTATCCTACACGGGGAACAGAGAGAGAGAAACATCACATCTGTGAGGACCTTACGAGAGGATTAGCAGTAAGGGACTACACCACTACAGCACAAGGGAAGACTATTGATTTCCACCTGCACAAGGGGACTCTGGACTTGCCTCCAAACCGGCCGGACCCTACCTGCCCTGTGATCTGGTGCTCTGGACTGTGGCTGCTGAAACCAACAGTAAACAAGGTAAAGAGAGTGCAATCCTGTGTCCTCGTTCTTCACTGCACCTCTCACCATTCTACCATCTACACACTGGGAAGCCCTGGGGACATACTTCCCCTGTGGGAAGGTATACCATCCAGCTGCCATAACATCACCCCAGCGGACCCCTTAAAGCAGCATCGGTCACTCTGACCGAATACCACAGGTGTTGTCACGAACATGATTATATTCCCTTTAAAGACCTTTTCCTTTTACATGGGCGCCCTGGGCCACGGACCGGGTCCCAGCCACCGTGACATCCCCCTGTGAACCACCAAACCCGGTACCCAGTACCCCACGGCCCTGGCGGGCGACTCAGAGGTAGCACCCGAGCCAATTGCGGAGGTTGTAGTAGCACCCAGGCTGGTTGCGCAGGTTGAGGTAGCACCTGGACCATTTGCAGAGGTTGCAGTAGCACTCGGCTGCTTACAGTAGCACCTGGGCCATTTGCAGAAGTTGTAGTAGAACCCAGGGAAGTTTCAGAGGTAGCAGTTGCACCCGGGCCATTTCCGGAACCCCCACGGGCCATTTGCAGGAGTTGTAGTTGCTCCTGAGCAGGATGCAGAGGTTGTACTAACATCGGGCTGGTTGCAGAAGCACCTGATCTCTGGAATCTAGCAGGGAGGGCGGGGGACCTAAAGGTTCTTTTGGCTCATCTGTGAAGACCAATTCTATTAAAGTCTTGATAGTTGAGGGCCTCATTGGAGATTTTGCCTTGGTGTCCACGTGCTTCAAGTTACGAAACTCCATTGGGTGATTATTTTTGTGTGCAGTTTTTATGTTGTAGCGTCTGGTGTAGTCTTATGTTGTTTTATTTGTTGCAGCCTTTCACAGACAGGTAGATATCATCACCCATCTGCTCCCTATTAGATTCCTAACCACAGGGGATTGTGCCGTCTGTGAGCAGGAGAGGAAAACAGAGAACAAGTTTACAAGGTAGACGGGAGACGTTCCATTGGGCTTCAGCTATTGGCGCTCTGCATCTAATTACGGCTCCGAACACATGTCTTCACTGATAGCAATTACCTTCTTTATTTCCTAATGGAAAATAATCTGATAGGAGAATCAAAGGTCTGCATCTGATGGCATTTCCTCACTAGACACAGACGTCCTCAGTTGTGGTAAACCACTGTTTTGTATTAGGATCCTGGTGCTCGGCATGCTGTGGGATTGGTGTTTCGCAGATAGAAGTAGCCGTTAACCACGAAAAACAATGACAGTTAACCGCTCGTCGACAATCTCTTAGTGAAAATTGCTTTGGTAATTTAATAATGAAGCTTCGCCATTCGCTGCTGTCAAAGAATAACATCGCTTTCACTTTCACTGGGCCCCCTCATTAAAATGAATAGAAACCTTTAATGGCGGCTCTTGTGATAGCCACTTCTGTATAAACAGGTACTTTGTCATGATGATGCATAAGCTCTCTTTGTCATTTTCAGTTGTCTCTGAGCTGGTGGGTGTAAACAAGCTGCTATGATGTCTTCCATGCACAGAACACACAGACATGAGGAATTCCTGCTCCCCTGCTTCTACGTAGCACATGTTCAGATGTAGGAGCATATTATACTGTATTGCTGAGCAGGGTAGCTGTGAATCCAGCTCAGAGCAGACACAGACATGATAGATTCCTGCTTCCCTGTCTCTAAGTAGCTTGTGTCCAGAAGTAGTAGCATTGAGGATATAATACTGTAGAGCTGAGCACGGTAGCTGTGAATCCAGATCACAGCACACACAGACATAAGAGATTCCTGCTTCCCTGTTTCTAAGTAGCTTGTGTCCAGAAGTAGTAGTATTGAGGATATTATACTGTAGAGCTGAGCGTGGTAGCTGTGAATCCAGCTCAGAGCACACACAGACATGAGGGATTCCTGCTCCCATGTCTCTAAGTGCCAAATGTTCAGAAGTAGTGCATGAAAAATATTATAGTGTAGTACTAACCAAGGTAGCTATGAATTCAGCTCTAATCACACACATACATGAGGTATTCCTGCTCTGCTTTAGATAATAGATAGATAATAGATAGATGATAGATAGATAGATAGATAGATATATGATAGGTAGATAGATAGATATATTGATAGATAGATGATAGATAGATAGATAGATGATATATAGATAGATAGATAGATAGATGATAGATAGATAGATAGATAGATAGATAGATATATGATAGGTAGATAGATAGATATATTGATAGATAGATGATAGATAGATAGATAGATAGATGATATATAGATAGATAGATAGATAGATGATAGATAGATAGATAGATAGATAATAGATGGATAGATATATTATAGATAATAGAATAATAGATTATAGATAGATGATAGATAATAGATGATAGATAGATAATAGATTATAGATAATAGATAGATGATAGATAGGTAATAGATAGATAATAGATTATAGATACATGATAGATGATAGATAGATAGATAGATAGATAGATAGATGGATGATCAGGGTGGCGCCTGTGACACAGGTGACAGCATTAAGGAGAGAGGGTACATGAGGGCCCCGCCACCTCCTTACAAGCACATGCCTTAGGCTACGAGAAAGAGAGCTATGATATGCATGGACTTCCATGGCCCCGACACTAGATGTGCCCCATCCATCGCTTCTACAGGCCCTGTAGATGTGGCGTTGTCTTTGCTATTACAACATGCCGACCTCTGTGACATCTGTGCGGATTGTATCAGGTAACAAGTATGTATTAATCCCTGGCGCCTTCGATTGCTCATATCAATGCACCAATGGGGAATGTTTGGCACAAAGTACAGATCTCTGGTCCCGGTGGAGATTCATGGCTTCCCCTCATTTGTGCCCGGTCAGGCTGCTGGCACCTCTAGGAATCAGCTGCTTCCATATGTCACAGAGGAACAAATGGAAGTGAGGAGGAGACCACAAGTCCGTCCTCATCCGATGAGTCATGGCGTGTGAAGGCAGCTGAGATGGAGACCATCAATGAAAACATGGCCATGAACCGCGATTCTCCTCATTGTTGCTTTTCTTCTACCAGTACTTCATAGGTTACAAGATCTCTGCTTGCTGTCTACTTTTGAAAACCTTTGGGCTTTATACATTGACCATTTAAAGGGGTTTTCTCATGAACAAAAGTTTATTTTAATCAATAGATCTTGGAATAATAATAATTTCCACGATTGGATGTGTTTAAATAAAATGTTCCTGTGCCGAGATAATCTTATAAATGTCTCCCTGCTGTGTACTGTGTAATGGCCGTGTCTGACCGTACAGGAACATGGTCTGATCATACCACAGCTCCTGGGCAGGGGAGAAAAAGTGTATACAGACAGGACAGCCGGGGATCACAATGAGTCTTTCTGTGAGGTAAAACATTTTCCTACCTGTTTTTAAACAATGTTTTTCTTCAAAGAAAGAATCATTTGTGATCCCCTGCTGTAATGTCTGTATACTCTTTACCCCCCTACCCCAGAGATCTGGTATGATCAAGCCATGTTCCTGCACGGTCAGACAACAGAGATCTCGAAAATGGTGAGAAATTCAAACAGAAAGTGTAGGTGAAAATTTGTCAGACTTTTCATTCTACAACTAATAACATTTATTTTGTTAAAACAAAAATAACCCTTTAACCCCTTCCCGATGTGTGATGTGAATATAGGAAGGGTGGATGACATGTACCTAATACGTACGCAGGTGGCGCACATGGTTTGTGGACCCACTGTGCCAAGGGGCCGGGCTTACCCAGGAGGGGCGTGGCTAAGTGGTGCCCACTGGAGTGCCTGATGGTGCAGTCAGGCTTCAGCTGCAGGTACCTGTCAGGTATCACACCTTGGCAGTCCCCGATACTGCAGCTGCTAACCCAGGGGTCAGGCACACAGACACAGATAGGATAGGACTCTGTTCAGACTGATAGGTTCAGGATCCTCTGCAGAACGGACACTGTCACGATCACAGACTCGGGCTCCGTTCAGACTACTACATTCAGGATCCACTGTTAGAACTGTTACTGACATGGAGTCTCAGACAGGGCTGATTCAGGGACTGTTAGTACAGTCTGGATACACGGGATACTTAGATAGGCACACAATCAGACACACGGGTCTCGGATACTGATTCAAGGACTGACCGCACACATTTTGGGGAACAGGGTTCAGGTCTGGCTGCACTAGGACCAGTGACTTTGGGTTCAGGTCTGGCTGCAATAGGACCAGTGACTTTGGGTTCAGGTCTGGCTGCACTAGGACCAGTGACTTTGGGTTCAGGTCTGGCCATACCAGGACTAGGGACTGAGGGTTCTGGTCTGGCCACACAAGGGCCAGGGACTACGGGTGCAGGTCTGATGAGACCAGGACTAGGGACTACGGGTTCAAGTCTGGCCGCACAAGGGCCAGGGACTACGGGTGCAGGTCTGATGAAACCAGGACTAGGGACTATGGGTGCAGGTCTGATGAAACCAGGACTAGGGACTACGGGTGCAGGTCTGGTGAATCCAGGACTAGGGACTACGGGTGCAGGTCTGGTGAATCCAGGACTAGGGACTATGGGTTCGGGTCTGGCCACACAAGGGCCAGGGACTACAGGTGCAGGTCTGATGAAATCAGGACTAGGGACTACGGGTTCAGGTCTGGCCGTACCAGGACTAGGGACTGCGGGTTCAGGTCTGGCCGCACAAGGGCCAGGGACTATGGGTGCAGGTCTGATGAAACCAGGACTAGGGACTGTGGGTTCGGGTCTGGCCGCACAAGGCCCACGGACTACGAGTTAAGAACACTGGACACACCAGTACCAGGGGACCTCACAACTCATTTGTAGACTACCACACTACCTCATGCTTCACAGTTGTCTGGCCCCTCTCTACGGGGGAGGGTGCATTTTATACAACATACAACCCAGCTATTGGATTTGGCTGAGAGCCATCTTGCAGGTGCACTCTAACACTAATGCTTCACAGACATTGGCTGGGAGCATTTTACTATGTGTGCAGTGCCCCTTTAAGATCAGGGGAGCGCAAGCCACCGGGAACTGTGCTGGGCACTACAGCAGAGGACAGGGAGCACGCCAGGGACTATGCCGAACGGCCGGGGCGGTGAGTATGCTGGTGTCTTTGCATGGAGGAGGAAGAGGAACCATGCAGGGTTTCCAGCAATAGTGTTACAATAGCCAGCTACCGCCTCTAACAGCCCCTTAAATTCTGCTGTCAATTTCTTGCAGCAGCGTTTAAATGGCGGGATCCCAAGGGTGTGACGTTCGGGCGCCCCTCGGCCCCCCTACGACACAATCACTCGGCCCCCCTACGACACAATCACAGGGTACAGACAAGTTGCCATGGCTGGACTTCATAAGGGACAATTATTTTCGCTATGTACTACAATACTGACGAATTACAGTCTAAAGAAAAAAAGATCTCAGGATTAAATTCCCCTAAAAGTTTGAATCCCACTCCCCTCTTCCGCAATACCCCAGAATTGCAACAAGAAGCTCAAAATCGTATCAATAAAATCGTCAGCTCAGCGTGAAAAAAAATAAGCCCTCATAGTTCGATTTATCGAATAATAAAAAAGTTATGGATCTCACAAAAAGGTGACTAAAGCCCCACAATTTTCACTTAAGTTCTACATTTTTTTAAATATATATATATATACAGTACAGACCAAAAGTTTGGACACACCTTCTCATTTAAAGATTTTTCTGTATTTTCATGACTATGAAAATTGTACATTCACACTGAAGGCATCAAAACTATGAATTAACACATGTGGAATTATATACTTAACAAAAAAGTGTGAAACAACTGAAATTACCGTATGTCTTATATTCTAGGTTCTTCAAAGTAGCCACCTTTTGCTTTGATGACTGCTTTGCACACTCTTGGCATTCTCTTGATGAGCTTCAAGAGGTAGTCACCGGGAATGGTTTTCACTTCATAGGTGTGCCCTGTCAGGTTTAATAAGTGGGATTTCTTGCCTTATAAATGGGGTTGTTGCCAGCAGTTGTGTTGTGCAGAAGTCTGGTGGATACACAGCTGATAGTCCTACTGAATAGACTATTAGAATTTGTATTATGGCAAGAAAAAAGCAGCTAAGTAAAGAAAAAGAAGTGACCATCATTACTTTAAGAACTGAAGGTCAGTCAGTCCGAAAAATTGGGCAAACTTTGAAAGTGTCCCCAAGTGCAGTGTTAAAAACCATCAAGCGCTACAAAGAAACTGGCTCACATGAGGACCGTCCCAGGAAAGGAAGACCAAGAGTCACCTCTGCTTCTGAGGATGTTTATCCGAGTCACCAGCCTCAGAAATCGCAGGTTAACAGCAGCTCAGATTAGAGACCAGGTCAATGCCACACAGAGTTCTAGCAGCAGACACATCTCTACAGCAACTGTTAAGAGGAGACTTTGTGCAGCAGGCCTTCATGGTAAAATAGCTGCTAGGAAACCACTGCTAAGGACAGGCAACAAGCAGAAGAGACTTGTTTGGGCTAAAGAACACAAGGAATGGACATTAGATCAGTGGAAATCTGTGCTTTGGTCTGATGAGTCCAAATTTGAGATCTTTGGTTCCAACCACTGTGTCTTTGTGCGACGCAGAAAAGGTGAACGAATGGACTCTACATGCCTGGTTCCCACCGTGAAGCATGGAGGAGGAGGTGTGATGGTGTGGGGGTGCTTTGCTGGTGACACTGTTGGGGATTTATTCAAAATTGAAGGCATACTGAACCAGCATGGCTACCACAGCATCTTGCAGCGGCATGCTATTCCATCCGGTTTGCGTTTAGTTGGACCATCATTTATTGTTCAACAGGACAATGACCCCAAACACACCTCCAGGCTGTGTAAGGGCTATTTGAC
Organism: Ranitomeya imitator; assembly: GCF_032444005.1. Taxonomy (NCBI): domain Eukaryota; kingdom Metazoa; phylum Chordata; class Amphibia; order Anura; family Dendrobatidae; genus Ranitomeya; species Ranitomeya imitator. Next base: position 38,208,286 of record NC_091284.1, read on the forward strand.
TAAGAAGGAGAGTGATGGGGTGCTACGCCAGATGACCTGGCCTTCACAGTCACCAGACCTGAACCCAATCGAGATGGTTTGGGGTGAGCTGGACCGCAGAGTGAAGGCAAAGGGCCAACAAGTGCTAAGCATCTCTGGGAACTCCTTCAAGATTGTTGGAAGACCATTACCGGTGAGTACCTCTTGAAGCTCATCAAGAGCATGCCAAGAGTGTGCAAAGCAGTCATCAAAGCAAAAGGTGGCTACTTTGAAGAACCTAGAATATAAGACATAATTTCAGTTGTTTCACACTTTTTTGTTAAGTATATAATTCCACATGTGTTAATTCATAGTTTTGATGCCTTCAGTGTGAATGTACAATTTTCATAGTCATGAAAGTACAGAAAAATCTTTAAATGAGAAGGTGTGTCCAAACTTTTGGTCTGTACTATATATTATATTTATTATGTTTAAAAAAAAACTATATATGTCTGGTATCACCATAATCGTATTGACATGAAAAGTCATGCTGCCAGGCAATTTTTTACTGCACAATAAACACCATAAAAATGAAAAATTAAAAAAAGCTAAGACAGAATTGCTGTTTTTTTCACCGTTTCATCTATTTTGGAATTTTTGTTTTCCAATATATGGTAAATAGAACGGCATCATTCAAAACAATAACTCATCCCGCACATAAAGAGCCCTCGCATGGCTATGTAGATGGGAACGAAAAGAAAAATTGGCAAAATAAAAGGGCAAAAGCGGGTAAAAAAAAAAACTTGCGGGAGGGAAGGCAGTTAGGGATTTTATTCTCTATAAAGTTTACATGATGTAAATTAAATCAGACTTCAATAAAAAAAAAAAGAAATAAAAAAAATTAATGAATCAATATATTTTTAGTTTTTATTGAAAGACCTGTATATTTTGTTAAAGCGCTGAAATTTTTTTTTTTAAAAAGTAAAGTCTAAGAAATAGAGAAGAAAACAACAGCAGATGGTTTTGCTATCACTTTTTGCTTTTTTTTTTGGTTGCCACCCTGTGTAAAATGTTTCTGGTACAGTGCACTGGTAATTGGTGCGGCTATAACGAAGCTTAGCAATGCTTAGCAGTCATTAAGGGCTGTCAGTTCGGAACTGGCAGGAGTTTCACTCGCTGTTAAGAGGACAGCTGTAGGAATCACTCGGTTATCTAATCTCTAGCACGAGGCGGTGTGCGAAAAAGCCGCAAGTTAATATACAGCAGCGGAGTCATGGCAGTCTGGCTTTTTATTCAAACGAAAAACAATCCCTATTGGCAGATGAGTGGGCCGAGTCTCCGGGGACCAATTATTCCACTTTGTGCTGTACAAACTGCAGAAGGCTGATGCCAGCTCTCCTGAGCCTAAACCCACTGGGCTTAACAGGGCCAGCCTGAAACCAAAGACGCTAGTTGTTCTTCCCATCAAAACTACAGCAAATGACACAATTAACTAGCAGGGGACTACTGAAAAGCTCTTAATTAGGTAAACACAACTCTAAGAGAAAAAAAAGAAAAAGAAAAAGATAAGACAGCCTGCCCACTTCACTCCTAAGATACGTCAAATGGGTAAAGGTATCGGGCAGCGCGAGGAGCGAGAACGCGCAGGGAGACTGCAATGTGGTATAATCCAATGTTGGGGTGAGTGCTGTAGATTATGCACTGCAGGCATTACTGAACCCCCACCATGTGTCACTGTAGGCCTTACGAAGTTACTGCCATGCTTCACTGTATACATCACAGATCCAATGCCATGCTTCCCTGTAGGCATCACTGAGCCACTTCCATACTTCATTGTAGTCATCTTGGAGCCACCTGCATGCTTCACTATTGACATCACCGTACCATCGCCATGCTTCACTATAGACATTACTAAGCCCCCACCATGCTTCACTGTATACATCACAGATGCAATGCCATGTTTCCCTGTAGGCATCACTGAGCCACTGCCATGCTTCATTGTAGTCATCTTGGAGCCACCTGCATGCTTCACTATTGACATCACTGTACCATCGCCATGCTTCACTATAGACATTACTGAGCCCCCACCATGCTTCACTGTATACATCACAGATGCAATGCCATGTTTCCCTGTAGGCATCACTGAGCCACTGCCATGCTTCATTGTAGTCATCTTGGAGCCACCTGCATGCTTCACTATTGACATCACCGTACCATCGCCATGCTTCACTATAGACATTACTAAACCCCCACCATGCTTCACTGTAGCCGTCATCAAGACACCACCATAATTCACTGTGAGCAGGTTCTTCTTTTCATTGTGCTCTTCATTCTTTCTTCTCCCGACATTCCACTGAGACATAAGCCAGAAAAGTTCTAGTTGTTTCAATGCTCCACAGAATAAAATTCCAAAACTTCTGTGCCTTATTTCTATGGTTTTAGGAGCATATAGGAGCAGACATTTCGGATGTTACAAAATCTTGTTGCAGGCCTTTTGCCGCCACGTGAGGGTGTTTGACCACCTGCCTCCTCAGGAATCTGGTGGCAGCCCATGACAGCATCCTCTTTCTGCAATGTTCTGATAGCACAGCCAGTTTTTTTTAAGGGGTTGTCCCATGAACAAAGTTCATATGAATCATTATACAGTATATTGGAATAATAATTTCCACAATTGGATGTGTTTAAATATCATGTTCCTGTGCTGAGATAATCTTATAAATCTCTCCCTGCTGTGTACTGTGTAATGGCCGTGTCTGACCGTACAGGAACATGGTCGGGTCATACTACAGCTCCTGGGCAGGGGTGAAGCAAAAGAGTATACGACATTACAGCAGGGGATCACAATGATTCTTTCTTGGAGGTAAAACAGGCAGGGAAATGTTTTACCTCACAAAAAGAATCATTGTGATCCCCTGCTCTAATGTCTGTATACACTTTTTCTCCCCTGCCCAGGAGCTGTGGTATGACCCGACCATGTTCCTGTACGGTCAGACACGGCCATTACACAGTACACAGCAGGGAGAGATTTATAAGATTATCTCAGCACAGGAACATTTTTTAATGCATCCAATGGTGGAAATTATTTTATTCTATATTTAAAATGAACTTTGTTCATGAGAAAACCCCTTTAACTTGTGATTCCTGGTTCCCGCTGTATCTCCAGGAAGTCTTTGTATCCTTTTGCGTCCTTTTTCCTGTTTGTACAAGGCAATGATCTCTTCTCTTTAACTTTTTGCACCTCTCTATTGACAACTCAAGAGTATCATGACCCGGAGGGCGGAGGCCATTGCCCATGAGAAATGGGCTAAGATTTATTAAGAACGCTGTCTACAAAGTACTAAAGACGCTTGTCATGAAGGGATTGAAAAATTCTGAGGCTGCAGTAGTCAGTAAAAGTTGCATTTGGTGGCGAATTTAGAGAACCCACTTCTTCTATTAGTTGTGTTGAGATAGTTATATTGTTTGGTTTGTTGCAAACAGAAGAAAGTTTGTAAATGTTCCTAATTAACCCAATTAGTTAATTGAATAATTTTGATTGCAGCTATAGATAATTGAATTTTCTTTTTTTTATGCGCAAAATTAATAACAAATACAATAAATTTAGCAAAATGGACACTGGTACTGTCTATATTGGGGGTGTCTGAATATTAGTTGGCTCTTTGCTGTTGTTATGGAACCAGATGGCGTTGTGTCATTTAAAAAGGGAGCCCTGAAGTGGCAGAGGTTTGGCTGATTGCTATTTTTGAGCAAAAATTGTAAGAAAGTCAAGTGACAATATGGAGATGTGTGAATACAATACTGGTAAAAAAAATTGGGACAGACCTGTACATGCAATGGTTTGGCTTGTTCTTATTAGAATGTGCACATTGTAAGCGTAGGCAGAACACAGAAAACCCACATATGAAAATAAGACATAAAGAAACATGAACCAAACCAGAATATGTGTTAAACCTTAGATTTCTCAAAGTCCCTTTAATCTGATGATTGCTTTTCACCCCATAGGCATTCTCTCAAGCAGCTTACAGTCACCTGGAATGGCTTTCAGTGAACTGGTATGCCTTGTCCACAGTTTATTTGTGGAATCACCTATCTTCAGAAAGTGTTTGCAACCATCAGGTATGTTGGTACACAGCTCCATACAGTGCCCTATTACACGCCTGTTCTAAGCCAGAAAAGTGCAAGAACCACCAAAGTAAAGAGAAACCACGGTCCATAATTACTTTAAGCCCTGAAGTTCACACAATCCAGAAAATTACTACAGCCTTGAAGGCATCCTCAAGGGAAGTCATAAAAATCATCAATCGCTATGTTGAAACTGGCTCTCATAAGGACCACTATAGGCAAGTAAGACGAAGAATTGCCTCTGCTGCAGAGGATAAGTTCATCAGAGTTAGGCCACATTCTCATGTTCAGTATTTGGTCAATATTTAACATCAGTATTTGGAAACCAAAAGCAGGATTGGGTGAAAAATGCTGAAGTGGTGACTTGTTTCTATTATACTTTTCTTCTGATTGTTCCACTTCTGATTTTGGCTCACAAATAATGTAAAATACTGAACAGTATCAACAGCATCAAAAACCATAAATTGATAGCACCTCAGATAATTTGGATAACTAGAATGGAGAGCTAGGACAAAAAAGAGGAAACAGGAAAGTAGAAGAAGGGACAGTGGAATAAAAAGGGAGGGAAGTAATGGAGATGATAGAAGTGAGGATCTGGGAGAAGACAAGAGGGGATTGAGAAGAAAGTAAAGGGAGGGGAGATAGTATGCAGCATTTAACAGCCATCTGTAAATTCCATGACAGTGAGTAAATATAAGGGTTTTATTTACAGTACCCCCAAAAAACATTGAGGGCACCCATGATTATTTCTGAAGCTAAATTTTGACCTGTAGACATACAGTTTACACACATACATGATAAAACATTCTTTTTTTCACTAAAATTTGGACAATTTTTGCGTGGATTATCTATTAGATGCTCCAGCTCATGATTTAGGACATGACTTTATTCCTAGCTGGCATTCACATACATTGCTATATATTTTTTGGCAAGAAATGTGTTACTACATAGTTTTGCCATTACGGAAGCATTGAGCCTCAGCTAGGCATGACAGATCATAGCAATGTAAATTACCATATATTTAATTTGCATAAAAATGCACCTCAAAGAAACTTTCCAAAAACATTCTCCCTGAATATAAAGGGAGCTCACTTTTTTTTACAAGATCTTATCACCTCTATGAAGTATGACAGCTCATTACATTTTCTCGATGACTTGCCCATCTCTCGGAGATGGATCTATTGTAATGTTTTTGTGCCGTCCCTGACACATTGGTACTTCATTAACCCTGCTGCTCCTTAACATTTGCCAGAAAAGTACAGACAACTGTTCCCACTTATAGAACTGCCTGAGAAAAAAAGCATTGTCTCGTCAAGGAGAATTATACTTTGTCTACTTGCCCTGCTCTGAATTTAGACTATAGAATCCATACATCATGTATCGAATCAGTACCAGCTCGGTAAGGAAAAACATAACAGGAACCTTACACAACCTTACAGGCCCTGATCTGCAAATTGGTGTCTGGTTATATTTTTGACTTAATGTTAAACATTTCAAGTAACACATCTTCCTGTGTTCTGGTTGCCATCATTGTCTCCTTCTCTTTACCTTTTGCTCGTTGTCCTCCATTGCACCAATTTTCAACAACCGCACCCGAAGAATAAAGAAGGAGGCTCGGAAAACTCTCGACCTTGTGATGATCAGAACATATGGAGAATTTTTGGGGATCAAAGGATGGAAAAATGATGCAATAATTTCCTGGTATGAGTAGGGTATGGCGGGACACAAAAGGGCTTCATAGGTAGAGCCGGATAATTGCACAAGACAGGATGTAATGTAGGACATTAGAAGTCGTTAAGAAGTACATGGAAGAGTCAAGTGTTTGGTTTATCTTGACAGGTCTACATAAAAAAAGCCTTCATAGAAATAGAGTTGTTGTGACTCAATTTTATCAACCAGGGCTCAATATCTGTTGCATAGATGAGATCATTACATGGAAGATCCGTTATCCCCATGCCTAAGGCCACCTGGATTCTCCTATTGAGCAAATTCTGTAGTCTTTAATGTCTCGGTCAGTAGAAGTGAGATGAGATATTATTAGAGATAAGCAAATCTTTTAAAATTAAAATTTGCCAGATTGGCCAATTTTTTTCCCCATATTATTTGATTTGTAGGGAATCGAAAGTTCTGCAAAGCTTTCAGTTGATCAAAAAAATGTGTAAAACATTGGTGCCTTCTGGGACTGTATTTCAAGCTGTACAACACAAACACAGCCTTACATTGTTCCCAACATATACGGCTGTGGGTAAACGGATGGTAGCCATTTGTCACTACTACTGTCACACACTATCTGTGATGTTTTTCAGTATTTTAAGTCTTTCTTTTCCTATATGTATTGCTAAATTGTGAACTGTGACGTTCTCTCACTATCCAGGTCCACCACAAGATGACTGCTGCATTCCCTGTCACTGCTTTTATACAGGCTTTGATAGTCCCTCCTGGTTGTCTGCCCTATATTATGTGATAGCTGCAAGGCATTATGAGAAAAACTTGGGGTAACGTGAGCCTTCCCTGACTCATGCAATTTTTTTGCTTTGTGTAAAATGATATTTTTTTCTTGGAATTCGTGCAAATCGATCAGACCCAGCAAATTTTCTAAAATTCTACTCAAATTCAATTTGCATCAAATCGATAGGCTCATCTCTAGGTATGATCACCTCAAGCTGAGTCTTAAGGTACCTTCACACTGAACGATATCGCTAGCGATCCGTGACATTGCAGCGTCCTGGCTAGCGATATCGTTCAGTTTGACAGGCAGCAGCGATCAGGATCCTGCTGGGAGATCGTTGGTCGGCGCAGAAAGTCCAGAACTTTATTTTGTCGCTGGACCTCCCGCAGACATCGCTGAATCGGCGTGTGTGACGCCGATTCAGCGATGTCTTCACTGGTAACCAGGGTAAACATCGGGTTACTAAGCGCAGGGCCGCGCTTAATAACCCGATGTTTACCCTGGTTACCAGCGTAAATGTAAAAAAAACAAACACTACATACATACAAAAACGTATCAACCAAATACCCTGTTTTTTACATCTTTTACTAGCACTTGCGGATTACTGCAACATTTTTTCAAACTGAGTGTTTTTGGTTTTACTATTCTCTTTTGTGTCTTCAGGTTTCTTGGTGGTGTGTGAACATGATCATACAGACTTGTTCACTGTGCAAGTAGCCCATGTGTTCCTGTTTCCATAATTGTTCTCTTGTGTCTACAAGACTGGGGAGTTCCACCACTCCTCTTGGGCTATCTGCAAAAAGCTGTTCTACCCTGTATGCACACATGGATTTTTCCTCTCTGAACCCTGTTCACACAGGTTATATACAGATGATCAGGTTTTTAAATACATCAGATAGGGATTGCATACATTAGTTAGGACTGCTCTGATAAGGGTATACCGTGAAGATTGGTAGAGCAGCTTAGTATACATTTTTTGCAAAAAACGTATCAACCAAATACCCTGTTTTTTACATCTTTTACTAGCAGTTGCGGATGACTGCAACATTTTTTCAAACTGAGTGTTTTTGGTTTTACTATTCTCTTTTGTGTCTTCAGGTTTCTTGGTGGTGTGTGAACATGATCATACAGACTTGTTCACTGTGCAAGTAGCCCATGTGTTCCTGTTTCCATAATTGTTCTCTTGTGTCTACAAGACTGGGGAGTTCCACCACTCCTCTTGGGCTATCTGCACAAAAGCTGTTCTACCCTGTATGCACACATGGATTTTTCCTCTCTGAACCCTGTTCACACAGGTTATATACAGATGATCAGGTTTTTAAATACATCAGATAGGGATTGCATACATTAGTTAGGACTGCTCTGATAAGGGTATACCGTGAAGATTGGTAGAGCAGCTTAGTATACATTTTTTGCAAAAAACGTATCAACCAAATACCCTGTTTTTTACATCTTTTACTAGCACTTGCGGATTACTGCAACATTTTTTCAAACTGAGTGTTTTTGGTTTTACTATTCTCTTTTGTGTCTTCAGGTTTCTTGGTGGTGTGTGAACATGATCATACAGACTTGTTCACTGTGCAAGTAGCCCATGTGTTCCTGTTTCCATAGATTTCGACAATGTACAGATCCCAGAAAGCAAAGTACTAGGGGCCGATGGCTCTTAACTAGTGGCATTGCTAGCTCATGAGAACGGGGAACGTAATCTAGGTCTTTTTCCAGTTTCATTGAATTCTAGCCCCCAGAGACTAACACACTCCAATGTATCTGCATGAATCAACTGAGCTAGCATCTCTCCATCTTAATGTCTCCATCCCCTTCCCCTTCTCTTGTAGGAAAGAGATAGGAATCCAGATAATTATTATTATTTGTTTTTAGAGGACCACTGATTCCATGGTGCTGTACATGAGAGAGGGTTACATAGAAAATACAAATATACATTTCGGAGAACAAACTAACAATGACAGACTGGTACAGAGGGAAAAGGACCCTGCCCTTGCGGGTTTACAGTCTACAGGATAATGGGGAAGGAGACAGTAGGTTTGGGGATGCGACAGCTCCTGTGGTGGTGAGGTGGCAGGGGGTTATGGCAGGCTGTATGATTTCTTGAAGAGATGGGTTTTCATGTTTCGTCTGAAGGTTCCGAGTGTGGCAGATGGTTGGATGTGTTGGTGCACAGAATTCCAGAACATGGGGGATACTCTGGAGAAGGCTATATATATATTTAGGTGTGGAGGAGAAAAGGAGGTTTGGCGGATCGGAGATTGCGTGTTGGAAGAAATTGGGAGATTAGTTCGGAGAATCGGAGACATATGGAGACGGCTTTGTATGTCAGTGTTAGCAGTTTGAACTGGAGACATTCGGGAATCAGGAGCAAATGAAGAGATTTGCAGAGGGAAGGAGTAGCGAGGAGAGAGAAGTGGATTAGTCGGGCAGCAGAGTTAAGGATGGACTGAAGAGGTGCGACAGTGTTAGCAGGGAGGCCGCAGAGAAGGATATTGCAGTAGTCGAGGTGGGAGATGATGAGGGCATGCACTAACATTTTAGTAGGTTCAGGGTGGAGGAAAGGACGGATTCTGGAAATATTTCTGAGTTGGAGGCGGCAAGAGGTGGCGAGAGCTTGGATGTGCGGATTGAAGGACAGGGAAGAATCAAGGATTATTCGGAGGCAGAAGACTTCTGGTACAAGGGAAAGGGTGGTGTCATTTATTATGATATTTAGATCAGGTAGGTAGTTAGGTAAGATGGAGGAAAGATGATGAGTTTAGTTTTGTCCACACTGAGCTTTAGGAAGAGTGATGAGAAGAAGGAGGATATGGCTGATAAACACTCTGGGATTCTGGACAGCAAAGAGGCGATGTCTGGGCCAGAGAGGTTGATCTGAGTGTCATCGGTGCATGGGCTTTCTCCTGCTTGCAATTAAATTGAACTAATGTAATCCAATTAAAAATCAGATTGTATTTGGACCAATGTTATTCTATGATTTTGTGTTCAAGTGTGCTTTTTTTTCCAGCTTGAATCGGATCACGATCATACTTGGAAAAAAATTGCAGCATGTTTCGATTGCATTTGAAAATCAGATCGCATTCCCCAATAGAAATCAATGGGTACAAGATAAAATTGCACAGCACTCAGATCATGACGATTTTTACACACCCATGTCCTCAAAAACCTGACATTTCAGCAGCCATGTACAGTAAAATGACAACGTGACCTGACAAAAAAAGAATAGATAGAATAGATATATACACATAGAGTAGATAGATATAAAGAGGTCAGTGACATATATAATTAGTGCAGTGCATGTGCATCTCATTTTACATGTATGTAATTAATAAATAAATAAATCTCTGAAAAAAATGGCATGGGACCTTCCGACATTTTCTTAACCAGTAGAGGGAAAGTGGACAGCTGGTGGCAGATGTTTATAGCCTGGGAAGGGGGTAATACTCATGGAGCTTCCCAGGCTATAAATATCAGCTCACAGCTGTATACTTAGCATTTACTGGTTATTAAAATGGGGGTCGTCCCCCCAAAAATTACGCAGGGTCGCCTATAATTACTAACCATCAAAGGCTAGGCAGACAGCTGTGGGCTGATATTGATAGCTTAAGAAGGGGCCATGGATAATGGTCCCATCCCAGACTAAAAACATCACCTCTCATCTGACCCAGACATGGGGCATCCATAAGATGCGCCAATTCTGGCACTTAGCCTCGCTGTTCCCATTTGCCTTGTTGAGGTGTCAAGTGGGGTGATCGTATTGGGGTTGATGTCACCTTTGTGTTGTCTGGTGACATCAAGCCCAGAGGTTAGTAGTGAAGAAGCGTCTATAAGATGCCCCCATTACTAACCCAATAGTCAAATTGTTAAAAAAAGTAACATCCAAAATAAAGTCCATTATTTGACACAGACTACTTTAATGAATCTAAATGTTAGGGGTCGAGTTCCCGCTTCTGCACAGGGGGAATCTCGAGCCACCTCCGCTGCGGTCTCCCATTCTTGTCCAGCCGCAGTGGAGTCTGCTCAGCAAAGACGTCGGTCCCAGCGTCTTGCTCATTCTCACTCTGTTCTGAGAGTTACTGTTGCTTCTCCAGTCTCTGCCATTAAAGTCAGTGCTGGTCAGCAGCGAGCGGACTTCTCTGGGACTAAGTCCTTGTCTGCACGTACTGAGCATGCCCAGGGTAAGATCTCCCGTTGGAGATCGAGGGTCATGTGCTCAGGCTCTGCAGCACATTCCATTGGTCCTCTTGGCAGGTCTTGGAAGGGCAAAGGTGCTGTGGCCACTTCCTGTGCTGCAGCTATATAAACTGCGCATGACCGCACGGCCATGCGCTAGTATTGTCTTACAATTGTTAATGTGTGTATGTTGTGAGTGCAAGTCGTCCTTGGATACCCCTACCCTATTGAATGTTTGTTCGCGGAAGGTGTATGGTTGCTATCTAGCGCCCGACTTATCCTACAGCACTAATCACACATTACAGCGTCCAGTTGCTGTGACCGCCAGTACGGCGCCGTGCACGTCCTCTGTGCTTTCCTTACCCAAGCCTGGGTGGTTAGTGGCGTTCATCAGTGCGGCACCGCATGCACTCTTGTGCCTTAATATTGTTGTTCTGTTTCCTTACACACCCAGTTGCGGTGTTGTGCCAGCAAGGGTCTAATCGGACTTCAATCCTAGTTGGGGTTGAGTTCGCTGACTACTTGCTCGCGCTTTAGGTGCGGTACCGCGGTCCTGTGACTCAACAGGATTGCTTCTTTCACGCTGGGTGAGGTTAACCCACGCGTGTATACTTTAATGTACCGCCATATAGTCTGCAAATTGCTAGCAGCGGGTTTTCACCTGCACGGTGGACCCCGGACTGCGAACGCATCTATATCATCTGTCTTGGTGCGTTCCGCCAGTCCTAACAGAATACTAGCGCCAGGGTCTGGCTAGTAAAATGGCGAACGACCAGCGTTTACAGCGGTACATCCAGCAGCTGGAGGGAAGGTTGGCGGCTCTTGAGTGTACAACCTCAGCTGTGGATGTCACTGCTGTAGCTGTGCAGGCTGCAAGTGTAGCCGCAGCCAGTTTGTCCGCTGCCACCCCTGCTCCGACTTTATCCCGTCTTCCGCTTCCTGACAAGTTTGCTGGCGACAGTAAACATTGTCGCGGATTCGTGAGCCAGTGCTCTATACATCTTGAGCTCCTGGTGTCACGTTTTCCTACGGAGCGGGCAAGAGTGGGATTTATCCTATCTCTCTTGTCGGGCAGGGCGTTGGAGTGGGCAACGCCACTCTGGGAGCGAGATGATCGTGTGGTACAGAGTGCTCCTCTCTTCTTGGACACTCTGAAGCAGGTCTTTTTAGGGCCTCGGGTTACCCACGACACCGCACTCCAATTGTTGTCTATTACACAGGGTACGTCCGTGGTCAGCCAGTTTGCCATCCAGTTCCGGACTCTAGCTTCAGAGTTAGAGTGGCCAGACAAAGTTCTTATTCCGGTGTTCTGGAGGGGACTGGCAGACCATGTGAAGGACGCCTTGGCCACTAGGGAGATACCGGCCACACTGGAGGAACTTATTTCTGTGTCTACCCGCATCGACCTCTGTTTTCACGAGCGGAGGTTGGAGCGGACCCAGTGTAGGCAGAGGTTTCGGCTGGCTCCAACTTTCGCCAGACCTCTGGAATCCCCTGCAAGTATCAAATATTAATAGTAAAGCCGCACCCTATAATGGCAATGTCTCTATGGACAGCAGAGTGCACATCCTCACCAGGGGATCCATCCCAGTAGGTAAATCCAGAAGCACATGAAGAGAAGGACAGCACCACAGCAATTGTGAAAAAACAGCTCCAGTATTTATTCTGCCATCTGCAGATGGCAGAATAAATACTGGAGCTGTTTTTTCACAATTGCTGTGGTGCTGTCCTTCTCTTCATGTGCCTCTGGAATCCCCTGTCTTGGCGTCAGATTCCCATGAGGCCATGGAGGTTTCTCGAGAGGGACCTAAGTCTCTAGCCGCTCGAGTACCCGTGGTTTGTAATAACTGTCAACAACATGGACACTACGCCAATAAATGTCCGCGGCGGTCGGGAAACGATCGCGTCTAGTAACCATTGGGGGAGGTTCACTAGACACAGCAGCATTCTCCTCCAAACTGTCCTTTAAAGGGACAATCCTGTTAGGCTCCTCCACTCTAACAGTCGAGCTTTGTGTGGATTCAGGAGCAGAGGGAAACTTCATGTCCTCTGCTTTTGCTACACGTCATGCTATACCACTAGTCATGCTCGCCAAACCAATAACGGTTAGAGTTGTGAATGGGGCGACACTCCCACTGCAAATCACACACCAGACAGTTCCGTTCTCGCTGTCCATATCTCCTTCCCACCAGGAGATTATTTCCCTTCTTGTCCTTCCTGAGGGAATGGATGAGATTTTGCTGGGAATACCCTGGCTCCGTTTCCACTCCCCACATATTGAGTGGTCCTCAGGGAGAATATTGGGTTGGAGTAAGTCTTGTTTGGGCAGGTGTGTGAGTGAGTGTGTACAGGTCTCTACTACCGAGGTACCCGCAGATCTTTCATCACTTCCCAGGTATTATTGGTGTTATGCAGACGTGTTCTCTAAAAAGGCTGCTGAAACTCTACCGCCCCATCGCCCTTACGACTGTCCTATCGACCTCTTGCCTGGAGCCGAACCTCCTCGGGGAAGGGTATATCCCCTCTCTCTCCCTGAGACGGAGGCTATGTCTCAATACATTCAGGAGAATTTGGCAAGAGGGTTTATAAGGAAGTCAGTGTCTCCGACAGGGGCGGGATTCTTCTTCGTGCAAAAGAAGAACGGGGAGTTACGTCCTTGCATCGATTACAGGGGTCTCATTGCTATCACTATTAAGAACAAATACCCGTTGCCCCTGATATCGGAGCTCTTTGACAGATTAAGGGGAGCTAAAATATTCACCAAATTAGATCTGCGGGGTGCCTACAATCTGATTCGCATCCGTGAGGGGGACGAGTGGAAAACGGCTTTCAATACCAGGGATGGGCACTATGAGTACCTGGTGATGCCTTTCGGGCTCTGTAATGCCCCAGCCGTTTTTCAGGACTTTGTCAATGATATCTTCCGGGATATGCTTTCTACCTCGGTCGTAGTCTATCTGGATGATATTCTCATCTTCTCTCCAGATATTGACTCCCACCGGAGAGATGTTGGCAGAGTCTTCGAACTCTTACGGGCGAATTCCTTATATGCAAAGTTGGAGAAGTGTGTGTTTGAACAGGAGTCCTTGCCTTTCCTGGGCTATATCATCTCGGCCCAGGGATTGGCTATGAATCCTGCCAAACTACAAGCAGTGATGGACTGGCAGGAACCCCATTCTCTTAAAGCGGTGCAGTGCTTTATGGGGTTCATAAATTACTATCGCCAGTTCATTCCCCACTTCTCAACTTTGGTAGCTCCCTTGGTATCCCTCACCAAGAAGGGAGCGAATCCCAAATCGTGGTCCGAAGGGGTCTCCAAGGCCTTCACTTCTATAAAGTCCCATTTTGCTAGCGCTCCCATCTTACATCGTCCCGATGTGGGTAAGCCATTCCTTTTGGAGGTGGATGCCTCATCCGTTGGTGCTGGAGCAGTCCTCTATCAAAAGGATGCTCAGGGTCGGAAGCACCCATGCTTCTTTTTCTCAAAGACCTTCACACCAGCGGAGAGAAATTACTCCATCGGGGATAGAGAATTGCTGGCAATGAAGTTGGCCTTTTCGGAGTGGAGTTATCTCTTGGAGGGTGCTCAGTTCCCATTCCAAGTTTTCACGGATCACAAGAATTTGGTCTATTTACAAACAGCCCAGCGGCTGAATTCTCGTCAGGCCAGATGGTCCTTGTTTTTCTCCCGGTTCCACTTTACCCTACATTATCTCGCCGGGGAGAAGAACATTCGTGCTGACGCTCTCTCTCGCTCCTTCGTGTCAGCTGAGGAGGAGGAGGACGAGCCTCGGCTCATTGTCCCTTAGGAGAGTCTGAGAACTGTAGCTCCGGTTTCGCTAGAGTCTGTGCCCCCGGGCAAGACTTTTGTTCCCATCAATTTGCGTCCGGAAGTTCTCTCTTGGGCTAATTCGTCCAGAGTGGGTGGACACTTTGGGGCAAAAAGGACATCTGAGTTACTGGCGAGAATGTACTGGTGGCCACATATGGTTCGTGACGTCAGAGACTACGTTCAGGCATGTGTCTCTTGTGCCAAGAATAAGTCTTCCCGACAACGGCCAGCTGGTTTGTTATACCCTCTGCCGGTGGCAGACAGGCCCTGGGAGATGGTCGGGATGGATTTTGTTGTGGGTCTGCCCAAGTCTCGTGGCTGTACCATTATTTGGGTAATCACCGACCATTTTTCTAAAATGGTGCATTTGGTGCCGCTTCCCCGGTTACCTTCTGCACGGGCCTTGGCAGCGTTGTTTGTCAAACACATCTTTCGTCTTCACGGTATGCCAGACAAAATTGTCAGTGACCGAGGTCCCCAGTTTGCGTCTCGGTTCTGGAGAGAGCTTTGTCGTCTTCTCAGTATCGAGTTGAATCTCTCTTCGGCTTATCATCCCGAGACGAATGGGTTGGTAGAGAGAGCCAACCAGACCTTGGTCACATATCTGTGACATTTTGTTTCTGCTAAGCAGGATGACTGGGCATCTTTGCTACCGTGGGCGGAGTTTGCTCTTAACAATGCTGTCGCTGATTCCACTGGACAGACTCCATTCCTCCTTAACTATGGTCAGCATCCGCGGGTACCTGTGCCCATGCCCGTGTCTTCCGCCGATTCCAGGGTGGCAGACTGGGCTGTGGAGGCACGGGACATTTGGGATCGCACTCAGGATGTCATTCAGGCTTCCAAGGAGAGAATGAGGTCCTCCGCCGACGCACATCGGCGCCCCGCTCCAACCTTTGCTCCTGGCGACTTAGTGTGGCTCTCCGCCCGTAACATCAGGCTGCGAGTTGAGTCTACCAAGTTTGCACCTCGCTACTTAGGTCCTTTTAAGGTCCTCGAACAGGTTAATCCTGTGGTTTACCGTCTGGCCCTTCCTCCACGCCTAGGTATCACCAACACCTTTCATGTGTCCCTCCTTAAGCCCGTCTACATGTCCCGGTTTTCTGAGTCATCTACTGGGACGTCGGGTTCGTCTACGGACGATTACGAGGTGAACGCTATCTTGGGGTACAAGGTGGTTCGTGGCAAAAAAATTTTTTGGGTGGACTGGAGGGGTTACTGTCCTGAGGATAGATCCTGGGAGCCTGCTGAGCACATTCAGGCTCCGCAGCTCATTGCAGCCTTCGAACGTAGCGAGGCCCAAGGAGGGGGGGGGCCCTGGGGGGAGGGGGGTAATGTTAGGGGTCGAGTTCCCGCTTCTGCACAGGGGGAATCTCGAGCCACCTCCGCTGCGGTCTCCCATTCTTGTCCGGCCGCAGTGGAGTCTGCTCAGCAAAGACGTCGGTCCCAGCGTCTTGCTCATTCTCACTCTGTTCTGAGAGTTACTGCTGCTTCTCCAGTCTCTGCCATTAAAGTCAGTGCTGGTCAGCAGCGAGCGGACTTCTCTGGGACTAAGTCCTTGTCTGCACGTACTGAGCATGCCCAGGGTAAGATCTCCCGTTGGAGATAGAGGGTCATGTGCTCAGGCTCTGCAGCACATTCCATTGGTCCTCTTGGCAGGTCTTGGAAGGGCAAAGGTGCTGTGGCCACTTCCTGTGCTGCAGCTATATAAACTGCGCATGACCGCACGGCCATGCGCTAGTATTGTCTTACAATTGTTTATGTGTGTATGTTGTGAGTGCAAGTCGTCCTTGGATACCCCTACCCTATTGAATGTCTGTTCGCGGAAGGTGTATGGTTGCTATCTAGCGCCCGACTTATCCTACAGCACTAATCACACATTACAGCGTCCAGTTGCTGTGACCGCCAGTACGGCGCCGTGCACTTCCTCTGTGCTTTCCTTACCCAAGCCTGGGTGGTTAGTGGCGTTCGTCAGTGCGGCACCGCATGCACTCTTGTGCCTTAATATTGTTGTTCTGTTTCCTTACACACCCAGTTGCGGTGTTGTGCCAGCAAGGGTCTAATCGGACTTCAATCCTAGTTGGGGTTGAGTTTGCTGACTACTTGCTCGCGCTTTAGGTGCGGTACCGCGGTCCTGTGACTCAACAGGATTGCTTCTTTCACGCTGGGTGAGGTTAACCCACGCGTGTATACTTTAGTGTACCGCCATATAGTCTGCAAATTGCTAGCAGCAGGTTTTCACCTGCACGGTGGACCCCGGACTGCGAACGCATCTATATCATCTGTCTTGGTGCGTTCCGCCAGTCCTAACACTAAATTTACCAAAAACACACATACTAACAATGCAAAATCCACTGAAGCCAATGTCTCCTGTAAAAAAAATTAAAATAATAAACAACCATATTCCACACCTGTGTGCCGAGGAGATAATAATCTAGTTGTCCCGTGATGCATCTAGCTCTGCTACATATAGATGGCAGGCTGCATTGTTGTATGATGCGACTATACAGCCTGCCATCCAGCAGAGACACTGAGCCACGCGTGTTTGGAGCCACGCGTGTTTGCTCAGCTCAGTGCCTCACGGTGAACTCCTTTGAACTCACTGACGTCACGATGAGTGTGAGAAAGTACTCACGCTCGCGTTGCAGTCAGAAAGGTAATCGGAGTTCACAGCCAATTAACTTCTTTTGCCTCAATTACATCAGTGAGAGCGCCGTGGGAAAAGTTGTAAAGGTGACATCATTGAGTTGAAATGAGATCATTGGCTCTGAACTCCCATGACCTTTTGGCACCGAGAACATGAGAACTTTGTCATGCCCACGGTGACATCAGTGAGGTGAAAGGAGTTCATTGGATATGAACCCCACTCAACTTCACCATGTCACCACGAGAATCGCATTTGCATACACTTGTATTACACTCATCCCACTTTTCAGGAACAAAATTGGACCGATTTTAAAACCCTAGTGGGACCCAAGCCTATAAGTGGTAATGGAAGCCATGGGACTTTATGCGCTATACCAGTCCAATGGTATAGACTGATAAGAGTAGGGGTCAAAATGTTGACGGCCTCTATTTGACATATAACTTTGATATGCTGTGCAGTGCAGTCCACTCATGTAACACAGATGGACCATTCATTTAGTATGTCAGTGGCGAATCAGGTCTTGCAAGTGAATGGAAGAAGTAGCAGTGGAGGATTGGTAAGTGGCGCTGACGTCATGTTGACAGCCAATCAGTGAGCTCAGCTGCTCTTCCAGTGTAGATGGAACGCCCCCTTCAGAGCCGCGGAGTGCACTGATTGGCTGTTGACGCAATGTCAGAGCTGCAGCCAATGCCAGACACCGGGAGCAGCGGCAGAGACTCGCCGGTGGACCTGGGGATGGTGAGTATAGATTGATTTATTTCTTTGTAATAATCTGCAGCTGTGAACAATCATTTACTGAAAGGGAACAACCCCTTTAACTAATGCACTCCGACATCTACATTATGACCCCCCCTGGTTGGATGCATATTTCAATTTGAGGGCAGAATGTTCTTTTTTTAACCCCTTCACCCCGCAGACCATTTTAGTTTTTTGGGTTTCGTTTTTTCCTCTCCTTCTTCCTAGAGCCATAACTCTTTTGCTTTTCTGTCTACATAGACATATGAAGGCTTGTTTTTTTCTTGACCGCGTTTAGCCAATAAAGGATCCTTTCCGTAAGACATCCCCCACCCCAACTACCCTGTTCCCTTTTAAACCATTCCATTTAACTACCCAAGAAAACACACCACCACGTTAATTTCTTTTGGATAATTTGGCCAAAGCGGCCATTTTATTAACAAACAAATACATAAATAACAACATGTAAACATTGTAAATGTAAAAACCTCGAGGGGAGGGTTCTTGGAGCTAAAAAATCTGGCTCATAATAGGCAGAGAGCCTACCCAAAAATTTAACAAAAAACACGTATTTACCCTCAGCCGTAACCACCAGCTCGAGGGCACCATGTAACCCATTTCGGGCAAACCAACCACAAAGCTTCCGAGGTAAACACCCCGTCCAGAGCCCGTAACAAAAGCCAGATCAACCCTATAAGCATCATCACCAACTCCAAGGACCCCACCCCCCACCAAATCCGCCACTGTGATGATAATAACAAAAAATTCTTTCCCTTTAATGAGTTGAACAGAAAAGAAAATTTTTTACACAAAATAAGAATTAAACCATACCGCAGACCTCAACTAAGATTATGTTTGCCTCATATTGCCGCCAAAAAAGGGAGGGTGGGAGGGACTCACTTCGCCTGTCTCTGACGAACTGATCCCCCTTCCCGCATTTTTCCAAGCCCCCCCCCCCTCCCCTTTCCACAAAATCCCCACCCCCACTCCTATCCTACCAATCCCGGGACCCCCTTGTTTAATTTTAAAAGATACTGCACTGCTCCCCATGGCAACGCAGTCATGTGGGGCTTCCTTTTAGCTGCGCCCCATACAGCCCCCCCTCTGGACGAGTTGTACTTTTGACTGCAGGTATTCATTTTAATACATAGTGTACTGGAAAACGGGAAAAAATTCCAAGTATGGTACGGTAATTTAAAACAAAAACAATTCTGACATTGTTTTTTGGGAATTGCTTTTACGGTGTACATTTTGTGGCAAAAATGACCTCACAAATGTGATTCTCCTCATCAATACGATTATGGTGATATCAAACATATCCATTTTTTTTACTATTTTGGTGAAAAAACATTTTAAAGTTTACAAAACAATCTTTTGGGACATTGTGTTGTTATTTTCAGAGACCCGTAACATTTTTAGTTTTAGTCCCATGTGATAGCTTAGTTTTTGCAAGGCAAGACAATGTTGTAATTAGCACCATTTTGGGATGCATGTGACTTTTTGTTGGCATTATTTGTGGAATTGTGGTGACCAAAAAAAACGCAATTTTGGCGTTCTTGAATTTCTGCCATTTTCTGTGATTATCAATCGGGTTAATTGTTTTTATATTTTGATATATCAGACTTTTTTTTATTTTTAAACCACGTATGTGTATATTTTATATATACAGTATATATATATATATTTATCTTTTAGATTTTTTAAAAAAAATTTTTTACCTTTTGATTTTTTTACTTTTTACTGATTTAGTTAACCCCCTAGGGGGTTTGAAGATGCGATCATCTGATCATATGTGTTATATGAAGCGATGCCACGGCATTGTATAGCAGAAATCATGGTCTGCTTTGAAGCCCGGCCACAGGCAGAATTTCAAAGGAGCTCTCTAATGACAGGTGTGGGGCCATTAGCGTCATGACAACCCATCGGCGACCAGCAATCATGTTGCGCACTGTTGGGATGAGGTAATGACACGCGGGCACGTCAGTGCCGCAGTCAGTGGTATTTAACAGGTGAACAATTTTTAACAGGTTAACAATCAATTGATAGCAAAAGGTCCTGGCTGTAATACACAGCCTTCACCTGCCGAGTACTCCTCTTTGAGGAAGCAGAGTCAACAGACAGCGAAACGCGCGTCGGGGTTTGGGTGCTGGCATTTTAGTACCGGGTAAGATGATTTTCTCTGACTGTGTCTCATACAAATGAATTTGGGGAACCTTTGATGATTGTAATGTCAGATTGGTTTTGGACCTTGGGCACTTGACCACAAACCATGCAACCCTGGGCATTAGTGTAGACATAGGAATAGTATAATAACTGATGGCACTTTTGGCTTACAGCAGGGGGCACTGTAATGTGACTCTCTGAACTCAACCAGCAAGTCCTCATCTTACCATTACTAAGTTTGTTATTGTGAATTGAGCTATACTTTGTACTAAATGCCAGCACTTTTTGTGGTGTCCTTTATAGCACATGGTTTTATCTGTCTTTTTGTATGTTCATTATTGTGTCAGTAAAGATTTTTGTACATCATTTTAAAAAAAAAACTCCATTTGTCCTCCTTTTTGAGATACGAGTATGGGGCATGTGCCCGCCTTCCGACCTGCGCCGCATGTTGTGAAAGGTTAATGGACAAATTATTCCTCTCCCCACAGTAGATCCCAAGGCGGCCACTTATGCTTCCGCCCCAGCACGGTGGCTCAGTGGTTAGCACTGGTGCTTTGCAGTGCTGGAGTCCTGGGTTCAAATCTCACCAAAAAACAACATCTACAAAGAGTTTGTGGGTTTCCTCCGGGTTCTCCAGTTTCCTCCCACACTCCAAAGACAAACTGATAAAGAATCTAGATTGTGAACCCCAATGGTGACAGTGATGTTGTCTGTAAAGCGCTACGGAATATGATGGCGCTACACAAGTAAGAAAAATAAATACCCGTGAAATCTTAGCTATGCCCTTGGTTTTATAAGGTTGTGGGGCTCAGTTATGTATAAATCATCCACTTTTTGGGCTGAGGTTTCAGGACTAATAATCATACGTTTTTTAAAACAACTAGATTGTGGCCCGATTCTAACGCATCGGGTATTCTAGAATATGCATGTCCCCGTAGTATATGGACAATGATGATTCCAGAATTCGCGGCAGACTGTGCCCGTCGCTGATTGGTCGAGGCAACCTTTATGACATCATCGTCGCCATGGCAACCATTATGACATCTACGTCGATACTGTGCCCGTCGCTGATTGGTCGAGGCGAATTCGCGGCAGACTGTGCCCGTCGCTGATTGGTCGAGGCAACCTTTATGACATCATCGTCGCCATGCTGTGCCCGTCGCTGATTGGTCAGCGGGACGCGGGATTTCCAGGACAGACAGACAGACAGAATAACCCTTAGACAATTATATATATAGATTTGCCAAACTTTAGCCCTCCACAATTATTACAAGATCCTGCGAATGTATCGAAACTGATATTATTTATCCTGTAATTAGAATTTAAAAAAAGTTGCTATGTCTCAGATCTGATTTCCATTAGAAACCAGGATGAAAGGCAATTAGTCTTCAGATGATTCCCGCGGAGACTCGTTCACTGCCGGGACTGACATGTAATGTAAATAGGTACAGCCTGTGCTTTTCCTTTGCCGCTTTCTCTAATTCTTCCTAAAGAACTTGGATACATTTCCTATGCTTTGGAAGAGTATCAAAGAGACACATACAGTGCCCATGATATTCCAAAATGTTTGCAGTTTAAGTTAGGCCAAATATGTACATATGTCCTGTAATGATTGGCCGGGAGTCAGTAGGAATTAATATCTTTATTTTGATTAAAGATGTGAGACCTGCCATTTCATCACCTCCCCCTGACCTGGTTTGAATCCAGACCTGGTCTGCAGCCGATTTGTCGCTGATTTGCTTAATAGATCAAAGCGGAGTCGGAGCAGGCAGAAATGTGGTTCTGATTGTTCACCTTAAATATCCCAAGTAGGATAGAAATATACAGCACAGACAGGAACAGAAGCATTCGTAAACCGGAGCAGCAGGCACTTGCCAAATAAACAGGCAGAAGAAACACGCAGCGTCTTCCTTACACCTGGAAAACATGATCCTCCGTTCACAGAGCCACAATAAACAATCCGGAGCAGACACCACTTATCAGTAATGTTACAGCACAGACAGGGGCAGAGATGATGAAGCGCTTTGGGCCACAGAACGGATTTTTTTTTTAACCTGCTTCCTCATACACACCCATATAATATTGCCATGCAGTGCACATACAGTTGTGCTCAAAAGTTTACATACCCCGGCAGAATTTTTGCTTTCTTGGCCTTTTTTCAGAGAATATGAATGATAACACCAAAACGTTTTCTCCACTCATGGTTAGTGGTTGGGTGAAGCCATTTATTGTGTTTCTTCTTTTTAAGAGAAAAAGACTCACAGGCTTTCTCTATGAGTGGTCAGAGGAGCTGGACTCACAGGCTTTCTTTATGAGTGGTCGGAGAAGCAGGACTCACATGCTTTCTCCATGAGTGGTCAGAGAAGCAGGACACACAGGCTTTCTCTATGAGTGGTCGGAGAAGCAGGACTCACATGCTTTCTCTATGAGTGGTCGGAGAAGCAGGACTCACATGCTTTCTCTATGAGTGGTTGGAGAAGCAGGACTCACAGACTTTCTCTATGAGTGGTCGGAGAAGCAGGACTCGCAGGCTTTCTTTATGAGTTGTCAGAGAAGCAGGACTCACAGGCTTTCTTCATGAGTGGTCGGAGAAGCAGGACTCACATGCTTTCTCCATGAGTGGTCGAAGAAGCAGGACTCACAGGCTTTCTCTATGAGTGGTTGGAGAAGCAGGACTCACATGCTTTCTCTATGAGTGGTTGGAGAAGCAGGACTCACATGCTTTCTCTATGAGTGGTCGGAGAAGCAGGACTCACAGACTTTCTCTATGAGTGGTCGGAGAAGCAGGACTCACAAGCTTTCTTTATGAGTTGTCAGAGAAGCAGGACTCACATGCTTTCTCTATGAGTGGTTGAAGAAGCAGGACTCACATGCTTTCTCTATGAGTGGTTGAAGAAGCAGGACTCAAAGGCTTTCTCTATGAGTGGTCGGAGAAGCAGGACTCACATGCTTTCTCTATGAGTGGTCGGAGAAACAAGACTCACATGCTTTCTCTATGAGTGGTTGAAGAAGCAGGACTCAAAGGCTTTCTCTATGAGTGGTCGGAGAAGCAGGACTCACAGGCTATGATTAACATAGTGCATCAGTTCACAGAAATAAAAGTTAATTAATGTAATTTTTCCAATGTGCAAAACAAGAATGTTGTGGTGTAAGGTAAGTCCAGCTAGCAATATGCAGGGACCTAATGTAACAGATGGACCCGTAAGATACCTTTGATCCCAACCAGTGAAGTACAGCAATGCTCCATGGAAATCCTTTCAGTGACAAATCTGACCTTAAATGTAAAATCTCCCAAAAGATTCACGCCAGGAAAGGATGGAGACACCAAGAAATGGAGACAGCAACAAATAAACAGCTACTCACATACAAACCACAAAATAAACAATCAACACAAACGAAGGCCAACTTGCCAAAAACCTGCAGAAAAGAGGCCAGAGAAGATGATAATGGACACACGGGTGAAACCAAACGGCCATGTTCCAATGTGCGGAAATCTTGTGTTTCTTCCCCATGCTTCCCTCAGATGTTAACACCAAAATGTGCATTACTGTTTATTGCATTTTTTGTTGCATTTTTGTTTTTATGTGTGCAGTACTTTAGTGCATATATGAATGAACTGCAATTTTTTATGTGTTTTTTAACGGTTTCAGTGTCTGCCATGTATGCTTGACTCTGAAATGCTGCCACTTTAATAGCCGCAGAGGACTGAGCCCGCACTATAGACTAGTCAGACAGGCAGGACCCGGTGGCTTCTCACATGTACTGGTGCCTGGGAAAAGCAGTACAGTTAGCGCTGTTCCTAGGCATCGGTACATGTCACACTGATGCAGAACGCGGATGGCACATGGATGTCACACGTATTTCACACGTATGTAACACAAGGACACGGATAGCACCGGTACTGGTTTTTCCAGTACTGGAAATATAAGGACATGAGGAGGGGGCCTAAGGGGGTGGCAATGCTCCTTTAATTACCCAAGCTGGCCTTTCTTTGTTTTGCCACCCAAAAGATTTTTTTTCTGGGAATCTCCATATCTCAAGAGCAGATCAATCTCAAAGTCATTGTCTAGCCTTTAGCCATATTCAGTGATGACCTCCTGGTTCGTTACAATTACATCTTTAATAAAAAAGAAAATAACAAATGTTTACACCAAACACCAAATAGTTTGAATTATTTTTCTTAGTTTTTCAGGAAGAACATTGGAACATCAATGTTTTTTAACTTTAAGAAATTACTTATTTAAGTATATTAGAAGAATGTGCACAGATGAAAGCAAGAAAGGAATGAGATTATTGTAAAAAAGATAATAGGGAATATAAGAAGCAGCATGCCCTTTGAAATATAACTGAATATTCCTATTAGAAAGATACACATGATGGCAATGAAAAATGGGTTGAAATTTGTGATTTTGCATGAAGTGGCGCCAAGTCAAAAGTTAAGGTCTGTATTAATTATCCACAAGGAGCGTCTACTATCACATTTCGGGAAGATGGACCAGATCTGATGGTGCACCTTAAGTTAAGCCTTGAGTAAGGGCTTCTTTTCTGTAAGACTTCGCCTACTGAATAGCTAGTCAAATGAGGTCTACACTAACGATTCATTATTGGAGTCCCATGCACCCTTCCTCAGATCCATAGTGGAGTCCCGTGCACCCCTCCTCAGATCCATAGTGGAGTCCCATGCACCCCTCCTCAGATCCATAGTGGAGTCCCGTGCACCCTTCCTCAGATTCATAGTGGAGTCCCATGCACCCCTCCTCAGATCCATAGTGGAGTCCCATGCACTCCTCCTCAGATCCATAGTGTAGTCCGGTGCCCCCCTCCTCAGATCCATAGTGGAGTCCCGTGCACCCCTCCTCAGATCCATAGTGTAGTCCTGTGCACCCCTCCTCAGATCCATAGTGGAGTCCCGTGCACCCCTCCTCAGATCCATAGTGTAGTCCTGTGCACCCTTCCTCAGATCCATAGTGGAGTCCCATGCCCCAAACTCTCAGATCCATAGTGGAGTCCTGTGCACCCCTCTTCAGGTCCATAGAGGAGTCCAGTGCACCCCTCCTCAGATCGATAGTGGAGTCCCGTGCACCCCTCCTCAGATCCATAGTGTAGTCCTGTGCACACCTCCTCAGATCCATAGTGTAGTCCTGTGCACACCTCCTCAGATCCATAGTGTAGTCCTGTGCACACCTCCTCAGATCCATAGTGGAGTCCCGAGCACCCCTCCTCAGATCCATAGTGGAGTCCCATGCACCCCTCCTCAGATCCATAGTGGAGTCCCATGCACCCCTCCTCAGATCCATAGTGTAGTCCTGTGCACCCCTCCTCAGATCCATAGTGGAGTCCCGTGCACCCCTCCTCAGATCAATAGTGGAGTCCCGTGCACCCCTCCTCAGATCCATAGTGGAGTCCTCTGCACCCCTCCTCAGATCCATAGTGGAGTCCTCTGCACCCCTCCTCAGATCCATAGTGGAGTCCCGTGCACCCCTCCTCAGATCCATAGTGTAGTCCTGTGCACCCCTCCTCAGATCCATAGTGGAGTCCCGTGCACCCCTCCTCAGATCCATAGTGTAGTCCTGTGCACCCTTCCTCAGATCCATAGTGGAGTCCCATGCCCCAAACTCTCAGATCCATAGTGGAGTCCTGTGCACCCCTCTTCAGGTCCATAGAGGAGTCCAGTGCACCCCTCCTCAGATCGATAGTGGAGTCCCGTGCACCCCTCCTCAGATCCATAGTGGAGTCCTGTGCACCCCTCCTCAGATCCATAGTGTAGTCCTGTGCACACCTCCTCAGATCCATAGTGTAGTCCTGTGCACACCTCCTCAGATCCATAGTGTAGTCCTGTGCACACCTCCTCAGATCCATAGTGGAGTCCCGAGCACCCCTCCTCAGATCCATAGTGGAGTCCCATGCACCCCTCCTCAGATCCATAGTGGAGTCCCATGCACCCCTCCTCAGATCCATAGTGTAGTCCTGTGCACCCCTCCTCAGATCCATAGTGGAGTCCCGTGCACCCCTCCTCAGATCAATAGTGGAGTCCCGTGCACCCCTCCTCAGATCCATAGTGGAGTCCTCTGCACCCCTCCTCAGATCCATAGTGGAGTCCTCTGCACCCCTCCTCAGATCCATAGTGGAGTCCCGTGCACCCCTCCTCAGATCCATAGTGGAGTCCCGTGCACCCCTCCTCAGATCCATAGTGGAGTCCCGTGCACCCCTCGTCAGATCCATAGTGGAGTCCTCTGCACCCCTCCTCAGATCCATAGTGGAGTCCTGTGCACCCCTCCTCAGATCCATAGTAGAGTCCCGTGCACCCCTCCTCAGATCCATAGTGGAGTCCCGTGCACCCCTCCTCAGATCCATAGTGGAGTCCCGTTCACCCCTCCTCAGATCCATAGTGGAGTCCCGTTCACCCCTTCTCAGATCCATAGTGGAGTCCCGTTCACCCCTCCTCAGATCCGTGCTTTCTTCGGGCAACTCTCCATGGTATTGCCAAATATCCATAAGTAAAAATTACCCAAGACACCAGATATAAGTCATTTCTCCATTTCTCTTGATAAAGTCCTTTGGTGCCGAAATATCACAATTTTTTCTAGGTGCTGAATTAATAGAGACGTTTATTGAGTAAGATATCCAGTGTCTTGGATACCTTTTACTTTGAGGTCTACAGTCATGAATAAAGGTCAAGGTTTTTACCGTCATGGACTCATACATTTTTAGAGGAAAAATATTGATGGTGGACTAGTCCTATTTTGTTTGGTGCATTTGTGGGGCTCCACAAGGAGGGAAACCAATAAATCAGCCAATGGGGGCAGAAGAGTAAGGACAACACTTTCATCCAAATGAAACAGAGAATGGAACTGTATATGACCGAGATATTTAGAATTAGGGCCAATGGTCTTCCAGGATTCAGTGGAATTACTCTAAACCAGAAGATCCAGTTACTCCTCCTGAGGGCATTTTTCTTTTTGAGATGCTTTGAAGCCGCATAAAAGGTTCCCAGGAAAGAACTTACTCCAACCAACAGGTGCAGTAATGTTCAGCCAGAAAGTATTGTCACACTGATCCCAATGAATATTGGTCGTTTTCTATCTAATACTAGCCAAATTGCAAATAATTGCAATGTTTCCAAAATTAATTGAAAGCAGCTTGTATCTTCTTCTCGTTCCTTGTCCATATTGAACTTTACCATTGTCCTTTTATATAAAGTACATTTCTTAACTTCTAGCTTCATAAAGGCGCCGATGAAGTCCTTAACCCTCCTCCCGGCTGCTGCTCGCCGTCCTCCTGCTTTGATTGACGTACGTCATCCACATTTCGGGACAAAATCTTGCACCTGCGCAGAGAAATCGCGGCTCAAGTCTTAGCACTACTGCGCGCATGCACACTTATGTTTTCAGCACAGTAGGGAAAAAGCATAGTGTGCAGGCGCGAACCACGATTTCTCTGCGCAGGCACAAGATTTCGTCCAGCAATATAGATGACGCAGGTGGCGTCATCCATGTCAATCAAAGCAGGAGGACAGCGATCAGCAGTCGGGAGGAGGGAAATGGAGCGCAGAAATTTTGCCTATTGGGTCGGACCAAGAGAATTAGCACAGCACAGGAGAACTTCAAAAGGTTTTTGGGGTGCATACAAGGGGAGTCGGGGGTTATATAATCATTTATAGAGTGCAGCAAGGCGCTGAAAAAGGTGATAGTTTTAGTTGGCATATGACAAAACTGGTGACAGGTTCCCGTTAAAGCAAACATAAACCTCTAACCCCATCATCCAACACTATGGTCACCAGTTGACCCACAGAAGAAAAGGTTAAGTAAGCATAGAGTAGAGTAGGTCACCAGCTGTCATTCCTTCAGTCAGACTAAGTAGATCACGATTGATCATTCTGCACTTAATCTAGTCTTCTCTCTAAATTAGCAGGAATATAGGAGATCCCTGCTACTGACATTTTTGCCTGAAATGGCCTCAGTGTCAGAATTAGAGTGATTCACTCCTGTTGGCTGAGGGAAATACGATGCCGCCTGTCCCTCCCTCTGCACCATTAGTGACTGTGGCCCACATCTAGGCACAGCAGTTCTCCTTGAGTCATGTGGAGCATAGGCAATCAGCCTACCACAGATGAGAGAGTCTATGGAGAGCTTGAAAAAAGGAGTGACCTAAAGTAAAGAGATAGGTCAATGTTTAATGGCTCACTTGCAGTGGGGTAACTAAAGTCCTATGGGCAAAATTTGGGCCTGGGCCCCCACCAACATGTTGGTCAGATGCATGGACATCTGTAGTAATAATAATATTAATAATGTAGTAATAATAATAATATCCCCCATACTGTGATAATGTCTCCCATCCTGACCCCCCATCCTGTCAAAATTTCATCTGTCCTGGCCCATGTCCTGTAATAATGACCCCTATCCTTTTTATAATGCCCTTGTCCCCATCCTGTAATAATGTCCCCTGTCCTGGCCCTCATTCTGTAATAATTTCCACCATCTTATAAAAATGTCCCTTGCCCTGGCACCCATCCAGTAATATTTTCTCCCATCATTGCCTCCATCCAGTAATATTGTCCCCCATCCTGGTTCCTACCCGTAATTATTTCCCCTATCCTGTAATATTGTCCCTTGTCTTGGCCCCCTTCCTGTAATATTGTTTTCCATCCCGGGCCCCTTCCTGTAATTATATCCCCCATCCTAGCCCCTTTCATGTAATAATGTCCCACATCCTGGCCCCATCCTGTAATAGTGTTCCCCATCCTGTCCCTTATTCAGCAATGATGTCCCTCATCATTGCCTTTTCCTGTAATAATGTCCTCCATCCTGACCCCATGCTGTAATAATTTCACACATCTTGGCCCCTTCCTGTAATAATGTCTTTCATCCTGACCCCCATCCTGTAATAATGGCCCCCATCCGGTCACTCTTCTCAAACTCATTTTAAAAAATCAAACAAACAATCCCTCTCATCTGTCCCTGCCCCCATGGTGAGCAGTGTCCTCTTTGTTCTCCGTTACTGGTGGAGGAGGATCTGAGGATACACATTCCACTGAAATCGACGCAGATGACTGCGGGATCTCTGACTCCACTAGCCAGAGAGTGTGACCACCACCATTACGCCCCGTCTCACCTGTTCCTATTAGGTGTTTCATGTATATGTGTGTAATAGTGCGATCACTTGTCCTCCCATGTAGGGAGTAGACCTTTCACAGAAATCATCTTTTCAACCACATCTTACCTGAATAGGCCGGAATCCCAACACATTTCCATCACTTATCAACAGATGTCACAGACAAAGTTGTCATGTAGTCCCATCTTGCATGGCGTGTCTATAGGGCTCTAATTCTACAGTACAGACCAAAAGTTTGGACACACATTCTCATTTAAAGATTTTTCTGTATTTTCATGACTATGAAAATTGTAAATTCATAATGAAGGCATCAAAACTATGAATGTGGAATTATATACTTAGCAAAAAAGTGTGAAACAACTGAAATTCTGTCTTCTATTCTAGGTTCTTCAAAGTATCCACCTTTTGCTTTGATGACTGCTTTGCACACTCTTGGCATTCTCTTGATGAGCTTCAAGAGGTAGTCACCGGGAATGGTCTTCCAACAATCTTGAAGGAGTTCCCAGAGATGCTTAGCACTTGTTGGCCCTTTTGCCTTCACTCTGCGGTCAAGCTCACCCCAAACCATCTCGGTTGGGTTTGGGTCTGGTGAGCCATCTGGCGTAGCACCCCATCACTCTCCTTCTTGGTCAAATAGCCCTTACACAGCCTGGAGGTGAGTTTGGTGTCATTGTCCTGTTGAAAAATAAATGATGTTCCAAGTTCCAACTAAGTGCAAACCGGATGGAATAGCATGCCGCTGCAAGATGCTGTGGTAGCCATGCTGGTTCAGTATGCCTTCAATTTTGAATAAATCCCCAACAGTGTCACCAGCAAAGCACCCCCACACCATCACATCTCCTCCTCCATGCTTCACGGTGGGAACCAGGCATGTAGAGTTCATCCGTTCACCTTTTCTGCGTCGCACAGACACGGTGGTTAGAACCAAAGATCTCAAATTTGGACTCATCAGACCGAAGCACAGATTTCCACTGGTCTAATGTCCATTCCTTGTGTCCTTTAGCCCAAACAAGTCTCTTCTGCTTGTTGCCTGTCCTTAGCAGTGGTTTCCTAGCAGCTATTTTACCATGAAGGCCTGCTGCACAAAGTCTCCTCTTAGCAGTTGTTGTAGAGATGTGTCTGCTGCTAGAACTCTGTGTGGCATTGACCTGGTCTCTAATCTGAGCTGCTGTTAACCTGCGATTTCTGAGGCTGGTGACTCGGATAAACTTATCCTCAGAAGCAGAGGTGACTCTTGGTCTTCCTTTCCTGGGGCGGTCCTCATGTGAGCCAGTATCTTTGTAGCGCTTGATTGTTGTTGCCACTGCACTTGGGGACACTTTCAAAGTTTTCCCAATTTTTCGGACTGACTGACCTTCATGTCTTAAAGTATTGATGGCCACTTGTTTTTCTTTACTTAGCTGCTTTTTTCTTGCCATAATACAAATTCTAACAGTCTATTCAGTATGACTATCAGCTGTGTATCCACCAGACTTCTGCACAACACAACTGATGGTCCCAACACCATTTATAAGGCAAGAAATCCCACTTATTAAACCTGACAGGCCACACCTGTGAAGTAAGAACCATTCCCTGTGACTACCTCTTGAAGCTCATCAAGAGAATGCCAAGACTGTGCAAAATATTTAGAATTGAGAGTCCTCAGTGGTTGATACCTTTTAATGGCTAACTGAAAAGATGGTAACACGGTAACACGATACCAAGATATATATCTTTCCTGTATCAAGAGTGTGCACAGCAGTCATCAAATCAAAAGGTGGCTACTTTGAAGAACCTAGAATATAAGACATAAATTTCAGTTGTTTCACACTTTTTTATTAAGTATATAATTCCACATGTGTTAATTCATAGTTTTGAAGCCTTCAGTGTGAATGTACAATTTTCATAGTCATGAAAATACAGAAAAATCTTTAAATGAGAAGGTGTGTCCAAACTTTTGGTCTGTATTGTATGTATCAATAAATCAGGTAATAGATCAGATATTATATTATCCAGGGTTTATCTTCACAAATCCTATGTAGGCTAAATCTACAGTCAAGAAACATGAAGGTCATGGTTTGAATTTCAAAAAAATCAACACCTTAATTTCTACATCTTGCAAACCTTTCTTGAAACCAGATATTTGTACTTGTAAATGTAAATGCCACAGAACATGTTACCAAAGAAAAATAAAGTTCAGATCATGATTAGAAAGCTTAGCAGTTTTTGGCCAGCTGACTCCAGTATTGAAGAGTATTTTCTCAATCTTGCTAAATATAGCATTGCACATGAAGATATGCCAAAGGAAGTAGGAGCTAGGAGCCAATACTCATATTTACTTGCGTATTTTCTTTTGTATGCTTTGCTTTTGATTTCCTCTGATACTCTATCCAGGATTTGCAGGAAAGTGGTTGAAAACACAGGCCAAAAATCTCTGAGGTCTAGGACTGACAGCTCAGAAGTGAACAAACGGGCCAAAAGTCTCGTGTTGATCCGCCATGTCGTATCTTCACCTCATGAAACAGAATTGATCATTAAATCTTTGAATCAATCAATTTTTCAGGTTTTTATACAGTAGATTTCTATTGAAGACTAGTCTTCCCCAGACAGGCTTTTCAACCAACGCATACCGTTCCTTGATAAAGCAGGACCCCCGGAGTTGTTCATGCTCATCAAGCTAGAAAAGTTTTTTTTCTGAAGAACTTGGACTTCGATTTATCATCAAATAATGTGTATAGAGAGTGAATGAAACCAAACTGATATAATCTCCGAGTGTAGTTGGCCTACAAAACCAGGTCAAGAGGTGTAATAATTCACGTGACCACAAAGAACGAGGCATCTTTTGTTTGTGGGTCTTCCACCAGAAGAGCACATTTCATAGGAGGAAGATCAGTGCTGAAGACCATTTTAATAAGCTTGAAGACTCTGGTGACAATCACCTATCCCGTGGATGAGGTCCTATCTATTTCCATCAGTCCGATATACATTGAAGAATCAGTTAGAAGGGATAAGGAGGGAGAATTTTTCTGTGGCCACCACCTTTATGGGAATTGACTATGTATTTCTAGCAATCAGTATTACTAGTCATTGGCTACATCAAAGTTTAGACAGAAATCAAAAGCTTCATTCTAAGTATCACATTCTTTTATTCTTTTTATTGTGGGTCAAGGGGAGACAAACTGTTTTTATGCAAGGGCCTTATGCAGACCAATCTGCTCTATACAGGTCTCTACACAGTCAGGGGTCCCAGATTTGTCAAATATCCAATTCATGTTTAAAATAGGACCCATCATCTCTGCTGACTTGGCTATCTTAGTAACTACCTGTATTCTTAGGAAATATCAGATCTTGTTGTTGCGCCGTTCCTCTTGGTTCAGCTTGGTGTTATTAATGGGGGGCATTTCTGACTATGTAGAGACATGCCCGTTTGACAAGAATGGCGATAACAATTGAGCCCTTTAAGGACCAAAACTCTTTAGGGCGCATTTGCGACACCTCTTAAAAAGTAGACTCACCAAAACCTTGTCAAATGACAAATGCACTAGCAGGGTGCAGCAGGCCCCCACTGATAAAGGCTGGAGCAGCACAGGTGCAAGCTACTGATGAGAACAACCACCCACTCACCTAAATAATAGAAGGGTTGGCTGCTTAGTGGCAAAAATGCACACAGGTAAGGCTTGCATAAGACACTATTCACACAGATAGGTGTGATGCACAGTGCCTACTAGGCAGCCAACCCTTCTATTATTTAGGTGAGTGGGTGGTTATTGTCATCAGCTTGCACCTGTGCTGCTCCAGCCTTTATCAGTGGGGGCCTGCTGCACCCTGCTAGCTCATTTGTCATTTGACAAGATTTTGGTGAGTCTGCTTTTCGTGATGTTTTTATGAGTTTCTCTATGTTGGCGCATGTGTGACACCCCAGGATCCGGCTGTCACAGTGTTATTGCCTTCCCCACGTGGAGGGTGATGCCATGCCTGGAGGCGAGAAGGATCCCCTTAGCACAGTGGTTCTCAACCTTTCTAATGCCGTGACCCCGCAATACAGTTCCTCATGTTGCGGTGACCCCCAACCCAAAAAATAATTTTGGTGGCTACTTTAAAACTGTAATTTTATTAGTTATGATTCGGAATGTAAATATCTGATATGCATTATGTATTGTATTCTCATTGCTACAAATCAAACATAATAAATAATCACAAAAACAATTACCGTATATACTCGAGGAGGCTGCGGCCCCGAAGATCAGCTGTCCGGGGGAAGGAGCGGGACGGCGGGAGCAGGTAAGTATGTCATATTTACCTTCCCTCGTTCCACACGCCGGGCGCCGCTCCATCTTCCCGGCGTCTCTCCGCGCTGACTGTGCAGGTCAGAGGGCGCGATGACGCATATAGTGTGCGCGCCGCCCTCTGCCTGATCAGTCAGTGCAGAGAGACGCCGGGAAGATGGCGCCGAGGAGCTGCAAGCAAGAGAGGTGAGTATGTGTTTTTTTATTTTTTTATTGCAGCAGCACAGATTTATGTGGAGCATTCTATGGGGCAATGGTGCAGAGCGCTCTATGGCAGATCAAACTCTCCAATACAAATCTATGGGTCCGTGAAAAAAAAAAGATCCAACAGCGCTCGGATGAAAAACCTCCATTTTTTTAATCCAAGAAAACGTGCGGGAACAAAGCCCAAACTCTGATGAAGAACACTGATGAGTCTTGGGCAGATTTTTGCATAGATGAGTGCGGTCTGCCTGAGCCTGAGCCAGGGGGGGACGGTCGGGACCCCTGGGTGCAGCATGTGAGCGGCATTGTCGGGATGGCACGTACAACATGGAGACGACCCCCATCTAATAAGTGTCCACAGACGTCTCTCCCCCCACCTGACCGCTGCCGCCCCTATAACATCCATATCCCCTGATAGGACGTATGAGCAATGGCAGCTTGGGCCGGACGGACGGTGCAGAACGTCTCATCAGACACCGGACAGCACACAACTGACCCCAATGCTCCAGGAGGGCCAGCAGCACCCTCACCCCTTTCAGTACCACCCTGGACCATGTGTAGAGGGGGCGACCGTGTCGCGGAGTCATGTGAGGACAGGGGCTCAGGGCCACAGGTTGCTGCCTGCTAGGAGCCCCCGGTATAAGGGCAGACATCATGGCTCCGCACCATCCAGGACTGCCAGACACAACAACACAGCTGCCGACCACCACCGCCCCCAGATCGCACGCCGAGGGCCGGCTCAGCGGTCACACACAGCGAATGGGTTCATCAAAACAGAGACTAATGTCCTGGCTGCCGGGTGCGCCGCTCACCTTCCTGGGCTTCTCCTCCAGGAGCTTCATTCACGCCCTGCTACTCTACCAACGCTGAGCCGTGGAGTCTTCCTGCCGCCCGCTACGGGGCCCACGGTGTCCGGCGGCGACTTTACCGGAGCTGAACCGGCCCCGGCGACAACTTCCGGGGCAGCTGCCAGGCGACAGGGAAGGAAGACGAGCGCAGAGCAAGAACTGCTGGTCAGACAGGAGCAGACGAGTGGGGAACGGATCGAGCGGTAGATCCGTGTGCAATAGCGCTAGTGAGGCTGGACAGGGCTAGTGAGGCTGGACAGGACTCTCTGGTGGCGACCCCTGTGTTTTGGTCGTTCGACCCCCCTCGGGGTCGCGACCCCCAGGTTGAGAACCGCTGCCTTAGCAGGTAACACTTACATACAACACTTTTCTGACTCCAGGCCAGAAGGGGGAGCTCTAAACCCGATTTCAGGGTAGCTCCCCTATATATTCTGGCTGGAGGAGGAGTTAGAGCAGATTGTAGAAGACAGTGAAGGAAGAAGGAAGCATGTGAGGAGAGAGAAACTGGAGTGGAGCTGCGACTGGGCTCCCTCCAGGTTTAAGCGCAAGAAACCGGACGCCGGGAATCCAAGGCTGTGTGGGAACTATAAGCCACACAGCAGAAACCGGAGGGCAGGAGATTGCAAGTCTCCTGGCCACAATTACCCCAGAAGGCACAGCAGCAGATTGGAGCCCGGAGTCACAGCGAGAGAAGGG
This sequence comes from Ranitomeya imitator, assembly GCF_032444005.1. Taxonomy (NCBI): domain Eukaryota; kingdom Metazoa; phylum Chordata; class Amphibia; order Anura; family Dendrobatidae; genus Ranitomeya; species Ranitomeya imitator. Next base: position 38,243,495 of record NC_091284.1, read on the forward strand.
ACACCTGTAAAAAGGCTCGAGTTGCCTGCCATGCGGGTAGAGTCCCACCTGAGGGACGGACTGAGAGAGGACCTTGCATGAAGCCTAAGGCAGCAAGGGAAAGAGAATTCAGCGCAGAAAGGAAGACTTCCAATCCCACCTGGCTAGGGAGATTCCGAACCGCTTCCAGGCTGCCCGGATTTCAAGTTCACCTGTAACCTGTGCCTTGGACTGCAATTTCATCAGTAAAAGGCAAAGAGACTGCAAATCCTGTGACTTCTAATTGTTTCCTGCACCTCAGCATCTACCATCCCACTTACCAACCACACCAGGAGCTCTGGGGACTAAGCTCTACCTGTGGGGAGCTATATCAACTCTGCTGCAACTCCATCAGCCCCAGTAGACCCTTTTAGCAGCATCGGCCATCCCCGGCCGAATACCACAGGTGGCGTCACGAACATTGCTACATTAGACTTTATTCCCATTTCCATTAATCCCCTTTAACTGGACGCTCAGGGCCACAGACCGGGTCGCTGCCACGGTGGCCACCCCTTTAAGAACAGAACCGGCCCGATACCGAGTATCCCATGGTCATAGCGGGCGCTCCACATTCATGAAGCCATTATTTTTTATTTTTTTGCTGTGCTAGGGCTTGTTTTTAACAAGCATGCACTATATTTTTTAGTAGCACCTTTTAGGGGACACATAACTTCTACATAAACTTCTACTAACTCTTTTTGGGGAGGATTTGGGCAAAGAAAAAAATTCCAACCATGTATCTTGCATTATAAATGTTGTGGTGTTCATGGCGCATCACATGTCACGTGTTGTCTTTACTGTGAAAGTTGTTATGAGTACAGCGATACCAAACTTATATAGTTTTCTCGTTGTACTACCGTAGAAAAAGAAAACATTTTCTTTTTTGTAAAAGAAATCTTTTGCTTTTTATGTCGCTATTCTCTGAGAGCTACAAACTTTTTTTTTAATTTTTTCCACTAACAAAGGTGCTTGAGGGTTTATTTTTAGGTCGTTTGAATTGACGTTTTTATGGGTTCCATTTGGGTCCGTGACTTTTTGATCACTTTTTATCTTTTTTTTCTGCTGAGAGAATGAACAAAAACCAACAATCCTCAAGATCTTTTTCAATTTTTTTTAAATTTAAATTGAATAGTTGCAGCCATACCAATGACTTGTATTTCTTTTTATATTTCTATATGATAAAACATTTTATTTAGGTCTTTTTATTTTAATTTTTTAATATTTTGAAACTTTTTATTTTATTTTTGTTTACTTTTATCCTAGTTGCTCTACAGGACTTGAACTTCAGTAATCTCGATCGCTTCTGTATTGCTGTGCATGATGCCTGTATGCCTTACTATAGTGGGTGCAGTGGTTGCAGTTGCACCCAGGTACCCAGGGGGCCCAAAAGTAGTTTTGACCATATTGGAAAACCAGTACTATGAATGACTTGTGAAAGGTGGAGGCTCTGTTGCAGATTTTTAATAAGGGCCCATGAGATGCAAGGGTCAATTAAGAGAAGTGAGATGGCAGCCATGAGGTCATTGTTAGCATCGGCATCACCTCACTGAGGGATGATAAATGACAGAGGGAGCCTCCTCCCTCTGGCTAATCACCTAGATGCCAGACTTGCTATTGACCACATCATGTAGAGGGTTAAACTGCCAGGATCGGGACTAGCACCAATTTGGCGTCTGAGTAGGGCTATGTAATACAGCCCCCTGATACTGCCGTTGGTCTCGGGATCGCATCAACAGCACCATTAATTAACATTCAGTGTTATTGGGCAGCCACAACTGATTATCTAATATGCAGGAGGAGAAAGGAAGGAATCCAGCACAACCATCCAACGTAAAATCCAGTTTATTCCCAAACCATCAAAGACAGAGGTCCAAGGAAACCATATTAAAACCTGATGCGTTTCCTATGACTAAGGGCACCTATGTAGCGCCAGAAACGCGTCAGTTTTTAATATGGTTTCCTTGGACCTCTTTTTTTAATGGTTTGGGAATAAACTGTATCTTACGTTGGACGGTGGTGCCGGATTCCTTCCTTCGTCCTACGGCTGTGCCTCACCAGCAGAAGCGGCATCCTCCACGTGCATTTCCATGTCGGACATCTATTACTTTGCAGCGTGGTGAGCTCCATCCATTTCCCTTGTTCTTTTCTCAAATATCTAATACGCAATTTCTCCAAAAATGTCTTTAATGAGTTACGACTTAATAATAAATGAATTAACACTATAAAAAAAAAGTGTGAAAAAAAGCCAAAGTCTTGGTATTAATCATGTCTAACCTGGCCAGCCAAAGACACAGAAGCATTCGCATTGCCAAAAACATATAAAGAACGGTGTTTGTCTTCAGAATCCTACATCTAAGACAGGCAAACACTCTGCATCTGCCAACAGTCGTAATCCCCTCGTCTGGATATTTTTATTAAACTGATTCCTAAATCCCGCGATGGAACCTTAACTTGACCATGTGTTTCCCCTCTTGTCTGATGTCACCACTCCACCTCCTCATAATGACTCACCAGGCTGAACATGATTGCAGGGGGCGGGTTAGGGGGAGAAGATCGGTGCCAAAATGTGGATATTAAATACCAGTTTTCTATAACTTGTTGAAATGGGATTTCAATTTATATCCCATTTGATGCTGTATGAGCCGGGGCAAACGCTCTGTGGGATTATTCTGTTGCCGTCTAATTGAAAAGGGTGTGAAACAAGGATCGATGAAATTACCAAGAAGGTGTCGAAATATATTATAGGAGTTTAGGAAGTGGGAACAGTTTTAATTTGTTTTCAGGATACTACTCGCAATATTTCGCAGGGTGTTAAGTGTCGCCGGCAGAGCTGATTGATGGGTAAATTGACTGCGTAAGACGAGGATTACGCCGTCAGGTAAAGCCCGGCTCTGCTAACCGTAGTGGCAGATGTCGTAAACGGAGGACGGAGACGAATTACACAGGAATTTATGACGACCCACCAGAAGCAAATGAAGACCGACACTTTTGGGAAAAGCAAAATCAATTTTTTAATAAAAATTCACGCAGTGTTTTGAGGAGTGGGATTACCAGGCGAGTCAGCCACAGTGTGAAGAGCAAATGCTTGACGTGGGACCCTAAGCTTAGAATAGTATGAGTTACATGAAAATGAGAACGGAGTCACAGTGGAAGCAATAACATTTCTGAACTCGAAAAGGCGGGGAGAACGTAAAGCTCTGGATCAACAATTCAAAAGAGAGACAAAAAGATACCAATATGAAGTCACTGAACCAGATATTGTAGGAAGGTCTCCTCCCCAGGAATAGTGATATTACTTTAGAAGTCTACATTGAAGCTAAGATGGAGGACAGAAGGTGAATGGAGAAGATGTGAATCACGCTAAAGGGGCATGACTAGAGCACCCATGGCCAAGGGTAGTCTGGAGGAATAGATTCTTGTCCGACTAGTCCTGGCTAATGTATGATCGCTGAGATCTTCCTGCTGAGAGCCCCCTGTGAATGAAGTGTTAGTGACCATGTGGGACCACCATTAATGGTCTTCAGGTTCTATTCACAATGAATTTAGTAGTGGAAACCCACGTTCAATATTGCTTCACTCACACAGGGGATTTTAGAACTTTTGATCAGTGGGGGTAAGATCAATAGAGATCATACATTTATCACTTATTATGTAAATAGGGTTTTTTGGGACAACTTCTTTAAGACAATTAATGTCAACCCCTTATTAATGGATCTAGGGAGGTAAAAATATAAAAAAAATTATGCTGCCCTGGGAAGATCAATGCTGCACTTCCATATTCAGTGCTGCATCCTCTGCTGGTTTGCTAGGATCAACATCCGGCGGTGGCACCATGAAAATAAATAGCAGTTACTGACCGGCTGTAGCACTTACAGAACAGTGTTGACTGTTGAGACTTAAGACCAAGTCATGTATGTGCAGAATAGGAGTACCAATTATTTGTTTTTTTCACCTGTCTAGGTACATTAATACGGGGTTGTCTAGTAGTGGACAACCTCTTTAAATGCTGAGCAATAGAGTTGAGCAAAAACATTTGCAGTACCCTAGTAGTCCAGACCACAGCCCTATGTACCGTCTCCTACCTGCTTGGATTTGCACCTCTTCTGATTAGTAAACCCGGCGTGATGTCATGGCTGCATTACACTATGATGATATGGAGCCGAGCCTACTAATAAAAGGGGTAACCAAAGAGTGAAGCAGGTATGAGGAGATTCGTAGGGCTTTGGTCTAGCAGATGTGGACTGCTGAAGTGGCCTCTGGAAGAGTGTCTGGAGAATCTATTTGCTCCAGTTTTGTGAGCACACCTGTATGCTATAATCTGATGTTTTGCAAAACTGATGTGACGCTACTCCCTAGAGCAGGGTTCCCCAACTCCAGTCCTCAAGAGCCACCAATAGGTCATGTTTTCAGGATTTCCTTAGTATTTCATAGATGATGGACTTATTGCCTGTGAAGGTGATGCAATTATCATTGGGCAATACTAAGGAAATCCTGAAAACATGACCTTTTGGTGGCTCTTGAGGATCGGAGTTGGGGAACACTGCCTTAGAGTGATCACTAGGAGTAGGACACACACCTGGGTCTCAGCCAGGTAGATTTCTCAGATAATGACACCATTTTTGTCTAGAGTAGATATGCAGCGCCCCAGGGTCCTGGTCATTGCAGTAATATCATTCTCCTCCAGGGGGGAGTGATGTTACGTTTGGAGGCAATGAAGGAGATCTCTTTACCAGGTACCACAAACATACAACACATTTCATACTCCAGTCCACCAGGGGTAGCTATGCTCCTATTTATTAGGGCACGCTTCACACTTAGGTAAAACTGGTGGCCTGGAGAGGAAGTCAGGCAGTTGCTGGCTGAGCTTTGCTCAGGCAGTTGGTCCCTGACAGGGGTGGGAGCCTGTCAAAGGCCTAGACAGAAGGTTACGAAGCTGCGCCTGCCCCACGTGTGGCAGTTGCTAAGAAAGGACACAAACAGAGATCTGTATTGTAGAAGAAGTCATAGCAAAGGAGTGGATACCAGAAGGAGTTCTGCCCTGCACAGGCTGCCTCCTTCTGAGGCGCAGGATCCCGGTAGCCGGAACACAGAGGGAGCAACAGTACTTTATGCCTTGCTCCAGAGACCAGCAGGACAGCTAATTGCAAGTTACTGATCCACCCCATACCCAGGAGGCAAGGTGGCACCCACGAGAGGCCGGGGCATGATAGAGTCCCTGTAAAAAGCCTTAAGCCACCGGTCATACAGGTTTGTCTTATCCATCTGGGGGATAGAGAGAGAGAGAGAGATAACATTGATAACATCTACAACATCTGTGAGGACCTTATGAGAGGCTTCGCAGTAAGGCAGGGGTGTCAAACTGCATTCCTCGAGGGCCGCAAACCATGCGTGTTTTCAAGATTTCCTTAGCATTGCAAAAGGTGCTGCAATCATTATGTGTGTAGGTGATTAAATGATCACCTGTGCAGTACAAGGAAATCCTGAAAACATGACCTGTTTGCAGCCCTCGAGGAATGCAGTTTGACACCCCTGCAGTAAAGTACTACAACACCAAGGCGCTAGAGGAAGGCTACTGATTTCCACCTGGATAAGGGGACTCCGGATTTGCTTCCAAACCGGCCAGACTCTGCCTGCCCTGTGATCTGGTGCTCTGGACTGTGGATGCTGAAGTCTTCAGTAAAAGGTAAAGAGACTGCAACCTTGTGTCCTCGTTCTTAACTGCGCCTCACATCAGCCACCATCTACACACTGGGAAGCCCTGGGGACACACTTCACCTGTGGGAAGGTATACCATCTAGCTGCCATAACATCACCCCAGCGGACCCCTTAAAGCAGCGTCGGTCACCCTGACCGAATACCACAGGTGGCGTCACGAACATATCCCTTTAAAGACCTTTCTCTTTTACAACGGACGTCCCGAGGACCACGGACCGGGTCAGCCACCATGACATCCCCCTTGAGAACCGAAGGACTCGGTACCGAGTACCCCTAGCCCTTGGGGGGCGCTCCAGATACATCCCAGCTGTACTCCACATTCCGTATACAGCATCGGACTTATTCCAACTCTACAGCCCCTTAATCAAAACCTCATAGACGTGGCCAATTGCCCACAGTGGAAAATGAACAGTTTTGGCTCCTAAGCACTTACCGGAATGAAGCCTTGTGCTCTGCCCCGCTGGGGGATGTCTCCAAAGCACAAGCTTCATAGTATTATATCTAACAGAGAAAATCTTCAGCTGCATCTAGACTACGTTCCTTAAATAATCCAGGACATATTTGGGATATAGACGGGATGAACACCCCGCTGCATCCTGCAATGAAACTCTCTAGCTAGTACTAATAGCTGAAGGAGCCAGATCGGAACACGTACCATTCTCCCGGACACATGGGATGAATTAACAGCAGGAAAGATATTTTCTCCACCATACAATTAGTGCCAAAAATTATAAATGGCTCGTATTTTTTTTTCTTTTGGATATTCTTACTGGAAATCTTTTTGATCTGATACATGCAGAAAAAAAACCAATGCCATGAATATAATGGGAACAGACTGTAATTAAAAACGGTTAAGAAAATGAGAGACCCAAAAAGACAACAGCATATTAGCCTGTAATTTATGAGGCATGTATTCGTTTTACCATCTACGTTATTCCATTTCTAGAATAAACCATTAATAAGACTTTTTTTATTGAAGTAAAATAATCCAAATACGGTAATTTAACGAAAATTCTGCAGGAAAAGTGCTGTGAAAACGATGTATGTTGATTTCAATGGGCACTGAGTAATACTAAGTTTTGGCCAGTGGTGGCGCTGCAGGGAAATTGAACAGTTACTACTAGGTTTTCCCACAGATTAAAGCGGATCACTGATCGAGACTCTTTATGATCAGCTTACCGCCATGGATTCTTCTACCAAACAGGGATTGTCCAATTTAAAGAACCAATTTATAAAGAGACTACAGAACAGCAAATCGATTCAACCCGAAGCGAATTCTTTGTATAATTTTATGAAATTTGCAGGTCTAGCAGAATTTGAAGAATTTGCTATTCGATTCAAGTGAATTGCAAAAAATATGCCCCCATCCATTTTACACAGTGCAGAAAATTGAACAGAAGACTGACATGACCTTAGGTGCTTCCCCATAGTGCCGTACAGCTATCATATCACATGGCATAGTGCAAGCAATTAGGGGGGTCTATCATAGCTATTATAGAAGAGGAGCAAAGGAATTCAGCCATTTTAGTCTGATTTAGGATGGCGACTAGTGATGAGCGAATATACTCGTTACTCGAGATTTTCCGAGCACGCTCGGGTGTCCTCCGAGTATTTTTTAGTGCTCAGAGATTTCGTTTTCATCGCCTCAGCTGAATGATTTACAGCTGTTAGCCAGCATAAGTACATGTGGGGGTTGCCTGGTTGCTGGGGAATCCCCACATGTAATCAAGCCGGCTAGTAGCTGTAAATCATCCAGCTGCGACAAAAAAAACTAAATCTCCGTGCACTAAAAAATACTCGGAAAATCTCGAGTAACGAGTATATTCGCTCATCACTAATAGCGACAGGACATCGAAGCTCACAATTTAGCAATATATATGGGAAGGTAAAGCCCTAAAACTGTGGACAAATATTCCAGACGCTAATGTGTATTACAGTTGCAGCAATGAAGAAAATGAGTGTAGTAATCTCTGAAAAACACAGATTATTAATTAATAGGTAGAGAGAAAGATAGGTGAAGTGCTGCCAGCAGTGCTAGACTCAGTGTTATTGTCCAGTGAAATAGTGTTGCTGCCATCTTTTTTGCTGCATTTGAAAATGAATTACTCATTTTTTCTTCATTCATAATGCACTAGAAAGCAGAAGCAAGACAGTACTATAGTTAGTTATAGTGTTGTATAATGCAGGTGTCTGGATGCAACATATAGAGGCACGAGGCGGAAAGGGATGATTATAGCTCTATTTATGTACAGTGATTTAAAGTAACTCTAAACAATTAGTGTTAGTAACTAGGCAGATTAACATTCTAACAAATATAGCAATCAACTTGTCTTTTGCTATTTAACGTTAATGTACTGTACAATGGTGGTGAGCCCAGTCGTGGGAGCTGCCATGTAAGGTGTCTGCAAATTCTGCCCTAGCGGCCGGGTTTTCCCGCTAGGCCACAAGTCTCTCTATGACGTAGTCTATCAAAGCCCATTGAGCCTCTCACACATCAACCGACCTCTTCCCAATCTGAGACCCTAATCTAAGCCGTACCGTAGAGGATAGTTGGAAGTGACGGCCCTGCTCACACGTACTGACCTTTCGCAGTCACAGGATCGTCGTTCATGCTGCAGTCTCCTCACAGAGTGGACTAGGCTTCAGCTCTTGACGGGCAATGTCTGGTCTCTTAAGCTTTACTTGGTGTGGGACATGGATCCTGCAAATCCAGGAAAAAGATGTGCACACTGTCACTGGGTTGGTGCAGGCATGAACAAAATAGTCCAAGTAAAGGAAAAATCAGCCGCACTCAAATGGTTGAAAGTTCAGCAAACTGTGTAGTTTCTTTATTAACACAAACAATAAACATCACCAGGTGCTTTTCAGGAGGTAAATGGGTGGCGGACTATTCAATTCGGGTAACGTTTCGACCCCAGTAGGTCTTTATCAAAACATCACTTATGCCAAAGAGGTAGAGGAGAGGAGAAAGAGCCGAATTCCCATAGGGCAGCTCCGGTGGAGTTGTGTGAAAGCGCGTCCGCCTAGTGGGTGATGTCCCACTATATTTATGCATATTAATACATGATGTATCAGAGTCCCTCTTCCTTCTAATTTTTGGCAGTTCTTGCATAGGCTTTGTGAGTTTCAAAGTCCGTCCCTCATAAATTAAGCAGGATGTGTCTGACCATGTCACAGACACACCACATGCCCAGATAAGGTAGTAAAATGTTAAAATTACATTTACTGGTGACTACCAGTGGGTGTAGTTTAATTCACCCCTCTTCCATGTCATCTACTATAGTCATACGCAACAAGCAAATACGTCGAGAGATGGCCCGGCTATTAACCCCTTACCGGCATCGGACGTACTATACCGTCCGATGCCGGCTCCCCTGCTTTGATGCAGGGCTCTGCGGTGAGCCCGCATCAAAGCCGGGACATGTCAGCTGTTTTGAACAGTTGACATGTGCCCGTAATAGGCGCGGGCAGAATCACGATCTGCCCGCACCTATTAACTAGTTAAATGCCGCTGTCAAACGCAGACAGCGGCATTTAACTACCGCTTCCGGCCGTCACATGATCGGGGGTCGGCGATGCTTGTATATTGTAACCATAGAGGTCCTTGAGACCTCTATGGTTACTGATGACCGGTGGCTGTGAGCGCCACCCTGTGGTCGGCGCTCACAGCACACCTGCAATTCTGCTACATAGCAGCGAACAGCAGATCGCTGCTATGTAACAGAGCCGATCGCGTTGTGCCTGCTTCTAGCCTCCCATGGAGGCTATTGAAGCATGGCAAAAGTAAAAAAAAAAGTTTAAAAAAAATGTGAAAAAAAATAAAAAAAAACATAAAAGTTTAAATCACCCCCCTTTAGCCCCAATCAAAATAAATCAATAAAAAAAATATCAAATCTACGCATATTTGGTATCGCCGCGCTCAGAATCGCCCGATCTATCAATTAAAAAAAAGCATTAACCTGATCGCTAAACAGCGTAGCGGGAAAAAAATTTGAAACGCCAGAATTACGTTTTTTTGGTCGCTGCGACATTGCATTAAAATGCAATAACGGGCGATCAAAAGAACGTATCTGCACCGAAATGCTATAGTTAAAAACGTCTTCTCGGCACGCAAAAAATAAGCCCTCAACCGACCCCAGATCATGAAAAATGGAGACGCTACGAGTATCGGAAAATGGCGCAATTTTTTTTTTTTTTTAGCAAAGTTTGGAAATTTTTTTCACCACTTAGATAAAAAATAACCTAGTCATGTTAGGTGTCTATGAACTCGTACTGACCTGGAGAATCATAATGGCAGGTCATTTTTAGCATTTAGTGAACCAAGCAAAAAAGCCAAACAAAAAACCAATGTGGGATTGCACTTTTTTTGCAATTTCACCGCACTTGGAATTTTTTTCCCGTTTTCTAGTACACGACATGCTAAAACCAATGATGTCGTTCAAAAGTACAACTCGTCCCGCAAAGAATAAGCTGTCACATGGCCAAATTGACGGAAAAATAAAAAAGTTATGGCTCTGGGAAGGAGGGGAGCGAAAAACGAACACGGAAAAACGAAAAATCCCCTGGTCATGAAGGGGTTAAGGGGTGGTGGCGAGTTTTTTATTCTCTTTTTAATTTTACCTTTTATATAAGTCATTATACAGGAAAGAATGTTTCCTAACATTTTTTCCTGTAAAATCCATTTTATCTTTGGATATTTTATTGTCAGTCCTTAAAAGTGAAGTAATACTCTGACTACATCATTCCCAGCAGCGACCTGGGAGTAAGAGATGGGTCCAGGAATCCTTCCCATGCTGTTCCCATTCCATTTGAGCTCTGTTTCCATCTATTTTAGTGATTTTCCTGCCCCCGGTCCTCCAGTTAGGGTTTTCTGGAAAAATTAAAATATATATATATTTGCGCTAGGGAACCCCAAAAACTGAGAAACAATTAGTAACAAAACTATTAGTAACAAAACTATATACCCAAGATGGTATAGCTCATAACATGTACCGAAAAGATTACCTATTTGGCATAATTTTTCCTTCATCCATACAATCTACACAATGTGACAGGCGTCCACGTGTGTGCTGCACTTTCCCGAATAGCAGTGACTCTCCAAAAACAAGTGAGGAAAAGGGTGTGAAAAACTGTCCCGGCCGGTGACAGTCACCCCCTACCTCACAGGCGATCTTCCTGGATCTTCAGCGGTGGGACCGCACTTACTCGGGCGAATACCCGGCGATAATCCCAGATCTTCAGCTGCAAAAAGCCGCGCTTCTGTAAACAAGTTTGCCGGCGAGGTGCAGAGAAGCTGCAGGACCTCGCGTGATGTCACATGCACGTGATGATACACGTGATCGGCTGACGAGATGCACCTAGGACCAAAAGACTTATCCAACGCGTTTCGGAGTCGGCAGACTCCTTCTTCAGGGATCCCTGAAATATATATATTTTAGTTTTTGTGTTTTTTACATTTTACCTTGGACACTTTTTGGTAGTTGTGTCCTTTTATTTGCAGCAAGGGAGAAATTCTAGCGTAACCCTTTGTGCAGCGCCCTTAGTTGTTTGTATATTTTCTGGAAAAATGTTTGAGTTTTTCGTTGACTTCCATTACTGTATTCGGTAGTCGAGTTGAGCCCGTCTGAACATCCGACCTGCTTGATTCAAGTGCCAAGCACTTGAGCATTTTAATGCTCGATCATCACTACTTATTACCTATCCAGGAGTATGCAATGATGCTCCAATTTCTCACAATATAACTGCTACATCAGTAAGAAATATAAATGCAATATAAAAACGCTGTAGAAATCAGCAATAACAATTAGACTAATGAATCATAAATCCCACTCCCTTTTTTGCAAGTGAAGTGCCCCCAAGGGCGGCGGGGTACTCGGAGCCGGGCCCTTCGGTTCCCAAGGGGGATGTCACAGTGGGTGAACCGGTCCGTGGCCCTAGGGGCGTCCGTTAAAAGATAGAGGGGGATAGGTCTTTAAAGGGATAGTGTTCATGACGCCACCTGTGGTATTCAGTCAGGGTGACCGACGCTGCTTAGGGGTCCGCTGGGGTGATGTTATGGCAGCTAGATAGTATACCTTCCCACAGGTGAAGTATGTCCCCAGGGCTTCCCAGAGTGTAGATGGTGGATGGTGTGAGGCACAGTGAAGAACGAGGACACAAGGTTGCAGTCTCTTTATCTTTTTACTGAAGGCTTCAGCGTCCACAGTCCAGAGCACCGGATCACAGAGCAGGCAGAGTCCGGCCGGTCTGAAGGCAAATCCAGAGTCTCTTTAAGTGGAAATCAGTAGCCTTTCTCTAGCGCCTGGGTGTTGTAGTACCTTACTGCTGAGCTTCTCATAAGCTCCTCACAACTGATATTGGTGTTCTAGATGTTATTTCTTTCTCTCTGTCTCCCAGATGGATAGGAACAACCCGTATGACTGATGGCCTGAGGCTTTTTACAGGGACTCTAGCATGCCCCAGCCCCCACAGTTGTCACTGTGCCTCCTGGGTAAAAGGTCGGGCAACTAATATAGAATTAGCTGTCCTGCCGGTCTCTGGAGCCAGGCTAGGAGATGATTACTCCCTCAGTGTTCCGGCTACCGGCTACTGTGCCTCAGAAGGAGGAAGCCTTTTACAGGGCAGAACTCCTACTGGATTTCTCTCCTCTTGCTATGACTTCGTTTCTTACTCTCTACAACACAATTCTCCTTCAATGTCTCTTTCTTAGGATGCTGCTGCATCGGTAGGCAGGCGCAGCCCCGTGTCCTTCTGTCTAGGCCTCTGACAGGATCCCACCCCTGTCAGGGACCCACTTACTGAGTGGAGCTCAGATATCAGCTCACTGGGTGAAGCCCAGCTCGCTTCTGCCTCACTTCCTATCCAGACCACTAGTTTTACCTAATTGTGAAGAGTGCCCTACTAAATAGGAGCATAGCTCTCCCTGTTGGGCTGGAGTTTGAAGTGTGTTGAATGGTTTGTGATACCTGGTAAAATGATCTCCTTTATTGGTATCAGATGTAACATCACTCCCCCTGGTGAAAGAATGACATTACTGCAACGATCAGGACCCTGGGGCGTTGCATTCCCCCCCTGTTAAATCCAGTACCCCTGGACTGAGAAAAGGAAACAACAATACATTAGCAAAAAGACATGCAAATTTTTGAAATGCTATAAAACAAATTAATTTAACTGTGCTTCCCTTTATGGGAGGTGAGAACACTTGAACATTGCAAACAATAACATATTTACATTACTGACCAAAGACTACAGATGCGACCAGTAGCAGATGTACCAACTAACTATGAAATGGAACTACCCATACAGGTATACTATCTATGAAGTGCAAAAGCAAACATTTTATCTTTATTTAAGTGCAAAACAGTTATTCTTTCCTGAGTCGAAACTTTATTAGCTAACTAACTATCTAAGTAATGCACTGTTTAACCCCACCGGGTTCATTTTATTGAAATGCAGAACAGTTTATCACCCCCCCTACGGGCTCACTGTATCTTCCTTCAATTTTATTCAAAGTACATCATCTCAGATTATCTAATGTTAATTCTACCATATCGGCTACATACTATCAACTATGTAACATAGTAACATAGTTATTAAGGTTGAAGGAAGACTTTAAGTCCATCTAGTTCAACCCATAGCCTCACCTAACATGCCCTAACATGTTGATCCAGAGGAAGGCAAAAAAAACCATGTGGCAAATAGTAAGCTCCACTTTGGGGAAAAAAATTCCTTCCCGACTCCACATACGGCAATAAGACTAATTCCCTGGATCAACGCCCTATCAAGGAATCTAGTGTATATACCCTGTAACATTATACATTTCAAGAAAGGTATCCAGTGCCCTCTTAAATTTAAGTAATGAATCACTCATTACAACATCATATGGCAGAGAGTTCCATAGTCTCACTGCTCTTACAGTAATGAACCCGCGTCTGTTATTATGCTTAAACCTTCTTTCCTCCAGATGTAGAGGATGCCCCCTTGTCCCTGTCTCAGGTCTATGATTAAAAAGATCATCAGAAAGGTCTTTGTACTGTCCCCTCATATATTTATACATTAACATAAGATCACACCTTAGTCTTCATTTTTCCAAACTAAATAGCCCCAAGTGTAATAACCTATCTTGGTATTGCAGACCCCCCAGTCCTCTAATAACCTTGGTCGCTCTTCTCTGCACCCGCTCTAGTTCAGCTATGTCTTTCTTATACACCGGAGACCAGAACTGTGCACAGTATTCTAAGTGTGGTCGAACTAGTGACTTGTATAGAGGTAAAATTATGTTCTCCTCGTGTGCATCTAGGCCTCTTTTAATGCATCCCATTATTTTATTTGCCTTTGTAGCAGCTGCCTGACACTGGCCACTGAACATGAGTTTGTCATCCACCCATACACTCAGGTCTTTTTCATTGATGGTTTTGCCCAGAGTTTTAGAATTAAGTGCATAGTTATACATCTTATTAATTCTACCCAAGTGCATGACCTGACATTTATCCCCATTAAAGCTCATTTGCCATTTATCAGCCCAAGCTCCTAGTTTACATAAATCATCCTGTAATATAAAATTGTCCTCCTCTGTATTGATTACCCTGCAGAGTTTAGTGTCATCTGCAAATATTGAAATTCTGCTCTGAATGCCCCCTACAAGGTCATTAATAAATATGTTAAAAAGAAGAGGGCCCAATACTGACCCCTGTGGTACCCCTCTGCTAACCGCGACCCAGTCCGAGTGTGCTCCATTAATAACCACCATTTGTTTCCTATCCCTGAGCCAGCTCTTAACCCACTTACACATATTTTCCCCTATCCCCATTATTCTCATTTTATGTATCAACCTTTTGTGTGGCACCGTATCAAAAGCTTTTGAAAAGTCCATATACACTACATCCACTGGGTTCCCTTGGTCCAGTCCGGAACTTACCTCTTCATAGAAGCTGATCACTAAACATTATCACTATCTAACCCTAAGTTTTCAACTTTATTTGCTATATTACTCTATAATATATTAACTCTTTAGCAAAGTGTAACAAATGTACATTTCCTTTAAGGGCACAGTCAAGTCCTTTCCATGAGGTAGTGCAAAGCATTAATCACATCATCAACATTCAAGTCAATTTAAAGGTGACGTGACGCGAGGGACCCGTGACGAACCCCCAACGTTGGTGTTGGCTACAAGACATGTATCCTGACCCGGAATTCTGCCACACCAACAGGTTTTTTTTCAGGTCTGAAAAGCAAAGCAGTTTTTACAGCAAGATTTAACAGCAGTTTCTGTTAAGAGGCAGTCTCTGTAAAAGCCTCCTTTGTAAAACCAGTAGGAAGCACCTTTAAGAAGGTGCAAACTATTTACAAGGGACAGTTTTTGACTATGCACAGTTCATGATTCACAGTTCTTTGTAATAATAATAAAACTTGTGCAAAATGAGGATCCTTATAAGTAGGGGACCCCTTTAAGAGTTAACCCTAGACGGGTTCAGTATTTGTAAAGCAGCAAAGGAACAGTTAACTGTGTACATTCTTTCCAGTGTTTCAAGGATTATTGCAGTTCTGGAGGTAGCACCGGTGGAGGTAGCCCGGTTGGGTACTGGCGGCTACCAGGTGCTACATAAGGGGCTCCCTCACTCCAGATGGGGGTCTGAGTACCCAGAGTGTTCCGTTCAGAGGTAGCCTTAGCACAGGCTACCATTGTACTTAGCTCAGTAGCCACGACAGTTTCGGTAGTTGTGACAGTACATGTAGTGGTCCTAATAACGGTACATGTCAGAGTAACAGTGGTAGTAGTGGTAGTTGCAGTGGTCCTAACGCATGGTGGTGCTGTTGTTATGGGAGACGGCATAGCTGGAGCTTTGGCATGGTGTGTCATAGTGTCTCTTTGTTTGTGCACATTTAGGGCAAACCAGCCTTTCTCACCAAAATGCCTGGTGTAAGTGATGTTGTCTCCCAGGTATAAGTCTCTGTCTGGATGTCCCTCCCAGAGGTGAGATTCTACATCCCTGCGGCTGACGAATATCTCGACATATAGTCCTTTTTCTTTAATAAAGCCCCATCCTCCTTGGAGTTTAAAGGCTACGACTGTGCCCTGCTTACGCGGGACCTGGTTAGTGGTGCGGTCCTTGCGGGCCTGGGCTTTGACTGCTAGATCACGCTTATCAAAAGCTTTTCTTTGGGCCTGATGTCTCTCCTCAGTTTCCTCCCACTTGCGAGCAAGCTGGGCCTGGTAGTCCTCCCAACTCAAAACTTCCACAGTCTCGCCTTTCTGTTTGTCCTCCCCGGGGAACCCCATAAAATCTGATCCAGGATTCACTCAGCGGTACACAGTCCGCTCTGCATATACCTCACCCGGTAGGGTGGTGGGCGCGTTTGGGGCCTGCATGAACTGCTCCATCCCTGTGGCCCGGTCTCAAGGTTCGAGATGCTGTAGGCGGTGGATACTGCGAGGAGGAGGCACTGCTACGGGGCCTATCAGTAGTCCCTCTGTTACTGGGGCAGGGTCGGCGTGCTTACCGGCCGCAGCGGTGTCCTCAATGTCAGGAGCTGGTTGATCAGTTCTTCCATCCCAGCCTGCAGGAAGTCAGCGCCAACTGTGGATGCCTGGCCGCGGTGCCTCTCCAAGTGGCTGAGGGAGTCCTCTGCTCCGACCCCACGCTCTGGTTCCGGGCTGCTGGCCATGTCGTCCTCCATGTGGCTGGCTCCTTCATCATCCTTTTCCCGCTCTCTTCTTCGGGGGCAGTTTCTTGTTCTTTGTCTATGCCCACCATTGAGGATCAGGAGGCGGATCTCGGCTGCTGACGGACATGTCCTCAAGGTACAGAGATATTTAGACTGGGCGGCCATTATTTTTCGCGCTTCTCAGTTTGTTCACGCCCACGACGACACGCCCTTCTTCTTCTCCTGCGCTCCTTGTGGCACTGTAATGGCGGCGAATTTGGCGAGAATTTTGGAGGTCTTTTGCAATACACAGTCTTTTAGTAAATCACAATTCAAATACAATTCTGGCACAATTCTTAGGCGCACATGATCTGATTTTCAGGCTTAAGTAGATCCTGTTTGTGACGCCAAAAGATTGGAGCGCCCCCGTAGGGCTAGGGGTACTCGGAGCCGGGTCCTTCGGTTCTCGATGGGAATGTCACGGTGGCTGACCAGGTCCGTGGCCCTAGGGACATCCGTTACTAAATGAGGGGGGTTGGTCTTTAAAGGGATAGTGTTCGTGACGCCACCTGTGGTATTCAGTCAGGGTTACCGACGCTGCTTAGGGGTCCGCTGGGGTGATGTTATGGCAGCTAGATAGTTTACCTTCCCACAGGTGAAGTATGTCCCCAGGGCTTCCCAGAGTGTAGATGGTGTAAGGCGCAGTGAATAACGAGGACACAAGGTTGCAGTCTCTTTGCCTGTACTGAAGGCTTCAGCGTCCACAGTCCAGGGTAGGGACCATGGGATAGGAAGAGTCCAGATGGTCTGAAGGCAAATCCAGAGTCCCCTTATCCAAGTTGAAATCAGTAGCCTTCCTCTAGCGCCTGGGTGTTGTAGTACCTTAAAAGCTGAGCTTCTCATAAGGTCCTCACAACTAATGTTGGTGTTCTAGATGTTATATCTTTCTCTCTGTCCCCCAGATGGATAGGAACAACCCGTATGACTGATGGCCTGAGGCTTTTTACAGGGACTCTAGCACGCCACGGCCCCCACAGTTGCCACTGTGCCTCCTGGGTAAAAGGTCGGGCAACTAATATGGAATTAGCTGTCCTGCCGGTCTCTAGAGCCAGGCTTGGAGACGATGACTCCCTCAGTATTCCGGCTACCAGCTAATGTGCCTCAGAAGGAGGCAGCCTTTTACAGGGCAGAACTCCTTCTGGATTCCTCTCCTCTTGCTATGACTTCGTTTCTTACTCTCTACAACACAATTCTCCTTCAATGTCTCTTTCTTAGGATGCTGCTGCATCGGTAGGCAGGTGTAGCCCCGTGTCCTTCTGTCTAGGCCTCTGACAGGATCCCACCCCTGTCAGGGACCCACTACCTGAGAGGAGCTCAGATAGCAGCTCACTGGGTGAAGCCCAGTTCACTTCTGCCTCACTTCCTATCCAGACCACCAGTTTTACCTAATTGTGAAGAGTGCCCTACTAAATAGGAGCATAGCTCCCCCTGGTGGGCTGGAGTGTGAAGTGTGTTGAATTGTTTGTGATACCTGGTAAAGTGATCTCCTTTATTGCCTTCAGACATAACATCACTCCCCCTGGTGGAAAAATGACATTACTGCAACGACCAGGACCCTGGGGCGTTGCACAAGCAACAAAAAGTTGGAGTTTTGTAACTTGCAAATGTATTTGAAGGCTGAAGGTAACAGAATTAGTTGACTATATAATGTTCTGACTTATTTGTCTCCTGTCTTGTTCCAACTTGTGGTCAGATATTAATAATGATGAGTCAGTGAGCTGGAAATAACTGCATGTTTTCGACTTGCATCATAAAGTGTTTCTTCCAAATCAAATTTTAGCCCAAATCAGCAAATGTATGAATTGAGCGTTAGTCTCAGCATTTTCCCATTCAGTCATATGCGCCTCATGCAATATGGATTTTTTTATAAACTGGTAACTATTAATATACTATCTTTACTATGATTATTATTATTATTGCTCTTGTATTTGACTTTTCAGACACCTTAATATGATGATTGCCATTTTATCCAAGCCGATATAATTATGCAAAATTAGAACTGCATCATTGCTTATGAAGAAAGTAGCTGAAGTGTAAAACACAATGGAGTCGTGAGAACCTGTTGGAGTCATGCACAAGGATTTCACAGCTTCAAAATAAAATGATTGATATCTGCGATCTGATGTCTTATTTCAGAGAAATCCACGTTTTTCTCAATACGTAATTGAGCTGTGAAGATCTATGGGCGGGACATAGATCTCTGCTAGAATCCCCATCCAGCGCTTTTTTAAATGAAAGGTGCGTTACCAGAGTGAGACATGTAATGACTGACAGTCTGCTCTGGAGTACATGTCTCACACTGGTAACCTCCGCTTTCATTTATAATTAGCTCTGGAGGCAGATTCTCAGGGAGATCTATGCCCAGCCCATAGATCTGAACAGCTCATTTACATATTAAGAAAAATGTGGATTTCTCAAGAACAAGACATGGGATCGCATACATCAAGGTATCACTTTATTCAGCTTTATATGACCTACATGCCCGTATAGACAGATGATCCTACAGACAAATTCCCTTGAAATAGAGTGAGCACTCAGTATACGTTTTAAAAATGGCTGCAAATTACTCTTCTGAAGTCAAGGAGGTGGAGACCTATGTAATTCAAGCTTGCTATATACCAATCCCACCCAATGTGGCTTGGGTGATTTCTCAGAAGACACATATCATCCCAAGACTTTCTGAAATCAACGCAGGAGCTTTAGAAGTCTAGATCCAGTGCATGCGCAGCTTTATTGCCCTTGTGCCAGAAGCAGACCTCAATGTCACAAACCACAATGTAGAAATCTGCACCCTGTTTTCAGGAATGTCAATCAGGCATGATGGATTAGGGCGGGACAAACATGACTTCTCAGCACGTGTTTCCTCTTTCTTGGCTTCAAAGAGTATTTTTTTTTTTTATTATCAGTGCTAGGAGAAAGTGATGGAGCAGAACTTCACCTGATAGGTTCCCTTTAATTTTATTAACCTAATAAGCTTTGACTTTACGAAACAATAACATCATTTTAGAACAATTCACTGGCAGCAAAATAGGTCTAATAATTGAAAAGACAAGACTATGTGATAGCACAACATCATGTTATGTCTACTAACCTGATACCGTTCCAGATCTCCGGGAAAATCAGAAGAGGATAGATGTGAAGAATGTTACACTTCCAAAACACAAGAGAGAAGGGAAGGTCAAGAATGAGATGAGCTCAACAACATCAAACACATAATGATACATCCAGACCCTGAAGAACCGACACTAGACTCACCAAAGGGGCCTCCCAACAGGATCAGAGGAGCTGGCAGAAAGTCCTAATAAAAGTGGATTTCTGATTTTGGCAGGTTTTAAAGAGGCAAAACCGTATGTTCTAAGCAAAAAGGTCAAAGGAGCTTGCTGTAAAACAAGAACTCCGAGAACCCAACGTCGAATCTCAAGATCATTGTTTCAACTGCGTTGATTTATGACTTTTATTTCTTGCTTCTAGAATTATGCTTTCAAGTAATTTTTGCCAATATAATCATGTATCCCTTTATAAGGTCCATTCAGGTCTACCAAAAAGACTAATGTGGCTTCACAGTTATTGAAGTTCTAATATTTGATTCACCATTATGGAGCTTTAAAAGTTAGATATTTCATAGTTTAGTTGACAAGATTTATATCAGGGTAGGCAAGCTTGGTAAAGTAGAGATCTACTCTACAGATACAAAAGCTTCTAAAGAACTGACATGATAACAGTGTCCCTGTAACGTCTGTCAGATGCCCACAGTCTCAAAAAGGCCTCCTCGGGACCAATGTGGCACCAGCCACTCCATCTAGCAGATACCAGAGGAACCCAAGCCTTCACTCTTTAACACCTGTACAGGGATCTGGTCTTATAACAAGGTCCACTGGATTGCTTTCACAGAAGAATTGCTGGCTGGAGTAGCAAACCAGAGGCAAGAGAATGCACCAGTAGCTGATCAGGAGGTCGGTGAAAGGACAAAATCGTTCAGCAAAAGAGTGGTTAATAAATGAGCTGAGGTCAAAATCTGGAATTTCCACTGGGACTATAAGCAAGGCATGCAGTTCTCTGGAGCTAGTTAGATTATAACTGGCAGTGGATTGCAGGATTTCCAGACCTAGACTATACATACAGGATGCGTCAGCACACTGTGAATACATGAACTCCTACATTTCTGCAAATGTCAAAAACCTAAAGGTAGTTAGTTAGCGTTTTTTTTTATCAAAGAGCACAAAACTCATCATCAAGATGTACCTTTCAATATGGATGGAACCTAGCAGGCTCAAAAAGACTACCTTGGACAGACTTGACATGACCCACTCCATCAAGCAGATACCAGAGAAATCCCAGTTTTCACCCTTTAAGGCCTATACAGGGATTATTATTATTTTTTATTATTATTATTATTTATTTATATAGCACCATTCCATGGTGCTGTACAGGAGAAAGGGGTTACATACAGAGTTATAGATATCGTTTACAGTAAACAAATTAACAATGACAGACTGGTACAGAGGGGAGAGGACCCTGTCCTTGTGGACTTACATTCGACGGGGTAATGAGGAAGAGACAGAAGGTCGGGGGTGCGGCAGCTCTGGTTGTGGTGAGGCGGCAGCTCTGGTTGTGGGGAGGCGGCAGCTCGGGTGGTTGGTGAGGCGGCAGCTCAGGTGGTGGTGAGGCGGCAGCTCGGGTGGTTGGTGAGGCGGCAGAATGGTTATTGCAGGCTGTAGGCTTTCCTAAACAGATGGGTTTTCAGGTTCCGTCTGAAGGATCCGAGGGTGGTGGATAATCGGACGTGTTGAGGCGTGGAATTCCAGAGGATGGGGGATATTCGGGAGAAATCGTGGAGGCAGTTGTGTGAGGAACAAATAAGTGTGAAGGAGAGTAGGAGGTCTTGGGAAGATCGAAGATTACGTGAGGGAAGATATTGGGAGAGTAGTTCAGAGATATAGGGAGGGGACAGGTTGTGGATGGCTTTGTAGATCAGTGTTAGTAGTTTGAACTGGATTCATTGGGTAATTGGGAGCCAGTGGAGGGATTTGCAGAGGGTAGAAACATAGTAGTAGCGAGTAGAGGGGTGGAATAGCCGGACAGCAGAGTTGAGGACAGACTGGAGTGGTGAAAGAGAGTTAGCGGGGAGGCCACAGAGGAGGGTCCACTGGATTGGTCCAGGGATCTGGTCTTATAATGAGGTCCACTGGATTGCTTCCACAGAAGTGCTGCTGGCCAGAGGAGCGAACCAGAGGCAATAGAGCCAGGTCAAATCTAGAAGGTAGTTAGTTAAATAAGAGTGGTCAATAAATGACCCAAGGTTAAAATCTGGTATTTCCACTGGGAATATTAGTAAGGTACACAGAAGTTCACTGGAGGTAGTCAGATTATAACTGGCAGTGGATAGCAGGACTTCAGGAACTTAAATAGTTTGAAAGCCCGCCCAGCAGGGAGAAAACACTTATATATAATGTGCTAAAAAATGTTCCTGTGCTGAGATAATCTTATACATGCTACGTACTCTTATGTACTGTGTAATGTCTGTATTTGATTGTGTAGGAATATGGTCTGATCTTTCCACAGCTCCTGGCTGTTTAAAAACAGGCAGAGAAATGTTTTACCCCACAGAAACCAGCAGCTGGGATCCCATGCTATAATGTGTGTATACTCTTTTCCTTCCTCCCCTGCCCAGGATATGTGATATGATCAGACCATGTTACTGCATGGTAAGACACAGACATTACACAGTACACAGCAGGGAGAGATTTATATGATTACCCCAGCACAGGAACATTTTTATTTTTAATCATCCAATGGTAGAACTTGTTATTGTTCCAAGATCTATTGATTAAAATGAACTTTGTTTGGGGAGCAAGACATTTAAATATTTTTTTGTACAAGAGGTACCTCATGCCACAATTTCTTGGTTACCGTAATTGTAAGGATTACTAGTTGTGAGATCTAATTTTTGTACCTTCCTGATTACTACTTTTTGGGTACAATAGAGCTATCCAATTCATTTTTTAGGACATTAGAGGGATAATTAAATATTGATTATAGAAAAATCATAAAACAACCTGTTAACATCTATTTGAAAATGTAATGAACATGCTCTATAACATAAGAACTAGTAATCATATAAGGGGAAGGGGGAGGAGGGAGGTGAAGCTGAGATTCTTATTTGTTATGGACCTGGTGGTTAGGAGCACCCGGAACGACCTGATGGTTAAACTAACACAGAACAAGCTCTGGGAAGTGGGAGCTCTGCTGACCGCAACCCCTAATCCTATCACACACACTAGAAATAGCCGTGGAGCGTACCTAACTCAGCCTAGACGCCTCTTCACAGCCTAAGAGCTAACTAGCCCTAGAGATAGAAAATAAAGCCTACCTTGCCTCAGAGAAATTCCCCAAAGGAAAAGGCAGCCCCCCACATATATTGACTGTGAGTTAAGATGAAAGTCACAAACACAGGAATGAAACAAGTTTCAGCAAAGGGAGGCCAGACTAACTAAACAGACTGAGGATAGGAAAGGTATCTTTGCGGTCAGCACAAAAAACTACAAAAAGACCACGCAGAGTGTGCAAAAAGACCTCCGCACCGACTCACGGTGCGGAGGTGCCACTCTGCATCCCAGCGCTTCCAGCTAGCAAGGCAAAATCATGATAGCAAGCTGGACAAGAAAACAATGAACAAATAATAAACTAGCAGGGACTTAGCTTCTGCTGGAGTAGACAGGTCACCCGAAAGATCCAAGAGCGAACTGAACCAGTACAAGAACATTGACAGCTGACATGGAGTAACGATCTGAGTGGAGTTAAATAGAGCAGCCAGCCAAAGAATAAACTACGTCACCTGTGGAAGGAACCTCAGAAGCAGCAGCTCCACTCACAGCCACCAGAGGGAGTCCATGGACAGAACTCGCCGAAGTACCATTCATGACCACAGGAGGGAGTTCGATAACAGAATTCACAACACTTATTCCGTAATTTCAGTGGTGAGATGATTACGAACACCCCTATTCCTAATGTACACAGCACAAGCTGGAAAGAGATCTTTGAAGAGTCACTCTAAAGTAAGTCCTCGATGGGTAAAAAAACCATTGCGTTTCGAACACTGTAGCATTCTTATATACTGGAGGTTGGATCCTTCACCACACTTGTTGGACATATCTACCTACAGCGCGATGCAGTGGTCTGCTTTCCAGACTTCCTCACTGACTGGATTAATTTTGGAAAGGGTGAGCTGGATCATTTTTTTTTTATTTGAACTTTAAGATTTTTTAACCTTCTAAGAAACCAAATCTATGAAATTTTCTTCTATTATATGACTTGCTGAAATTATTTTTGTACTGAAGATAAAGTAAAGATTTTCACATGGTTTCTTTTTATTTGCAATTTAGTGAACATCACAATATCATATTACCGGAACACTACAACCTCCGCTAATGGTTGAATGGTGCTTGGCATGTGTTCATACAACATCACAGTTTTCAGCACAGTTTGCATTACCTTCATGTGTAGATTTCATATCTGTTATAATAAAAATATTCACTTATGTATCAAAGGACATGCCGCTTCTTATAGTCCTTATTATCTTTTTTTTTTTCCAATAATCTGACTCCTTTCTCACTTTCATCTTTGCACATTCTGCTACTCTACTCCATTGAGTAATCTCCTACAGTTGTGGCTACAAATTATTAATGCTTTTCCTATAAAAGTAAAAAAAAAATTGCCGATATATTTTCTTTTACTTAGTATTATCGTTTGGTTAAAATTATGAAATCTTTGAAGTCATTTTTAACCGACGAGGAGGTAAGACCCACTGGGTGAGTGATGGATTTGGTTTGGGAGACTAGACCGGGCAGTGAACCCTTAATTCCTTCAAGGAGGTATGGATTTTTACAATGAGAATATCTAAGTAGCACTTTGAACATTTTCGAATTGCAGTAATTTATGGTAAACCAGAAAAGAAGAGAACTGGCAGAGGTTGAGGCAGCTTGATGGGAAAAAGGAGGGCTTGTGCTAAAATATATTGTGAAATCTTTTGGAGATGACCACCATAGAATGGTCTTCCAGAAGACGTTGACCACTAACAGTAGAGTGCAACATACTTGTAGGAAAAGCTCATCTAGATATGGGATGATCTTTTCAAAAAGTTTCAATGTATAGGTGGGGATAAATGAGAAATTAATTGGCTGATGTACCATGAGCCTCATCACCCCTAAAGCAGCAGGTGATCAACATGGTGCAACATCAAGAAGTAATGAGTATAGCATAGGTTTTTTTTATTTCGCCCAGATTTCAAGGAGGTATTTTAAAGGATTTTAAGGAGGGGTTAAATTGACTTTGAAAATTGGTTTTATATTCTCCATAATTCATGATATTGTGCTTGCATTCAAGGCACCTGGCCTCCGTGATGCCCCATTGGTAAGATCTGCTTCCAACTTGTGACTCCAAATGCCATGCCCTTGTGACTGCCATGCCCTGCTCCAAAGCATATAAAGGACTGTGCTAAAGATGAGCAGATAATTTGAAATTCGACTTTGCCGGTTTACCAAATTTTGCCCAAAAATTCAGTTTGCCTCAAATAAATTTGCCTCGAAATGCAATAATAGAAATATGCTAATTGCTCAGAAAATACATGTATAATACTCATAGTTTTCGTATAGAAAGAAAGTGAGGAGACAGAGCGTGAGACTGAGAGAGAGTGAGAGAGAGGAGATAGAGGAGAGACAGAAAGAGTGAGAGAGCTACAGAGAGCAAGCAAGAGAGCGAGAGAGTGAGAAAGAGCAAGAGTGAAAGAGAGAGCAAAAGAGACAGAGCGAGGGTGGAGAGGAGATAGAGAAGAGTGAAATCTGTATAACATGATCTGTATTATCTGTATTATCCAGTTAGCTGGTCAATCTAGAGGTGAAATCCAACTCTGCCACACAAAAAATGCCCTACTGGGACCCGCTGACCTCTGACAACCCAAGTCCTGGCCACCAACATGCAAGCTATGAGAATACACTCAATAAACTGAGATCGACCATGTAATATCATAGCTGCAAGGAAATAAATGGTGCCCTGGTCATGTCTTGTTTTTTTTTTCGCAATCCTTGAAAATCGAATCTCAAAGTGTTTGAATTTGCATGGAACAGAGAATTTCAGCAAATTCAACTCAAACTCAATCCTCTGCAGATATTTCCTCTCATCTTTAGACTGCGCCTGAGAATGTCCGTTTTTTAATCACAATCTCTTCCTACTGATACTGTGGCCAGGTTTCATATTCCATTGCACTTTTACACACCCCAAATAATTACCGAAAAATTGAGGAGGTCCGTTGTCTTCTTTTAGACATATATCACATTTTAGAATATAAAATTGTTCATTACAACATTTTTTAGAATTATAGAATGTTTTCAATTGTAAGTTGGTGCCATCAGCTCTCCTACTCACGAAATAGAAAATTACAGTAGTTCATATTATTCCTGGTGGTCAAGGCATTGGGTTTTTTTTGTCTCGAGGTGGAATAAAAGTAGTTTTGTGAACTTTTCCCAGATCCATTTAGGCTGACCACTTGTGAGACCTCCAAAGTCTTCAAGAGACTCTTCAGAAGATGTATAGATACATTTATATTATTTTGGTCTCTTCAAACCTGAGGCTTACTGAAATTTGTGGTCATCTTGGCAACAGTTTTTCCCAACCGGGAAAGAGCTTGGTTTGGTCTATGCTTGAGGCTCCAGACAGTGTATCGGTTTACACTATATTCCGGGAAGAAATCTGAAAACTTCACAATGCATGTTTCTTGTGATATATAATGCTCTTTTAACCAAATAGAAGATGGGACAGACAACTTCATCATTCCTATCAAAGGATATTTGTTTTGGTTACAGTAAACTTTTTTTGTTCTTATTGCGCACACACTGTACAAACGTCTGAAGTCCATCATGGTGAGTCATATTAGTAGAGTGCTAGCCCTTGTAATGACTGAAGATAGAACTCAGGAAGTTGGACATTTGACTCCATGCTATTTAGGAATGTTATTAATGCCACTTTTAGACTGGCGTAATAAAGGTGCATTTTTGCACCTATGTTACAGACACAACAACATGATCTCCAATGGGTCACAGGTTCTTTAACTCTAATTAACACCATAGAAGTCTAGGAGTCTCATATGAAGATGGGAACAAAACCTTACAGTGAAAATTCGAAAACAAGCAAACTGCTTAGAGGTGAATTAAATTCCCCCAAATTTTGTATCAGCCAGAATATGAATTTTTAGCAACTTGATTTACATAAATTCAGCAAACTAAAGGCTGAAAACAACTGGAAAAGGTCTTATTTTAATTAATACTCAACCGACTGCCCTTACTTGAGTTCTTCGGTCCAGTCAATGATGTAGTCCTCACTGGGCCATCTTTAGAGTCTGCTGACATCTTGCATCTTTGAAATTGCCTACACAGACTGACTGTGATGTCATTGTGTGCATTTCTCAATGTCAAAACCTAGAAGTGACAACTCAGCTGCAGTGCCGAGTGGCTACATCAGTAAGCTGAGTGGAGTTCACAGTCAATGAACTCCGGTGACCTCACGCAGCCAGCGCTGACTTCAGTGAAGTCACGAGAGTTCGTCGACTATGAATTCCGCTCACGTTATTGACTTCACCGCTCGTTGCTGCAGCTGAAATGCCGGCGCTCAGCCATGAAATCCAGACATAGCTAAAGTGCTATTTTTTAATTTTTGAAAATAATTGGTAAAATTTGGATTTAAATAATTCATATAATAATAATAATAATATAATTCATACATAATAATAATAATAATTCAAATAAAGAAGTCTGTGTTTTTAATTCATATACAGGACTTTATTCTGGCTGTGTCTTCTTTATTACAATCTGACTATGGGGTTAGTAATGGATAGGTGTCTGATAGACGCCTCTCAATTACTGACCTGTGGGCTTGATTTCAGCTGACATTACAAAGCTGACATCAACCCCACAACTATTACCTCACTTGCCACCACACCAGAGCAAGAGGGAAGTAGAGATGAGCGAACTTGTTCAGAAAACGTTTGCCAATTCGGCATGATTGTAGCACATTCAGGTTTATGTTCGGATTCCTGAGCATTTTTATTCAAAGTCAGCAAAATTCGGTCACAGTTCGGTAAATCATCACATTTCCACATATGCTTTTTTATGGCTTTGACAAGGATAGTGGTGCTGTATAATGAGTGGGAGGGACCTGTTTGATGCGGGGAAGGGGTAAGGAGGGGTTAGAGGAGTGAACTGTTTTTTCCCTTAAGTTTATGTGTGGAGATTCCAGCAGCCAATCAGGGCACAGAAACCATCCACGATGTCCAGATGCAAGGGCTTGTTTCATTGGCTGCTGAAGTCACATGTCCCTCTCCATTTAAAGAGCAGACATGTTGTTTTGGTGCCAGTTTTTGAGTGTAACATCAAAGAGAGGCTGCACCTGCTTCTGCGATTGAATAGAAAGTTAGAAAGTTATCCAGGCGATTGATTGTCAGTCATCTAGTTCAGATACATTGGATCCTGTGTGGCCGTGAAATGGACCTTCTAGCAGATCAATCGTTTTTTCTCATTTTGTGGTCCAGGGACATCATGGAACATTTCATCAATTAACTATTTTGTGCTGCTAATATTGTGCTTGAGCAAGGTGTTGACGTTTGAAAATCTAAATTGTTTGTTCTAATACCGCGCTCCAGAAAACAGGCCACTTTTCAGTATGTAATAATTTTGTGCTCATATTTTTGCTTCATCCAGGAGTCAACATTTGAGAATTGAAATTGTTCTAATAGCATGCTCCAGGAAGCTTGCCAGATTCCTGCATAAAAAATATTTTGTGCTGGTAATATTTTGGCCTTGACAGGAGTCCACATTTGAAAATATACTGTAAATTCTTTGTGCTAATACCGTGGTCCTGAACCAAGGCCACATTTCTTCTGCAAAAACTATTTGGTGCTGGTAATATTTTAGGCTAGGCAGGAGTCCACATTTGAAAATGCAAATTCTTTGTGCTAATACCATGGTTATGAAACAAGGCCACATTTCACTATATCATAATTTTGTGGTCACATTTTTGCTCCGTCCAGGAGGCAACATTTGAAAATCTAAATTGTTTGTTCTAATACCGTGCTCCAGGAAGCAGGCCACATTTTAGTATCTAATAATTTTGTGTCAACGCCACTTGGAGCTGTCTTAGCAGCTACTTAAAGGTCAACGACAATCTATATTATACCAATAGGAACCCTTTATGTACTAAAGATAACACAGATAAAATATAGCTTTTAACCCCTTCGTGACATGCGCCGTACTAGTACTGCGCTGCCGGCACTGCATTAGTGCCAGCAGCAGTACTAGTACGGCGCACCGATCACCGCGGTCTCACGCTAAGCGCCGCGGTGATCGGGTGCGGGTGTCAGCTGTATATGACAGCTGACACCCCGCAGCAATGCCCACGATCGGCGCTATCGCCGATCGCGGGCATTTAACCCCTCTGATGCCGCTGTCAGTAGTGACAGCGGCATAGAGGGGGATCGCGCAGGGACGGGGGCTCCATGCGCTCTCCCACCGGAGCAACGCCATGAGATCGCGTTGCTCCGGTGACCCGGAAGGAGTCCCCGGATCCAAGATGGCCGCCGGACTCCTTCCGGGTCATGAAATGACCTGGCTAGCCGGCGCCTGCTGAGAGCAGGCGCTGGAAAGCCAGCTAAACTGCCTGTCAGATCGTTGATCTGACAGTGTGCTATGCACAGTGTCAGATCAACGATCTGATCTAATACAGAGATGTCCCACCCTGGGACAATGTTAGAAAGTAAAAAAAAAAAAAAATAGAATGTGTAAAAAAAATTAAAAAAAATCCCCAAATAAAAAAAAAAAATTATTTCCCAATAAATCCATTTATTTATGTAAAAAAAAAAAAAAATAAATAAATGTACACATATTTGGTATCGCCGCGTCCGTAACGACCCGCTCTATAAAACTATCCCACTAGTTAACCCCTTCAGTGAACACCGCAAAAAAAAAAAAAAAACAAGGCAAAAAACCGCTTTATTATCATACAGGCGAACAAAAAGTGGAATAACACGCGATCAAAACGACGGATATAAATAACCATGGTACCGCTGAAAACGTCATCTTGTCCCGCAAAAAAAAAAGCCACCATACAGCATCATCAGCAGAAAAATAAAAAAGTTATAGCTCTCAGAATAATGCGATGCAAAAACAATTATTTTTTTATATAAAATAGTTTTTATTGTGTAAAAGCGCCAAAACATAAAAAAAATTACATAAATGAGGTATCGCTGTAATCGTACTGACCCGAAGAATAAAACTGCTTTATCCATTTTACCACACGTGGAACGGTATAAACGCCCCCCCTAAAAGAAATTCATGAATAGCTGGTTTTTGTTCATTCCGCCTCCCAAAAATCGGAATAAAAAGTGATCAAAAAATGCCATCTGCCCGAAAATGTTACCAATAAAAACGTCAACTCGTCCCGCAAAAACAAGATCTCATATGACTCTGTGGGCCAAAATATGGATAAATTATAGCTCTCAAAATGTGGTGATGCAAAAACTATTTTTTGCAATAAAAAGTGTCTTTGAGTGTGTGACGGCTGCCAATCATAAAAATCCGCTAAAAAACCTGCTATAAAAGTAAATCAAACCCCCCTTCATCACCCCCTTAGTTAGGGAAAAATAATAAAATGTAAAAAAATGTATTTATTTCCATTTTCCCATTAGGGCTAGGGTTAGGGCTAGGGTTAGGGCTAGGGTTAGGGTTAGGGCTAGGGTTGGGGTTAGGGTTTCAGTTATAATTGGGGGTTTCCACTGTTTCGGCACATCAGGGGCTCTCCAAACGCGACATGGCGTCCGATCTCAATTCCAGCCAATTCTGCTTTGAAAAAGTAAAACAGGGCTCCTT
Organism: Ranitomeya imitator; assembly: GCF_032444005.1. Lineage (NCBI taxonomy): Eukaryota > Metazoa > Chordata > Amphibia > Anura > Dendrobatidae > Ranitomeya > Ranitomeya imitator. The sequence continues at coordinate 38,273,842 of NC_091284.1, forward strand.
CCCTTCCGAGTTCTCCTGTGTGCCCAAACAGTGGTTCCCCCCAACATATGGGGTATCAGCGTTCTCAGGACAAGTTGGACAACAACTTTTGGGGTCCAATTTGTCCTGTTACCCTTGGGAAAATGAAAACATAGGGGATAAAATATCATTTTCGTGGAAAAAAATTTTTTTTTATTTTCACGGCTCTGCGTTATAAACTGTAGTGAAACACTTGTTGGTTCAAAGCTCTCACAACACATCTAGATAAGTTCCTTGGGGGGTCTAGTTTCCAATATGGGGTCACTTGTGGGGGGTTTCTACTGTTTAGGTACATCAGGGGCTCTGCAAATGCAACATGACGCCTGCAGACCAATCCATCTAAGTCTGCATTTCAAATGGCGCTCCTTCCCTTCCGAGCTCTGCCGTGCACCCAAACAGTGGTTCCCCCCAACATATGGGGTATCAGCGTTCTCAGGACAAGTTGGACAACAACTTTTGGGGTCCAATTTGTCCTGTTACCCTTGGGAAAATAAAAACATAGGGGATAAAATATAATTTTCGTGGAAAAAAAAAATTTTTTATTTTCACGGCTCTGCGTTATAAACTGTAGTGAAACACTTGTTGGTTCAAAGCTCTCACAACACATCTAGATAAGTTCCTTGGGGGGTCTAGTTTCCAATATGGGGTCACTTGTGGGGGGTTTCTACTGTTTAGGTACATCAGGGGCTCTGCAAATGCAACATGACACCTGCAGTCCATTCCATCTAAGTCTGCATTTCAAACGGTGCTCCTTCCCTTCCGAGCTCTGCCATGCACTCAAACGGTGGTTCCCCCCCCCCACATGTGGGGTATCAGCGTACTCAGGACAAATTGGACAATAACATTTGTGGTCCAATTTCTCCTATTACCCTTGGGAAAAAAAATTGCGGGCTAAAACATCATTTTGTGGAAAGAAAAAATGATTTTTTAATTTTCACATTGCTACATTCTAAACTTTAGTGAAACAATTGGGGGTTAAAAGTGCTCACCACACATCTAGATAAGTTCCTTAGGGGGTCTTCTTTCCAAAATGGGGTCACTTGTGGGGGGTTTCCACTGTTTAGGCACGTCAGGGGCTCTCCAAATGCGACATGGCATCCGATCTCAATTCCAGCCAATTTTGCATTGAAAAGTCAAATGGCACTCCTTCCCTTCCGAGCTCTGCCATGCGCTCAAACAGTGGTTTATCCCCATATATGAAGTATCGACGTACTCAGGACAAATTGCACAACAACTTTTGGGGTCCAATTTATCCTTTTACCCTTGGGAAAATAAAAAATTTGGGGCAAAAAGATTATTTTTTGTGAAAATTAATATAATTTTTTTTTTACGGCTCTACATTATAAACTTCTGTGAAGCACTTGGAGGTTCAAAGTGCTCACCACACATCTAGATTAGTTCCTTAGGGGGTCTACTTTCCAAAATGGTGTCACTTGTGGGGGTTTCCACTGTTTAGGCACACCAGGGGCTCTCCAATCGTGACATGGGCTCCGATCTCAATTCCAGCAAATCTTGCATTGAAAAGTCAAATGGCGCTCCTTCCCTTCCGAGCTCTGCCATGTGCCCAAACAGTGGTTTACCCCCACATATGGGGTATCGGCGTACTCAGGACAAATTGTACAACGACTTTTGTAGTCCAATTTCTCCTGTTACCCTTGGTAAAATGAAACAAATAGGACCTGAAGTAAAAATTTTGTGAAAAAAAAGTTAAATGTTCAATTTTTTTAAACATTCAAAAAATTCCTGTGAAGCACCTGAAGGGTTAATAAACTTTTTGAATGTGGTCTTGAGTACCTTGAGGGGTGCAGTTTTTAGAATGGTGTCACTTTTGGGCATTTTCTGTCATATAGACCCCTCAAAGTCACTTCAAGTGTGAGGTGGTCCGTAAAAAAATGGTTTTGCAAATTTTGTTGCAAAAATGAGAAATCGCTGGTCAACTTTTAACCCTTATAACGTCCTAACAAAAAAAAATTATGTTTCCAAAATTGTGCTGATGTAAAGCAGACATGTGGGAAATGTTGTTTATTAACTATATTATGTGATATAACTCTCTAATTTAAGGGCATATAAACTAAGAGTTTGAAAATTGCTAAATTTTCATAATTTCCGACAAATTTTTGTTTTTTTCACAAATAAATGCAAGTCATATCGAAGAAGTTTTACCACTATCATGAAGTACAATATGTCACGAGAAAACAATGTCAGAATCACCAGGATCCGTTGAAGCGTTTCAGAGTTATGACCTCATAAATTGACAGTGGTCAGAATTGTAAAAATTGGCCCTGTCACTTAGGTGAAAACAGGCTTTGGGGTGAAGGGGTTAATTAATATACCAATTAAAACCATGCCACAAATACAACCAGATAAACACATAAAACACACAACCGTGCACTCTGGGATAACCCTGCCAAACAAAACCTCTTAGTACTGCCTACCTATCAGTGGAGGTTGGCACCCTAAACACAGATACGAGATTGGCGCCCCCACTCACCGTCGGCTGTCCCTATGTCTCCTAGTATGGATCCTAATATAGGTGTCACATACAGACCAGCACTTACACTAGACAGGAAAAAGATAGGCAGACTAACTGGCTGATTGTATATATATATATATATTTATGAAATAATCATATTTATAAACTAGGTTTGTGACAGGGTGAGATACACGGACTAAAGACCAACAATGTGCATAACAAAAAAGTGCTCGTGTATTAAAAATAGGCCTCACTACCTCTGTACCCTACTGCTGTGCAGCCTGCCTGGCTGTGGAGGTTGGCACCCTACTGGTCAGCGGAATGGCGCCCCCACTCAGCGACGACTGGCCCTGGGAAGCCCTAATATTAAATCCCAGCCTGATAATGATCAGACACAGATGTGTAAATACACAAAAATGGCAAGGCACAAAAACATATATAGCTGCAGGGAGAAAAAGGAAAAAAAAAAAAACAAAAACCCTTATCTTCAGCCGAAGATAGCCTAGTGCTTAGATATATGCATGGTAAACAGAGGGTGAGACCGATACTTATCAGTGTTGATATTTAATACGCCTCTACGCGTTTCACCCCAACGGATCATCAGGAGGCCTTGATATGTAGATTCTCCCTGCAGCTATATATGTTTTTGTGCCTTGCCATTTTTGTGTATTTACACATCTGTGTCTGATCATTATCAGGCTGGGATTTAATATTAGGGCTTCCCAGGGCCAGTCGTCGCTGAGTGGGGGCGCCATTCCGCTGACCAGTAGGGTGCCAACCTCCACAGCCAGGCAGGCTGCACAGCAGTAGGGTACAGAGGTAGTGAGGCCTATTTTTAATACACGAGCACTTTTTTGTTATGCACATTGTTGGTCTTTAGTCCGTGTATCTCACCCTGTCACAAACCTAGTTTATATATATGATTATTTCATAAATATATATATATATACAATCAGCCAGTTAGTCTGCCTATCTTTTTCCTGTCTAGTGTAAGTGCTGGTCTGTATGTGACACCTATATTAGGATCCATACTAGGAGACATAGGGACAGCCGACGGTGAGTGGGGGCGCCAATCTCGTATCTGTGTTTAGGGTGCCAACCTCCACTGATAGGTAGGCAGTACTAAGAGGTATTGTTTGGCAGGGTTATCCCAGAGTGCACGGTTGTGTGTTTTATGTGTTTATCTGGTTGTATTTGTGGCATGGTTTTAATTGGTATATTAATTAAAAGCTATATTTTATCTGTGTTATCTTTAGTACATAAAGGGTTCCTATTGGTATATCTAATAATTTTGTGCTCACATTTTTGCTTTGTCAAGGAGTCCACATTTAATAATCAAAATCGCTAGGGCTAATAGTGTTGTTCATGCACACAAAAAATACATTCTGATTGTTCATTTAGTGACAGGTGACTGACAGGTCTGGGCCTAAAGTTGTGAAACAGCGGGTTAAAAGAGGGGAAAGGTACATATAACATGAGTTGGAAAAAGCGAGGTCTTGGTGGAAGTGGGAATAGGCTTTGTGTTCGACGTGTACGTGGGTAGGTAGTAATATTACTATAAGCTATACTGAACAAACACCGTTTTCACCTATCCAAAGACAACTTACAACATCTGTTACTGGACAGGTTACTCCACTCCCTTTCTTTGGCAGCCGCACAGCAGTACGCCTTGTAGATGAAGGTCAGAAAGAGCATGTGCTCCAATGGATGGCAAGACCTGCATCAAGTAGCCTCTCCCCCTTTTCCTCCATCTTATCATCACATACAGTACAATTCTCAGAGGTGGCACCCCAATCGCCCTACTTTCCCCCATGTGACAAATTTACAACTGCCCAATTGACTGTAGGGAAGCACATATGGGCCACTCTGCAGAGATGTTCATACATTCTATTCCATGGGCATCAGAGGTCAGCTCCAAAGATCCCAGAATCCAAAGAAGGAAAGCATCTGCACTAGTGATGAGCGAGCACTAAAATGCTCAGGTGCTCGTTGCTCGGGTCGAGCAGATTGGTATACTCGGGTACTCGACCCAAGCAACAAGCCCAATGTAAGTCTATGGGAGACCCAAGTATTTTTACCGTGATCCCCCCCGGGGGTCCCCTTAAGGTTTAAAAACATCTGAAACACTGCTCAAATGACACAGGGACATCATGGGGATCGCCCCTGGAAGCATTCCTGACTCCTAGTTCACAGCTGTAAACCTTTTTTTCCAAGATTCATGCACACTTAAACGAAAACAAAAGGGATTTTGCTGGGAAATATGTCAAGGAATATCCTTTGCAGGTTAATGACTTGCTTGTAACGCCAAATAATTAACCCCAGACCGAAAATTTCCTCTCCCACTTAGGCTTAGTTCAGACACAGCATTTTTGAAGCATTTTTCAACTTTAACATTGCTTTCAACCACTACAAATGCGGGCAGCACGGTGGCTCAGTGGATAGCACTGCAGCCTTGCAGCGCTGGGGTCCTGGGTTCGAATCCCACCCAGGACAACATCTGCAAAGAGTTTGTATGTTCTCTCCGTGTTTGCGTGGGTTTCCTCTGGGTACTCCGGTTTCCTCCCACATTCCAAAGACATACTGATAGGGAATCTAGATTGTGAGCCCCATCGGGGACAGTGATGATAATGTGTGCAAACTGTAAAGCGCTGCAGAATATGTTAGCGCTATATAAAAATAAAGATTATTATTATTGCTAGGAAATGTCATTGTAACATTTAACACCCCTAGCTGGCCATGTGGTGTGTGTGACACATAAGCAGACCCATCTTGTTTCATTTATGAAGGAGCGACTCTTAAAGTCAAAGAGCCTATTTTTACTGGTGCATCAGGCGGCATTAATCTTCTTAAAGGGCCATTATGAAACAGTGGGTCTCCTAAGCTGTTGCAGCCTATGCTGTGAGTGGATGGGCTGCCAAGAATTACGACGCACCACAATACCCTTTTCTGAAGATGTCCAGGGGGGACTCCTGAAAAAGTGTTGCATTGAATTCAAGGTCTGCCCTGCTACTACTTCATATGCACCCCATTATACCTTTGAACACACATACTGGATGGGCCCATTAAAATCCACTTCACAATATGCATTTTGTACTCCCGTACTCTTTTGTTTTACACATTGGCAGCAAGACCAGCCCTGCTGCATAGTCAGTCATATGCACCCCATTACACGTTGGAACCCACATACTGGATGGGCCCATGAAAATCCACTCGTATTTTTTAATGGTATGATGGTTCCCTCTTTGCAGAATTATTTACAGTAGATTTTGGCAATTTTATTTGCCATGTTTTTAACACTACGGTTCAGACACGGCTTAAATAAGGCTAATACTTGCAATACAATGCAAATGTATTGCAAACTACAACATTCAAGGAATAGAATGATTGAATAGTGTGAGTGCGTACACTTTTGTATATGTTAACATACAAAGGTAAATAAGTAAATATAAGGATTAAATACATATAGTGATTACGTATATATGAAGATTAACTATATACAGTAGGGTTGAGCGACCTTTGCTTTCATAGGATCGGGTCGGGTTTCACGAAACCCGACTTTTTCAAAAGTCGGGTCGAGTGAAATCGGCCGATCCTATAAAAAAGTCGGGGTCGGGGTCGGCCGAAACGCGAAACCCAATGCAGTGCATCGGGTTTCCATGGTTCCCAGGGTCTGAAGGAGCGGAAACTCTCCTTCAGGCCCTGCGATCCATATTTTAGTGTAAAATAAAGAATTAAAATAAAAAATATCGCAATACTTACCCTCTGACGCGCCCTGGTACTAACCGGCAGCCTTTCTTCCTTAGAATCAGCCTTCCAAGACCTTCGGTGACGTCGCGGTGACGTCGCGGCTTGTGATTGGTCGTGCGGCGGTCACATGGGCGGCCGCGCGACCAATCACAAGCCACGACGTCACCGCGACGTCACCGAAGGTCCTTCCTAAGAATCAGCGCTTCCAGGACCTTCGGTGACGTCGCGGTGACGTCGCGGCTTGTGATTGGTCGCGCGGCCGCCCATGTGACCGCCGCGCGACCAATCACAAGCCACGACGTCACCGCGGCGTCACCGAAGGTCTTGGAAGGCTGATTCTAAGGAAGAAAGGCTGCCGGTTAGTACCAGGGCGCGTCAGAGGGTAAGTATTGCGATATTTTTTATTTTAATTCTTTATTTTACACTTAAATCTGAATTCTGATACCAATTCCCGATATCTTAAACATATCGGGAATCGGTATCGGAATTCCGATTCCAGATTCAAAAGATCGCCGACTTCATGGCCGACCCCACACTGGGGTCGGGTCGGGTTTCATGAAACCCGACTTTGCCAAAAGTCGGCGACTTTTGAAAAATTTTGACCCGTTTCGCTCAACCCTAATATACAGTATACTTACATCATCCACAAGAGGCTTTTAAACATCATCCGTCTGAAATATCAGAGAAGCAACACCAAGACAGAGAACCCCAGGGAGATTACCTACACTGCATGGGTGTCCCCAGTTATGCAGGTATCAGCATGCTGTACATGTACAGGTACCCCAGTTTTGGCATCTGTCTTAGTCATGTTTCTCTGGTCTTATATAGTGATTTACACTATGTAGCAACTCTAGTTTCACCCAGACCTTCAAGTGGCCAGCTTTCAAGGTTGTATGAAACTGAGATATCATGGAGTCATCAGACGAGGGGCCATAAACCCCTAGAAAATAAAAGCCATAATGATTTAGATCAAACCACCACAGGCAGAGTTTCAGTAAACCTTAATGTTTTACAAACAGCAAACATATAGAGGCTTAGAACTGTTTGTGAAGTGAATAACCAAACATTTCTCAAGATTGTGTCACTTTGAGCATTGTCTGTCACATCTGTAAATGTTTTACAAGAAATGCAGCTATGTGATTATCTGAATGCATTCGGTATACAGTATTTTAATCTGGATTCCAAATCGCCATTTATATATCCGCCACTTGTACATTTTAGGCAGCCAAAGTTATCGCTCTCAAGGAGAGAAACTAATATAGTCAACAAAGAAATATTTGTAATGAACTACTGAGCCAAAGTAACAGCATTGCTTTATCAAATTTATATGAAGTGTATTGTGTCCAATGTGAGCAACCAGGCAACACAAAAAGGAGCTTTTCAAGTGAGCTCTTTAAGGTACACAAATGTTATGAAGTCTTTGCCAACAAGGATGTGGTTTCACCAATGGGGGGTACCTTTTTTAAAAATATACTATTGCCATCACAGCCCCCCTTGCTCAAAATTCTGTGGCCTATAAAAGTACAGAACATGTTCACCCAGGTCATGTAGTCGGAGATAAGGAAGAGACATTGCAGGAAACAGAGTTAAGAAGTAGACCCAATGTAGGGGTTTGGGTCTCTGAGACTTGTAATGGAGGGCATGAGCTGACAAACAATTCCCCAATGTGGGGTCCTTTTTTACTAAATATAATAGTGCCATCATAGCTCCCTAGCAAAAAAATTCACCGTACAGAGCACGTTCACCCTGGTGATCTAGTGGCAGGTAAAGGACACATTGCAGGAGACAGAGTTAAGAAGTAGGCCCAATGTAATGTAATGCCCAATTCCCCAAAGTGGGGTCCTTTTTTTACTAATTAAAATAGTGCCATCACAGCCCCCTTGCCCAAAATTCACCATACAGAGAACGTTCTCCCTGGTCATCTAGTAGCAGGTAAAGAAGAGACATTGCAGGAGATAGAGTTAAGAAGTAGGCTCAATGTAGGGGTGTGGGTCTCTGAGACTTGTAATGGAGTGCCTGGCCTGACAAGCATTTGCTCATGGGGGGTAAATTTAAAAAAAAAATTTCATGTGGATCATAGACACTCTTGATAAAAATTTGACTGTCTGTAGCAGCACAGAACACGTGAACCCTGGTGACCTAGTGGTGGAGAATGAGGAGAAATTGCTGAAGGCCTCATTAAAACCTAGGCACAATGTAAAGGATTGTGTCTCCTACACTTGTAATGCCCATACACTAAGTGCCTATGGGCTGACAAACATTTCCCCAAGGGGGATGCATTGATTAAAAACATACTATGGGCATCCGAGACACCCTTGCCAAAAATTGACTGTCTGTAGCAGCACAGAACACGTTAACCCTGGTGATCTAGTGGTTGAGAATGAGGAGACATTGCTGAAGGCCTCATTACAAACCTAGGCCGAATGTAAAGGATTGTGTCTTCTACACTTGTAATGCCCATAGACTAACTGCCTATGGGCTGACAAACATTTCCCCAAGGGGGATGCATTGATTAAAAACATACTATGGGCATCTGAGACACCCTTGCCAAAAATTGACTGTCTGTAGCAGCACAGAACACGTGAACCCTGGTGATCTAGTGGTTGAGAATGAGGAGACATTGCTGAAGGCCTCATTACAAACCTAGGCCCAATGTAAAGGATTGTGTCTCCTACACCTGTAATGCCGAAACACTAAGTGCCTATGTGCTGACAAACATTTCCCCAAGGGGGAAACATTGATTAAAAACATACTATTGGCATCCAAGACACCCTTGCCAAAAAATTGACTGTCTGTAGCAGCACAGAACATGTGAACCCTGGTGATCTAGTAGTGGAGAATGAGGAGACATTGCTGAAGGCCTCATTAAAACCTAGGCCCAATGTAAAGAATTGTGTCTCCTACACTTGTAATGCTCATACACTAAGTACCTATGAGCTGACTAACATTTCCCCAAGGGGGAAACATTGATTAAAAACATACTATGGGCATCCGAGACACCCTTGCCAAAAAATTGACTGTCTGTAGCAACACAGAACACGTGAACCCTGGTGACCTAGTGGTTGAGAATGAGGAGACATTGCTGAAGGCCTCATTACAAACCTAGGCCCAATGTAAAGGCTTGTGTCTCCTACACTTGTAATGCCGAAACACTAAGTGCCTATGGGCTGACAAACATTTCCCCAAAGGAGATACATTGATTAAAAACATACTATGGGCATCCGAGACACCATTGCCAAAAAATTGACTGTCTGTAGCAGCACAGAACACGTGAACCCTGGTGATCTAGTGGTTGAGAATGAGGAGACATTGCTGAAGGCCTCATTACAAACCTAGGCCCAATGTAAAGGATTGTGTCTCCTACACCTGTAATGCCAAAACACTAAGTGCCTATGTGCTGACAAACATTTCCCCAAGGGGGAAACATTGATTAAAAACATACTATTGGCATCCAAGACACCCTTGCCAAAAAATTGACTGTCTGTAGCAGCACAGAACATGTGAACCCTGGTGATCTAGTAGTGGAGAATGAGGAGACATTGCTGAAGCCCTCATTAAAACCTAGGCCCAATGTAAAGAATTGTGTCTCCTACACTTGTAATGCTCATATACTAAGTACCTATGAGCTGACAAACATTTCCCCAAGGGGGAAACATTGATTAAAAACATACTATGGGCATCCGAGACACCCTTGCCAAAAAATTGACTGTCTGTAGCAGCACAGAACACGTGAATCCTGGTGATCTAGTGGTGGAGAATGAGGAGACATAGCTGAAGGCCTCATTAAAACCTAGGCCCAATGTAAAGGATTGTGTCTCCTACACTTGTAAAGCCGAAACACTAAGTGCCCATGGGCTGACAAACATTTCCCCAAGAGGGATACATTAATTAAAAGCATACTATGGGCATCCGAGACACCCTTGCCAAAAAATTGACTGTCTGTAACAGCACAGAGGCTAATAAGTCTGGTGATCTAGTGGTGGACAATGAGGAGACATAAAGCTAAATCATAATGAAATTAAACAGAGAAATAAAAAATGTGAATCCACCGATGAAAGTAAATAGCAAAAGGGAGGGGCGAACTCAGGTTCATAGATTTGAAGCCTGAATGTGTCCAACGAGATATGTTTGTCCCTAGCAACAGCTCAGAGACAGGGCTATAAATAAAAAATATAATTTAAAAGTCTTTGAATAATTTTCTATTGTTGAGGTATACACTACCTCATAACAGGACTGTCCAGAGATTGGGAAAATGGAAAATATAAGAATACAGGGGATAAATAGACTTACATCTCTTTTTTTATGATATTTTCCCCTGTGGGATTAACATTTGTTTTGGTTTGGAAACTGGGACAGGAAGGTCGAGCGAGAAGATGTGGGTCTTTGTTGTTGCCCACTTTCACCTTGTCCACGGCCTCGTCCTCTGCATGCACCATCAGCATCACGTCCACTTTCCCGTCCTTTGCCCCTTGCCTTGCCCATTTTAAATGGACTACTGCACTATTTCAAATGCTCAACACAAATGTCTTTATTAGTAGCAAAATAATATCTAGTCAGTATACCTGCAAATCTATGATTTTTAAAACCCAAACACAAGGCAGGCCTCAGCCTGACATATCAGACTGTATTCAATTTTGGGTTTTTCTTTTTGTGAAGTTAATTTGTGCTGTATATCAGTAGAGTAACAGACAGCAAAAAAGTGGTCCTCTGACCTAAAATGCCCAAACTTGGAGCACGCAGATATATGAGGGCTCTCACGGAAATACCACACTGGCAAATATGTTCCCTTTTTTTAATGCTAAATAGTACTGTATATAATTACAATAACAGACAGCAAAAAAAGGGGTCCTCCGGCCTACAATGACCAAACTTGGAGCACAGAGATATATGAGGGCTCTCACGGAAATACCACACTGTCAAATATGTGGCCTTTTAATTTTTTTTTAGGCTAAATAGTGCTGTATAGAATTACAGTAACAGACAGCAAAAAAAGGGGTCCACTAGCCTACAATGACCAAACTTGGAGCACAGAGATACATTACAGATCAAAGTTTGGATACACCTTCTCATTTAAAGATTTTTCTGTATTTTCATGACTATGAAAATTGTATGGATCGCCATCCACAGACCGTGGGGTACTCGGTACTGGGTCCCTCGGTTCACAGAGGAATGTCATGGTGGCTGATCCGGTCCGTGGCCCTGGGACATCCGTATAAAAGGGAAAGGTCCTTAGAGGGATAAAGTTTATGTTCGTGATGCCACCAGTGGTATTCGGTCAGGATGACCGATGCTGCTTTAAGGGGTCCGCTGGGGTGATGTTATGGCAGCTAAATGGTATACCTTCCCACAGGTGAAGTATGTCCCCAGGGCTTCACGGTGTGTAGATGGTGGTATGGTGAGGCACAAGGTTGCAGTCTCTTTACCTTTACTGAAGACTTCAGCATCCACAGTCCAGGGTACCAGATCACTGGGCAGGCAGAGTCCGTCCGGTTTCGAGGCAAGTCCAGAGTTCCCTTGTCCAGGTGGAAATCAGTAGCCTTCCTTTGCACTGCGGTGGTATAGTCCCTTACTGCCTATGGTCTGGAACTGACTGAGCTGAGCTCAGCCAGCAACTCACTTCTGTCTGGAACTAACTAACTTTCCCTACAGACTACGAGTTATATATATCTATATGGGGAGTGTCCTAATAAATAGGAGCAGAAGCTCCCCCTGGTGGCCTGGAGTGTGAATGTGTGTTGCATATTTGTGAAACCTGGATGCAGTTATTCTTCTTTGCCTCCAAACGTAGCATCACTCTCCCCGAGAGGAAAGCAATACCACTGTGATGACCAGGACCCTGGGGCGCTGCACTCCCCCTCCGTTAAATCCAGTACTCCCGGATTGGGAAAAGAAAAACAACAGTTACAGGTTAGCAAACAGACATACAATTTTTTTGAAATGCAATAAAACAAATTAATGTTATAGCTAAGCTTCCCTTTATGGGAGGTGAGAACACTTGAACGTTGCACAAACTATTTACATTGTACGCGTACTTTCACGGAGAGAAAATTTTAATAAAACAGTATGATTCCTAACTAACTATTAAATGCCATGACCCTCACAGGTATACTATCTCAAAGTTTTTTGTCCAACCCCCGCGGGTTACTTTTACTTCTCTTCATTTTATCAAAAGTGCATCAGGATATCAGTACTCACTATCGGCTATATTGAAACACCATTCTACTGTAACTAAATTCAAATTTCAGTTTTCAGTACTATTAACTATATTAACTCTTTAATATATTTTAGCAAAGTTCAATGATTAAACATTCCCTTTAAGGGTCCCAACAATATTCAAGTCTTTTTTAATGGGGTAGTGCAAAGCATCAATCACATTAATATTCAAGTCAATTAAAACTTTAGAACAGCAGGAACGATGCGAGGGACCCGTCATTAACCCTCAATGTTGGCTTGAGCGGGCTACAAGGCGTGTATCCAGACCAAGAATCCTGCCGCGCCAAACGGGTTTTTCTTCAGGTCTCTGGAAAACAAAACACTTTCAAGCAACATTAGAAGCTGTTTCCTTAGAAGAAGTCTCTTTAAAAGCTTAATTTTGTAAAACCAGTAGGAAGCACCTTTAAGAAGGTGCAAACTATTTACAGCAAAGTCTTGACCATGCACAGTCCATGATTCACAGTTCTTTAAGGCAACTTGTGCAAACGTGCAAAAATTAGGATCCTCTTAAAACTGAGGACCACTTTAAGGAATAACCCAGGTCGGGTTTAACCAGCAAAAAGTTAACAGTTAACTATGTACAGTCATTTTTCAAATTTTTGCTGTGGTTTACAGGGGTAGCACGGGTAATGGCAGTCCCTTAGGATACGGGCGGCTACCAGATGCTACATATGGCACGCCTTCACTCCTGATGGGGGTTTGGGTGCCTACTGACCTCTGTTCCACAACAGCTTGGGTGCAGGTGATGGTTGGCCAAGTGGCTACTGCAGTCTCCGTAGTGGTGATGGTGCGCACCATAGCCTTTGTGGTGGTGCATGCAGGGGTGACAGTGGGAGTGGTGGTAGTTGTGGCTGCTTTAGCACAAGGGGGCGTTGTTACTGCACGAGGCGGCATGGCTGGTGTCTTGGAGCTAAACAGTCTTGAGATGGGGTCTCTATATTTATGGACGTTTAGAGTGAACCACCCTTTTGTGCCAAAGTGCCTGAAATATATGTGACGCGATCCCCGGGGTAAAGATCCCTTTCCGGGTGTCCTTCCCAGAGGTGGGACTCCACGTCCCTCCTGTTAACGAAGATTTCAGCATACAGTCCCTGCTCTTTTATGAAACCCCAACCTCCTTTTAGATTTAAGGTTACTACGATGCCCTTCTTAAGCGGTGCCTGGTTCACATGATGGTCCTTGCGGGCCTGGGCCTTGGCTTGCAGATCCCTTTCGTCAAAGGCTCTGTGCTGGGCCTGGTGTTTCTCCTCCTTTTCCTCCCATCTGCGGGCGAGTTGCTGTTGATATTCAGCCCAGCTCAGGACCTCTTGGGTTTCTCCCTCCTGTTTAGCGATACCGGGGAACCCCATAAGGTTCGATCCAGGGTTCACCCAGCGATAAATTGTTTTCTCTGCGTACACCGCTCCAGGTAGGCTGGCAGATTGGATTGGGGCTTTCTGGAATTGTTCAATCCCTGTGGCCTGGTCCCATTGCTCCAAGTTTTGGATCCAGCTGGACTGGTGGGGAGGTGGCGCTGCAACGGGGCCTATCAACAGTCCATCAGCTACCGGGGCAGGGTTGCTGTCCTTACCTGCTGTTGCGGTATCTCTGGTGCCGGTCTTCTCCATCGGTGTCGGAGGCTGTTGGACAGGAAGCGGCGCTGGCAGATCTTCTGCGGGCGTCGTCTGACACGTGGCTTTGGCACTGTATTTGGCTGCATCTGTAGGAGCTGGTCGATGAGCTCTTCCACTCCGGCCTGCAGGAATTCAGGGCCGACTGGTGATGCCTGGCTGGGGTGTCTCTCCAGGTGGCTGGGGCAGTCCTCCGCTTCCACCCCATACTCTGGTTCCGGGCTGCTGGCCATGGCGTCTTCCACATGGCTCTCTCCGTCTTGGTCTCTTTCCCGCTCTCTCCTTCAGGGGCGGTTCCTTCTTCTTGGTCTCCTCCTGCCATTTAGGATTAGAAGGCGGATCTCTGTTGCTGACGGACATATCCTCAGGGTACAGAGATATTTTGATCTTTTAATCTATCTATAGATATATTTATAGATAGATATATCTATAGATACATAGATATACTAAACATCGGGCTTGGTATTATCTATCTATCTATTGTATCTATTATCTATCTATCATCTATCTATCATCTATCTATTATCTATCTATCGATATATATATCTAGCTATCTATAGATATATCTATCGATAGATATATTTATAGTAAAAGTTGCAGCTGAACCGCGCATAAAGGGACCAAAACCACATAAACAATATATAACAAAAAATAAAGCAAATAAGCACACACTCGTACAGCCACTAGAACTGACAACTGGGTGGCTACTAGAGGCTGGACGGAACCACCCGAGAAGCGGACAGAGGGATCCACCCAGGGCCGCTGTGTAGGAGCGACTCAATACCTGCACTGATAGTGCGGTGGGCCCCCTACCAGATATAAAGTATAAAATGGTAAATGTAAAATGAAAACACAACTGTGTAAAGATAGCGGACCTGCAGGGGAGCGGGCACAGAATCGCTGTGTAGTAGCTGCGTAGAGCCAGGGAATGCCCCGGCCGGTGGCGTCCCTGGATACGAGCAGGGGGAAGATGGCCGACAGAAGACTCAGCGTGTGACGTCACAGCTACGGAGCGGTACTGGGACCAGAATTAACCAACGCGTTTCGGAGGCACTGCGTCCTCCTTCGTCAGGGTAACCCTGGGTAACCCTTAACGCTTTGGTTAATTCTGGTCCCAGTACCGCTCCGTAGCTGTGACGTCACACGCTGAGTCTTCTGTCGGCCATCTTCCCCCTGCTCGTATCCAGGGACGCCACCGGCCGGGGCATTCCCTGGCTCTACGCAGCTACTACACAGCGTATCCAGGTCCGCCTGTGCGTTCAGCCCTTTCCTGCATCAGGGCTTCCCTGCACAGCACCCACGTGCATTCATTCATTGTCACATCCACCTCTCGGCGCAGCGCAGCGCCGTAGCCCCTCCAGGTTTGCTGGCCTGCACGGTGCTCCATCCACGTGGTTCTGGGCTCCTTACCGTAGCACTACATGTTTGCCTCTTCTGCTGACGCTGCGGCATCTATGTTTTGGTAAGTCCGCTATCTTTACACAGTTGTGTTTTCATTTTACATTTACCATTTTATACTTTATATCTGGTAGGGGGCCCACCGCACTATCAGTGCAGGTATTGAGTCGCTCCTACACAGCGGCCCTGGGTGGATCCCTCTGTCCGCTTTTCGGGTGGTTCCGTCCAGCCTCTAGTAGCCACCCAGTTGTCAGTTCTAGTGGCTGTACGAGTGTGTGCTTATTTGCTTTATTTTTTGTTATATATTGTTTATGTGGTTTTGGTCCCTTTATGCGCGGTTCAGCTGCAACTTTTATTGTACATACCTCCATAGCAGGATTGGCACTTACCTGCCCTGACTCCAGCTGCTAGGGACCTTGGGTTTAAGATTAGCGCTTGTGTGTTTCCTCTTTTTAGATATATTTATAGATAGATAATAGATACGATAGACACGATAGATAGATAGATAGATAGATAGATAGATAGATAGATAGATAAATACGATAGATAGATACGATAGATCTATCTATTATCTATCCATCTATCCCATATCTATCTATCTATCTATCTATCATCTAATTATCTATCTATCATCTATCTGTCTGTGTGTGTAAACATTATTCTCCAATGGAGTATGTAAATGAAGAGGTTGGACAAGAAATGACATCACCCTTTTTTTTGGTATATCTTTATTGAGCTTGTTTTTGTACACACACAAATCCGCATGAAAAAAAACACAAAGAAAAACACATCAAAAACGCATCAAAAACGCGTAAAAAATGCATGAAAAACGCAGGTGACCTGCCAGTGACCTCAGGTGCAGATTTGGTGCAGATTTTACCTGCGTCAAATCCTGATGCAATCCTGAACGTGGACACATACCCTTATATTCTAGGTTCTTCAAAGTAGCCAACTTTTGCTTTGATAACTGCTTTGCACACTCTTGGCATTCTCTTGATGAGCTTCAAGAGGTAGTCACCGGGAATGGTTTTCACTTCACAGGTATGCCCTGTCAGGTTTAATAAGTGGGATTTCTTGTCTTATAAATGGGGTTGGGACCATCAGTTGTGCTGTGCAGAAGTCTGGTGGATACACAGCTGATAGTCCTACTGAATAGACTGTTAGAATTTGTATTATGGCAAGAAAAAAGCAGCTAAATAAAGAAAAACGAGTGGCCATCATTACTCCTTCATGACCTTGTGATTTTCCGTTTTTCCGGGTTCGTTTTTCGCTCCCCTCCTGCCCAG
Organism: Ranitomeya imitator; assembly: GCF_032444005.1. Taxonomy (NCBI): domain Eukaryota; kingdom Metazoa; phylum Chordata; class Amphibia; order Anura; family Dendrobatidae; genus Ranitomeya; species Ranitomeya imitator. Next base: position 38,290,587 of record NC_091284.1, read on the forward strand.
AACCATAACTTTTTTATTTTTCCGTCAATATGGCCATGTGAGGGCTTATTTTTTGCGAAACAAGTTGTACTTTTGAACGACATCATTAGTTTTAGCATATCATGTGCTAGGAAACGGGAAAAAAATTCCAAGTGCGGTGAAATTGCAAAATAAGTGCAATCCCACACTTGTTTTTTGCTTGGCTTTGTTACTAGGTTCACTAAACGAGTTCATAGACACCAAACATGTCTAGGTTCTCTTTTATCTAAGTGGTGAAAAAAAATTCCAAACTTTGTAAAAAAAAAAAAAAAGCGCCATTTTCTGATACCCGTAGCGTCTCCATTTTTCATGATCTGGGGTCGGTTGAGGGCTTATTTTTTGTGTGCTGAGCTGGCATTTTTAATGATACCATGTTGGTGCAGATACGGTCTTTTGATCGCCCGTTATTGCATTTTAATGCAATGTCGTGGCGACCAAAAAACGTAATTCTGGCGATTCAAGTTTTTTTCTCGCTACATCGTTAAGCGATCAGGTTAATCCTTTTTTGATTTTTTTTTATTGATTTATTTTGAATGGGGCAAAAGGGGGGTGATTTAAACTTTTATATTTTTTTATTTTCTTCACATTTTTTTTACTTTTTTTTTTACTTTGGCCATGCTTCAATAGCCTTCATGGGAGGCTAGAAGCAGGCACAGCACGATCGCCTCTGCTACATAGCAGCGATCATCAGATCGCTGCTATGTAGCTTAATAACTGGCTTGCTATGAGCGCCGACCACAGGGTGGCGTTCACAGCTAGCCAGGATCAGTAACCATAGAGGTCTCAAGGATTGCCATTCCGATGCATCGCTGACCCCCGATCATGTGACGGGGTCGGCGATGCGCTCATTTCCGGCCGCATGGCCGGAAGCGCAGGTTAAATGCCGCTGTCAGCGTTTGACAGCGGTATTCAACTAGTCAATAGCGGCGGGTGAATCGCTATTTCACCCGCCGCTATTGCGGGCACATGTCAGCTGTGCAAAACAGCTGACATGTCCCGGCTTTGATGCGGGCTCACCGCCGGAGCCCTGCATCAAAGCGGGGGATCTGATCTCGGATGTACTATCCCGTCTGAGGTTAGAAAGGGGTTAAGAAATGAAGGTCAGTCAGTCCGAAAAATTGGAAAAACTTTGAAAGTGTCCCCAAGTGCAGTGGCAAAAACCATCAAGAGCTACAAAGAAACTGGTTCACATGAGGACCGCCCCAGGAAAGGAAGACCAAGAGTCACCTCTGCTTCTGAGGATAAGTTTATCCGAGTCACCAGCCTCAGAAATCGCAGGTTAACAGCAGCTCAGATTAGAGACCAGGTCAATGCCACACAGAGTTCTAGCAGCAGACACATCTCTACAACCACTGTTAAGAGGAGACTTTGTGCAGCAGGCCTTCGTGGTGAAATAGCTGCTAGGAAACCACTGCTAAGGACAGGCAACAAGCAGAAGAGACTTGTTTTGGTTAAAGAACACAATGAATGGACATTAGACCAGTGGAAATCTGTGCTTTGGTCTGATGAATCCAAATTTGAGATCTTTGGTTCCAACCACCATGTCTTTGTGTGACACAGAAAAGGTGAACGGATGGACTCAAATACCGCCATATAGATGTTAGCACATGTGGGGGCCAAGTGAGAGTATGCGTAATAGGGTACCTACGATTTGAGCAAACGTATTCCATTGGTATCGACATATAATCCAGTGAGTAATCAAATTGGTATGATCCTAAGGAAACATTGGGCTCTTTTACAATGTGGTTTGCCATCTGTTCATGAGTTTGAGTCACACCCTATGATGTCTTTCAGAAGGGGACGAAATATGAGAGACAGGTTAGTTAAATCTGATGTTTGTACGTCAAAAATATCTATTCAACGGACATTGAGCGCTGCTCGACCTGGGAATTTCCCTTGTCTGGGCTGTGCTTGTTGCAATAATATGTTGAAAGGGGATTTTTTTCATCATCCTCATACTGGCAAGAAGATATTCCTGAAAGAGAGAGACACCTGTGCATCCAGTTATGTAGTATACATGATTGTGTGCCCCTGTGGCTTGACATATGTAGGGGAGACCACCATGGAAGTGAGGGCCCGAATTAGCAAACATAAGAGCACGATCAGAACGGGACTCACTGAGTCGCTAGTCCCGAAACACTTTGTTGAGAGCAGACATTCGGTAAACCAGTTAAGATTTAGGGTCATTGACAGTGTTCCGACACAAAGGAGAGGAGGTGACAGGCTACAGATGCTAAAAAAGGAGGAGTTGAGATGGATTTACACACTGGGGTCTTTACGATAAGGGTCTAAATATAGACTTTTTCATTTACAGGTGTGCTCCTCTTGAATTAACCTCCCACTCTCCTGATTTGTTTTTAATGTTTAATTTCTATTTTTCGGCTTTGTCATCGGCGATTTTTTTCTCAGATTTTTCAGATTTTTTTTGTGGTGAATATAATTTCTTTGATATTTTTTCTTTTTTTCTCTTTTTGTTTAGATACACTGTATGTTCGGACAGTTGGCGGACCGAGATCTCGGGACGAGATCTGAATCTGAGCATGCGCCGCCCCCAGCGGCCATTTTCCCGGAGGCCACCGCATCACAGCAATGGAGCTGCCGGGGCCTCCGGGCTTTGAGGAAATGCCGGTGGAGTCCCGACTCTGCACTAAGATATGCCGCCGCCCCACAGCACAGAGTCCCGACGCTGCACGAAGAGGAGCCGTCGCCCCACAACACAGCACCCACGTGGCACAAAGAGGAGCAACCGCCGCTGCTCCCCAGCACAGAGACCCCACGCTGCAGCTACAATGAGGTAATAGGGGATATCCACTCACACTTTCCTGTGAGATGCCCCCTCTTCGTCATCAGAACCACTCCCCTCCACCCACCATATACACATTGGTGACTGCACCCGGCGTACAAGACAACACCCGGCGTATAAGACGACCCCCGACTTTAAAGAAGATTTTCAAGGGTTAAAAAATCGTCTTATACGCCGGAAAATACGGTATGTGAAATTTTTAGATTACATGTATTGTAAATATGCATATGATAGAAGATATTGATTGTATATATATCTGATGTCTGTTATGTGTCATGTTTTGTGAGTATTTTAATTGTGGGCTCTTGCTTAGAGGTGATTGGTGCACTGTGTTGCATTCACACTATTTAAGCTGGTCCTTGACTCTGTATTTTATGCTTGACAAAGACCTAGTGATGGTCGAAACGTCGCTTCACTTTATGGCAGAATAAAGTCTTCTTTTCTACTACACCTGGATGGAGCGCTGTTCCTCTACTTTTTTGATTGTTTGGACTATCCAGGAGGGTTCCTTGGATTTGGAACGGGCGCCCCAATATAGCGAGTGCTGTCAGCCTTCTTTTTATGTACAAGCCCTGGTGCAGTATGTCATGTTGTATAGCCTGGGTCAACGCAGTACGACGTTGATTTTAACTTATGCTTATGAGACACTCTTGATCTATATGTTGCATCATTGTGACATGATCTGTATGATATATCACTGTATGGAGTGTTGCCTGCTCCATGTATGAGTAAAATGGATCTGGGTATTATGTTTACTTAATTTTTGAGGATATTCTGAATGCAGAATATCCTCAAAAATTACCCAAATGTGCCCGATCTACTCACTTCTTTCATCCTGCTCACCATGTCATATGCAATATACCAACAAGGTGCAACTCCACCCTGCATATGCTGGGGAGTCTGTGTTGTCCCTATCTTCAAAAAAGGAAAGAAGATAGAGCCAGGAAATTACATACCAGAGATTATTTTTAAACAGCATGTATTTAAGTACTTTTTGTTTGTAGCAAAAAAGTCATGCCAGACTAATCTAATTTCCTTCTATGATGGCATCACTGACTGGGTGGATCAGGGAAATGCAGTAGATACAGTAGATCTCAACTTTGGCAAAGCATTTGATAAAGTATCTCATACTATCCTTATTGAAAAAATGACCAAATATGTGATTGACAAGGCTACGGTTAGGTGGATTCATAACTGGCTTAGTGATCATACTCAAAGAGGGGTAGTAAATTGGGACGCCCGCCAGGGCCTAGGGGTACTCGGTACCGGGTCTGGTCGTTATTAAAGGGGAGGTCATGGTGGCGGCGACCCGGTCCGTGGCCCTGGGCGCCCAAGTAAAAGGGATAGTCTTTAAAGGGATTTGTAAAGTGGTAAAAGTTTGTGATGCCACCTGTGGTACTCAGTCAGAGCGACCGACGCTGCTTAAAGGGGTCCTCTGGGGGTGATGGTACCGCAGCAAAGATGGTATCGCTTCCCTCAGGTGAAGTTGGGTCCCCAGGGCTCCCGGTGTGTTTAGCTAGAATGGTGTGGTGCCAAAATAAACTGAGGACACAGGGTCGTAGTCTCTTTACCTGGTTTATTGATGATAGAGAGTCTCAGTCCAGGGTACCAGCAAAGGGTCGTGAAGAGGTCCGGTCGGCCTGGAGGCAGTGGTGCATCCCTCTCCCAGGTGAGGTTTGTAAGCCTTCCTTCTTGCGCTCTTATGCGAGGCTGCCTGTGGCTCCCTTACAAAGTCCTCTCTCTCCTGTCCTGGGACAGTACCCCATGTGGTCAGCAATGCAAGCCTTTTTTACAGGGTCTCTATTACGACCCGGGCTCTATGTACTGCTGCACCTTCAGGTATGGGTGTGGACAGACGACTTACAATCTTCTGACATACTGGTTCTGATGTGGGATGTGAAGTACACAGCCTCGGGCTCCCGGTGTCCGGTTCCTGCGCTTCAGCTTAGTGGGTGCCCGGTCACAGTTCCTTCCAGCTCCTTTGTTCTCCTTTGCTTCTCCCTTCTGGCATTTGCTATCACTGCAACCCATCTGTTTCTCTTCTGTCCTGGAGCTGTAGCACCACACGTGGCTGCACGGCCCCAATATCTGCTCTCTCCTCTCTCCTCCACTGTCGGCTACCAACTCACTAACTCCTCCTCCAGACCAGAATATATATCTAGGGAAGCTCCCCTGAATCTGGGTTCTGAGCTCCCCCTTCTGGCCTGGATTCAGAATTTTTGCATGCAGATGTTCTACCTGTTAAAGAGAATCCTCCTTGTCTCCAGGCATGACATCACCCTCCCCGAAGGGAAGGCAACATAACTGTAACAACCGGTTACCTGGGGTGTTATAAAACGGTTGCACATCCAATTCGAAAAGTGTTTCAAGTGGAGTACCACATGCTCTCTCTTGGCCCCAGTGTTTTTCAACAATTTAATAAGGCTAGGTTCACATTGCGTTAACAGCAGCCCGTTCAACACATGCGTTAACGGGCTGCTATTAACGCAAGTGCCGACATTCCATCGCACTAGCGCAGATAGAGCTAGAAGATGCTCTATCTGCGCTAGCGGTGACAGACCCGGAAACACTGCAGCCCGCGTCCCAGAGTCCGTCACTCAATGACGGCACATCGCTAGCGCACGCCCACTGAGTACATGTGGGGGTTGCCTGGTTCCTAGGGAATCCCCACATGTAATCAAGCTGGCTAATAGCTGTAAATCATTCAGCTGCCGCGGTGAAAACTTAATCTCCGAACACTAACAAATACTCAGAGGTCACCCGAGCGTGCTCAGGAAAACCCGAGTAACGAGTACACTCGCTCATCACTAATAGCTAACACTAGAGAAAGGATCTAGATAAGCTTGAACAATGGACAGCGACTAATAAAATGGTATTTAACAGGGAGAAATGCAAGATTCTACACCTAAGCAAGAAAACCAAAAATTACATCTACAAAATTGGAGGAATAGAACTAAGCAACAGCACGTATGAAAAAGACTTGGGTATACTAATAGATCACAGGCTGCACATGAGTCAACAGTGTGATGCAGCAGCAAAAAAGGCAAACATGGTTCTAGGATGTATTAACCCCTTCATGACCCAGCCTATTTTGACCTTAAAGACCTTGCCGTTTTTTGCAGTTCTGACCAGTGTCCCTTTATGAGGTAATAACTCAGGAACGCTTCAACGGATCCTAGCGGTTCTGAGATTGTTTTTTCGTGACATATTGGGCTTCATGTTAGTGGTAAATTTAGGTCAATAAATTCTGCGTTTATTTGTGATAAAAACGGAAATTTGGCGAAAATTTTGAAAATTTTGCAATTTTCACATTTTGAATTTTTATTCTGTTAAACCAGAGATATATGTGACACAAAATAGTTAATAAATAACATTTCCCACATGTTTACTTTACATCAGCACAATTTTGGAAACAAAATTTTTTTTTGTTAGGAAGTTATAAGGGTTAAAATTTGACCAGCGATTTGTCATTTTTACAACGAAATTTACAAAACCATTTTTTTTAGGGACCACCTCACATTTGAAGTCAGTTTGAGGGGTCTATATGGCTGAAAATACCCAAAAGTGACACCATTCTAAAAACTGTACCCCTCAAGGTACTCAAAACCACATTCAAGAAGTTTATTAACCCTTCAGGTGCTTCACAGCAGCAGAAGCAACATGGAAGGAAAAAATGAACATTTAACTTTTTAGTCACAAAAATTATCTTTTAGCAACAATTTTTTTATTTTCCCAATGGTAAAAGGAGAAACTGAACCACGAAAGTTGTTGTCCAATTTGTCCTGAGTACGCTGATACCTCATATGTGGGGGTAAACCACTGTTTGGGCGCACGGCAGGGCTTGGAAGGGAAGGAGCGCCATTTGACTTTTTGAATGAAAAATTGGCTGCACTCTTTAGCGGACACCATGTCACGTTTGGAGAGCCCCCGTGTGCCTAAAAATTGGAGCTCCCCCACAAGTGACCCCATTTTGGAAACTAGACGCCCCAAGGAACTTATCTAGATGCATAGTGAGCACTTTGAACCCCCAGGTGCTTCACAAATTAATCCGTAAAAATGAAAAAGTACTTTTTTTTTCACAAACAAATTCTTTTAGCCTCAATTTTTTCATTTTCACATGGGCAACAGGATAAAATGGATCCTAAAATGTGTTGGGCAATTTCTCCTGAGTACACCAATACCTCACATGTGGGGGTAAACCACTGTTTGGGCACATGGTAAGGCTCGGAAGGGAAGGAGCGCCATTTGACTTTTTGAATGAAAAATTATTTCCATCGTTAGCGGACACCATGTCGCGTTTGGAGAGCTCCTGTGTGCCTATACATTGGCGCTCCCCCACAAGTGACCCCATTTTGGAAACTAGACCCCCCAAGGAACTTATTTAGATGTCTAGTGAGCACTTTAAACCCTCAGGTGCTTCACAAATTGATCTGTAAAAATGAAAAAGTACTTTTTTTTCACAAAAAAATTCTTTTCGCCTCAATTTTTTCATTTTCACATGGGCAGTAGGGTAAAATGGATCATAAAATTTGTTGGGCAATTTCTCCCGAGTACGTCGATACCTCATATGTGGGGGTAAACCACTGTTTGGGCACTCGGCAGGGCTCGGAAGGGAAGGCGCGCCATTTGACTTTTTGAATGGAAAATTAGCTCCAATTGTTAGCGGACACCATGTCGCGTTTGGAGAGCCCATGTGTGACTAAACATTGGAGCTACCCCACAAGTGACCCCATTTTGGAAACTAGACCCCCCAAGGAACTTATCTAGATGCATATTGAGCACTTTAAACCCCCAGGTGCTTCACAGAAGTTTATAACGCAGAGCCATGAAAATAAAAAATAATTTTTCTTTCCTCAAAAATGATTTTTTAGCCTGGAATTTCCTATTTTGCCAAGGATAATAGGAAAAATTGGACCCCAAGTATTGTTGTCCTGTTTGTCCTGAGTACGCAGATACCCAATATGTGGGGGTAAACCACTGTTTGGGCGCACGGCAGGGCTCGGAAGGGATGGCACGCCATTTGGCTTTTTAAATGGAAAATTAGCTCCAATCATTAGCGGACACCATGTCACGTTTGGAGAGCCCCTGTGTGCCTAAACATTGGAGATCCCCCAGAAATGACACCATTTTGGAAACTAGACCCCCAAAGGAACTAATCTAGATGTGTGGTGAGGACTTTGAACCCCCAAGTGCTTCACAGAAGTTTATAACGCAGAGCCACGAAAAAAAAAAAATTATTTTCTCAAAAATGATCTTTTAGCCTGCAATTTTTTATTTTCCCAAGGGTAACAGGAGAAATTTGACCCCAAAAGTTGTTGTCCAGTTTCTCCTGAGTACGATGATACCCCATATGTGGGGGTAAACCACTGTTTGGGCACATGCCGGGGCTCGGAAGTGAAGTAGTGACGTTTTGAAATGCAGACTTTGATGGAATGCTCTGTGGGCGTCACGTTGCGTTTGCAGAGCCCCTGATGTGGCTTAACAGTAGAAACCCCCCACAAGTGACCCCATTTTGGAAACTAGACCCCCAAAGGAACTTATCTAGATGTGTGGTGAGCACTTTGAACCCCCAAGTGCTTCATAGAAGTTTATAATGCAGAGCCGTGAAAATAATAAATACGTTTTCTTTCCTCAAAAATAATTATTTAGCCCAGAATTTTTTATTTTCCCAAGGGTTACAGGAGAAATTGGACCCCAAAAGTTGTTGTCCAGTTTCTCCTGAGTACGCTGATACCCCATGAGTGGGGGTAAACCACTGTTTGGGCACACGTCGGGGCTCAGAAGGGAAGTAGTGACTTTTGAAATGCAGACTTTGATGGAATGGTCTGCGGGCGTCACGTTGCGTTTGCAGAGCCCCTGGTGTGCCTAAACAGTAGAAACCCCCACAAGTGACCCCATTTTAGAAATTAGACCCCCCAAGGAACTTATCTAGATATGTGGTGAGCACTTTGAACCCCCAAGTGCTTCACAGACGTTTACAACGCAGAGCCGTGAAAATAAAAAATCATTTTTCTTTCCTCAAAAATTATGTTTTAGCAAGCATTTTTTTTGATTCACAAGGGTAACAGGAGAAATTGGACCCCAGTAATTGTTGCGCAGTTTGTCCTGAGTATGCTGGTACCCCATATGTGGGGGTAAACCACTGTTTGGGCACACGTCAGGGCTCGGAAGTGAGGGAGCACCATTTGACTTTTTGAATACGAGATTGGCTGGAATCAATGGTGGCGCCATGTTGCGTTTGGAGACCCCTGATGTACCTAAACAGTGGTAACCCCTCAATTCTACCTCCAACACTAACCCCAACACACCCCTAACCCTAATCCCAACTGTAGCCATAACCCTAAACACAACCCTAACCGCAACACACCCCTAACCACAACCCTAACCCCAACACACCCCTAACCATAACCACAACCCTAATTCCAACCCTAACCCTAAGGCTATGTGCCCACGTTGCGGATTCGTGTGAGATATTTTCGCACCATTTTTGAAAAATCCGCGGGTAAAAGGCACTGCGTTTTACCTGCGGATTTTCCGCGGATTTCCAGTGTTTTTTGTGCGGATTTCACCTGCGGATTCCTATTGAGGAACAGGTGTAAAACGCTGCGGAATCCGCACAAAGAATTGACATGCTGCGGAAAATACAACGCAGCGTTTCCGCGCGGTATTTTCTGCACCATGGGCACAGCGGATTTGGTTTTTCATATGTTTACATGGTACTGTAAACCTGATGGAACTCTGCTGCGGATCCGCAGCCAAATCCGCACCATGTGCACATAGCCTAATTCTAAAGGTATGTGCACACGCTGCGGATCCGCAGCAGTTTCCCATGAATTTACAGTTCAATGTAAACCTACGGGAAACAAAAATCGCTGTGCCCATGCTGCGGAAAAACTGCACGGAAACGCAGCGGTTTACATTCCGCAGCATGTCACTTCTTTGTGCGGATTCCGCAGCGGTTTTACAACTGCTCAAATAGAAAATCGCAGTTGTAAAACCGCAGTGAAATGCGCAGAAAAACCGCGGTAAATCCGCCATAAATCCGCAGCGGTTTAGCACTGCGGATTTATCAAATCCGCAGCGGAAAAATCCGCAGAGGACCAGAATACGTGTGCACATACCGAAACCCTAACCCTAGCCCTAACCCTACCCCTAGCCCTAACCCTAACCCTACCCCTAACCCTACCCGTACCCCTACCCCTAGCCCTAACCCTAACCCTACCCCTAACCCTAACCCTACCCCTAACCCTAACCCTAACCCTAGCCCTAACCCTACCCCTAACCCTACCCCTACCCCTAACCCTACCCCTACCCCTAGCCCTAACCCTAACCCTACCCCTAACCCTACCCCTAACCCTAACCCTAACCCTATTCTAACATTAGTGGAAAAAAAAAATTTCTTTATTTTTTTATTGTCCCTACCTATGGGGGTGACAAAGGGGGGGGTCATTTATTATTTTTTTTATTTTGATCACTGAGATAGATTATATCTCAGTGATCAAAATGCACTTTGGAACGAATCTGCCGGCCGGCAGATTCGGCGGGCGCACTGCGCATGCGCCCGCCATTTTGGAAGATGGCGGCGCCCAGGGAGAAGACGGACGGGACCCCGGCTGGATCGGTAAGTATGATGGGGTGGGGGGGACCACGGGGGGGGGATCGGAGCACGGGGGGGGGGAATCGGAGTGCGGGAGGGGTGGAACGGAGCACGGGGGGCGTGGAACGGAGCACGGGGGGGCTGGAACGGAGCACGGGGGGTGGATCGGAGTGCAGGGGGGGTGATTGGAGCACGGGGGGGTGATTGGAGCACGGGGGGAGCGGACAAGAGCACGGGGGGGGAGCGGAGCACTGGACGGAGGGGAGCCGGAGCAGTGTACCGGCCAGATCGGAGGGCTGGGGGGGCGATCGGAGGGGTGGGGTGGGGGCACACTAGTATTTCCAGCCATGGCCGATGATATTTCAGCATCGGCCATGGCTGGATTGTAATATTTCACCCGTTATAATAGGTGAAATATTACAAATCGCTCTGATTGGCAGTTTCACTTTCAACAGCCAATCAGAGCGATCGTAGCCACGAGGGGGTGAAGCCACCCCCCCTGGGCTAAACTACCACTCCCCCTGTCCCTGCAGATCGGGTGAAATGGGAGTTAACCCTTTCACCGGATCTGCAGGGACGCGATCTTTCCATGACGCCGCATAGGCGTCATGGGTCGGAATGGCACCGACTTTCATGACGCCTACGTGGCGTCATGGGTCGGGAAGGGGTTAAAAGAAGCATAAAGTCTAGATCACGTGAGGTAATTATCCCTTTCTACTCCTCCTTGGTCAGGGCTCATCTGGAATACTGTGTCCAGTTCTGGGCACCACATTTTAAAAAAGACATTGAAAAACAGGAGCAATTTCAGAGAAGAGCGAAAAGGATGGTGAGCGAACTGCAAAGTATGTCTTGCGAGGAATGGTTAAAGGATCTGGTAATGTTTCGCTTGCAAAAAAGAAGGTTAAGAGGAGACTTAATAGCTGTCTCCAAATATCTGAAGGGATGTCACAGTGTAGAGGAATCATCATTATTCTCATTTGCACATGGAAACACAAGAAGCAATGGAATGAAACTGGAAGGGAGGAGATATAGATCAGATATTAGAAAAAACTTTTTGGCAGTGACGGTGATCAATGAGTGGAACAGGCTGTCACAAGAGGTGGTGAGTTCTCCTTCAATTGAAGTCTTCACACAGAAGCAGGACAGACATCGTCTGAAATGGTTTAGTGAATGCTGCATTCAACAGGGGGTTGGACACGAGGACACTGGAAGTCTCTTCAAACTCTAAAATTCTATGATTCTATGATTTTATTGTAGACTTTCAGCTTCAGCACTCATCGGTGATTCTTTACCACCAATGACTGGGCAATGACTGGGCCTCCATGCGGGATATGTCTGGCCAGTGGCGTAGGAAGGGGGGTGCGGGGGGGGCGGTCCGCCCCGGGCGGCACAATGCTGGGGGCGGCCGGCGCTGCAGGACAAGAAGATGAAAAAAAAAAAAACGCCCCTTTAAATCTTCGGGCGGCGCCGTCCGCCGCCACGACCAGGGCCAGCTCCCCCCACCCCCGGGTCCCGCCCCCGCCCCCGCCCCCCGCTCTATACTCACCTCTCCTGGTTCCTGCGGCGCCGGCAGCTGCAGCGTCCTCTGACTCTGCGACGTCTCAGAGCAGAGGGCGCGATGACGTCACTACTGTGCGCGCCGCTCTGCCCCTCTGTCCTGAGCGTCGCAGAGCCGGAGAGACGCTGACTGCACCGGACCTGCGCTGGGAACGGGAGAGGTGAGGATTTTACTTTTTTTTTTTTTTTCTTTATGTCTGACTGTCTGGGGCTGGGGCAATGCTGGACACACTGGGGCAATACTGGAGACCATGGGGCAGATTGCTGGACACACTGGGGCAATACTGGAGACCATGGGGCAGATTGCTGGACACACTGGGGCAGTACTGGAGACCATGTGGCAGAATGCTGGACACACTGCGGCAATACTGGAGACCATGGGGCAGAATGCTGGACACACTGGGGCAATACAGGAGACCATGGGGCAGATTGCTGGACACACTGGGGCAATACTGGAGACCATGGGGCAGAATGCTGGACACACTGGGGCAGTACAGGAGACTATGGGGCAGAATGCTGGACACACTGAATACTGGAGACCATGGGGCAGATTTCAGGACACATTGAGGCAATGCTGGAGACCCTGGGGCAGACTTCTGGACACACTGGGGCAATACTGGAGACCATGGGGCAGATTGCTGGACACACCGGGGCAATACTGGAGACCATGGGGCAGAATGCTGGACACACTGGGGCAATACAGGAGACCATGGGGCAGATTGCTGGACACACTGGGGCAATACTGGAGACCCTGGGGCAGATTGCTGGACACACTGGGGCAATACTGGAGACCCTGGGGCAGATTTCTGGACATACTGGGGCAATACTGGAGACCATGGGGCAGATTGCTGGACACACTGGGGCAATACTGGAGACCATGGGGCAGAATGCTGGACACACTGGGGCAATACAGGAGACCATGGGGCAGATTGCTGGACACACTGGGGCAATACTGGAGACCCTGGGGCAGATTGCTGGACACACTGGGGCAATACTGGAGACCCTGGGGCAGATTTCTGGACACATTGAGGCAATGCTGGAGACCCTGGGGCAGACTTCTGGACACACTGGGGCAATGCTGGACACTGGGGCAGATTGCTGGACACACTGGGGGTAATATACAGGACACACTGGGGCAATGCTGGACACTGGGGGTAATATGCTGGACACACTGGGGCAGACTGCTGGACACACTGGGGAAAGGCTGGACACACTGGGGGTAATATGCTGGACATACTGGGGCAGATTGCTGGACACACTGGGGGTAATATGCTGGACACACTGGGGCAGATTGCTGGACAACATGGGGGTAATATGCTGGACACACTGGGGGCAGGACTTGAGGCATGGGCAGAATGTAGATACGGGGCATGATTGGAGACACGGGGCAGGATTGGATCATGGGGCAGGACGGATACGATGGAGGCTGGTGGGGCAGGATGGGGAGATCATATGGGGTAGAATGGATACTCATGAGGGCAGGATACAACAACATATGGCTGGAGCCAGGAATGAGATAAACGGGGCCAGGGTGGGGAATATTATTACCATAGGGGATAATTAAGGGATATTATTACTGCAGTGATGTATTTATTTTATTTTTTGAGTATACTGTTTTAAATGGGGAGGCGGTCCTGTTACTGTGTAGAGTGACACTATATCACCTTTTTTTCTTCATGTGGTGTAATGTAGAAGTTGTGAAAAATTAAGTAATGTGTTCTGCAAGCGGAGCTCGAGATAACTGTGTTATTTCCTGCAGAAACGAGTCCTGGCTGGAAGGAATGATGGCGGTCTGTGCTGGATGAAAGATGAAGGACTTCACCTAGAGACGTCACTGGTGAGTCAGTGTTACCTATACACTGACACTACACACTGTATACTATATAGAGGTCCTGTGTATAATGTCACCAGTGATCTCTGTATTACCTCTACACAGACACTGCATACTAAGTACAGATCTCCTGTGAATACTGGCACTTATGGTGATAGTATTGTGGTTTTTTTTTTATTACTGATCAGTATTGTAGTATTCAGTCACTATGTGGTGGTAATATGTGGTCTGGAAATGGTGCGGTGGTATTTGTCCCTTGTATGTAGTATTATTCGGTCACTATGTGGCCTGGTCATGGTGTGGTGGTATTAAGTCACAGGTGTGGCATGTGGGGGTGACACCATTAGGCCCAGTTTAAGTTCTACAAAACAGGAAAACCATTTTTGGTAACCTTTGTGTGTATTGAGCTGGGGAGGGGAGGGGGGGAGGATGGGGGGGGGGGGGGGGCGCCAAACTCGGGATCAGCCCCGGGCGGCAAAAGCTCTAGCTACGCCTCTGTGTCTGGCATGTTACGCTCCTTTGAATATTCCAGCAATGATACCTGGTTTTGGCATACAAATACTGATGTAAAATACTGACCAAATACTGAACATGTGAACGTGGCCTAAGGGTAAGTAATTAATTTCATAGCCAAGGATAATCTGTTTACGCACAAAAAAATCACTAATCTTGATACATATCAGTCTGCCCTTACCTTTTTTTATTGGACCAACTTATCACACGATGTCTTGTGCAAGATTACCTTCTTTTTAAAGAAAAGTATTTTATGATACTTTGTCAGGAGATGTTTATGCTATATATTTCTTAGTGTGGTCACCCAGTGGTTATGATATGAATGGCAGCCTGTCAGGAAGTTTACTAGCACATCACAATATTGTATTGAATTTGTTGGAGTCTTTCAGGGTCAACAGGTGGATCCTCTAAGTCCTAGGTCTGGGTGGGAACACAGACCCCAGGCGTTAATGCAGCAAACAGATGGGGGCATGTGGGGAATTGGCACACTCAGGAATCTCAGGAGCAGCAGAATGAATGAAGAGGAATCCAAAAGGGATTGAAGCAAGTAAGGCATGGTATGCTCAGAAAGTGGAACGCGCCAAACATAGAGATCTAGAGTCTAAATCCCAAGACACAGGTGTGTGTGACAATAGGCCTAAAATAGCAAAACGCTAATTGGAGCACAACAGAGGGCAGTGGACCCAGAGGAAGGAAGCAGAGCCCAGAATACCAGGGACAAAATGCGTAACAGAATCCTTTCAAGACTAGGTAAGGTTGGACACATCTGTAAGTTCTGGTTTATTCTGGATTCAGTACACAGAGGTGTTATCAGTCATTGCACATGAGGAGGAGGTGAGCTGTGACATCACTTATTGTGAATGATGGATCCTGTGTTATCTACTGTATATAGAGGTGTTATCAGTCATTGTACAGGGGGAGGAGGTGAGCTGTGATATCACCTATTGTGAATGGTGGATCCTGTGTTATCTACTGTATATAGAGGTGTTATCAGTCATTGTACAGGAGGAGGAGGTGAGCTGTGACATCACCTATTGTGAATGGTGGATCCTGTGTTATCTACTGTATATATAGGTGTTATCAGTCATTGTACAGGAGGAGGAGGTGAGCTGTGACATTACCTATTGTGAATGGTAGATCCTGTGTTATCTACTGTATATGTTAGGACTGGCGGAACGCACCAAGTATAAGGTGAAATAATATTGGTGCGTTCGCAGTCCGGGGTCCACCGTGCAGGTGAAAACCTGCTGCTAGTAAATGGCAGCGCTATATGGCGGTGGAAGTGAACCCTGTAAAGCCACAGGTCTGCAATACCGCACTAATGAGTGCAAGCAAGGAGTCAGCGAACTCAATCCCAAAACTCAGGGTTGAAGTCCGTTCAGACTACTTGTGCACAACACCGCAACTGAGTGTGTTAGGTAACTGTTAGAGCACCGAAGTGCGAACTGTGCCATGCTGGTAGACACCACTAAGCACCCGGACGTGGGTTAGGAAGCGCACTACTGGTGCGTGGCGCCGCACTGGCGGTCACAGCGATAGACGCTGATTCGTGTGTAACATGTTGAGAGGTTAGTCGGGCGCTAGATAGCAGCCATACACCTTGCGTGAACACTCACAACAAACACACGTATACAATTGTACACTAGCGCATGGCCGTGCGGTCATGAGAAGCTTAAATAGCTGAAGCACGTTCAGGACCTTCCAATAAAGGACCAATGGGCAGCTGCCACAGAAGTTTAGCACCTTCAGGACCTTCCAGGAGGACCAATGGGAACAAATGCAGCATCTGAGCATGTGACCCCCGACCTCCAATGGGAGGTCATCCCGTGGGCATGCTCAGAAGGCAAAAAGCAGGACTTAGTCCCAAAAGCGTCCGCTCACTGCTGCCCAGCACTGGCTTTAATGGCAAAAGCTGGAAAAGCAACAGCAAGCCTAAGCACAGAGTGAGACTGAGCCAGACGCAAGGACCGACGTCTCCGCTGAGCAGGTTCCACTGCGGCAGGAGAAGAATGGGAGACCGCAGCAGAAGCGGGAACTCGACTCCTAACAGTATATAGAGGTGTTATCAGTCATTGCACATGAGGAGGAGGTGAGCTGTGACATCACCTATTGTGAATGGTGGATGCTGTGTTATCTCCTGTATACAGAGGTGTTATCAGTCATTGTACAGGAGGAGGAGGTGAGCTGTGACATCAGCTATTGTGAATGGTGGATCCTGTGTTGTCTACTGTATATAGAGGAATTATCAGTCATTTTACAGGAGGAGGAGGTGAGCTGTGACATCACCTATTGTGAATGGTAAATCCTGTGTTATCTCCTGTATATAGAGGTGTTATCAGTCCTTGTACAGGAGGAGGAGGTGAGCTGTGACATCACCTATTGTGAATGGTGAATCCTGTGTTATCTCCTGTATATAGAGGTGTTATCAGTCATTGTACAGGAGGAGGAGGTGAGCTGTGACATCACCTATTGTGAATGGTGGCTCTTGTGTTATCTCCTGTATATAGAGGTGTTATCAGTCATTGTACAGGAGGAGGAGGTGAGCTGTGACATCACTTATTGTGAATGGTGGATCCTGTGTTATCTCCAGTATATAGAGGAATTATCAGTCATTTTACAGGAGGAGGAGGTGAGCTGTGAACTCTCCTATTATTAATGTTGACTCCAGTGTTATCAGCTGTACTGTATATAGAGGTGTTATCAGTTGTTGAACAAAATTATTCCACTACCACTACGAATTAAGTTTATTAGCAAAATTTACAAACTTTCTGTAGTTTGCAATAAACAAGTAAAAAACAAATAACAATTTAAAGGGAATCTCCCATAAAAGAAACTTACATTTACCAGCCACCATGGTGGTAATCTAGAAGAAGAAGGCGTGCATACAGCTGGAGGAAGAGGTGTTGGTGGAAGGGAGATTCAAACTCCTAAATCATATAGTAGATAAATAGTTTCAGCACACATGTGAGCAGGTTTCGGGATGCAGTAACAGACAGGAGACAGAGCAAGAGTTATCTTGGCTTACTGGAACAGGGGTGTACTCCACGCAGGGAGGAAGAAGGAAAAAACTGGGGTTTAACAGTTTGATATACGGGATGGGGTAAAGTATATAATAGAGATAACAACAGTTCTCAAGAGTTAACTTATCAGTCTGTCGGCTTCCTGACTGAAGAGTCCACAATAGGTACGGTGGCGCCAACACGGTCAGCGCGGGATGGATCCGGTGTCGTTCTGTAGGTGTCCTTGAGTCGAATCCCAACGACAGTGGCTTGACCTCGGCATCTTTAGCGGATTCCTTGGTTCAGGGTTTGCTGCGCGGGGTGCAGTACAGTCGACAAAACTAACGGAGCCTAACGTGGCTCGGCAGATGTATACCGGGGATGGGAGCACAGTTGTCGGTGAGTCATCCGGCCTTTCCTAAGCGGTGGGCGCGTGTTACTCCTAGGCCTAGAGCATCAGGCACCTCGCGTCGCCGGAGCCAGTGGGCACACGGCAAGATACTGGTCACAGTCTTTGTGAGCTACCGCAGGGAAGCATGAGCGCGGGCCTGCGTGATTTTGGTGCTCAGTTGTCAGAGCACTTTCTTGTCCCTGCCACGCGCTGTCTCCTCCCACCAAGTATATATCATGGGGCTACCGCGACAGAGAGGTTCCATAGAACCGCAGCGCTCTGGGCCTCGTTCACATACAGTGAACAGAAGCTCTTCTCCTGTATTCTGACCTGGCTGCTTTGTGCCAGCAGTGCAGGAGTTAACCTTGTTGCTGAGTTGCTGTGAGCTGGGTCTCTCAGCTGAAGTGGATTTTGTAATCTCCTCTATATAGACCCAGCCTTGACTACAGCTATTGTCAGTGATCAGTTCTGCTGCCTGGCTTGGAGGTTGAAGGAGCAGTGGCGTTGGAGCTTGGAGGTTTATTTACAGAGATTGGTGTCTGCTGTTTTGGTTGCTTGTTAAACCGGTTTTCCTTCCTAGTTTTTCCCCCCTCTTCCCTTCTCTGTGTTTCCTCTGTGATTGTGTGAGCATTTGGTGAGTTTGAGACTTTCAGTTACCTTGTCTGTATACCCTGTTGTTATGAAAGGCAATTCAGTATAACAATGGACATGGAGGTCAGAGCACACACAGTGATCTGACAATAACCCAAATTAACAGAACGAGCTCTGAGACGTGGGAACTCTGCAGACCGCAATCCCTGATCCTCTCCAAACACAACTAGAGGCAGCCGTGGATTGCGCCTAACGCTCCCTATGCAACTCGGCACAGCCTGAGAAACTAACTAGCCTGAAGATAGAAAAATAAGCCTACCTTGCCTCAGAGAAATACCCCAAAGGAAAAGGCAGCCCCCCACATATAATGACTGTGAGTAAGATGAAAAGACAAACGTAGGGATGAAATAGATTCAGCAAAGTGAGGCCCGATATTCTAGACAGAACGAGGATAGGAAAGATAACTTTGCGGTCTACACAAAACCCTAAAGAAAACCACGCAAAGGGGCAAAAAGACCCTCCGTACTGAACTAACGGCACGGAGATACACCCTTTGCGTCCCAGAGCTTCCAGCAAAACAAATAGACAAGCTGGACAGAAAAAATAGCAACAAATAGCAAAGAAGCACTTAGCTATGCAGAGCAGCAGGCCACAGGAATGATCCAGAGAAACACAAGTCCAACACTGGAACATTGACAGGAAGCATGAATCAAAGCATTAGGTGGGGTTAAGTAGAGAAGCACCTAACGACCTCACCAGATCACCTGAGGGAGGAAACTCAGAAGCAGCAGTACCAGTTTCCTCCACAAACGGAAGCTCCCAGAGAGAATCAGCCGAAGTACCACTTGTGACCACAGGAGGGAGCTCTGCCACAGAATTCACAACACCCTGTTTATTGTTGTATTTATACACTGGTGCAGTCCTCCTCCCTGGGGGGGGAGAGGGGGCCACTGATAGGGCCTGAACAGGAGACAGGGATACGCTGGTGGCTCAGGCCTCCTAACCATCATAGGTACCCCTGAGATAAGGGAAAGCCAGGGCCCCTTATAGTGGCAGGGACAGGTGCTGGTCCCAGTACGCCGTCCTGCCCTTATCGCCGTTATCGGCGTGACAGTATGTCTGCTTACGCGCGCGTAGGCTTTTTCTTAGTAGCCATGTCTCCCTGCTCTGTCATGCAAAGGTCGGTCCAGGTCTCTAAGCTTTCTCTCAGACAACAGAGGAGACAGCCCTGACAGTTCCAGACCTGACAAAAGACAGGTACCCCTGGTCTCGTCCTTCTTCTTACAAACACTCGAGAGTGTGACATGCTCACAGGAGGTGTGGGAGCACCCTGACAGCCACCCTTACCATATAGATAACAAAAAAAAAGAACAATAATCTGGAACGAAAGGAGTCACCGAAAGGAGGAGAGAGGACTCTCACAATCAATAAGAAAATAACGTTATATTCCGTGTGCAGCCTCTTGTCTGGAGTCAGGTGGGCGGGGACTGTGATAAGTCAGAGCTCAGCACACAACGAGTACCCAGTAATCGTTACCCCGCTCCTTGACTGACATCCCGTTCAGCGTGGACCCTCCAAAGCAGGATTGCCCACCTGACGCTTTGGAAGAAGGCTTCTACTTTTACCACTGCAATCTACAGTGATGGAGACATCAATCGAGCAGCATATCAACTGCTTCTGATCCACCCTCCAAAAATGTGCCATTACCGGGACCCCTGATCCAGTTGTATCTGACAGCTGCTTGTGTCCCCATCCACCATTTATGGGATATGCTCTACATGGCATCTCCACAAAAACAACCACAAATATTTTGCGACCAGGACGAGTGCGACATCTGCTTCGGGGATCGTCGCCCATTGGGACAGCTGTATTTTTGTGCCCTACACAAACTATTTACCGACAGCGGAATTTTTTTTTTGTGGGTAAACTGTATAAACAACAAGTGTTGGGAACGACCTCAATGGAAAGGGTTAACGTAATTAACTGTTTAACGGCCAGTGAGGCATTTTCCGCCACATTAGAGACATTAAAGCATTACAGGCTTTTCACAGAAGCTTTTCCAGGAACTCTGGACTGTGTTAGAATAAGAAAATAAACCATAATGAGCCAAACAGCAACACAAAATCTCCCGGACAGACAAGAGCTCCTTCCATGGAGGTTCATTTCTGGGTGAAGACCAGGTCTTCAGACTCCGGTTGGTCAATTTTGAGCTGTATGAAGATGAGACAGGGACGATGATTGTCTCCTCTTTGATATTGTCTATTTTAATAACAGGGAACTATTCAGTTGCCCACACAATTAGGTTCATGGCAAGATTTCAACATTCGTATGCTTACAATTTTGCTTTTTAAAGAGGTCTTGTCACGAGGTCCCAAGTGGCCATTTTTGCTCCTGCACCTCTATATAATCATATGAGTAACACTCCCTTAATATAAACCATAAAAAATAAAATTAAGCGTATTGTGCACACTTAAAAGGGAATATGTCAACTGGCTTTTGCTAGAGCACCATGATGTAGGGGAAGCGACCCCAATTCCAGCGATGTGTCACATATTAGGTTGTCTTTTGCTGTTTCAATAAAATTAGTGTTTTATCAGCAGGATATTATCACTACAGGACTAGGTGTCTTGTGTCGCCTGGTCCAACCACACCCCCACCACTGATACATTGTACACAGAAAGTAGCCAATCGGTGTTGTGGAGGGGCGGGGTTATACAGCGGTCCGTGCTATGCTACATCTGCAACAGAGAAAACTGAGATTCTATCACAACCTCTGCACCCAGTAAAGTAAGTGTTACATCAGGGTCTGAGCCCCTACATCATGCTGCTGTCAAATTATATAACAAAAACAAAAAGATTTGCTTTAATGAAAAGACCTATAGCTCTGAAATAGTGTGGTGGAATTAAAAAATAGGAAATAATACAGCAGGAATAAAATCAAATAATAAAATAAAAAACTGGCCTATTTTGATCTGGTAATAGTGTTCTTTAAAGTAGACTTGTCACTGTTCCAAGCAGCAGCCACTTTTTAAACTCAAAAATGTCTTCCTCCCATCAAAGTTTTATTCTTTTAATATATTGCAGTCATCATATAAAATATCACTGTGTACTTACAATTGCTCATTTTGCCTTTCTACCAGTAAATTCTTCTCTTTCTCTGCTCTATGTAGAAACCAGAAGTCTCTTTTCCCTGCACTTATCCCTTCTTCAGCTCCTGACCCAGTTGACTCTCCGCCCCTGCCTTTGATTTTTGCAGTGACTCGTACAGGGAAGACTGACCTCCTGTTTCTCCATAGAACTTAGAAGGATTCAGCTGGTCAGTAATTAATCCCGAGATGTCATAGACCTAATGGAAAAGAGAAGAATTAGCTGGTAGAAAGACAAAAGGAGCAATTGTAAGTACACAGTGCTGTATAATATGATGATTCCAATATATTAAGAGAATAAAAACTTTGATGGGAGGACGAGTGCTTCTTTAAGTGACCTCAGTGGCGCTGTGACCTACTTTGCGCTGGATTTCCATATACCCAGACCATCTGCATAAGTATATTTGTGACTTAACTGTTGACAACTTGTGTCAAAATGGCATGAGTTGTCACCAGGCTTTTCTAATAGGGTTTACTGCAAATCCGTGAGCTGGATCTAAAAACACTTTTTCTGATTAGGCTCTTTGAAAGGTCCAGCGCAGCAACTGACGCACAAGGTGAATGTGAACAAGCCCATAACAAACTATGGTGTCCATTTTCTCATCCACTTTCCTCAATGGCTTCACTGCTATGCAGAGTAAAAAAAAGGGGCAGGTGGCCAGAAAGGTGGAAACGAGACATTAAAAAAGAAATTTAGTTAGTTTGAGAACTTCTTTGAAATATGCTAATGAGGGCTGAAGTGTCCACTGGGCGTAATCTAGAGCTCCCAAGGGTCCAGCTCCAAATGAGACCCCTGGCAAAGAATTCACAATGCGCATGCGCCACATTACCGAATTGTGGCGCATGCGCATTGTTAATTTCCTGCTCTGAGGATCGCGAACAGGATTTTTAAAACGCCATTCACACTTTATAGACATCAGGGTCAGGAGATGAAAGTTTAGTTTTAGTTGCAGAACGTTGACCACAGAAGCTTCCGAGTGACCGGACAATCATTTTCTTTGCATATTGCGAAATCTAGAAAAGTTTACACTTTCCCAAACTGACCTAAGGTATTGTGTGACGAGCTAAGGGAAAATTTTGTTTTATTATTTATGTGGTAAGAGGAAAAAAAAAAAAAAAAGCTGACACAAAGAGTATATATTTGTTTGCCTCAGGCCTTGGCTCGCTTTGAAACAAACGATCTTCAGATAGGATTGGCATTTGACTGACTTTTTTATGCCGACTTTCCAAAAGAGACACCTGGTTTTCTTGCTGCACAAAACAGCCATTCAGTATCACACTCTGATCTTTTTGTTGTGCGCGGAGAAAAATGACTGATGGCAGCACCGCGTCTTCAAGGAAACAGTTTTCTCATGTAAGCGGTTTCTTAGGTGACTCTCATTACGGCAAAACAAACATTTACTTAAAATAACCGGGTCACGAAAAAAAAAAAACATCATAAAAAAGATCTAAATAAATTCTCACAAACACGATTCACAATATATGGTAGAGTGTAAAAAAAAGCTGTACAGCAGTTTACAAGTGCATATATATATAATATATATGCACATCTATACAGTGCCTTGAAAAAGTATTCATATTCCGTGAACTTTTCCACATTTTTTTCACATTACACCCACAAACCTAAATGTATTTTATTGGAATTTTCTGTGACACATCAACACTAAGTAGCAAGTATTTGTGAAGTGCAAAATAAATAATACATGGTTTTCTAAATATTTGCTAAATTATAAATCTGAAAATTGTGATGTGCATTTGTATTCAGCCTCCTGTAGTCTGATTCCCCTAAATAAAATCTACAGTGATCAATTGCCTCCATAAGTCACACAATTAGTAAATTGAGTCCACCTGTGTGTAACTTATTCTCAGTATAACCACAGTCGATCTGTGAAGACCTAAGGCTTGTTTAAGAACATTAGGGATCAAACAGCATGAAAAGCAAGGAACACACCAGACAGGTCAGGGATAAAGTCGCGAAGAAGAGTAAAGCAGAGTTAGGTTACAAAAAGATAGCCCGATCTCTCAACATCTCATTGAGCACTGTTTAATCTATTGTCCAAAACAAACTGAAGACTGAAGAAGTTTGGCACAACTACAAACCTACCAAGATATGACTGTCCACCTAAACTAACATCCCAATCAAGGAGAGCACTAATGAGAAAAGCAGCCAAAAGGCCCATTGTCACTCTGGAGGAGCTATAGAGATCCACAGCTCAGGTGGGAGAATGTGTCCACAAGACAACTCTTAGTCGTATACTCAACAAATCTGGCCTTTAAAGAAGAGTGCAAGAAGAAGAACATTTTAGAAAGCAAGCCATAAGAGTTTGCAAAAAGCCATGCAGGGGACAGGTGAGTATGTGGAAGAAAGAGCTTTAGTCAGATAAGACCAAATGAAATATTTTTGGATTACATGCAAAACGCTATATGTGGTGGAAAGCCAACACTACACATCACCTTGAAAACACCATCCCCACCGTCACACATGGTGGTGGCAACATCATGTGGTAGGGAGGCTTTTCTTCAGCAGAGACACGGATGCAGATCAGTGTTGATGGGAAGATGGATTGAGCTAAATACAAGGCAATCCTTGAGGAAAAACTTTTAGAGGCTGAAAAAGATTTGAGACTGGGATGCAGGTTCATCATCGAGCAGGACAACAACTCTGAACATCCTGAAGACACCAAAAGAGCACAGCGAGGTCAAAAATACTCTGTTGTAAAGAAGTCACAGTAAATGAGCAAGTGCTGGTCAAAAAATGAAAAAAATACAGGGTATTTAGTTAATACGTTTTTTTGCAAAAAAATGTATATTAAGCTGCTCCACCAATCGTCAAGGTATACCCATAATAGAGCAGTCCTATCTAATGTACATAATCCCTATCTGATGTATTAAAAACCTGATCATCTGTATAATATCTGTATAAGCAGGGTTCAGAGAGAAAATATACATATGGACATCGAGGGTGGAACAGCTTCCATGCAAATGGCCCACAGAGGAGTGGTGGACTCCCCAGTCTTGTAGAAACAAGAAAACAATTATAGAACCAAAAACACATGGGCTACTTGCATAGTGAACAAGTCTGTAGACACCTGTTCACACCACCAAGAAACCTGAAGACACCAAAAGAGCACAGCGAGGTCAAAAATACTCTGTTGTAAAGAAGTCACAGTAAATGAGCAAGTGCTGGTCAAAAAATGAAAAAAATACAGGGTATTTAGTTAATACGTTTTTTTGCAAAAAAATGTATATTAAGCTGCTCCACCAATCGTCAAGGTATACCCATAATAGAGCAGTCCTATCTAATGTACATAATCCCTATCTGATGTATTAAAAACCTGATCATCTGTATAATATCTGTATAAGCAGGGTTCAGAGAGTATGTGGAAGAAAGAGCTTAGTCAGATAAGACCAAATGAAATATTTTTGGAATACATGCAAAACGCTATATGTGGTGGAAAGCCAACACTACACATCACCTTGAAAACACCATCCCCACCGTCACACATGGTGGTGGCAACATCATGTGGTAGGGAGGCTTTTCTTCAGCAGAGACACGGATGCAGATCAGTGTTGATGGGAAGATGGATTGAGCTAAATACAAGGCAATCCTTGAGGAAAAACTTTTAGAGGCTGAAAAAGATTTGAGACTGGGATGCAGGTTCATCATCGAGCAGGACAACAACTCTGAACATCCTGCCAGAGCTACAATGGATGGTTTAGATCAAATCATATTTTGATGGTTTGATGGTTTTGATCCTGGTGTATAATATTTGGTCCTGACGCCCTGGTGTATAACATCCGATCCCATTGCTTCCTGGGGTATAATATTTGATCCTTCACCCCCCTTGTATAAAATCCAGCCCCTCACCCCAGGTTTATAACGTCCGGATGCCTTTTTTCGTTGTTTTTTTGCATGCACATATTGAAATAGGGAAACACTACTCCTATACAGTATATATATACATATATAGCCGCTGCCATTAATTCATTTTTTAACTTTATAGATATATGCATTTTTTTAGTCCTGTTGTGCGCACAATTGTTTTGTATTTACCTGGCCAATCATATACAATAAAGGCATTTTTATATCTACTTTCTGTTTGGTGGTTCTTCTGGGTATCCATATATTGGTTGTGTTTTGCTCTTTCCTTTGCCAACATGTGACAGAACGGTAAGTGGGGGTAAAGAGTTCACTGATACCAGCGCGGTCCTTTAATAGGAGCTACTGGTGTAACAAGTCCGTTTATGACATTTCTTCACTTCTAAATCTTCCCCATCACATGTGAGTGATATTACTGAGAAGTGGATGGAAGCGCAGCAACTCAGCCACGAGAGGAGACCACGTAACGTTACATAGTGGGGAGCCAAATGCTGAGGAGCAGAAAGCAAAAAAGTCACCACCGCTCTGCTGACCCCACAACTGCAGAGTTCAGACCTTCTCCTGTATTAACATCAGCACAAACACTGCGGCCCCGTAAGGGAGCTTCATGGCCGAGCATCCTGAATTCAGCCATACATCACCAAGCACAATGTCGAGTGTCAGATGGAGTGGTGTAAAGTTGCCATCACTGGACTCTGGAGGAAACGTGTTCTGTGCAGTGATGTGTCACTTTTCTATCTTGGTTTGGTGACTGCCAAGAGAACATTACCCGTCTGTTTGCCTGGTGTAAAGCTTGGTAGAATAGTGTAAATGCTGATCTCATACCAATCTCTCATATCTATTTATATAAATATCTGTCTTTTAAAATTTTTATTCATAAAAAAAAAGCTGCTTTGACAGGCTAAAAAAATAGCAATTCAAAAGTGAAGACAGCTTTGATGACGTACAAAAATTCACACACACTCAGCAATCTCGTAGATTGACCAGCATTCGGCAATCTCTGGACACAATGTGGTGGATGACTGTTCCATCAATGATCTTTCAACCTTGCAGAATAGAAGCCCAACAGCCTTTAGCCCATCATCAGTGGTTGGGTTGGTTTTCACATAGACCCTGGAACAATATCGTGGCCTCGAAGCATCACACATCTCCATGTACTGAAACATCTCAGAATTGCTTCCACACGATTACAATTGTTGGTGTGGATTTCCGAGAAGCAAAAATTCTTTCAAAAACCGTCTCTCAACTTCATAAATTCTATTAACAGCAAGTTTCTTTGCGTGAAGCATTAAGATTAATGTAAAATAATGTTAAATTAATTAAAATCAGGAAGCGGGGAGGTCATAAAATTGTAATTCAGTTTATGATACGCCATTAATTATGGTAATTAAGCATGGACAATAGAAATAAACAGTCGTTGTAGAACCAGCGAATTTGTCAGAGTCATCGAAAGGATGAGCCCCCGGGCAGCTGTACAATTTAAGGTCACTTTGCATCGTTTAATTACATATCAAAGACGTCCACATCACAGTCCTGTATGATTCATGCACAGAAAACACACATGCTGTTACGTCGGCCCCAAAATATGAAGGTTGTTTTAGGTCACCCAGAAAGAAGGTAAAAACTGAGATGTCTTCCAGTAAGGCCAGTTTCACACATCCTGACCCATATGTCTATGAGGCTGTTGAGTTCGGAACAGAAGACCCCCATCGGTCTGTGCATTGCAGTCTGTCCTTGGACCATGAAAATGTGTTAAACCAACCTAAAAAGTACAATAAAGAACTTATCCCTTCTCGTAGATTGGGGTGGCGATATGCTAGAACCACCATGTCTCATTTGTGGGATGTCCGACCCTGCTGATAGCTGGAAAATGTCTCCTGTCTGCTCTTCTTGACTTTTGCATGGATGGCCAATATAGTCAACATTACGCTAAGATTCCTAACACATGGCCATTAATTTCTTGCAAGGGTCCATAAGATGATCAATAGGGATGAGTGAGCGCTAAAATACTCGGATGCTTGTTAGTCAAACCGAGCAATTCCTAATGGTCGGATGCTCATTTCGAGTAATGAGTATAATGGGATTCAATGGGAAATACGAACATTTTTCCAGCAGACCCTACAAAGAGGACTGGGGGGCAGTGAAAATGTTGTAATGGATGGAAAGAATGCTGAATGGAAGGAGAACAGGATGGGGAAGATCTCTGGAAGCATCTCTGACTCCCAGATCACTGCTGAGAACAATGGTGTCAGGTCTGACAATAAAACATTCATAACCAATGATAAATTGGATTTCACAGGAAATGAAATGTTAAGAAACATTCTTTCCTGTATAATGACTTGTTTATAAGGCAACATTTGAAAAGGATTGAAAAAATAATAATTTAAGTAAACCAAAATTTAATTTTTTATTATTTTTTATTACATTTTTCTATGGTAATTTCAGTGCAATTTATGAAGGAAGCAAGAACTGCCAAAAATTAAGATGGACGAGGTACTCAGGTACACCCTGTATTAGACATAAAGGATGGCCTCCTATACAGTACATTATGTTCAAATTGTCATGTAGTTACTCCTAGACTCATAAAGGCTTTGCACAAAGTGCAAAGCCTGCCAAAAATTACAGCAGGGTCATCCATACACCCTTGAAGGCACCGAATGTGGGACCTCATTCAAATATTGTGAACAAAGTGTAGTTGTGGTACTCCTTCACTCAAAAAGTTCTGCACAGTGCAAAGCCTGCCAAAAATTACAAGCAGGGTCATCTATACACTTTTGAAGGCACCAACTGCTAAAAAAAATGAAGAAAGCGTAGTTTTGGTACTTCTACACTCATAAAAGAAAAGCAGTGCAAAGCCAGGAACAAATTATAAGGCGGGTCATTCATGCAACCTTGAAGACACCAAATGGAGTGTTTCATACAAAAATTAAGAAACTGTAGTTGTGGCACATCTCATTCAAATATTTTGAAAGTGTAGTTGACGTACTTCTACACTCATAAAGGCGTTTCACTAAGTGCAAAGCCAGAAAAAATGATAAGGAGGGTAATCCAGCCATCTATAGACCCTTGAAGGCCTCAAATCGCTGGCCTCATTCAAATATTTTCAAAGTGTAGTTGATTTACTCCTACACTTATGAAGACATTGCACAAAGTGCAAAGCCGAGAAAATGTTATAAGAAGGGTGATAGAGTAATCCTCTTCAGGTGTCCGCTTCTTCTTCTCCTTCCTAGGGAGGCGGGGGGACTTCCTCCACCTGCTTCCTGGAGCTCAATTGCCAGGTGCCTGGGCTGTAGATGACCCGGCTTTGGGAAGTGCTGGATCCCCCGACATTGTAGAAATGGGCGACAGACCCCTGTGTTACCTGCACTGCCTGCTCCTGCATATAGGAGGTGGGGAACGCCAAGGACAATATGATCTCTCTGTAGCACCATCTCAAGCCAACTCGAGGAGCCTCTCCCAGGCCCATTCAACTTGCAAAAAGGGTTCATCCTGCTGCCTTTCTCCTCAGATCACACCCACCGCATACTAGTGATGTTGACTCTTCATTTTGAGAAATGTGACCTTGATTGAAGCCATCAGCTCTTGCAACCTTCAGGACAATTGTTCAGTCTCTACTGCCCACTGGTAGAAAAAGATGTGATGGCAGGTCCCAAACCCTTCTATGGACCCCATTTCTGCTGCTGTTCATACGTAATGACCTCCTCCCAGGATGCCAACTCAAGCTACCTTGCGGCTATCGAGCCCACTAGCATGTCTCCAGCCCTGGTTCTGGCTCACCTCCTTCTCTCTTTCGACCAGCCTAGGCCCCGCATTCCACTCACCAGTTGCTGGATCCTGGCTCTCCGGTCCGCAAGAACCCCAGCGGTGAAGGCTGCGGCCTGGATTTGGGCCTTGGTGGTTTCGGGAAATCAACCAATTCTAGACCACAGGCTCCTGCCACCTCTGCTGTCGTGCCAGCTTGGTCTGACTCTGATATTCCTCCGGTTGTTCCCTCCGGAGTCTCGCAGGATTCTGCTATCTTTGTCGCCCACTAATTAATTTACACTGTATGGACTACTAATTCAATCTACAAAAAAAATTGAACATTTTTTTTAGGTTTATATACCACCGAAATGTTACGCAAAGCATGTAATACTCTATGACTTATTGAATCCAGAAAACTTTTTGAACACTTTTTTGGAGTGTTATATGCCACCGAAATGTAACGCAAGGCACATAATACTCTAAGGATGACTAACTTGAATCCAGAAAAAACAAGTACCTCTTTTTTTGGAGTGTTATACATGACCACAATGTGAAACAAAGCACATAATACTCTATGGATGACAAATTCAATCCAGAAAAATTTTTGAACGCTTTTTCGGACTATTATATACCACCGTAATGTAACACATTATGCGGCCAGCCGATCACAATAATGCCACTACCAAGATGGGTATGGCATTACAGTGACTGGCAATCCCCTCATGCTTATAGGCTGTGTAACAGGTGCCAAATATGCGGGGCAAGGACTTGACCTTCAAATCCAAGCACCAGCCTAAGCTCGTTGAGCGCCGAGCATCCAGATACCCGAGTGATATCCGAGTATCACCGAGTACGTTCACTCATCCCTAATTGGTAGACAATAGTGGAATATCCTATTTAAATCCCACCAATATCTGTGATCAGATTACCTTCCCCCCAACTGTTTTGAAGAAGCAAAACCGCACCCCCTTTAAGTTAGACCTCAGTGTGAGACAAATTGTGAAGGAATCAGTAGGAAATTGACCTTGTGTTTTCTTGAGGATTTCTACTAGATTGTTTGCTTCCTGATCTTGTCAATGATTTTTGTCTGGTCCCTGTACTATCAGACAAAAGCATACTGATAGGCAATTTAGATTGTGAGCCCCATTGGGGACAGCGATGATAATGTATGTAAAGAGCTGCGGAATATGTTAGCGCTATTTATAAATAAAGATTAATATTATTATTATTATTAAGAGACAACGTCATCTCATTTTATAGTTGATGCAATATATATACACAATCTGTAAATCACTTTATTTTTAAAAATGATTTGTCTCTATTCTTATCTATTAAAAAAGTGAGGGAGAATTTTTATCTCTCTACAGGAAGTGAGGGTGAGGCTTTTTCTCTCTACAGGAAGTGTAGGAGGTCTTTATCTTTCAACAGGAAGTGAAGATGCATCTTTGTCTACAAGGAAGTGATGGTGAGTTTTTGTCTTTTTACAGGAAGTAGGGAGGCTTTGTCTCAATACAGGACATGGGAGTGGGTCTTTATCTCTCTACAGGAAGTGAGGGCTTGTCTTTGTCTTTCTACAGGAAGTGAGGGCTTGTCTTTGTCTCTCTACAGGAAGTGAGGGCTTGTTTTTGTCTTTCTACAGGAAGTGAGGGCTTGTCTTTGTCTTTCTACAGGAAGTGAGGGCTTGTCTTTGTCTTTCTACAGGAAGTGAGGGCTTGTCTTTGTCTTTCTACAGGAAGTGAGGGCTTGTCTTTGTCTCTCTACAGGAAGTGAGGGCTTGTCTTTGTCTCTCTACTGGAAGTGAGGGCTTGTCTTTGTCTCTCTACAGGAAGTGAGGGCTTGTCTTTGTCTCTCTACAGGAAGTGAGGGCTTGTCTTTGTCTTTCTACAGGAAGTGAGGGCTTGTCTTTGTCTCTCTACAGGAAGTGAGGGCTTGTCTTTGTCTTTCTACAGGAAGTGAGGGCTTGTCTTTGTCTCTCTACAGGAAGTGAGGGCTTGTCTTTGTCTCTCTACTGGAAGTGAGGGCTTGTCTTTGTCTTTCTACAGGAAGTGAGGGCTTGTCTTTGTCTCTCTACAGGAAGTGAGGGCTTGACTTTGTCTCTCTACAGGAAGTGAGGGCTTGTCTTTGTCTCTCTACTGGAAGTGAGGGCTTGTCTTTGTCTTTCTACAGGAAGTGAGGGCTTGTCTTTGTCTCTCTACAGGAAGTGAGGGCTTGTTTTTGTCTTTCTACAGGAAGTGAGGGCTTGTCTTTGTCTTTCTACAGGAAGTGAGGGCTTGTTTTTGTCTTTCTACAGGAAGTGAGGGCTTGTCTTTGTCTTTCTACAGAAAGTGAGGGCTTGTCTTTGTCTCTCTACAGGAAGTGAGGGTTTGTCTTTGTCTCTCTACTGGAAGTGAGGGCTTGTCTTTGTCTTTCTACAGGAAGTGAGGGCTTGTCTTTGTCTCTCTACAGGAAGTGAGGGCTTGTCTTTGTCTCTCTACAGGAAGTGAGGGCTTGTCTTTGTCTTTCTACAGGAAGTGAGGGCTTGTCTTTGTCTCTCTACAGGAAGTGAGGGCTTGTCTTTGTCTTTCTACAGGAAGTGAGGGCTTGTCTTTGTCTTTCTACAGGAAGTGAGGGCTTGTCTTTGTCTTTCTACAGGAAGTGAGGGCTTGTCTTTGTCTTTCTACTGGAAGTGAGGGTGGATCTTTGCATTTTTACAGGAAAAGAGGGTGAGTCTTTGCCTCTCTTCAGGACTTGTAGGGGTCTTTATAGCTTTACAGGAAGTAGGGACGAGTCTTTGTCTCTCTGGGCTTTATAACATTTTTAAGAATTAACTAAACTCGGTGAATTTTAGCAATTTGTGATTCGTTATTCTTAAATCGCCTAAAATGGCTGCTGCCATTTCACACATTGAAGATTTCAAGAGCCAGAGAAGGATCACATGACTTTGGGAAGACTTCCCCATAAAGTCTTTCAGCTACGATATCGCAAGGTATAGTACAGCCAATCAGAAAGGACTGTTGTAGTCTGTATAAAAACAGAAGCAGGGAAAGCAGCAGCCACTTTCTGGTGAATCTGGTTAGTTGGTCGACATCACAGCTCACATTTTAGCAAAAGAGACAGGGAAAATCTTAAAACACTGAAGAAACATACATACGGTATATGTTTTCTAAGGGCAATTGAAGGCTTTGCAATACTTTCAATTTGGTGCAAATCAAATTGTCTGGATATATTTGGTGAATCTGGCAAGTTCAAATATGAAAATAAAAGATCTGTTAATTTCTAACAGATAATTGCGCACGCTGTGCTCACATTTCACCTGCTGAAGTCAGCATAACTGTTTCTCTAGTTAATGCAAAGTAGAACAAAAAGTTTCACCTTAAGCACATTTTTACTTATTCCCTTTGGAAAACAATTCAGATTTATCTGTAAGAAGTCGGTCACTTGTGGTTTCAAGGTTCTCAAAACAGGAACTGAAGTATTTGCTCAGCCAGGGTAGATGTAGTCACGCTGACAGCTCCGAGCCCATGGATGGACAAAAACATGTACAGAAGGACAGAGAGACAAGACAAAGCGAGTGAATGTGTCATTGATCAAGAAGCCGAATGGACAATTTTTTCAGATTAATTTTGCTTAATGGTCAGCGGTAATCTGGTCACACAAGGCAGAGAATCAGCAGCAACTAGAGATAAGTACAAAGTTTTCATGTGACCACAACATGAGAAAAATATTTATTTTTGGGTAAAAAGCC
Organism: Ranitomeya imitator; assembly: GCF_032444005.1. Classification (NCBI taxonomy): domain Eukaryota; kingdom Metazoa; phylum Chordata; class Amphibia; order Anura; family Dendrobatidae; genus Ranitomeya; species Ranitomeya imitator. The sequence goes on from NC_091284.1 coordinate 38,323,381, forward strand.
GGAGTTGACCTTGCACCCAGTGCACAAATACAATAGGACCAATTTAATGTGATGCTTGCAAAGTTGCTTGCAATTTTTTTTACCACAAGCGTGTTGTTGCTGCTTTTCTTTTTTGCATTTTGCTGGCCAAGGTCTTTATTGAAGGCCCAGAAGTCACTGGCACCCCGAGCTGGCCATGTGCCAATTCCCATTTCCCGTTATGTTCCTCACATATCCAACAAACAATTTAGTATACATCGATCAGTCATAACACTTAAACCACTGATAGGAGACGTGAATATTATTATCGAAGAGTCAACAGTCGTTCTTGAAGTTGCAGAAAAATGACTGGCACATCCAAACTAGTGTGAATAGGTGCATACCGGGAGCAGCTACCTCCATATACAATATACAAAAAAAGGTTGCACTCTATCGTGCCAAAGCATGTCGAATGTATGACAACTGGTGACTGATCTCAGACTTCCTTCCTCCTTAGTACAAACTGCTCTTGTGTTCTGCCACACATTCATCCAGGACTACCCCAAGCCCGCTGACTCCATCAGCCTCAGGGATTCGTTGTCCACTCTGGCAGTGCACCCGGGTCCGGCCACCTGCCCCCCCATGTAACTCCATGTCCACCGACCTCGCAATGTCAAAAGACCAGGCCCGTTCCATGGTACCTGGCCCGAGCCCTAGCCTCCAGACGTTATAAGAATGTCCATCAAGGATCTATTTTGACCTCCCACTACCACTATTGTAACATCACTGTGAGCATTATACTACAATTGTAACATCACTGTGAGCATTATACCACTATTGTAACATCACTGTGAGCATTATACTACTATTGTACCATCACTGTGTGCAATATACCACTATTGCAACATCACTGTGAGCATTATACCACTATTGCACAATCACTGTGAGCATTACACTACTATTGTAACATCACTGTGAGCATTATATCACTATTGTAACATCACTGTGAGCATTATATCACTATTGTAACATCACTGTGTGCATTATATCACTATTGTAACATCACTGTGTGCATTATACTACTATTGTACCATCACTGTGAGCATTATACTACTATTGTAACATCACTGTGTGCAATATACCACTATTGCAACATCACTGTGAGCATTATACCACTATTGCACAATCACTGTGAGCATTACACTACTATTGTAACATCACTGTGAGCATTATATCACTATTGTAACATCACTGTGTGCATTATATCACTATTGTAATATCACTGTGTGCATTATACCACTATTGTAACATAACTGTATGCATTATACCACTATTGTAACATCACTGTGTGCATTATACCACTATTGTAACATCACTGTGTGCATTATACCAGTATTGCAACATCACTGTGAGCATTATGCCACTATTGTAATATCACTGTGTGCATTATACCACTATTGTAATATCACTGTGTGCATTATATCACTATTGTAACATCACTGTGAGCATTATACCACTATTGTAACATCACTGTGTGCATTATATCACTATTGTAATATCACTGTGTGCATTATACCACTATTGTAACATCACTGTATGCATTATACCACTATTGTAACATCACTGTGTGCATTATACCAGTATTGCAACATCACTGTGAGCATTATGCCACTATTGTAATATCACTGTGTGCATTATACCACTATTGTAATATCACTGTGTGCATTATATCACTATTGTAATATCACTGTGTGCATTATATCACTATTGTAATATCACTGTGTGCATTATATCACTATTGTAACATCACTGTATGCATTATACCACTATTGTAACATCACTGTGAGCATTATGCCACTATTGTAATGTCACTGTGTGCATTATACCACTATTGTAATATCACTGTGTGCATTATATCACTATTGTAATATCACTGTGTGCATTATATCACTATTGTAATATCACTGTGTGCATTATATCACTATTGTAATATCACTGTGTGCATTATATCACTATTGTAATATCACTGTGTGCATTATATCACTATTGTAACATCACTGTATGCATTATACCACTATTGTAACATCACTGTGTGCATTATACCACTATTGTAACATCACTGTGTGCATTATACCAGTATTGCAACATCACTGTGAGCATTATGCCACTATTGTAATATCACTGTGTGCATTATACCACAATTGTAATATCACTGTGTGCATTATATCACTATTGTAACATCACTGTGTGCATTATACCACAATTGTAATATCACTGTGTGCATTATATCACTATTGTAACATCACTGTAAGCATTATACCACTATTGTAACATGACTATATGCATTATTCCACTATTGCACCATCATTGTGAGCATTATACTACTTTTGCACCATCACTGTGTGCATTGTACCACTATTGTAACATCACTGTGTGCATTATGCCACTATTGTAACATCACTGTGAGCATTATACCACAATTGTAACATCACTGAGTGCATTATACCACTATTGTAACATCACTGTGCGCATTATACCACTATTGTAACATCACTGTGTGCATTATACCACTATTGTAACATCACTATGAGCATTATACCACTATTGTAACATCACTGTGTGCATTATACCACTATTCTGACATTACTGTGAGCATTATATCACTATTGTAACATCACTGTAAGCATTATAACACTATTGTAACATCACTGTGAGCATTATACCACTATTACACCATCACTGTGTGCATTATACCACTATTATAACATCACTGTGTGCAATATACCACCATTGTAACATCACTGTGTGCATTATACCACTATTACACCATCACTGTGTGCATTATACCACTATTGTAACATCACTGTGAGCATTATACCACAATTATAATCAACTCATATTTGCCAGGTAGATAACTGGCAAAACACAAAGGCTACGGCACAGAAGAATAAAATATATATACTTTTATTGACAAAAATTCATAATATAAAATCTCACATAAAAACAAGACAAGGAAGTTTCAAAAATTGGAAATAACTGATGGTCATCTGTACAAGAATTAAGCTACTCTGGGAATATACAATCAAAAGCAATAACAAAAAATATCTTATTGTAAATAAATATATACATATAACTAGAAAAACCCTATAGAATCTATAACGCCCGTTAAATACAATGCATAATGCAAACATTTTTTTTTAAATATATGTAAAAAACAAGACAGAAGAAAAAATTGCTGACAACCAATAAATGTGTCCTATAAACCTAAACAAAAAATGCAAAAAGCTATATAAATTCTAAATTGATAAAAATGAAGTGCATAATGCTGTGCAAAAAAGGCATATAGTTGTAAACTAGCAGCAATGGCAACCGGCACTATATAAAGTGCTCCGTGCTGTACAACTATGCAAATTGCAAAGAGACTAGCAGCAGAAAAAGGTTTAGAATCTAAAGTGCAATAGGAAATATACAAAAGCATATAGTTGTGAACTAGCAGCAGCACTGTGTGCATGATACCACTATTGTAACATCACTGTGTGCATGATACCACTATTGTAACATCACTGTGTGCATGATACCACTATTGTAACATCACTGTGTGCATTATACCACTATTGTAACATCACTGTGTGCATGATACCACTATTGTAACATCACTGTGTGCATGATACCACTATTGTAACATCACTGTGTGCATTATACCACTATTGTAACATCACTGTGTGCATGATACCACTATTGTAACATCACTGTGTGCATGATACCACTATTGTAACATCACTGTGTGCATTATACCACTATTGTAACATCACTGTGTGCATGATACCACTATTGTAACATCACTGTGTGCATGATACCACTATTGTAACATCACTGTGTGCATTATACCACTATTGTAACATCACTGTGTGCATTATACCACTATTGTAACATCACTGTGTGCATGATACCACTATTGTAACATCACTGTGTGCATGATACCACCATTGTAACATCACTGTGTGCATTATACCACTATTGTAACATCACTGTGAGCATTATACCACTATTGTAATATCACTGTGTGCATTACTTTATACCACTACTGTAACATCACTATTCTTTTGCATTAGGGAAACCAAGAGAATTATACGTGTTCATGCTCTAAACTTGCTGCCGAGGTGGTTATGGTGGAGTGGGGCTCTATTTCAAGTTTTGTAATGAGACACTAAGGCTACTAGTTATGCCCCTTCTCCCATAGCTCATACATATAGTAGATCCCTATATATTAATGACATCATAAGCTGTACTTATATAATATATGGACTTTAGGTCGACTGCTCCTTTAAGACCCTACACCCACATAGTATGGAGCAGGTGTCCGGGGAAGACGCTGTCATGCCTCATTCTGCTCGGTGGCCACTGACTCAACACTTAATAATGATCCTAGTACAATAAGCTCTTGAAGACAAGTTGGACATCTTGACACACAAGAGAAGCCCCAACCGGGGTGATAATTGCTGAAGTGTCAAATATAATCATCTGCCCCCTCCCCAATCCGCACCCGATGGAGAGTCCCTGATAGGAAGTGACAACTGGGGGGAAGCTGGTGTGTCACCGAGTACCAGGCGATACACTGCGCATAACGCGCGATAATCCTGCCGGAAACGTTACACGCTTCACATAACTTCATTATGTTAATGCATCATTAGAGTTTGCCAAGCCGGAGTGGCCCTGCCAGCCATTGTCCGTCAAGTAATGAAACTGTATGTCATTTGTTCTCATTAGGACACCTGATAGGAACCTGCGCCGGTAGCCAAGCCTTTTATCTGCCACCAATTAATTGGTGTGTAATAGTCTCCAACAGCCGGCGCAGGAGACATTGATCTTTGCTGATATCTATATGTGGCCTTCATCTATTCATCAACTATGGAAACAATAAACCAGGTCCTGTAGGCTCTGCACCATAAAGAAAAAAAATGCCTAAGACGGCCAAACCATCTCCAGAGTACACCTATGGCAAAGGCGAGAAGAAACAGCAATTCATATATGGCACCTTGCAGTAATTAAACAGCTATACTTTAACGTTTAAGGAAAGGAAATAATACTTGATTTTTTTTAAATATTTGGGATTCGGTTGCCAGCACTTTAGCAAGCTCCTTGCCCTTTCATTGTTTTCCAAGGCACAACCATTGTGACTGTGCCTGGTGCTGCGTCTTTACGTGGATATTACTGAGCCGCAGAACAAGGTACAGTACAGTACCGGAAATAACAATGAAGGGGACCTGGACCTCGAGACAGCAGAGTACAAAGGCCAGCTACCTCCATCACACCAGGGACCAAGGGCACCTGATTTATCACCTATCTATGCTGATTATTTCTGGGGGGAAAACTAAGGGAGCTTATATAGATCCATGAATTTCACCTAAGGCAGAATTTTTAGTTTTGGCCTGGAGTGACCCCTTAATTCTCTTCATAGTCTACAGCAGGGGTGGGTAATTATTTTTCCCGAGGGGCCAAACGAGAGACCGTGACGGTTGTGGAGGGCCTAAACTAATAGGCTGAAATTAATTATCCCCAATATTAATATTAACATAGTAATTATTATTTACTATTTCTATCACTTAGCAGAATTAAGAATACTGACATCCCCCTATTTACCATATGAGCCCACACCCAGCCCCCTATATGCATTATAAGCCTCAACTAAATACAGTATGAGACCGCACATAATCCACTAAATACAGTTTGAGCCCCCACATAGCCTCTCTATACACAGTCGGAACCCAAACATAGTATTTCTATATACAACATAAGCATTCACGTAGCCCCTATATACAGTATAAGCCGCAACATAGCCTCTGTATATACAGTCTGATCTCCCCCATAGCCTCTGTACATACAGTGTGAGCCCCCACATAGTCTCTCTATATACAATAGCAACAAAAGACCAAAAATGAAGATACCGTACCCAAAACCTCCACCATGCTCACATCCCAAGTGGGGGAGCTACCCAGGGGGAGGTTGGATACCACTAGTATAAATGGACACTCCTATCAATAGCAATAAAGAGGAAACAGTGGAGTTACAGTCCAAAAACAAGTTTTATTCAACAATAGTTGGCAACCATAGCCAGAACAGTATACAAAAAAATCCTAATTTAATTGAACACAACATATAACTGAAAAGGAGAGTGGATGGTAGCAATAGATGGAATTAGACACCACGTAGGTATTCCTGGTACCAATTGAGTATCAATAAAGTGCATAGTGCCATATAGTAATTTGGGAAAAAGGATCAAATGGTATACTGGTACCCCTATAAATCTATACTTCACGGCTAAGTATACATATGATTAGCCCTGCGCACAGGCTGTGTGACCACTATATCCGGTCATTCATCATAGGCCAAAAGGAAGTAAACAAGGAAGACACCATACAGAGTTATTACTGAACCTTACCCAAAGTCTGGTGGCCAGGATCACCCACGTGGTGGCCCCAACGCACGTTTCGCGTCAGCTTCGTCAGGGGCCGCCCCCCTTTTACTTCCTTTTGGCCTATGATGAATGACCGGATATAGTGGTCAGACAGCCTGTGCGCAGGGCTAATCATATGTATACTTAGCCGTGAAGTATAGATTTATAGGGGTACCAGTATACCATTTGATCCTTTTTCCCAAATTACTATATGGCACTATGCACTTTATTGATACTCAATTGGTACCAGGAATACCTACGTGGTGTCTAATTCCATCTATTGCTACCATCCACTCTCCTTTTCAGTTATATGTTGTGTTCAATTAAATTAGGATTTTTTTGTATACTGTTCTGGCTATGGTTGCCAACTATTGTTGAATAAAACTTGTTTTTGGACTGTAACTCCACTGTTTCCTCTTTATTGCTCTCTATATACAATATTAGCCCCTATATACAGTATGAAGTCCACATATCCTCATATATACAGTATGAGCCCCCGCATAGCCCCCCATATACAGTGTGAGCCTCACATAGCCTATCTATATAGAATATGTACCCTCACATAGCCCCCTATATACAGTATAAGCCCTCACATAACCTCCTATATACAGTGTGAGCCTCCACATAGCCTGCTATATGCAGTATGAGTCCCCACATAGCCTCCTATGTACAATATTAGCCCCCACATTGCCTTCTATATACAATATTTGCCCCCACATAGCCCTCTATCTACATCTAAATTCCCTACCAGTATGTCTTTGTGTAGTGACGTCATCGTGTCTTTTGTCTCACACAGTGATTAGTGGAAGAAGCAGGCGGTGACCCCGTCATCCACCAGTGTATGCGACTCTGGCTGCAAGGTGGAAGCCGGCAGCGGTGGGCTGGGCTACTCCTGGGCAGAAGCCATCTAGTGGGCAAGGTTGCGCTCACTAGACAGCGCCCTCATTCCACGCACTTGTATGGAGCGAGGCCGCGCTCTCTAGAGGCTTCTGCCCGGGACTATGCATATTGCATACATCACCGCCGTTCCCGTCTGAAAAACAGGCGAATCCTCACAGTGCACAGTGCGTGCGATGGGCATATTCAGTAGTCAGCACTCAGCAGTCATAAACTGGGGAATCTTTTTTTTCTCTGCAAACAAAACCTGCTCCCTTGGCAGTAAAAAATTTGCAGACAAAACACAGGTTTTACTGGCTTTTTTCCTGCGTTTTTGCTGCATTTTTTAAGCGTTTTTCAAGATCCCAAAGTTCAGTTTTGCTTCTGTTAATGCAAGACATTCGAAAAAACCATAAAACATTTTTGGAAAAAAAGGGGCAATTTGATCAAGTTATTTAGTGGAAAAAGTTTATTATGCCTGAAAAAGATATTCTAAATGAAAAAGTTCATATGAGGTCATGAAAAAATACACAATTGCGAGTGTAAAAACAGCAGAGGGCAGATGAATTGGTGGGACATTGTTTACTTCCACATATTGATAGGGCATTGAGTTGGTAGGGCGTCGTTTATCACGATATCAAATAACATTAATTTAATTAAACTGTACTAACACTCATGTGCAGCGCCCCAGGATCCTGGTCGTTGCAGTATTATCGTTCTCCTCTAGGGGGGAGTGATGGTACGTTTGGAGGCAATAAAGGAGATCTCTTTGTCAGGTAACACAACACACAACACATTTAGCACTGCAGTCCACCAGGGGGAGCTATCCTGCTATTTATTAGGGCACTCTTCACAATTAGGTAAAACTGGTGGTCTGGATAGGAAGTTAGGCAGATACTAGCTGGGCTTCGGCTCAGGTAGTTGGTTCCTGACAGGGGTGGGATCCTGTCAGAGGCCTAGACAGAAGGACACGGAGCTGCGCCTGTCCCACGTGCAGCAGCTTCCAGAAAGAGACACGAACAGAGAACTGTATTGTAGAGAGTGAGAAGAAGTCATAGCAAAAGGAGAGGAAACAGAAGGAGTTCTGCCCTACACAGGCTTCCTCCTTCTGAGGTGCAGGATCCGGTAGCTGGAACACAGAGGGAGCAACAGTCCTTTATGCCTTGCTGCAGAGACCGGCAGGACAGCTAATTCCACGTTACCTGCCCACCCTATACCCAGGAGGCAAGGTGGCACCCACGAGAGGCTGGGGCATGATAGAGTCCCTGTAAAAAGCCTCACGCCACCGGTCATACGGGTTTGTCTTATCCATGTGGGGGACAGAGAGAGACACAACATCTAGAACATCTACAACAGTTGTGAGGACCTTATGAGAAGCTCAGCAGTAAGGCACTACAACACCCGGGCACTAGAGGAAGGATACTGATTTCCACCTGGATAAGGGGACTCTGGATTTGCCTTCAGACCGGCCGGACTCTGCCTGCCCTATGATCCCTACCCTGGACTGTGGATGCTGAAGCCTTCAGCAAAGGTAAAGAGACTGCACCCTTGTGTCCTCGTTATTGACTGCACCTCACACCATCCACCATCTACACACTGGGAAGCCCTGGGGACATGCTTCACCTGTGGGAAGGTATACCATCTAGCTGCCATAACATCACCCCAGCGGACCCCTAAGCAGCGTCACCCTGACCGAATACCACAGGTGGCATCACGAACATTATCCATTTAAAGACCTTCCCCTTTTACAATGGACCTCCCGAGGGACACAGACCGGGTCAGCCACCGTGACATCCCCCTGAGAACCGAAGGACCCGGTACCGAGTACCCCACTGCCCACAGGGGCACTCCACATGCTCATGTGAAGGTACTAAGACATTATGGCTAAAACTTGGTAAAATCACAAAAATTAATGGATTTCACATCCTGCTGTACCGTTGTATTCACCAAAAATGCTGCAAAAATTGATGGCAGCATTTTTATAGGAAAAAAATCAAGCGTGTCCATGACATTTCTAAAATCTCATAGATTTGGCTGCTACCATAAAAACCACAAACTTTCTCAACCCAAAACCAATACAGCCAAAGAGAAGCATAATAAGAACAAGAACACTTAGAAAAAGACTCCTTTAAAAGGAGCTAAAAAAAAATCTTTATTATGCTCTATTAAAAACAGGTTATAAGGGCAATATCACAATAAATCCGTAAAGGGGGAATATAGAAGAATCAATCAGAGAATGGTGGCACAGCCCCAGCAAGATGCATCATTTCTGTAGTGGAAAAAATAAAAATCTTGAACAGGAAGGTTTACAGGAACGATTTCTGAATATCACCATCTGAACAGACTGAGATTTTGGAGGACCCAATGCAATAATCCCCGGAAACCACGATTGCGGTAGGTGTTGTGAATTCTGTTGTCAAGCTCCCTCCTGTGGTCATGAATGGTACTTCGGCTGGTTCTGTCCATGGGCTTCCTCTGGTGGTTGTGAGTGGAGCTGCGGCTTCTGAGTTTCCTTCCACAGGTGACGAGGTTAATTCGTTAGCTGGCTGCTCTATTTAACTCCACTTAGATCATTGCTCCATGCCACCTGTCAATGTTCCAGTATTGGTCTAGTTCTCTCCTGGATCGTTCTTGTGACCTGTCTTCCCAGCAGAAGCTAAGTTCCTGCTTGCTTTTCTCTGGTTTGCTATTTTTCTGTCCAGCTTGCTATTTTGATTTTTGTCTTGCTTGCTGGAAGCTCTGGGACGCAGAGAGAGCGCCTCCGCACCGTGAGTCGGTGCGGAGGGTCTTTTTGCGCCCTCTGCGTGGTCTTTTTGTAGTTTTTTGTGCTGACCGCAAAGTTACCTTTCCTATCCTCTGTCTGTTCAGTAAGTCAGGCCTCACTTTGCTAAATCTATTTCATCTCTGTGTTTGTAATTTTCATCTTTACTCACAGTCATTATATGTGGGGGGCTGCCTTTTCCTTTGGGGAATTTCTCTGAGGCAAGGTAGGCTTTATTTTTCTATCTTCAGGGCTAGCTAGTTCCTTAGGCTGTGTCGAGTTGCATAGGGAGCGTTAGGAGCAATCCACGGCTATTTCTAGTGTGTGTGATAGGATTAGGGATTGCGGTCAGCAGAGTTCCCACGTCTCAGAGCTCGTCCTATTTTATTAGTAACTATCAGGTCATTCCGTGTGCTCTTAACCACCAGGTCCATTATTGTCCTTACCACCAGGTCATAACAGGTAGGGCTGGTTATGATATACCACAAGGAACCATGATCTTCATTTGAAACTCCCCTGATGAATCCTATCTAAGGAGGAAACGCGTCGGGAGAATTGTGGGAGATCACCGAAATAACAATGAGGAAAAGTAATGTTACTGTGCCCCATATTTTCTGTGGGACAACCTTTTAGAAATTGGGTGAGTTCTTATTATTCATTCGTTTACCGCATGTGGCGTAGGTAGGAGATTAAGGTGGCGTCACAGATTATGTGTTTTTCCTTAAAAAAAACACTGATATGCTGTAGTCCAGAGATAGGAACCCTTAGTGTATGCGGTGTTGATACCCCTTTTGATTTGGGTGTCCTAAATATCCATAGGTCTTTTATATTGTTTTTTCCTAAAACGTTAAGTTTTAGGTCCCATTTTTGCTGTGATTATACAGGACCTAAACCTTCACCTTCACCTTCCGCCGCACAATGCACGTAGTCATAAAAAAAGTGCCTGGCACTAACCTCTCAATCCTATCAATCCTACGCGTGAATCATCATGGCCTCCTGCAGACGTGAAATCGTCTGTTATTACATTTCATTTGTGTTATGGACAGGATTTCATATCTGTGATGATAGTTCATTGGTGACTAAGAGAACAGATATGAGAACAGCCGGCTACTTATTACTGGACGCTTTGTGAATTATCCCACCCTGACCACTCAGCCTCCATGGTGTAATATACTGCACACATCTGTTGTTACTTTTCTCATGATTCCACACTGTACAGATAAATAATGCTGCTATACACTTTACGGTCCAATACAGTCCATGGAACATGCTCATAAATTACCTGCTGACTTGGACAAACTCGCAGATGAGGTTCATGTTGGATAAATGTAAAGTTATGCATCTCGGCACTAATAATACGGCCAGCATTATATGTTCTAGTTAGAGTAAAACTAGGAGAGTCACTCGTAGAGAAGGATCTGGATGTACTTGTAGATCACTGACAGTATAACAGCATGCAATGTCAATCGGCAGCTTGTAAGGCCAGCAGAATATTGTTGTGTATTGAAAGAGGTACGTTGGCCCAGATGAGCATTTGGCAGACAGCGTGGGCAGAAAATGTTGGTGCAGTGGGGTGAACTGGTCGAAAAACAATGGAGTTGCTTGATGGGAGTTGCTTGATGGCAGGTGGAGAAACGGAGGCTGTCGTAATGGAAGTAGAGTCGTGGACCACGGGCAATCCAAAGCTGGAGACTCAGTAAGAGGAAGCGAAGAAGCAGAGTAAAGATAACAACACAGTAGACTAGACTTGATGCTGAAACCGCCCAGCAAAGTAGCAATGATGAGCATTGTAGTCAAGTCCAGTGAAACAGCAAAGGTGGGGATGTCAGGAGACTCACTTGTAGCAATGCAGCAAAGCTGAGTAAGTCAGGAGGCACTCAATACAACAGATTGTGGAGCGGTTTAAGTCCTAATTGGTGAAATGGATGCAAACTACCTGAATACTCAGGCTGCATGGAGCCACCTAAGCTGGCCTTTAAAAATGTGATCTTGGAATTGCGCTTCAGGTTGCCATTGCTACCAAATGCGCACAGAACAGAGAGAGATTGCCATGGTGGGGAGAATGGAGGTGAAGAGTCTTATGCTGGTTCTTGTCCAGTGGTGAAAAAACAGGTTCCTATAAATAGTGCTATACACAGTGCTCCAAAAATAGTGCAAGGTGTTCTATAAATCAGTATCGTCCTCATATATAGAGGTACATATATAGGGTCCTCACAAATAGCGGTACACATATAGGATCCTCACAAATAGCGGTACACGTACAGGGTCCTCACAAAAAGCGGTACACATACAGGGTCCTCACAAATAGCGGTACACATATAGGGTCCTAGCAAATAGCGGTACACATATAGGGTCCTCACAAATAGCGGTACACATATAGGGTCCTCACAAATAGCGATACACATATAGGGTCCTCACAAATAGCGATACACATATAGGGTCCTCACAAATAGCGGTACACATACGGGGTCCTCACAAAAAGCGGTACACATACAGGGTCCTCACAAATAGCGGTACACATATAGGGTCCTCACAAATAGCGGTACACAAATAGGGTCCTCACAAATAGCGGTACACATATAGGGTCCTCACAAATAGCTGTACATATATAGGGTCCTCACAAATAGCGGTACACAAATAGGGTCCTCACAAATAGCGGTACACATATAGGGTCCTCACAAATAGCTGTAAACATATAGGGTCCTCACAAATAGCTGTACACATATAGGGTCCTCACAAATAGCGGTACACATACAGGGTCCTCACAAATAGCGATACACATATAGGGTCCTCACAAATAACGGTACACAAATAGGGTCCTCACAAATAGCGGTACACATACAGGGTCCTCACAAATAGCGATACACATATAGGGACCTCACAAATAACGGTACACAAATATGGTCCTCACAAATAGCTGTACACATATAGGGTCCTCACAAATAGCTGTACACATACAGGGTCCTCACAAAAAGCGGTACACATACAGGGTCCTCACAAAAAGCGGTACACATATAGGGTCCTCACAAATAGCGGTACACATATAGGGTCCTCACAAATAGCGGTACACATATAGGGTCCTCACAAATAGCGGTACACATATAGGGTCCTCACAAATAGCGGTACACATATAGGGTCCTCACAAATAGCTGTACACATATAGGGTCCTCACAAAAAGCGGTACACAATTTCAATATTTGTAGATGACACTAAACTCTGCAGGGTAATCAATACAGAGGAGGACAATTTTATATTACAGGAGGATTTATGTAAACTAGAAGCTTGGGCTGATAAATGGCAAATGAGCTTTAATGGGGATAAATGTAAGGTCATGCACTTGGGTAGAAGAAATAAGATGTATAATTATGTGCTTAATTCTAAAACTCTGGGCAAAACCGTCAATGAAAAAGACCTGGGTGTATGGGTGGATGACAAACTCATATTCAGTGGCCAGTGTCAGGCAGCTGCTACAAAGGCAAATAAAATAATGGGATGCATTAAAAGAGGCATAGATGCTCATGAGGAGAACATAATTTTACCTCTATACAAGTCACTAGTTCGACCACACTTAGAATACTGTGCACAGTTCTGGTCTCCGGTGTATAAGAAAGACATAGCTGAACTAGAGCGGGTGCAGAGAAGAGCGACCAAGGTTATTAGAGGACTGGGGGTCTGCAATACCAAGATAGGTTATTACACTTGGGGCTATTTAGTTTGGAAAAACGAAGACTAAGGGGTGATCTTATGTTAATGTATAAATATATGAGGGGACAGTACAAAGACCTTTCTGATGATCTTTTTAATCATAGACCTGAAACAGGGACAAGGGGGCATCCTCTACGGTTGGAGGAAAAAAGGTTTAAGCATAATAACAGACGTGGATTCTTTACTGTAAGAGCAGTAAGACTATGGAACTCTCTGCCGTATGATGTTGTAATGAGTGATTCATTACTTAAATTTAAGAGGGGACTGGATACCTTTCTGGAGAAGTATAATGTTACAGGGTATATACACTAGATTCCTTGATAGGGCGTTGATCCAGGGAACTAGTCTGATTGTCGTATGTGGAGTCGGGAAGGAATTTTTTTCCCCAATGTGGAGCTTACTCTTTGCCACATGGGTTTTTTTTGCCTTCCTCTGGATCAACATGTTAGGGCATGTTAGGTTAGGCTATGGGGTGAACTAGATGGACATATAGTCTTCCTTCAACCTTAATAACTATGTAACTATGTAACATACAGGGTCCTCACAAATAGCGGTACACATACAGGGTCCTCACAAATAGCGGTACACATACAGGGTCCTCACAAATAGCGGTACACAAATAGGGTCCTCACAAATAGCTGTAAACATATAGGGTCCTCACAAATAGCGATACACATACAGGGTCCTCACAAATAGCTGTACACATACAGGGTCCTCACAAATAGCTGTACACATACAGGGTCCTCACAAATAGTGCTACACATACAGGGTCCTCACAAATAGCTGTACACATACAGGGTCCTCACAAATAGCTGTACACATACAGGGTCCTCACAAATAGTGCTACACATACAGGGTCCTCACAAATAGCTGTAAACATACAGGGTCCTCACATATAGTGCTACACATATAGAGTCCTCACAAATAGCGGTACACATATAGGGTCCTCACATATAGTGCTACACATACAGGGTCCTCACATAAAGTGCTACACATGTAGGGTCCTCACAAATAGCTGTACACATATAGGATCCTCACAAATAGCTGTACACATATAGGGTCCTCACAAATAGCGGTACACAAATAGGGTCCTCACAAATAGCTGTAAACATATAGGGTCCTCACAAATAGCGATACACATACAGGGTCCTCACAAATAGCTGTACACATACAGGGTCCTCACAAATAGCTGTACACATACAGGGTCCTCACAAATAGTGCTACACATACAGGGTCCTCACAAATAGCTGTACACATACAGGGTCCTCACAAATAGCTGTACACATACAGGGTCCTCACAAATAGTGCTACACATACAGGGTCCTCACAAATAGCTGTAAACATACAGGGTCCTCACATATAGTGCTACACATATAGAGTCCTCACAAATAGCGGTACACATATAGGGTCCTCACATATAGTGCTACACATACAGGGTCCTCACATAAAGTGCTACACATGTAGGGTCCTCACAAATAGCTGTACACATATAGGATCCTCACAAATAGCTGTACACATATAGGGTCCTCACAAATAGCTGTACACATATAGGGTCCTCACAAATAGCTGTACACATATAGGATCCTCACAAATAGCTGTACACATATAGGGTCCTCACAAATAGCTGTACACATATAGGGTCCTCACAAATAGTGCTACACGTATAGGCTACTCACAATAGCTGTACACATACAGGGTCCTCACAAATAGCGGTACACCTATAGGGTCCTCACAAATAGCTGTACACATACAGGGTCCTCACAAATAGCTGTACACATACAGGGTCCTCACAAATAGCGGTACACATACAGGGTCCTCACAAATAGCGGTACACATACAGGGTCCTCACAAATAGCGGTACACATACAGGGTCCTCACAAATAGCTGTACACATACAGGGTCCTCACAAATAGCGGTACACATATAGGGTCCTCACAAATAGCTGTACACATACAGGGTCCTCACAAATAACGGCACACATATAGGGTCCTCACAAATAGCTGTACACATACAGGGTCCTCACAAATAGCTGTACACATACAGGGTCCTCACAAATAGCGGTACACATACAGGGTCCTCACAAATAGCTGTACACATACAGAGTCCTCACAAATAGCGGTACACATACAGGGTCCTCACAAATAGCGGTACACATACAGGGTCCTCACAAATAGCTGTACACATACAGGGTCCTCACAAATAGCGGTACACATACAGGGTCCTCACAAATAGCTGTACACATACAGGGTCCTCACAAATAGCGGTACACATACAGGGTCCTCACAAATAACGGTACACATACAGGGTCCTCACAAATAGCGGTACACATACAGGGTCCTCACAAATAGCTGTACACATACAGGGTCCTCACAAATAGCGGTACACATACAGGGTCCTCACAAATAGCGGTACACATACAGGGTCCTCACAAATAGCGGTACACATACAGGGTCCTCACAAATAGCTGTACACATACAGGGTCCTCACAAATAGCGGTACACATACAGGGTCCTCACAAATAGCTGTACACATACAGGGTCCTCACAAATAGCGGTACACATACAGGGTCCTCACAAATAACGGTACACATACAGGGTCCTCACAAATAGCGGTACACATACAGGGTCCTCACAAATAGCTGTACACATACAGGGTCCTCACAAATAGCGGTACACATACAGGGTCCTCACAAATAGCGGTACACATACAGGGTCCTCACAAATAGCGGTACACATACAGGGTCCTCACAAATAGCGGTACACATACAGGGTCCTCACAAATAGCGGTACACCTATAGGGTCCTCACAAATAACGGTACACATGCAGGGTCCTCACAAATAGTCGTACACACATGCCCTTTAAATTCTGACACACTCTGTTCGGCTACATGTGTATAGTTAGTCCTGGTACCTAAAACTTTTAAGCAGTGATTATATCTGTATATCGGTGTCAGGAAGGAAAGGAAGTCTTTTACATGGTAGATTATGTGTGGAAACCTTTGGGATTTCACACATGTCCAGTAATCCTGAGTATTCAGAGTTATCGGATTCCCTGTTACATCTTTCCAAAAATTCCATTTCAGAAAAACAAAAATGTAACCCAAGTTGATGATTATATTCTCCTTGCCTTCTTCTGGTTTAAAGATTTTTTTTCCAGTAAAGGATGATGCCATCAATAAGATAAAGATGAGGGTCTGATTGATAGGACCCTCCTCAAAATGAAGAGGCAGCAGTATTATTTAACTGAGTACTCTGGTAACCAGACTGCAAACAATTATCACTTAGGCCGGCTTCACACTTGCGAGTTTTATGGACGTAAGAGCGCAGAAACTACGTCCGTAAAACTCGCAAAACATACGGCACAATTATTCTCTATGCCCTACTCCTATCTGCCGTATTTTCCTGATCAGTATTATACGGCTTTCTACGGCCGTAGAAAATCGCAGCATGCTGCGTTTGTCACCGTATTGCGCAAATAAAACGTCAATGAAAGTCTATGGAAGCCCCAAAAATACGGATCACACACGGACCAGCAGTGTGACTTGCGAGGAATACGCAGCGGTGTTAGAGAGAAAAGGCGGCAATTCAGTGCGGTGTACAGTAAAATCACACTGACAGCTTACAGTAGAATAGGTAGAATAAATGTGTACACATAGAATAGGTATATATATATATATATATATATATATATGTCAGTGAGACACATATATATATATATATATATATATATATATATATATATATATATATATATATTTCATCCAGCGCTAGACAGCTCTAAGGCCGGTAATTCAATTACCGGCTTTTGCTTTCTCCTTCCTAAACCCGACATGATATGAGACATGGTTTACATACAGTAAACCATCTCATATCCCTCTTTTTTTTGCATATTCCACACTACTAATGTTAGTAGTGTGTATATGCAAAATTTGGCCGTTCTAGCTACTAAATTAAAGGGTTAAATGGCGGAAAAAATTGGCGTGGGCTCCCGCACAATTTTCTCCGCCAGAGTAGTAAAGCCAGTGACTGAGGGCAGATATTAATAGCCTGGAGAGGGTCCATGGTTATTGCCCCCCCCCCCTGGCTAAAAACATCTGCCCCCAGCCACCCCAGAAAAGGCACATCTGGAAGAAGCGCCTATTCTGGCACTTGGCCACTCTCTTCCCATTCCCGTGTAGCGGTGGGATATGGGGTAATGAAGGGTTAATGCCACCTTGCTATTGTAAGGTGACATTAAGCCTAATTAATAATGGAGAGGCGTCAATTATGACACCTATCCATTATTAATCCAATACTAGTAAAGGGTTTAAAAAATACACAAACACATTATTAAAAATAGACACACTACTGACATTAGTAGTGTGGAATATGCAAAAAAAATGGGGATATGAGATGGTATACTGTATGTAACCAGGTCTCATATCATGTCGGGTTTAGGATGGAGATAGCAAAAGCCGGTAATTGAATTACCGGCTTTCTGCTATATCGCGCTGGATGAAATATTAATATATATACATATATGTGTCTACTGAGATGTACATATATATATATATATATATATATATATATAGACAGTATATATATATATTTTTTTTTTTAACACATGGATCCCTTGTATATCCGTATGTCGGTTTTGCAAGCCTGCGATAAAAACACGCAGTACGGATGACATACGGATTACATACGGAGGATGCCATGCGCAAAAAACGCTGAAACACCCTGCCTACGGAGGAGCTACGGACCACTATTTTCGGGACTTTTCAGCGTATTACGGCCGTAATATACGGACCGTATTTTCATACGCTGAGTGTGAAGCCGGCCGTAGAGAAATCCTGAGACTCCGGAGAGAATTCCTTTATTACCTCCTTATGACCCTCTTGGCAAATTGATTTATTAACTACGTCATATACTGTTAATCAAATTTATTGTATTGACTTCTAAAACATTGGCCATTTGTCTCAAGAACTCCAATACCACTGTGAAATTTTCCCTGCAGTACCATGCCTGGCCTCACGGTGCGCTGTTATAACAGAAAGTATCTATATAACAGGGGGCACTTACTCCTTTTGATCCAAGCACAACCTACTGGTAGAAAGATTTTCACTTTGGCTTCTGAAAATGATCCAGTTGTCAAAATGACATTCTTGTATACAGTATATTTTCCTTCCTTCCTTCGATGCAGTTCACCGGGAGAATTTCACTTGGTAAATTTGAACTTCGGTGAACTCACCTCTCCACCGTGGGACTTTTTCTTACTGCGCTAGCGGTGATCTCATCAGAGGGAGGTCACCGCAGTTCAGTGGCCGAACTGGGAATGCAGCCTCAGTGACCTGCGATAACCTCATTGACATCACCGCTAGGCACTGATACTGCGCTCCCAGCAGTTCATTCATCAGTGGTTCTCAGCCTGGACGCATCTTGGCACTGTCCAGGTTGAAAACTATTAATCCCCAGACACGGATTATGGCATGGGACAGAACATTGGACAGGTGAGGGATATTTTTGTTTTTCATTCTTGTTTTATTACAGGAGACGACGGCTTTGGTGGAATAGGCATTAGGTGAGTATAGCTGTGTTTGTTATTTTCGAATAAAAAAGGAAAAGTGTGCTTTGTTGTTAGCATTACTAACCCGTGGGCTTGATGTCACCAGACAATACAAAGATGACATCAACCCCACAAATATGAACCCCACTTGCCACCGCTACAGGGTAAGTGAGAAGTGCTGGGCAAAGCGCCAGAATTGGCACATCTAAAAGATGTGCCTTTTCAGGGGCGGCTGTGGGCTGCTATTTTTAGGCTGGGAGAAATATATCTGGATCGCCCCCAGACACAGGGCCACGTGTTTCGGTACTGGGCCTCTCTGGTTCGGTTCTGAGGCTGTCACGGTGGCTAGACCCGATCCGCAACCCTGCTAAGGGGCGTCCAATAAAGGTGGTGCAGTCTGTCAGGGATTCGTGACGCCACCTGTGGTGTTCGGTCAGGGTGACCGACGCTGCTGTGGGGTCTGCTGGGGTGATGGAATGGCAGCTGGATGGTATACCTTCCCACAGGTGAAGTATGTCCCCAGGGCTTCCTAGTGGTGTAGGTGGCGATGGTGTGAGGTGCAGGCAATAACGAGGACACAAGGTTGCAGTCTCTTTACCTCTTTACTGAAGACTTCAGGATCCTCAATCCAGAGCACATTTAACAGGGCTATCAGAGACAGGCTGGTCTGATGGGCACTTCCTCGCAGATGGAAATCGTTGCCCACCACTAGCGCCTGTGTGTTGTAGTCCTACCCTGCTGAGCATTCGGTATAGTCCTCACAACTGCTGTTCTTGTTCGTTCGTTCTCTACAGCTCTCTCTTTCTTTAGTTCCAGATGTTACTAGTTTCTCGTCCCCCAGTATGTTTTGGCTAGGACGCACCCGTATGACGGGAAGGCTTGGAGGTCTTCTGGGACCTTAGAGACGCCCCTCTCCCAATGTTGCCCCCTATGTCTTCTTAGGAAATTTAAGGTAGACAGCCAACCTATAATTAACTGTCCTGCGGAGTTTGAAGTAAGGCCTGAAGTCAGTTACTCCCGCGGTGTTCCGGCCACCGGCTACGCGCCTCAGTACGATGTTGCCTCGGTCTCACGGCACGACTCCTACTGGTACTCCTTTTTGCTTGATCTCGTTTACACTGTTCTACAATATCCTTCCTTTCTTGTCTCTTTCTTAGGATACCGCCGCAAGGTGTGCAGGCGCGGTTCCGTAACGTTCTGTTCTGTTCGCTAGGCACCTGCCAGGTTCCCACGCCTGACAGGGACCCCCCTGTGTCTTCTCCCTGCAACACCCCCTGCCACGGGATGTTGAATCCAACCCAGTCAGCTTCTGACTAACTTCTTCCCCAACCCCTAGTTTTACCAGTGTGAGGAGTGGCCCAATAAATAAAGCCTTTTTCTCCCCCTAGTGGCCGGAGTGTGAAGTGTAATGTGTGCTGGTGATACCTGGTCAGGAGAATTCCTTCAGTGCCATCAGACGTACCATCACTCCCCTTAGTGGCAGAGTGTCATACTGCAACGACCAGATCTCTGGGGCGCTGCATATCCATGGTACCTTACCAGCCTGAAAATACCAGCCCCCAGCTGTCTGCTTTAGCAAGGCTGGTTGTCATACATTTTATTAAAATAATTTAAAAAAGAACATGGGGATCCCTCTATTCTTGATAACCAACCTTGCTAAAGCTGACAGATGAGGGTTGCAGCCCTTGGCTGTCAGTTTTGCCTGGCTGTATCAAAAAGCTTGGCACTCAATAATGCTTGTAGAAAATAAAGTCATTTATTTTACATCTGGACAAACAGATCAGCGGTAGTTCTTTTCTTGCTAAATGTTTTCGGTCCTTTGTGGACCTTCCTCAGAGCAAGTTTATCTGGAGCGTGGGATCTGGACATTTAATCAGATGCATGAGTATACTGGCAATATATGTAGAGGCAAATTTCAGAGGCAGTAATGGAGACCGTGACTGTGAGCATAATAAGCTGCTTGGGCATGCGATGTGCCCACACTGTGCACGTTCTGTTGCCCGGAGCGCTGGTGGCGTGCTGAGACGCTGAGGCAGCGTTTAAAAAGGAATTAACAAAATTGAAATTTGTATTTAAAAATTGGAAATTTCAGTGTAGTCTATGACGAAAGCAAGAACTGCCAAAAATTAGAGACTCAGAGGGACTCTCCTATGTATTAGACATAAAGAAGGGCCTCTTACAGATTTTGTTCATATTGACATGTAGTGGTACCCCTAGACTCATAAGTGCAAAGCCTACCAAAAATTATAAACAGGGTAATCCATACAACCTTGAAGGCACCAACCGGCGAACCTCATAAAAAAATTAAGAAAGTGTAACTGTGGTACTTCTATACTTATAAAGGCTTTGCACAAAGAGCAAAGCCAGGAACAAATATAAGTAGAGTCATCCATAGACTCTATAATGTAATAACTGGCGGCCCTCATTGAAATATTGAACATTAAAAACACTTTATGTGCTGCTTATTCTGGTGCTGTGGAAAAGTTTGGTCTCATCCAGGCTTTGTTCATTTTTATTAGAGTGAGTCTGTCAGCACTTTCTGTTGACAGGCGAAAGCACCTGTCTGTTATGACCCCGGCAGCACTAAAAGCCTGCTCAAACAAGACGTTAGCAGCACAACACCTTCAAGGCATAGAAGGACAGCTCATGCCAGTTGTCCAAGTTTGAGACTCAAAAGCTGAATGTCGCAGCGGAATTAGTGAGTATGCTGGTTTTGTCGGCCAGGTAGTGCTTGACCATCTTTAAAAAAATTTCTTTCATTGTTGAAATACCCGGTCATCAGAGGACACTGGGAAGGTGTCATGAAATTGGACCACATCTTTAACAGTGTACCCCTGCCTTTGCTGTGTATTTCCCTTATATCTCCTTCTTGGCTGTGCAAGGAAGCTTGCCCCCTGCCGCTAGCGTTGTCTAATGGGAATTTTTTCAACCTATTTTCCACATTGGCTCTCTGTTATTGCACTATTTTAGTAGACATCTCCTCATGAGTGAAAG
Source organism: Ranitomeya imitator (assembly GCF_032444005.1). Taxonomy (NCBI): domain Eukaryota; kingdom Metazoa; phylum Chordata; class Amphibia; order Anura; family Dendrobatidae; genus Ranitomeya; species Ranitomeya imitator. The sequence continues at coordinate 38,345,673 of NC_091284.1, forward strand.
ATGCAAGGTTCTCCATGTAGCGTGGGTCTAGCAGGGTGAACAACCAGTATTCTTTTTGGCCAAGATGAATGTAAAGCGATAGTCATGGAATAGGCAGCAGCACATAAAGTTGGCCATATTTGCCAAGGTCCCTACAGTCAAGGTCCCTTCTCTGTCTCCACTATGATGACTACTCTCCATCTACTCCTCCTCCCTCCCATCTTCAGCACATTCACATAGGAGAAATGGGACAAAGTTTGTGTGGGTACTAGCCTCTGTTGTGCTAGCCAACAGCTCCTGTTCCTCCTCCTCCTCCTCAGCCTCCACCTTCTCATTGTTACCCAATGCGCGCTGAGCAGATTAGATGAAGCTGGGTTGGGTAGTATCTTCCTCTCTCATGTCTTCCTGCATCTACACCTGGTCCACATGCAAAGCTTTATGTCTAATTGTGAGCAGCGACTGTACAGGCACAGAAGTGGTATTGTTGTGCTGACTATAGTGTCATCGCTGCTCACCATCTTAGTGGACTCCTCAAAGTTTTGGAGAACAGCACAAATGTCAGGCATTCATGCTCACTCTTCAGTTGTTATGTGCGAGGCTGACCATAATACCAACAAGAGTGTTGGAGCTGGTACTCAACCACTGGCCTCTGCTGCCCTCAAAGTCTTGCCAGCATATGCAATGTGGAGTTCCAGTGCGTGGTCTGCTACAGCAATGCTATAGCGGCGGCAGCTATAGCCAGCTTGAGGAAATGGGTGCTGACACAGCATACCTTGACAAGAATCTCTGGCAAATCTAGGTATGTTTTCAGAAACTGTTGAACTATCAAGTTGAGCACATGTGCCAAGCATGGTACGTGTGTGAAGCTTGCCAAGCTTCACATCTGCCACCAGGTTAAGGCCATTATTACACACAACCATGCCTGGTTGATGTTTCACTGGCAAAAGTCACAGATTTGTATGGTCTGTTATGCCTTTAACTAACTCTGCTGTGGTGTGCAGATTGTCTCCTAGACAAATTAGCTTCAGCAGAGCCTGTTGCCTCTTCACTGAGGCAGTGCTGCAGAGCTTCCAGCTGATGTGGACGACATGCTCTGGGGTAACACATAAGAGATGCAGGATAAGGAGGAGCAGGAAGGGGTGCAGGAAATTATGTAGGAGGAAGTGGAGGAAACCCTGATAGAAGTAGGGTCACCAATCCTTGGCGTCAGGAGCACATATGCTGTGCCATTATGGGACTTGACCCTGGCCTCCACAATGTTCGCCCATTGAATGCTCACATTGAATACAGAAAAATGTTTCAATGCTTTTTGGGAGTGTTATATAACAACAAAATGTACCACAGAGCACATAATACTCTATGGATGAGTAATTGAATCCAAAAAAATGTTTCAACTCTTTTTTGGAGTGTCATATAACATGGAATTGTATCATAAAGCACATAATACTCTATGGATGACAATATAGTCAATTTTTTCACCGCCTCCAACCCCCCCAAAAAATATGTGGTCAACTGTCGCAGCTATATTTAACAATGGACTGCAAAGCCCTAATCCCTGCCTAGAGACATGCGGGATGAGGATTTGAATTTGAAATTTATCATCGGCTAATGCTTGTCTAGTGTTGAGCACATTCGCGCACCCAGAAACTCAATTGATATCCGAGTATCGCGGAGCACGTTTGCTCATCCTTATTAATGAATTAAGATCAAAAGTCCAATATGTTTCAGACATCAGCAGAAATAATCCAAAAATCTCCGAAGTTCTGTAACGATACGAGAGACTTGCATTATGTAGAGTGATATAGAGGACGCGGGTCTGCCAGGGTATGAGTTCATATATTTCTAAAAATTTCCCACCCTTCATGGGAAAGGTCTGAATCATGAGAGTCCAATTCCAAGAACTTCTGTTTAGGACAGACCCGATGACCTCACCCTATAAAGCAGAGAAGGACTCGATTACTGAACTGTGTGGTTGGTGATAGTTATTAGGACATCAGCTATGCATCTGGTGAGATAGCGGAGATTATTGCAGATTGCGGAGCCTTCGTGTCTGACTATGATTAATATTTATACAAAAGCTCCCATTACAATCATACTTAAATACAACGAGGGGGCAGCAGTTTGGGTGTAGGATTTGCCTATTTTCTGGAAATTCAAGGATTGTACATCAATTGCAGTCAATATCTGATTATTCTTTAATCCCTCTTTTATGGTAACTGGTTATGATGACCCCGATGAAAGCCATTTTTTTCATAAGTTACATTAATGTTTCCATCCAGCGTCATAATTTTATTGTTGCTTTTAAGTGAAAATCCCTATCATTTTATAAGTAAATTACGTAATAACTAATTTTATAGTCAAATTCATATTTTTCTACAAACCACCTAAATAGAAGCGTGTTATGTGCTTGCCTGGTGAAGTGCCTTCTCCCAGTCGTAGGTCAGGTTGAACAGCACGTACTGGTTGCAGTGGTTCAGCAGAGCTGGACTTGCCAGATGGCATGTGGAACAGCAAAGAATAGCTGAATAGGCAGGTATATAAGCAATGCAGGAAGCACCAGATACAGCAAAGCCGAAAGTGCGGGCCGCATTGGAACAGTAGATGAAAAAGTGCCAAAAGCACCATGAGAGCTCAGATGAGTTAGTAATCAAGAACTTGACACAGTAGTGTTAAGGATGCTGTAGTACCAGGACAGCTGAGATGACTATGTTATTAGGTAGCTAGATATTGCAGATTTGAAGATGCACAAGGAAGCAGAGTTGAAGGAGTGAACAACACCAACACCAGTTCAATATCAGATATCTTGTTGGAGCAGCTAAGCTGATAATCAAACACCTACAGTTGTGGCCAAAAGTATTAACACCCCTGCAATTCTGCCAGATAATACTCAGTTTTTTTCCTGAAAATGATTGCAAACACAAATTCTTTGTTATTATTATCTTCATTTAGTTTTTCTTAAATGAAAAAACACAAAAAGAATTGTCCTAAAGCCAAATTGGATATAATTCCACACCAAACATAAAAAAAGGGGGTGGACAAAAGTATTGGCACTGTTCGAAAAATCATGTGATGCTTCTCTAATTAGTGTAATTAACAGCCCCTGTAACTTCTTACCTGTGGCACCTAACAGGTGCTGGCAATAACTAAATCACACTTGTAGCCAGATGACATGGATTAAAGTTGACTCAACCTCTGTCCTGTGTCCTTGTGTGTACCACATTGAGCATGGAGAAAAGAAAGAAGACCAAAGAACTGTCTGAGGACTTGAGAAACCAAATTGTGAGGAAGCATGAGCAATCTCAAGGCTACAAGTCCATCTCCAAAGACCTGAATGTTCCTGTGTCTACCGTGCGCAGTGTCATCAAGAAGTTTAAAGAACATGGCACTGTGGCTAACCTCCCCAGATGTGGACGGAAAAGAAAAATTGACAAGAGATTTCAACGCAAGATTGTGCGGATGTTGGATAAAGAACCTCTACTAACATCCAAACAAGTTCAAGCTGCCCTGCAGTCCGAGGGTACAACAGTGTTAACCCGTACTATCCATCGGCGTCTGAATGAAAAGGGACTGTATGGTAGGAGACCCAGGAAGATCCCACTTCTTACCCCGAGACATAAAAAAGCCAGGCTGGAGTTTGCCAAAACTTACCTGAAAAAGCCTAAAATGTTTTGGAAGAATGTTCTCTGGTCAGATAAGACAAAAGTAGAGCTTTTTGGGCAAAGGCATCAACATAGAGTTTACAGGAGAAAAAAAGGCATTCAAAGAAAAGAACACAGTCCCTACAGTCAAACATGGCGGAGGTTCCCTGATGTTTTGGGGTTGCTTTGCTGCCTCTGGCACTGGACTGCTTCACTGTGTGCATGGCAGTATGAAGTCTGAAGACTACCAACAAATTTTGCAGCATAATGTAGGGCCCAGTGTGAGAAAGCTGGGGCTGCCTCAGAGGTCATGGGTCTTCCAGCAGGACAATGACCCAAAACACACTTCAAAAAGCACTAGAAAATGGTTTGAGAGAAAGCACTGGAGACTTCTAAGGTAGCCAGCAATGAGTCCAGACCTGGATCCCATAGAACACCTGTGGAGAGATCTAAAAATGGCAGTTTGGAGAAGGCACCCTTCAAATATCAGGGACCTGGAGCAGTTTGCCAAAGAAGAATGGTCTAAAATTCCAGCAGAGCATTGTAAGAAACTCATTGATGGTTACCGGAAGCGGTTGGTCGCAGTTATTTTGGCTAAAGGTTGTACAACCAAGTATTAGGCTGAGGGTGCCAATACTTTTGTCTGGCCCATTTTTGGAGTTTTGTGTGAAATGATCAATGTTTTGCTTTTTGCTTCATTATCTTCTGTGTTTTTTCATTTAAGACAAATTAAATGAAGATAATAATACCAAAGAATTTGTGATTGCAATCATTTTCAGGAAGAAACTGAGTATTATCTGACAGAATTGCAGGGGTGTCAATACTTTTGGCCACAACTGTAGCTTAAACTGAACCAAATGGGAAGTATAGTTAAACTCCAGACAAGTATCTGTGTCACAGTACTGCTGCAGGATTTCTTGGGGACAGGGCTTGCATTAGAGGCAGGCAGACCAGACAGTTGCCTAGTGCTCCTGCTCCTCCAGGAGTCCATCCAATGGCGTGCCGCTAATAGTGGTGCACCATGCGGCCGCTATGCGGCCCGTAAGTAAGAGGGGCCCAGCACTGCCACCTCCCCCCGCATCTCACATTCAACTTTTTTGCATCATCATACCATTATTACCCTCTGCTTGTGACTCAGTGGGCACGTGATGATGTCACTTCATCCTGCACCACGCTGTGCCAGCAGTAGAAATAATGAGACCGGAGCAGAGCCTGGAACAGTGCCGGGAACAAAGAGGAGAGGTCAGTATTGTATATGTGTATATATGTGTATGCATTATATTGTGTGTGTATGTATATATATATGTGTATGAATTATACTGTGTGTGGGGGGGCTGCATTATACTGTGTGTGGGGGGCTACATTATACTGTGGTGTGGGGGGCTGCATTATAGTGTGTGAGGGGGCTGCATTATAATATGAGGGGGATGCCTTATTCTGTGTGTGTGGGGGGGTTGGATTATACTCTGAGGGCGCTGCATTATAATCTGAGGGGGTGGCATTATACTCTGAGGGGGCTGCATTATACTCTGAGAGGGTTGCATTATACTCTGAGGGGGCTGCATTATTCTCTGTGAGGGGGCTACTTTATAGTCTATGAGGGGGCTACATTATAGTCTATGAGGGGGCTACATTATACTCAGTGGGCACACGGATACGTCATTTTATCGTGTGCCATGCTGTGCTAGCAGTAGAAATGATGAGACTGGAGCAGAGCCTGGAACAGTGCGGTGAACGTGGAGGAAAGGTGAGTATTGTATATGTATATATATATGTGTATGCATTATACTGTGTGGGGGGGTGCATTACACTATGTGTGTGTGGGGCTGCAATACACTGCGTCTGGGGGGCTGCTTTACACTGTGTGTATGGGGGCTGCATTATACTGTGTGTGTACGTGGGGCTGCATTATACTGTGTGTAGGGGGCTGCATTATAGTGTGTGGGGGGATGCATTATACTCTGAGGGGTGCATTATACTCTGAGGGGGCTGCATTATACTCTGAGGGGTTTGCATTATACTCTATGAGGGGGCTACATTATAGTCTATGAGGGGGGCTACATTATAGTCTTATCAGAGGGCTACATTATACTCTATGAGGGGGCTATATTATAGTGTATGGGGGGCTACATTATACTGTGTGTGGGACCTACATTATATTCTGAAGGGGCTGCATTATACACTCAGGGGACTACATTATACTCTATGAGGGGGCTGCATTATACTGTGTATGTGGTGGGGCTGCATTATACTCTATAAAGGGACTACATTATACTCTATGAGGGGGCTACATTATACTGTGTGTGGGGGCTGCATTATACTCTATGAGGGAGCTGCATTATACTCTATGAGAGGGCTGCATTATACTCTATGAGGGGGCTGCATTATACTTTGAGGGGGCTGCATTATACTGTGTGTAGGGGGCTGCATTATACTCTGAGTGGTTACATTATACTCTGAGAGGATTACATTATTCTCTGAGGGGGCTGCATTATACTCTATGAGGGGGCTACATTATAGTCTATGAGAGGGCTACATTATACTCTATGAGGGGGCTATTTTATAGTCTATGAGGGGGCTACATTATACTGTGTGTAAGGGGTGCTACATTATGCTTTGAGTGGGCTGCATTATACACCGAGGGGGCTACATTATACTCTATGAGGGGGCTGCATTATACTGTGTATGCAGGGGGCTGCATTATGCTCTATGAAGGGACTACATTATACTCTATGAAGGGGCTACATTATTCTCTATGAGGGAGCTGCATTATACTCTATGAGGGGGCTATATTATACTGTGTCTGTGTGTGGGGATTCATTATACTCTGAGGGGGCTGCATTATACTCTATGACTGTGGATTATTTACTGCAAGAGCAGTGAGACTATGGATTATTTACTGTAAGAGCAGTGAGACTATGGATTATTTACTGTATGACCAGTAAATAATCACACTGATCATGCAGTAAAGAATCCATAGTCTTACTGATCATACAGTAAATAATCCATAGTTTCATTGCTTGTATAGTGAAAAATCCATAGTCTCACTGCTCATACAGTAAAGAATTCATTGTCTCACTGCTCATACAGTAAATAATTCATTGTCTCACTGCTAGAACAGTAAAGAATCACCATCTGTGATGATGATGAAACCTTCATTCTGCTAAACATAGAGCATTGTAAGCATGATTTAGGGTGTACATGGATCAATATATGGAGCTGTGAGTTCATACAGCTCTTACCAGTCTCCTCAAGTTACACTCCCAAACAGTGGAACTTTATAATATTCATATAAGGTAATTTATCAAGGTCTGTACAACCTATATAAAAAAGTCGCAATATTTTTGCGCAAGCCATGTTAGCACAAAAATTCGAGTCTTTTTAGGCTTCCCCCTCCTCTTCTCAAGTGATGCCGGAAGTTGACAGGGCCTCCACAGCATAGCTAGCATATATTTCACTTTTTGGCATATGTAAAAAAAATATTCCAAATATATTAAGGAACCGAGTCATAATTGGCATTTGTTTTTTAAGTTAACTTTTTTGTGCTATATCCTGATTCAAGAATTTTGCACAAAATTAAAATTGCTCTTTGGGCCTGATTTTTACGGGTAAAGTCACTTTTTGAAGTGTTCGAATGTTCGTCTGATTATCTTTTTTTTAATAATTCATTACTGTGGGCGGAGTTTAGGATTTCCAGATGTTTTCGTGTGATTCTTTATTAGTGACTTTTCGAAAACTTCCGAAAATTGACACAAATATAATCCAAACTCTCTTAAAATTATTTTTTGTACATCTAAATTTTTGGTGCAAGTTTTGCAACATTTTAGTGGAACATTTAAATTTAGTGGAACATTTACATTTTTTAGCTTAAAAGTCATAAAACCAGTCAAAGGTAAAAATGAAGAGCAGTATTTTATTTTGATGAATGAGCTGAAAAAAATCTGGAAAGCTCAAGCCTAGCCCACAATGATGAACATAAAAAGCAAGGCGAACATATATAACATGGACTTTACAAAAAAAAGCATAAATTAAAAGAAGAAAAAGGCGAAAAAGGAAAACAGGCAAAAAAACATCAAAACTAAAGCAAAAAGCTCTAATGCAAAAATTAATAGCCCCCAAAATTTGACATCTCTTGATAAATGTGACTAATCTTACTCCAACTCACTGTAAGGCTAAGTGCACACATAGAATGGTCCTCTGCGGATTTTTCCGCAGCGGATTTGATAAACCCACAGGGCAAAAACACCGCATTTTTCCTGCGGATTTACCGTAGATTTACCGCGGTTTTTGTGCGGATTCCACTACGGTTTTACACCTGCGGTTTTCTATTATGGAACAGGTGTAAAACCGCTGCGGAATCCGCACAAAGAATTCACATGCTGCGGAATGTAAACAACTGCGTTTCCGCGCGTTTTTTTGACAGCATGGGCACAGCATTTTCTGTTTCCCATAGGTTTACATTGTACTGTAAACTCATGGGAAATTGCTGCGGATCCGCAGCAAAATCCGCAACGTGTGCACATAGCCTAACACTAATTTTAGGAAATCGAACCCCCTTCACTCCCATTGCATTGGTATCTGGCGTTTGTGTCACTATGCGCCGGTTTGACGGTTCTGCCATAGATTATGTTAGTATGTTGCTGAGTCCTTCTATAGAATTTCCTGAGGAGGTTGTCTCTGGTCATTAGGCTCCAGTTGGATCATCCGTAATGAGCCGCGGAAGTTAACCCTTCATTATCTCTTTAGCAGGGGTGCTGCATACTTTCTCAATGACATGATAAATTTTCCTTAACAATCCTCTCAATTTCGAGTCGTGCCTTTATGACCTGTCGTCATGGTTGCCGTCTGGAGACCTCCCCGTCTGCTTTCACATATCATACCTCCTGTGGAGTTTTGGGAAGAATAGACCTACCGCAGACTCCAGGGGGATGTCCATATACCGTATACACATTGCAGTATATATCTGATGCTCATCCTGTACTACGGATTGTATTACAGCCCATTCTACCTTCCAGCTGCAATCATAATTCTGCACAAAGCATTATGTTAGGCTAGGTTCAGATCGCGTTAGGGCAATCCGTTTAACAGATTTGTTAAACGGATGCGCTAACGATGAGCCCCAAATTGTCTGTATGTTTACGATCGCGTTAACGCATGGTTGCATTGCGTCGGCATGCATTAGCATGCGTTAACAATAGGGTTCTATGCAGAGCGAATGCTTTTGTTCACTGTGTGTTCGCCGTAACGTACCCGAAAACGCGGTAGTCCACGTTTGAAGGTGCGTCACAAAATAATGGTCCTTCGCTAACGCATGCCAATTTTAACGTGCATTAGGATGTGTTACGCTAATGTAAGTCTATGGACGCATTAACGGATCCGTTACATAGCGTTAGTGCCGCTTAGAAACAAATTCGTTAAACGGATTGCCTTCACTTGATGTGAACCTAACCTTATACTGCTATAATAGCTCTGCCACAATGATGCTATATGGTTAACCTATGAGATATACGGTCACTATGTGTCAGTATTTCATCAAATACGAGTTAACATGGGGTCTCGCAGACCTCTCATAATATTTCCCCTGAAGAGCTACCATAGACAAATAAATATTACACAGCGGTCATTCAAAATATTGAGATTTCAAATGAGATCTCAAACATACTCAAACAAATTTGTTCCAAATTTCACAGAATTTTTTTTTATTTTCAGGATATTGTTTGCACATAGCCATCAAAATGGCGGCCTACAAGATGCCATTTTGCTGAATTCTTTTCAGGGCTGGTAAGGAATTAAAAAGAAAAACATGATCACCTGTCCAAAGCCAAAAATATATAGGGAGTAGGTGATCATTATGCTCACCAGTCCTCGGCCCTAACCTGATTCCTTATGCCGCCTGTGCCATATTTTCACTCAGCTTTATTCTTACGGAGGTCACGTGGTGGACGATGCACGTTATTTACGTCAAAGACATTTGTCGCCTTCCACTAGACCCAAAAAGAAGAACCCAAGACCTTCATGGCGGACCAGGGAAGATGCAGCAGATGCGTTATAAGGAATCAGTCGTAGGCCTTGTCCGGTTACTAGGCAACCAGATGTTCTCTTTCACTTCTAGATCCAGTCAAGGCTCTTCCACTGGTTCTATTGAATGAAATTGGGCCTATTCATAGTAGACTCCGACCTATGTACCTCACCTGCTGATTGTGGCTCAATTCCTTATCCTGGTTCTGGTTTCTTGTGATCTTAAATCTATTTCAGGCTCTGGCTTAGATTTATGGATGTTGGACCTTAGCATCGGTTGCCTGTACATGTCGCTTTTCTCCTAACTCCAACCCTTGGCTCCGTTCCTGACTACTCTCCCTTTTTGCTCTCTGGCTTGTCTCATGTTGACTACTCTCTCGGGAACTAACCATTGGCTCCCTGAGTATGCTACTACTCCATCTGCACTACCACTACCAATCTGTGACTAATCAAGGGACTGCAAAGTCCACACCTTTGGACGCGGTCAGATGACCATATAGATCAAACAGAAATCAGACCGCAATGCTCTGACTAGCAGAGACTCTCCTGACCGAAGCGTGACAGCTTCATATACTGTATTTCTATGCAGCTGTCACATTCAGGTCGGGAGAGCTGCTGGCCAGTCTGAGAATTACAGTCCAATCTCGGTCTGACATTGCTCTTTTTGAGGGGTACAATAGTGAAGGCCAGGAGTTCGCTAAGGGTGCATTCACACTGCGTTATTTTCCGTTGATCAAAAACATCCTATTTTCAAGCAGAAGATGCTTAAGGCATCAATGGGCATGAGAAAATTATTGCAGAACAGCACTGCCCCATGGTGTAACATTGGGCCAAGTGCTGTCCGATAAAACATAACTGTTGGCTGCTCGTGTGACCGTGTGAGCAGGTTGCAAGATGAAGTAACGGAGGCAGAGCAAGGGTTAACGTTGGGTTTACTTTAACTGGTATACTCCTCGCAGGGAGAGAATGAGTAAAACAGTACAATTGAACAAGGGGCTTGAAACTCATCTAAAACAGGTGCAGGGGATAAGGTAGAAAGTTCAGGAATAGCAAACTTATCGGTCTGACGACGTCAGGATGCGGCTTTCGGGATGTGAATGTTGGCGCCAAGGCCGTGGCGCAGTGTAGTCCTGGAGAAGATGGCGTCCTAGATCCTGGCGGTGGTCGGTGATTCCTCAAGGTCCAGTCGGTGATCGGTGAGTTGAGAAATGACGAACAGTAAAGAGCACAGTCTTTTACCTTGTTAGAGTTCAAAGACAATAGACGGTTGTCAGAAGATAGAACGGGAGACCACTCACGGCGGGCGACCCGTCTTCCCTGCAGATTACTGCACGCGCCTGTGTCCTGTCATCGAGTTTGTCCCTCACGGTCAGCGGTAACAGCTGGTAACCGGATGAGTCTTTGCCGGCAGTCTCTAATCACGGCTCTCAGACGCTTCCGGCTTGGGCCTGCTCTGTCTGAACGCTCTGCAGTAGGAACCCTGACAGTGCCCTCCTGCGCGCTGCATGTACCCACCAAGACTGACTGATTTCCTGAGCGCTGCAGCTCTGTTATCTAAGCCCCTTGCTCCTGAGTGTAAAGGTCAGTCCGAGATCTTATGCTTTTCCCTGTGCAACCTGGGTGACAGCCCCGACAGTTCCAATCCATCACGGAGTAGGCACACCTGATCCGGGTCTTCTCCTTACAACAGAACCCTAAATGTGGGTTTGGCTTCATAGATTAGGGCCCAGACACAAGTCCTGCACAGGAGTCCTTCACGGTCAGTGCCCCCCCTGCTCACACTACCTATCTGACATTGCTGTACCCCACATTATGCATATTACAATTACAGTATAAAACGCAAGACACTATTCACATTACAACACAACACACAATTGGTGTCTTCAGGGGTAGGAACGCGACAGCACAGGCCACCGCTCTTCTCCAAAAGCTACGGAAAAAGATGCAGTGTGAATATGCCCGATGCAAAATCTGTACCTCTGATGGGCCGTGTATAACGCTGCAGTGCACCTGTGGGGCACCAAGGCTATGCCGCTCCATATGGCACCAGGGCCATGTGCTGCATCCACACCTTCCAAAACCGGAGCCCAGGAAATAACAATTGAAGAACAGCTAATGCAGCCGATCTCCAACGTTACTGATCTCTTTATGCAGATTTAATGTTGGGAATTTGCTGTAGCCGAGTGCTAACATTTTGATGAATGAGGAGGAAGCCTACAACCTCCTCACCGCGCTTTGAGCCCCGTGACCTAAGTTTGGGGTTGTGTATGACATATATGGCAGCAGCGCCGCCTCCTTGTCCAGTTTCACCCCTCACGACCTCGGCTCACAGGTTTATTATTCTGCAATCATCTCCGGACTATTTTTATCTGCTCCTGATTACGGCGGCGTCCTGGTAATGGATGACGATAATAAACATGTTGTAAATAACTAACAGTGAGGGAAACAGTGATTAAAGAGCAAATTAAGAACAGGGGAGGTATCACTGTACTCAGCAGATCTGCAGAACGGACTACTACGCCCAGATACACATTAATGGCCCATCGATGGGGTGTACCGCGCCTGTATCAGGTCCATCAGGGCTGGATTTGTGGGTACTGTCACAGTTATGTAGGCACTAAGACTGTAATGGGGCACTGTGACTGTTATGGGGGCACTTTGACTATTTTGGAGGTGCTGTGACTGTTATGTGAGCACTGCGACTGCTATGGGGTAACTTTGACTGTAATGAGAGCACTGACTGTTTTGGAGGTACTATGATTGTTTTGCAATGTGAGCATTTTGGTGCTACTATGACCACTAGGAATTTCCGGGCCCCATACCGGCAAAATTTTCGGGGCCCCCTTGAGACTCTGCCCAGGCTCCACCCCAGCTCCGCCTCCACCCCTCGAACTGTCCACAGCCCCACTGCTCTCTCTTGGAAAAACTCCACTTCTCACCTATCACACATTAAGGGTATGTGCACACGTATCTGTGAGGGCTGCGGATTTTTCCGCAGCGGATTTGATAAATCCGCAGGGCAAAACCGCTGCGGTTTTTCCTGCGGATTTATCGCGGTTTCTATTGCGGATTCCGCTGCGGGTTTACACCTGCAGTTGTCTATTGCAGGTGTAAACCCGCAGTGGAATCCGCACAAAGAATTGACATGCTGTGGAATGTAAACCGCTGCGTTTCCGCTCGTTTTTTTCCGCAGCATGTGCACTGCGGATTTCGTTTCCCATGAGTTTACATTATACTGTAACACATGGGAAACTGTTGCGGACTCGCAGCTGCGGATCCGCAGCAAAATCCGCAGCGTGTGCACAGAACCTAACAGTTCCCATCACCAGATCACACATATAGCAACAGCTTTTGTTTTGGCCAAAAAAAATTTCTAACCTGCCACCATGACACGGCAGACTCTTTTGGCCGGGCCCTACGCTACTGAAACCTATTAAGAATTTGTTAAAATATGCAATACAATTTATGTATATTTTTATTTATTTTTAAAATGACCAATAATATCACATACAATATCACATATAATACCACACCATAACCAGACACCATATTACCACCACAGTGACCGAATAATACCACATACAAGGAACAAATATCACCGCATCATGTCCAAATCACATATTACCACCACATGGTGGTCAATAATACCACATGCAGGGAACAAATGCCACCACACCATGACCAGACCACATATTACCACCACAGTGACCGAATAATAGCACATACAAGGGACAAATACCACCGCACCATGACCAGACCACATATTACCACCACATAGTGACTGAATACTGCAATACTGATCATTAATAAAAAAAAACACAATACTAATATCACCATATGAGCCATTATACACAGGTGATCTGTACTTAGTATGCAGTGTCCGTGTACAGGTAACACACTGACTCACCAGTGACGTCTCTAGATGAAGTCCTTCAGCCTCGCTTTCCATCTTTATCCAGCACAGACCGCCATCACGTCTTCCAGCCAGGACTTGTCTCTGCAGGAAATAACACAGTTATCTAGAGCTCCTCTTGCAGAACACATTACTTAATTTTTTCCACAACTTCTACACTACACCAGATGAAGAAAAAAAGGCGACATAGTATCATTCTACACAGCAACAGGACCGCCCCCCATTTAAAACAGTATCCTCAAAAAATAAAATAAATACATCACTGCAGTAATAATATCCCTTAATTAGCCCCTATAGTAATAGTATCCCCCATTCTGGCCCGTGTATCTCATTCCTGGCTCCAGCCATATGTTCTCACATTCTGCCCCCATATGATCTCCCCATCTGTCCCATGATCCTGCCGCCCCATCTGTCTCCATCGTATCCATCCTGCCCCATCTGTCTCCATCCTGCCCCATCTGTCTCCATCCTGCCCCATATTCCTGCCCCATCTGTCTCCATTCTGCCCCATCTGTCTCCATCCTGCCCCATATTCCTACCCCATCTGTCTCCATCCTGCCCTATATTCCTGCTCCATCTGTCTCCATCCTGCCCCATCTGTCTCCATCCTGCTCCATATTCCTGCCCCATCTGTCTCCATCCTGTCCTATATTCCTGCCCCATTTGTCTCCATCCTGCCTGTGTCTCCATCCTGCCCCATGTCTCCATCCTGCCCCATGTCCCTGCCCCATCTGTCTCCATCCTGCCCCATATTCCTGCTCCATCTGTCTCCATCCTGCCCCATCTGTCTCCATCCTGCCCCATATTCCTGCCCCATCTGTCTCCATCCTGCCCCATATTCCTGCCCCATCTGTCTCCATCCTGCCCCACATTCCTGCCCCATCTGTCTCCATCCTGCCCCATATTCCTGCCCCATCTGTCTCCATCCTGCCCCATCTGTCTCCATCCTGCCCCATATTCCTGCCCCATCTGTCTCCATCCTGCCCCATATTCCTGCCCCATCTGACTCCATCCTGCCCTATATTCCTGCCCCATCTGTCTCCATCCTGCCCCATCTGTCTCCATCCTGCCCCATATTCCTGCACCATCTGTTTCCATCCTGCCCTATATTCCTGCCCCATCTGTCTCCATCCTGCTCTGTGTCTCCATCTTGCCCCATGTCTCCATCCTGCCCCATGTCCCTGCCCCATCTGTCTCCATCCTGTCCCATATTCCTGCCCCATCTGTCTCCATCCTGCCCCATCTGTCTCCATCCTGCCCCATATTCCTGCTCCATCTGTCTCCATCCTGCCCCATCTGTCTCCATCCTGCCCCATATTCCTGCCCCATCTGTCTCCATCCTGCCCCATATTCCTGCCCCATCTGTCTCCATCCTGCCCCACATTCCTGCCCCATCTGTCTCCATCCTGCCCCATATTCCTGCCCCATCTGTCTCCATCCTGCCCCATCTGTCTCCATCCTGCCCCATATTCCTGCCCCATCTGTCTCCATCCTGCCCCATATCCCTGCCCCATCTGACTCCATCCTGCCCTATATTCCTGCCCCATCTGTCTCCATCCTGCCCCATCTGTCTCCATCCTGCCCCATATTCCTGCACCATCTGTTTCCATCCTGCCCTATATTCCTGCCCCATCTGTCTCCATCCTGCTCTGTGTCTCCATCTTGCCCCATGTCTCCATCCTGCCCCATGTCCCTGCCCCATCTGTCTCCATCCTGTCCCATATTCCTGCCCCATCTGTCTCCATCCTGCCCCATCTGTCTCCATCCTGCCCCATATTCCTGCCCCATCTGTCTCCATCCTGCCCCATATTTCTGCCGCATCTGTCTCCATCCTGCCCCATATTCCTGCCCCATCTGTCTCCATCCTGCCCTATATTCCTGCCCTATCTGTCTCCATCCTGCCCTATATTCCTGCCCCATCTGTCTCCATCCTGCCCCATATTCCTGCCCCATCTGTCTCCATCCTGCCCCATATTCCAGCCCCATCTGTCTCCATCCTGCCCCATATTCCTGCCCCATCTGTCTCCATCCTGCCCTATATTCCTGCCCCATTTGTCTCCATCCTGCCTCATCTGTCTCCATCCTGCCCTATATTCATGCCCCATCTGTCTCCATCCTGCCCTATATTCATGCCCCATTTGTCTCCATTCTGCCCCTGTGTCACGCATTCTACCCCCTGTGTCACGCATTCTGCCCCGTGTCTCACATTCCTGCCCCGTGTATCACATTCCTGCCCTGTGTATCACATTCCTGCCCCGTGTCTCACATTCCTGCCCCGTGTCTCACATTCCTGCCCCGTGTCTCACATTCCAGCCCAGTGTCTCACATTCCTGCCCCGTGTCTCACATTCCTGCCCCGTGTCTCACATTCCTGCCCCGTGTCTCACATTCCTGTCCCGTGTCTCACATTCCTGCTCCGTGTCTCACATTCCTGCCCCGTGTCTCACATTCCTGCTCCGTGTCTCACATTCCTGCGCCGTGTCTCACATTCCTGCCCCATGTCTCACATTCCTGCCCCGTGTCTCACATTCCTGCCCCGTGTATCACATTCCTGCCCCGTGTCTCACATTCCTGCCCCGTGTCTCACATTCCTGCTCCGTGTCTCACATTCCTGCGCCGTGTCTCACATTCCTGCCCCGTGTCTCACATTCCTGCCCCGTGTCTCACATTCCTGCTCCGTGTCTCACATTCCTGCCCCGTGTCTCACATTCCTGCTCCGTGTCTCACATTCCTGCGCCGTGTCTCACATTCCTGCCCCGTGTCTCACATTCCTGCCCCATGTCTCACATTCCTGCCCCGTGTCTCACATTCCTGCCCCGTGTATCACATTCCTGCCCCGTGTTTTCATTCCTGCCGTGTCTCACATTCCTGCCCCGTGTCTCACATTCCTGCCCCGTGTCTCACATTCCTGCGCCGTGTCTCACATTCTTGCCCCGTGTCTCACATTCCTGCGCCGTGTCTCACATTCTTGCCCCGTGTCTCACATTCCTGCCCCGTGTCTCACATTCTTGCCCCGTGTCTCACATTCCTGCGCCGTGTCTCACATTCCTGCCCCGTGTCTCACATTCCTGCCCCATGTCTCACATTCCTGCCCTGTGTATCACATTCCTGCCCCGTGTCTCACATTCCTGCCCCGTGTCTCACATTCCTGCCCCGTGTCTCACATTCCAGCCCAGTGTCTCACATTCCTGCCCCGTGTCTCACATTCCTGCCCCGTGTCTCACATTCCTGCCCCGTGTCTCACATTCCTGTCCCGTGTCTCACATTCCTGCTCCGTGTCTCACATTCCTGCCCCGTGTCTCACATTCCTGCTCCGTGTCTCACATTCCTGCGCCGTGTCTCACATTCCTGCCCCATGTCTCACATTCCTGCCCCGTGTCTCACATTCCTGCCCCGTGTATCACATTCCTGCCCCGTGTCTCACATTCCTGCCCCGTGTCTCACATTCCTGCTCCGTGTCTCACATTCCTGCGCCGTGTCTCACATTCCTGCCCCGTGTCTCACATTCCTGCCCCGTGTCTCACATTCCTGCTCCGTGTCTCACATTCCTGCCCCGTGTCTCACATTCCTGCTCCGTGTCTCACATTCCTGCGCCGTGTCTCACATTCCTGCCCCGTGTCTCACATTCCTGCCCCATGTCTCACATTCCTGCCCCGTGTCTCACATTCCTGCCCCGTGTATCACATTCCTGCCCCGTGTTTTCATTCCTGCCGTGTCTCACATTCCTGCCCCGTGTCTCACATTCCTGCCCCGTGTCTCACATTCCTGCGCCGTGTCTCACATTCTTGCCCCGTGTCTCACATTCCTGCGCCGTGTCTCACATTCCTGCCCCGTGTCTCACATTCCTGCTCCGTGTCTCACATTCCTGCGCCGTGTCTCACATTCCTGCCCCGTGTCTCACATTCCTGCCCCATGTCTCACATTCCTGCCCCGTGTCTCACATTCCTGCCCCATGTATCACATTCCTGCCCCGTGTTTTCATTCCTGCCGTGTCTCACATTCCTGCCCCGTGTCTCACATTCCTGCCCCGTGTCTCACATTCCTGCGCCGTGTCTCACATTCTTGCCCCGTGTCTCACATTCCTGCGCCGTGTCTCACATTCTTGCCCCGTGTTTTCATTCCTGCCCCGTGTTTTCATTCCTGTCCCATGTTTTCATTCCTGCCCCGTGTCTCACATTCCTGCCCGTGTCTCACATTACTGCCCGTGTCTCACATTCCTGCCCCGTGTCTCCATCAAGCTCCTGTGTCTCCCATCCTGCCCTCTTATCTTTATCATGCCCCGGGCTTGCCGCATTCAGTAAAAAAAAAAAAAACCTTTCTTCTTACCTGGCCAGGCTCCAGCGCCGACGTCCATCGCAGGCATTTCAGCGCGGAGTCGCCAGCGAATGACGTCAGTGCGCGCTGACGTCGCTGCCAGCCTCCGATTGGCTGGCGGCTTTAACTGTTACTTTGCGGGCCCAGACGGGCCCGCAAGCAACAGAGGACACTGAACCTGCGTCTCAGAAGCAGGTTCAGTGTACTGTCTGAAGCCTGCCGCTGGCGCTGGGGCCCGATGGGCAGATGAGACGGGGCCCGATGCAGGCCCCCTCTGCCTACCGGGCCCCATATGCCAGTCACGGCTGTAATGCCCTGATGGCAGCCCTGACTATGACTTTTGTAAGGGTGCTCTAATTATTATCATGGCACTGTGACTGTTCAGGAGGTACTTTGACTGTTATGAGGGCACTATGATAATTATGGTGGCACTGTGACTGTTGTGGAGGTCCTATGACTTTCGAAGTTTTTGAGACTATTATGGAGCTACTACTACTGTAATGAGGGCACGGTGGCGTTGTGGGAGCAAAATGTTATAGGGGAGCTATAACTGTTGTGGAGGTAAATTTACTGTTATGGAGGCACAATGATTGTTATGAGGGCACTGCGGCTGATATAGAGGTACTATCAGGGACACTAATTTATGGAAACAGTAATGTTTGTTGTGAGCCCTTTTCTAGCACTATTTATAGGGGGTACTTTGCTATCATGATTAACCCCTTCACGCCGCAGCCCGTTTTCGTTTTTGCATTTCTGTTTTTCACTCCCCTTCTTCCCAAAGCCATAACTTTTTTATTTTTCTGTTAATATGGCCATTTGAGAGCTTGTTTTTTTTTTGCGGGACAAGTGGTACTTTTGAACAACGCCATTGTTTTCACCATATTGTGTAATAGAAAAATGGAACAAAAATCCAAATGCAGTGAAATTGTAAAAAAAAAGTGCAATTCCACAACTGTTTTTTGGGATTTTTCTATGTACCATGTTCCCCAAATGCTAAAACTGACCTGCCATTATGATTCTCCAGGTTACGAGTTTGTAGATGCCAAACACGTATAGGTTGTTTTTTATTTACATGGTGAAAAAAAATTACAAGTTTGTTAAAAAAAAGTGTCATTTTCCGAGACCCGTAGCGTCTCCATTTTTCGTGATCTGGTGCTGAATGAGGGCTTATTTTTTGCATGCCGAGCTGACATTTTTAATGATACAATTTTGATGTGGATACGATCTTTTTGTCACCCGTTATTGCATTTTATTGCAATGTTGTAGCGACCAAAAAAACTTGATTCTGGCATTTTTACTTTTTTTTCGCTACGCCGTTTACCGATCGGACTAATTCTTTTTATAGCTTGATAGATCGTGCGATTCTGAACTCGGCGATACCAAATATGTGTTTTTTTTTGTTTTTTTATTCTTTTATTTTGAATGGGGTGAATGGGGGTGATTTGAACTTTTATTTTTTTTTATATTTTTAAAACCATTTTTTTTACTTTTTGTATGCTTCAATAGTCTCTATGGGAGACTAGAAGCTGCAGTTGTCTGATTGCCTCTGCTAGACACAGGCGATGATCAGTTCGCCTGTGTATAGCAGAAATGCACACTTGTTATGAGCGCCAAACGCATTTAGCACCACAGGGGGTCTCCTGGAGACCCCGGGTTGTCATGCAAACACATTGGGGACCTGATGTCATGTGACATGGATGTCCCACAGGGCAGGATTAGTGACGCGCTCCCGGCGCTATCACATTAAATACTGCTGTCTGAGATTGACAGCAGCATTTAGCAGGTTAACAGCCGCCGGTAGATTGCGATTCCACCCGCGGCTGTTAGGGGTGTATGACAGCTGTTCAAAACAGCTGACATGTGCCGGGAAAGATGTGGGCTCATCGCTGGAGCCCACATCAAAGGAAGGGACTTGACATTCGCAGTACATGTGCGGCGCATGTCGTTAAGGGGTTTTAATAAGGACAGCACGGTAGCTCAGTGGTTAGCACTGTTGCTTTGCAGCACAGGGATCCTGGATTCAAACCCCACCAAGGACAACATCCGCAAAGTGTTTGCACATTCTCTCTGTGTTTGAGTGGGTTTTCTCCAGTTTCCTCCCACATGCCAAAGACATACTGTCGTCTTATATGCCGAAAAAAAATACGGTATATATTGTCATTTTTTACATTTTAAAAAATCTCTAAAGGAAAATGGGCTGATGCTAAAGTTTGGACACCCTTGGAGATTTGTGTGATCAAATAGATTTGACCAAGGTTTCAAACCTTAATTAGCCTGTTAGGGTTATGGCTTGTTCTCTATCATTGTTAGGAAAGGTCAGGTGATGCAAATTTCTCAGCTTTATAAAAACTCAGCCTCCTCTAACCTTATGCCAAAAAACAGCAGCCATGGGTTCTTCTCAGCAGCAGACTAGCAGTCTGAAAATGAAAATGGTGGAGGCCCTCAAAGCAGGAGAATACAATGAGAAGATATCAAAGCATTTTCAAGTTGTCCTTTCTTCAGTTCGAAATATAATTAAGAAATGGCACTTAACAGAAACAGTGGAGGACAAGAAATGGTCTGGAAGACCAAGCAAAATTTCAGTGAGAGCTGCTCATAGGATTGCCAGAGAGTCTTGAATGCAAAAGACCTTCAGAAAGATTTAGCAGACTCTGGGTTGTGGTTCATTGTTCTACTGTTCCAAGCCACCAGCACAAATATGGCCTTCATGGAAGAGTCATAGAAAAAAGCGCTCCTGCATCCTCACCATAAAATTCAGCATCAGAAGAGCATCGAAACAAGCCTGATGCATTTTGGAAACAAGTCATGTGGACCAATGAGTTGAAAATAGAACTCATTGGCCACAATGATCAAAGGTATGTGTGAAGAAAAAAGATCACAGAATTTAAAGGAAAGAACATCTCGCCAACAATTAAGCATGGGGGTTGTGGAGACATGAGGGTTAGTGAGCGCTCCCCTTCGCTAGCCTGGCTGTCTTAAGAAAGACCACATGGATCAGGGCTCATCCCACTGAACACCCGCACTCCTTTCTTGTGGGCAGAATACCACTCGGACAACAAAGAGTGAGGGTAAGGCCAGTGTCATACTTGGGTTACTGTGACTGTCTCTGCTGTTGGGTCACTGTGACTGTCTCTGCTGTTGGGTCAGTGTTGCTGTCTTTGCAGTTGGGTCACCGTGGCTGTCTCTGCTGTTGGGTCACTATCGCTGTCTCTGTTGTTGGGTCACTGTGGCTGTCTTTGCTGTTGGGTCACTGTGGCTGTCTATGCTGTTGGGTCACTGTGTTGCTGTCTCTGTTGTTGGGTTAATGTGTCTGTGTCTGCTGTTGGGTCACTGTGACTGTCTCTGCTGTTGAGTCACTGTTGCTGTCTTTGCAGTTGGGTCACTGTGGCTGTCTCTGTTGTTGGGTCACTGTCACTATTTCTGCTGTTGGATCTCTATCGCTGTCTCTGTTGTTGGGTCACTGTGGCTGTCTCTGTGGTTGGGTCACTGTGGCTGTCATTGCTGTTGTGTCACTGTGGCTGTCTATGCTGTTGGGTCACTGTGGCTGTCTCTGCTGTTGGGTCACTGTCTCTGTTGCTGGGTTCCTGTGTCTGTGTCTGCTGTTGGGTCACTGTTGCTGTCTTTGCAGTTGGGTCACTGTGGCTGTCTCTGTTGTTGGGTCACTGTCACTATTTCTGCTGTTGGATCTCTATCGCTGTCTCTGTTGTTGGGTCACTGTGGCTGTCTCTGTGGTTGGGTCACTGTGGCTGTCATTGCTGTTGTGTCACTGTGGCTGTCTATGCTGTTGGGTCACTGTGGCTGTCTCTGCTGTTGGGTCACTGTCTCTGTTGCTGGGTTCCTGTGTCTGTGTCTGCTGTTGGGTCACTGTTGCTGTCTTTGCTGTAGGGTCACTGTGGCTGTCTCTGCTGTTGGGTCACTGTCATTGTTTCTGCTGTTGGGTCTCTATCGCTGTCTCTTTTGTTGGGTCAATGTGGCTGCCTCTGCTGTTAGGTCGCTGTCTCTTTTGTTGGGTCACTGTGGCTATCTCTGTTGTTGAGTCGCTGTGGCTATCCCTGCTGTTGGGTCACTGTGGCTGTCTCTCCTGTTGGGTCACTGTGTCTGTCTCTCCTGTTGGGTCACTGTGGATGTCTCTGCTGTTGGGTCACTGTCGCTGTCTCTGCTTTTGGGTCACTGTTGGTGTCTCTGCAGTTGGGTCACTGTGACTGTTTTTGTTTTGGGACACTGGCTTTCTGTGCTGCTGCATACCATTGCTGTCTCTGGTATGGGGGCAATGTGGCTGGTACTATAGGACTACATTCCCACATGCATCTATATGGATGACGCAAATTTTGCAGGAGAGTCTATTGTCAGGTATGTGAGACTCGACCTGTTAAGGGGCACTCTGACTTAAGGGGAACTGTGACTGTCTCTGTCATAAAACACCGTGCCTATCATTATTATGGCTGACTGTTATGGGATAAACTATGGACATTTCTTGGCTGCAAGTCCTCCACTAAAAATAATATATTAGGACAACTTAGTAAATAATTGTAAACAGACCCTCAGATTTTACTGACGTTCCCCTTTATCGCAACCCCTACATGCCAAAGTCTCTCCAACGTGGGCTACGTGTTTAAACTTTTAACCTTTTTTGCAAAACAATGTTTTCCGGTAAGAGAAATTATCCCCAAACGCTGACTCATCCATAAAGTGAATTACACTTTTTAAAAAAATTGGGTTATTTTTTTTCTAAATATTTGTAAAATCTGCATTGGATCAATTTCCAGGGAGAGGACACTTGAGGTCATTAAGGAGCTACAATACGTCGTACTGATACAAAGCGGAGCAGTGGTGGACACCTGTGTGGGGGAACTCCGTGCCATCCACGTCCTGAATGCAAACTGTAGACGCATTCTGGTCTTCACCTGGTGCACATTAAACCCTGCGCACACCTGGCCGTCGGCTTCGCATCACGACGTGTAATTATGGTTCTTTAAAACATATGTTTCACCTGTGCTGCTCCCACACTCAGAATAGTAACAATTAGTGGTGGCCACTTTGAAGAAGGGAAAAAAAGGGGCTTTCAATTTATCATCCGTGAGTCATTGCAGGCAGCGAATTCGGAGCAGAGAGAGCAGATGTAGAAGGAAATATGATGAATGAAACATGGTGAACCGGCTAATTTAATAATTAGAGTAGCAGATCCTCATCAAACAAACAGAACGGCCGGACTTGGAGCATCTCCAGGACGGTCCGGGGACACTTTCACTAGAAGTGATGCTGAAGGTGGAGAGCGGTGGAAACTGCGGGATCACACTCTCACTGTACGGACGGTAGAAGGTTTGGGAAGTCTAAGCTGACATCCATAGCTAACATAGAAAAACATGGACATAAAATCAGATACGGGATCTCTGGTGCTGGACATCAATCTTCTCACCATCAATTCACCAAAAAACTCAAAACGACCCATAAAGCCTTCCCGCCAAGGCCAATTTTGTGCCCAGAGCTGACTTTTTATTGATACCATTTTCTAGTAGATACAAAGTTTTGATCGCCTTTTATTGCAGTTTTACATCACCCCTGACTCTTACAGGCAGATGATAGCTGAATAATTAAGTCATCATCTGCCGGAGAAAGATGCGGGTTCGACTTCTGGACCCACGTCAAAGTCCCGGCATGTCATGTAATTGTAAGTCATATGTCAGAAAGGGTTTTTTTTTAACCTTCTCATTAATCACCCCCGGAGACTTTAACTTATGATTATCTGATCACTTGTAAATACTACAATAAAATATAATTAAAATTAATAGATACAATTCTATTCTCCTATGAAGGCCAGCCAAAGGTTGGGTTTCACAGGAAGACAAACATGGCAGCAGTGTGGTCTTTCACCAGGCCGAAGGCTGCCATGGCCAAGTATCAGACCACGTGATTGCATAGGAAAGGGAGGCGATGTGATTGTGCTATTTAAATGCTACCCTCAGTGATTGACAGCGGCATTTAAATAAACAGCAGCAATCGGAGCGCACTCTGGTTGCTTCTGCTAGAGGAAAATGTTGGTTTCAGGTGTGACAGTCATCCTGGATCTGTATGTAGAAGGTCTTTGCGATTAGCTCAAGCACCTTCTTGATTTTTGCATCTCTGTCATGGAGCAATATCCTTCTCCCTCTAGGACCCAACAGTCATCTCCACCTTCTGCTGCTAATCACACACCTGGGCTGAAGGTTTAAATACATTTCATGTCTTCAGCAAGGTTCTGGTGTTAGCTCTTACTTGTCTCTGCTAAGTTGGAACTACTAACAGTCAGTTAGTTCCTTCTCAGGGGACTCTTGAAGGATTGCAGTCGTGACATCTCGGTGGTCTTCTCAAGCTAAGTGTTCCCCTCATTCATCTACTCTCTCTGTCTTTAGTTGTAGTGGGGACTGACTAGTACACACTTCATCCCTTCCCTAACCAGGGCCTATCGCTAGGGTCAGGCAGGGATTAAGTTCATGCTCGGCGATTGGTGCAGAACCTATATAGGGACGGTTAGGACAGATAGGGTGATTTTAGATCTGCCTAAGGGTCTCCACTTCCCTAGTGTTTGGTCTCCCCCCTCCCCGTTGTTGTGAATACATCACGTCATGAAAGGGTGAAGGATCTAAACTTGACCATACACCTTCTATAGCTGTCGTTTGGCTTAGAGCTTTTTCTCCCAACTCCCCATAATTATGAACCATTGGCTTCATCAAGCCATTTGTTCTCAATGGAGGCCGCTGTCAAACACTTTTCATAGTGGCTTATATTCCATTGGAACAAAAAAAATGGGCATGTTAATTATCAGTAGGCCTGATATCGTTTTCCCCCAACATCAATCATTGGAGAAGAGTCATTATGCCCACATACACATATGATAGTTGACTTTGCAGAGATGTGCATCTTAAAAGGAGTTTTCTCAACTCGTCTTCAGGCGAGCACCGTTCCCCAGCCCACTGACTTTGCCAGGGCTCGGTACTCTCCTGATTGCTTGACATTTTGTGATGGGGACATGGTTGTGCGTCTGGCTTGAACTGTGTACGCTCCAATGCCGGAAACAAAAGCAGCTTTGCCTTCAGAGCAGCGCTTACAAACTCTATAGCAAAGAGCTTGTAAGTGCGCTCTCTGTCCCTAGAAAACAGGCTACTACTGATCGGATCAAGAAGTGGTTGTCAACCCTAGGCAATGAGCAGTGAATAACAAAATTAAAGGATTTTTTAAGTCACTTGCAAAGTTGCACAATTTACATGCAAGAAGACAGAACAGGTTACTCCACGTTTCTGCCTTCTTTTTTTGCCAGCTACACTGGGCTCATCTTCGGTACCTTGCTCCACCAAGTGTAATTTTTTTGTGCATTTCACGCCTTACAATTCTTTTATTTCTCGAAATAATTTTCCATTTGCCGTTTGGCACCCAGCGGTTTCTTGCTTTATTTATTATTATTTCTAATTATTTCACAATTGTTTTGCATTTCTTATTTTAGCTTTGTTTTCGCTCTTTGTTTCTTTTCTTTTTTTTTTAAATCTGTTTTATTGGTTGTCCCCCCCCCCACCCCCACCCTAAAGTAGACACATAAGTAAATCATGACTTTGGAATGAAATCCTTAATTTTTCAGACTTGTGACGCCTCTTCTCAGAACTTCAGAAAAAAACAGAAAATTGAAAAGAATTTCTCATTTGGCCTGGATTCTGCGCTCCTCTGGCTACGCACCAGATCTGTAAGAATTGTACTACAATGGGTCCAGATTATGTTCTCTTCGGGGCTGTCAGGGAGGGAAATCAGGTTTATTTAATCCAACAAATAGACTTTAAAATTTGCAAAAAATGATGCAACAAAAATAAATAAATAAAAATCAATTGTGCATTATGTAATCGCAGCTTTGTATTTTGTGTTCTTCCTTTGTTTCTTTAATCCGTTTATCTTTTAATCGCTCTCGTCTAGTGCTGCTCAATCATTTCCTCTTGTCTTCTGCCTTATATTATAGACTTTCTGATAGAAGCCGTTCCCATGAAATGCGTCAGTGAGGAGCATGTGGCAATCGGTTCAATAACTCCTTATATTTGGATACGTAAGCGGAGAGTCCCCACCGCCACATCTGATGAGAAAACAACCGCGACCATAAGAAAACGTGAACATCCGCACCAATATGCAGCGCCTACTTGGCAAAACCTCATTCTGTATACAAATGTCATATTTTTGGAATTTTCATATATAGCAGTATTATGTTGTTGACACTATATGGTGGTATAATGTGTATTGTACTGTAAATAGCAGTATTATATTTGCACTATATGGCGGTATAATGTGTCATTTACTGTATATAGTACTATTATGTTGACACTATATGGCGGTATAATGTGTCATGTACTGTATATAGTATTATTATGCTGACACTTTATGGCGGTATAATGTGTCCATTCACTGTATATAGTAGTATTATGCTGACACTATATGGTGGTATAATGTGTCATGTACTGTATATAGTACTATTATGTTGACACTATATGGCGGTATAATGTGTCATGTACTGTATATAGTACTATTATGTTGACACTATATGGCGGTATAATGTGTCATGTACTGTATATAGCAGTATTATGTTGACACTATATGGCGGTATAATGTGTCATGTACTGTATATAGCAGTATTACGTTGACACTATCTTGTGGTATAATGTGTCATGTACTGTATATAGCAGTATTACGTTGACACTATATGGCGGTATAATGTGTCAGGTACTTTATATAGCAGGATTACATTGACACTATATGGTGGTATAATGTGTCATGTACTGTATATAGCAGTATTACTTTGACACTATATGGTGGTATAATGTGTCATGTACTGTATATAGTACTATTATGTTGACACTATATGGTGGTATAATGTGTATTGTACTGTAAATAGCAGTATTATATTTGCACTATATGGCGGTATAATGAGTCATGTACTGTATATAGTACTATTATGTTGACACTATATGGCGGTATAATGTGTCATGTACTGTATATAGTAGTATTATGCTGACACTATATGGCGGTATAATGTGTCCATTCACTGTATATAGTAGTATTATGCTGACACTATATGGCGGTATAATGTGTCATGCACTGTATATAGTAGTATTATGCTGACACTATATGGCGGTATAATGCATCATGCACTGTATATAGTATTATTATGTTGACACTATATGGTGGTATAATGTGTCATGTACTGTATATAGTACTATTATGTTGACACTATATGGTGGTATAATGTGTCATGTACTGTATATAGTACTATTATGTTGACACTATATGGCGGTATAATGTGTCATGTACTGTATATAGCAGTATTATGTTGACACTATATGGCGGTATAATGTGTCATGTACTGTATATAGCAGTATTACGTTGACACTATCTTGTGGTATAATGTGTCATGTACTGTATATAGCAGTATTACGTTGACACTATATGGCGGTATAATGTGTCAGGTACTTTATATAGCAGGATTACATTGACACTATATGGTGGTATAATGTGTCATGTACTGTATATAGCAGTATTACGTTGACACTATATGGTGGTATAATTTGTCATGTACTGTATATAGTACTATTATGTTGACACTATATGGTGGTATAATGTGTATTGTACTGTAAATAGCAGTATTATATTTGCACTATATGGCGGCATAATGAGTCATGTACTGTATATAGTACTATTATGTTGACACTATATGGCGGTATAATGTGTCATGTACTGTATATAGTACTATTATGTTGACACTATATGGCGGTATAATGTGTCATGTACTGTATATAGCAGTATTACTTTGACACTATATGGTGGTATAATGTGTCATGTACTGTATATAGTACTATTATGTTGACACTATATGGTGGTATAATGTGTATTGTACTGTAAATAGCAGTATTATATTTGCACTATATGGCGGTATAATGAGTCATGTACTGTATATAGTACTATTATGTTGACACTATATGGCGGTATAATGTGTCATGTACTGTATATAGTAGTATTATGCTGACACTATATGGCGGTATAATGTGTCCATTCACTGTATATAGTAGTATTATGCTGACACTATATGGCGGTATAATGTGTCATGCACTGTATATAGTAGTATTATGCTGACACTATATGGCGGTATAATGCATCATGCACTGTATATAGTATTATTATGTTGACACTATATGGTGGTATAATGTGTCATGTACTGTATATAGTACTATTATGTTGACACTATATGGTGGTATAATGTGTCATGTACTGTATATAGTACTATTATGTTGACACTATATGGCGGTATAATGTGTCATGTACTGTATATAGCAGTATTATGTTGACACTATATGGCGGTATAATGTGTCATGTACTGTATATAGCAGTATTACGTTGACACTATCTTGTGGTATAATGTGTCATGTACTGTATATAGCAGTATTACGTTGACACTATATGGCGGTATAATGTGTCAGGTACTTTATATAGCAGGATTACATTGACACTATATGGTGGTATAATGTGTCATGTACTGTATATAGCAGTATTACGTTGACACTATATGGTGGTATAATTTGTCATGTACTGTATATAGTACTATTATGTTGACACTATATGGTGGTATAATGTGTATTGTACTGTAAATAGCAGTATTATATTTGCACTATATGGCGGCATAATGAGTCATGTACTGTATATAGTACTATTATGTTGACACTATATGGCGGTATAATGTGTCATGTACTGTATATAGTAGTATTATACTGACACTTTATGGCGGTATAATGTGTCCATTCACTGTATATAGTATTATTATGTTGACACTATATGGTGGTATAATGTCTCATGTACTGTATATAGTACTGTTATGTTGACACTATATGGTGGTATAATGTGTCATGTACTGTATATAGTACTATTATGTTGACACTATATGGCGGTATAATGTGTCATGTACTGTATATAGCAGTATTATGTTGACACTATATGGCGGTATAATGTGTCATGTACTGTATATAGCAGTATTACGTTGACACTATATGGCGGTATAATGTGTCAGGTACTTTATATAGCAGGATTACATTGACACTATATGGTGGTATAATGTGTCATGTACTGTATATAGCAGTATTACGTTGACACTATATGGTGGTATAATGTGTCATGTACTGTATATAGTACTATTATGTTGACACTATATGGTGGTATAATGTGTATTGTACTGTAAATAGCAGTATTATATTTGCACTATATGGCGGTATAATGAGTCATGTACTGTATATAGTACTATTATGTTGACACTATATGGCGGTATAATGTGTCATGTACTGTATATAGTAGTATTATGCTGACACTATATGGCGGTATAATGTGTCCATTCACTGTATATAGTAGTATTATGCTGACACTATATGGCTGTATAATGTGTCATGCACTGTATATAGTAGTATTATGCTGACACTATATGGCGGTATAATGTGTCCATTCACTGTATATAGTAGTATTATGCTGACACTATATGGCGGTATAATGTGTCATGCACTGTATATAGTAGTATTATGCTGACACTATATGGCGGTATAATGCATCATGCACTGTATATAGTATTATTATGTTGACACTATATGGTGGTATAATGTGTCATGTACTGTATATAGTACTATTATGTTGACACTATATGGTGGTATAATGTGTCATGTACTGTATATAGTACTATTATGTTGACACTATATGGCGGTATAATGTGTCATGTACTGTATATAGCAGTATTATGTTGACACTATATGGCGGTATAATGTGTCATGTACTGTATATAGCAGTATTACGTTGACACTATCTTGTGGTATAATGTGTCATGTACTGTATATAGCAGTATTACGTTGACACTATATGGCGGTATAATGTGTCAGGTACTTTATATAGCAGGATTACATTGACACTATATGGTGGTATAATGTGTCATGTACTGTATATAGCAGTATTACGTTGACACTATATGGTGGTATAATTTGTCATGTACTGTATATAGTACTATTATGTTGACACTATATGGTGGTATAATGTGTATTGTACTGTAAATAGCAGTATTATATTTGCACTATATGGCGGCATAATGAGTCATGTACTGTATATAGTACTATTATGTTAACACTATATGGCGGTATAATGTGTCATGTACTGTATATAGTAGTATTATACTGACACTTTATGGCGGTATAATGTGTCCATTCACTGTATATAGTATTATTATGTTGACACTATATGGTGGTATAATGTCTCATGTACTGTATATAGTACTGTTATGTTGACACTATATGGTGGTATAATGTGTCATGTACTGTATATAGTACTATTATGTTGACACTATATGGCGGTATAATGTGTCATGTACTGTATATAGCAGTATTATGTTGACACTATATGGCGGTATAATGTGTCATGTACTGTATATAGCAGTATTACGTTGACACTATATGGCGGTATAATGTGTCAGGTACTTTATATAGCAGGATTACATTGACACTATATGGTGGTATAATGTGTCATGTACTGTATATAGCAGTATTACGTTGACACTATATGGTGGTATAATGTGTCATGTACTGTATATAGTACTATTATGTTGACACTATATGGTGGTATAATGTGTATTGTACTGTAAATAGCAGTATTATATTTGCACTATATGGCGGTATAATGAGTCATGTACTGTATATAGTACTATTATGTTGACACTATATGGCGGTATAATGTGTCATGTACTGTATATAGTAGTATTATGCTGACACTATATGGCGGTATAATGTGTCCATTCACTGTATATAGTAGTATTATGCTGACACTATATGGCTGTATAATGTGTCATGCACTGTATATAGTAGTATTATGCTGACACTATGTGGCGGTATAATGCATCATGCACTGTATATAGTATTATTATGTTGACACTATATGGTGGTATAATGTGTCATGTACTGTATATAGTACTATTATGTTGACACTATATAGTGGTATAATGTGTCATGTACTGTATATAGTACTATTATGTTGACACTATATGGCGGTATAATGTGTCATGTACTGTATATAGCAGTATTATGTTGACACTATATGGCGGTATAATGTGTCATGTACTGTATATAGCAGTATTACGTTGACACTATCTTGTGGTATTATGTGTCATGTACTGTATATAGCAGTATTACGTTGACACTATATGGCGGTATAATGTGTCAGGTACTTTATATAGCAGGATTACATTGACACTATATGGTGGTATAATGTGTCATGTACTGTATATAGCAGTATTATGTTGACACTATATGGTGGTATAATGTGTCATGTACTGTATATAGTACTATTATGTTGACACTATATGGTGGTATAATGTGTCATGTACTGTATATAGTACTATTATGTTGACACTATATGGCGGTATAATGTGTCATGTACTTTATATAGCAGTATTACGTTGACACTATATGGTGGTATAATGTGTCATGTACTGTATATAGCAGTATTACGTTGACACTATATGGTGGTATAATGTGTCATGTACTGTATATAGTACTATTATGTTGACACTATATGGTGGTATAATGTGTCATGTACTTTATATAGCAGTATTACGTTGACACTATATGGCGGTATAATGTGTCATGTACTGTATATAGCAGTATTATGTTGACACTATATGGTGGTATAATGTGTCATGTTCTGTATATAGTACTATTATGTTGACACTATATGGCGGTATAATGTGTCATGTACTTTATATAACAGTATTATGTTGACACTATATGGTGGTATAATGTGTAATGTACTGTATATAGCAGTATTACGTTGACACTATATGGTGGTATAATGTGTCATGTTCTGTATATAGTACTATTATGTTGACACTATATGGTGGTATAATGTGTCATGTACTGTATATAGCAGTA
The DNA here is from genome assembly GCF_032444005.1 of Ranitomeya imitator. Classification (NCBI taxonomy): domain Eukaryota; kingdom Metazoa; phylum Chordata; class Amphibia; order Anura; family Dendrobatidae; genus Ranitomeya; species Ranitomeya imitator. The sequence goes on from NC_091284.1 coordinate 38,377,483, forward strand.
TTACGTTGACACTATATGGTGGTATAATGTGTCATGTTCTGTATATAGTACTATTATGTTGACACTATATGGTGGTATAATGTGTCATGTACTGTATATAGTACTATTATGTTGACACTATATGGTGGTATAATGTGTCATGTACTGTATATAGCAGTATTATGTTGACATTATATGGTGGTATAATGTGTCATGTACTGTATATAGTACTATTATGTTGACACTATATGGTGGTATAATGTGTCATGTACTGTATATAGCAGTATTATGTTGACATTATATGGTGGTATTATGTGGGCCTACAGTAAATGGCTCTATGGTACAATCAGTGGATTTCGTTGCCCCCATGTCTCAGGATCTATAGGCAATGTTAGCCCTCAGTGTAATTTCCGGCTGTAGCTCCCCTTTAAGCAGTCCCGGATGTGTGCTATCTGCTCTATGACGATTATGCTGGCTAAGAAGTTGGAAATGTATGCAGAACAAAACACAAGCAGAAATTAATAATGGCTGCCTTAGATCTTTCATCGCGGATACATCCCATCCTTACATTGAAGCCATACGACTCGTATTTCCAGACATGAAACACTGACCAGGGAGAACATTCTCATCCTGCTTCCCGGCGTGGATGTTATCGATCACAGGCTGCGGCTTCCAATATGTCCTGAGACAGACATAAAAGGAACAGAGATAACTTCATTCACAAAAGATTTTTTGGAAGCGGTTTACTTTTTCTTTTTTTTTTTTAACCAGTCACGCACACGTTGGCTCCTGAGCCTCCATTATGTTTCCACAGCAAATTCATTTGCTTTTTATGTTATTCCGAGCTGCGTCCTAAATGGACGGAAGCCATGAGCGAGGCTGGGAATGATTTACTGCTGAATTAGATGTTCTTCTGTGAGGCGGCGGCGGTGCCAGGACTCAGCTCTGCTTCCACAGGACAAGTCGGAAAGCCTCTCCTCCTGGTGCTCGTCTTCTCCTGATGCCACAACGTCAACTGATTCTTATTAACGTGGCGCCAAATAAATGGAAATAAATGAAAACATCTAAAAAAAACTCCTGGATTTAAAAGTGAAAAAAAAATCACCATTGCAAAAAATCCTTTAAAGGACATTTAAGCTTGAAGGACCTTATCATAACATACAGTACAGACCAAATCTTTGGACACAACTTCTCATTTAAAGATTTTTCTGTATTTTCATGACTATGAAAATTGTACATTCACACTGAAGGCATCAAAACTATGAATTAACACGTGTGGAATTATATACTTAACAAAAAAGTGTGAAACAACTGAAAATATGTCTTATATTCTAGGTTCTTCCAAGTAGCCACCTTTTGCTTTGATGACTGCTTTGCACACTCTTGGCATTCTCTTGATGAGCTTCAAGAGGTAGTCACTGGGAAGGGTTTTCACTTCACAGGTGTGCCCTGCCAGCTGATCGTCCTACTGAATAGACTGTTAGAATTTGTATTATGGCAAGAAAAAAGCTAAGTAAAGAAAAACGAGTGGCCATCATTACTTTAAGAAATGAAGGTCAGTCAGTCCGAAAAGTTGGGCAAACTTTAAAAGTGTCCCCAAGTCATATCATGACTTGCTGCGTGGTGACCCTCAAGACTGGTCTTTTTCTCTTGAAACAGGGGATCCGGCATTGCTGAATGTAGATGCATTTTTTTTCAAGCGCTCGGATTATTGTATGACGAACCTAATTCTGTGGATCATGCAGAAAAAACCCTGTTGGCCTTGTGTCAAGGTCAGGAAGCGGCAGAGTTATACTGCCAGAAATTTAGAAAATGGTCTGTGCTCACTAAATGGAATGAAGAGGCTCTGGCTGCTATTTTCAGAAAAGGTCTTTCTGAAACCCTTAAAGATGTTATGGTGGGCTTTCCTACGCCTGCCGGTTTGAGCGAATCTATGTCTCTAGCCATTCAGCTTGATCGGCGTCTGCGCGAGCGCAAAGCTGTGCACCATATGGCAGTATCCTCTGAGCAAAGTCCTGAACCTATGCAATGTGATAGGATTTTGACTAGAATAGAACGGCAGGAATTCAGACGTCAGAATAGGCTGTTTTTACTGTGGTGATTCGGCTCATGTTATCTCTGATTGCCCTAAGCGTACTAAGAGAGTCGTTAGGTCTGTTACCATTAGTACTATACAGCCTAAATTTCTCTTATCTGTGACCCTGATTTGCTCATTGTCGTCCTTTTCTGTCATGGAATTTGTGGATTCAGGCGCTGCCCTGAACTTAATGGACTTAGAATTCGCCAGGCGCTGTGGTTTTTCCTTGCAGCCTTTGCAGAGCCCTATTCCTTTGAGGGGTATTGATGCTACACCCTTGGCCAAGGATAAACCTCAGTACTGGACACAGATGACTATGTGCATGGCTCCTGCACATCAGGAAGATTGCCGTTTTCTGGTGTTGCATAACCTGCATGATGTTGTTGTACTGGGATTTCCATGGTTACAGGAACATAATCCGGTGCTGGATTGGAAAACTATGTCGGTGACTAGTTGGGGTTGTCGAAGAGTACATAGTGACATTCCTTTGATGTCAATTTCCTCTTCCCCCTCTTCTGAGGCCCCTGAGTTTTTGTCGGATTTCCAGGATGTACTTGATGAGCCCAAGTCCAGTTCCCTTCCTCCGCACAGGGACTGTGATTGTGCTATTAACTTGATTCCTGGTTGCAAGTTCCCTAAGGGCCGACTTTTCAATCTGTCTGTGCCAGAGCATGCCGCCATGCGGAGTTATGTTAAGGAGTCTTTGGAGAAGGGGCATATTCGGCCCTCTTCGTCACCATTGGGAGCGGGTTTCTTTTTGTTGCTAAGAAGGATAGCTCCTTGAGACCCTGTATTGATTATCGTCTTCTAAATAAGATCACGGTTAACTTCCAATACCCCTTGCCTTTGCTTACTGATTTGTTTGCTCAGATTAAGGGGGCTAGTTGGTTTACTAAGATTGACCTCCGAGGGGCATATAATCTTGTTCGTATTAAACAGGGTGACGAATGGAAAACTGCATTTAATACGCCCGAAGGCCATTTTGAATACCTTGTGATGCCATTTGGGCTCTCTAATGCTCCATCTGTGTTCCAGTCTTTCATGCATGATATTTTCCGCAATTATCTTGATAAATTCATGGTCGTATATTTGAATGATATTTTGATTTTTTCCGATGATTGGGAGTCTCATGTGAAGCAGGTCAGGATGGTATTCCAGATCCTTCGTGATAATGCTTTATTTGTGAAGGGGTCTATTCGGAGTTCAGAAGGTCTCTTTTTTGGGTTTTATTTTTTCTCCCTCGTCTATAGAAATGGATCCTGTTAAGGTCCAAGCTATTCATGACTGGATCCAACCCACATTTGTGAAGGGTCTTCAAAAAATTTTGGGCTTTGCTAATTTCTATCGCCGTTTCATTGCCAACTTTTCCAGTGTGGTTAAGCCCCTTACTGATTTGACGAAGAAAGGCGCTGATGTGATGAATTGGTCCTCTGAGGCTGTTGAGGCCTTTCAGGAGCTTAAACGCCGATTTACTTCTGCCCCTGTGTTGCGTCAGCCGGATGTTTCTCTTCCTTTTCAGGTTGAGGTCGACGCTTCTGAGATTGGGGCAGGGGCCGTTTTGTCTCAGAGGGAGTCTGATGGTTCTTTGATGAAACCGTGTGCTTTTTTTTCCAGAAAGTTTTCACCTGCGGAACGCAATTATGATGTCGGCAATCAGGAGTTGTTGGCTATGAAGTGGGCGTTTGAGGAGTGGCGACATTGGCTTGAGGGAGCTAAACACCGTGTTGTGGTCCTGACCGATCATAAGAATCTGATTTACCTCGAGTCGGCCAAGCGGCTGAATCCTAGACAGGCTCGATGGTCCCTGTTTTTCTCCCGTTTTGATTTTGTGGTCTCGAATCTTCCGGGATCTAAGAATTTTAAGGCTGATGCCCTCTCTAGGAGTTTTTCGCCTGATTCTCCTGGAGTCCTTGAGCCGGTTGGCATTCTTAAGGAGGGGGTAATTCTTTCTGCTATCTCCCCTGATTTGCGGCGGGTGCTTCAGGAATCTCAGGCTGATAGGCCTGACCGCTGTCCTGTGGGGAAGCTGTTTGTTCCTGCTAGATGGACAAGTAAGGTAATTTCTGAGGTTCAGTGTTGGCTGGTCATCCTGGGATTTTTGGTACCAGAGATTTGGTTGCTAGGTCCTTTTGGTGGCCTTCCTTGTCGCGCGATGTGCGTGCTTTTGTGCAGTCCTGTGGGACTTGCGCCCGGGCCAAGCCTTGCTGTTCCCGCGCTAGTGGGTTGCTTTTGCCTTTGCCGGTCCCTGAGAGGCCCTGGACGCATATTTCCATGGATTTTATTTCGGATCTTCCTGTTTCCCAGAAGATGTCTGTTATCTGGGTTGTTTGTGACCGGTTCTCTAAAATGGTCCATCTGGTACCTTTGCCTAAATTGCCTTCCTCCTCAGATCTGGTTCCATTATTTTTTCAGCATGTGGTTCGTTTGCATGGCATTCCGGAGAATATTGTGTCTGACAGAGGTTCTCAGTTTGTCTCTAGATTTTGGCGGGCCTTTTGTGCTAGGATGGGCATTGATTTGTATTTTTCTTCGGCGTTTCATCCTCAGACTAATGGCCAAACTGAGCGAACTAATCAGACCTTGGAGACCTATTTGAGATGCTTTGTGTCTGCTGATCAGGATGATTGGGTGTCTTTCTTGCCGTTGGCTGAGTTTGCACTTAATAATCGGGCCAGTTCGGCTACTTTGGTTTCACCTTTCTTTTGTAATTTTGGTTTTCATCCTCGTTTTTCTTCTGGGCAGGTTGAGCCTTCTGATTGTCCTGGTGTTGATTCTGTGGTGGACAGGCTGCAGCAGATTTGGACTCATGTGGTGGACAATTTGACGTTGTCTCAGGAAAGGACTCAACGTTTTGCTAACCGCCGTCGGTGTGTTGGTCCCCGGCTTCGTGTGGGGGATTTGGTTTGCTTGTCTTCTCGTCATGTTCCTATGAAGGTTTCTTCTCCTAAGTTTAAGCCTCGGTTTATTGGTCCTTATAAAATTTCTGAAATTATTAATCCGGTGTCTTTTCGTTTGGCTCTTCCTGCCTCTTTTGCCATTCGTAATGTTTTCCATAGATCTTTGTTGCGGAGATATGTGGTGCCCGTTGTTCCCTCTGTTGACCCTCCTGCCCCGGTGTTGGTTGAGGGAGATTTGGAATATGAGGTTGAGAAGATTTTGGATTCTCGTTTTTCGAGGCGGAGGCTTCAGTATCTTGTCAAGTGGAAGGGTTATGGCCAGGAGGATAATTCTTGGGTTGTTGCCTCCGATGTCCATGCCACCGATTTGGTTCGTGCTTTTCACTTGGCTCGTTCTGATCGGCCTGGGGGCTCTGGTGAGGGTTCGGTGACCCCTCCTCAAGGGGGGGGGGTACTGTTGTGAATTCCGCTCTTGGGCTCCCTCCGGTGGTTGTAAGTGGCACTTTTGTGAGTTCTGCTCTTGGGCTCCCTCTTGTGGTTTCTAGTGGTATGGCTGCTCCTTGGAGTTAGCTGTCATCAGCTGCCTCCACTTATCGTCTCTTCTGCTCGGCTATTTAGGTCTGGCTCTTTCTTCAGCCAGTGCCACTTGTAAATGGTTCCTGGTTGGATTCACATCTCTTTGGAGTTCCCTGTTATCCTGACCAGTTCAGCTAAGCTAAGTTTTTGCTTGCACTTTTCTGTCCATAGATTGTGGACTTATCCATTCTGTGCTTTCTATGTTTGTCCAGCTTATCAGTGTGAATTAATTCTGTCTTGCTGGAAGCTCTGGGAGGCAGATTTGCCCTCCACACCTTTAGTCAGGTGTGGAGATTTTTTGTAAACTCTGCGTGGATTTTTGTAGTGTTTTATACTGACCGCACAGTATTCCATCCTGTCCCATCTATTTAGCTAGACTGGCCTCCTGTGCTCATCCTGGTTTCATTCTGTGTATGTCTTTTCCCTCTCCACTCACAGTCATTATTTGTGGGGGGCTAATCTATCCTTTGGGGATTTTCTCTGAGGCAAGATAGCTTTCCTGCTTCTTTCTTTAGGGGTTGTTAGCTCTTAGGCTGTGACGAGATGCCTAGGGAGAGTTAGGAGCATTCCACGGCTACTTCTAGTGTTGTGTTGAGCTCAGGGACTGCGGTCAGTACAGTTACCACTTCCTTCAGAGCTCGTTCCATGTTGCTCCTAGACCACCGTATCATAACAGGAAAGAGCGCCGTTTTGGAATGCAGACTTTGATAGAATCTGTGTGGTGAGAACTTTGAATGCCCAAGAGCTTCACAGAAGTTTATAATGCAGAGTCGTGAAAATAAAAAATATTTTTTTTTCCAGAAAAAAGTTTTTTAGCCCCCAAGTTTTTATTTTCACAAGGGTAACAGGAGAAATTGGACCCCAAAAGTTGTTGTCCAATTTATCCCGAGTACGCTGATGCCCCATATGTGGGGGTAAACCACTGTTTGAGCGCACGGCAGAGCTCAGAAGGGAGGGAGCACCATTTTACTTTTTGAGCGCAAAATTGGCTGTCGTGTTTGGAGACCCCCTGATGTACCTAAACAGTGGAAGCCCCCCAATTCTAACTCAACCCTAACCCCAACACACCCCTAACCCTAATCCCAACCCGATCCATAATCCTAGTCAAAACCCTAAATCCAACACACCCCTAATCCTAATCTCAACACTAACTTCAAACCTAACCCTAATCCCAATACACCCCTAACCCTAATCCCAACCCTAACCTTAACCCTAATCCCAAACCTAATCCTAATGCCAACCCTAACTCTAATGCCAACCCTAATCCAAACCCTAATCCCAAATCTAACCCTAACTTTAGCCTCAACCCTAGCCCTAACTTTAGCCCCAACCCTAGCCCTAACTTTAGCCCCAACCCCAACCCTAGCCCTAACCCTAACTTTAGCCCCAACCCTAGCCCTAACCCTAACTTTAGCCCCAACCCTAACCCTAACCCTAATTTTAGCCCTATTCCTAACCCTAAATTTAGCCCCAACCCTAATCCTAAATTTAAGCCTAACCCTAGCCCTACCTTTATCCCCAACCCTAACCCTAGCCCTAAGGCTACTTTCACACTTGCGTTGTGTGGCATCCATCGTAATCCGTCGTTTTGGACAAAAAATGGATCTTGCAAATGTGCCCGCAGGATGCCTTTTTTGCCCATAGACTTGTATTGCCGACGGATGGCCACACGTCGCGTCCGTCGTGCACTGGATCCGTTGTGCTTTGGCGGACCGTCGTTGCAAAAAAAAGTTCAATGTGACCTTTTTTTTGTACGTCGTGTCCGCCATTTCCGCTCATGCGTGGCCGTAACTCTGCCCCCTCCTCCCCAGGACATAGACTGGGCAGCGGATGTGTTGAAAACCTGCATCCACTGCCCACGTTGTGCACAATTTTCACAACGTGAGTCAGTACGCCGGGCCGACGCATTGCGACAGCCCCGTACTGACGCAAGTGTGAAAGAAGCCTAACCCTAGCCCTAACCCTAGCCCTAACCCTAACCCTAAATTTAGCCCCAACCCTAACCCTAAATTTAGCCCCAACCCTAACCCTAATTTTAGCCCCAACTCCTCTCTCCTGCCGGCCGGCAGATGGCGGGCACACTGTGCATGCGCCCGCCATTTTTTTTCCATATGAAGAAGCCGGCAGGCAGGAGGGGACGCAGGAGGATCCAGGGACACCGGTAAGTATAGCAGGGTCCCCGAATCCCCCTATTTCTCTGTCCTCTGATGTGCGATCACATCAGAGGACAGAGAATGACCGATCGCTTTTTTTTTTTTTGCGACCGCCGGTAAACAGTTAATTACCGGCGATTGCAAAACAGGGGTCGGTAAGAACTGACCCCAATCATGTTCTTTGGGGTCTCGGCTACTACCCCCAGCAGCCGAGACCCCAAAGATCCTCCGGGTGCCGGCCAGCGGGCACACTGCACATGCTCCCGCCATTTTTGGGCCAGAAGAAGATGGCGGCGCCCATCGGGAGCCACGAGGAGCAGCGGGGGAGACAGGTGAGTACCGGGGGCTATCGGGGACCCCATTTCTCTGTCCTCTGATGTGCGATCACATAGGAGGACAGAGAATTTAAAAGGGAAATCACTGTTTTGTTTTTTTTTGCGATCGCCGGTAAACGGTTAATTACCGGCAACCGAGACCCCAGAGAAAATCCGACTCTGGGGAGCGCTATTCACTTTTTCCACAGCGCCATTAATTAACGGCGCTGTGGTGTAAGTACCCTTAACTGCCGCCATTAAAAGGCGTATCGGCCGTCTTTAAGGGGTTAAAGAAAAAATATGACAAAACGTGAACCCGTGGATGCTGGGGTTTGTCAGGTAGAGTTGAAAGCTCGGTTCTTCATCCAAGCGTGACCCCGAACTTTACCCAGAACCTAATAGAAGTCAATGGCGACCCAAACTTTAGCGCTTTAAAATGGCTGTAAAATAGTCGTAGTCAGGGCTAAGGGGCTTCAAAAGTAAGAAAAATGGGGGTAAGAGCAGGGCAATTGCCCTGCAAACAAATATGGATAGATAAATGACTTAAAATAACATAGAATCTCAAAAAAAAGGACACCCACAGCGGAGACAGGTCTAAGCCTAACAGAACCACCGCACGGGCCCCCAGGCCTTCATCCCTCTCCTGACCAACACTGTGCGTTGCCTTGGATACAGTGGGTCATGAGGCAGGGTGGCTGTGGTGTCCTCTGGAGACCATTTACCTCACCCTCCCCGTGAAAGGATTGTTTTCTGTAAGCCTGCCGCTGCTTTCCCTTCCAACCTCTCTTCCATGCCGTAAAGGCTCTGTTCCATGGTGACCACGGGTAACGGATAATCAGGCAGCCTGATAACCGTGTACCTGACAACCGTGTACCTGATAACCGTGTACCTGATAACCGTGTACCTGATAACCGTGATAACCGTGTACCTGATAACCGTGTACCTGATAACCGTGTACCTGATAACCGTGAACCTGATAACCGTGTACCTGATAACCGTGAACCTGATAACCGTGTACCTGATAACCGTGTACCTGATAACCGTGAACCTGATAACCGTGAACCTGATAACCGTGTACCTGATAACCGTGTACCTGACAACCGTGTACCTGATAACCGTGAACCTGATAACCGTGTACCTGATAACCGTGATAACCGTGTACCTGATAACCGTGTACCTGATAACCGTGTACCTGATAACCGTGAACCTGATAACCGTGAACCTGATAACCGTGTACCTGACAACCGTGTACCTGATAACCGTGTACCTGATAACCGTGTACCTGATAACCGTGAACCTGATAACCGTGTACCTGATAACCGTGAACCTGATAACCGTGTACCTGATAACCGTGTACCTGATAACCGTGAACCTGATAACCGTGTACCTGATAACCGTGAACCTGATAACCGTGAACCTGATAACCGTTAACCTGATAACCGTGTACCTGATAACCGTGTACCTGATAACCATGTACCTGATAACCGTGAACCTGATAACTGTGTACCTGATAACCGTGTACCTGATAACCATGTACCTGATAACCGTGTACCTGATAACCGTGTACCTGATAACCATGTACCTGATAACCGTGAACCTGATAACCGTGTACCTGATAACCGTGTACCTGATAACCGTGTACCTGATAACCGTGAACCTGATAACCGTGTACCTGATAACCGTGTACCTGATAACCGTGAACCTGATAACCGTGTACCTGATAACCGTGAACCTGATAACCGTGAACCTGATAACCGTTAACCTGATAACCGTGTACCTGATAACCGTGTACCTGATAACCATGTACCTGATAACCGTGAACCTGATAACCGTGTACCTGATAACCGTGTACCTGATAACCATGTACCTGATAACCGTGTACCTGATAACCGTGTACCTGATAACCATGTACCTGATAACCGTGAACCTGATAACCGTGTACCTGATAACCGTGTACCTGATAACCGTGAACCTGATAACCGTGAACCTGATAACCGTGTACCTGATAACCGTGAACCTGATAACCGTGTACCTGATAACCGTGAACCTGATAACCGTGTATAACTGCTCTGTAATTGGAATGGGTGGGTATCTCCTCTTTCTCTCGAGGGTTTGGGGGATGAAAACTGAACACTTCCAAGGGACGGTGTGGATACGCTCGGTGACATTGCTGGTGGTGGCGGTGCTGTCACATCCTGCCTTGTCCTTGTTAACACTTTCTCCTGAGCTAATAAAACAAAGAGCCTAAAGTATGGAGATCAATGTCTATAATAAAAAGAGTGTATTAGTATATATCTAGTAACCAGATTACAAAAAAGTAAGGACAAGGAAAGGTACAGTACAATAAAATGCCTTTTTTAAAATAATATATAAATATATATATATATATACAGGGCAACAATAGGCAATCACCAAAAGTGTGCCTGTAACTGGAGGAAAAAATATATATAAAAAATATAGCAGCAAAATAGCAGATACCGTAACGGACACAAAGAGGACTGGGTATATGTAAAAATGAAAATATATATATTATATATAGATAGTACTATAAATATAAGTTTGTATGTGTAGATGTAATTAATTAGCTGGAATTAGGGGCACTCAGCAAACAAAGTGAAGGCTACATAAACAATATAAAAAGGTGTTATGTACAAAAACGTGTACTATATAAAAACTGAAAAAAATATTATGTGTAAAAATATGTGCACAACTAGCAATAAGGTGCAACAAAAGTGCAAAGGAGGGTAATCCAGACTTATGTAATAAGTGGGTGAGAAGAACACCTGAGCAATAAAATTAAAAGTACATATAAATATATACACACACGTGTAAGAATGGTGTAGGGTGTGCCCACGGTCACAAAACTGCTGAGTGCAGAGTACAAAATGCGGCCAAGATAATTACCTCTTCCTACTAAGGGTCCGATCCTCCAGGTACAGCACACCCCGACGCGCGTTTCGGACTGTGTCCTTCGTCAGGACACAGGACACAGTCCGAAACGCGCGTCGGGGTGTGCACATATATATATTTATATGTACTTTTAATTTTATTGCTCAGGTGTTCTTCTCACCCACTTATTACATAAGTCTGGATTACCCTCCTTTGCACTTTTGTTGCACCTTATTGCTAGTTGTGCACATATTTTTACACATAATATTTTTTTCATTTTTTATATAGTACACGTTTTTTTACATAACACCTTTTTATATTGTTTATGTAGCCTTCACTTTGTTTGCTGAGTGCCCCTAATTCCGGCTATTTATTTACATCTACACATACAAACTTATATTTATAGTACCATCTATATATAATATATATTTTTTCATTTTCACATATACCCAGTCCTCTTTGTGTCCGTTACGGTATCTGCTATTTTGCTGCTATATTTTTTATATATATTTTTTCCTCCAGTTACAGGCACACTTTTGGTGATTGCCTATTGTTGCCCTGTATATATATATATTTATATATTAATTTTAATAAAGGCATTTTATTATACTGTACCTTTCCTTGTCCTTACTTTTTTGTAATCTGGTTACTAGATACAGTTAGGGCCAGAAATATTTGGACAGTAACACAAGTTTTGTTATTTTAGCTGTTTACAAAAACATGTTCAGAAATACAATTATATATGTAATATGGGCTGAAAGTGCACACTCCCAGCTGCAATATGATAGTTTCCACATCCAAATCGGAGAAAGGGTTTAGGAATCATAGCTCTGTAATGCATAGCGTCCTCTTTTTCAAGGGACCAAAAGTAATTGGACAATGGACTCTAAGGGCTGCAATTAACTCTGAAGGCGTCTCCCTCGTTAACCTGTAATCAATGAAGTAGTTAAAAGGTCAGGGGTGGATTCCAGGTGTGTGGTTTTGCATTTGGAAGCTGTTGCTGTGAGCAGACAACATGCGGTCAAAGGAACTCTCAATTGAGGTGAAGCAGAACATCCTGAGGCTGAAAAAAAAGAAAAAATCCATCAGAGAGATAGCAGACATGCTTGGAGTAGCAAAATCAACAGTTGGGTACATTCTGAGAAAAAAGGAATTGACTGGTGACCTTGGGAACTCAATAAGGCCTGGGCGTCCACGGATGACAACAGTGGTGGATGATCGCCGCATACTTAATTTGGTGAAGAAGAACCCGTTCACAACATCAACTGAAGTCCAGAACACTCTCAGTGAAGTAGGTGTATCTGTCTCTAAGTCAACAGTAAAGAGAAGACTCCATGACAGTAAATACAAAGGGTTCACATCTAGATGCAAACCATTCATCAATACCAAAAATAGACAGGCCAGAGTTAAATTTGCAGAAAAACACCTCAAGAAGCCAGCTCAGTTCTGGAAAAGTATTCTATGGACAGATGAGACAAAGATCAACCTGTACCAGAATGATGGGAAGAAAAAAGTTTGGAGAAGAAAGGGAACGGCACATGATCCAAGGCACACCACATCCTCTGTAAAACATGGTGGAGGCAACGTGATGGCATGGGCATGCATGGCTTTCAATGGCACTGGGTCACTTGTGTTTATTGATGACATAAGAGCAGACAAGAGTAGCCGGATGAATTCTGAAGTGTACCGGGATATACTTTCAGCCCAGATTCAGCCAAATGCTGCAAAGTTGATTGGACGGCGCTTCATAGTACAGATGGACAATGACCCCAAGCATACAGCCAAAGCTACCCAGGAGTTCATGAGTGCCAAAAAGTGGAACATTCTGCAATGGCCAAGTCAATCTCCAGATCTAAACCCAATTGAGCATGCATTTCACTTGCTCAAATCCAGACTTAAGACGGAAAGACCCACAAACAAGCAAGACCTGAAGGCTGCGGCTGTAAAGGCCTGGCAAAGCATTAAGAAGGAGGAAACCCAGCGTTTGGTGATGTCCATGGGTTCCAGACTTAAGGCAGTGATTGCCTCCAAAGGATTTGCAACAAAATATTGAAAATAAAAATATTTTGTTTGGGTTATGTTTATTTGTCCAATTACTTTTGACCTCCTAAAATGTGGAGTGTTTGTAAAGAAATGTGTACAATTCCTACATTTTCTATCAGATATTTTTGTTCAACCCTTCAAATTAAACGTTACAATCTGCACTTGAATTCTGTTGTAGAGGTTTCATTTCAAATCCAATGTGGTGGCATGCAGAGCCCAACTCGCAAAAATTGTGTCACTGTCCAAATATTTCTGGCCCTAACTGTATATACTAATACACTCTTTTTATTATAGACATTGATCTCCATACTTTAGGCTCTTTGTTTTATTACAATACCGAATGGTCTGCCATTCATGTACTAAGTAGTGGTCCTTCTGGCACTTGCGCACTTGCACAATCTCACTATTATTATCATTTTCTCCAGCCCATTTGTGGTTTTAACATTATTATTTATTTTTCTCGACCGCTATTTCCGTTCTCCTGAGCTAATGAGAAGATCCCTGAAATGATGTAAACAGGTCATTTTGTGGTAGGCCTGAAATTCACTGGAAATGGAAATAATCTAAAGTTAATGCAAATCGCCACTATAAAACATGATGCAGCAAATTTTGTGGAAACCAAAATTTGTGTCGGTCTCAAAACTTTTGGCCACGACTGTATGTTGCTGTACTAAGTGCCTGTAATCTCACTCACAAGTGAAGAAAATAGAGTTCACCGTGTCGCGACCATCTCCCCTGGATCAGAGGTGTAGTGCACCCTGGTATCACAAATGCTTTTCTGCCTTATGAGTAGTCGGCGTCCTCATCCCCATCACGTCCCACATTGCCCTTATAAATAGATAAGTCTTCTTATCATTGCTGATCGTTCCCTGCGATTTGCCTTCGGTTCTTCCTTCCCAGCACGAGTGTTAATGAATCTCCCCCCTTGGTGATTGATAATTCCTCTCCAGGCACTCGTACAGAGAACGTCTCATCCTGCTGGCAAGTGGAACAAAGCACGTTTTGGTCTGGATGCCAAATCTTTACCATTTGACGGCTCTTTTCCAGCTTCTGAGGTTAAGATTTCCTCTGACGGGCCAAAAACTCTGTGATCCAGTGTTTGGAAACTCACTTAAAAGCTCTTTATGTGATATTATCTCATTACAAGTAATAGATCACAGCATCACGTTATGAATTACTCCAATCAGTTCTACAAAGGAGGCCAGTCCGGCAATAAATGAGAGGGGTCTGCAGGAAGTCTTCCCTCCGCCGCAGAGCTCTATATAAATCATTAAATCCAACCACAGGAGCAGACTGCACTCTATATCACCATATGGTATGGACAAAAGTATGTGCACCCCTCCTAATTGCTGAGCTCAGGTGTTTTTTTTTTTAGTGCTCTCATTAAAAACATGTGCATAAAATCATGCACACAGTAGTGTAATCTCCATAGACAGACATTGGTTTTAGGAACTTTAGACGTGGCACAGTCATAGGATGCCATTTTTGACAAGTTACAGAATTTAGGAATCTGCCAGTTATGCTTGGCCGGCTGGACACAGGAGGGGTGAGCAGCTGCGTGCAGCCCTACATCACCAAGCGCAATGCCAAGTGGCGAATGGAGTGGTGTAAAGTCACCACTAGAGTTGAGCGACTTTTAGTTTTTTAGGGTTGAGTCGGGTTTCGCGAAAGCCGACTATCTCAAAAGTCGAGTCGAGTAAAATCGGCCGATTATCGCGAAAAGTCGGGGATCGACCGAAACACGAAACCCAATGCAAGTCAATGGGGGAGCATAGTCGGCAGTGAGTGGAGGCCAGGAAAACATGTACAGTGCCCATTTTAATGGCAAAAACATACATTCTTGTTACTGAAGCTTGTCAATCTTAATTTACCTTATAATAATAGTAAGGCATTGGAAATTGGGGGTCATTTGGCTAAAGTTGTGGGGGGTAGGGCTGGTTCAAGTATTTAGTGGGCCCAGGAAATCTGGACCACGTCACGGCAGTAGAGCAGGGAGAGGTAAGTATTTCAACTTTGCAAGTGCTGTGATCCTGAGCAAGCAGGGGGGGCCCACTCGTTGGCATTGGCACTGGCACAGGGCCCCTTAAAGTACAGCGGTGTGTTTGCACGGCGGGGGCGCCTCCCACCGGCAGCTACACTTTTGCGTACTATGAGGGGCCCTGTGCCAGTGACGTCGCCAACGAGTTTCCCCCCCCCACACACCTGATGAAGGAACCTGCACTTTCATCTGCACCTTCCTCTTTGTCCCCGTGTAAGGTGGTATGGTATGCGGGAAGAGGAACCTGACTTTCAGCAGGGTCACAATCTTAACCTCAGAATTATGTCATGCCTAGGCTCAGGCAGCTCATGAAAAATATATACATCCAAAAAAGCGAAAAAAAAGCTGTAGCCTTAAAATACAAACGTTTTATTTCAATCAATAGTTAAAATCAACACATTAAATAAGACAAAAGGATAAGAAGTTGCGAAGACACTGTGCAAACCGTATACGGACCAGCCTGCGGATAAATGGCGCTGTTGGGCTTATGTGAAAAAAGGGGACATATAGGTATACAGAGAGAAGTGTAAATCCACGGTGGGAAAAAAGCCCCTCCTACGATTAATGTATCTGTACCTATATGGATTTGATTAAGGTTGTAAAAAAGGCCTGAGTAAAATTATGGCCGGGTATGGTAACAATGCTCACAAGAGTGAGATGAGTAATTTGTAAGGTGCAAGTGCAGCTTAATAGGAGATAAAGGGGTTAAATTGCCCAATCACATAAAGACCCAAGAGTTAAATCGCTCAGTGGCGTAGGCACATTACCTCCGTTGGCGTGGACCGGTTCCCCAGCGCGCGTTTCGCGTGCAGCTTTATCAAGGGGTTAGTATCTTCTTATCCTTTTGTCTTATTTAATGTGTTGATTTTAACTATTGATTGAAATAAAACGTTTGTATTTAAGGCTACAGCTTTTTTTCACTTTTTTGGATGTATAGGGTCACAATCTTGCTGTGTAGCGTGCACGGGGAATGTTGCGTTATGGGTCAATGTACCAGCAGACTCATCTACCACTGGCTGGGCAATGGGCAGGATGAGGTGGAAACACAGATATAGGCCCAAATAATAAAGTGGGCTAAATGCAGTTCAAAATTGGTAACAGGACTAACCAGGGAGCATTGCTTTGTTCAGTGGAGTACAACTGTAATGAGAGGCTGACACAGTGAGTAGGCCCAAATCAGTAAGTAGGCTAAATGCAGTTCAAAATTGGTAACAGAAGTAAACAGGCGGCACTGGTTTGTTCAGTGTAGGAGAACATCAAGGAGCGGCAGACACCGTTAGTAGGGCCAACAAAACAAGTAGGCCAAATGCAGTGTTATATTAAAAACAATTTAACGAGAGCCTGAAGATAGAAGCTAGGGAAAGGCAACCTGGAGAACACCTTGGAGCGGAAGACACCGTTTGTAGAACCCAGACCCAACTTGTAGGCCTAATGCAGTGTTGTTTCAACAACTACTGAACCAGAGCTTCAAGATAGAAGCTAGGGAGAGGCAACCTGGAGAACACCTTGGAGCAGCAGACACCGTCTCTACAACCCAGACCCAACTTGTAGGCCTAATGCAGTGTTGTTTCAACAACTACTTAATGAGAGCTTCAAGATAGAAGCTAGGGAGAGGCAACCTGGAGAACACCTTGGAGCGGCAGACACCGTCTCTACAACTCAGACCCAACTTGTAGGCCTAATGCAGTGTTGTTTCAACAACTACTTAACGAGAGCTTCAAGATAGAAGCTAGGGAGAGGCAACCTGGAGAACACCTTGGAGCGGCAGACACCGTCTCTACAACCAAGACCCAACTTGTAGGCCTAATGCAGTGTTGTTTCAACAACTACTTAATGAGAGCTTCAAGATAGAAGCTAGGGAGAGACAACCTAGAGGCAGACACCGTCTCTACAACCAAGACCCAACTTGTAGGCCTAATGCAGTGTTGTTTCAACAACTACTTAATGAGAGCTTCAAGATAGAAGCTAGGGAGAGGCAACCTGGAGAACATCTTGGAGAGGCAGACACCGTCTCTACAACCCAGACCCAACTTGTAGGCCTAATGCAGTGTTGTTTCAACAACTACTTAATGAGAGCTTCAAGATAGAAGCTAGGGAGAGGCAACCTGGAAAACATCTTGGAGCGGCAGACTGTTGTGAATTCTGTTGTCGAACTCCCTCCTGTGGTCGTGAATGGTACTTTGACGAGTTCTGTCCATGGACTCCCTCTGGTGGCTGTGAGTGGAGCTGCTGCTTCTGAGGTTCCTTACACAGGTGACGTGGTTTATCCTGTGGTTGGCTGCTCTATTTAACTCCACTCAGATCGTTACTCCATGCCAGCTGTCAATGCTCCTGCATTGGTTCAGTTCGCTCTTGGATCTTTCTGGTGACCTGTCTACTCCAGCAGAAGCTACGTTCCTGCTAGTTATTATTTGTTCATTGTTTCCTTGTCCAGCTGGATATCATGATTTTGCCTTGCTAGCTGGAAGCTCTGGGATGCAGAGTGGCATCTCCGCACCGTTAGTCGGTGCGGAGGTCTTTTTGCACACTCTGCGTGGTCTTTTGTAGTTTTTGGTGCTGACCGCAAAGATACCTTTCCTATCCTCTGTCTGTTTAGTAAGTCTACATTTCAAAAACCTGACCTGCACATCCAAACATAGACTCAGTGTGAACAGGTGCTGAACCTAGAGTCGCCAACTCGTATATAGTTAAGTAAATAAGGCAGCACACTGCAGTGCTAAAACATGCAAACTTGAAAACACGAAATTTGAACTGCATTACTGCACTAAAATATGAAAAATGAGAGCTTTTAGCGCATAAAAATGGCCAATTTTATGTGTACCTGGTAGCCCCTTTACGGCATCTCTCTTATACCAGGTCCTACGCTTGCCTTACCTCGCTGAGAATAAACGTCTCCATCTGAATGGGTACATGTGAAACTTCTTCTTAGACTAAAATTCTCTCTCTCTGTGGAGGGGTATTGGACCTGCTGTAATTAAAACACCTGAAGCTAGGAGGCGGAGTGCACGATCAGAAGGCTAGAGAATACATTTCAAGTTTCCATGTTTTAGCGCTGCAGTGTGCTGCCTTATTTACTTAATGATATACGAGTTGGCGACTCTAGGTTCAGCACCTGTTCACACTGAGTCTATGTTTGGATATGCAGGTCAGGTTTTTGAAATGTATTCTCTAGCCTTCTGATCGTGCACTCCGCCTCCTAGCTTCAGGTGTTTTAATTACAGCAGGTCCAATACCCCTCCACAGAGAGAGAGAATTTTAGTCTAAGAAGAGGTTTCACATGTACCCATTCAGATGGAGATGTTTATTCTCAGCGAGGTAAGGCAAGCGTAGGACCTGGTATAAGAGAGATGCCGTAAAGGGGCTACCAGGTACACATAAAATTGGCCATTTTTATGCGCTAAAAGCTCTCATTTTTCATATTTTTAGTGCAGTAATGCAGTTCAAATTTCGTGTTTTCAAGTTTGCATGTTTTAGCGCTGCAGTGTGCTGCCTTATTTACTTAACTATATACGAGTTGGCGACTCTAGGTTCAGCACATGTTCACACTGAGTCTATGTTTGGATGTGCAGGTCAGGTTTTTGAAATGTATTCTCTAGCCTTCTGATCGTGCACTCCGCCTCCTAGCTTCAGGTGTTTTAATTACAGCAGGTCCAATACCCCTCCACAGAGAGAGAGAATTTTAGTCTAAAAAGAGGTTTCACATGTACCCATTCAGATGGAGACGTTTATTCTCAGCGAGGTAAGGCAAGCGTAGGACCTGGTATAAGAGAGATGCCGTAAAGGGGCTACCAGGTACACATAAAATTGGCCATTTTTATGCGCTAAAAGCTCTCATTTTTCATATTTTTAGTGCAGTAATGCAGTTAAAATTTCGTGTTTTCAAGTTTGCATGTTTTAGTGCTGCAGTGTGCTGCCTTATTTACTTAACTATATACGAGTTGGCGACTCTAGGTTCAGCACCTGTTCACACTGAGTCTATGTTTGGATGTGCAGGTCAGGTTTTTGAAATGTATTCTCTAGCCTTCTGATCGTGCACTCCACCTCCTAGCTTCAGGTGTTTTAATTACAGCAGGTCCAATACCCCTCCACAGAGAGAGAGAATTTTAGTCTAAGAAGAGGTTTCACATGTACCCATTCAGATGGAGACGTTTATTCTCAGCGAGGTAAGGCAAGCATAGGACCTGGTATAAGAGAGATGCCGTAAAGGGGCTACCAGGTACACATAAAATTGGCCATTTTTATGCGCTAAAAGCTCTCATTTTTCATATTTTTAGTGCAGTAATGCAGTTAAAATTTCGTGTTTTCAAGTTTGCATGTTTTAGCGCTGCAGTGTGCTGCCTTATTTACTTAACTGTTTAGTAAGTCTGGCCTCCCTTTGCTGTAACCTGTTTCATTTCTGCGTTTGTGACTTTCATCTTTACTCACAGTCAATATATGTGGGGGGCTGCCTTTTCCTTTGGGGAATTTCTCTGAGGCAAGGTAGGCTTTATTTTCTATCTCTAGGGCTAGCTAGCTCTTAGGCTGTGAAGAGGCGTCTAGGGAGTGTCAGGAACGCTCCACGGCTATTTCTAGTTGTTTTGATAGGATTAGGGGTTGCAGTCAGCAGAGCTCCCACATCCCAGAGCTTGTCCTGTGTGAGTTTAACTATCAGGTCGTGCCGGGTGCTCCTAACCACCAGGTCCATAACAGTACAGCTGGCCCAAAGTATTAATGCATCTCAATAGAGGGATAAGAGAAGTTCTGAGACCATTTTTTTTTTCTTTGCACTGTGTTTTGTCTTTCTTTTCCCCTAAACCTCTGGGTGGTTCAGGACACAGGTGTAGATATGGACATTCAAGGTCTGTCCTCTTGTGTGGATCATCTCACTGCAAGGGTACAAAACATTCAAGATTTTGTGGTTCAGAATCCGATGTTAGAGCCTAGAATTCCTATTCCTGATTTATTTTCTGGGGATAGATCTAAGTTCCTGAATTTCAAAAATAATTGTAAACTGTTTCTAGCTTTGAAACCCCGCTCCTCTGGGGACCCCGTTCAACAAGTAAAAATCATTATTTCTTTGTTGCGTGGTGACCCTCAAGACTGAGCATTTTCCCTTGCGCCAGGAGATCCTGCATTGCGTGATGTTGATGCGTTTTTTTCTGGCGCTTGGATTGCTTTATGATGAACCAAATTCAGTGGATCAGGCAGAGAAAATCTTGCTGGCTTTGTGTCAGGGTCAGGATGAAGCGGAGGTGTACTGTCAGAAGTTTAGAATAATAATAAATAATAATAATAATAATCTTTATTTTTATATAGCGCTAACATATTCCGCAGCGCTTTACACACATTATCATCGCTGTCCCCGATGGGGCTCACAATCTAGAATCCCTATCAGTATGTCTTTAGAAAGTGGTCTGTGCTTACTCAGTGGAATGAGTGTGCCCTGGCAGCAATTTTCAGAAAGGGTCTTTCTGAAGCCCTTAAGGATGTCATGGTGGGATTTCCCATGCCTGCTGGTCTGAATGATTCTATGTCCTTGGCCATTCAGATCGATCGGCACTTGCGTGAGCGCAAAGCTGTGCACAATTTGGTGGTATTCTCTGAGCATAGGCCTGAGCCTATGCAGGGTGATAGGACTTTGACCAGAGCTGAATGGCAAGAGCACAGACGTCGGAATGGGCTGTGTTTTTACTGTGGTGAATTCACTCATGCTATCTCCGATTGTCCTAAGCGCACTAAATGGTTCGCTAGGTCTGCCACCATTGGTACGGTACAGTCTAAATTTCTTTTGTCCGTTACTCTGATTTGCTCTCTGTCGTCCTATTCTGTTATGGCATTTGTGGATTCAGGCGCTGCCCTGAATTTGATGGACTTGGAGTTTGCCAGGCGCTGTGGTTTTTTCTTGGAGCCCTTGCAGTATCCTATTCCATTGAGAGGAATTGATGCTACGCCTTTGGCCAAGAATAAGCCTCAGTACTAGACTCAATTGACCATGCGCATGGCTCCTGCACATCAGGAGGATATTCGCTTTTTGGTGTTGCATAATCTGCATGATGTGGTCGTTTTGGGGTTGCCATGGCTACAGGTCCATAATTCAGTGTTGGATTGGAAATCTAAGTCTGTGTCCGGCTGGGGTTGTCAGGGGGTACATGGTGATGTTCCATTGTTGTCAATTTCGCCTTCCACTCCTTCTGAAGTCCCTGAGTTTTTATCAGATTACCGGGATGTATTTGAAGAGCCCAAATCCGGTGCCCTACCTCCTCATAGGGATTGCGATTGTGCTATTAATTTGATTCATAATTTGTAAAGCGCTGCGGAATATGTTGGCGCTATATAAATAAAATTATTATTATTATTATTATTATTATTATTCCTGGTAGTAAGTTTCCTAAGGGCCGACTGTTTAATTTATCTGTGCCAGAGCACGCCGCTATGCGGAGTTATATAAAGGAATCCTTGGAGAAAGGTCATATTCGCCCGTCGTCATCACCATTGGGAGCAGGGTTCTTTTTTGTGGCCAAGAAGGATGGCTCTTTAAGACCTTGTATTGATTACCGCCTTCTTAATAAGATCACAGTCAAATTTCAGTATCCTTTGCCGCTGCTGTCTGATTTGTTTGCTCGGATAAAGGGGGCTAGTTGGTTCACCAAGATAGATCTTCGAGGGGCGTATAATCTTGTGCGAATTAAACAGGGCGATGAATGGAAAACAGCATTTAATACGCCCGAGGGCCATTTTGAGTACCTGGTTATGCCATTCGGGCTTTCTAATGCTCCATCTGTGTTTCAGTCCTTTATGCATGACATCTTCCGAGAGTACCTGGATAGATTCATGATTGTATATTTGGATGACATTTTGGTCTTTTCGGATGATTGGGAGTCTCATGTGAAGCAGGTCAGAATGGTGTTCCAGGTCCTTCGTGCGAATTCCTTGTTTGTGAAGGGGTCAAAGTGTATCTTTGGAGTTCAGAAGGTTTCATTTTTGGGTTTAATTTTTTCCCCTTCTACTATCGAGATGGACCCTGTTAAAGTTCAGGCCATTTATGATTGGACTCAGCCGACATCTGTGAAGAGCCTGCAGAAGTTCCTGGGCTTTGCTAATTTTTACCGTCGCTTCATCGCTAATTTTTCTAGTATTGCTAAACCGTTGACAGATTTGACCAAGAAAGGTGCTGATGTGGTCAATTGGTCCTCTGCGGCTGTAGAGGCTTTTCAGGAGTTGAAGCGTCGTTTTTCTTCTGCCCCTGTGCTGTGCCAGCCAGATGTTTCGCTCCCGTTTCAGGTCGAGGTTGATGCTTCTGAGATTGGAGCAGGGGCTGTTTTGTCGCAAAGAAGTTCTGATGGCTCGGTGATGAAACCATGTGCCTTCTTTTCTAGAAAATTCTCGCTTGCTGAGCGCAATTATGATGTTGGCAATCGAGAGTTGTTGGCCATGAAGTGGGCATTCGAGGAGTGGCGACATTGGCTTGAAGGAGCTAAACATCGCGTGGTGGTCTTGACGGACCACAAGAATTTGACTTATCTCGAGTCTGCCAAACGGTTGAATCCTAGACAGGCTCGATGGTCGCTCTTTTTCTCCCGTTTTGATTTTGTGGTTTCATACCTTCCGGGATCTAAGAATGTGAAGGCTGATGCCCTGTCAAGGAGTTTTGTGCCTGACTCTCCGGGTGTTTCGGAGCCGGCGGGTATTCTTAAAGAGGGGGTAATTTTGTCTGCCATCTCCCCTGATTTGCGGCACGTGCTGCAGAAGTTTCAGGCTGATAGACCTGACCGTTGTCCAACGGAGAAACTGTTTGTCCCTGATAGATGGACTAGTAGAGTTATCTCTGAGGTTCATTGATCGGTGTTGGCTGGTCATCTGTTGTGAATTCTGTGGCAGAGCTCCCTCCTGTGGTCACAAGTGGTACTTCGGCTGATTCTCTCTGTGAGCTTCCGTTGGTGGAGGAAAGTGGTACTGCGGCTTCTGAGTTTCCTTCCTCAGGTGATGTGGTGAAGTCGTTAGGTGCTGCTCTATTTAACTCCACCTAGTGCTTTGATCCTGGCCTCCAGTCAATGTTCTAGTATTGGACCTGTTTCCTCCTGGATCGTTCCTGTGGCCTGCTGCTCTGCATAGCTAAGTTCTGCTTTGCTATTTTGTTTGCTGTTTTTTCTGTCCAGCTTGTCTATTTGTTTTTTCCTGCTTGCTGGAAGCTCTGGAACGCAGAGGGTGTACCTCCGTGCCGTTAGTTCGGTGCGGAGGGTCTTTTTGCCCCCTTTGCGTGGTTTTTGTAGGGTTTTGTGTTGACCGCAAAGTTACCTTTCCTATCCTCGCTCTGTTCAGAAAGTCGGGCCTCACTTTGCTAAATCTATTTCATCTCTACGTTTGTCTTTTCATCTTAACTCACAGTCATTATATGTGGGGGCTGCCTTTTCCTTTGGGGTATTTCTCTGAGGCAAGGTAGGCTTATTTTCTATCTTCAGGTTAGCTAGTTTCTCAGGCTGTGCCGAGTTGCATAGGGAGCGTTAGGCGCAATCCACGTCACTGTCAGGTCACTGTATGTGTTCTGACCTCTATGTCCATTGTGGTACTGAATTACCTTTCACAACAGTCATCCTGGAATCTTTGGTACCAGAGATTTGGTGGCTAGATCCTTTTGGTGGCCTTCTTTGTCACGGGATGTGCGTTCTTTTGTGCAGTCCTGTGGGACTTGTGCTCGGGCTAAGCCCTGCTGTTCTCGTGCCAGTGGGTTGCTTTTGCCCTTGCCGGTCCCGAAGAGGCCCTGGACGCATATTTCCATGGATTTTATTTCTGATCTCCCTGTTTCTCAAAGGATGTCGGTCATTTGGGTGGTTTGTGATCGCTTCTCTAAGATGGTCCATTTGGTACCCTCGTCTAAATTGCCTTCCTCCTCTGATTTGGTGCCATTGTTTTTCCAGCATGTGGTTCGTTTGCATGGCATTCCGGAGAACATCGTCTCGGACACAGGTTCCCAGTTTGTTTCGAGGTTTTGGCGGTCCTTTTGTGCTAAGATGGGCATTGATTTGTCTTTTTCTTCGGCTTTCCATCCTCAGACTAATGGCCAAACCGAACGAACTAATCAGACTTTGGAAACATATCTGAGATGCTTTGTTTCTGCTGATCAGGATGATTGGGTGTCCTTCTTGCCTTTGGCTGAGTTCGCCCTTAATAATCGGGCCAGCTCGGCTACTTTGGTTTCTCCTTTTTTCTGTAATTCTGGTTTCCATCCTCGTTTCTCTTCAGGGCAGGTTGAGCCTTCAGACTGTCCTGGTGTGGATACTGTGGTGGACAGGTTGCAGCAGATTTGGACTCATGTAGTGGACAATTTGACATTGTCCCAGGAGAAGGCTCAACGTTTCGCTAACCGCCGGCGCTGTGTTGGTCCCCGACTTCGTGTTGGGGATTTGGTTTGGTTGTCATCTCGTCATGTTCCTATGAAGGTTTCCTCTCCTAAGTTTAAGCCTCGTTTCATTGGGCCATATAAGATTTCTGAAGTTCTTAATCCTGTGTCATTTCGTTTGGACCTTCCAGCTTCTTTTGCCATCCATAATGTGTTTAATAGATCGTTGTTGCGGAGATACGTGGCGCCTATGGTTCCCTCCGTTGATCCTCCTGCCCCGGTGTTGGTCGAGGGGGAGTTGGAGTATGTGGTGGAGAAGATTTTGGATTCTCATGTTTCGAGACGGAAACTCCAGTACCTGGTCAAGTGGAAGGGTTATGGTCAGGAAGATAATTCCTGGGTTTTTGCCTCTGATGTTCATGCTGCCGATCTAGTTCGTGCCTTTCATTTGGCTCATCCTGATTGGCCTGGGGGCTCTGGTGAGGGTTCGGTGACCCCTCCTCAAGGGGGGGGTACTGTTGTGAATTCTGTTGTCGAACTCCCTTCGGCGTACTTCGGCGAGTTCTGTCCATGGACTCCCTCTGGTGGCTGTGAGTGGAGCTGCTGCTTCTGAGGTTCCTTACACAGGTGACGTGGTTTATCCTGTGGTTGGCTGCTCTATTTAACTCCACTCAGATCGTTACTCCATGCCAGCTGTCAATGTTCCTGCATTGGTTCAGTTCGCTCTTGAATCTTTCTGGTGACCTGTCTACTCCAGCAGAAGCTAAGTTCCTGCTAGTTATTATTTGTTCATTGTTTCTTTGTCCAGCTGGATATCATGATTTTGCCTTGCTAGCTGGAAGCTCTGGGATGCAGAGTGGCATCTCCGCACCGTTAGTCGGTGCGGAGGTCTTTTTGCACACTCTGCGTGGTCTTTTGTAGTTTTTTGTGCTGACCGCAAAGATACCTTTCCTATCCTCTGTCTGTTTAGTAAGTCTGGCCTCCCTTTGCTGTAACCTGTTTCATTTCTGCGTTTGTGACTTTCATCTTTGCTCACAGTCAATATATGTGGGGGGCTGCCTTTTCCTTTGGGGAATTTCTCTGAGGCAAGGTAGGCTTTATTTTCTATCTCTAGGGCTAGCTAGCTCTTAGGCTGTGAAGAGGGGTCTAGGGAGTGTCAGGAACGCTCCACGGCTATTTCTAGTTGTTGTGATAGGATTAGGGGTTGTGGTCAGCAGAGCTCCCACATCCCAGAGCTTGTCCTGAGTGAGTTTAACTATCAGGTCGTGCCGGGTGCTCCTAACCACCAGGTCCATAACAGCAGACACCGTCTCTACAACCCAGACCCAACTTGCAGGCCTAATGCAGTGTTGTTTCAACAACTACTTAATGAGAGCTTCAAGATAGAAGCTAGGGAGAGGCAACCTGGAGAACATCTTGGAGCGGCAGACACCGTCTCTACAACCCAGACCCAACTTGTAGGCCTAATGCAGTGTTGTTTCAACAACTACTTAACGAGAGCCTGAAAATGGAATTTCAGGACAAGAAACCATGAGAACAGCACGGAGCGGCACACACCGTTAGTAGGCCCCAACCACACTAGTAGGCCAAATTCAGTGTAATATTAACAACTACTTAAGGAGAGCCCGAAAATGGAATTTCAGGACAGGAAACCAGGAGAACAGCAAGGAGTGGCAGACACCGTTAGTAGGCCCCAACCCAACTAGTAGGCCAAATGCAATTGTTCCATTTAACAACTATTTAACAAGAGCCTGAAGATAGAAGCTCAGGAAAGACAACCAGGAGAACACCTTGGAGCGGCAGACACCGTTAGTAGGCCCCAACCAAACTAGTAGCCCCACTGCAGTTGTTCGATTAAAAAACTATTTAACGAGAGCCTGAAGATTGAAGCTCAGGAAAGGCAACCAGGAGAACACCTTGGAGCGGAAGACTCAGTTTGTAGACCACAACGAAACTTGTGGCCCCAATGCAGTTTTATAATTCTGACAGGCTGTATTAAGAGGAGGACAGCTGTATTAAGTGGCACAGACAGACACTGCTAGTAGGCCTTACACCACAAAGTAGGCTCACTGCAGGTTGAAAAAAAGTTACATGGGTACACGGTCGGCATTGGTATGCTCAGCGGAGGACAAATGGAAGGAGGGACCGCAGACAGACTTAGTAGGCCTAAAATTTAAAAAAATAGGCTCGATTATGTGGCAGGGGTACACAGGCAGCATTGGTGTGGTCAGCGGAGGACGATTGGAAGGAGTGTCTGACACAGTTAGTGTCTATTTTGGATGCCCAGTAATCAAATGGGAATGACGGTTGAGGGAGAACATCGATAAGGGCTGAAAAATAGTTAGCAACCATACTGGACAAATGTTGTCTCCTGTCACTTTGAATTGATGCTGCAGTACCTGTCCTGTCTGCGGTCATTGCGAAATCACTCCACAACCTGGTCAGAAAACCCCTCTGTCCAACGCCACTTCTGATTTGTGCAACTCTAACACCTCTGCCCTGTTGCCCCCTGCAGCTCGTGTGAGAACCATCACCGGCGCTGTGTGCTGGGAATGCCTGAATCAAACGGTCTACAAGAGTTGCTTGTTTGGTTGCTAATATTTGTTCGAGGTTCTCATGCGGTATGATATTTTGCAATTTGCCTTTATAGCGAGGATCAAGGAGGCAGGCCAACCAGTAATCATCATCGGTCATCATTTTAATAATGCGTGGGTCCCTTTTGAGGATACGTAAGGCATAATCCGCCATGTGGGCCAAAGTTCCAGTTGTCAAATCTGCGGTTGTGCTGGGTTGAGGGGCAGTTTTAGGCAAATCTACGTCACTTGTCTCCCTCAAAAAACCTGAACCCGGCCTTGCAACGCCACCAGTTGCTATTGGCCCCGGAGAAGCTTCCTCATTCAAAAAATACTCATCCCCATCGTCCTCCTCCTCTTCGCCCGCTACCTCATCCTGTAGACTGCCCTGACCAGACCATAGCTGACTGTCATCAAGGCTTCCCTCTTCCTCGGCTGCAGACGCCTGCTCCTTTATGTGCGTCAAACTTTGCATCAGCAGACGCATTAGGGGGATGCTCATGCTTATTATGGCGTTGTCTGCACTAACCAGCCGTGTGCATTCCTCAAATCACTGAAGGACTTGACACATGTCTTGTATCTTCGACCACTGCACACCTGACAACTCCATGTCTGCCATCCAACTGCCTGCCCGTGTATGTGTATCCTCCCACAAATACATAACAGCACGCCTCTATTCGCACAGTCTCTGAAGCATGTGCAGTGTGGAGTTCCACCTTGTTGCAACGTCGATGATTAGGCGATGCTGGGGAAGGTTCAAAGACCGCTGATGGTTCTGCATACGGCTGGAGTACACGGGCGAACGGCGGATATGCGAGCAAAGTCTGCGCACTTGGAGGAGCAGGTCGGGTAACCCCGGATAACTTTTCAGGAAGCACTGCACCACCAGGTTTAAGGTGTGAGCCAGGCAAGGAATGTGTTTCAGTTGTGAAAGGGCTATGGCAGCCATAAAATTCCTTCCGTTATCACTCACTACCTTGCCTGCCTCAAGATGTACAGTGCCCAGCCATGACTGAGTTTCTTTCTGCAAGAACTCGGACAGAACTTCCGCGGTGTGTCTGTTGTCGCCCAAACACTTCATTGCCAATACAGCCTGCTGACGCTTGCCACTAGCTGTCCCATAATGGGACACCTCGTGTGCAACAGTGGCAGCTGCGAATGGAGTGCTCGTGCGACTGCGGTCTGTGGATGAGCTCTCGCTTCTGCAGGAGGAGGAGGGTGGGCGAACGCCTACAGCCAACTGCTTCCTAGACCGTGGGCTAGGCAGAACTGTCCCAATATTGCTGTCCCCTGTGGACCCTGCATCCACCACATTAACCCAGTGTGCCGTGATGGACACGTAACGTCCCTGGCCATGCCTACTGGTCCATGCATCTGTTGTCAGGTGCACCTTTGTACTCACAGATTGCCTGAGTGCATGGATGATGCGGTCTTTTACATGCTGGTGGAGGGCTGGGATGGCTTTTCTCGAAAAGAAGTGTCGACTGGGTAGCTCGTAGCGAGGGTCAGCATAGTCCATCAGGGCTTTGAAAGCTTTGCTTTCAACTAACTGGTAGGGCATCATCTTTAATGAGATTAGTCTAGCAATGTGGGCGTTCAAACCCTGTGTACGCGGATGCGAGGCTAAGTACTTCCTTTTCCTAACGAGAGTCTCATGTAGGGTGAGCTGGACTGGAGAGCTGCAGATCGTGGAACTAGTGGGGGCGCCGGTGGACATGGCAGACTGAGAGAGGGTTGGAGATGGTATTCTTGCTGGTGCCCTACATAAAGTGTTTCCTACTACAAAAATGGTGATTCCTTGACTGCTTTGGCCTGGCGACGAAATCTGCACATTTACTGCAGGTGGTGCGGGAAATGGTGGGCTTACAGTGAGGGAAGGGATGTAGCGTTGCTGACTAGCTTCATTGGCCGAGGGTGCTACAACCTTAAGGGACGTTTGGTAGTCAGTCCAGGCTTGCAAATGCATGATGGTTAAATGTTTACGCATGCAACTTGTATTTAGACTTTTAAGATTCTGACCTCTGCTTAAGGTAGTTGAACATTTTTGACAGATGACTTTGCGCTGATCATTTGGATGTTGTTTAAAAAAATGCCAGACTGCACTCTTTCTACTATCGGATACCTTTTCAGGCATTGCAGACTGAGCTTCTTTAACCAGATTTCCACGCTGTCCTACAACTGGTTTTGGTTTTGCCACGCGTTTTTGGCCAGATACGGGCCTGGCAGATGGAACCTGTTGCAAAGTTGATGCCTTCTGCGGCTCCTCCTCCTCCGCTTCAGAGCTACTGCCAACTGCACCCTGTTCCCCCAATGGCTGCCAATCGGGGTCAACAACTGGGTCATCTATGACCTCCTCTTCTATCTCGTGTGCAACTTCGTCTGTCACCGTGTAAGCCGGTGGTATAGTGTTCGTGATGGGGCACCATAGTCTCATCAGGGTCTGATTCTGGATCAGTACACTGCGAGGGCAATGTTGTGGTCTGAGTCAAAGGAACAGCATAGTAATCTGGCTGTGGCTATGCATCTGTGCACTCCATGTCCGATTCAACTTGTAATGGGCATGGCCTGTTAACTGTTTCACTTTCTAACCCAGGAACGGTATGTGTAAAGAGCTCCATGGAGTAACCCGTTGTGTCGCCTGACGCATCCTTCTCTGTTGTTCTTGGTGAAGAAGACAAGGAAGCGACTTGTCCCTGACCGTGAACATCCACTAACGACGCGCTGCTTTTACATTTAGCAGTTTCAGAAGAGGAGGCGAAAGAGCTAGAGGCTGAGTCAGCAAGGAAAGCCAAAACTTGTTCTTGCTGCTCCGGCTTTAAAAGCGGTTTTCCTACTCCCAGAAAAGGGAGCGTTCGAGGCCTTGTGTAGCCAGACGACGAACCTGGCTCAACAACTCGAGACTTAGGTGCTATATTGCTTTTCCCATGACCACCTGATGCTCCACCACCACTACCATCATTACCAGCTGACAATGACCGCCCACGGCCACGACCTCTTCCACCAGACTTCCTCATTGTTTGAAAAACGTAACCAAACTAACGGTATTTGTTACTGTAAAACCAGTTACAAGGTGAACTCAAACTTCTGTTGGATTTATATATCCCTTTATAGGTGGGTGAGACTGCAGGGAAAATCAGGCCCAATGTATAACAGTACACAGCTTCAGTGGCAGACAGATATGCCACTAACAGGACTGACGCTGATGCAGACACTAACAATTAAAATCTCCCCATTTTATTTTTTGTGGGAGAATATTGAAGAAATGTGGACCACTCTTATACAGTATATGTTCTGTGGCACAAAATTAGAGACAGATGCCACACTCAGCACTGGCAATGAGGCAGAATTGCCAATCTTAATCTCCCACTATTTTTTTTTTCAGGGAGAATTGAAAAGAAATCTGGCCCAGTATTACACACTAGGTTTAACGTGGCACAAAATTTGAGACAGGTGGCATACACAGGAGTGGCACTGAAGCAGAAATGCCAATCTTAATCTCCCACTACTTTTTTTTTTCAGGGAGAATTGAAAAGAAATCTGGCCCAGTATTACACACTAGGTTTAATGTGGCATAAAATTTGAGACAGGTGGCACACACTGGAGTGGCACTGAAGCAGAAATGCCAATCTCAATCTCCCACTATTTTTTTTTTCAGGGAGAATTTAAAAGAAATCTGGCCCAGTATTGTATTACACACTAGGTTTAATGTGGCACACAATTTGAGACAGGTGGCACACACAGGAGTGGCACTGAAGCAGAAATGCCAATCTTAATCTCCCCCACATTCCTTTTTTTTTTCAGGGAGAATTTAAAAGAAATCTGGCCCAGTATTACACACTAGGTTTAATGTGGCACAAAATTTGAGACAGGTGGCACACACAGGAGTGGCACTGAAGCAGAAATGCCAATCTTAATCTCCCACTATTTTTTATTTCTTCAGGGAGAATTTAAAAGAAATCTGGCCCAGTATTACACACTAGGTTTAATGTGGCACAAAATTAGAGACAGATGTCACACACAGCACTGGCACTGAGGCAAAATTGCCAATCTTAATCTCCCACTATTTTTTTTTTATTTATGGGAGAATTGACAAGAAATCAGGCCCACTGTTAGACTGTATGTTTTCTGTGCCAGAAAATGAGACACAGATGCCACACACAGGACTGCCACTGATACAGATTTGCCAATTTTAATCTGCACCCTTTTTTTTTCTTCAGGGAGACTAGTGAATAAATCTGGGCCAATGTATTAGAGTATATTTTCTGTGGCAGAAAGTGGCTTGAAGAGATATAACGAAACAAAAAAAAGGGACTGTCCTACAATTACTATCTCCCTGCAGTAATCTCAGCAATGTATGGCAGGCAGCAATAACAAGGAGTGGACTGCTGCACAAAAAAGTCAAAAGTGTGGACAAACAAACAAGAAAGCTGTGCAGAAAGGAAGGAGCAACAGGATTTGTGCTTTGAAAAAAGCAGTTGGTTTGCACAGCGGTGTACACACAGCAATGCAGCTACCAGGGAGCCTTCTAGGGCAGCCCAATGAGCTACAGCGCTGAGGAAAAAAAATGTAGCCTCCACTGTCCCTGCAAACAAAAGGTGGTGTTGGACAGTGGAAATCGCTACAGCACAAGCGGTTTGGGGGTTAATGTACCCTGCCTAACGCTATCCCTGCTTCTGACAAAGCGGCAGCAACCTCTCCCTATGCTCAGATCAGCAGCAGTAACATGGCGGTCAGCGGGAACGCCCCTTTATAGCCCCTGTGACGCCACAGAAAGCAAGCCAATCACTGCAATGCCCTTCTCTAAGATGGTGGGGACCAGGACCTATGTCATCACGCTGCCCACACTCTGCGTCCACCTTCATTGGCTGAGAAATGGCGCATTTCGCGTAATTGAAACGCGACTTTGGCGCGAAAGTCGCGTACCGCATGGCCGACCCCACACAGGGATCGGGTCGGGTTTCATGAAACCCGACTTTGCCAAAAGTCGGCGACTTCTGAAAATGACCGACCCGTTTCGCTCAACCCTAGTCACCACCACTTGATTTTGGGTCTGTGGTGAAATCTCTGATGGATGACTTTGGGTATCGCAGATGCCTCTAGAGAACAGAGACAAATACAGACTCCATGGAAGAGAAGAAGCCATTGCTACTTATTAAGGTCCATGGTTTTGGAACGGGGTGTCTAGCAATCTGCAAGAGGTGTCTACATATCTTAGGTGTTCTGGTCTTTAGGGCTCGTGCACATAACCGTATTGATAGTATGGCCGGTCAAGTCTTGGAACTCCCGAACGGGGCACTCTCTTTTCATCTTATGTTCTCTGTTCCGTCTTGGCCCATTACCAGAGTTGTAAACTCGGGACCATAGTGCTAGGCGAGTTCAAGTTGTCTCACTCTCTCCACGTCATGCAGCACTGTCTACTATCCAGACCTTAGATCTGTTTCAGATGCACAATTAACCCTATCTGACTTCCTCTACACCTTAGCCCCTCCCACTCTGGGCTAGTCCCAATTATTAATTCTAACTCTCTCTACAGTAGGGCAGAACAAACAACACCAACACTATTAACGCACGTCACAGTTACCATTATACAATACGCATATTCTTCAAGAGGATCGTGGGCAGTATGTCCATCTCCTTACATATTATTATTATTCTTTATTTATATAGCACCATTAATTCCATGGTACTGTACATGAGACTGGGTTGCAGTATATAATGAATTTATCTGTGCAGCATGTTCATTGTTTGCTTTTTCAGAGGGGATTCCAGGCATAATCCTCCAGAAAAAGCCGTGAAGTGTGCATACACTAAAAATTCATAACATACTAATTTATACAGAGATTTTTGAGAAATTAAAAAAACATGCAGTTTTTCAAGCAGAAACTGCTTCAGGAAACTCTCCTGTTTTTGGGCTGGTTTTGGAGGAGTTTTTATTTTTTTTCTGAATCGTTTCCTGAAGTGATTTTGAAAAAAGTTTTGAAGTGTTTTTTTTTTTCCTGAAGTGTTCTTCGTAGTGTTTTGATTGGACAGTACTTAGTTTAAGGTATGTGAATATGACATCTTTCACTTGGAATCCGTCTGAAAAGCATCATAAAAAAGGGGAAACAAGGAACATAATGTAGATCAATGTAAAAAGGACACTGCTGTGCACATTTTCAGGGTTTTGTTTCGCCTTTTAACTGTTTCAGTGTTCGGAAACCCTAAAGTGCAAGGGCGTAATGACCATTAACTCAAAGGTGGCCAACACCAGCACAAACTTCAACTGGATGCGCAACCTCTGACGCACTTTCAGTTGAAGTGTATTGTGTCGGCTCTGTGAGTGGCAGTACACTCTACCAGCTAATTAGAGGCATGCACCTGATGTCGGCATTCACATGACTGAAGGAGCATGGCGGTGACATCATGCGCTCCCATCACTTGCACGCTGAAGTCAGCTGCTGAATATAGATGACACCGTGCGGCGGGGGAGCCACAGGAAGATGAGTATAATCATTTATTTCTATGTTAAACAACAGCGGCAGAATGAGGGACATATGTGTTGTGAATTCTGTGGCAGAGCTCCCTCCTGTGGTCACAAGTGGTACTTCGGCTGATTCTCTCTGTGAGCTTCTGTTGGTGGAGGGAAGTGGTACTGCGGCTTCTGAGTTTCCTCCCTCAGGTGATCTGGTGAGGTCGTTAGGTGCTTCTCTACTTAACTCCACCTAATGCTTTGATCCTGGCTTCCTGTCAATGTTCCAGTGTTGGACTTGCTTTTCCCTGGATCATTCCTGTGGCCTGCTGCTCTGCATAGCTAAGTTCTTCTTTGCTATTTGTTTGCTATTTTTTCTGTCCAGCTTGTCTAATTTGTTGCTGTAAGCTCTGGGACGCAAAGGGTGTACCTCCGTGCCGTTAGTTCGGTACGGAGGGTCTTTTTGCCCCCTTTGCGTGGTGTTCTTTAGGGTTTTGTGTAGACCGCAAAGTTACCTTTTCTATCCTCGATCTGTTAAGAAAGTCGGGCCTCACTTTGCTGAATCTATTTCATCTCTTCGTTTGTCTTTTCATCTTAACTCACAGTCATTATATGTGGGGGGCTGCCTTTTCCTTTGGGGTATTTCTCTGAGGCAAGGTAGGCTTATTTTCTATCTTCAGGCTAGTTGGTTTCTCAGGCTGTGCCGAGTTGCATAGGCAGAGTTAGGCGCAATCCACGGCTGCCTCTAGTGTTGTTTGGAGAGGATTAGGGATTGCGGTCTGCAGAGTTCCCACGTCTCAGAGCTCGTTCTATGATTTTGGGTTATTGTCAGATCACTGTTTGTGCTCTGACCGCTATGTCCATTGTAGTACTGAATTGCCTTTCATAACACATATGCCAGCATGTTTGATATATAGAGAGCAGCACAGTGGCTCAGTGCTTAGCACTGTATGGTGACTTAGTGGTTAGCACTGCAGCCTTGCAGCGCTGGGGTCCTTAGTTCAAATTCCACCAAGGACAACATCTGCAAGGAGTTTGCATGTTCACCTCGAGTTTGCATGAGCTTCCTCCAGGTTCTCCGGTTTGCTTCCACACTCCAGAGACATACTGATAGGGAATCTAAAGCTCCCTGGCTTTCTAGGTAATTTCCCACGATCTATGAACAGCCAGCAGAGGGCGCCTCACCGCAAATAAAGCTAAATATAGATCATTGATCTATTTTTAGCCTCATTCCCTGGGGTTTTGCAGCGAGGAGCAGCCTGCATTAGCACAGCTCCTTGCTGCAAAATGTTTTAACCCCTTCAGAAGGATTTACATCGTTGGACGTTACAGATCTGCGGAGGGTAAGTATATTGTTGGTTTATTATGTTTTTTTACTCACAGAACGAGGGTCTTCAGTGACTGGATTGGGCGTTGAATAAAATACTGCAACACCCATTGTTTTTATTTCATTAAAATAATTTTAAATAATGTGTTTGTGTTTTATTTAACCCTTCACTACAATTGGATTAATAATGGATAGGTGTCATAATTGACGCCTCTCCATTATTAATTAGGCTTAATGTCCCCTTACAATAGCAAGGTGGCATTAACCCTTCATTACCCCATATCCCACCGCTACACGGGAATGGGAAGAGAGTGGCCAAGTGCCAGAATAGGCGCATCTTCCAGATGTGCCTTTTCTGGGGTGGCTGGGGGCAGATATTTTTAGCCAGGGGGGGGCCAATAACCGTGGACCCTCTCCAGGCTATTAATATCTGCCCTCAGTCACTGGCTTTACTACTCTGGCGGAGAAAATTGCGCGGGAGCCCACGCCAATTTTTTCCGCCATTTAACCCTTTATTTTAAGAGCTAGAACGGCCAAATTTTGCAGATACACACTACTGACATTAGTAGTGTGGAATCTGCAAAAAAAATGGAGAGAAGACATGGTTTACTGTATGTAACCATGTCTCAAATCATGTCGGGTTTTAGGAAGGAGAAGGAAAAAGCCGGTAATTGAATTACCGGCTTTCAAGCTGTCTAGCGCTGGAATAAATATTAATATATATACATATATGTGTCTCACTGACATATATATATATATATATATACCTATTCTATGTGTACACATTTATTCTACCTATTCTACTGTAAGCTGTCAGTGTGATTTTACTGTACACCGCACTGAATTACCGGCTTTTCTCTCTAACAGCGCTGCGTATTTCTCGCAAGTCACACTGCTTGTCCGTGTGTAATCCGTATTTTTCACGCTTCCATAGACTTTCATTGGCGTATTTCTTGCGCAGTACGGTGACAAACGCAGCATGCTGCGATTTTGTACGGCCGTAGAAAGTCGTATAATACTGATCAGTAAAATACGGCAAATTGGAGCAGGGGCATAGAGAATAATTGTGCCGTATTTTTTGCGAGTTTTACGGACGTAGATTCTGCGCTCTTACGTCCGTAAAACTCGCATGTGTGACGCCGGCCTAACAGTTTTTGACGTCCATTCCTCTCAATTAGGGGCTTTTTGATTTGCGACTTCATATTGTCTTCTGTGGTTTAGTTAGTTTTCTGATTCTCTCATCTATGTGACTTTTCCAGATGTTTTAGACAGATTCATGATATTTAATATTTAAAAAGAATTGCAAAGTTTGGCACCGCTCCACTCTAACCCCCCATGGAGTGATTGCAAGTAAGGCATCTATTTTGACTCTTTTTTGGTGGGACATTTTGTTAATGTTTTGAAAATGCCCAAAAAGACAATTTTAGACTTAAATTGCATGCACCATTTTGATGAATTTTTGAGCAAAAAACATCAGCGAAATCCACATGTTAAAAAATGCAACGTGTGAATATAGCCTAATAGTTGCAGAGAAAAAAAAAAGGCATTGCATATGCATGTCACACGGAGGCTATGTGAGAAAAATCGCGTTGTATTCGCATGACACTCGTCAGACTTTTCTGGATCAATATCGGAGCGATTTTGTAAACGCTAGTGTGAACGAGGCCTAAGGCTGTGTGCACACGTTGCTGATTTTTCGCGTTTTTTTTTTAGATTTTTCGTGATAAAAACGCTATAAAACCGCAAAAAAACAGCATACAATATGCATCCCATCATTTAGAATGAATTCCACAAGTTTTGTGCACATGATGCGTTTTTTTCCGCGAAAAAAACGCATTGCGGTAAAAAACGCAGCATGTTCATTAATTTTGCGTTTTTTTTGCCCTATAAAATGCATTGGGAAATGTCCGGAAAAAAACGCATCAAAAACGCGCAAAAAACGCATGCAGATTTCTTGCAGATTTCTTGCAGAAAATTTCAGGTTTTTCTCAGGAATTTTCTGCAAGAAATCCTGAACGTGTGCACATAGCCTAAGGCAGTGGTCCCCAACTCCAGGCCTCGAGGGCCGCCAACAGTGCAGGTTTTCAGGATTTCCTTAGTATTGCACAGGGGTTGGAATCATCACCCGTGCAGATGATCACATTACCACCGATGCAATACTAAAGAAATCCTGAAAACCTGCACTGTTGGCGGCCCTCGAGGCCTGGAGTTGGGGACCCCTGGCCTAAGGGTACGCTCACATCTGCGTATTTGAAGTAGCTGAGATTATCAGCCAGAAAAGTTGAAGCGCGTCATGCGTCTTTTTTCTCACCCAGCATCCGTATGACATGCGAGTTCTACATGAGGTTGTCTCACATTGCTCGCATGTTTAAGCACACCCTTAGGCCTCGTTCACACTAGCATTTACAAAATCGCTCCGATATTGATCCAGAAAAGTCAGACGACTGTCAAGTGAATACAAGGCGATTTTTTTCTCTCATTTCACTCGCCGAGTTTATCCACAAGTGGGAACGAGGCCCAAGCATCACTATGATGGGACTGAAGAAGGAACTTTAGTGTTTAGTTGCTTTCATCATTTTTGCACCCAAAGTTTGTTGCCAAAAATCCTTGAATAAAGCAGCGCAGATGTAGAAGCAGCAGATGGATATTACCTGGTACACGACAAAACAAAAAGTCACAATACGGCCCCGTCCACAGCTGCTCACCACTTGGATTCACACTCAAACCAGTAATTAGGAGCCAAACCTATTCACCGGGAGGAAGAGGCCGGGATGGAGATGATGGCCGCAACAAAGAAAAGCCGGCTCTACACAAGGGGAGATAATCTGCTTACATTCAGGCGCCCATTGTCTCCATCACTAGAAGGGGAGTTAGGCCATCAGATAATAACACACTTCTGTCCTTTAGCTGCCAGATAATGGCACTCACCTGCAGCGCCGTCTGCGCCATTCCTCAGCAGATCCTCCTGTCCAGGAGATCAGTTATCGCTGTGTCACATCTCTGACGTCGTCTAAGGCATTTACAGAAAGGTATATTCAAAATTATCTCCTCTCCCAAGAATACAAAAATCACTTCATGGTATTCTTAGAACTATTAACTATTATTTTCACCTGTTTCTTAAGGTGCCAGTCCACCTTAGGAAGCCGTCCACTGACGGACTCCAGGGTTATCCGATCCAGGGACGGATTCCAGGGTTATCCGATCCACTGACAGACTCCAGGGTTATCCGATCCAGGGACGGACTCCAGGGTTATCCGATCCACTGACAGACTCCAGGGTTATTCGATCCAGGGACAGACTCCAGGGTTATCCGATCCACTGACAGACTCCAGGGTTATTCGATCCACTGGCAGACTCCAGGATTTTCCTATCCAGGGACGGACTCTAGGGTTATCCGATCCACTGACAGGCTCCAGGGTTTTCCTATCCAGGGATGGACTCTAGGGTTATCCGATCCACTGACAGGCTCCAGGGTTTTTCTATCCAGGGACGGACTCCAGGGTTATCCGATCCACTGACAGACTCCAGGGTTATCCGATCCACTGACAGACTCCAGGGTTATCTGATCCACTGACAGACTCCAGGATTTTCCTATCCAGGGACGGACTCTAGGGTTATCCGATCCACTGACAGACTCCAAGGTTATCCGATCCACTGACAGACTCTAGGGTTATCCGATCCATTGACAGACTCCAGGGTTATCCAATCTACTGACAGACTCCAGGGTTATCCAATCCAGGGAAAGACTCCAGGGTTATCCAATCCAGGGATGGACTCCAGCGTTATCTGATCCAGGGACAGACTCCAGGGTTATCCGATCCACTGACAGACTCCAGGGTTATCCGATCTAAACACAGGCTCCAGGGTTATCTGATCCAGGGACAGACTCCAGGGTTATCCGATCTACTGACAGACTCCAGGGTTATCCGATCTAAAGACAGTCTCCAGGGTTATCCGATCCAGGGACAGGCTCCAGGGTTATCCGATCCATTGACAGACTCCAGGGTTATCCAATCCAGGGACAGACTCCAGGGTTATCTGATCCACTGACAGACTTCAGGGTTATCCGATCTAAACACAGACTCCAGGTTTATCCGATCCACTGACAGACTCCAGGGTTATCCGATCCAGGGACGGACTCCAGGGTCACAGACTTCAGGGTTATTCTATCCAGGGACAGCCTTCAGGGTTATCCGATCCGCTGACAGACTCCAGGGTTATTCGATCCACTGACAGACTCCAGAGTTATCCAATCTAAAGACAGTCTCCAGGGTTATCCGATCCAGGGACAGGCTCCAGGGTTATCCGATCCATTGACAGACTCCAGGGTTATCCAATCCAGGGACAGACTCCAGGGTTATCTGATCCACTGACAGACTCCAGGGTTATCTGATCCACTGACAGACTCCAGGATTTTCCTATCCAGGGACGGACTCTAGGGTTATCCGATCCACTGACAGGCTCCAGGGTTTTCCTATCCAGGGACGGACTCCAGGGTTATCCGATCCACTGACAGACTCCAAGGTTATCCGATCCACTGACAGACTCTAGGGTTATCCGATCCATTGACAGACTCCAGGGTTATCCAATCTACTGACAGACTCCAGGGTTATCCAATCCAGGGAAAGACTCCAGGGTTATCCAATCCAGGGATGGACTCCAGGGTTATCTGATCCAGGGACAGACTCCAGGGTTATCCGATCCACTAACAGACTCCAGGGTTATCCGATCTAAACACAGGCTCCAGGGTTATCTGATCCAGGGACAGACTCCAGGGTTATCCGATCTACTGACAGACTCCAGGGTTATCCGATCTAAAGACAGTCTCCAGGGTTATCCGATCCAGGGACAGGCTCCAGGGTTATCCGATCCATTGACAGACTCCAGGGTTATCCAATTCAGGGACAGACTCCAGGGTTATCTGATCCACTGACAGACTCCAGGGTTATCCAATCTAAACACAGACTCCAGGTTTATCCGATCCACTGACAGACTCCAGGGTTATCCGATCCAGGGACGGACTCCAGGGTCACAGACTTCAGGGTTATCCTATCCAGGGACAGACTTCAGGGTTATCCGATCCGCTGACAGACTCCAGGGTTATTCGATCCACTGACAGACTCCAGAGTTATCCGATCTAAAGACAGTCTCCAGGGTTATCCGATCCAGGGACAGG
Organism: Ranitomeya imitator; assembly: GCF_032444005.1. Classification (NCBI taxonomy): domain Eukaryota; kingdom Metazoa; phylum Chordata; class Amphibia; order Anura; family Dendrobatidae; genus Ranitomeya; species Ranitomeya imitator. The sequence continues at coordinate 38,417,289 of NC_091284.1, forward strand.
CTCCAGGGTTATCCGATCCATTGACAGACTCCAGGGTTATCCAATCCAGGGACAGACTCCAGGGTTATCTGATCCACTGACAGACTCCAGGGTTATCCGATCTAAACACAGACTCCAGGTTTATCCGATCCACTGACAGACTCCAGGGTTATCCGATACAGGGACGGACTCCAGGGTCACAGACTTCAGGGTTATCCTATCCAGGGACAGACTTCAGGGTTATCCGATCCGCCGACAGACTCCAGGGTTATTCGATCCACTGACAGACTCCAGAGTTATCCGATCTAAAGACACTCTCCAGGGTTATCCGATCCAGGGACAGGCTCCAGGGTTATCCGATCCATTGACAGACTCCAGGGTTATCCAATCCAGGGACAGACTCCAGGGTTATCTGATCCAGGGACAGGCTCCAGGGTTATCCGATCCACTGACAGACTCCAGGGTTATCCGATCCAAGGACATACTCCAGGGTTATCCGATTCCATCAAAATCAACGGATTTGGACAATTTACCACGTTCTGGTTGTAAAAGTGTTTATTGGAAGGTGTCTGGAGTGGCGACATAACCCGTGGCAGCTCCATACTGAGTAGGTAGTGGCTGTGTTATACAGGTAGCAACTGCCTCTAACTGCAGTGCGCAGAGCTCGTTCTGATCCTTCACTTTTATTTCAATGTTTAAAGAGGATTTCTGGTTTCAAAAAAGTTTTGTCCCCACGGGGCAGTTTGATGGAAAAAAAACGAACATTGCTTCACTCACACTTCCATCCAGCGCTGAGTCTCCGCTGCTGCACCGGTCTTTGTTGTTTGTCGGCAGCGCTGACATGTCAGCAGTGCTGCAGCAGATCAGCTCACATCTACATAACTGATTGGCTGCAGAGTTGTCAACATGACATCATCACTGTAGACAAATAGAGATCAGGGCAGCAGCAGCAGTCAATGCCGGACCCTTGAAGGGTGAGAAAAGCAAAGTTTGTTTTTTTGCATCTGGAGACAGAACTTTTCTTCTGTTTATTTTATATAGAGGTGTTGTTAGTCATTGTACAGGAGGAGGAGGTGAACTGTGACATCACCTATTGTGAATGGTGGATCCTGTGTTATCTACTGTATATAGAGGTGTTATCAGACATTGTACAGGAGGAGGAGGAGGTGAGCTGTGACATCACCCATTGTGAATGGTGGATCCTGTGTTATCTACTGTATATAGAGGTGTTACCAGTCATTGTACAGGAGGAGGTGAGCTGTGACATCCCCCATTGTGAATGGTGGATCCTGTGTTATCTACTGTATATAGAAGTGTTATCAGTCATTGTACAGGAGGAGGAGGTGAGCTGTGATTTCACCTATTGTGAATGGTGGATCCTGTGTTATATACTGTATATAGAGGTGTTATCAGTCATTGTACAGGAGGAGGAGGTGAGCTGTGACATCACCCATTGTGAATGGTGGATCCTGTGTTATCTACTGTATATAGAGGTGTTACCAGTCATTGTACAGGAGGAGGTGAGCTGTGACATCCCCCATTGTGAATGGTGGATCCTGTGTTATCTACTGTATATAGAGGTGTTATTAGCCATTGTACAGGAGGAGGAGGTGAGCTGTGATTTCACCTATTGTGAATGGTGGATCCTGTGTTATATACAGTATATAGAGGTGTTATCAGCCATTGTACAGGAGGAGGACGTGAGCTGTGATATTGCAAGGAGGTTGCTTTCCCTGCTCCTTACCTGGAACCACTTAGTCAGACAGCTGGGTTGTGGGGGGAAGATTTTCTGCCCTGGACAGAAGGGACCATGTGACTGCTGGGGGCAGAGAGGAAGAGAGGGAGGTGTGGTCAGAAAAGAGCGGGAAAGCAGAGCGCGTGAGACAGAGGGGACAGCGTGCCAGAGAGAAATCAGGTTACAATGCTGCGCTCTCCGAGAGAGAGTGCTCGCCGTGAGGGCACTGAGGCTGAGATACCAGCCATAGAGAAGGCTGGATGTGAGAGTGTGGACTTGGAAGCCTCCGTAATCAGAGAAGACGTATTCCCTGACAGTGACCTGAGTGCGCAGCCCCGGTGACCGCAGTGAAAAGCCAGGATCCCTGAGTGTCACAAGTAAACTGCTCAGTGTGTGTGTAGCATTGCTGCTGCAGAGAGAGAGACTACCAGCCTAATATACAGAGACTGGCAGCAGAGTGGCTGTGTTACTTCCTGCTTCCACCTTCACTGGGAGAAAAGCCTGCAAAGACTTAACCCCGGAGTCTCCAGTTCCCAGGAGACAGAGAAGAGACTTCAGGATCTCAAATGCTGCTGGTGACTGTACCCACGTTGGAATAAGGACCCTCCAGTCAGGACCGTCCTGGACTGATAAGTTACAAGAACACTCGTTAACCATTTAGATTCTGCTTTACTGTTTACTGTTTGCTTTATCTCTATTAACCCCCTGTTTACTCCCTGCAAGGAGAATCTTACTCCTGTTAATAAATTCCCCTCAGCAGTTGGTCTATCTGTTCCGTGGTGACATACTCAACCCGCACTCTATTACAATATCACCTATTGTGAATGGTGGATCCTCTGTTATCTACTGTATATAGAGGTGTTATCAGTCATTGTACAGGAGGAGGAGGAGGTGAGCTGTGACATCACCTATTCTGAATGGCAGATCCTGTGTTATCTACTGTATATAGAGGTGTTATCAGCCATTGTACAGGAGGAGGAGGTGAGCTGTGACCTCTATTGTGAATGGTGGATCCTGTGTTATCTACTGTATATAGAGGTGTTAGCAGTCATTGTACAGGAGGAGGAGGTGAGCTGTGACATCACCTATTGTGAATGGTGGATCCTGTGTTATTTACTGTATATAGAGCAGTTATCAGTCATTGTACAGGAGGAGGAGGCGAGCTGTGACATTAACTATTGTGAATGGTGGATCCTGTGTTATCTACTGTATATAGAGGTGTTATCAGTCATTGTACAGGAGGAGGAGGAGGTTTGCTGTGACATCACCTATTGTGAATGTAGGATCCTGTGTTATCTACTGTATATAGAAGTGTTATCAGTCATTGTACAGGAGGAGGAGGTGAGCTGTGACATCACCTATTGTGAATGGTGGATCCTGTGTTATCTACTGTATATAGAGGTGTTATCAGTCATTGTACAGGAGGAGGAGGTGAGCTGTGACATCACCTATTGTGAATGGTGGATCCTGTTATCTACTGTATATAGAGGTGTTATCAGTCATTGTACAGGAGGAGGAGGTGAGCTGTGACATCACCTATTGTGAATGGTGGATCCTGTGTTATCTACTGTATATAGAGGTGTTAGCAGTCATTGTACAGGAGGAGGAGGTGAGCTGTGACATCACCTACTGTGAATGGTGGATCCTGTGTTATCTACTGTATATAGAGGGATTATCAGTCATTGTACAGGAGGAGGTGAGCTGTGACATCACCTATTGTGAATGGAGGATCCTGTTATCTACTGTATATAGAGGTGTTATCAGTCATTGTACAGGAGGAGGAGGTGAGCTGTGACATCACCTATTGTGAATGGTGGATCCTGTGTTATCTACTGTATATAGAGGTGTTATCAGTCATTGTACAGGAGGAGGAGGTGAGCTGTGACATCACCTATTGTGAATGGTGGATCCTGTGTTATCTACTGTATATAGAGGTGTTATCAGTCATTGTACAGGAGGAGGAGGAGAGCTGTGACATCACCTATTGTGAATGGTGGATCCTGTGTTATTTACTGTATATAGAGGTGTTATCAGAGTTATGACTTCCACTAACTTTTTTTAATATATATTTGTTTGTTTTAGGTTTTTCTGTAATGTTTCTGACTCTACCGGGGGATTATGGCAGACTGCTCTCCACCTCCAGGCCCAACACCTAGTTGTGGCTTTCCGTTTCATCAATGAGGCTTATCAGAATTAGCCATCATTTCATTAACCACAAGTCTCAGCAGGAGAAGCCGAGTTCTCCTCCACCAGTTGGGACCATTTGCATAATAGTAGCCTGAGTCATTTTTTTCTGTATTTCTCCAGCCCTTCTGCTCTGTGGTATTTTGAGAATTAAACCAAAGGGAGGGCAGGTGGGTAGAGGAAGACGTTAGTAGCTGTGCATCGAGCAGAACACTATACGGTCACGTGACCCCAATGAGCCAATGAATGCGGATTACGAAAAAAAAAAGGAACAGATATACTTGTTATTTTGGTTTAAGGAAACATTTCTTTGGGCCTCAAAATACAACCACAGAACCGCAAGTTGTGTGCAAAATAGAGAGTCACAAACGACAAGATCCAGGATATCGGTCAGCGAAAGAGGACGCAACATTTTTTTTTTTTAATTCCAACTGGAAACCACAGTGTCACAGACTGGTAAGCATCACCCAAACCACAACCGAGCCGGGGGAAATTTTGCATTATTTTAAATGTTTCACAAGCAGAAAGATTTTGCAATGCACTAAATGCTACAGAGGGGAATGGGTGCAGGTCACTTTTTACTTTCCAGGGCAAAAAAAGCCAAAACTTTTTCTTATTTTAGACGGTTTGCAAAACGCAGGAAATGGAAGAAGTAACCGCTATGGCCTCTAACAGCATCTTCGAAACACTTCCTCTGTGCGCGTCAGGTTTCATCAAGGGTGAGTGCGACTCCTTCTTATGCTATGTTCCAAAGGGTTAAGCGAAGGCGGCTTGTGGGGAGAAGTGAGTGCAAGCTCTTTTGCCGCTGCAGAAAAAATGATATAAATATAATATATATATATATATATATATATATATATAAAAAAATAATAATTAAATAATAATTAATATATTTATTTATTTTTAATTATTATATATATATATATTTAAATTATTATTATTATCATTATATATATTTTTAAAAATGTTATTATTATATTATATATATATATATATATATATATATATATATATTTTCATTATTATTTTATATGTATATATATGTATTTTTATTATTATTATTATATATATACAGTGGGGCAAAAAAGTATTTAGTCAGTCAGCAATAGTGCAAGTTCCACCACTTAAAAAGATGAGAGGCGTCTGTAATTTACATCATAGGTAGACCTCCACTATGGGAGACAAACTGAGAAAAAAAAATCCAGAAAATCACATTGTCTGTTTTTTTAACATTTTATTTGCATATTATGGTGGAAAATAAGTATTTGGTCAGAAACAAAATTTCATCTCAATACTTTGTAATATATCCTTTGTTGGCAATGACAGAGGTCAAACGTTTTCTGTAAGTCTTCACAAGGTTGCCACACACTGTTGTTGGTATGTTGGCCCATTCCTCCATGCAGATCTCCTCTAGAGCAGTGATGTTTTTGGCTTTTCGCTTGGCAACACAGACTTTCAACTCCCTCCAAAGGTTTTCTATAGGGTTGAGATCTGGAGACTGGCTAGGCCACTCCAGGACCTTGAAATGCTTCTTACGAAGCCACTCCTTCGTTGCCCTGGCGGTGTGCTTTGGATCATTGTCATGTTGAAAGACCCAGCCACGTTTCATCTTCAATGCCCTTGCTGATGGAAGGAGGTTTGCACTCAAAATCTCACGATACATGGCCCCATTCATTCTTTCATGTACCCGGATCAGTCGTCCTGTCCCCTTTGCAGAGAAACAGCCCCAAAGCATGATGTTTCCACAACCATGCTTTACAGTAGGTATGGTGTTTGATGGATGCAACTCCGTATTCTTTTTCCTCCAAACACGACAAGTTGTGTTTCTACCAAACAGTTCCAGTTTGGTTTCATCAGACCATAGGACATTCTCCCAAAACTCCTCTGGATCATCCAAATGCTCTCTAGCAATCTTCAGACGGGCCCGGACATTTACTGGCTTAAGCAGTGGGACACGTCTGGCACTGCAGGATCTGAGTCCATGGTGGCGTAGTGTGTTACTTATGGTAGGCCTTGTTACATTGGTCCCAGCTCTCTGCAGTTCATTCACTAGGTCCCCCCGCGTGGTTCTGGGATTTTTGCTCACCGTTCTTGTGATCATTCTGACCCCACGGGGTGAGATTTTGCGTGGAGCCCCAGATCGAGGGAGATTATCAGTGGTCTTGTATGTCTTCCATTTTCTAATTATTGCTCCCATTGTTGATTTCTTCACTCCAAGCTGGTTGGCTATTGCAGCTTCAGTCTTCCCAGCCTGGTGTAGGGCTACAATTTTGTTTCTGGTGTCCTTTGACAGCTCTTTGGTCTTCACCATAGTGGAGTTTGGAGTCAGACTGTTTGAGGGTGTGCACAGGTGTCTTTTTATACTGATAACAAGTTTAAACAGGTGCCATTACTACAGGTAATGAGTGGAGGAAAGAGGAGACTCTTAAAGAAGAAGTTACAGGTCTGTGAGAGCCAGAAATCTTGATTGTTTGTTTCTGACCAAATACTTATTTTCCACCACAATATGCAAATAAATTGTTAAAAAAACAGACAATGTGATTTTCTGGATTTTTTTTTCTCAGTTTGTCTCCCATAGTTGAGGTCTACCTATGATGTAAATTACAGACGCCTCTCATCTTTTTAAGTGGTGGAACTTGCACTATTGCTGACTGACTAAATACTTTTTTGCCCCACTGTATATATATATATATATATATATATATATTTTTTTTTTTATTATTATTATTTATATATAGATTTTTTTTATTATTTATATATTTTGTGATTATATTTTGCCTCCATTTTGAAAGTCATTTGAGCACATTATTGAATTTCTTAGCTATAGCAGAGCTGAATGTGTTATGACCTCCTGGTGGTTGCTTCATTTATGTATTGTGTATGTATAACAATCACAGATAACTTGCAATGAGCAATGCCAGATACTCAATGCCATGTGACTTACTCAGTTCTGCTACATTAGTCATCTACCCATATATATATATATATATATATATATATATATATATATATATATATAAAGCGCTGCGGAATATGTTGGCGCTATATAAATAAAGATATTATATATATATATATATATATATACATATATATATATATACATATATATAATAAACCACAGTAAATCTGTACATTCTGGTTGTGACACTAAGGTTCGGTTTCCGTGTCTATTTAGGATCCGCTTCTAACGAATCCAGTAGGGAATAACAAACTGGATATGTAAAAATACAAGTAAATGTAAACTGAGACTCAAGTTTCTGTTCATAAAAAGTTCCGTTTCCGTTGGATTCCATCAATGTTCCGTTTCGGACTCATCCGTTTTTTTTTTGTTTTTTTTTACTAGACGCGTCTTGAACACCTCTAATGTCCTGGGGACGCATAGATGATCCATTAAAAGATGACCATGTGTTAGGATCCATTTTTCATAGACTTTAATGAAAAAAATAATTGATTTGGTTTTTTTTTGGACGGACAGAAAAGTTAAGCAGACAACATCTATTTAATCCGGATTTTAAAAAGCCATTAAACGGAGCGGGACTTGTAACTGAATGCTTTATTTTCATTTTTATGCTTCCCAAACTGTGAATAAAGCCCCCAGAAATATAAAGGAGGAGCTGCCGAGTCCCCTCCTTTTTACTATGCTGAATATTGTGCTTCATTGAAGAACCTGCAGGGCAAAACGAAAAATCAGTTTTGTGCACTTACCCTGAATCTCATTTTCCAAATGCCCCCGTCCAATAGGACGGCACCTCTTTATTTTGGTTATGTGCCATTCCAATTTTTTTATATTCGGGGGGAAGTTGGATCCCTGTCAGATCTCCCCCATAGTTCACAAATCCAGGGCAGTAGGGGGTATGGCGCTCACGGGTACTCCAATACATACCATTATCACTTTAAGTAGCATAGTCCCAATGTAAAAGTTGTGACACCCTTCCGTCCCCATGGTAGGCCATTTTGAGGATAGTGCTGGTGTCCTCTCATGGGCCACCGGAGCCGCCCTCTGCGTCATTGCAAACCTGCCAACAGCTCCAGCTCAGCTACATTTTCAGTTTCGTATTTGACTTCACGTTAGATTTACAGATTATCACTGACATTTATGTATCAGCTTCTGTTACATGACAGGGGATAGCGCCATAATCCCGTCTCTCTAGTGCAGCTTTATTTATAGGGGTTCTCAGGACTCTCATAAATTAATACATTCAATAAAGTATTCATACTTGGCATTATATCTCCTGCCTTGGCTCCGTCTCCCCAGAGTCTTAGGTACATATATAATCACCTATGTATACGTTAAAGCAGATAATGCCGCCATACTGTAGTCCGACAAGCTCCTAAGCCAATAAACTTAAGAGATAATATTTTATTACTTGTGATCTGTCATGCATTATATATACAGTATACATATTGTAGTACTATATTGTTACTGCATGGTGGTATTGCTCTCACACTATTGTGTAGTGTTATTACTGTGACACTATATGGCAGTATTATCTGGGTATGAGATGATATTTTATTACTTGTGATCTGTCAGCCATTAGAAATATATATTGCAGCATTATATTGGTACTGTGTGGTGATATTACTTTGACAGTATGTGGCATAATTATTTCAGCACTGTATAGAGTTATTACTTTGACACTATATGGCGCCATTATTTAAACATTGCATTGTACTATAACTTTGACGTTATATAGTAGTACTATTCAGATACTCCAGTGTTATCATTTTGGCACTATATAGCAATATTATGTGGTTCCTGCATAGTATTATTACATTATTACTATATGGCAGTAATATTTTGGGATCATCATGGTGCTTTCACTTTGGCTCTGTATGTCAGTATTATCCAGGCGCTGAATGGTGTTAATATGTTGGTGATATATGGTGGTATTATCTAGATAGTGCAATGTCTCATTACTTTCCCACCATATCGGAGTATTATACTTTGTGCTGCATGGTGTTATTATTTTAGCAGTGTTATTTGGATACAGTGCTTTTACTTTGATACTACCTGGGAGCATTATCCATGTACTACATGGTGTCACTATATTGGTACAATACAATACAATACAATATATTGGTACAATACGGCAGTATTATATGGGTACTGGATGACACAATTACTTTGATATTTAGATACTGCATAGTGTTAATATTTTGGCGATATATGGCGGTACTATCCTTCAAAGTTCTTGTATTCTCATAGGATGCGCTTTGATATAAGATTATGAAAAATGTCCTACAAGTCGGTATCAGTCCTGGTAAAACCCCAGAAGTCCTGGGTTATATGGGATAGATGTGGGGGGTTTTGTCCTGGAAGTTGTTAACCATCTGTGAGCAGGACTTTTTGCTGACCGCCGTCCCCAGGAATGTCCGAGTCATTCACTTCAACGTGACTCAATTTTACTAAATCCACTGCTGATGCTTCTAAGAGCTGCTTTATATTCATCTAAGACCCCCCGGCCCCCCGTCAACAGTTCTACCATTCACCGTGACAGCAGCTCTGGGTCCATGATTCAGCTCGGGGTGACAAAGCAGCTGACCGCCCCGTAATAAGACTTACTGACTAACACATATATCATCTGAATGCTAAGTGACATCTGTTTTATGGGACCGGTCTGAGCAATCACTGAGAGGACACTCATTGTGCAAACACATGTAGCAGAGCTGAACGTGTCACTGCAAAGGTAAAGATGGGCCCTACATGGAGGTCCCAGCCCCCAGGTGTTTTCTCCATGGAGACTGCGTGTTATGGGCCATCAATAGTATAGCAGTACAATATATACAATGGCGTAGCGTGGGCCCTAACCCAGGCACCACCTTCCCATGGTCCATACTCTTTCCTCGAGTCCCTTCCACCAGTCCGGTATTCAACATTTTATACTCCAAGCTCTTGTATTATAATTTGAGGAACGTATTGATGTAATTATGATTTTCCATTTATACCTCTGTTTTTTATTGTCTTTTTTAGAATATTCTTTTTGTATGTTTTATTTTTTATTACACAGCTATTTTATTACACTAACCCTATTACACAGCTACTTAACCCTAGCTCTAACCCTAACACTGAACTTAACCCTAATCTTATACTTAAGGGGGGAGTCTGACTGCAGGTTTTTTTTCTGTGCAGTCTGAGGGCAGCATGAGGTAGCAGCTGAGACACTGAATTCAGCAATGTGTCACTTATCAAGCTGTGTGCTGTTGTTTACTTACAATGAAGGTTTATCACTAGGAGATTATCATTGCCTTGCACAAAATGCACATGAACCCTGGCCTAACCACGCCCCATCCTGTGATTAGTAGCTTACTGTCAATACACAATGTACATAGAAAGCTGTGATGTGGGCTGGGGCAGGTTTCTGAGCTCCTTTTTATGCTACATCTAAGATCTCTGATTGTGAACTAAATAATTCATCATTATAATAATTTTCAATATGTTATGCTACATTCAAATTAAATAGCAAAAATCTGCGGACAGATTCCATTAAACTTTAACCCTAACCTTAGCCCCAGTTCTTACTCTATCCCTAACTTTCACCCCAACCTACATCATCTACCGAACCCTAGCTCTAACCCTAAGCTTCGAGCTGCATGTAACCCTAATCCTATACTTAACCCTAGCTATAACCCTAACCTTAGATCTAGTCCTATTCCTTACCCTATTCCCAACCTTCAACCTAACCCACGTACTCAACCTAACCCTAGGTCTAACTCTAACCTTAGTCATAAACTTATCCCTACTCCTCTACCTTACCCTAACCCTCACCCTAAGCAACGTTCTTCAGCTAACCCTAGCTATAACCCTAACCTTAGATCTAGTCCTATTCCTTACCCTATTCCTAACCTTCAACCTAACTCACGTACTCTACCTAACCCTAGCTCTAACCCTAACCTTAGTCATAAACTTATCCCTACTCCTCTACCTTACCCTAACCCTCACCCTAACCAATGTCCTCTATCTAAACATAGCTATAACCTTATCCTTAGATCTAGTCCTATTCCTTACCCTTTTCCTAACCTTCAACCTAACCCATGTACTCTGCCTAACCCTAGGTCTAACTCTAACCTTAGTCATAAACTTATCCCTACTCCTCTACCTTACCCTAACCCTCACCCTAAGCAACGTCCTTCAGCTAACCCTAGCTATAACCCTAACCTTAGATCTAGTCCTATTCCTTACCCTATTCCTAACCTTCAACCTAACTCACGTACTCTACCTAACCCTAGCTCTAACCCTAACCTTAGTCATAAACTTATCCCTACTCCTCTACCTTACCCTAACCCTCACCCTAACCAATGTCCTCTATCTAAACCTAGCTATAACCTTATCCTTAGATCTAGTCCTATTCCTTACCCTATTACTAACCTTCAACCTAACCCACGTACTCTACCTAACCCTAGCTCTAACTCTAACCTTAGTCATAAACTTATCCCTACTCCTCTACCTTACCCTAACCCTCACCCTAAGCAAAGTCCTTCAGCTAACCCTAGCTATAACCCTAACCTTAGATCTAGTCCTATTCCTTACCCTTTTCCTAACCTTCAACCTAACCCATGTACTCTGCCTAACCCTAGGTCTAACTCTAACCTTAGTCATAAACTTATCCCTACTCCTCTACCTTACCCTAACCCTCACCCTAAGCAACGTCCTTCAGCTAACCCTAGCTATAACCCTAACCTTAGATCTAGTCCTATTCCTTACCCTATTCCTAACCTTCAACCTAACCCATGTACTCTGCCTAACCCTAGCTCTAACTCTAACCTTAGTCATAAACTTATCCCTACTCCTCTACCTTACCCTAACCCTCACCCTAACCAATGTCCTCTATCTAAACCTAGCTATAACCTTATCCTTAGATCTAGTCCTATTCCTTACCCTATTCCTAACCTTCAACCTAACCCACGTACTCTACCTAACCCTAGCTCTAACTCTAACCTTAGTCATAAACTTATCCCTACTCCTCTACCTTACCCTAACCTTCACCCTAAGCAATGTCCTTCAGCTAACCCTAGCTATAACCCTAACCTTAGATCTAGTCCTATTCCTTACCCTAACCTTCAACCTAACCCACATACTCTACCTAACCCTAGCTCTAACCCTAACCTTTGTCATAAACTTATCCCTACTCCTCTACCTTACCCTAACCAATGTCCTCTAACTAAACCTAGCTATTACCCTAACCTTAGCCCTAGTCCTATTCCTTACCCTATTCCTAACCTTCATCCTAACCCTAACTCTAACCCTATCCTAAGCCATATACTTAACCCTACTCCTATCCCTTACCCTAACCCTCATTATAACCAACGTCCTCTACCTAACCTTAGCTCTAACCCTTACCTTGGCCCTAAACTGAACCCTTGTCCTATTTTTTACCCTATCCCTAACACACACCCTAACACTAGTCCTAATCCTTACCCAATCCCTAACCTTCAACCTAACTCATATCCTCTAGATAATCATAGATCTAACTCTAACCTTAGACCTAAACTTAACCCTGGTACTTTTTCTTACCCTATCTCTAACACTGACCTTAACCCAAATCCTTTACCTAACTCTAACCCTAGCCTTATTTCTACCTCTAAACATGGCCCTGAGTTTTAGCATAGCCCTATTCCTTGTTAGGGTTAGAAAATATGTAAAAACATAAAAGCAGTTGTTAGTAAAGTATGAAGTCAGTATTGAATTGTGTACACTGCCTTTGTTTCAATACAAATAAAAAGCGCAAATGCAATAATGAATTATACATACAGTAAACGATATGTAGAGTACGTAGTAAAGGATAGTGTAGAAAAAACATCCCATTACACGACCTCCAACAAGAAAATCAAGCAAATTTTTGTATCAGTAAAATTTGGACCCTAAAGGCACATTCTTAAGTCAGTTTTTCGCATACAAGTGCTTTGCGTGATAGTTTATGAGTCTGTTCACATAACCAAGATTATTTTGCTGACCAGGCGGTCCATGCAAAATTCCTGAAACATGTCCAATGTTGATTTGAGCATCGGATCTGGACCACGCTCAGATGCCATCAAGGACTGATAGATAGAAGGTGGAGAAAGAAAAAAAAAACCTGATGAATCTCTGATGAGAATCTGATCAAAATCATTGATGAACCTAAGACCAAGAAAATCACTGATGTGTGCATGAGTGAGATAATAGATAATCACAGGGTATAGCGGTTATTTACATAATACTATGTAGGTCATTTCTAGGGAGAAACCATGCAGATACTTCCACAGAAGGGGATGGAAAGTTGTGTGGATGTATCTATTACCATGACGAGTAGCAGCATCAATGAGCAGTAGGCGGCAAGGACATCGGCAACAGTGGTACACAACAAGAACTTTAGGACAACCCATAGATTCCCCTCGAGCACACTATATGACCTCAGCCTTAACAAGCTACCATCCAAAAGTTCCCAGAAGGTGAAAAGTTCAAAGTTTTGTAAATAGGCTGCATCCTCCATTGTTAGGCTAGACACCTTATCTTCCTCCAAAAAACCCTCAACAAACTTGATCCAACCCTAGGAGGTAAGAAAAATAATCACTTCCAGGGCGAATTGTTCTCACCCATAATTCCCAACTAAAGCTTTTCATCCAATAAAATTTATGGCACTTTCACGAAGTTGCAAAACAAGAATGAGGAGAACATAACACGTCAACAAGTGACCTTTATCAGTCCTAACAGTTGTCACTTAGAGGAAACCCATTCTTCATTCACTGGCATGATAGCATGTACGAGAGAAAGAAGTAAGGACACAAACAAACCTTACAGCTCAAAGGGCCGATGTCAAACACTGACACATTAATAGTCTGTGGTATACCGCAAAAGATCTGATGTCCTATCGGACAGGACCATACGCTACTCGCCAAAACTCCTTTCTGTAACTCAGTGTTATTTCTACAATATTTTATAATGTAAATTCTTCAAAAAAATAAAAGTTTTTGAAATTTTTAAAACTATAGACGAAGTCTACCGTAACTTGTTTGACCAAAGGTCTTCAACATCAACAGCCATAAATGTGGGGCTGGTCTGACAAAGCCAAGAAAATGTCAGGGACCACTGGACTTAGAAGTTGGATTGAGCAATACATCCCTGGGTAATACTTCTCCTTTATCCAATTGCCAATATGAACTAAACAGAATTTGACCCTGGCATAGACCTCAGCAGAAGAGAGGTCGAGATCAGCACCATGATCAGAGGTATGAGTTGATGCCTCAGGGCAAAATGTTCACCTTAGGGCTTCTGCACATGACCGAGTTTTCATGGACGAATGCCATTCGTGGATTTCACAGATAGTACTTGTACCTATGATCTTATATGGAGGCTGTGCACATGTCCGATTTTTTTCCTTAGACCTGGTGGTCATAGGAAAAATTTGGAGAAAGGTTAGATTTTCAGCCAAGGGTCAGATCAAAATTGGCAACGCAAGTCTATAGGTCAAGTGAGAACAATCGGGCCTCACTCGGGTGACATCTAAGTGTGGCCCGATTTTCAAGGACTGACACAATAGAGAAGGTGGAGAAACTTTTTTTTTCTCTCAACGTCCAAGAAAAACTGATGGCACTTTGATCAAAGTCTTATCAGAATAACTGGATCGTTTTTCTTGGATGTGAAGTAAACGATCGTTTAACCGTAGCCTTAGTCGAAATAGAAGATTCACTATTTCTTGTCCCCTGACCAACACTTTGATTGGCGATTTTGGGGCAAAATTCTACCCTCTAGTTTAATTTAATCTATTACCAATGTGCTAATCCAAAATGACCCTGCTCAAGTTGTCTTTTTAAGAAAACTCATTTTTATAGCACCTGATAGAAAATTTTGAGTTAATAGAGGGGGGGTCATCTCTTGGTCAAAGTGGACAATGGTTACGAAGAGCATGTTTTGTCAAGAAATAAAATCAGTGTATTGTTCTAAATAAGGTTCATGTATTTTTTCCAAAATGTTACCAATGTTTTTTACTTTTCTTATCACAATCTTTATTTACCAAAATAGTAGTCCGGCAAGGCTCACACTGGTCATTGTTTTGTTTTTCTTTATACTTCCTGTGCTTTCAGGAAAAGTTTTCAGCAGGCTTCTTATCATCAGAGGCTGGATGATAATGGTATGCAGTAGCACAATATCCACCAATCGCAATAGGCGATATCACAGCTGACCCTGACTTCATAATGACCTTTGCACATGATCATTAGATACTTCATTACAAAAGATAGGGTTAGAATGTGACCATTGTAGACATGTACATGTGTTGTTTCCTGAAACAACAGGAAGTCAGAGTGTAAAAAAGCCCTAGTAGCCAGTATAAGAGAAGTGGAAGATTTCTAATTTTTATTTTTAATAAAGATTGAGATATATCATTTAAAAATTGCCAAAAATATTTTAAAAAAACACATGTATGACTAAAACGTAAATTAAAAACTAAGTAATTTTCTGATGATAGGTTCTCTTTAACCTGCAAAAACAAATCTTGAGAAACAGAGCTCCATAGATACATTTGAGAGTGTTAAAGGTGTTGTCCACTGCTCGAACAACGCCTTGTCAATGACCATAGTTACCCCCTTCTAAAATAATAACACCTATACTCACTTCCGGTGAAGGCGCCGTTCCAGCGATGTCGGCAACTGTCTCCTAGGACTTACGTGACAAATGTCATGCAAGCCCTGTAGCCAATCATTGGCAATATCACTCTCACTTCCTTTGGAAGTAACTGACATCAGTAGAAAGTCAGAGAGCTGCAGCACGCTCCCACTTCTTCTGGGTGTCAGCTATGTTTGAAGGAACTGAGAAAGAAGCAGCCACTGATTGGCTGCAAGGCTTACGTGACATAAGAATGTTAAGCGAGCCATGTGAGAGTAGGTACCGCCATCGCTGTGTAGGATGCTAGCAGGTGCGTAGGATGCAGTGACACGCAGGAGGCAGAGCAAGGGTCAACAGGTTCTTTATATCAAACAGTGATAGTACAAGCAGTGGGGTAAACGATATGAATTGCGGATGGGGAAAATGAAATGCAGTAAATAACAACAGGTTAACTTATCAGTCTCTGTGCGGTGGAGGATGGTGGCTGGAAGATCCCTCGGCAGTGCCGCAAGCGCGCAAGATGTCTCCGATCTGGTCCCGCAGAAGGGCGATGAACTGTCTCCTTGCAATGATGAATCCTCTGGGTCCTTCAGCACGTGACCTCCTGATCCGGGCACATGGTGGGATAGAGATGAAGTTCGGCGGCACAGTGGAAGAAGCAGAAAGTTCAGTAGACAAGGCAGCAGTAGAAGCACACAGTTCAGTGGACACAGCCACAGGCAGGGGCCGGTCCTTAGCAGGCACCGAAAGGATGGGATGCCTCCGCGGTGGTGAGCAGAGCCAAGGTATGCACTATATCCTGGTCACTACTACTGTGTGGATGTCTCTCTAGGCTGAGAGTAGTACATGTCCGCAGTAACGCTTGCCAGGAATACAGACACAGCTAGCTGGCGTGGGTCCATCGAGAGGGAGTCACCTGTCTCACTACTCACAAGCTCGTTCCCCCCAAGTGTCCCGTCTTCCTGCTCAAATTGCTATTTATGTCGGGCCCACCGCTGTCCTGAACTGCTCCGGTCAGAAATCTCTTCCCCCTGAAACAATGGTGACAGCCGCGACAGTTCCAGCCCAGACACGCAAGAGAGACCGTTAAGGTACCTTCACACTGAACAGCTTAACAACGATATTGATAGCGATCCGTGACGTTGCAGCATCCTGGATAGCGATTTCGTTGAGTTTGACACGCAGCAGCGATCTGGATCCTGCTGTGACATCGTTGGTCGGAGCAGAAAGGCCAGAACTTTATTTCGTCGCTGGATCTCCCGCTGACATTGCTGAATCGGCGTGTGTGACGCCGATTCAGCGATGTCTTCACTGGTAGCCAGGGTAAACATCGGGTTACTAAGCGCAGGGCCGCGCTTAGTAACCCAATATTTACTCTGGTTACCAGTGTAAATGTAAAAAAAAAAAAACACTACATACTTACATTCCGGTGTCTGTCGCGTCCCCCGGCGTTCTGCTTCCCTGCACTGTGTCAGCGCCGGCTGGCCGTAAAGCAGAGCACAGCGGTGACGTCACCGCTCTGCTTTACGGCCGGCGCTTACACAGTGCAGGGAAGCAGAATGCCGGGGGATGCGACAGACACCGGAATGTAAGTATGTAATGTTTGGTTTTACTTAAAAATTAACTGGTAACCAGGGTAAACATCGGGTTACTAAGCGCGGCCCTGCGCTTAGTAACCCGATGGTTACCCGGGGACTTTGGCATCGTTGGTCGCTGGAGAGCTGTCTGTGTGACAGCTCTCCAGCGACCACACAGCGATGCTGCAGCGATCGGCATCATTGTCTAGATCACTGCAGCGTCGCTAAATGTGACGGTACCTTTAGCTTGACTCTCCTCCCTACAACTGGAAAGGCACCCACACCAGAGGTGAGAATAGCTGCTATTATTTTACATGGTGGAACTGTGTTGATTTAGAAAGGGTTGTCCAAGCCTCCCATACACTTTAGATGACTGTTGGCCGAACAATGGTCCGTCCGGTAACTACAGTCATCTCTCCGGTCTCTCACTAACACAGGAGAGGTCCTGTGTTCTCTACGAGATTGCTGCTGCCACAAATCGAAATGATCATTAGTCATTAGCTCATCTGTTGGATCCCGCAGACCGTCGGCTAAACCTGATATATCAGCGGGTTTGGCTGCCTTTGATATGTATGTGAGGCTTTAGGTATCCAAAGCAACAGATCTAGAGCATTACTGACGAGATTTCTCTTTGTGAAGCCATGGACGGATTTCTAGAGAGAAACTCTGATCCTACATAACAGACAATATATTGACGAGCTGCACGTGGCTCTCTACATGATTTTCCAAAGTTGATCCCTAAGTGATATCTTATTACTGGTGGACATCTCTCCTTACTAAATGTTTTATTTCATACTAATCTAGGAGACACAATTTTAAAAAAAGTTTCAGAAAGTTTTTGCATCATCTGTTGGATTATGCAGATAATTGTGTGATTTGTGTTTTTCTGACTGGCCGCCTCGTAAAGAAGATAAATGAACATTCCTTGGTAACGTGGTCAGTGAGTATGAGAGTGATATACTCGATTATCATTCATATTACTATGTTCATTATTTTTTCTGGAGTGGTTTCATGTGTAAATCAGTCCTCCAAGATACAGCTAGACTGATTTATACCTGACGGATGAAATTAAGACAGATACATCAGACGCCAAGAGATTCCGACTGTAAAATATTTTCATGTTCGTCTAGCAAGGATGTCTGAAGACTAGTGTTGAGTGATACCTTCCGATATCGGAAAGTATCGGTATCGGATTGGATCGGCCGATATTCAAAAAATATCGGATATCGCCGATACCGATACCCGATCCCAATGCAAGTCAATGGGACCAAAATATCGGAATTAAAATAAACCCTTTCTTTCCTTGTAGGTTCATTCTACATGAAGGAAAACAACTAAGAATAATGCTGGATGTATTTGGGGAGGTGGCGGAGACATTAAAGGCATAGAGGTTTAGCCCAATCAAATAGACTAGCATGATTTTTTTTTTTTAAAGACGTTCGGAGTGACAAAGATATTGACTATGTAAATTTTTTTTTATTTGGTCAGATATTGATGTTTCACTATTCCATGCCCTTCCCCTTCTTTTTTTCCTTTTCCCACACTTTCATCTTCATCATCATCAGCATCTATGACATCAACTTCTTCTTCACCTTATTCATCTTCTTCTTCATCTTCTACCTATTTTTTTTTTATTACATTCTTCATATTCATTTTATTCAACTATTATTATTCTTCCTATTCCACATATTCATTTTATTCAACTGTTATTATTCTTCCTATTCTACTTCTTCATCATATTCTCATTTGTGACAGGCATTCCCGTAGTTATTATCTATAAAAGTTTGAAGATTACACCTTCCGTTCTGCCAGTCACAAAAGTTACATTTGTCCGCGTTCAGTTTGGCCTGCAGCATCAGGCTTTATCCAGGGGCACCACGAGGAGGAACGGACTCACCCCCATACACTGCTTAGTCTTCTTCTGCATATAATTTAGATAATATATTTTGCTCTGATATTAAGTGCTATGCTTAATGTTCTTCTGCTCTTTGTTCTGCAGCCTCTTGTTTTTCTGCTTCTCGGTCTTCCATGTCGTCGTCTCCAGGGTCGTCGTCTCCAGGGTCGTCGTCTACGCCGTCGTCGTCTCCGCCGTCGTCGTCGTCATCGGGGTGGTCTTCAGGGTCGTCATCTCCAGGGTCGTCGTCATCTCACTGGTTGTCGTCTCTGGTGTCGTCGTCATCTTAGGGGTGGTCTTCCGGGTCGTCGACTTTAGGGTCTTCAACTTGGAAATGTAGCAGAAGGTACAAGAAGGCTGAGAAAATGCCAAGAACCAGCTGATGGAACTGGAATTCGGATGGCTACCCGAAGGTTCAAGAGCCTATGGAACTACCGAGAACCAGCTGACGTTACTGGAACCCGGTTACTAAGCAGGAGGTACCCGTGCTAAAAAGCACTACCAAGGACCGCCTGACGTTGGCGGAACTCGGATACCCAGAAGGAGGCACCTAAGCCAAAGGCTCTGCCCGGAACCAGCTGACGTTACTGGAACCAGGATGTGGAGCAGAAGGTACAAGAGCAAAAGACACTGCCGAGAACCAGCTGACGGTACTGGAACCCGGATGGGTAGCCGAAGGTCCAAGAGCCAATGGAACTACCGAGGACCAGCTGACGTTACTGGAACCCGGTTACTAAGCAGGAGGTACCCGTGCCTGAAAGCACTACCAAGGACCACCTGACGTTGGTGGAACTTGGATACCCAGAAGGAGGCACCTAAGCCAAAGGCTCTGCCCGGAACCAGCTGACGGTACTGGAACCAGGATGGGGAGCAGAAGGTACAAGAGCAAAAGACACTGCCGAGAACCAGCTGACGGTGCTGGAACCAGGATGTGGACCAGAAGGTCCACAGGAGAGGAGAGAACAGCTAGGCCGCGAGGCAGCCGCAGTTACCGAACCCCAACAGTCCTACAGCGGGAGCTTGGCCTACTGGCACTACAGAACCAGCCTTGACTACCAATTCACGCAGCCCACATGGGAAGCTCCTAAACTGGAGGCACCCTGGAGTTGGCTAACCCGACCGCAACACGACGGGGCAAGCATAGGCGTCTCAGTGAGCTTGACACTACCCGGAAACAGCTGACGGTGCTGGAACCAGGCTGGGCACGAGGGAGTACCCGTGACAAAAACACTGCCGAGAACCAGCTGGCGGTGCTGGAACCCGGATGCGTCGCCTCAGTGTGCAAGAGCCAATGGCACCGAGGACCAGCTGACGGTGCTGGAACCCGGTTACTAAGCTGTAGGTGCCCGCGCTTAAAAGCACTACCAAGGACCGCCTGGCGTTGGCGGAACTCGGATACCCAGGAGGAGGCACGTAAGCCAAAGGCTCTGCCCGGAACCAGCTGACGGTGCTGCAACCAGGTGGTGGACCAGAAGGTCCACAGGAGAGGAGAGAACAGCTAGGCCGCGAGGCAGCCGCAGTTACCGAACCCCAACAGTCCTACAGCGGGAGCTTGGCCTACTGGCACTACAGAACCAGCCTTGACTACCAATTCACGCAGCCCACATAGGAAGCTCCTAAACTGGAGGCACCCTGGAGTTGGCTAACCCGACCTCAACACGACGGGGCAAGCATAGGCGTCTCAGTGAGCTTGACACTACCCGGAACCAGCTGATGGTGCTGGAACCATGCTAGGCACGAGGGAGTACCCGTGACAAAAACACTGCCGAGAACCAGCTGGCGGTGCTGGAACCCGGATGCGTCGCCCCAGTGTGCAAGAGCCAATGGCACCGAGGACCAGCTGACAGTGCTGGAACCCGGTTACTAAGCTGTAGGTGCCCGCGCTTAAAAGCACTACCAAGGACCGCCTGGCGTTGGCAGAACTCGGATACCCAGGAGGAGGCACCTAAGCCAAAGGCTCGGCCCGGAACCAGCTGACGGTGCTGGAACCAGGTGGTGTACCAGAAGGTCCACAGGAGAGGAGAGAACAGCTAGGCCGCGAGGCAGCCACAGTTACCGAACCCCAACAGTCCTACAGCGGGAGCTTGGCCTACTGGCACTACAGAACCAGCCTTGACTACCAATTCACGCAGCCCACATAGGAAGCTCCTACACTGGAGGCACCATGGAGTTGGCTAACCCGGCCGAAACACGACGGGACAACGTATAGGCGTGTAAGTGACATTGACACTACCCGGAACCAGCTGACGGTGCTGGAACCAGGCTGGGCAGGAGGGAGTACCCGTGACAAAGACACTGCCGAGAACCAGCTGACGTTGCTGGAACCCGGATGCGTTGCCTATTAAAGATTGTCTTCCTAGAGCCCCAACTAGCGGTGTTGGAGCAAAGGGTAAGCAGGGGGAGCAGAGTGTAGGCCGAAGCCTGCACTGGAGGCAGCTTTGTGTCTGTGTTGCGCTTGCAGGACACGTTGCCGGCTACACAGCGGGGGAACAGCTGGTGTTGCTGAACCCCACTGACACATTGGCTGTTGTTTCTCTCTGTGCAGCTTGCACGTCCGGGCAGAAACTGGCGGTGTTAGAGCCCAGGGTCAGCAGGAGCAGGAGAGGAGCAGAGTGTAGGCCGAAGCCTAATTGAACCAATTTCAAAGGTAACCTTTAACCCACCCTCAGGTATTAAAATGCAGAAGAGCCACACCTTGTGCAGCAGTACTGCTCCACAAGTGATAGGTTGCTCTTTAAATTTTGCTCATTGTACACGCAGAATTAAAGACGTACACAATTTTGCCCATTGTACAGTAGAACTGTATTGGAGGCGTGACTTGTCTTTTTAAGGAGACGCGGCACAGGTGTCCAAAAATAAGGCCTTGGTGCTGGGCGCAGCCTCCTGAGCGTTGTTATTTGCTTAACAGGAGTCTGTGCTCTTGTTAGCTCTTGGCCATGCGCTGTGAGCACAGCCTGTCTTATGACCTCATTTCATGTTGGCCGGTGCGGTTATCGATGGCTATGAATCCCAGACCCCCAGTGTGCTTTCAATAATTCACACTGCGGGCCTGGGATTCATGGCCTTGTGCAGTAAATATGTTCGCCGCTCACAAATGTCTTTACACCTGTTTCAGACTGGGCGGCCTCAGCTGATCCCTTATCGCCTGCCACGGCCATGAGGCCGCACAGTCTGAAGAAGGCGGAAGGAGATGAGTGAAGACAGGCGAACATATGCACTGCATATGCCCATCAATCACACCCTCGCAGTCAAAATAGATCAGACAACGAGGGCGGTTGTGTTGGGCAGGGCGGACGCACAGGCACAGCCAGCCAACCAATGATGTCAGAAGATGGGCAGCGCTACCAAGGGGGGTGCTGCGTGTCATTAAAAAGGAAAGTCACACCTCAGGGATACTGTAATGGTCTCTAATGAGACACATTTTGTACGTGTTGAGTTCCACGTGGGAAAGGAGAAAAAGTCAGCCACCTTGTACAAATGCAGCAGTACTGCTGTACAAGGTGGCTGTTATACATAGAAACACCTGGGGGTGGGGGTCAGGGTCCCTTTAATTTCAGTTCAGGTGCCTGCATGGCGTTTGCAGGTCACGTTGCCGGCTACACAGCAGGGGAACAGCTGGCGGTGCTGAAGCCCACTAACACATTGGCTGGTGTTTTTCTCTGTGCAGCTAGCACGTCCGGGCAGAAACTGGCGGTGTTTGAGCCCAGGGTCAGCAGGAGGAGGAGAGGAGCAGAGTGTAGGCCGAAGCCTGCACTGGTGGCAGCTTTTGGTCTGTTGTGCCAGCGTGGCTTGTGCTGATCACGATGCCGGCTACACAGCAGGGGAACAGCTGGCGGTGCTGAACCCCACTAACACATTGGCTGGTGTTCTTCTCTTTGCAGCTAGCACGTCCGGGCAGAAACTGGCGGTGTTTGAGCCCAGGGTCAGCAGGAGGAGGAGAGGAGCAGAGTGTAGGCCGAAGCCTGCACTGGTGGCAGCTTTTGGTCTGTTGTGCCAGCGTGGCTTGTGCTGGACACGATGCCGGCTACACAGCAGGGGAACAGCTGGCGGTGCTGAACCCCACTGACACAATGGCGGGTGTTTATCTCTGTGCAGCCAGCACTTCCGGTCCCCAACTGGCGTAGTTAGAGCCCAGGGTCTGCAGGAGGAGCAGAGTGTAGGCCGAAGCCTAATTGAACCAATTTCAAAGGTAACCTTTAACCCACCCTCAAGTGTTATAATGTTGAAGAGCCACACCTTGTGCAGCATTAATGCTCCACAAGTGAAAGGTTTCTCTTTGAATTTTGCTCATTGTACACTTAGAATGAAAGACGTACACAATTTTGCCCATTGTACAGTAGAACTGTATTGGAGGCGTGACTTGTGTTTTTAAGGAGACGCAGCACAGGTGCACATAAATAACGCCTTGGTGCTGGGCGCAGCCTCCTGAGCGTTGTTATTTGCTGTACAGGAGTCTGCGCTATTGTGATCCCTTGGCCATGCGCTGTGAGCGCTGCCTGTCTTCTCACCTCATTTCATGTTGGCCGGTGCGGTTACCAATGGCCATGAATCCCAGACCCGCAGTGTCTTTTAATAAAGTCACACGGCATAGCTGGGATTTTTGGCCTTGCGCAGTAAATATGTTCGCCGCTCACACATGTCCTTACACCTGCTTCAGACTGGGCGGCCTCACCTGATCCCTTATCGCCTGCCACGGCCATGAGGCCGCACAGTCTGAAGAAGGCGGAAGGAGATGAGTTAAGACAGGCGAACATATGCACTGCACATGCCCATCAATCACACCCTCGCAGTCAAAATATATGAGACAACGAGGGGGGTTTTGTCAGAGCGGACGCACAGGCACAGGCAGCCAACCAATGATGTCAGAAGATGGACAGCGCTACCAAGGGGGGTGCTGCATGTCATTAAAAAGGAAAGTCACACCTCAGGGACATTGTAATGGTCTCTAATGAGACACATTTTGTACGTGTTGAGTTCCACGTGGGCAAGGAGAAAAAGTCAACCACCTTGTACAAATGCAGCAGTACTGCTGTACAAGGTGGCTGTTATACATAGAAACACCTGGGGGTGGGGGTCAGGGTCCCTTTAATTTCAGTTCAGGTGCCTGCGTGGCGTTTGCAGGTCACGTTGCCGGCTACACAGCAGGGGAACAGCTGGCGGTGCTGAACCCCACTGACACATTGACTGGTGTTTTTCTCTGTGCAGCTAGCACGTCCGGGCCCCAACTGGCGGTGTTAGAGCCCAGGGTCAGCAGGAGGAGGAGAGGAGCAGAGTGTAGGCCGAGGCCTGCACTGGTGGCAGCTTTTGTTCTGTTGTGCCAGCGTGGCTTGTGCTGGACACGTTGCCGACTACACAGCAGGGGAACAGCTGGCGGTGCTGAACCCCACTGACACATCAGCTAGTGTTTTTTCTGTGTAGACAACACTTCCAGGTGGCAACTGACAGTGTTGAAACCCAGGGAATCAAAGAGGAGCAGAGTGTAGGCCGAAGCCTGCAGTGGAGCAAGTTGAAAGGGAACCTTTAACCCCCCCCCCCCCCAGGAATTTGTTGCTGAAAGAGCCATCTTGTACAGCAGTAATACTGCACATGGAAAATGGTGGCTCCTAAAATTATGCTCCTTGCAAACGCTGAAGTACACACTCATATAATGTGTCCCCTCACACCGTTAAACCGTCCCGGAAGTGGGACTTTCCTTTGTAATGTGACACAGCACAGCCGTCATTCCAACCCCCTTGGTGCCGTGCGCCACCTCCTCAACGTTGTTTGGTTCTGTCACAGAGCCCGCGCTGTAATGTTATCCCTTGGCCATGCACAGTTAGTGGTGCCCGTCTTCTGACATCATTTAGGTGTCAGGCTGGCAGTGCCTGTGCGTCCAAGCTGCCCGAGATCCAACCTCGCAGTGTCATCTAATGTAATCCCACTGCGGGCCAGGGATCCATGGGCATGTGCAGTGCATATCATCGCCTCTCACTCACCTCCTTCCTGCTTCCTCAGACTGTGCGGCGTCACGGCCGTGGCATGCTATTAGGGATCAGCTGACGCCGCCTAGTCTGAAGAAGCGTGAAGAAGGGGAGTGAGAGGCTAGTATATGCACTGCGCATGGCCATGGATACCAGGCCCACTGTGGGATCACATTAGACGACACTGCGAGGTGGGATTTCGGGCAGCGTGGACGCACAGGCGCAGCCAGGACGACAACAAATGATGTCAGAGGACGGGCAGCGCAAACTGTGCATGGCCAAGGGATAACATAACAGCGCAGGGTCCATGACGGAATCAAACAACGCTAAGGAGGCAGCGCACGGAGCCAAGGGGGTAGGAATGACGGCTGTGCTGCGTCACATTACAAAGGAAAGTCCCACCTGCACAAGGTGGCTCTTTCAGTAACAAACGCCTAGGGGGGGGGTGGGACAGGTTCCCTTACATTTTTGTTGTGCCAGCATGGCGGTCGCATGACACGTTGCCGCACACACAGCTGGGGATCAGCTGACGTTACTGAACCCCAATAACAGAGGAGCGACTGTTGACTGTGCAGACAGCACTTCCAGGCACCAACTGGCGGTGTTAGAGCCCAGGGACAGCAGGAGGAGCAGATTGGAGGTATTGCCGCACACACAGCTGGGGATCAGCTGACGTTACTGAACCCCAATAACAGAGGAGCGACTGTTGACTGTGCAGACAGCACTTCCAGGCACCAACTGGCGGTGTTAGAGCCCAGGGGCAGCAGGAGGAGCAGATTGGAGGTATTGCCGCACACACAGCTGGGAATCAGCTGACGTTACTGAACCCCAATAACAGAGGAGCGACTGTTGACTGTGCAGACAGCACTTCCAGGCACCAACTGGCGGTGTTAGAGCCCAGGGACAGCAGGAGGAGCAGAGGAACAGAGTGTAGGCTGAAGCCTGATTGGAGCAAGTTGAAAGGGAACCTTTAACCCCCCCCCAAGACGTTTGTAGCTGAAAGAGCCATCTTGTGCAGCACTAAGGAGGATGCAAAAGGAAAAGGTTGCTCTTTTAATTATGCTCCTTGCAAACACAGAAGTAAACACTAAAAATGTGTCCCCTTATACCGTAAAACCGTCCCGGAGGTGGGAATTTCCTTCGTAATGGGACGCAGCACAGCTGTCATTCCTATCCCCTTGGTGCCGTGCGCTGCCTCCTCAGCGTTGTTTTAAGCTGTCACGGAGCCTGCGCTGGTCTGTTATCCCTTGGCCATGCCCAATTTGCGCTGCCTGTCTTCTGACATAAGTTGGTGTCAGGTTGTCAGTGCCTGTGCGTCCACGCTGCTCCAGATCTCACCTCGCAGTGTCGTCTAATGTAATCCCACTGCGGGCCTTGGATCCATAGGCATGCACAGTGCATATCCTCGCCTCTCACTCCCCTCCTTCCCTCTTCTTCAGACTGTGCGGCGTCATGGCCGTGGCATGCTATTAGGGATCAGCTGACGGCACACAGTCTAAAGAAGGCGGAGGGAGAGGAGCGAGAGGCCGAGGTGAAGATATGCACTGCGCATACCCATGGATCCCAGGCTCGCAGTGTGATTCAATCAGAAGACACTGCGAGGCGGGTTCTCGGGCAGCGCGGGCGCACAGGCGCAGCCAGCCTGACACCAAATTATGTCAGAAGACAGGCAGCGCAAATTGGCCATGGCAAAGGGATAACAGAACAGCGCAGGCTCCGTGACAGCTTAAAACAACGCTGAGGAGGCAGCGCATGGCAGCAAGGGGGTAGGAATGACGGCTGTGCTGCGTCACATTATGAAGGAAAGTCCCAGCTCCGGGACGGTATAACGGTATCAGTGAACACATTTTATTAGTGTTAAGTTCTGCGTGTGCAAGGAGCTAAACTAAAAGAGCTACCTCTTCCTTGTGCAACATTACTGCTGCACAAGATGGCTCTTTCAGTAACAAACGCCGGGGGGGGGGGGGGGGGGCACAGGTTCACCTACATTTAGGTTGCTGTGCCAGCGTGGCGGTCGCAGGACACATTGCCGGCTACACAGCTGGGGATCAGCTGACGTTACTGAAACCCAATAACACTGGGTCGTATGTTTTGACTGTGCAGCCTGCACTTCTGAGCCGCAACTGGCGGTGTTGGAGCCCAGGAATAGCAGTTCAGGTGGTAGAAAGATGAACACATCAGGAGACCTGGATGACACCCAATTACTTAATCAGGCAGAGGAGTGGCAAATTCCTGCGAGATCCAGGCCTGGTTCATTTTCAGGAAAGTAAGCCGGTCAACGTTATCGGAGGATAGTCGCATGCGACGGTCTGTTAGTACACCACCTGCGGCACTAAAGACACGTTCCGATAAGACACTAGCCGCAGGGCAAGCCAGCACCTCCAATGCATACTGGCTTAGCTCTGGCCATGTATCCAGCTTAGAGACCCAAAACTTGAACGGGGAAGAGCCGTCTGGGAGTACAGTAAGAGGCAAGCCATGTAGTCTGTCACCATCTGACGGAACCGTTGCCTCCTGCTGACTGGAGCTGCCGGTGATGGTGTAGACATTTGGGGCGGGCACACAAAAGTTTGCCACAGTTGTGCCATACTGGGCTTGCCTTGGGCAGAGGCACTGCTTCTGCTCCCTCTTTGTGCAGAGCCTCCCCCACTGCCTCGACGCACTGAGCTGCTTTGTAAAGCACTAGCAGCACTCCTCTCAGTTGGACTGGAGAAGATGATGGAATTCACCAGTGTGTCGTGGTACTCCCGCATTTTACGCTCCCGGGTCAACGTTGGGATGAGGTTTTGGACGTTGTCCCGGTAGCGAGGATCGAGGAGGGTGAACACCCAATAATCAGGCATGTTGAGAATGTGGTCGATGCGGCGGTCATTTCTCAGGCACTGCAGCATGAAATCCACCATGTGCTGCAGACTGCCAACTGGCCCAGAAACGCTGTCCCCTGCTTGAGACATGATCTCTGCCCGCTCGTCATCACCCCACCCTCGCTATACACACTGACCACTGGACAATTGTGTCACTCCCTCCTCTGGACGGAGCTCTTCCTCCTCCATTGACTCCTCCTCATCCTCCTCACAAAGTGGCCCCTGCGTACCCCTTTGTGAGGAACCACGTGGCGCTGACTCTCCGGAAGCTGATGGAAAAGGTGACTCCTCATCCTCCACCTCTTCCACAACATCATCCCTTAACGCTTGCAAAGTTTGCTGAAGCAGGCAGATAAGGGGGACAGTCATGCTGACTAGTACATCATCTGCACTTGCCATCCGCGTGGAATAATCAAAAGGACGCAAAACCTGGCAGACGTCCTTCATAGTGGCCCACTCTGTGGTTGTGAAGTCTGATCGGCGCTGACTGCGACTTTTTAGCGCCTGATACAGCTGGTACTCCATTACTGCTTGCTGCTGCTCACACAACCGCTCCAACATATGTAACGTGGAATTCCACCTGGTAGGTAGGTCACATATGATGCGGTGTTCCGGAAGGCGGAATCGGCGCTGCAGAGCAGCAATGCGGGATCTTGCCAAGCTGGAACGCCGCAAGTGAGCACACTCTAGGCGGACCTTGTGCAGCAGTGCATCAAGATCCGGATAGTCCCTCAGAAAACTCTGCACAACCAAATTGAGCACATGTGCCAGACATGGGATGTGAGTGAGGTTGCCAAGGGCCAAAGCTGCCACCAGATTTCGGCCATTGTCACACACTACCATGCCTGGCTGGAGATTCGCTGGCACAAACCACACATCGCTCTCCTGCTTGATGGCATTCCAGAGCTCTTGCGCTGTGTGGCTTCGATTCCCCAATGAAACTAGTTTCAAGACGGCCTGTTGAGGTTTGGCCACGGCTGTGCTCATGTCGGACATAGGTAAACGTTCACGGGTCCATGTGGAGGTGGACTGTGACGGCTCCTGCAGCGATGATTCTGAGGAACTTGTGTATGAGGAGGAGTCAATGCGTACAGACTGGATTCCTGCAATCCTTGGAGTGGGCAGGACACGTCCTGCGCCACTCGCACGATCTGTACCGGGCTCAACAACATTAATCCAATGGGCAGTGAAGGAAAGGTATCGCCCCTGTCCATGTTGACTGGTCCACGCATCGGTGGTGAGGTGGACCTTGCTACTGACGGCGTTCAGTAGCGCGTGTTTTATGTGTCCCTCCACATGCTTGTGCAGGGCAGGGACAGCTTGCCTGCTGAAGTAAAAGCGGCTGGGCACCTTGTACTGTGGGACTGCCAATGCCATCAAGTCACGGAAGCTGTCAGTCTCCACCAGCCTGAATGAGAGCATTTCCAGTGACAGAAGTTTGGCAATGCCTGCATTCAGAGCCTGTGCTCGGGGGTGGTTGGCCGAGAATGCCCGCCTTTTCTCCCATGCCTGTACTACCTGTAATGTATAAGAATTAGATCTGTCTCTTTAAGAAAGCGAGGGCGGGAGTTGAGAGGAGTTTCAGTTTCAGTTCTGACCTGAGGAGGAAATGTTATGCTGCTGTTATGTTGTGTGCTGGAGGAAATGAGAAGAATAAACTACAGTTAAAGCTTACTCTCTCTTAAATTCCTTACACCGTGTGGACATTACAACTGGCGACGAGGATGGGATAGAATCACCTGCTACTGTGAGCACTGACCCCTGCTTTACTGCTTCACACGCCAGCGCCACTGAGAGACTCCGTCATGGCTGAATACTTGCACATGTTCCCACAGTTTGATATGACTGATGTCACTAATCTCTCTCATAACTGGAGAAAATGGTTAAATCGATTTGAGAATTTCCTGGAAGCAATAGATATAAAAGAGGAGAACAGAAAAAAAGCCGTGTTCCTGCATTGTGCGGGCACAGGAGTCTATGACATATACAGCACATTACCAGCAGCGGAGACAGACACGTACAGCAAATGCTCCAAAGCTCTCACTGACTACTTCAACCCTAAACAAAACATCAGATATGAAAGATACAAGTTCAGGATTGCTAAGCAGCTTCCAGAAGAATCCATAGACACCTATGTCACCCGGCTAAAAGAACTAGCACATGGGTGTGCATTTACTGACGTAGATGATGAAATCCTAACTCAAGTAATTGTCACCTGCTCGTCTAATACCATAAGGCGTAAAGCTCTGCAGCAGGATCTCTCTCTGCATGATTTACTCAAGATGGCCCGTGCTATAGAGATAGCAGATCATCAGGCAAGTGCAATGGAGAGTGGGGATCATTTACATGTGCATAATCTCAAACATAAAAGTGCACAAGGCAAGCAGGCCCCGCAACAGAAGAAATGTTATAGATGTGGACAAGATTTCCCTCACCACATGAACAAATGTCCAGCTATAGGACAAACTTGCAGTAAATGTGGAAAAGGGAACCATTTTGCAGTTGTGTGCAAATCAGCGCCCAACAAGTCTCCTCTGCCAATGACAAAGCCTGCAAATATAAAAATGGTAAATCAGGATATAGGAGAAGTGTCTGTGGCTGAGAACTATGTGTTCACGACGTCTGCCACTGGCTCAGTGCAGTCTCCATGTATTACACTCACCATCTGCAACACGGATATCACCTTTACCATAGATACAGGAGCTTCGGTGGATATCATAGACAGCAATACTTATGAACAGTTGAAAACAAAGCCAGTCTTACAGCAAGTGCATACTAAAATCTTCCCATATGGATCTAAAACACCTCTAGTTACAATGGGACAATTTGATGCTGAACTTAGCTATAAAGAAAATAGGCAGAAAACCACTTTTCACACATTACAAGGATCCGGAGGCTGTCTTCTCAGCTATCACACTGCC
This sequence comes from Ranitomeya imitator, assembly GCF_032444005.1. NCBI lineage: Eukaryota > Metazoa > Chordata > Amphibia > Anura > Dendrobatidae > Ranitomeya > Ranitomeya imitator. The sequence continues at coordinate 38,447,981 of NC_091284.1, forward strand.
TTGAAGCTAGGACTCATCCAGATTGTTCATACCATAACCGACCCTGCGGACCTGGATGTACAAGCCATGGTGAATAGTTTTCCCTCCCTATTTAGTGGATTAGGAAAATTAAAGGACTCTCAAGTGCATCTTCATGTGGATGACAGTGTCCGTCCAGTAGCCCAGGCTCACAGACGTATTCCATTTCACCTGAGAAAGAAGGTAGAAAAGGAACTCCAATTACTCATGGATGATGATGTCATTGAAACTGTTTCTGGTCCCACTCCGTGGGTCTCTCCACTTGTGGTAGTTCCAAAACCAAAGACTCCAGAGCAGGTAAGACTGTGTGTTGACATGCGCCTGCCCAACACTGCTATTCAAAGGGAAAGACACATCTCACCCACAATTGATGACATTATTAATTTATTAAATGGAGCAACTGTTTTTTCAAAGCTCGACCTCAATAAGGGCTATCATCAATTAGAATTGAGTCCAGAATCCAGATACTTAAGAACATTTTCCACCCATGTGGGTCTCAGAAGATACAAAAGATTGACGTTTGGGGTCTGCTCAGCAGCAGAAATTTTTCAAGATACGATAAGGAGTGTCATTCAACATATTCCAAATGCCTTTAATTACAGTGATGACATACTGGTTTTTGGGAAAACTCAAGCTGAACATAATCGTGCTCTATATGCTATCTTTGAATGTCTGCTCTCTGCTGGACTCACTTTAAACAAAGAAAAATGCGAATTTGATAAAAATTCATTGGAGTTCTATGGTCACATTTTCTCGGCGGAAGGAGTACGACCTGATCCCAAGAAAGTGGAATCCATCAGAGCAGCTTCAATTCCACAGGATGCCAGTGAAGTGCGCTCTTTTCTTGGGATGGCAAGTTACTGTGCTAGATATATTCCAAATTTTTCGACAATCAGCACTCCATTAAGGGAACTTACGAAACAAAATTGCGTTTTTCAATGGTCCCAAGACTGTCAGGCCTCTTTTGAAACAATCAAAAAGGAACTCTGCTCAACAACCACCATGGCCTATTTTGATCCAGCTCTTCGAACCGAACTGATTGTGGATGCTAGTCCCGTGGGACTGGGTGCAATTTTAGCACAATACAAGGATGACAATCAAAGTCCCCACATCATTTCTTATGCAAGTAAAAGCTTAACAAGCACTGAAAGAAAGTATTCACAACCTGAAAAAGAAAGCTTGGCAGTCGTCTGGGGATGTGAACACTTTCACTTATTTCTCTATGGCGCTCCCTTCACCATTGTCACAGATCATCAAGCTCTCCTTACAATGTTTGGAAATCCCCGAGCTAAAATGCCAGCACGGATTGAACGATGGGGTCTACGTCTACAGGACTATAATTACAAAATTGTTCACAAACCTGGAAAATACAGCAATCCGGCTGATTATCTCTCAAGACATCCCACGAATGATGATTTACCTGTGCATTCCTCCATTGAAGAATACATCCACTTTGTTGCAGCTCACGCCGTGCCAAAAGCACTTTCTGTTGATCAGTTTGTGAATACGACAACAAGTGACAAGACACTCTGTGCCTTAATACAAATTATTCAAAATAGAAGGTGGCATGAAATTCAAAAGAAAAAATTTCCTGAAGATGGGATTGATCTGAAAGAGTTAAAACTATTTTCAAATGTACGTGAGGAATTATCAGTCACTGAAGATCAACTCATCCTTCGTGGTACCAAACTGGTTGTACCTAAGGCCTTGCGCAACCTACTCATACAGATAGCACACGAAGGTCATCTAGGAATTGTTGGCACAAAAAAGTTACTCAGAGAAAAAGTGTGGTTCCCAAATATGGATAAATTGGTGGAAGAGAAGATTGGACATTGCTCCACTTGTCAATAAATTACTCCATCATCAACTCTAGAGCCATTACAAATGTCTCCGTTACCCACTGCTGTATGGGAGGAAGTGGCAGTCGACATATATGGACCATTACCAAATGGCCAATACATTCTAGTAACAATTGATGAATATTCTAGATACCCTGTCATTTCATTCATCTCTTCAACGTCTGCTAATAGTGTCATACCAGAACTGGACGACATATTCTCTGCATATGGCATTCCAAGAGTGGTCAAAACAGATAATGGACCTCCATTCAATGGACATGTATTTGCACAGTTTTCTGAATACTTGGGGTTCGGCCACAGAAAAATCACACCTTGCTGGCCGCAAGCTAATGGAATCGTAGAACGTTTCATGCGCACCATGGGGAAACGAATCAAGGCAGCTAGCCTGGAGCACACCCCACTGAAACAGTCACTATACAAATTCCTGCGCAATTACCGCAACACGCCACATTCCACCACTAATGCTGCGCCATCTCATCTAATGTTCAGCAGAACTCTTCGTACACGGATCCCTGATGTGACCAGTCATCCCTTACCAAATGACTCTTCAGTGCGATCAACGGATTTCTTTAACAAGCAAGCCATGAAACATTATGCAGACAGAAGGCGACGGGCACAGCCATGTGCCATCAAAAGAGGTGATATGGTTGTTGTGCGTCAAAAATCAACCAACAAAACCTCAGCTGTATATAGTCCTGCAAAATATAATGTTACTGAGAGAAAAGGCAGTATGGTCACGGCTGAGCGAGACGGACACTCCATCACTCGAAATTCCTCACATTTTAAAATCATACCGCAGAACAATGGTAATGAACTCCCACCAGTGGAAGATTTGATACCCGACGGTGGAGAGGACCAACAAGAGGTGACTGATCCGTCAGCACTGGACACCCCCAATGAACGCAGACATTACCCTACACGGGAAAGAAGGGCTCCATCGAGACTTATTGAAGAGATATAGTTTAAAAAAAAAGGGGAATAAGACAATACAGACATATGGTTTTTCTTGGACATTTTCGTGTTGTTACATTGTCAATATTTGTTTTAGGTTGTTAATATATGTATATAAAAAAAAAAAAAAAAAAAAGGGGATGATGTAATGTATAAGAATTAGATCTGTCTCTTTAAGAAAGCGAGGGCGGGAGTTGAGAGGAGTTTCAGTTTCAGTTCTGACCTGAGGAGGAAATGTTATGCTGCTGTTATGTTGTGTGCTGGAGGAAATGAGAAGAATAAACTACAGTTAAAGCTTACTCTCTCTTAAATTCCTTACACCGTGTGGACATTACACTACCGATGGCTGTAGACTAGGCTGGGAGTGTGAGGATGACTGGGAATGGGGGTGTTGTGGGTGGAATTACACTAGGTCTCTGGACAACAGTGCCAGAGGTTCTTCCATGGCGATCCGGGGAGGACGCCAAACCAGCTGTGCGTGAGCTGGAGGAAGAGGCAACACGAGCTGAAGAGGTGGTAGCTGCCGCTGTTGGTTGGCCTAGGTCTTCAGTGTGTTTTTGTAACTCCACCGCGTGCCTGGTCCGCACATGTTTCCACATATTTGTGGTATTGAGGTTGCTGACACTTTTACCTCTTTTTACTTTCTGATGACACAGCTTGCATTTGACAAAACAAATGTCATCTGCAACTGTGTCAAAAAAGGACCAGGCACTGCAAGTCTTGGGAGCGCCCTTTTTGGCTTTGGAAAGACAGGCTCCTAACGGGTGCCAAAGTGGAGGCTACAGGCTCCGCAGTCTTCCCCCTCCCTCTCCCTCTTTGGCCCGTTAGGGGAATCTCTTCCTCTGAGCTGCTCCCACCACCTACCTGTTCCTCACGCCATGATGGGTCAAGGACCTCATCATCTCCACTACCCTCTGCCACCAACTGCTCCTCCTGGGTAGTCTCGGCAGCACAGTACGCACCAGAAAGCGGCACCTGAGTTTCATCATCAGATGCGTACTGCGCTGTGGTCACCGCAGGCACTGACCCACCCGCCTCTTCAGAGTCAGAGAGACAAAGCTGTTGGGCATCACTGCACACTGCCTCTTCTTCCATTTCTCCAATACTGCTTGGCTGGCCCCCTGTTTCCAAGCCAAGAGATTCAGAGAACAGAAGTAGAGACGGCTCCTGTCCTGGGCTCTCTGACTGCCTGGCCAATTTGGCAGGTGGTGAAGAGACAGATGGCTGCTCTCCAGTGGTCTGTGCCTGAGAGGATGTGACACTAATTGAAGTTGATGCCGATGCGTTAGCTGCCATCCATCCGACAACGGCTTCAATTTGATCTTCACGCAGCAGCGGTGCACGGCGCTCTCCGACAAAGCTGCGCATGAAGGACTGTTCCCTGCTGAAACTGAGTGACGACGAGTCACCGGTGCCCGCAGCAGGCACAGAATCACCACGTCCTCTCCCTGCTCCACGCCCACGCCCCTTACTCCCTGCCCTCTTCATCTTGGTTGACAGATAAAGATAAGCAGAAAAGCACTAAGGCCTTAGTGTGCTTATTCCTGAAATGCTCCTCCTAACAGGTGTAAGAAACACTAATGTTGTAAAGTGTGGACTAGACTTTATTATTTATAAAATGTGGCCTACACAAGTGTTAAGTGGTGTTTGATGAACTTTCCTTTTTTTTTTCTGCAGATTGGACTACAGAGCGAGTTTAACTCACACGGGGACCGTGCAGACAGCCGTAAACGGCGCTGCAAGGCCCAAAAACCCTCCTCTAGGTTATCCTATGTAGTGTTTTTCCACTATTTAGCTGGAGACGGGTGGAAAGACACTAATAGGAATTTTTTAAAAAAATTTTCAACAGGCTGCACTATTTGAAAAAAAGGACAAGTTATTCAACGGTATGAGGCAGTGAGGAACCCTGAGCTGAATACAACGGGCTGTGGCTGCACACAGACTACAGGGCGAGCTGCGCTCACACGGAGACTGTGCAGACAGCCGTAAACGGCGCTGCAAGGCCCAAAAAACCTCCTCTAGGTTATCCTATAGTGTTTTTCCACTATTTAGCTGGAGACGGGTGGAAAGACACTAATAGGAATTTTTAAAAAAAAATTTCAACAGGCTGCACTATTTGAAAAAAAGGACAAGTTAATCAACGGTATGAGGCAGTGACAAACCCTGAGCTGAATCCAAACGGCTGTGGCTGCACAAAGACTACATGGCTAGCTGCGCTCACACGGAGACCGTGCAGACAGCCGTAAACGGCGCTGCAAGGCCCAAAAAAAAACCTAGGTTATTCTATGTAGTGTTTTTCCACAATTTAGCTGGAGACGGGTGGAAAAACACTAATAGGAAATTTTAGAAAAAATGTGCAGCAGGCTGCACTATGAGCAAAAAAGGATAATGGATAGAACTGTGTGAGGCAGTGTGAACCCCCCCTGAGCTGAATACAACCGGGTATATGGCTGCACACAGACTACAGAGTGAGCTGCACACACACACACACAGAGACCTTGCAGAACGCTGTTAAAACAGCGCTGCAAGGCAAGAGCAAGGTGAACAGTGAACAATACACAGCGTTTTGCTAAATTAGCCTTGGGAAAGGAAAATAAAGCAATTAGCTATCTCAACTGGCCCTCAGTTAGAACACAGCGTCCTGTCCCTAACTGAAATCACAGCAGAGTGAGCGCAAAATGGCGGCAGCGTTTTTTATAGCGCAGAGTGACATCATTTCAGCAGCCAATCACAGCCTTGCCAATACTTAGATGCCCACCATGCTAAACAGGATGTGCCCACACTTCCATTCATTCCTCATTGGCTGCTGCGTGCAGTTTGAATTCCGGGAACTTCCGATTCCGGTATCCGATACGCGGGAAGTATCGGAATTCGGTATCGGAATTCCGATACCGCAAATATCGGCCGATACCCGATACTTGCGGTATCGGAATGCTCAACACTACTGAAGACTCAAATCCTTCCAGTGCTCTAATGCTGAAGTTAAGGTGTTGTGCCAACAATTCATTGTGCAAAAGCCCTACTGACCAAAAACGCATCCAAACCGAAAGGAAACTTCCCGGAAGTGCTCACCTTCTATCATGGTTTGCATGATCCCTGATGCCATTTTTTGGCCAGTTCTTAGGTTTGTTTGGGCAAATTATGTTATAATTATCTCAATAGATGATGGTCATAGACAGTGAAGAACTATTTTTACCACCAAGAAAATGTTCTTATTAGCTTGCTATGGCACTTCAAAAACAATGCAGTTGATTATGTCATGATGTATCTATAACCCTACTAGGTAGTCTATTATGTGCTTTAAAGAAATCAAAATATATTACTGTCTTTGACTGCAGATATGTAAAGGCAATGGTATTAAATACAAAATTTCCCCTATCTACAAAAAGAAGACCCGACCCTCAATAGCCAGCACACCTGACCGCTATATCCAAATAATCATTATTTACCTTTAGGAGATGAATCCCCAAACAGACCCAGTGGTACAAAGTGGGAGCCGATCAATCCTCCATCATGAATACAAAGGTCCAGCACCTCCCTATCACGCGAATCTTTAGATTAGTATTCACAGACTGAGACAACCACTCCCATTTTCAATGTGATTCAGCACTGCAGTAATACGCCACAATCAGATTAGGCCTTTTTCTCTCCCTATGTGTTTAAGATGTGTGCCCCGTCCTCCTATCCGTAGCTTGCAAAATCCTAATATTGCCGTTGCTTGGTTGGTCTTCATATTTTAGTATGGCTATGATAGTCCCCAATGATTAGCTGCGCTATACCGTGGGATGTCATAGTTTGTAAGGCATAAAGGGAAGCTCACATTCTTCGCCTGACATCATAAGCCCACTTTCTGGCTTGTTCAGTCTTCAGCAACGTGTGAAACAGAGTCGGTGTTTTTTTTTCCCGCTTTTGCGATCCTCATGAATCGAATAGAAAATTGTTAGAATTCGTAAAGGGCTGGATAATTTCAGGAAATTCGACTCAATGTCACAGTTCCGACTCTAATTGTCGTCTCTCTCCACTTGATAGTTTCGCTGTCCTTTTTCAAGTTCCCTGTCCAAGTCACTGACCATCTCCTGTCCCTCTTCTGAAGTATGCACCAACATATCAAAAAGGGGAAAAAATATGAGTACGCAGTATTTGTTATCGTTTACCATGGAGGAGATGCAAAGGATCCGTGAAACAAAACTTTAGGAACATTCTTAATAAAGATCTGTAGCAAAATTGTTTTATTTTTCACTCCATTGAGTCAATTTGAAAAAATTGCTTGTAAAGATTGATATGGTCTTTAACCCCTTTACCCCCAAGGGTGGTTTGCACGTTAATGACCAGGCCAATTTTTACAATTCTGACCACTGTCCCTTTATGAGGTTATAACTCCGAAACGCTTCAACGGATCCTGGTGATTCTGACATTGTTTTCTCGTGACATATTGTACTTCATGATAGTGGTAAAATTTCTTTGATAGTACCTGCGTTTATTTGTGAAAAAAACGGAAATTTGGCGAAAATTTTGAAAATTTCACAATTTTCAAACTTTGAATTTTTATGCAATTAAATCACAGAGATATGTCACACAAAATACTTAATAAGTAACATTTCCCACATGTCTCCTTTACATCAGCATAATTTTGGAACCAATTTTTTTTTTTGTTAGGGAGTTATAAGGGTTAAAAGTTGACCAGCAATTTCTCATTTTTACAACACCATTTTTTTTTAGGGACCACGTCTCATTTGAAGTCATTTTGAGGGGTCTATATGATAGAAAATGCCCAAGTGTGACACCATTCTAAAAACTGCACCCCTCAAGGTGCTCAAAACCACATTCAAGAAGTTTATTAACCCTTCAGGTGTTTAATAGGAATTTTTGGAATGTTTAAATAAAAATGAACATTTAACTTTTTTTCACAAAAAATTTACTTCAGCTCCAATTTGTTTTATTTTACCAAGGGTAACAGGAGAAATTGGACCCAAAAAGTTGTTGTCCAATTTGTCCTGAGTACGCTGATACCCCATATGTGGCAGTAAACCACTGTTTGGGCGCATGGGAGAGCTCGGAAGGGAAGGAGCGCTATTTGACTTTTCAATGCAAAATTGACAGGAATTGAGATGGGACGCCATGTTGCGTTTGGAGAGCCACTGATGTGCCTAAACATTGAAACCCCCCACAAGTGACACCATTTTGGAAAGTAAACCCCCTAAGGAACTTATCTGGATGTGTGGTGAGCACTTTGACCCACCAAGTGCTTCACAGAAGTTTATAATGCAGAACCGTAAAAATAAAAAATCATATTTTTTCACAAAAATTATATTTTTGCCCCCAATTTTTTATTTTTCCAAGGGTAAGAGAAGAAATTGGACCTCAAAAGTTGTTGTCCAATTTGTCCTGAGTACGCTGATACCCCATATGTGGCAGTAAACCACTGTTTGGGCGCATGGGAGAGCTCGGAAGGGAAGGAGCGCAGTTTGACTTTTCAATGCAAAATTGACAGAAATTGAGATGGAACGCCATGTTGCGTTTGGAGAGCCACTGATGTGCCTAAACATTGAAACCCCCCACAAGTGACACCATTTTGGAAAGTAGACCCCCTAAGGAACTTATCTAGAGGTGTGGTGAGCACTTTGACCCACCAAGTGCTTCACAGAAGTTTATAATGCAGAACCGTAAAAATAAAAAATCATATTTTTTCACAAAAATTATATTTTTGCCCCCAATTTTTTATTTTTCCAAGGGTAAGAGAAGAAATTGGACCTCAAAAGTTGTTGTCCAATTTGTCCCGAGTACGCTGATACCCCATATGTGGCAGTAAACCACTGTTTGGGCGCATGGGAGAGCTCGGAAGGGAAGGAGCGCCGTTTGACTTTTCAATGCAAAATTGACAGGAATTGAGATGGGACGCCATGTTGCGTTTGGAGAGCCACTGATGTGCCTAAACATTGAAACCCCCCACAAGTGACACCATTTTGGAAAGTAGACCCCCTAAGGAACTTATCTGGATGTGTGGTGAGCACTTTGACCCACCAAGGGCTTCACAGAAGTTTATAATGCAGAGCCATAAAAATAAAACAAAATTTTTTTCCCACAAAAATTATTTTTTAGCCCCCAGTTTTGTATTTTCCCTAGGGTAACAAGAGAAATTGGACCCCAAAAGTTGTTGTCCAATTTGTCCTGAGTACGCTGATACCCCATATGTGGGGGGGAACCACCGTTTGGGCGCATGGGAGGGTTCGGAAGGGAAGGAGCGCCATTTGGAATGCAGACTTAGATGGAATGGTCTGCAGGCGTCACATTGCGTTTGCAGAGCCCCTAATGTACCTAAACAGTAGAAACCCCCCACAAGTGACACCATTTTGGAAAGTAGACCCCCTAAGGAACTCATCTTGATGTGTTGTGAGAGCTTTGAACCCCCAAGTATTTCACTACAGTTTATAACGCAGAGCCATGCAAATAAAAAATATTTTTTTTTCCACAAAAATTATATTTTAGCCCCCAGTTTTGTACTTTTCCAAGGTTAGCAGGAGAAATTGGACCCTAAATGTTGTTGTCCAATTTGTCCTGAGTACGCTGATACCCGATATGTGGGGGGGAACCACCGTTTGGGCGCATGGGAGGGCTCGGAAGGGAAGGAGCATCATTTGGAATGCAGACTTAGATGGATTGGTCTGCAGGCGTCACATTGCGTTTGCAGAGCCCCTAATGTACCTAAACAGTAGAAACCCCCCACAAGTGACCCCATATTGGAAACTAGACCCCTCAATGAACTTATCTAGATGTGTTGTGAGAACTTTGAACCCCCAAGTGTTTCACTACAGTTTATAACGCAGAGCCGTGAAAATAAAAAATCTTTTTGTTTTCCCACAAAAATTATTTTTTAGCCCCCAGTTTTGTATTTTCCCAAGGGTAACAGGAGAAATTGGTCCACAAAAGTTGTTGTCCAATTTGTCCTGAGTACGCTGATACCCCATATGTTGGGGTAAACCCCTGTTTGGGCACACAGGAGAGCTCGGAAGGGAAGGAGCACTGTTTTACTTTTTCAACGCAGAATTGGCTGGAATTGAGATCGGACGCCATGTCGTGTTTGGAGAGCCCCTGATGTGCCGAAACAGTGGAAACCCCCCAATTATAACTGAAACCCTAATCTAAACACACCCCTAACCCTAATTCCAACGGTAACCCTAACCACACCTCTAACCCTGACACACCCCTAACCCTAATCCCAACCCTATTCCCAACTGTAAATGTAATCTAAACCCTAACCCTAACTTTAGCCCCAACCCTAACTGTAGCCCCAACCCTAACCCTAGCCCTAACCCTAGCCCTAACCCTAACCCTAGCCCTAACCCTAGCCCTAACCCTAGCCCTAACCCTAACCCTAACCCTAGCCCTAACCCTAGCCCTAACCCTAGCCCTAACCCTAACCCTAGCCCTAACCCTAGCCCTAACCCTAGCCCTAACCCTAGCCCTAACCCTAGCCCTAGCCCTAACCCTAGCCCTAACCCTAGCCCTAGCCCTAACCCTAGCCCTAACCCTAGCCCTAGCCCTAACCCTAGCCCTAATGGGAAAATGGAAATAAATACATTTTTTTTTATTTTTCCCTAACTAAGGGGGTGATGAAGGGGGGTTTGATTTACTTTTATAGCGAGTTTTTTAGCGGATTTTTATGATTGGCAGCCGTCACACACTGAAAGACCCTTTTTATTGCAAAAAATATTTTTTGCAATACCACATTTTGAGAGCTATAATTTTTCCATATTTTGGTCCACAGAGTCATGTGAGGTCTTGTTTTTTGCGGGACGAGTTGACGTTTTTATTGAAAACATTTTTGGGCACGTGACATTTTTTTATCGCTTTTTATTCCGATTTTTGTGAGGAAGAATGACCAAAAGCCAGCTATTCATGAATTTCTATTGGGGGAGGCGTTTATACCGTTCCGCGTTTGGTAAAATTGATAAATCAGTTTTATTCTTCGGGTCAGTACGATTACAGCGATACCTCATTTATATCATTTTTTTATGGTTTGGTGCTTTTATACGATAAAAACTATTTTACAGAAAAAATAATTATTTTTACATCGCTTTATTCTCAGGACTATAACTTTTTTATTTTTTTGCTGATGATGCTGTATGGCAGCTCTTTTTTTGCGGGACAATATGACGCTTTCAGCGGTACCATGGTTATTTATATCTGTCCTTTTAATCGCGTGTTATTCCACTTTTTGTTCGGCGGTATGATAATAAAGCGTTGTTTTTTGCCTCGTTTTTTTTTTTTTTTCTTACGGTGTTTACTGAAGGGGTTAACTAGTGGGACAGTTTTATAGGTCGGGTCGTTACGGACGCGGCGATACTAAATATGTGTACTTTTATTGGTTTTTTTTTTTTATTTAGATGAAGAAATGTATTTATGGGAATAATATTTTTTTTTTTTCATTATTTTGGAATATTTTTTTTTATTTTTTTTACACATTTGGAAATTTTTTTTTTTACTTTTTTACTTTGTCCCGGGGGGGACATCACAGATCAGTGATCTGACAGTTTGCACAGCACTCTGTCAGATCACTGATCTGACATGCAGCGCTGCAGGCTTCACAGTGCCTGCTCTGAGCAGGCTCTGTGAAGCCACCTCCCTCCCTGCAGGACCCGGATCCGCGGCCATCTTGGATCCGGGGCTCAAGCAGGGAGGGAGGTGAGGAAACCCTCGCAGCAACGCGATCACATCGCGTTGCTGCGGGGGGCTCAGGGAAGCCCGCAGGGAGCCCCCTCCCTGCGCGGTGCTTCCCTGCACCGCCGGCACATCGCGATCAACTTTGATCGCGGTGTGCCAGGGGTTAATGTGCCGGGGGCGGTCCGTGACCGCTCCTGGCACATAGTGCCGGATGTCAGCTGCGATAAGCAGCTGACACCCGGCCGCGATCGGCCGCGCTCCCCCCGTGAGCGCGGCCGATCGGCTATGACGTACTATCCCGTCCAGGGTCAGATAAGCCCAGGGCACCTCGACGGGATAGTACGTCTAAGGTCACAGAGGGGTTAATGACTAGACTAAGCTTTTCTGCTGTTAGAACTAAATTAGGAGAGCAATGAACTTTAGTAATTCCTGGACCTAAATCCCAAATGTCCAGCACATTGAAGACCACAACAGGCATCAAGTTTCCACTACAACCTCCTCTGCTGACGTAAAAGAACCTAACCGTACTTAAATTATACGATCTACTGGAAAAAGAATACATTGCTCTTATGGGGTCGTATGAGCGTTATAATGGCCATCTTGTATTGGTTAGTCAATAAACCAATAAACCATCTATAAAATACACATAGTAAAACTCCTTCAGAGCAGCTCCATGTAAAACATGAACGTGGTGATGTCAACAGGGACAATGAGTCTCTGATGGAGAGACAGAGGCGACGTTGAGTCAAGGCTTTGGTGTTCTAGTCAAGGCTTTGGTGTTCTCCTCCGGCCAAAAATTTTCTCCATGCATTCATGAAAAATAGCAATAATTATCTTTATCGATGTATTTTCAAGAAGAAATGGAAAGAAAATAAATCTGCTCGTTTAGGAAAGTCCGAGTTAGGACCGTTGAACAATCTTTCCATAGAATATCTGTTTACTCAGAAGTCTCTATTTATTATTCCAGGATCGATGAAAAAAGCATCTACAGATGGAACTCACAAACCCTATGTTTCTCCTGCCATGGAGAAATAAAATTGGATGCGATGAAACTGGTAAAGTTAGTAGACCTCGACGGAAAACATAAATTTCTCATTTCATGGATTTTCCTTGCCTCTCCTTGACCAAGGGGTAGAGGGATTCAATTTTTAGGTCATTCGATTTCCTTCATACAGAGGTTAAGTTGTGTCATTATTCTAGAAGATGATTATAGGATGGGAGGACAAGAGGCAATTCAAGGAGTGGGTCCATTGTCTTGGCATATGATGATTTCGTCCTGGTAATGGCGCTGTATCACAGTTAATATGGCTGCTATTGATGGACAATGGCCACCACTGGGTCACTTTGGCTGACACTAGGGTACAATGGTTTTGTAAAGGGGCATTGATTTTTGAGCACTGTAAGACCTAACTATTTTTACCTTTTGTGAGGCAAAATGGCTAGTAAGGTCATTCTAGAAGTAAACTTTTTGGGAAGCCCTGATCTACAGCATTGTTGATATTGGAATTTAATGCCAAAATCAGGGTCAAATTGGGCCACTCGCCTACAAGAGGATAACACAGTGAGCCAAGGCTCTCACAATCATTTTCTCTATGACAACACCATTTGAAGGTAACTTTGAAATCAGTCACTTGTTATTAAATTGGGAAAACTATCAGCTGTAAGATTAAAATAACTAAAAAATCAGAAATGGCTAAAAATGACAATTCAAAACTTCATGAAAGTGGTTTACTTAATGACTATTACATTAGGGTTTAACCCATTTTTAATTTAGTCCGGTGACCAGCTGATCGATGTGACTCCAGCTTTAGAAACTGACCAGATCATACATTTCCCTGCAGTGGCCACTCGTGGTTAAGTGTAGTATTGCATTCAAATAAATACACAATTATGAAATACACTAGATGGCAGCCCGATTCTAAAGAATCGGGAGTCTAGAATCCATATATACTTTATTTATTCAAATGTAAGAATAATACAATTAATAAATAATAGTAAGAAAGAACAAAAATAATAGGCAGTATATGGAGAAAACACCAAACAAAAGTTCAAAATTGGTGTGAAAATGTCACTGAACCACTTCACAACTAAATATATATAGTTTTGGTAAATGGTATTATCATTTTTTTGACGAAATTCGGCAGGAGCTTGAAGAGCAACGTACTGGGCCCGCCTCCACGCAGTAGAAACTTGCTGTGAGGTAAAAATTCAAAAATCACACCAAAATGGCGGGCGGAGTGTGTCACAGTACGGCACGTTTCTGATTGGTCGCTCGCAGCAGGCGGCAACCAATCAGACACTGGACACTGTTGACGTCACTTAGCTCCGGACATTAGCTCCGGACATTAGCTCCGGACATTAGCTCCGCACATTAGCTCCGGACATTAGCTCCGGACAAAGCCACGGAAGTTGGCACAAATTGCAGGAAGTAGTATTCTAGGCAATTATATATTAGATGGATGAGCCCGGTCTACTCCACTGGTTACTGTGGGCTTGTCCAAAGCAAGGGGTGGCCTCTTTGATGTCCAGGTGTCGCAATAGGGATTGTCTTATTGACACAACCCCATTAAACTTATTTGTGGAATTAATGGGAACATACTCTTTCTAATATTGATATTTGCTCAAGTTTTGGTATTCAAGATATCTGCTTGTAGAAGTTGCGTTTGAGCCCCCATGAACACCTAGTCATGTTGTTCTTGGTCATATAGGACCTGGCGTATTTCTGTTGTCTCAAGGTAAATAGAGCAGACTCCTATTCAGTGACTAGAAGCAGAGATCTTGAAAATGTTGAAATATTGTTAATATGTATTGGAAAATTGCAGAAGTTTGCGGAATAGTTAATTAAGGAACAAGTTCAGCAGGAAGGCAAAAGGTCCTCCTGCTGGTCGGACTTCTGCCGTCCCACCACCCCAGGCCTGAATACATAAATGTGTGCAGTCTGCATCATTGACGGATCATCTGATCCCGGTGGCGCTCTCTCTCATTGAATGCTGCGCAGTTCTGAATTTACGACAGGCACACTTTTCATTACTTGCCTAAAGCATCTGGCAAATTACACACTCACTAGTGATGAACTGCTGGAGGTTAAACAGGTCAATCAATTATATAAGGGCACATGTCAGACGGCACATGCCGCATAAAATGTCATGTAACTTTAATGGCGTAAGTTCCGGCGGCAGATGTACATTATTGAGGGAATTTGGTATTCTTCATGAATATCTTCTACCTGCCCAGCAACATGGTGTCTACTAGTATATCCTGGTGGTGATTGATTAACCTCAATAGCTACGACCAATGAAGTATAGATCCCGGGAACTTCTAAATGTGACATTACATCCTGCTAGAAAAGTTATCATAGGATATCTATAATTTATTATCTATCTATCTATCTATCTATTATCTATATATTATTTATCATCTATCATCTAACTATCTATCAATCTATGTCATCTATTATCTATCTATATATCATCTATTATCTATATATTATCTATCATCTATTATCTATCTATCTATCTATCTATGTATCTATCATCTATCTACCTATCTATTATCTATCTATTATCTATTAATCTATCTATATATTATCTATCTATTATCTATCTATTATCTATCTATCATCTATCTATTATCTATCTATCTATCTATCTATTATCTATCTATCATCTATTATCTATATATTATCTATCTATCATCTATCTATCATGTATCTATTATCTTTCTATTATTTATCTATTATCTATATATTATTTATCTATTATCTATCTATCATCTATCTATTATCTATCTATCAATCTATTATCTATCTATCATCTATTATCAATATATTATCTATCATCTATTATCTATCTATTATCTATCTATTATCTATCTACAGTATCATCTATTATCTATCTATCATCTATTATCTATCTATCATCTATTAATCTATCTATATATTATCTATCTATCATCTATCTGTTATCTATCTATCTATCTATTATCTATCATCTATCTATCTATCTATTATCTATCTATCTATTATCTATATATCTATCATCTATCTATCATCTATCTATTATCTTTCTATCTATCTATTATCTATCTATCATCTATCTATCTATCTATCTATCTATATATCTATCTATCTATCATCTATTATCTATCTATCATCTATTAATCTATCTATATATTATCTATCTATCATCTATCTGTTATCTATCTATCTATCTATATATCTATCTATTATCTATCTATTATCTATCATCTATCTATCTATTATCTATATATCTATCATCTATCTATCATCTATCTATTATCTTTCTATCTATCTATCTATCTAGTGATCTTCTCGTATTAAGACTACAGCCTGTCTGACCAAACAGAAGTCGTCTTCCTCCCCAATTATGGCCTATCCATTCTATAAAAATTCCTTTGTGTGGCATAATTTGGGTCTCATATTTCCAGCTGTCTGCTTAATGGAAGCGTCTTGTTTTACACAATCATTAACTTTTTTTCATCGTTCTTTTTCTCTCTTTTCACTCTTGGTGTTTTGTTTGCAGTCCATTTTGTTGGTGTCATTTAGCCACCTGTGGGACCACATCAACCAGCGCAGGTACAAAGGCTTCCAGCCACCGCTCACCTCCATACTATTATTATACGGGTGCTGCGGAATTATCCGTCCAGCTAACGACAGAAGGGAATTAAGGACAGCTCATGGTGGCATTGATAATGACCTTGAGGCTCGTCACTGCTCGGCTATATTCACACACAGCAGATTTGTTGTAGAAATTTCTAAACACCTAAATGGGATTGTTATTGCAATGGTGTACCTTGGTTTCTACAAGCTCCATTCAGATGAAGCATACAGTCCCAGAAATTTCTGCTACACAATCCACCGGTGGGAAAATATCCTTTAAAAGGGTTTTTGTTAATAATTTTTTCTCAGCCCATAGTCTTCTCAGGGTTAAAAATCACAAACAGGGGTTTATTCTCCGGCCTTTGCACCTGCTGCCGCTGTTCCCTCCTATGATTGTTATTATTACCCTGTAATGATGGCGAATAGCTGCAACAGTCAGAGGACACAAACAGTTTTGTGAAAAAGTATTTCCCCCATTCCTGATTTCCTATTCTTATCACACTTAAATGCTTCCCATCACCAAATCTAAATATTATACAAAGATAACACAAGTAATCACAAAATGCAGTTTTTAAATGAAGGTATTTATTATTAAGGGAAAAAGAAATCCAAACCTACAGGGCCCTGTGTGAAAAAGTGATTGCCCCCTCCCCTTTAAAACATTAACTGTGGTTTATCACATCTTTGTGAAGCTGAGTTCACATTCCCTAGCCACACACAGGCCTGATTACTGCCACACCTGTTCTCAATCAAGAAATCACTGAAATAGAACCTGTATGACAACGTTGAATAGACCAAAAGGTCCCCAAAAGCTAGACATTATGCAGCAAACCAAATAAACCCTGGTACAAGTAAGAAACAAAATAATTGAGATTTATCAGTCTGGAAAAGGTTATAAAACCATTTTTAAAGCTTTGGGACTCCAGCGAACCACAGTGAAAACCATTATCCACAAATGGTGAAAACATGTAACAGTGGTGAATCTTCCCAATACAGGTTGCCCACCAAAATTACCACACGAGCACGGCGGTCGACTCATCCAAGAGCTCACAAAAGACCCCACAACAACATCCAAAGAACTGCAGGCCTCACTTGCCTTGGTTAAGGTCAGTGTTCATGACTCCACCATAAAGAGAGTGGGCAAAAATGGCCTGCATGACAGAGTTCTAAGACGAAAACCACTGTTTAGCAATAAGAACTTTAAGGCTCGTCTCAATTTTGTCAGAAAACGTTTTGATGATACCCAAGACTTTTGGGAGAATACTCTGTGGACTGATGAGATAAAAGTTGAACTTTTTGGAAGGTGGATGTCCCATTATATCTGGCATAGAAGTAACACAGCATTTTAGAAAAGGAACATCATACCAACAGTAAAATATGGTGGTGGTAGTGTGATAGTCTGGGGCTATTTTGCCGCTTCAGGACCTGGAAGACCTGATGTGGTAAATGTAACCACGAATGTCTACCAAAAAATCCTGAAGGAGAATGTTCGGCCATCTGTTTGTGACCTTAAGCTGAAGCGCACTTGGGTTATGCATCAGGACCATGATCCAAAACACACCAGCAAGTCCACCTCTGAATGGCTTAAGAAAAACAAAGTTAAGACTTTGGAGTGGTCTAGTCAAAGTCCTGACCTTAATCCGATTGAGATGCTGTGGCATGAGATTAAAAATGCAGTTCATGCTCTAAAAACCTCCATCTATCTATCCATCTATTATCAATCTATCAATTATCTATATATCTAAATAGAAAAAAATCAGGCAGCACTCCAGTTCAAGGAAAAATTGTGGACCTAAATCCAGCACCAAGTGGTGCAACGTTTCGACCTTACAGCACGGCCTTTGTCAAGCACACCTTTTCTAATTATCTATCTCATATCTATCTCATATCTATCTATTATCTACATATCTATCTACTATTATATCTATTATCTATCTGCTATCTATTAATCTATTATCTATTATCTATCTATTATCTATCATCTATCTATCTATCTACCTATTATCTATCTATTATCTATTTATCTACCTATTATCTATCTAGATATCTATATATTATCTACATATCTATCTACTATTATATCTATTATCTATCTACTATCTATTATCTATCTATCTATTATCTATTATCTATCATCTATCTATCATCTACCTATCTATCTACTATTATATCTATCTATCTATCTATCATTTATCTATCTATTATCTATCTATCTATCTATTATCTATCTAATATCTATCTATTATTTATCTATTATCTATCTATTATTTATCTATTATCTATCTATTATTTATCTATTATATATCTATTATCTATAATATATCTATCTATTATATATTATCTATCATCTATTATCTATCATCTTTCTATCTATTATCTATCTATTATCTATCATCTGTCTATTATTATTATCTATCTATCTATTATCTATCAACTGTCTATTATCTATCCATTATCTATCTATCTATCTATCTATCTATCTATCTATCTATCTATCTATCTATCTATCTATCTATCTATCATCTATAGTGGGGTCCTTCGGCCAATCACCTATTGGTAACCTTATGCTCTCGTGTCCCAGGATGGAGCAGAATTATCTGATGGAGCAGAATCACCTACATGGACCATCTTCATTATCCGGCCTGTACACGTCTGATGTCTGTGTAGTCACTAGATGGTTCTACGAGTTACAAAATCCTTACTCGGGGGGAAAAGTGTCAAAATTAATTTTTACCTTCCGTTCCTATGATAATTGGTTCAAAGCTTTGTTTGCAGCCCCTCATGTCACCCCAACAAAACCCCTTGCAGATTGTCACATTTATCACTGCAGAGTGTATTCTAATATTTTATGTAGACTTTCTTGGGTTGAATCCCCGGCTCTCAGGCCATAGGGGGTCGTGTACATTTCACGCAGTAAGATCAGTTGAGAGAGGATGGAAAGGTGACACATCTGTTAGTGAGAAGCTCGGTGCATGTCCCGTGTTCTCTGCTGAGTTGAGTCATTTTCCATTACTCAAACTTAAAGGAAAAACCCTCCTGGTGTATACAGTGATTATTCTATGACTTCACCCCATGTCTTCAGTCATAAGTAATGCTTGGTGGAGTAGTCCAGATTTTGAAGATTTTAGCTCAAAATGTCCAAACTTTACCCTAAAAGGTAACGAAATCCAAAATGTCAACACTTCAGTACTTGAAGTACAGTAGCAAAATAATAAACTACTCTGAGTTTACATTTTAGTTCTGTTGAAAAGGAAGCCGGCAGTCGAATGTGTATGGGGTTCTCTCGAAAGTCCCCCAAACTATGAGAAGCCATTATTGATGCCCATCAATCTGATGATGATTATAAAGCCATTTCCCAACAAGTTGGAGTTCATCATTCTACAGTCATCAATGCATATTCCCAGGAGGGGACCTTTCAGTAAATTCACTCCAAAGTCAGACCATGCAATGCTCAGAGAAATTGCAAAATACCTAAGAGCTACAGCTCAGTCTCTAAAGGCCTCAGTTAGCATGTTAAATATTCAACTTCACAACAGTACAATTAGAAAGAGACTGAACAAGTATGGCTTATTTGGAGGCATTTGCAGGCCTTGTCCACATTTGCAGGTCTTTTCTTGAATTTTCCAAAACAATTAAGCATGATGTGGTCCAAAAAAAAGATTTGCGTTTTCTTAAATCCTGCCCAAAGTACAGGACTCAACAAGGTTAGGGGAAAATCTGGTATACATGCTATTATAGCCACAAGTCTCAGCCCGACCGCAGGTCTTGTGGTCAAAATTAATACAATTGTGATCAAAATTATTCAACCCCCAATTGCGATCCCCACATGTCTCTGCAGGAATCTGGTGGTATTTCTTCCTTTTTTCCGTAATGCCAATCTTTTCTCTTGTTTTGAACTATTTTCTTGAATATTAGAGACCTGGTGGCCAGTGCCCATAAGCAATGGACTAAGATTCCTCAGAAACACTGATATCTGGAAGCTGATATCTGGCTATGCATCACTTTTGCAGCAGGTTATAACAGCTAGATGGGCATCAGGTCATGACAGCCATTCTATTTACTTATATTACTGATATCACTAAGTTGTTAATTGTCCTGAACGCATTTTGGGCTGGAAAGGTGAAGCCTTGTAACCAAGTTTAAGGGACTTATACAGGAGGTGAAGGCTCGGATGGATTGTCCTGTTTGTCTAAAAGAAGAAGAAGCAGCAGTTCAAACTTTTATTGAATGAGCGTGAGAAACCCCAGACCTGCAGGGCCCAGATAACAGACTGTGAAACGTTCTGTCCTCATTGGAGAGGAGATGGGATAAATAGGTATATACATACATACGCACAGAAGTATCAGGACTATCCTGTGCTCATCATTTGTGCCTCCAGCCGCAATATTTTGGTTTCAAAGCTTAGTGTATCTCTCTCTGTGGAGAATTCAAGGACAGATCTGTAATACTTCTTTTCTCCTCTGGTGGCGCTGCAGGAAAACTGAACACTGGTATACGCACTTGTGTGTTACTAAACTTTTTTGGGGGGAGAAGTTCCAGAAAGTTTAGGAAGGTAGGCCTTAGAAATAAAGCAATGGGCTAAGATTTCACAAGAACAGCAGGTCACAACAGCCAGAGGGGATCTACTAAATACTAAAGTCACTTGTCATGAAACGGGTGAATAATTCTGAGACTGCAGTAGTTATTAAAAGTGCCATTATGTGTTGATTTTGAAGAAACCTCTTGTTCAGTACCAGTAGTTTACGAAAATTAAGAAAATGGCATTAGGACTCTTGGGGCCTGGAAATACATTGGCACAATGTCACGCGGGGGTCAATATATGGACAATAATTTAGTGACATGCAACCATATACTTGATAACTTTTTGAGCTCAGTGAATGCCACCCCCACTTTCAGGCTCGCCCCATCCCTTTCATGTCACCACCACCAGTGACTGATGTCAAAAACTAGAAACCTTTCAGAAGTGCTGCTTTGTGTTGCAAGGGCTTCTCTTTTTTGTTTTTTGGAAAAGTTGGCATGTATACAATGTTTAGCTAGAGGGGAAACAATTGAGGTTTTTGCCCATGGGATTGGGTGTCAGGGGAAATGTGAACAAGTAGATGTTGTGGGGAATCCAGCAATTTTTTGCATAAAAAGTATGTAAAAACACAACATTCCCAGTACTGTAAAAACATAACTGTGTATCCGACACGTTTTGAACCACAGCAAAGTCTTTACTCAGGATTATATACATAGTCCTTAGGTGCGTCTCGTTTGCTGTGATGTTCTGCCTTTTAAAAAAAGAGGATCAAATCTGTTAGAGCAATCCATGAGTAAAAACTATGCTATAGGTCGAAACGCGTAGGTAAGCTCTTATTTCTTCAGAACTGGGATTGTCCTGTTGCATTTGATTTTAGGCAAGTTTTCGCAAACTTTTTGTCCAAAAAATGGCTGGATTACCCCATTTTCTATTTAATTGTTACCACCCCGCAGAGGTGTTTTTTTCCCAAGCCGAGGATCATTGACAACTTCAACCTGGGTGAGCAAGATCAATAAAATATTTTTTTATTGAGATGTGAACAACCCGCTTTGCCTTGTTCTCAATATTGGGATACAGGGTGAGGGCCTCACGTTGCACCTTTTTCCACAAGTGATGGAACCTCTAACTTAAGCTCTGATCTGGTTGTCTGCGAACAATGCCCTACTGCCAATGGGGCTCTTGGAACAATGATACACTGGTCCATAGTATACACAAAATATTGTGGCATACAGCAATTTACTGGCACTTGGCATCTAGCAAAACAGCATATTATTGTAGACTAGATTGTGGCCCGATTCTAACGCATCGGGTATTCTAGAATATGCATGTCCCCATAGTATATGGACAGTGATGATTCCAGAATTCGCGGCAGACTGTGCCCGTCGCTGATTGGTCGAGGCAACCTTTATGACATCATCGTCGCCATGGCAACCATTATGATGTCTACGTCGATACTGTGCTCGTCGCTGATTGGTTGAGGCGAGTTCGCGGCAGACTGTGCCCGTCGCTGATTGGTCGAGGCAACCTTTATGACATCATCGTCGCCATGCTGTGCCATGCTGTGCCCGTCGCTGATTGGTCGAGGCCTGGCAGCCTCGACCAATCAGAGACGCGGGATTTCCAGGACAGACAGACAGACAGACAGACGGAAAAACCCTTAGACAATTATATTATTGTAGATGATGTCATCCTGGGGGGGTCCTAGGAACTGACCCTATATCATAGGTCTCGTGTTACTTGTGGCTGTATTTACTGACATTTAGGACTAATTCGGTCGTCATTTTTCACTTATATGTTCTGTTTTTACACGGCTAGAACATGGACACATTATTATTTGTGTGTTGTTTTGTAGGAAAAAAATGGAGACATCAGTTTTTTGTTAGAGTCATGGATCGAACTGGCCAATGCAAGTCAATGGGTCTAAGCAAAAAAAGGACAATCCATGGAAGTTATTAAAGTGTCATCTGAGCATTGCCAAATGTTTAAAGGAGTTTTCTCATCTAGTTTTCAGGAGCACGCCGCTTCCCAGCCTCTGGGCTTCTGCTTGGCCGGAGGAGGCGTGCTCCTGCTTGGCTGACAGTGGAGTCATTTCCAAACTGTGCTGCAATCAGGAGCAGCTCTCCCTCTGTGGCTACGTTCCCATGAGTATTTAGTGAGCTTTAGATGTTGAAGATTTTTTGCACTTATTAGATAAATTAGGTTACTTGAATTATTTTTCATTGTGTTTTTGGGGCGTTATTTTTACGTGCATTTTTCTTTACGTTTTTGACTGTTTTTTTTTTTTTGGGGGGGGGGTGAAGTTTTAAAAGAAGTTGCTTTGTCTTTCATACCTCTTGGTATCTGGCTTGGCCAAAACTTTATTGATGGATTACAGGCATTTTTAATGCAGATTTTATGCAAGTAATGCAATTCTATAGTGAAAATCTGCACACAAAACTCAATGTACTCGTGAGAGAAATTGACATGTTGTGGAACTGTAAGCCAAAAGGTTTTTTTGCACAACAAGAATACCTAGCGTCAAAAGCTCAGCAAAAAAATCATTGTGAAAACTAAGAGAGGACCCTGCACCAGTTTTACCATGTTAAACTAGCCACATCATGGAATAGTGGCTGCAGAGCGTGTGCCATATTTTATATTTCTCCTCTCTGTTGCAGAGATGTTAGCTTGTAAAGACTAGGTTAAACAGTAATTAATGTTTAGTCGAAGGGGGCATTAGCTGAGATTTTCCTCTGGGTGGCATGCACTTCTTCCCCTGTATGATGTTAATTCAATTTTTACTTAGCCTGTTGTAAGCTATTGTGAGGGCGTGTTCTTTTTCCCCTGTATGTTACTGACTGCTTATAATTGGTTAACATCATACAGAAGAATAAGTACACACCTCCAGAGAAAAATCTGTGGTAACGCCCCCTTTGATTTAAAATAAATTATAAGCTAAACTTTACAAGCTAATAACTCCGCGACGGAAAGGAGAAATTGAAAAATAAAAACACTATGTTAGTTAGCTCTGCAGTTACTTTTCGATGATGCATCTAGCTTCGCATGCTCAAATTGCCGAAATGTCCTATTTAACCGTAGCATCAGAGGAGCGCAAGGGCACTTAAGCTGGACAGGAAAGGGAATTGAAAGCGCAATCAGGCCCTCTTCAGAGCAGCTCTTGGAAGATCTATGGAGATCCATGGAGAAGAACTTGTGAGAGAAGCAATTTTTACTTGGGAGACTGGCTACTGCTGATAGACTGCAGAGGTGGACGATCCAGACAACAAGCAGCACATGAAAATATAAAAAAGCCCTCTTCTAGTTAGAACAAAGATGACTTTTAATGACCAGTAAATGGTAAAGTTGCCTGTTTTTACAAGTACTATGCAATTTTAACCATTTATCATGATAAGACACCTGCTTTAATGGGTAGTAGAAGCTTGAACATTTTTATTGTCTTTTTGCATTTGACAAGAACGGATGCCACACTGATGAAAAACAGTCCGCTTTTTTATTGCATGCAAATAAAAAATATATGTGAATGAGGCCAGATGTTAAAAAAGGCGGAAAAAAAACTTTATCTAGAATCAAATAGTTGGGGTGCAACTTGTACCAAAAAGGACAAATATGGTTGTAATAATGAAAATGGAAAAAAAAAAGAAGAAAGACAAAAATTTGGAGAAGACAATAGCAAAAAAAAATGTAATAAACAATAATATAATAATAATAAAGACTAATAATAAAGGCTAATAATAAAAGTTAATGAAAAACTAATAATAACAATGAAAGCTAATATTAAAAGCAAATAAAAATAAAATATAATAATGATATTTAATAATCAATAATCATGGATAATAATAAGACACTAATAATTAAAGATAGTCATAAAAAATTATACAAGCAAATAATAATAAAAGCTAATAAAAATACTAGATAATTATAATAATAATAATAATAAAATAAGCTAATAATAAAAGCTAATAAAAATAATAGATAATAATAAAAGCTCATAATAATAATATAAGCTAATAATATAATAATAAAAGCTCATAATATACAATTTAAAAAAATAAAGGAAAATGTCATCTGCAAGCAGTTGGCGTTCACCTGTACTCAACAGAAACCACTAATTCAGTGTTTGTGTCTTCATAGCTCGCTGGCTTAATCCAATAGCACCTGCCCCGAGCAGCCAAGAGCCTATTGCCAGGGAAGTAACAAAAGCAGAAGACGGCACTTTACCTGCTCAAGTTACAGGACAGCTGCGGAGCAGGGTCCGTTAGGCTTTTCATGTCCCGAGCCCAGATTTCTTTTGTATTCTTTCCATAGACTTTATTGGATGTAAAATTGTGCCTCAGATAAAAGTTCGGAAATAGGAACTTATTTGTAAGCAACGGCCGGAAAAAATCTGTTGGTGATTGAGGGTTTTAAATAACCCGTATTAATCAGTAGCCCTTGGTAGTATGGTAACATGGGTGTAAAGTGGGCCAGAGCCGTAGTAATGATCGAGCTTCTGTCTGGTTATGCTCTGGCATTTTACAGGCAAATGGAGTCCCAGTCCCATTGTACTGTAGGGTGCGAGATGCATCACACTCACTTGTAGGCCACAGGCCTCCTCTGTCTCCAGTCCTCCATCCTCTGGAGCCACCACACACAATTCAGGGGACACCAAGTTCATTGCAACAAGCAAACATTTACTAGTCAGTTCAAGTTCATCAAGTGGTAACACGTGGGATAGGGCACAGCGCTTCATATTCCTTACTTTCGTAGCTCAGCACATCTTCAGCCCTGTCATTTGTTCCTCCTTGAGCATCCCTTCACCCACTGACTCTGTTTTCTCCAGGGACCTACCTTCCCTTTTCGTAGTGCACCCGGGATCCATTGCCTTCCGTTTGGGGGGCCCTGTCCATTTTCCTTGTATACTAAAGGAAACAATGTGCCCAGTAGACTCTTTGCCACACCTTGGGCTTTGTGCGAGAATACACTCTGGATTCCGGTATGGCGTCCAACTGCCTCAAATGGGGTGAGAGAAACCCCAGAATGGATAATGTGCATGATCTGAATGGAGAATGCATGGAAAACCGGATTCAGAGGCCGGATTCGTAATTTCACATGTCAGTTTCATACGTTTTTCGCCGGATAAGGCCCTGGGCGTTTTTCCGCCGGACAGAAAAGACATTCCTCTGAACGTTTTCTCCGTCTGCCGGAAACAGCTTTGTTAACGGATCCGGCAAAAAACGGATGAAACGTGTGGCCATCAGGCGCAATCGGGCACTAATACAACTCTATGAGAAAAAAAACGGATCCGGCGGAAAAAAACGGATCCGTTTTTTTCAAAACTCGCCGGATTGTGCTTGACAGCAAAAACTTGATGTGTGAAAGTAGCCTTTGCCCCAGGGATCTCACTTCTCCCGGGCCCTTTGATTCCGCCTGAAGACTTCATTCTGCTCCCTGCCTTTCCAGATCACGCCCATGGTGTAAAACCGATGTCCCTCCTCCATTTTTAAGTAGGTAACTCTGGTTCCGGCCATCGGTTCCTCCAGCCTTCAGGGTAAGTGTTCTGTCTCAACTGCCCTTTGGTCGAACAGAATATGGTGATGAGTTCCAAATTCTTCTATGTTTGCTCTTTGGATCATTAGTGAAAACCTCTCCTCAAGATGCCAACTCTCAGTACCTTATGGCAAGTGGACCTACTAGCATGTCCCTGGCTCTGGTTCAGGCCCGTCTCCTTCTGTCTTCTGTCCAACGCAGGCCCATTAAGTCGCTCAAAACAGAAAGAAAAAGATTAATACGAGAGAATAGGGGGAAACCACGTGTGCAAGGGATATAAAAAATTTTTTTGATATCCCTTGCACACGAGGTTTCCCCCATTAAGTCGCTCACCAGCTGCTGGATCCTGTCTCTCCCATCCTCAGGAACCCCTGTGGTGAAGACCATATCCTCATTTCGGGCCTTGCTTGCCCAACGACAATGCTGAGCTCTGGGCTGCAAGCTCCTGCTACCTCTGCTGCTGCACCAGCATGCTACTGTTCCTGTATTACCTCGACCACACCCTCGCTCGACTCTGCCATCAACTCATCCTGATCACTTTTGCCAACTTATTACCCACAAATGACATCTTCTCTTCCAGCTTCTGAGGCCTGTCATGGTTCCACCTCTTCTGTGGTGGAGCTTCTCCCAGCTCACCTGCCCATTTCCTGCGAGTCTCCACCCATTCCTTACTGATTTGCCGAATCGGACAGAGTTTCTTTTTCTTTTACCGCACTCATTGAAGGCGAACATGACTCACTACAGGCCGGCCTCTCCAGACAAGCCACTTTCCATCTTGTCATTTCGCTCCACTCACCACCATCTTGCATTCTGTGCTCGGCATCTTTTTTTTCACTGGATCCTTCCCCGCATCTGTTATGTTTTCTTGATGCATGACAAATGTAAAGTGGGCCATTGCAGTAGTCATGAGTGAACTGCTGTCAGCTTACGCTCTGGCACTTTACAGACATACAGTGTCCCAATTCCAGTGTGCTGTCTGGCGTGAGATGCATCACAGTCATTTGTATACCACAGGCCTCCTCTGTCGCCAGTCCTCCATCCTTTGGAGCCACCACGTAAAATTCAGGGGACACCAAATTAATTGCAACAACCAACCATTTACTAGTCAGTTCAAGTTTATCAAGTGGTAACACATGGGATAGGGCACCCCACTACATATTCCTTTCTTTCATGGCCCTATACATCTTCAGCCCTACCATTCATTCCTCCTTGAGCATCCCTTCACCCACTGACTCTGTTTTCTCCAGGGACCTACCTTCCCTTTTGGTAGTGCACCCGGGATCCATTGCCTTCCGTTTGGGGGGCCCTGTCCATTTTCCTTGTATGCCAAAGGAAACGATGTGCCCAGTAGCCCCTATGCCACACCTTGGGCTTCGTGCGTGACAGGAGAATACACTCTGGATTCCGGTATGGCGTCCAACTGCCTCAAATGGTAGACATATGCTGACCCTAGCTACCCACTGTAATTGAACTTGGACTTGTCACTAAACTTCTCTATCTCCTCACTATCAGGAAGTGCCCACATTTTATTAATGCTAGTTCACATCCACTGAGATAGTTCTATTCATTAACTATGTCCTAACCTATAGACTAAAGGTACCGTCATACTAAGTGACGCTGCAGCGATACCGACAACGATGTCGATCGCTGCAGCGTCGCTGTTTGGTCGCTGGAGAGCTGTCACACAGACACCAACGATCCCGAGGTCCCCGGTAACCAGGGTAAACATCGGGTTACTAAGCGCAGGGCCGCGCTTAGTAACCCGATGTTTACCCTGGTTACCAGCGTAAACGTTAAAAAAACAAACACTACATACTTACCTTCAGCTGTCTGTCCTCCGGCGCTCTGCTTTCCTCTGCACTGTCAGCGCTGGTCAGCCGTAAAGCAGAGCGGTGACGTCACCGCTGTGCTTTCTGGCTGGCCGGCGCTGACACAGGATGCAGGAGGAGTGCAGAGAAGCATAGCGCCGGGGACAGACAGCTGAAGGTAAGTATGTAGTGTTTGTTTTTTTAACGTTTACGCTGGTTACCAAGGTAAACATCGGGTTACTAAGCGCGGCCCTGCGCTTAGTTACCCGATGTTTACCCTGGCTACCCGTGAAGACATCGCTGGATCGGTGACACACACACCGATCCAGCGATGTCAGCGGGAGATCCAGCGACGAAATAAAGTTCTGGACTTTCCTCAGCGACCAACGATCTCCCAGCAGGGGCCTGATCGCTGGTCGCTGTCACACATAACGATTTCCTTAATGATATCGTTGCTACGTCACAAAAAGCAACGATATCGTTAACGATATAGTTATGTGTGAAGGTACCTTAAACCTAATATCTTTATCTTATATCCTATGCTATTGCTAAACTACTTAGCTATAGGAATCAAACCTACTCGTATGCGTTCCCACAGCTAATCCTATGCATACCCTGCCCTATCCACTACTCACCTTACACATTAACACTTTACATTACTTACCGTATATACTAGTGTATATGCCGAGTTTTTCAGCACATTTTTTTGTGCTGAAAATGCATCCCTCAGCTTATATACGAGTCAATTGTCCCAGAAAGAAGGTGGGGGAGGGGGAGCGGTGGAGCAGCAGGTCACAGAGGCAGGAGACGGCGGCTGTAGCTAAAGCCTGTGCCGCCGCTGAAGAGAAATGAATGTTCACTGTACTGGCAGTGAATATTCATTTCTCTGTAATAGCGCACAATGACAGCCGCCAGTTTCCCGCACACATCCTACTTACGGTACCTTCCCTGCGTGCCCTCGCTGCATCTCATTTGTTCCAGCGCCAGCAGCTTTTCCGGCCAAGCGATCATGTGGTCCCACTCATTAAGGTAATGAAACTAAACGCCTCTCCACTCCCATAGGCGTGGAGTGAATATTCATTACCTTAATGAGTGGGGCCACGTGATCGCTCGGCAGGAAAAGCTGCTGGCGACGGAACGAGATGCAGCGAGGGCACGCAGGCAAAGTAAGTAGAATGTTTTTTTTTATAGGAGCCATGCATACAAGGATAGGGGATAAAGAGCCATGCATACAAAGACTGGGTGGGGGAACCATGCATTCAAGGACAGCGACGGGGGAGCTATGCATACAAGGACAGGGACCGGAGAGCCATGCATAGAAGGATGGGATGGGGGAACCATGCATACAAGGACAGGGACCGGAGAGCCATGCATACAGGGATAGGGGAGCCATGCATACAAGGACCAGGGAGCTATGCATACAAGGACAGGGATGAGGGAACCATGCATTTCAGGATAGGTATGAGGGGACAATGCATGCCTGACTTATACGTGAGTCAATAAGTTTACCCAGTTTTTCATGGCAAAATTAGGTGCCTCGGCATATACTCGGGTTGGCTTATAATCGAGTATATATGGTACATGCTTTACATTAGCATAATATATTTTATAAGATGCGCATCACTATTCACAGTACATGTTAAACTGAATAATACTGTACACACAGCACGATTGTTGTCTTCAGGGAGCAGCAGAGCAGTCCATCATGATTACGTGGGCACAGATATTCATGATATGTGGTCTGTATACAGTTATGGTCTATATAGTATCAGTACCAGTGGTTCATGTGCTGACTTTTTCAATATTTGCTAGAATTTACACCTCTAGTTAGAAGTGGTCATCCCCTTTTAGATTAAATCTTTAAAATACTTTGCTAATATGTGTAACATGTTGACCTGGTTGTCCCGGACCCCGTGACAATTTCTGGAGTCAGATCCCACATCTCTTTTTGATAGCTCACAAGTTTATCAGCACTGTTAATATAAAAGATGATCCTACTGGCCGACCTATCCCAAGAATGAGCAGGTCATTTCTTCTTACCGCATGAGGGTTTCCGAACCCCAAAGCGGATTAAAGTGACATCTATATATATAAAGCTGAGTGTATGTATGTGTGTGTATGTATCAAGTCACGCCCACTCCACATAGCCCAGCCCACTTCGGATAGCCACACTCATAGACTGCTCCTCCTCTGCTGGTGAGGAGACAGTAGCGATATGAGAGGTATCTCCTCCCAGTCCCCGGTAAACTGGCAAAGTCCTTTGAGGCTTCCCGGACACCGGGGCCACAATAATCACCCCCACAGTGTCATTTAAGCTATATTGAGGTGGTGACACACTCCTTGCCACTGCCGCTTTCACCCTACATTTTCTTTCATTGTCCCCCGGTGGAGAAGCGTTCATCTAATAAAAAAGCTCCTCCTACCTCCAAGTTCTCTTTGTTTTGGAGAAACCCCGATGGGCTTCCCCAGTCTCAGTATAGCAGGGGCTCCCCCCACACATTCCTGGGGCATCTGAACACTCACCTAAGCCGACATCCACGGTGTGGTTCACCCGGCATTCTTTTTCCACCCCAGCGGCTGGCACAGGATCAGCATTGATATTAGTTATACTCGATCCCGGGTCCCAGCAGTCAGAAGGAGTCCTGGAGCCTCTCCACCGCCGGAGAGTGAGACACAACAGGAACAGAGACAGTTGTGCGGTGTGAGGGGGAAAATGAGAGCAGTGAGGGAAAAATCAGAGATGTGAGGGGGAAAATGAGAGCCATGATGGGAAAATGAGAGCCATGATGGGAAAATGAGAGAAGTGAGGTGCTGCTGAAGTATGAGTCTGTGTATAGAGAAGAGTGAGGCGCTGCAGGTGGAGGCTTTGTATAAGGCCACATTCACACGTTCAGTATTTGATCAGTATTTATAAGCTAAAACCACGAGTGGGAGTAAAATATAGAAGTGGTGACTAGTGATGAGCGAATATACTCATTGCTCGGGTTTTCCAGAGCCCGCTCAGGTGATCTCTGAGTATTTGTTAGTGTTCGGAGATTTAGTTTTCGTCACCTCAGCTGCATGATTTACAGCTGCTGGACAGCCTTAATACATGTGGGAATTCCCTAACAAACAGGCATTCCTCACTTGTATTCAGCCTGTCTAGCAGCCATAAATCATGCAACTGCAGCAAGGAAAACGAAATCTCCGACCACTAACAAATAGTCGGACACCACCCGAGCAACGCGTATACTCGCTCATCACTAGTGGTGACGTGTTTCTAATACACTTTTCATCTGATTGTTTTACTCCAAGTTTTAGCTTACAAATACTGAGGTAAAAATACTGACCAAATAACGTATGAACAAGGTCTAAAGGAGAAAAGTGTGGTGCTGCAGAAGTAGTACGTGCAATGTAATCATTATAATTTGTTATAACTAACGACAGTTACTATGCCCGGGCAACACCAGGTTGTTCAGCTAGTAAGTCATAAAAAGCAGTGTCTTTTTGACTTTTCAGTGCATTAAGCTTATTTTATTGGGCGCTTTTGTGGCACTTTTTTTAGGCAGATTCCTGGTTTGTGCAAATACCCTAAATCCTCTCAAAATCTCAAAAACTTGGAGGTTCTCAGCAAAAAGACTCAATGTTTATGAGTCGCCCACAGGGCAGTGGGGTACTCGGTATCGGGTCCGGTCGCAAGGGGGAAGTCACGGTGGCTGCGACCCGGTCCGTGGCCCTGGGCCTCAACGTTAAAGGGAACGGTCTTTAAAGGGGAAAATGTTTAAAGTATGACGTGAAGCCACCTGTGGTGTTCGGTCAGTAGTGGGACTGACGCTGCATTAAAGGGGTCCCCTGGGGGATGTTGCAGCAGCAAAGATGTTACACTTCCCACAGGTGAAGCGGGGTCCCCAGGGGTCCCCAGGGGTCCTATGGTGTAGGGCGTGGATGGTATGTGCCGATGAATAAATAGAGGAGACAGTTGTAAGTCTTTACCTGGTTTACTATGGGTGACAGGCCACAGTTCAGGGCACCAGGCACGGGTGATGGTGATCCGGCCAGCTCAGAGGCAATAGAGGGTTCCCTTCTCCAGTAGAGGTCCGTAAGCCTTTCCAACTAGCGCCAATAAAGGTGAGGTCCCTGCTGCCTGAAGCTTCCTACAGGGTCCTCCAGTTTCCCCCTGTCCTGGGACAGGTACCTGCACGATGGACAGTTTGAGCCTTTTTACAGGGACTCTAACATGCCCCGGGCTCCTCAGGTGCTGCTGCGTCTCAGGTGTGGTGCAGGCAGGTAACATGCAGTGTCGTGCCCTCCGGTTCTGCTCTGTGTCCTAGAGTTCCACAAAAGCCTTGGGCTCCTGGTTCCCGGCTGCTGCGCTTCAGCTCTGAGGGTGCCCTGCCACAGTTCCCCTCTGAGCTCTGTTCCTCTCTTATGCTCCTTCCCTTCCGGCTACTCCACATACAACAACTCTTCAGGTTCTCTCACTCCTTCCAGAGGCTGCAGCTCCCTTGTGGCTACCAGGCCTCTCTGTCTGCTCTGCGTCTCTCCTGGACGTCTGTTCTCCTTGGTCTCCTAGGACCAACTGCCTAACTCCTCCTCCAGGTCAGGATACAGAATGTGATGCATGTGTGTGCCTTAATGGTGAACAGAACTCCATTGCCTCTCTGAGCATGATATTACCTTCCCCGAAGGAAAAGCAACATCACTGCAGCAACCGGTCACCTGGGGTGCTGCATTTACATACCCCAAGGCTAGGTTTTAAGCATTGAAAAAGCATGACTTTTTCAATCTTAAATTCTTTCAGGAAAAGTTCCTTTTTGGGGAATCTTTGGAGGACTTTTCCTGTCCCTGAATCAATTGTGAAAATGTGTTAAAAAATTTTGGATAAGTTTTTTTCCTAAAGCTTTTTTTTGGGGGGATTTGCTGAACATTTATGTGTATGGGGGAGTTGAGATAGATAGCTGATGGCCGAATGAGCCCTTCACTCTCAGCTATTACCTGTTAGTAATGGTCTTCATAACTTTGTCTCATGTTCTATTCCGTTCTGGCATGTGACCTTTAAGAGCTGTAAGCTACTCGGGGTCTTGCTGCTATGTGTACCTTCTCCCTTCTCACTCTGCTCTCTAGTCAGTCCCCTGAGCTGGCACTATCCTTTTTTCTGCGTCTCTGCAACTTTCTCTGTCTTTGTCTGTTCCTCAGGATCATGCTATCTCTGTCCCGATCTCCTTTCTCTCTTGCCACAAAACACACACTGCATGCGACCTTGCTGAAAACTCAGACAAAACATCTGCTCTAGTTGCAAGCTAGGCCCTGTCTGACTCACTAACAGAAACTCCTCTCTGATCCTGCTAGTTAGCTCTTCCCTCTCTGGGTTAGTCCGAACACTTAACTATGTCTTAGGGTATGTGTCCATGTTCAGGATTGCATCAGGATTTTATGCAGGTAAAATCCTGACCAAATCTGCACCTGAGGTCACTGGCAGGTCACCTGCGTTGTCCTTGCATTGTTTCTGCAATGTAAGGACATGCTGCGTTCTTAAAAGACGCGCCGCATGTGCGTTTTCGCGGATATGCCGCATGCGTCTTTTAATGCATAGCGGAGACAGGATTTCATGAAATCCCCTCCACTATGCTGTAACATCTGGACGCTGCGTTTTTGACGCTGCGGCTCAACGCAGCGTCAAAAATGCAGCGTTTCCTGAACGTGGAAACATACCCTTAGGCTACTTTCACACATCAGGATTTTGCCGTCAGGCACAATCCTTCGAATGTTGAAAAAATGGATCTGTCGCAGATTGTGAAAAACTACTAGCACTAGCATATCCAGATAATTGGATTTTAAAAAATTGGAGCATGCTCAGTTTAAAAAAACGGAATCCGGTGCCGGAATCCATCATTTTCCGGACCTGGCACCTTGAATATTACTGGTCAGTCAGCGTCATTGGAATGGGACTCCGGAAAATAAAGGCAGGTGTTTCCTGAAATATGAGCATGATGGAAATTTTCACTTCCGTTTTTATGGGTTACTGGCCACCTTGCAGTCTTGGAGTGGCTAGTTACCTAGGTAAGGAGCCAATGCAGCTTTGAGCCTGTTCACACTGCTCTAAACCTGGCTGGATCACTAGACCAGACCACCTTCTGCGCTGCAGATGAAAAGCTGCTTCTGCTGACAGCATGGGAGACACTCAGCCACCAGCCTGAGCTGCCAATCTTCAAGAGTACACTGCTCCCTGAAAGACAGGAAGCAATGGCTGTGCGCTCCTGAAGAATAGAAAATGAGAACAATTGTTCCATAAATTTCACTCTACTTTCTCCACCGGCCAATTGTGACTCTATGTAACCAATTCTCCTATGTACTTCTGCGGGTCGTCCGCTTTGAACAATTGCTTTGTTATTCGCTAGTTACAATACAAGATTTTTTTTTTATTGCTCCATAGCAATCATCTATGTCTTCAATTTCCCTGCAGCTCCCCCACAGGAGAAATAAAGTATTACATTATGACCCAAGTGATGAATTATCTAAGAATTCTCTAATAAAATATTTGTAGATGGATTTTTCTAAACCAGACAACCCCTTTAACCTATATTCAGTCAAGGGAAACCCTTCCACTAGCCTCACCCTTACATGTCCAAAGTTAATCAAGACTCTGCTTTTTATTACCTCTGTAAAATAAAATGGAAACTCGTCAGTCTTCAACAATTCAGTAGACATTCCTATTATATGATTATATATAAAAAAGGAAAAAAATATCTGAATTACACAACGTTCATCAAGATAGAGCGCAGATTACACATTCTCAGAATTGTTTAAGCAATTGCTTCCAGAATTCAATTTCAGACAAAAAAATTCACACATTTTTTAACATTTTTGCAATATTTTTACACTGCAGTTACTTAAGGGTGTGTGTACACTGAGCCTTTTTCCAGCATTTTTGGAGCAGCTGCATTCCTAAAAATGATGGAAAAAGCATTGATAAAACACTTAAAAGATTCTTCCCCTTCAATTCTGTGGAAAAAATGATATGTTCTGGCTTTTGAACATTTTTAAAGAGAACTTGTCATCAGGTTTAACAGATATGAGGTACGGCCACCACATTTCATCCCTGATATACTTCATTCTATAATGGTGTATATGTGTCCCCAACCTGACCTGAAAGACAAGAAAAAGACCTTTTATTATACTCACCTGCGGGGCGGTCTGGTCCGAGGGTTGTAGTTAGTCTTGGTCCGACGCCTCCCTTCTCCTTGTGATGCCGTCCTCCTTCTTGGTTCTTGTGGATAATGCGTCCTATGTCATCTACACAGTCTCTACGGCATCGAGCTCCTGCGCAGGTGTACTTATCTGTACTGACTAGTGCGCAGGCTCCGGGGCTCTTTGACCTTTTGCACTTTTGCGGCGCATTGCAATGCCGGAGAGACTGTGTGGATGACGTAGGATGCGTCATCCACAAGAAGCAAGAAGGAGGACGGCATCACAAGAAGGAGGACAGCATCACAAGAAGGAGGACAGCATCACAAGCAGAAGGGAAGAGCTGGACCGAGACGAGCGACTGGACCACCCGCAGGTGATTATAATATAGGTCTTTTTCATGTCTTGCAGGTCCGGTTGGGAACTTATATACAGCATTATAGAATGCTGTATACCAGCCCTGAAAGGTGGTGGTCTTATCTCATAATGCTCAAACCTGGTAACAGGTTTGCTTTAAATGCTTCAGGGTTTCATGAACACCTGATTGGAGACGAGAAAGTGGATGTGGCAGAAAAAGCTTTAAACTAGGCAATGTCCAATCAAAAGGCTGAAAAAAATGCTTTGGAACTCTGCAAAAAAACTTCAGGAATGGAAACATTTACCAAAACAATCCCTTGGCTATTTGAACAATGATTTTTTTTTTTGGAGTTTTTGGAGCAGAAATTGAGAGCAAACGCTTCAAATCAAAAATGCAAAAAACCTGGAGGTTCTGCTCAGTTTTCTTTCTAAAAAAAAAAACTCACTAAAAAGACTCTGTGTGAACATTGCCACTGAGAGGGAGCTCTCCAAACCTTCCTCAAAAACTCAAACCTCCTAAAAGAAATTGGAATTTCCATTCGGTTTCCGTTCCAAAAACTAAGTAAAAAAAAAGAGTCAGTATGAACACACGCCAAAGAAGAAAAGTTTCCTGAAGCAGTTTCTACTAGAAAACTCTAAAGTTTTTAAGGGCAGGAAAAAAAAACGTAATGTGAACGTAGCCTTATACTGCCCTCTACGGATGAGAGTGTGGATTTAAAACGGTAGGACGATTTTTTGAAATGACTACTCCAAAAAAAAAAATGCCTTGTAAATCTATTACAGAAGTGTAAAACTGAGCGAAAGCAATTTTCAGTTTCCTCTTCCTAAAAACACATTAAGTGATGCGGACGTTCATGATGTCATATGATTTATTGGATTTCTTTTTTCTCCCAATTTCCTTTATCGCATGGACAAATCTCAGAGGCTGAAGTCAGGGTAGAGTATTAAGGACATATATTATGAAAACATATGTGGCCTGTCGGAAACATCACTCCTATCCACCAGCTAACCATAAGTCAGAATTTCCTTGGCTATTGTGAAATAAAAAAAAAAGAAGCCAAAGCTTCCATGAAGCAATGGTACGGAGCTATAATACTTTCCTTGTCGAGGATCAGGTTTTCCTTACATTGCAGTTCTCAAGTCTATGAGCCAAACAGTAAAACTGCTGGTAATTGGCTGTTATTCGGGGGGCATCGGTACATCTGCCGCTCCATTACATGAGTTTCTCTGTCCCCTTGTAGCTTTTTTTCGAGAAGCTTTCTTCTTGACATACTAATATTAGTGTAACTCCATCTTGACTCATGCCCCCTGACCCACTTCTATTCATCATTGTGCCTTAGTCTTTCCTCCCAGACTGTTCATTGTTTAATTCTTTGCCTAATTGAGAGAGCGATTTATGGCACTGATTTTTGGATCATTCTACTAGAATGCCTGTAGAATGTTCATGTAGAATGTTCGGTTAGAATGTACGCCTGTAGAATATTCGTGTAGAACGTACGGACCTGTAGAATGTTCATGTTGAATGTTCGGTTAGAATGTACGCTATGTAGAATGTTCGTGTACAATGTACGCCCTGTAGAATATTTGTGTAGTATGTACAGCTATAGAATGTTTGTGCAGAAAGTATGCCCTGTAGAATGTACGTTCTGTAGAATATTCATGTAGAATGTACTCCTGTAGGTTGTTCGTGTATAACGTACTCCTGTAGAATGTTCGTTTAGAACGTACACCTGTAGAATGTTCGTGTAGAATGTACGCCTATAGAATGTTTGTGTAGAAGTATGCCCTATAGAATATTCGTGTAGAGCATACGCCCTGTAGTATACTCATGTAAAATGTACGCTTGTAGAATGTTCGTGTAGAATGTACGCCTGCAGAATATCCGTGTAGAACGTACGGACCTGTAGAATGTTCATGTAGAATGTTCGGTTAGAATGTACGCTATGTAGAATGTTCGTCTACAATGTACGCCCTGTAGAATATTTGTGTAGTATGTACAGCTATAGAATGTTTGTGCAGAAGGTATGCCCTGTAGAATGTACGTTCTGTAGAATATTCATGTAGAATGTACTCCTGTAGGTTGTTCGTGTAGAACGTACACCTGTAGAATGTTCGTGTAGAACGTACTCCTATAGAATGTTTGTGTAGAAGTATGCCCTATAGAATATTCATGTAGAACATACGCCCTGTAGAATACTCATGTAAAATGTACGCTTGTAGAATGTTCGTGTAGAATGTACGCCTGTAGAATGTTGGTGTAGAATGTAAGCCTGTAGAATGTTTATGTAGAAGTATGCCCAGGAGAATGTACGTTCTGTAGAATATTCATGTAGAATGTACGCCCTGTAGAACATCCGTGTAAAATGTACGCATGTAGTATGTTCGTGAAGAATGTACGCCTATACACCATGTTCCAAATTATTATGCAAATTGGATTTAAGAGTCATAAAGATTTAATTGTTTTGTTTTCCAAATAAACTCATGGATGGTATTGTGTCTCAGGGCTCAAATCAATCTTAAACACATGTGATAATTAGTTTTCCCAGGTGATTCTAATTAAAGGAATACTACTTAAAAATGATGTTCCACATTATTAAGCAGGCCACAGTTTTCAAGTAACATGGGAAAGAAAAAGGATCTCTCTGCTGCCAAAAAGCATCAAATAGTGCAATGCCTTGGTCAAGAGATGAAAACATGAGATATTTCAAGAAAATTTAAGAGTGATCATCATACTGTGAAGAGATTTGTGACTGAAATAGAGAGCAGATAGAGTTCATGCAGATAAAGGCATAATGAGGAAGGTTTCAAATTCATTGGATTAAGAGAGCAGCTGCCAAAATACCATTACAAAGCAGCAAACAGTTATTTGAAGCTGCTGGTGCCTCTGGAGTCCCTCAAACCTCAAGGTGTAGGA
Organism: Ranitomeya imitator; assembly: GCF_032444005.1. Taxonomy (NCBI): domain Eukaryota; kingdom Metazoa; phylum Chordata; class Amphibia; order Anura; family Dendrobatidae; genus Ranitomeya; species Ranitomeya imitator. The sequence goes on from NC_091284.1 coordinate 38,486,373, forward strand.
TCCTTCAAAGTCTTGCTGTGGTGCATACACCTACTATTTGGCCACCCCTAAACAGTGTTCACAAGCAGAAACGGTTGCAGTGGGCCCTGACATACATGAAGACTAATTTTCAAACAGTCTTGTTTACTGATGAGTGTCGAGCAACCCTGGATGGTCCAGATGGATGGACTAGTGGATGGTTGGTGGATGGCCACCATGTCCCAACAAGGCTGCGACATCAGCAAGGAGATGGAGGAGTCATGTTTTGGGCTGGAATCATGGGGAAACAGCTGGTAGGGCCCTTTAAGGTTCCTCAAGGTGTGAAAATGACCTCTGCAAAGTACATAGAGTTTCTGACTGACAACTTTCTTCCATGGTATACAAAGCAGAAATGTGCCTACAGGAGCAAAATCATCTTCATGCTGACAATGCCCCATCTCATGCTGCAAAGAAGACCTCTGAGTCATTGGCTGCTATGGGCATAAAAGGCGATAAACTCATGGTGTGGCCACAATCTTCCCCTGACCTCAACCCTATAGAAAACCTTTGGAGAATCATCAAGCAAAAGATCTATGAGGGTGGGAGGCCGTTCACATCAAAACAGCAGCTCTGGGAGGTGATTCTGACTTCATGCAAAGAAATACAAGCAGAAACTCTCCAAAAACTCACAAGTTCAATGGATGCAAGAATTGTGAAGTTGATATCAAAGAAGGGTCCCATGTTAACATGTAACTTGGCCTGTTAGGATGTTTTGGAGTTAAATAGCCTTTTTGCTAATTGAATGTGACCTCCTAATGCAGCAAATTCCACAAATGAGCATTTACAGTTCTTTATATCAAATGTATAGAAATTCTACTGTGCCTAATAATTTGGAACAGTGCATTTTGAGATTTTATTCATTTTGGAGATTATACTGTTACCATTGGGAGGTTTCTTCAATAAAATTCGATGTATAATCTAATGGGTGATGACTTTTATTAGACTGACTGTCATTTGCACCGACCATTTAGGAAAATCAGAGAAAAATATAATTTTCATAATAATGTGGAACATGGTGTAGAATGTTTGTGTAGAAGTATGCCCTATATAATATTCATGTAGAACATACACCCTGTAGAATATTCGTGTAGAATGTTTGTGTAGAAGGTATGCCCTGTAGAATGTACGTTCTGTAGAATATTCATGTAGAATATACGCCCTGTAGAATATTCATGCAAAATGTACACTTGTAAAATGTTCGGGTAGAATGTACGCCTGTAGAATATTTGTGTAGAATGTATGCCTGTAAAATATTCATGTAGAACTTATGCCCTGTAGAATGTTCGTGTAGAATGTACGCCTGTAGAATATTTATATAGAACGTACAACCTGTAGAATGTTCGTGTAGAATGTACGCCTGTAGAATGTTCGTAGAATGTACGCCTGTAGAATATTCGTGTAGAACGTACGCCTGTAGAATATTCGTGTAGAATGTACGCCTGTAGAATATTCGTGTAGAATGTATGCCTGTAGAATATTCGTGTAGAATGTATGCCTGTAGAATATTTATATGGAACGTACACCCTGTAGAATGTTCGTGTAGAATGTACGCCTGTAGAATATTCGTGTAGAATGTACGCCTGTAGAATATTTATATAGAACGTACACCCTGTAGAATGTTCGTGTAGAATGTACGCCTGTAGAATGTTCGTAGAACGTACGCCTGTAGAATATTCGTGTAGAACATACGCCTGTAGAATATTCGTGTAGAATGTACGCCTGTAGAATGTTCGTGTAGAATGTACGCCTGTAGAATGTTCGTGTAGAATGTACGCCTGTAGAATATTCGTGTAGAATGTATGCCTGTAGAATGTTCGTGTAGAAAGTACGCCTGTAGAATGTTCGTAGAATGTATGCCCTGTATAATGTTCATGTAGAATGTTCCAAAGGGGCTCAAGTAATCAATACTGACAGCACAGCGCACCCCTGTCCTACATTGGACAGACACACTGATAGGAGGAATCATGACACCATGAAGATACAAATTCAGGACTACGGACCAAATAACTGACCAGTGACCACGATGCTGCCCTTGCTATAAATATTATGAAAATATTTGGGGGTCTTGATATGGATTTTGCATTGGGGCCCAGAATTTTCGAATTGCATCACTACCTGGACATCCTAACTTTCTCATTTTGAAGACCCTTCTGTATGTATTTACCCTCCATCTGTACTGCTGTGCTTCCTACTTCGACATGCTGCGCATCCTCCTGTTCTTCTGCTGATGTCTATCCTTTGCTCCTCCTTTACAATCCTTCAAAGCCTACAGCATGGGACTAAATCTACTGGATCCCCTGAATTTGGGGCTTGAATATAAGCTAGAGAGAATCAACTAGGTAGTTGCTAATTTGGAAGACTCAGACTTTCTATGTTTTGTAGTCGGCCATATGAAAAACCAGCAGGGAACACTACATTTTCAACTGCAGAAGAAATGTATGGCCAGATTAAATCCCTGGCGAATACTGATCGCAACTCCTTTGAGAGTAGCGATTTAGTACGAAAAGGAAAATTTAGGGTTAAATTTCCTAATCTTATCAGCTCTGAATCTTGGGATATTTTTTAATAGATTTCTATGCCACGAATTGGCAACACCAATTGCAGAGATTATAAGTGACAGTTTCATTATTTCCACCATCATTCACGAGCTCAGCTACTAAAAAGACCTTTTCAGTGTTATTTTTGGATGACGTGACACTGGGTAGGATCATAGATGCTTTATTAAAACTCGGAAAATAATTTATTGCCTCAGTGTCAAATTCTGCTTTTCTCATACTAAGTGAATTTCAATAATACAAAAATCAGTCAGAACTGACTTCAATTTCTTTGCCTGAAGATCAAAAACTCTTTTTGAAGGAGAGAAAACAGAAGTTTTGTGAGTCACTAATTGAGTCATGGACTAATAGTTCTCCCAGGGCATCAAACAAGCTGCGGTTCTTTACTCAGAACGAATCAGAACTTTGAATATTACTGTTCGTCTGGAGTTTTTGGGGATCTGTGAATCAGAGATTGATGTATGTTCTCTGTACTACATCAGGAGGTCATTAAAACATTAGATAATTAATCCCATGTACAGAGGTGCGGAGACTTCTGTATCCTAAACAAAACCATGTTTTCAGCTGAATGCTACTTGTTGGGTAAGCGAAAGGACCTTCCCATCAAATCTATTGTGTAACATTTGGTTTATATGGTGAGAACGATCATTTTTCCCACCTCTAGCAACATAAACACTATGATAGGATAAAATACAAACCTATAAATCTGCTTAACCCAGCAGGAAGTGCGGCGGCGTCTAAAAATCACTAAAATTGACAAATCTCTGGGCCCGGATGGGATACACCCCCGAGTACTGCAGGAATTAAGTACAGTCATTGATAGACCATTATTTTTAATCTTTAAAGACTCCATAAGAACAGGGTCTGTACCACAGGACTGGCGTATAGCAAATGTGGTGCCAATTGAACAAAACAAAATCCTCTAAACTGCATGCTCGCAAACGCCAGAAGCCTGACAAACAAGATGGAAGAACTAGAAGCAGAAATATCTACAGGTAACTTTGACATAGTGGGAATAACCGAGACATGGTTAGATGAAAGCTATGACTGGGCAGTTATCTTACAGGGTTACAGTCTGTTTAGAAAGGATCGTAAAAATCGGAGAGGAGGAGGGGTTTGTCTCTATGTAAAGTCTTGTCTAAAGTCCACTTTAAGGGAGGATATTAGCGAAGGGAATAAGGATGTCGAGTCCATATGGGTTGAAATTCATAGAGGGAAAAATGGTAACAAAATTCTCATTGGGGTCTGTTACAAACCCCCAAATATAACAGAAAGCATGGAAAGTCTACTTCTAAAGCAGATAGATGAAGCTGCAACCCATAATGAGGTCCTGGTTATGGGGGACTTTAACTACCCGGATATTAACTGGGAAACAGAAACCTGTGAAACCCATAAAGGCAACAGGTTTCTGCTAATAACCAAGAAAAATTATCTTTCACAATTGGTGCAGAATCCAACCAGAGGAGCAGCACTTTTAGACCTAATACTATCTAATAGACCTGACAGAATAACAAATCTGCAGGTGGTTGGGCATCTAGGAAATAGCGACCACAATATTGTACAGTTTCACCTGTCTTTCACTAGGGGGACTTGTCAGGGAGTCACAAAAACATTGAACTTTAGGAAGGCAAAGTTTGAACAGCTTAGAGATGCCCTTAATCTGGTAGACTGGGACAATATCCTCAGAAATAAGAATACAGATAATAAATGGGAAATGTTTAAGAACATCCTAAATAGGCAGTGTAAGCGGTTTATACCTTGTGGGAATAAAAGGACTAGAAATAGGAAAAACCCAATGTGGCTAAACAAAGAAGTAAGACAGGCAATTAACAGTAAAAAGAAAGCATTTGCACTACTAAAGCAGGATGGCACCATTGAAGCTCTAAAAAACTATAGGGAGAAAAATACTTTATCTAAAAAACTAATTAAAGCTGCCAAAAAGGAAACAGAGAAGCACATTGCTAAGGAGAGTAAAACTAATCCCAAACTGTTCTTCAACTATATCAATAGTAAAAGAATAAAAACTGAAAATGTAGGCCCCTTAAAAAATAGTGAGGAAAGAATGGTTGTAGATGACGAGGAAAAAGCTAACATATTAAACACCTTCTTCTCCACGGTATTCACGGTGGAAAATGAAATGCTAGGTGAAATCCCAAGAAACAATGAAAACCCTATATTACGGGTCACCAATCTAACCCAAGAAGAGGTGCGAAACCGGCTAAATAAGATTAAAATAGATAAATCTCCGGGTCCGGATGGCATACACCCACGAGTACTAAGAGAACTAAGTAATGTAATAGATAAACCATTATTTCTTATTTTTAGTGACTCTATAGCGACAGGGTCTGTTCCGCAGGACTGGCGCATAGCAAATGTGGTGCCAATATTCAAAAAGGGCTCTAAAAGTGAACCTGGAAATTATAGGCCAGTAAGTCTAACCTCTATTGTTGGTAAAATATTTGAAGGGTTTCTGAGGGATGTTATTCTGGATTATCTCAATGAGAATAACTGTTTAACTCCATATCAGCATGGGTTTATGAGAAATCGCTCCTGTCAAACCAATCTAATCAGTTTTTATGAAGAGGTAAGCTATAGGCTGGACCACGGTGAGTCATTGGACGTGGTATATCTCGATTTTTCCAAAGCGTTTGATACCGTGCCGCACAAGAGGTTGGTACACAAAATGAGAATGCTTGGTCTGGGGGAAAATGTGTGTAAATGGGTTAGTAACTGGCTTAGTGATAGAAAGCAGAGGGTGGTTATAAATGGTATAGTCTCTAACTGGGTCGCTGTGACCAGTGGGGTACCGCAGGGGTCAGTATTGGGACCTGTTCTCTTCAACATATTCATTCATGATCTGGTAGAAGGTTTACACAGTAAAATATCGATATTTGCAGATGATACAAAACTATGTAAAGCAGTTAATACAAGAGAAGATAGTATTCTGCTACAGATGGATCTGGATAAGTTGGAAACTTGGGCTGAAAGGTGGCAGATGAGGTTTAACAATGATAAATGTAAGGTTATACACATGGGAAGAGGGAATCAATATCACCATTACACACTGAACGGGAAACCACTGGGTAAATCTGACAGGGAGAAGGACTTGGGGATCCTAGTTAATGATAAACTTACCTGGAGCAGCCAGTGCCAGGCAGCAGCTGCCAAGGCAAACAGGATCATGGGGTGCATTAAAAGAGGTCTGGATACACATGATGAGAGCATTATACTGCCTCTGTACAAATCCCTAGTTAGACCACACATGGAGTACTGTGTCCAGTTTTGGGCACCGGTGCTCAGGAAGGATATAATGGAACTAGAGAGAGTACAAAGGAGGGCAACAAAATTAATAAAGGGGATGGGAGAACTACAATACCCAGATAGATTAGCGAAATTAGGATTATTTAGTCTAGAAAAAAGACGACTGAGGGGCGATCTAATAACCATGTATAAGTATATAAGGGGACAATACAAATATCTCGCTGAGGATCTGTTTATACCAAGGAAGGTGACGGGCACAAGGGGGCATTCTTTGCGTCTGGAGGAGAGAAGGTTTTTCCACCAACATAGAAGAGGATTCTTTACTGTTAGGGCAGTGAGAATCTGGAATTGCTTGCCTGAGGAGGTGGTGATGGCGAACTCAGTCGAGGGGTTCAAGAGAGGCCTGGATGTCTTCCTGGAGCAGAACAATATTGTATCATACAATTATTAGGTTCTGTAGAAGGACGTAGATCTGGGTATTTATTATGATGGAATATAGGCTGAACTGGATGGACAAATGTCTTTTTTCGGCCTTACTAACTATGTTACTATGTTATGTTACTAATATTCAAAAAGGGGACAAAAACTGAACTCTGAAATTACAGGCCAGTAAGCTTAACCTCTACTGTGGGTAAAATCCTGGAGGGCATTCTAAGGGATGCTATACTGGAGTATCTGAAGAGGAATAACCTCATGACCCAGTATCAGCACGGGTTTACTAGGGACCGTTCATGTCAGACTAATCTGATCAGCTTCAGCTTCTATGAAGAGGTAAGTTCCGGACTGGACCAAGGGAACCCAGTGGATGTAGTGTATATGGACTTTTCAAAAGCTTTTGATACGGTGCCACACAAAAGGTTGATACATAAAATGAGAATAATGGGGATAGGGGAAAATATGTGCAAGTGGGTTAGGAGCTGGCTCAGGGATAGGAAACAAAGGGTGGTTATTAATGGAGCACACTCAGACTGGGTCGCGGTGAGCAGTGGGGTACCACAGGGGTCAGTATTGGGCCCTCTTCTTTTTAACATATTTATTAATGACCTTGTAGGGGGCATTCAGAGCAGAATTTCAATATTTGCAGATGACACTAAACTCTGCAGGGTAATCAATACAGAGGAGGACAATTTTATATTACAGGATGATTTATGTAAACTAGAAGCTTGGGCTGATAAATGGCAAATGAGCTTTAATGGGGATAAATGTAAGGTCATGCACTTGGGTAGAAGTAATAAGATGTATAATTATGTGCTTAATTCTAAAACTCTGGGCAAAACCGTCAATGAAAAAGACCTGGGTGTATGGGTGGATGACAAACTCATATTCAGTGGCCAGTGTCAGGCAGCTGCTACAAAGGCAAATAAAATAATGGGATGCATTAAAAGAGGCATAGATGCTCATGAGGAGAACATAATTTTACCTCTATACAAGTCACTAGTTCGACCACACTTAGAATACTGTGCACAGTTCTGGTCTCCGGTGTATAAGAAAGACATAGCTGAACTAGAGCGGGTGCAGAGAAGAGCGACCAAGGTTATTAGAGGACTGGGGGGTCTGCAATACCAAGATAGGTTATTACACTTGGGGCTATTTAGTTTTGAAAAACGCAGGCTAAGGGGTGATCTTATGTTAATGTATAAATATATGAGGGGACAGTACAAAGACCTTTCTGATGATCTTTTTAATCATAGACCTGAGACAGGGACAAGGGGGCATCCTCTACGTCTGGAGGAAAGAAGGTTTAAGCATAATAACAGACACGGATTCTTTACTGTAAGAGCAGTGAGACTATGGAACTCTTTGCCGTATTGGAGGGGATTGGATAACTTTCTTGAAAAGTATAATGTTGCAGGGTATTTACACTAGATTCCTTGATAGGGCGTTGATCCAGGGAACTAGTCTGATTGCCTTATGTGGAGTCGGGAAGGAATTTTTTTCCCCAATGTGGAGCTTACTATTTGCCAGATGGTTTTTTTTGCCTTCCTCTGGGTCAACATGTTAGGGCATGTTAAGTTAGGCTATGGGTTGAACTAGATGGACTTAAAGTCTTCCTTCAACCTTAAAAACTATGTTACTATAAATGTCTTTGTTGACTAGAGACTCCACATTTAATAAGTTTATAGTCTGAACTTTTTAACATCTGTAATATATATATATATATATATATATATATATATATATATATATATATAGTTTGTATCAGTGGTGGCTATGTTGGTTAGAATTTGTATCAGTGGAGGTTTTGTTTAGACCTGGAATCACTGGTGGCAATCGTTGGTTAGAACTTGCGTCAGAGGTGACAATGTTGGTTATAACATGTATCAGTGGTGGCTATGTTGGTGAGAGCTTGTATCTGTGGTGGCTATGTTGGTTAGACCTTGTATCTGTGGTGGCTATGTTGGTTAGAACTGGTATCAGTGGTGGCTATGTTGATTAGACCTTGTTTCAGTTGTGGCTATGTTGGTTAGACCTTGTATCAGTGGTGGCTATGTTGGTCAGACCTTGTATCTGTGGTGGCTATGTTGGTTAGACCTTGTATCAGTAGTGGCTATGTTGGTTAGACCTTGTATCAGTTGCAGCTATGTTGGTTAGACCTTGTATCTGTGGTGGCTATGTTGGTTAGACCTTGTATCTGTGGTGGCTATGTTGGTTAGACCTTGTATCAGTGGTGGCTATGTTGGTTAGACCTTGTATCTGAGATGGCTATGTTCGTTAGACCTTGTATCAGTGGTGGCTATGTTGGTTAGACCTTGTATCAATTGTGGCTATGTTGCTTAGATCTTTTACCAATAGTGGCTATGCTGTTAGACGTTGTATAAATGGTGGCAATGTTGGTTAGACCTTGTATCAGTGGTGGCTATGTTGCTAAACCTTGTATGAGTGGTGGCTATGTTGTTAAACTTTGTATCAGTGGTGGCTATGTTGTCAAACCTTGTATCAGGGGTGGCTATGTTGGTTAAAACTTGTATCAGTGGTGGCTATGTTGATTAGACCTTGTATCACTGGTGGCTATATTGGTTAGAACTGGTATCAGTGGTGGCTATGTTGGTTAGACCTTGTATCAATGGTGGCTATGTTGTTAAACCTTGTATCAATGGTGGCTATGTTGACAAACCTTGTATCAGGGGTGGCTATGTTGGTTAGAACTTTTATCAGTGGTGGCTATATTGATTAGACCTTGTATCACTGCTGGCTATATTGGTTAGAACTGGTAACAGTGGTGGCTATGTTGATTAGACCTTGTTTCAATGGTGGCTATGTTGTTAAACCTTGTATCAGTGGTGGATATGTTGGTTAGAACTTGTATCAGTCATGGCTATGTTGGTTAGACCTTGTAACAGTGGTGGCTATGTTGGTTAGACCTTATGTCAGTGGTGGCTATTGTTGGTTAGAATTTGTATTAATGATTGCTATGTATCTTAGTATTTGTTTCTGTAGTGAATACAGTACAGACCAAAAGTTTGGACACACCTTCTCATTTAAAGAGTTTTCCGTATTTTCATGCCTATGAAAATTGTAAATTCACACTGAAGGCATCAAAACTATGAATTAACACACGTGGTATTATATACTTAACAAAAAAGTGTGAAACAACTGAAAATATGTCTTATTTTCTAGGTTCTTCAAAGTAGCCACCTTTTGCTTTGATGACTGCTTTGCACACTCTTGGCATTCTCTTGATGAGCTTCAAGAGGTAGTCACCGGAAATGGTTTTCACTTCACAGGTGTGCCCTGTCAGGTTTAATAAGTGGGATTTCTTGCCTTATAAATGGGGTTGGGGCCATCAGTTGAGTTGTGCAGAAGTCTGGTGGATACACAGCTGATAGTCCTACTGAATAGACTGTTAGAATTTGTATTATGGCAAGAAAAAAGCAGCTAAGTAAAGAAAAACGAGTGGCCATCATTACTTTAAGAAATGAAGGTCAGTCAGTCCAAAAAATTGGAAAAACTTTGAAAGTGTCCTCAAGTGCAGTTACAAAAATCATCAAGCGCTACAAAGAAACTGGCTCACATGAGGACCTCCCCAGGAAAGGAAGACCAAGAGTCACCTCTGCTTCTGAGGATAAGTTTATCCGAGTCACCAGCCTCAGAAATCGCAGGTTAACAGCAGCTCAGATTAGAGACCAGGTCAATGCCACACAGAGTTCTAGCAGCAGACACATCTCTACAACAACTGTTAAGAGAAGACTTTGTGCAGCAGGCCTTCATGGTAAAATAGCTGCTAGGAAACCACTGCTAAGGACAGGCAACAAGAAGAAGAGACTTGTTTGGGCTAAAGAACACAAGGAATGGACATTAGACCAGTGGAAATCTGTGCTTTGGTCTGATGAGTCCAAATTTGAGATCTTTGGTTCCAACCACAGTGTCTTTGTGCGACGCAGAAAAGGTGAACGGATTGAATCTACATGCCTGGTTCCCACAGTGAAGAATGGAGGAGGAGGTGTGATGGTGTGGGGGTGCTTAGCTGGTGAGACTGTTGGGGATTCATTCAAAATTGAAGGCATACTGAACCAGCATGGCTACCACAGCATCTTGCAGCGCCATGCTATTCCATCCGGTTTGCGTTTAGTTGGACCATCATTCATTTTTCAAAAGGACAATAACACCAAACACACCTCCAGGCTGTGTAAGGGCTATTTGACCAAGAAGGAGAGTGATGGGGTGCTATGCCAGATGACCTGATGGTTTGGGGTGAGCTGGACCGCAGAGTGAAGGCAAAAGGGCCAACAAGTGCTAAGCATCTCAGGGAACTCCTTCAAGATTATTGGAAGACCATTCCCGGTGACTACCTCTTGAAGTTCATCAAGAGAATGCCAAGAGTGTGCAAAGCAGTTATCAAAGCAAAAGGTGGCTACTTTGATGAACCTATAATATAAGACATAACTTCAGTTGTTTCACACTTTTTGTTAAGTATATAATTCCACATGTTTTAATTCATAGTTTTGATGCCTTCAGTGTGAATTTACAATTTTCATAGTCATGAAAATAAGGAAAAATCTTTAAATGAGAAGGTGTGTCCAAACTTTTGGTCTGTACTGTATGTTGGTGGGAATTTTCATCAGGGATATTTATGCTACTGTGGTTACACCTTGGTGGACCTTGTATCTGTAGAGTATATATTGGTGGAGCTTGTATCAGTAGAGTATATATTGGTGGGGCTTGTATCAGTAGAGTATATATTGGTGGAGCTTGTATCAGTAGAGTATATATTGGTGGGGCTTGTATCAGTAGAGTATGTATTGGTGGGACTTGTATCAGTAGAGTATGTATTGGTGGGACATGTATCAGTAGAGTATATATTTGTGGAGCTTGTATCAGTATACTATATATTGGTGGGGCTTGTATCTGTAGAGTATATATTGGTGGGGTTTGTATCAGTAGAGTATATATTGGTGGAGCTTGTATCAGTAGAGTATATATTGGTGGGGCTTGTATCAGTAGAGTATATATTGGTGGGGCTTGTATCAGTATACTATATATTGGTGGGGCTTGTATCTGTAGAGTATATATTGGTGGAGCTTGTATCAGTAGAGTATATATTGGTGGGGCTTGTATCAGTAGAGTATATATTGGTGGGGTTTGTATCAGTAGAGTATATATTGGTGGAGCTTGTATCAGTAGAGTATATATTGGTGGGGCTTGTATCAGTATACTATATATTGGTGGGGCTTGTATCTGTAGAGTATATATTGGTGGAGCTTGTATCAGTAGAGTATATATTGGTGGGACATGTATCAGTAGAGCATATATTGGTGGGGCTTGTATCAGTAGAGTATATATTGGTGGAGCTTGTATCAGTAGAGTATATATTGGTGGGGCTTGTATCAGTAGAGTATATATTGGTGGGGCATGTATCTGTAGAGTATATATTAGTGGGGCTTGTATCTGTAGAGTATATATTGGTGGAGCTTGTATCAGTAGAGTATATATTGGTGGAGCTTGTATCAGTAGAGTATATATTGGTGGAGTTTGTATCAGTAGAGTATATATTGGTGGGGCATGTATCTGTAGAGTATATATTGGTGGGGCTTGTGTCTGTAGAGTATATATTGGTGGAGCTTGTATCAGTAGAGTATATATTGGTGGGGCATGTATCAGTAGAGTATATATTGGTGGGGCATGTATCAGTAGAGTATATATTGGTGGAGCTTGTATCAGTAGAGTATATATTGGTGGGGCATGTATCTGTAGAGTATATATTGGTGGAGCTTGTATCAGTAGAGTATATATTGGTGGGGCATGTATCTGTAGAGTATATATTGGTGGGGCTTGTATCTGTAGAGTATATATTGGTGGAGCTTGTATCAGTAGAGTATATATTGGTGGGGCATGTATCAGTAGAGTATATATTGGTGGGGCTTGTATCTGTAGAGTATATATTGGTGGAGCTTGTATCAGTAGAGTATATATTGGTGGGGCATGTATCAGTAGAGTATATATTGGTGGGGCATGTATCAGTAGAGTATATATTGGTGGGGCTTGTATCTGTAGAGTATATATTGGTGGAGCTTGTATCAGTAGAGTATATATTGGTGGGGCATGTATCAGTAGAGTATATATTGGTGGGGCATGTATCAGTAGAGTATATATTGGTGGAGCTTGTATCAGTAGAGTATATATTGGTGGGGCATGTATCTGTAGAGTATATATTGGTGGAGCTTGTATCAGTAGAGTATATATTGGTGGGGCATGTATCTGTAGAGTATATTTTGGTGGGGCTTGTATCTGTAGCGTATATATTGGTGGAGCTTGTATCAGTAGAGTATATATTGGTGGGGCATGTATCTGTAGAGTATATATTGGTGGGGCTTGTATCTGTAGAGTATATATTGGTGGAGCTTGTATCAGTAGAGTATATATTGGTGGGGCATGTATCAGTAGAGTATATATTGGTGGGGCATGTATCAGTAGAGTATATATTGGTGGAGCTTGTATCAGTAGAGTATATATTGGTGGGGCATGTATCAGTAGAGTATATATTGGTGGAGCTTGTATCAGTAGAGTATATATTGGTGGGGCATGTATCTGTAGAGTATATATTGGTGGGGCTTGTATCTGTAGAGTATATATTGGTGGAGCTTGTATCAGTAGAGTATATATTGGTGGGGCATGTATCAGTAGAGTATATATTGGTGGGGCATGTATCAGTAGAGCATATATTGGTGGGGCTTGTATCAGTAGAGTATATATTGGTGGAGCTTGTATCAGTAGAGTATATATTGGTGGGGCATGTATCTGTAGAGTATATATTGGTGGGGCTTGTATCTGTAGAGTATATATTGGTGGAGCTTGTATCAGTAGAGTATATATTGGTGGAGCTTGTATCAGTAGAGTATATATTGGTGGAGCTTGTATCAGTAGAGTATATATTGGTGGGGCATGTATCTGTAGAGTATATATTGGTGGGGCTTGTATCTGTAGAGTATATATTGGTGGAGCTTGTATCAGTAGAGTATATATTGGTGGGGCTTGTATCTGTAGAGTATATATTGGTGGAGCTTGTATCAGTAGCCTATATATTGGTGGGACTTGTATCAGTAGACTATATATTGGTGGGACATGTATCAGTAGAGTATATATTGGTGGGGCATGTACCAGTAGCGTATATATTGGTGGAGCTTGTATCAGTAGAGTATATATTGGTGGAGCTTGTATCAGTAGACTATATATTGGTGGGGCATGTATCAGTAGAGTATATATTGGTGGGACATGTATCAGTAGAGTATATATTGGTGGGACATGTATCAGTAGAGTATATATTGGTGGAGCTTGTATCAGTAGAGTATATATTGGTGGGGCTTGTATCAGTAGAGTATATATTGGTGGGACATGTATCAGTAGAGTATATATTGGTGGGGCTTGTATCTGTAGAGTATATATTGGTGGGGCTTGTATCAGTAGAGTATATATTGGTGGGGCTTGTATCAGTAGAGTATATATTGGTGGGACATGTATCAGTAGAGTATATATTGGTGGGGCTTGTATCAGTAGAGTATATATTGGTGGGACATGTATCAGTAGAGTATATATTAGTGGGGCTTGTATCAGTAGAGTATATATTGGTGGGGCTTGTATCAGTAGAGTATATATTGGTGGGACATGTATCAGTAGAGTATATATTGGTGGAGCTTGTATCAGTAGAGTATATATTGGTGGGGCTTGTATCAGTAGAGTATATATTGGTGGGACATGTATCAGTAGAGTATATATTGGTGGGACATGTATCAGTAGAGTATATATTAGTGGGGCTTGTATCAGTAGAGTATATATTAGTGGGGCTTGTATCAGTAGAGTATATATTGGTGGGGCTTGTATCAGTAGAGTATATATTGGTGGGACATGTATCAGTAGAGTATATATTAGTGGGGCTTGTATCAGTAGAGTATATATTGGTGGGGCTTGTATCAGTAGAGTATATATTGGTGGGGCTTGTATCAGTAGAGTATATATTGGTGGAGCTTGTATCAGTAGAGTATATATTGGTGGGACATGTATCAGTAGAGTATATATTGGTGGGGCTTGTATCAGTAGAGTATGTATTGGTGGGGCTTGTATCAGTAGAGTATATATTGGTGGGACATGTATCAGTAGAGTATATATTGGTGGGGCTTGTATCAGTAGAGTATATATTGGTGGGACATGTATCAGTAGAGTATGTATTGGTGGGACATGTATCTGTAGAGTATATATTGTTGGGACATTGGTGGGATCTTGTATTATTCGATCTTACCTTCATTATCGTCTGGATCTCATGTTGTTTGATGTTCCCGAACCTTCAATCTTGGAGACTCTGCTTGGAGAAGATGTTAGTTCCTCCGGCTCTACTAATGGTGTCGTTGTTACCAATCGTCTGCCGAATAACCAGCATGGCGTACTTAGGAGCTTTTCAATATTTTTATATTTATATTTCTTCACGTTTGATCCTTGTAGTTATTATTACAATTAACATATCGTATTTTATCTTGCTTTTGTAAGGGCAGATGATAATTCCAGATAAATGTATTCTGTAAACGAGGGCAGTTTATGTTATCGGGGCTGAGCGTGTAATGGACCTTGTAATTTATAAAACTGAGAAGAATACACAACGCTGCCAAACACCGAGGATCGCATGGAGGCTCCTGCTGTAACTATAGCTATTCCCGGAATATTCCCTTCTCCCCACAGGCATGTCCGCAGAGCAGAGCAATGAATACCGCATGTAAATGCAGCGCCCCAGAGATCTGGTCGGTGCAGTAACGTTGCTCTGCCACTAAGGGCAGTGATGGTACGTCTGATGGCACTGAAGGAATTCTCCTGACCAGGTATCACCAGAACACTTTACACTTCACACTCCAGCCACTAGGGGGAGAAAAAGGCTTTATTTATTGGGCCACTCCTCACACTGGTAAAACTAGGGGTTGGGGAGGAAGTTAGTCAGAAGCTGACTGGGTTGGATTCAGGCAACATCCTGTGGCAGGGGGTGTTGCAGGGAGAAGACACAGGGGGGTCCCTGTCAGGCATGGGAACCTGGCAGGTGTCTAGCGAACAGAACAGAATGTAACGGAACCGCGCCTGCACACCCCGCGGCGGTATCCAAGAGAGAGACACGAAGGGAAGAATATTGTGGAACAGTGTAAAAAAGATCAAGCACAAAGGAGAACCAGTAGGAGTCGTGCCGTGAGACCGAGGCAACATCCTACTGAGGCGTGTAGAGTAACTGACTTCAGGCCTTACTTCAAATTCCGCTGGACAGTTAATTATAGGTTGGCTGTCTACCTTACTACACCTACGAAGACATAGGGGGCAACAGTGGGAGAGGGGCATCTCTAGGGTCCCGGAAGACCTTCAAGCCTTCCCGTCATACGGGTGTGTCCTAGCCATAACATACTGGGGGACGTTGAAACTAGTAACATCTGGAACCAAAGAATGAGAAAGAGAGAAAGCTGTAGAGAACGAACGAACGAACGAGAACAGCAGTTGTGAGGACTATTCCGAATGCTCAGCAGGGTAGGACTGCAACACACAGGCGCTAGTGGTAGGCAACGATTTCCATCTGTGAGGGAAACTCTGGAAGTGCCCATCGGACCGGCCGGTCTCTGATAGCCCTGTTAAACGTGCTCTGGATTGAGGATCCTGAAGTCTTCAGTAAAGAGGTAAAGAGACTGCAACCTTGTGTCCTCGTTATTGCCTGCACCTCACACCATCACCACCCACCTTACTGGGAAGCCCTGGGGACATACTTCACCTGTGGAAAGGTATACCATCTAGATGCCATTCCATCACCCCAGCGGACCCCACACCCTGACCGAACACCACAGGTGGCGTCACGAACCCTTGACAGACTGTACCACCTTTATTGGACGCCCCTTAGCAGGGTCACGGACCGGGTCTAGCCACCGTGACAGCCTCAGAACCGAACCAGAGAGGCCCGATACCGAGAACCCTTTGTATCAATCCAGTTCATCATACGAGGATAATGCACACAGGAATGTCATAATACGGAGATCAATACACACAGTCATGTTACTGTGCGGGGAAACAAGCAGAGTGAGGTCACAACATAGAGATTGTAAACACAGTGATGTCACAGTACAGGGATAATACACAGTGATGTCACAGTAATAATATAATAATAATAATAATAATTTTATTTATATAGCGCCAACATATTCCGCAGCGCTTTACAAATTATAGAGGGGACTTGTACAGACAATAGACATTACAGCATAACAGAAATCACAGTTCAAAACAGATACCAGGAGGAGTGAGGGCCCTGCTCGCAAGCTTACAAACTATGGGGAAAAGGGGAGACACGAGAGGTGGATGGTAACAATTGCTTTAGTTATTTGGACCGGCCATAGTGTAAGGCTCAGGTGTTCATGTAAAGCTGCATGAACCAGTTACCTGCCTAAGTATGTAGCAGTACAGACACAGAGGGCTAATACTGCATAAAGTGTATGAGAACATGATGCGAGGAACCTTTTTTTTTTTTTTTTTTATTATAAATAGGCCACACAGGGATCGTTAGGTTAATGCATTGAGGCGGTAGGCCAGTCTGAACAAATGAGTTTTTAGGGCACGCTTAAAACTGTGGGGATTGGGGATTAATCGTATTAACCTAGGTAGTGCATTCCAAAGAATCGGCGCAGCACGTGTAAAGTCTTGGAGACGGGAGTGGGAGGTTCTGATTATTGAGGATGCTAACCTGAGGTCATTAGCGGAGCGGAGGGCACGGGTAGGGTGGTAGACTGATACCAGGGAGGAGATGTAGGGTGGTGCTGAGCCATGGAGTGCTTTGTGGATGAGGGTAGTAGTTTTGTACTGGATTCTGGAGTGGATGGGTAGCCAGTGTAATGACTGGCACAGGGTAGAGGCATCGGTGTAACGGTTGGTGAGGAATATGATCCTGGCTGCAGCATTCAGGACAGATTGGAGCGGGGAGAGTTTTGCAAGAGGGAGACCGATTAGTAGAGAGTTACAATAGTCCAGACGAGAATGAATAAGTGAAACAGTCAGAGTTTTTGCAGAGTCGAAAGTAAGAAAAGGGCGAATTCTAGAAATGTTTTTGAGATGCAGGTAAGAAGAGCGAGCCAGTGATCGGATGTAGGGGGTGAATGAAAGGTCAGAATCAAGGATGACCCCAAGGCAGCGGGCATGTTGCTTTGGAGTAATGGTGGAACCGCACACGGAGATGGCAATGTCAGGCAAAGGTAGGTTAGTAGAGGGAGAGAACACGAGGAGTTCAGTTTTTGACAGGTTTAGTTTCAGATAGAGGGAGGACATGATGTTAGAGACAGCGGTGAGACAATCACTGGTGTTTTCTAAAAAGGTCGGTGTGATATCGGGAGCAGAAGTGTATAATTGGGTGTCGTCAGCATAGAGATGGTACTGGAAACCAAATCTACTGATTGTTTGTCCAATAGGGGCAGTATACAACGAGAAGAGTAGGGGGCCTAGGACTGATCCTTGAGGAACCCCAACAGTAAGGGGAAGGTGAGAGGAGGAGGAACCAGCAAAACATACAGGGAAGGATCGGTCAGAGAGATAGGAGGAGAACCAGGAGAGAATGGTGTCCTTGAGGCCGATGGAGCGGAGCATAGTGAGGAGGAGCTGATGATCCACAGTGTCGAATGCTGCAGAGAGATCCAAGAGAATTAGCATGGAGTAGTGACCATTAGATTTAGCTGTTAGTAGGTCATTAGAGACTTTAGTGAGGGCAGTTTCAGTAGAGTGTAAAGAGCGGAAGCCAGATTGAAGAGGGTCGAGAAGAGAGTTATCTGAGAGATAGCGGGTAAGACGGGAGTGGACCAGGCGTTCGAGGAGTTTAGAGATGAAGGGAAGATTAGAGACAGGTCTATAATTAGCGGCACAGTTTTGATCGAGGGATGGTTTTTTAAGTAATGGATGTATGATGGCATGCTTAAATGAGGAGGGAAAAATACCGGAAGTGAGGGAAAGGTTGAATATTTTTGTTAGGTGAGAGGTGACAGCCGGGGAAAGGGACTGGAGGAGATGTGACGGAATGGGTACAGGGATAATACACACAGTGATGTCACAGTACAGGGATAATACACAGTGATGTCACAGTACAGGGATAATACACACAGTGATGTCACAGTACAGGGAAAATACACACAGTGATGTCACAGTACAGGGATAATACACAGTGATGTCACAGTACAGGGATAATACACACAGTGATGTCACAGTATAGGGATAATACACAGTGATGTCACAGTACAGGGATAATACACAGTGATGTCACAGTACAGGGATAATACACACAGTGATGTCACAGTATAGGGATAATACACAGTGATGTCACAGTACAGGGATAATACACACAGTGATGTCACAGTATAGGGATAATACACACAGTGATGTCACAGCACAGGGATAATACACACAGTGATGTCACAGTACAGGGATAACACACCCAGTGATGTCACAGTACAGAGATAATATACACAGTGATGTCACACTACAGGGATAATAAACACAGTGATGTCACAGAACAGAGATAATACACACAGTGATGTCACAGTACAGGGATAATACACTGTGATGTCACAGTACAGGGATAATACACACAGTGATGTCACAGTATAGGGATAATACACACAGTGATGTCACAGCACAGGGATAATACACACAGTGATGTCACAGTACAGAGATAATATACACAGTGATGTCACAGTACAGAGATAATATACACAGTGATGTCACACTACAGGGATAATAAACACAGTGATGTCACAGAACAGAGATAATACACACAGTGATGTCACAGTACAGGGATAATACACACAGTGATGTCACAGTGCAGGGATAATACACAGTGATGTCACAGTACAGGGATAATACACACAGTGATGTCACAGTACAGGGATAATACACAGTGATGTCACAGTACAGGGATAATACACACAGTGATGTCACAGTACAGGGATAATACACACAGTGGTGTCACAGTATAGGGATAATACACAGTGATGTCACAGTAAAGGGATAATACACAGTGATGTCACAGTACAGGGATAATACACAGTGATGTCACAGTACAGGGATAATACACACAGTGATGTCACAGTACAGGGATAATACACAGTGATGTCACAGTACAGGGATAATACACACAGTGATGTCACAGTACAGGGATAATATACACAGCAATAGCACAGTACAGGGATAATACACACAGTGATGTCACAGTACAGGGATAATACACACAGTGATGTCACAGTACAGGGATAATACACACAGTGATGTCACAGTACAGGGATAATACACACAGCAATAGCACAGTACAGGGATAATACACACAGTGATGTCACAGTACAGAAATAATAAACAGTGATGTCACAGTACAGGAATAATAAACAGTGATGTCACAGTGCAGTGATAATAAATACAGTGATGTCACAGTGCAGAGATAATACACATAGTGATGTCACAGTACAGGGATAATAAATACAGTGATGTCACAGTACAGGAATAATAAACAGTGATGACACAGTACAGGGATAATACACACAGTGATGTCACAGTACAGGGATAATAAATACAGTGATGTCACAGTACAGGAATAATAAACAGTGATGTCACAGTACAGGGATAATAAGCACCGTGATGTCACAGTACAGGGATAATACACACAGTGATGTCACAGTACAGGGATAATACACACAGTGATGTCGCAGTACAGGGATAATACACACAGTGATGTCACAGTACAGGGATAATACACACAGTGATGTTACAGTACAGGGATAATATACACAGTGATGTCACAGTACAGGGATAATACACACAGTGATGTCACAGTACAGGGATAATACACACAATGATGTCACAGTACAGGGATAATAAACACAGTGATGTCACAGTACAGAGATAATACACACAGTGATGTCACAGTACAGGGATAATGCATACAGTGATGTCACAGTACAGAGATAATACACACAGTGATGTCACAGTACAGGGATAATAAACACAGTGATGTCACAGTACAGAGATAGTACACACAGTAATGTCACAGTACAGGAATAATACACACAGTGATGTCACAGTACAGAGATAATACACAGTGATGTCACAGTACAGGGATAATACACACAGTGATGTGACAGTACAGGGATAATAAATACAGTGATGTCACAGTACAGGGATAATACACACAGTAATGTCACAGTACAGAGATAATACACACAGTGATGTCACAGTACAGAGATAATACACACAGTGATGTCACAGTACAGGGATGATACACAGTGATGTTACAGTACAGAGATAATACACACAGTGATGTCACACTACAGAGATAACAAACACAGTAATGTCACAGTACAGAGATAATACACACAGTGATGTCACAGTACCGAGATAACAAGCACAGTAATGTCATGCTACAGGGATCATACACGCTGTGATGTCACAGCACAGGGATAATAAACACAGTGATGTCACTGTACAGAGATAATGCACACAGTGATGTCACTGTAGGGAGATATTAACCCTTTAGTTGCCGACAATACGGCATTTAACAATGGCAGTTAAGGGGCCTTATTCCTTAGCGTCACTTTTTAACGGCACTGAGAAATAAGTGTATAGCGCCTCCCAGCGTCGGAAAATCTCTGGGGTCTTAGCTACCCCCAGTAAAATGAGTCAGGTCAGTTTTAAGCATCCTCTGTCACGTGATCACTGTTATTCACTGAATAACAATGATCACAAGAAAAAAAGTCAATTTTTCCATTCATTTCTCTCTCTGATATGATCTAGCATACCAGGGGAGAGAGAAATGGGTTCCCCCTAGACTCCCCGGTACCTCTGCCATCCCCAGAACCTGCTACTCTGTCCCCCGGCCCCCCGTGTCATTCTTCTGGAAGAAAATTGGGGCATGTGCAGTGCACCCGCCGAGATCTGCCGGCCGATACCCGGCAACAATAGATTTTTCCTATTGGTTCATTTTGATCACTATGATAGACCCTATCACAGTTATCAAAATAAAAAAGTAGTAAATCAAACCCCCCCTTTGTCACTACCTTAGTTACATAAAAATAATAAAATTAAAAATATATATTTTTCCCATTATTTGCAGTTAGGATTAGGGTTAGGGTTGGGGTTGAGGTTAGGGTAGGGGTTAGAGCTGGGGTTAGGGTTGGGTTAGGATTAGGGTTGTGTTGCGGTTAAGGTTGGATTGGGGTTAGGGTTGTCATTAGGGTGGGGGTTTGGGTTGCGGATGAGGTTATGGTTGTGATGTTGGGGTTAGGATGATGTTGGGGTTATGATTGGATTGGGGTTAGGGTTGTCATTAGGGTGGGGGTTTGGGTTGTGTTGAAGTTGAGGTTGGGTTGGGGTTTGGGTTGTGTTGGGGTTGAGGTTGGGTTGGGGTTTGGGTTGTGTTGGGGTTGAGGTTGGGTTGGGGTTAGGGTTGTGTTTGGGTTGCGGATGAGGTTATGGTTGTAACATAGTAACATAGTAACATAGTTAGTAAGGCCGAAAAAAGACATTTGTCCATCCAGTTCAGCCTATATTCCATCATAATAAATCCCCAGATCTACGTCCTTCTACAGAACCTAATAATTGTATGATACAATATTGTTCTGCTCCAGGAAGACATCCAGGCCTCTCTTGAACCCCTCGACTGAGTTCGCCATCACCACCTCCTCAGGCAAGCAATTCCAGATTCTCACTGCCCTAACAGTAAAGAATCCTCTTCTATGTTGGTGGAAAAACCTTCTCTCCTCCAGAAGCAAAGAATGCCCCCTTGTGCCCGTCACCTTCCTTGGTATAAACAGATCCTCAGCGAGATATTTGTATTGTCCCCTTATATACTTATACATGGTTATTAGATCGCCCCTCAGTCGTCTTTTTTCTAGACTAAATAATCCTAATTTCGCTAATCTATCTGGGTATTGTAGATCTCCCATCCCCTTTATTAATTTTGTTGCCCTCCTTTGTACTCTCTCTAGTTCCATTATATCCTTCCTGAGCACCGGTGCCCAAAACTGGACACAGTACTCCATGTGCGGTCTAACTAGGGATTTGTACAGAGGCAGTATAATGCTCTCATCATGTGTATCCAGACCTCTTTTAATGCACCCCATGATCCTGTTTGCCTTGGCAGCTGCTGCCTGGCACTGGCTGCTCCAGGTAAGTTTATCATTAACTAGGATCCCCAAGTCCTTCTCCCTGTCAGATTTACCCAGTGGTTTCCCGTTCAGTGTGTAATGGTGATATTGATTCCTTCTTCCCATGTGTATAACCTTACATTTATCATTGTTAAACCTCATCTGCCACCTTTCAGCCCAAGTTTCCAACTTATCCAGATCCATCTGTAGCAGAATACTATCTTCTCTTGTATTAACTGCTTTACATAGTTTTGTATCATCTGCAAATATTGATATTTTGCTGTGTAAACCTTCTACCAGATCATTAATGAATATGTTGTGATGTTGGGGTTAGTATGATGTTGGGGTTATGGTTGGATTGGGGTTAGGGTTGTCATTAGGGTGGGGGTTTGGGTTGTGTTGGGGTTGAGGTTGGGTTGGGGTTAGGGTTGTGTTTGGGTTGCGGATGAGGTTATGGTTGTGATGTTGGGGTTAGTATGATGTTGGGGTTATGGTTGGATTGGGGTTAGGGTTGTCATTAGGGTGGGTGTTTGGGTTGTGTTGGGGTTGAGGTTGGGTTGGGGTTGCGGTTGAGGTTATGGTTGTGATGTTGGGGTTAGTATGATGTTGGGGTTATGGTTGGATTGGGGTTAGGGTTGTCATTAGGGTGGGGGTTTGGGTTGTGTTGGGGTTGGGTTGGGGTTAGGGTTGTGTTTGGGTTGCGGATGAGGTTATGGTTGTGATGTTGGGGTTAGGATGGTGTTGGGGTTATGGTTGGATTGGGGTTAGGGTTGTCATTAGGGTGGGGGTTTGGGTTGTGTTGGGGTTGAGGTTGGGTTGGGGTTAGGGTTGTGTTGGGGTTGAGGTTATGGTTGTGATGTTGGGGTTAGTATGGTGTTGGGGTTATGGTTGTGGATAGGGTTGGGATTAGGGTTAGGGTGTGTTGGTGTTAGGGCTGTGTTAGGGTTGGAGTTAGAATTGGGGGGTTACCACAGTTTAGGCATATCAGGAGGTCTCCAAACACGACATGGTGCCCGCTGTCAATTTCAGCCAATTTTGTGTTCAAAAACTCAAACAGTGCTCCTTCCCTTCTGAGCCCTGTTTGCCCCCAAACAGTGGATTTACCCCACATATGGGGTATCAGTGTACTCAGGAGAAATTGCACAACAAATTTTTGTGGTCCATTTTCTCTTGTTACCTTTGTGAAAATAAAAAAATGTGGGTCTAAAGTAAATTTTTTGTGAAAAAAATTAAATGTTAATTTTTTTCTTCACATTGCTTCAGTTCCTGTGAAGCACATAAAGGGTTAATTAATTTCTTGAATGTGGTTTTGTGCACCTTGAGGGGTGCAGTTTTTAGAATGGTGTCACTTTTGGGTATTTTCTGTCATATAGACCCCTCAAACTGACTTCAAATGTGAGGTGGTCCGTAAAAAAAATTGTTTTGTAAATTTTGTTGGAAAAATGAGAAATCGCTGGTCAAATTTTAACTCTTATAACTTCCTAACAAAAAAATTGTGTTTCCAAAATTGTGCTGATGTAAAGTAGACATGTGGGAAATGTTATTTATTAACTATTTTGTGTGACACCACTGTCTGATTTCAGGGCACAACATGTAAAAGTTTGAAAATTGCAAAGTTTTCAACATTTTTGCCAAATTTCCATTTTTTTTTATAAATAAATGCAAGCAATATCAAATACATTTTAGCACCAACATGAAGTACAATATATGTCATGAAAAATCATTTTCAGAATTAGTGGGATATGTTGAAGCGTTCCAGAGTTATTACTTCATAAAGTGACAGTGGTCAGAATTGTAAAAATTGGCCCGGTCATTGAGGTCTGAATTGGCTCGGTCACTAAGGGGTTAAACATATTAATGTCACAGTATAGCGATAATGCACACAGTAATGTCACAGTACAGGGATAATAAACTGCAATATCACACTACAGGGGAAAAAATCACAGTGATGTCACAGTACAGAGAAAAAAACACTAATGTCACAGTTCAGAGATAATGCATAAAGTGATATCACAGTACAGGGATAATACACACAGTGATGTCACAGTACAGGGATAATACACACAGTGATGTCACAGTACAGGGATAATACACACAGTGACGTCACAGTACAGGGATAATACACACAGTGATGTCACAGTACAGGGATAATACACACAGTGATGTCACAGTACAGGGATAATACACACAGTGATGTCACAGTACAGAGGTAATACACACAGTGATGTCACAGTACAGGGATAATACACACAGTGATGTCACAGTACAGAGATAATACACACAGTGATGTCACAGTACAGAGATAATACACACAGTGATGTCACAGTACAGAGATAATACACACAGTGATGTCACAGTACAGGGATAATACACACAGTGATGTCACAGTACAGAGATAATACACACAGTGATGTCACAGTACAGGGATAATACACACAGTGATGTCACAGTACAGGGATAATACACACAGTGATGTCACAGTACAGAGATAATACACACAGTGATGTCACAGTACAGGGATAATACAGTGATGTCACAGTGCAGAGATAATACACACAGTGATGTCACAGTACAGAGATAATACACACAGTGATGTCACAGTACAGGGATAATACACACAGTGATGTCACAGTACAGAGATAATACACACAGTGATGTCACAGTACAGGGATAATACACACAGTGATGTCACAGTACAGAGATAATACACACAGTGATGTCACAGTACAGGGATAATACACACAGTGATGTCACAGTACAGAGATAATACACACAGTGATGTCATAGCACAGGGATAATACACACAGTGATGTCACAGTACAGGGATAATACACACAGTGATGTCACAGTACAGGGATAATACACACAGTGATGTCACAGTACAGGGATAATACACACAGTGATGTCACAGTACAGGGATAATACACACAGTGATGTCACAGTACAGAGATAATACACAGTGATGTCACAGTACAGGGATAATACACACAGTGATGTCACAGTACAGGGATAATACACACAGTGATGTCACAGTACAGGCATAATACACACAGTAATGTCACAGTACAGGGATAATACACACAGTGATGTCACAGTGCAGAGATAATACACACAGTGATGTCACAGTACAGAGATAATACACAGTGATGTCACAGTGCAGAGATAATACACACAGTAATGTCACAGTACAGGGATAATACACACAGTGATGTCACAGTGCAGAGATAATACACACAGTGATGTCACAGTACAGAGATAATACACAGTGATGTCACAGTACAGGGATAATACACACAGTGATGTCACAGTACAGGCATAATACACACAGTAATGTCACAGTACAGGGATAATACACACAGTGATGTCACAGTACAGAGATAATACACACAGTGATGTCACAGTACAGAGATAATACACACAGTGATGTCACAGTACAGAGATAATACACACAGTGATGTCACAGTACAGAGATAATACACACAGTGATGTCACAGTACAGAGATAATACACACAGTGATGTCACAGTACAGAGATAATACACACAGTGATGTCACAGTACAGGGATAATACACACAGTGATGTCACAGTACAGGGATAATACACACAGTGATGTCACAGTACATAGATAATACACAGTGATGTCACAGTACAGGGATAATACACACTATACGATAATACACAATATATGATGATTTTACCCTACCAAGTCTTACTTGTTTTCTTCTAACACGTCTAAAATGTGGAAACACAGAAAAACAGGAAATGAAGAAAGCAACTCAGTCCCGGAATTAACCCTTGACTGCCTTATACACATGTTAGAGACTTTTATCACCAGATGTGGCGACATCACCTCCTGTAATGCCACTACAAAGATGAAGAAAAACCTATTATTGAACCTCGTGCCGATAAGAATTAGAGCCGAGCCGGTAGAGTGTTACACAACCTTTATTTCATTGGGAAAATGTTTCTATGTCCTGTTCCCACATATTGAAGATACACATGTGATTGGTAAAAAAAAAAGTCTATTTTAGGTGCTTTTAACTATTCCTACAAATACTATATATAATTTTTTTTATGTTAAATCTATTTTTTGTAAGGGTTTGCATTAAAAAAAAAAAGTTAAATCTTCCAATTTTTACACTTACTACTGGGGTTATTATACGTAGATTCATACTCCCTGTTCTTCCAAGAAATCTACAAGTATATTATCAGCAATAGACTGCTGCATCTAACGAGCATGTTCAAAGGTCATTATGAAGGGATGGTGAGGAGGTGAGCTGTGACATCACCTATTGTGAATGGTGGATCCTGTGTTATCTACTGTATATAGAGGTGTTATCAGTCATTGTACAGGAGGAGGTGAGCTGTGACATCACCTATTGTGAATGGTGGATCCTGTGTTATCTACTGTATATAGAGGAGTTATCAGTCATTGTACAGGAGGAGGAGGTGAGCTGTGACATCACCTATTGTGAATGGTGGATCCTGTGTTATCTCCTGTATATAGAGGTGTTATCAGTCATTGTACAGGAGGAGGAGGTGAGCTGTGACATCACCTATTGTGAATGGTGGATCCTGTGTTATCTACTGTATATAGAGGTGTTATCAGTCATTGTACAGGAGGAGGAGGAGGTGAGCTGTGACATCACCTATTGTGAATGGTGGATCCTGTGTTATCTACTGTATATAGAGGTGTTATCAGTCATTGTACAGGAGGAGGTGAGCTGTGACATCACCTATTGTGAATGGTGGATCCTGTGTTATCTACTGTATATAGAGGAGTTATCAGTCATTGTACAGGAGGAGGAGGTGAGCTGTGACATCACCTATTGTGAATGGTGGATCCTGTGTTATCTCCTGTATATAGAGGTGTTATCAGTCATTGTACAGGAGGAGGAGGTGAGCTGTGACATCACCTATTGTGAATGGTGGATCCTGTGTTATCTACTGTATATAGAGGTGTTATCAGTCATTGTACAGGAGGAGGAGGAGGTGAGCTGTGACATCACCTATTGTGAATGGTGGATCCTGTGTTATCTACTGTATATAGAGGAGTTATCAGTCATTGTACAGGAGGAGGAGGTGAGCTGTGACATCACCTATTGTGAATGGTGGATCCTGTGTTATCTACTGTATATAGAGGTGTTATCAGTCATTGTACAGGAGGAGGAGGTGAGCTGTGACATCACCTATTGTGAATGGTGGATCCTGTGTTATCTCCTGTATATAGAGGTGTTATCAGTCATTGTACAGGAGGAGGAGGTGAACTGTGATATCACCTATTGTGAATGGTGGATCCTGTGTTATCTACTGTATATAGAGGTGTTATCAGTCATTGTACAGGAGGAGGAGGTGAGCTGTGATATCACCTATTGTGAATGGTGGATCCTGTGTTATCTACTGTATATAGAGGTGTTATCAGTCATTGTACAGGAGGAGGAGGTGAGCTGTGATATCACCTATTGTGAATGGTGGATCCTGTGTTATCTACTGTATATAGAGGTGTTATCAGTCATTGTGTAATCCTTTCTCTGATAATAAAAATAGCCAGCCCCTACAAGTGGTACAGAACGGGACAACTTCAGAGAGTCTTAAAAAAAATTATTAAATTTGAGACGGTAATGAATAGGGTTGAATGACTTTGTCAAAAGTCGTGTCGGGTGAAATCGGCCGATTATTGCGAAAAGTCGGGGGCCGACTGAAACACGAAACCCAATAGAAGTCAATGGGGAATCAAAGTCGGCAGTTAGTGGAGGACAGGAAAACACCTACAGTGCCCATTTTAATGCCAAAAACATCAATTCTTATTACTTAAGCTTGTCAATCTTAATTTACTTTATAACAATAGTAAGGCATTGAAAACTGGGAGTCATTTGGCTAAAGTTGTGGGGGGTAGGGCTGGCTCAAGATTTTCGTGGGCCCAGGAAACGCGGAATACGTCACGGCGGTGGAGCAGGGAGAGGTAAGTATTTCAACTTTGCAAGTGCTGTGATCCTGAGCAAGCAGGGGGGGCCCACTCGTTGGCAGTGGCACCGGCACAGGGCCCCTCAAAGTACGGCGGTTTGTTTGACGGCGGGTGGCGCTTCCCACGGCGGCAGAGACACTTTTGCGTACTATGAGGGGCCTTGTGCCAGTGACGTCGCCAACGAGTATCCTCCCCCCCCCCCCACACCTGATGAAGGAACCTGCACTTTCATCTGCACCTTCCTCTTTGTCCCCGTGTAAGGTGGTATAGTATGCGGGAAGGGGAACCTGACTTTCAGCAGGGTCAGATTCTGGCTGTGTAGAGTGCAAGGGGAATGTAGTGGTCTGGGTCAATGTACCAACAGATTCATCCAGCAGTGGCTGGGCAATGGGCAGGATGAGAAGGAAACACAGATATAGGCCCAAATAAGAAAATAAGCTAAATGCAGTTCAAAATTGGTAAGAGGACTAAACAGGCGGCATTGCTTTGTTCAGTGGAGGACAACTGTAATGAGTGGCAGACACAGTTAGTAGGCCCAAATAAGAAAGTAGGCTAAATGCAGTTCTAAATTGGTAACAGGACTAAACAGGCAGCATTGCTTTGTTCAGTGGAGGACAACTCTAATGAGTGGCAGACACAGTTAGTAGGCCCAAATAAGAAAGTGGGCTAAATGCAGTTCTAAATTGGTAACAGGGCTAAACAGGCAGCATTGCTTTGTTCAGTGGAGGACGACTGTAATGAGTGGCAGACACAGTTACTAGGCCCAAATAAGAAAGTGGGCTAAATGCAGTTCAAAATTGGTAACAGGTCTAAACAGGCGGCATTGCTTTGTTCAGTGGAGGACAACTGTAATGAGTGGCAGGCACAGTTAGTCGGCCCAAATAAGAAAGTAGGCTAAATGCAGTTCAAAATTGGTAACAGGACTAAACAGGCGACATTGCTTTGTTCAGTGGAGAACAACTGTAATGAGTGGCAGACACAGTTAGTAGGCCCAAATAAGAAAGTAGGCTAAATGCAGTTCTAAATTGGTAACAGGACTAAACAGGCAGCATTGCTTTGTTCAGTGGAGGACAACTGTAATGAGTGGCAGACACAGTTAGTAGGCCCAAATAAGAAAGTGGGCTAAATGCAGTTCTAAATTGGTAACAGGGATAAACAGGCAGCATTGCTTTGTTCAGTGGAGGACAACTGTAATGAGTGGCAGACACAGTTAGTAGGCCCAAATAAGAAAGTAGGCTAAATGCAGTTCTAAATTGGTAACAGGACTAAACAGGGGCATTGCTTTGTTCAGTGGAGGACAACTGTAATGAGTGGCAGACACAGTTAGTAGGCCCAAATAAGAAAGTGGGCTAAATGCAGTTCTAAATTGGTAACAGGGCTAAACAGGCAGCATTGCTTTGTTCAGTGGAGGACAACTGTAATGAGTGGCAGACACAGTTAGTAGGCCCAAATAAGAAAGTAGGCTAAATGCAGTTCTAAATTGGTAACAGGACTAAACAGGCGGCATTGCTTTGTTCAGTGGAGGACAACTCTAATGAGTGGCAGACACAGTTAGTAGGCCCAAATAAGAAAGTGGGCTAAATGCAGTTCTAAATTGGTAACAGGACTAAACAGGCAGCATTGCTTTGTTCAGTGGAGGACAACTGTAATGAGTGGCAGACACAGTTAGTAGGCCCAAATAAGAAAGTGGGCTACATGCAGTTCTAAATTGGTAACAGGACTAAACAGGCGGCATTGCTTTGTTCATTGGAGGACAACTGTAATGAGTGGCAGACACAGTTAGTAGGCCCAAATAAAAAAGTGGGCTAAATGTCTGCCAAAAAATTGTTCATAAATAAACAGGTGGCATAGCTAGGTACAGGGGTGGGCTCCTCTGCTGAGTAGCAGACAGTGGTAGTAGGCGCAAAGTATTAACTGGTCTAAATGGAGCCTATCAACTATCATCTATCATTTCAACAGATTTGTATTGGCAGTGCCCATGGAGGATTTAACAGCACAGACTACACAGTGGTGGAGCAAGGAGAGGTAAGTATTGCAAGTGTTAGAGCACTGTTCGAGCTGGGGGGAACACTCTCTCATGGGCGGTGGAACTGGCAAAGGGCCCCTCATATTATGACAGTGTCTCTGACGTTGGTTGTGCACCACCACCGTCAGAGACACTTCATTGTACTATGAGGGACCCACCTGTCCCGGCAAACAGCACTCACACGGGTGCTTGCGCCAGGTGGTGACCATGGCCCTGTGGGGGGAGTCAGCCCATTTAGGGAGGTATAAAAATGGCCTATGGTAGACCTTCAGCAGCTGCAAATGGAGGAATTGGAGAAGTCAGTAAGAGGAGGCCAAAGCAAGACATTTTTCAGGCAAGCTACGTGTCAGCAGGGGAATGTGGGGCAAAATAATTTGAAATCCATGATTGATTCATTTTAATGAAGGTTAGATCATCAACATTGAGGGGCGATCTAATAACCATGTATAAGTATATAAGGGGACAATACAAATATCTCGCTGAGGATCTGTTTATACCAAGGAAGGTGACGGGCACAAGGGGACATTCTTTGCGTCTGGAGGAGAGAAGGTTTTTCCACCAACATAGAAGAGGATTCTTTACTGTTAGGGCAGTGAGAATCTGGAATTGCTTGCCTGAGGAGGTGGTGATGGCGAACTCAGTCGAGGGGTTCAAGAGAGGCCTGGATGTCTTCCTGGAGCAGAACAATATTGTAACATACAATTATTAGGTTCTGTAGAAGGACGTAGATCTGGGGATTTATTATGATGGAATATAGGCTGAACTGGATGGACAAATGTCTTTTTTCGGCCCTACTAACTATGTAACATTCTGGGTAGCCAGACGTGTCCTTTTTTCGGTCAGTATTGAACCAGCAGCACTGATGACTCTTTCTGATAGCACACTAGCAGCAGGGCAAGGGAGCTTCTGTAATGCATATTCTGCCAATTCAGGCCAGGTGTCTATTTTAGATGGAGAGTAATCAAAGGGGAATGACCTGTGAGGGAGAACCTCGATAAGGGAGGGAAAAGTAGTTTGTAACCATACTGGACAAATGCTGTCTCCTGTCACTTTGAATCGATGCAGCAGTACCTGTCGTGTCAGCGGTCATTGCGAAATCACTCCACAACCTGGTCATAAAACCCCTCTGTCCAACGCCACTTCGGATTTTTGCACCTCTAACACCTCTGCCATGTTGCCCCCTACGGCTCGTGTGAGAACCATCACCGCCGCTGTGTGCTGGGAATGCCTGAGCGAAACGGTCTACAAGAGTTGCTTGTTTGGTTGCCAATATTTGCTCAAGGTTCTCATGTGGCATGATATTTTGTAATTTTCCTTTATATCGTGGATCCAGGAGGCAGGCCAACCAGTAATCGTCATCGGTCATCATTTTGATAATGCGGGGGTCCCTTTTTAGGATGTTCAAGGCATACTCAGCCATGTGGGCCAATGTCCCAGGTTTAATTCACTGCTTTTGCTGGGTTGAGGAGCATTTTCTTGCAAATCAACATCACTTGTGTCCCTCAAAAACCCTGTACCTGACCTTGCAATGCCACCAGTTTCTATTGCCCCCTGAGAAGCATCCTCCTCCCATAAATATTCATCTCCATCATCCTCCTCTTCCTCTCCATCCGCCACCTCGTCCAGGAGATTTCCCTGAGCAGACAATGGCTGACTGTCATCAAGGCTTCCCTCCTCCTCGGCTGCAGACACCTGCTCCTTAATGCGCGTCAAACCTTGCATGAGCAGACGCATTAGTGGGATGCTTATGCTTATGATGGCGTCGTCTGCACTTACCAGCCCTGTGCATTCCTCAAAACACTAAAGGACTTGACATTGGTCTACCATAGGTAGACCATTGGTCTAGAGCTTCTACCACTACACACCAGACAACTCCATGTCTGCCATCCAAGTGCCTGCCTGTGTATGTGTATCCTCCCACAAATTAATTACAGCATGCCTCTGTTCGCACAGCCTCTGAACCATGTGCAGTGTGGAGTTCCACCTTGTTGCAACGTCGATTATTAGGCGGTGCTGGGGAAGATTCAGCGATCGCTGCTGGTTCAGCATATGGCTGGAGTGTATGAGCGACCGGAGGATGTGCGAGCAAAGTCTTCGCACCTTCAGGAGCAGGGCTGGTAACTCCGGATAATTTTTGAGGAAGCACTGCACCACCAGGTTCAAGGTGTGAGCCAGGCAAGGTATGTGTTTCAGTTCTGAAAGGGCTGTGGCAGCCATAAAATTCCTTCCGTTATCACTGACTACCTTGCCTGCCTCAAGATGTAGACTGCCCAGCCATGACTGAGTTTGTTGCTGCAAGTACTCGGCCAGTACTTCCGCGGAGTGTCTGTTGTCACCCAAACACTTCATTTGTTACACAGCCTGCTGACTCTTACCACTAGCTGTCCTATAATGGGACACCTCGTGTGCAACACCGGCAGCTGCGGATGGAGTGATCGTGCGACTGCGCTCTGTGAACGAGCTTTCGCTTCTGGAGGAGGAGGAGGTGGGGTGGCGAATGCCTACAGCCAACTGTTTCCTAGACCGTGGGCTAGGCAGAACTGTCCCACTATGGCTGTCCCCTGTGGAC
This sequence comes from Ranitomeya imitator, assembly GCF_032444005.1. Classification (NCBI taxonomy): domain Eukaryota; kingdom Metazoa; phylum Chordata; class Amphibia; order Anura; family Dendrobatidae; genus Ranitomeya; species Ranitomeya imitator. Next base: position 38,519,380 of record NC_091284.1, read on the forward strand.
CCTGCATCCACCACATTTACCCAGTGCGCCGTGATGGACACGTAACGTACCTGGCCATGCCTACTGGTCCATGCATCTTTTGTGAGGTGCATCTTTCCACTGACTGATTGCCTCAGTTCATGGACATTGCGGTCTTTGACATGCTGGTGGAGGGCTGGGATGGCTTTTCTCGCAAAGAAGTGCCGACTGGGTAGGTCATAGCGTGGTACTGCGTAGGCCATCAGGTCTTTGAAAGCTTTGCTTTCAACCAACCGGTAAGGCATCATCTCTAACGAGATTAGTCTGGTAATGTGGGCGTTCAAACCCTGTGTACGCAGATGAGAGGATGAGTACTTTCTTTTCCTAATGAGAGTCTCTTGTAGGGTGAGCTGGACTGGAGAGCTGCATATGGTGGAACTAGCGGGGGTGGTGCTGGACATGGCGGATTGAGAGAGGGTTGGTGATGGTATTCTTGATGTTGGCCTACATACAGTGTTTCCTACCAATAACCTTGTGATTCCCTGACTGCTTTGGCCTTGCGACGATGCATCCACATTTGCTGCTGGTGGTGTCCTAACCGGTGGGCTTACAGTGAGGGAAGCAGGTGCACCAACAGTACGGGACGTTTGGTAGTTAGTCCAGGCTTGCAAGTGCATGCTGGTTAAATGTCTAAGCATGCACGTTGTATTTCAATTTTGAAGATTCTTCCCTCTGCTAAAGGTCTTTGAGCATTTCTTACAGATAATTTTTGACGGATCATTCGGATCTTGGTTAAAAAATTTCCACACTACACTCTTCCTACTATGGAATACCTTTTCAGGCATTGCACACTGTGCTACCTTCACTGGATGGCCACACTGTCCTAAAACTGTTTTTGTTTTTGACAAATGTTTTTGGCCTGATACGGACCTGCCAGATGACAGCTGTTGCGATGTAGATGATTGCTGCGGATCACCCTCCTCCGCTTCTGAGCTACTGGCAGCATCAGAAAAAACCAAATCTGCAATATCCAAGGTCTACTAATCAACAAGAAAAAACCAAAAAACTAATGCAAGACCTAAAACAATAAATTTTAATATAATGATTAAAAAAGACCAAAAAAATATCATAAAGACCAGTAGGAGGGATCCTACGGGAAAGAGGGGCTCTGGTATGCAAGACAATACCAGACAAAAATAATAATTCCCTTCCTGACCGCGGAGGTTGGCACCCTGGGATACGATATGGCGCCCCCGCTCAACGTAGACTGTCCCTAAAGTCCCTAAAAAGGAATCCCTCAAAAAAAGCCACCACCAACAATAACACCACAAAAAAAGAAGAGAACGAAAAAAGTGAATAAAAACTAAATGCTGCTAGATGCTGGCTATAGAAGACAATGATAGCTAGAATCAGCTAATCTTAATAGGCTCTGGCATATAGTGTGAGCTAGAGAGTGTGCGGACAAAACTTATGATAAGTATGGTCACACGTATTGGAAGATGTTAGACATCACACCACCTCTTATAGTGCATAGTTAGAACTGTTAGACACCAAAAAGCTTCAAATTGTCTATGATACTGGTGCTAAAAACGCAAAATAGCTGGTACATCATAGGTATACGTAAATTATAGTACCTTAATAATAACACCACAATGCAGAGGCATAGATAGCAAGGTTGGTATTATTGTCGTACTTTCAAAACTTATATGGTACTTAGATAGATCAGTAATCAGTAGTGTTGAGCATTCCGATACCGCAAGTATCGGGTATCGGCCGATACTTGCGGTATCGGAATTCCGATACCGAGATCCGATATTTTTGTGATATCGGGTATCGGTATCGGAAGTGTAAAATAAAGAATTAAAATAAAAAATATTGTTATATAACCTCTCCGGCGGCCCCTGGACATCTGCGCGAGGAACCGGCGTCCGGCACGGCTTCTTTCTTCAAAATGCGCGCCTTTAGGACCTGTGGTATGACGTCCCGGCTTCTGATTGGTCGCGTGCCGCCCATGTGACCGCCACGCGACCAATCAGAAGCCGCGACGTCATTCCTCAGCTAAAGTCCTAGAATGAGCGCCTTTTAGGACCTGAGGAATGACGTCGCGGCTTCTGATTGGTCGCGTGGCGGTCACATGGGCGGCACGCGACCAATCAGAAGCCGGGACGTCATTCCACAGGTCCTAAAGGCGCGCATTTTGAAGAAAGAAGCCGTGCCGGACGCCGGATCCTCCCGCTGATGTCCAGGGGCCGCCGGAGAGGTGAATATAACAATATTTTTTATTTTAATTCTTTATTTTACACTTTAATATGGATCCCAGGGCCTGAAGGAGAGTTTCCTCTCCTTCAGACCCTGGGATCCATGAGGATACATTCCGATACTTGATGTCCCATTGACTTGTATTGGTATCGGATATCGGTATCGGCGATATCCGATATTTTTCGGGTATCGGCCGATACTATCCGATACCGATACTTTCAAGTATCGGACGGTATCGCTCAACACTAGTAATCAGTAGACAGAATGATACGTATATGTCAGATACCTTGTTGGCGTAACCGCCAGACAGAAACACGTGTATCAAGAGGTATCATTGCCGGACTCTCAAAGCTCAATTATAGGCGTACCTCTCATAGGTGAATGATCGGTGCAGGTTTGATAACCTAACAACAATACTAGAAAATACTGGAAAAAGCATCCTTGCCAGAGTCAGTAATATAACATAGACAAGGGCATAACACCAGAAAAATATGCACAGAGTATCAATCACTTCATCATATAGACTAGATAAGGTGTACACCAAAGGGTATCCCTGCAAGACACGATAACGAATATTCTTTCTGATGCAAACTTATATGGCAACTTCGCCTAGAGAAAAATAAATGATGGCCCACTCAAAGAGACCCATAGGCATCACGCCAAACAGAGACCATATTTCCTTAAATAAAGGGTATCTTTAGAAGAGTAGGGCCCTAGTAGAAGTCAATAGTCTTGCAGGTACAGATATCACAGAGTAATAAATCAATCAAGTGTGATTAAGGCATACACATTGTGCCTAGTAGCCCATATCATGTCCATATGTTGACACTAGCCAAGCAGCATAAATGCATCAGATAGAAAAACACTTATCTCAGAGAGACAGATGTCTCGTCCCTACGCGTTTCGCCCCATCAGACTGTCCAGAGGGGCTCATCAGGGGATTGCCATTAATAGGCACAGAAGCAGCGGACGATGTAGACGCTGCACGCGGTCCGGAGAAAGCTGTGGTAAAATCAGCGTTCCCGCAGTCTATATGCCGAAGACCCGGAAGTAGAAGGACCGCTTCCGGGGAATCACACAAGTGCATTAGTGCGCATATGCAGAAAATTTTCTTGCGCAGAAAGACATTGCGCAGATGGAAACAGCTCAGCAGTGCGCATGACTAACGTAGACAGGGCTGTCAAATTACAGAAAAAGGTACCGGATTGAACACTCGTACCGGGTACGTGGCATTGCGCATGCGCACGGACATTCAGGAAAATAAACTTCTAGTGCGCATGCCCAGATTTGTGCAATGTCAAGTAAAGGTGCCCTTATATAGGTGGCGATCAGATGATACCAGCATTCCAGTATATGACAGATACCCTGTAATCATAAAGAAAATGTAAAGAAAATGCACAGACGGCATAGACCAGTGTACACGCGTGCACACATTAGACTAACTAGTCCAGAGATATTTTGACAAAGGAAAAAATATAAAGTAACAGTCACCGACTATAGGTGACAAATAAATAAAACGTCATGGTCTGTATGGACCAATATAACGTCGGCAAGAATAACAGTTCTATACGGAGATAACCAGACTTAAATAAAACACCCAAAATTTAGTTGCTCATTAAGCCCTCCCGGACTAACAGATTCCATAAGGAAGATCCATCTCGTCTCCCTTTGAATGATCTTCCTATCCCAGTTACCCCTTCTCTCAGATTGAGTGACCGTCTCTATGGTTTTGAAAGAAACAGATCCCACATCACCAGCATGAACCTCATTAACATGGCGTGCCACAGGGGTGTCCCGTTGATGTAAGATGTCCCCAATGTGTTCCCCTATCCTTACTTTGAAAGGTCTTTTTGTTTTCCCTACATAATCTAAAGGGCAAGTACATGTACACACATAGACAACACCTGCAGTTTTGCAATTCGCGAAAGATCTATTGTGAAACGTTCTACCTGTGACGGCGCTGGTAAAAGTGTTACCTGTTTTGATGAATTTACAAAACTTACATGAGCCGCATCTAAACGTGCCCTGCTCCCGGCGATCAAGCCAGGTACCCAGCGGTTTCGGTGTACTCAAATGACTATGAGACACAAAGTCCCGTACGGATCTTCCCTTCCTAAATGTCACAGAGGGATGTGGTGAAATCATGCCACCTATGTCAGGGTCCGCCTTCAGAATACCCCAGAACCGTTTAAGAATACCCATAACCTTTTGATTCTGATCATCAAAGGTTCCAATGAGCCGTGTTATTTGATTACTTTCATCACGGACCTTAGGTACCAGGAGTTCTGTACGATTACAGGCAGTTGCCTGTCTACACCCCTCATCAATAACCTGTGATGGATAGCCTCGCTCTCTAAATCTTTTTTTCAGATTATTGGCCTTCGATTCAAAATCTCCCAGGGATGAACAGTTCCTTTTCAATCTTAAAAATTGTCCCTTAGGGATCCCTTTTTTTTAGGCTAAGGGGGTGGTAGCTCTCCCAGCGTAGCAGGCTATTAGATGCTGTAGGTTTGCGAAAAATTGAGGACCCTAGATGTCCATCCGGACATCTAGAGATAAACAAGTCTAGGAAGGAGATCCTGTCGCCCCCCACCTCACAGGTAAACTTAAGGCCCAGACTGTTGACATTAAGATGTGCAACAAAGCTCTCGAAGGATGGACCATCCCCCGACCACAGGACGAGGATGTCATCGATGTAGCGCCCCCAGAAAATAATCCTGGGGCACCATGTGACATCCTCGTCCTGGAAAACAACGGTGTCCTCCCACCAGCCCAGGAGCAGATTAGCATAAGTGGGGGCACAAGGGCTCCCCATCGCAGTGCCCCTGAGCTGGTGGTAGAACTTACCGCCGAAAAAAAAATAATTATGCTCGAGTGTAAATTGTAACAAGTCAACAATCAGCCCGTTGTGGGCCCTAAGGTGGGTACCCCTAGTTCTCAGAAAGTATTCGATAGCCTGAATACCCTTGTCATGAGGGATACTGCTGTATAAGGATTCTACATCTATAGATGCAATAATGGTGTCAGCATCAATACGTATGTCCTCGATCTTATTCAGTAGATCAGTCGTATCCCTAAGGTACGAGGGTAAGCATCCCCCAATGGCTGCCAATCTGGGTCAACAACTGGGTCATTAATCACCTCCTCTTCAATGTCTGTGTCACCGTGTAAAGTGCTATAGCATTTGGGATGGAGCACCATAGTCTCATCAGGGTGAGATTCTGGCTCAGTACACTGCGAGGGCAATGTAGTGATCTGAGTCAATGGAACAGCATAATAATCTAGCTGTGGCTGTGCATCAGTGCAATCCATGTCCGATTCATCTTGTAATGGGCAGTTAACAATTTCCCTTTCTAACCCAGGCACGGTATCTGTAAAGAGCTCCATGGAGTAACCTGTAGTGTCGCCTGACGCAGCCTTCACTTTTGGTTTGGATGATGGACACTAGGAAACGTCTTGTTCCTGACCGGGAGCATCCACTGACGACTCGCTGCTTTTATATTTGGAACTTTCTGAAGAGGAGGCGAAAGAGCTAGAGGCTCAGTCAGCAAGGAAAGCCAAAACTTTTTCCTGCTGCTCCGGCTTTAAAAGCTGTATTCCTACTCCCAGATAAGGGAGCCTTCGAGGCCTTGTGAAACCAGACGATGACGCTGGCTCAACACCTCCAGCCTTAGGCGCTATTGTGCTTTTGCCACTACCACCAGATGCACCACCACCACCACCATCAGTACCAGCTGGCAACCACCGCCTACGGGCTCTTCCACCAGACTTCCTCATTTTTTGGAAAATCTAACCAAAATAACAACCGTTATATGGTACCGCAAAACAAGGTAGAAGTTGTATATAAACTTGTTGAGAATTTAAATCTCCCTTTTTTGGGGGGGAGACTGAACCAAAACTCAGGCCCAGTGTATAAAACAACACAATGTAAGTGGCAGAAAGTGGCTGGCTTATATATGAAAACCTAACCGGACTGAGGTATATCCACTTTGTGAGAATTTAAATCTCCCTTTTTTGGGGGAAACTGAACCAAAACTCAGGCCCAGTGTATAAAACAACACAAGTGGCAGAACGTGGCTGGAAGATGTATGAAAAGATACAAGGACTGTAGTACAATTTCAATCTCCCTACAATGATCTCAGGAAAAGTATGGCAGCAATAAAAAGGACTGCTGCACACAAAAGTGTGGACAAATAAACAAGATAACTGCAGAAAGGAGCAACAGGATTTTTGCTTTTATAAAAGCAGTTGGTTTGCACAGCGGCGTGCAAACAGCAATGCAGCTATCAGGGAGCCTTATAAGGCAGCCTAATAAGCTAGAGAGCTGATGCACAAATATCTAGCCTCCACTGTCCCTGCAAACAAATGGCGGGGTTGGACAGTGGAAATCGCTACAGCACAAGCAGTTTCGGGGTTAATCTTCCCTCCCTAACTATATCCCTTCTTCTGATGAAGCGGCAGCAACCTCTCCCTATGCTCAGATCAGCAGCAGTAAGATGGCGGTCGGCGGGAACGCCCCTTTATAGCCCCTGTGACACCGCAGAAAGCAAGCCAATCACTGTCATGCCCTTCTCTAAGATGGTGGGGACCGAGACCTATGTCATCACGATGCCCACACTCTGTGTCCTCCTTCATTGGCTGAAAAATGGCACTGAACGCGTCATACGAAACGCGACTTTGGCACTAAGATCGCCGACCTCATGGCCAATCCCACACTAGGATCGGGTCGGGTTTCAGATTTTGCCAAAAGTCGGCGATTTTTGAATTTGTCCGATCCGTTTCGCTCAACCCTATTAAATTAATGAACAATATGTAGAAATATTGGACATAATTATTCTTGTGTGGTTAGAACACTTTACTGGATTTTCTTCCATGCATAGACAGTAGATGTAGTGGATACGAGGATATAGCGTGGCTTTGTGTGTTGGTTCCTTGTTTGCCTCTGCTAAATACAGTAATTTGCAAGGAGACCACCAAATCATATTATGGAAAATGGATTTTCACAGTGAAAACAAGCTGACCAGAGGCGCCACCAAAGTTTAGCTCAAGTAAGAAGAAATGAAGCGAGGCGGCCAGGAATGAGACTTCTAGAAGTCTTCCAGTGAATCCTGCTTTGTGCATTTTGTAAGGGATTTTCTTAGTAAATGCAGACCTGGTTGTTATTTTGGAATTAGATGGAAAAAAAGTTTCCTATACAGCTTGATTTCTACCAGGGATACTGATGATGTTTTTGCCCTACATGGCGGTAGAATAATTGTGTACTGTCACAGGCTGGATACCAAGCAGATTTTCCACTGCTGATTTTTCTGGAGACTTCATAAAATCATATTCAAATGCTGCCAAAAAATCTGTAGCATAAATTGTCCATTGCTGCAGATTGGTAATTTACAGCATGTCAATTTCTGCTGTGGATATCGCAGTGAATTTCACCCTTCGGAATGCAAAAGGTGAAATGTGCAGCAATTTATGCAAGCGGTAAAACTTTTTGACCCCCCACCGATCCTCATAGCAACACACTGAACTGCTTTACTACAATAGAGGGCACTCCATCCATTATATAACATCACTGTTTGAGTCCCTACACTGCTTCCCATCCTCCACCATGCAGGGACACAGACATACTCACCACCCTGGGTCATAAATTGAGCTCTTTATCCTCTGCTTGCTTGCATGTTTCCTGGCTGCATGCTTAGGGCGCACGCACAGGAACTTCCTGATGCTTAAAGAGACAGTTTGTGTGCTCCTAATGTGTTCCCAGCCTATTGCCGAGAGGCACTTGGTTCTTAAGGCACCTCCACCTGTTGGAAGGTGCCTGAGCAAAATTCTTTCTCAGTCTGTGTGCAACTAATTTGTTGCCAGTACCTGTCTTGTTTCTGTCCCTGCATCTCTGAAGCTGATTCCTTGGGTCTGTGTACCCAGGTCTGAACCCTGAATCTGTACCTGCATTTGATCTTCCAGTTTCCGTCACCCTGGGAGTTGAATACCCAGGCCTGAACCCTGCACCCTGTATTTATGTCTGTCCTTGTCTGAGTCTGATCTCTCCCTAAGCTCCTGTGTCTGTACTAGTATCTATCTCTAAAAACCTGCAGTGTTTGAACCTGTACCTATCTCTATAATGTTGTCGCTGTGCGACATTTGTGATCTGTGTGTACGTTTGCAACTTCATTGTAAGTACCCTGTGTGAATCTGGTCCTGTCTGTCTTGTGTTTACTTGTCCTTGTCTTATGATTTCCTGATCCTGTTTGTTCCGTTTGAACGGTGTCCTGTCTCTCCTGAGGACACCTACAGTTCTGCCCTTCTTGGTATATCTGCAGTTCCCCGCTTGACTGCATCTACGGTTCCCCACTTGACCAAATCTCATCTGCGGTTCCCTGGTGCCCAATGTTCAAAGATATGATCACACACAAATGTGAAGAATGAATGAGCTTTTTTTTTTTATGTCAACGCGTTTCAAGGTTTTCAAACCTCTTCATCAGGACAGAACAGCAATGATAACTCAAAAGTGCGGGAATATATGGACAATGTTTTTTTAAAAAGCTGTGCGGTAATGAACCTTTGCAATCATATGATACCACGTCATTGTAGCAGATACAAAGATTGAAAACAAAATAAAACAAAATATATAACCATAAAATATTCCCGAGCTTTTGCGTTGTATCTTATTGGGTTTTGGTCCGGAGGAAGAGGTTTAAAAACCTTGAAACGCATTGACATAATAAACCGCATTCATGCTTCTCCTTTGTGTGTTATCGGTAGCATACGGTAACGGTACTTTGAACCTTTGGGCAGCCCGGCCTCTGAACCATCATATTCTTCATTTATTACATCCATTAAAATAAAAACACTCATACTCACCTCCGTTACCGGCACCGTACCAGTGGTGTTGGCTCTGGCGTTCATGAGAGGTTGTTACGTCATGCATGCTTTGTGTCCAATCAACAGCGGCTTTACTGGCCCCACCATCGGATGAATCAAACTTCAACAGGAAGTCAAGGTTGTGGCCAGCGCAGATTGGGCACAGGGCTTAAGTGACGCAACAACCTCACATGAGCCCCGAGTACTCGAGTGCTGACACCACTGGATCAAACGCCCGTACTGGATATGAGTATAGGTGTTTTTATTTCAATGGAGGCAAACATTGAAACTGAGCAGGGGTTGTCCTAGTAGACCTATTAGTGGACAACCACTTTAGCAAAATTCTGTCTTTTGAGGTTAATTCCATCTTTAGCTCCTCCCTATCTATTCACGAGTCAGAGCTCAATGTGTCTGTGACATCATACGCTAGCTGGATAATCTCGCACCTGCACAGATCATCGCTCTACTCACTTCTTGGCAGTAAGGCTAGGTTCACATTTCGTTAATGGGTTAACGCTATCGGACTGCGTTGCACGGCGAAATTGTCGCAATTAATGCCATGCAACGGGTCCGTTAGCGCATCCATTGCCGGCAATGTGATTTTTATGTGTAGTGCATCGCTAGCGCATGCCATTTTCGGCACGCGCTAGCGATGTGCCGTTATTTTGTGCGTCCGAGGTCCGTTCCTCGCTAGCGCAGATTGGGGATCTGCGCTAGCGGGATCGGCAAACGCGATCCCTATAAAGACATTGCGTTAGAGCAATCCGCTAGCGCTATGCGCTTACCGGATTGCCGTAATGCAATGTGAACCTAGCCTAAGGTGCTCTGCTAAGGGCACTCACTTAAGCGTCCTACTGTGCATGCGCTGTGTAGACACATTTTACGCACAAAAGAAGAGCCACGTGGATGATTGGCACTTCTGAGTGTACAGTGTGGACAGAAGGTGCATGCGCTGGAGAATGGTTAAGACAGAGCCCACAGCAGGGCACCTAACATCTAGCATGCGCTAGATTTCCCAGCCGGCACCTAACATCACAGGCACATGGAGCAGCAGGGCAGTGCTAGAGATGGAAATAATTAAACTTTGCCTCCTGAGGTTAATTGCTCTGTCTGAGACAAAGTATTTACTACCTATTTCGCATATTGCAAAAAATTGTGCATTTCTCCTGACTCAGGCAACAGATAGCAGACATACAGGCGCCATTTCATGTTTCTTTCTCTAACATACATGCCCAAATAAATGGTTTAGTGGGGCTGATTTCTCTGACAGATTTCCTTTTATCATTGTGGAAAATGTTGGCGACTAAGTATAAATGATGTCTGGTAAGCAGAGTGCTATCCATGGTTTTCAGGGATAGCACTCGTATCTGTGATCATACACGTAACACTCATACCTGTTATCGTATATGTAGCACTCGTACCTGTGATGGTACACATAGCACTCATACCTGTGATCGTACACGTAGTACTCGTACCTGTGATCATACACGTAGCACTCGTACCTGTGATCGTACATGTAGCAGTCGTACCTGTGATCATACACGTAGCACTTGTACCTGTGTTTGTACATGTAACACTCGTACCTGTGATCGTACACATAGCACTCGTACCTGTGATCGTGCACGTAGCACTCGTACCTGTGATCATACATGTAGCACTTGTACGTGTTTGTACATGTAGCAGTCGTACCTGTGATCGTACACGTAGCACTCGTACCTGTGATCGTACATGTAGAACTTGTACCTGTGATCGTACATGTAGCAGTCGTACCTGTGATCGTACACGTAGCACTCGAACCTGTGATCGTACACGTAGCACTCGTACCTGTAATCGTACACGTAGCACTCGTACCTGTGATCGTACACGTAGCACTCATACCTGTGATCGTACACGTAGCACTCGCACCTGTGATCATACACGCAGCACTCGTACCTGTGATCGTACACGTAGCACTCGTACCTGTGATCGTACACGTAGCACTCATACCTGTGATCGTACACGTAGCACTCGTAACTGTGATCGTACACGTAGCAATCGTACCTGTGATCGTACATGTAGCACTCGTACCTGTGATCGTACACGTAGCACTCGTACCTGTGATCGTACACGTAGCACTCGCACCTGTGATCGCACATGTAGCACCCGTACGTGTGATCGTACACGTAGCACTCGTACCTGTGATCGTACATGTAGCACTCGTACCTGTGATCGTACACGTAGCACTCGCACCTGTGATCGCACATGTAGCACTCGTACCTGTGATCGTACATGTAGCAGTCATACCTGTGATGGTACACGTAGCACTCATACCTGTGATCATACACGTAGCACTCGTACCTGTGATCATACACGTAGCACTCGTACCTGTGATCGTACACGTAGTACTCGTACCTGTGATCGTACATGTAGCACTCGTACCTGTGATCATACACGTAGCACTCGTACCTGTGATCGTACATGTAGCACTCGTGCCTGTGATCGTACATGTAGCACTCGTACCTGGGATCATACACGTAGCACTACATCCTGTGATCGTACACGTAGCACTGGAACCTGTGATCGTACACGTAGCACTCGTACCTGTGATCATACACGTAGCACTCGTACCTGTGATCATACACGTAGCACTCGTACCTGTGATCATACACGTAGCACTCGTACCTGTGATCGTACATGTAACACTCGTACCTGTGATCGTACACGTAGCACTCGTACCTGTGATCATACAGGTAGCACTCGTACCTGTGATCGTACACGTAGCACTCGTACCTGTGATCGTACACGTAGCACTCGTACCTGTGATCGTACACGTAGCACTCGTACCTGTGATCGTACATGTAGCACTCGTACCTGTGATCGTACACGTAGCACTCGTACCTGTGATCGTACACGTAGCACTCGTACCTGTGATCGTACATGTAGCACTCGTACCTGTGATCATACACGTAGCACTCGTACCTGTGATCGTACATGTAGCACTCGTGCCAGTGATCTTACATGTAGTACTCGTACCTGGGATCATACACTTAGCACTACATCCTGTGATCGTACACGTAGCACTCGAACCTGTGATCGTACACGTAGCACTCGTACCTGTGATCATACACGTAGCACTCGTACCTGTGATCATACACGTAGCACTCGTACCTGTGATCGTACATGTAGCATTCGTACCTGTGATCGTACACGTTGCACTCGTACCTGTGATCATACAGGTAGCACGCGTTCCTGTGATCGTACACGTAGCACTCGTACCTGTGATCGTACACGTAGCACTCGTACCTGTGATTGTACACGTAGCACTCGTACCTGTGATCATACATGTAGTAGTCTGTTGTGAATTCTGTGGTCGAGCTCCTTCCTGTGGTCACAAGTGGTACTTCGGCTGATTCTGTCTATGGGCTTCCGTTGGTGGATGTGAGTGGTACTGCGGCTTCTGAGTTTCCTTCCTCAGGTGATAAGGTTAAGTCGTTAGGTGCTGCTCTATTTAACTCCACCTAGTGCTTTTATCCTGGCCTCCAGTCAATGTTCTAGTATTGGTCTTGCTTCCTCCTGGATCGTTCCTGTGGCCTGTCTGCCCAGCATAAGCTAAGTTCTGCTGGTGTTACTCTTGTTTGCTATATTTTCTGTCCAGCTTGCTATATTGGTTTTTCTTGCTTGCTGGAAGCTCTGAGACGCAGAGGGAGCACCTCCGTACCGTTAGTCGGTGCGGAGGGTCTTTTTGCCCCTCTGCGTGATTGTTTGGAGGTTTTTTGTGTTGACCGCAAAGCTATCTTTCCTATCCTCGGTCTATTCAGTAAGTCGGGCCTCACTTTGCTAAATCTATTTCATCTCTGTGTTTGTATTTTCATCTTAACTCACAGTCATTATATGTGGGGGCTGCCTTTTCCTTTGGGGAATTTCTCTGAGGCAAGGTAGACTTATTTTTCTATCTTCAGGGCTAGCTAGTTTCTCAGGCTGTGCCGAGTTGCATAGGGAGCGTTAGGCGCAATCCACGGCTACCTCTAGTGTGGTGTGATAGGATTAGGGATTGCGATCAGCAGAGTTCCCACGTCTCAGAGCTCGTCCTATGTTTTTTGGTTATTGTCAGGTCACTTTGTGTGCTCTGAACTTCAAGGTCCATAGTGGTTCTGAATTACCTATTCATAACAGTACTGGAGGCCCAAAGTAATATGCTTCTCAATAGAGGGAAAAAAGAAGTTCTGAGACCATTTTTTTTTCTTTGCACTGTGTTTTGCCTTTTTTTTCCCCTAGACATTTGGGTGGTTCAGGACACAGGTGTAGTGATGGACATTAAAGGTCTGTCTTCATGTGTGGATCATCTCACTACAAGAGTACAAAATATTCAAGACTTTGTGGCTCAGAAATCTATGTTAGAACCAAGAATTCCTATTCCTGATTTGTTTTCTGGAGATAGAGCTAAATTTCTGAGTTTCAAAAATAATTGCAAACTCCAGTTCAACAAGTTAAGATCATTATTTCTTTATTACGTGGCGACCCTCAAGACTGGGCATTTTCCCTTGCGCCAGGAGATCCTGCATTATGTAATATTGATGCATTTTTTCTGGCGCTCGGATTACTGTACGATGAACCTAATTCAGTGGATCAGGCAGAGAAAAATTTGCTGGCTCTGTGTCAGGGTCAGGATGAGATAGAGATTTATTGTCAGAAGTTTAGAAAGTGGTCCGTGCTCTCTCAACGGAATGAATGTGCGCTGGCAGCTATTTTCAGAAAGGGTCTCTCTGAAGCCCTTAAGGATGTCATGGTGGGATTTCCTATGCCTGCTGGTCTGAATGAGTCTATGTCTTTGGCCATTCAGATCGGTCGACGCTTGCGTGAGCGTAAATCTGTGCACCATTTGGCGGTATTATCTGAGCATAAACCTGAGCCTATGCAGTGCGATAGGACTTTGACCAGAGCTGAAAGGCAAGAACACAGACGTCAGAATGGGCTGTGTTTCTACTGTGGTGATTCCACTCATGCTATCTCCGATTGTCCTAAGCGCACTAAGCGGTTCGCTAAGTCTGCCACCATTGGTACGGTACAGTCGAAATTTCTTTTGTCCGTTACTTTGATCTGCTCTTTGTTTTCCTATTCTGTCATGGCATTTGTGGATTCAGGCGCTGCCCTGAATTTGATGGACTTGGAGTTTGCTAGGCGCTGTGGGTTTGTCTTGGAGCCCTTGCAGTGTCTTATTCCATTGAGAGGAATTGATGCTACGCCTTTGGCCAAGAATAAGCCTCAGTATTGGACCCAGCTGACCATGTGCATGGCTCCTGCGCACCAGGAGGATATTCGCTTTCTGGTGTTGCATAATCTGCATGATGTGGTCGTGTTGGGGTTGCCATGGCTACAAGTCCATAACCCAGTATTAGATTGGAAATCTATGTCTGTGTCCAGCTGGGGTTGTCAGGGGGTACATAGTGATGTTCCATTTCTGTCTATCTCATCATCCACCCCTTCTGAGGTCCCAGAGTTCTTGTCTGATTACCAGGATGTATTCGATGAGCCCAAGTCCAATGCCCTACCTCCGCATAGGGATTGTGATTGTGCTATCGAGTTGATTCCTGGTAGTAAGTTTCCTAAGGGTCGACTGTTTAATTTATCTGTACCTGAGCACGCCGCTATGCGGAGTTACGTAAAAGAATCCTTGGAGAAGGGTCATATTCGCCCGTCGTCATCGCCATTGGGAGCAAGGTTCTTTTTTGTGGCCAAGAAGGATGGTTCGCTGAGACCTTGTATTGATTACCGCCTTCTAAATAAAATCACGGTCAAATTTCAGTACCCCTTGCCGCTGCTATCTGATTTGTTTGCTCGGATTAAGGGGGCTAGTTGGTTCACCAAGATAGATCTTCGTGGTGCATATAATCTTGTGCGTATTAAACGGGGCGATGAATGGAAAACTGCATTTAATACGCCCGAGGGCCATTTTGAGTATCTAGTAATGCCATTCGGACTTGCCAATGCTCCATCAGTGTTTCAGTCCTTTATGCATGACATCTTCCGAGAGTACCTGGATAAATTCCTGATTGTATACTTGGATGATATTTTGGTCTTCTCGGATGATTGGGAGTCTCATGTGAAGCAGGTCAGAATGGTGTTCCAGGTCCTGCGTGCTAATTCTTTGTTTGTGAAGGGATCAAAGTGTCTCTTTGGTGTTCAGAAGGTTTCATTTTTGGGGTTAATTTTTTCCCCTTCTACTATCGAGATGGACCCTGTTAAGGTCCAGGCCATTTATGATTGGACTCAGCTGACATCTCTGAAGAGTCTGCAAAAGTTCCTTGGCTTTGCTAATTTTTATCGTCGCTTCATTTATAATTTTTCTAGTATTGCTAAACCATTGACCGATTTGACCAAGAAGGGTGCTGATGTGGTCAATTGGTCTTCTGCTGCAGTGGAAGCTTTTCAAGTGTTAAAGCGTCGTTTTTCTTCTGCCCCTGTGTTGTGTCAACCAGATGTTTCACTTCCGTTCCAGGTCGAGGTTGATGCTTCTGAAATTGGAGCGGGGGCTGTTTTGTCGCAAAGAGGTTCTGATGGCTCGGTGATGAAGCCATGCGCCTTCTTTTCCAGGAAGTTTTCGCCTGCTGAGCGAAATTATGATGTTGGCAATCGAGAGTTGCTGGCCATGAAGTGGGCATTCGAGGAGTGGCGTCATTGGCTTGAAGGAGCTAAGCATCGCGTGGTGGTCTTGACTGATCACAAGAACTTGACTTATCTCGAGTCTGCCAAACGGTTGAATCCTAGACAGGCTCGTTGGTCGCTGTTTTTCTCCTGTTTTGACTTTGTGGTTTCGTACCTTCCGGGCTCTAAAAATGTGAAGGCGGATGCCCTGTCTAGGAGTTTTCTGCCCGACTCTCCGGGTTTGCCTGAGCCGGCGGGTATTCTCAAAGAGGGAGTAATTGTGTCTGCCATCTCCCCTGATTTGCGGCGGGTGCTGCAAAAATTTCAGGCTAATAAACCTGATCGTTGCCTAGCGGAGAAACTGTTTGTCCCTGATGGGTGGACGAATAAAGTTATCTCTGAGGTTCATTGTTTGGTGTTGGCTGGTCATCCTGGAATCTTTGGTACCAGAGATTTAGTGGCTAGATCCTTTTGGTGGCCGTCTCTGTCGCGGGATGTGCGTTCTTTTGTGCAGTCCTGTGGGATTTGTGCTCGGGCTAAGCCCTGCTGTTCTCGTGCCAGTGGGTTGCTTTTGCCCTTGCCGGTCCCGAAGAGGCCTTGGACACATATCTCTATGGATTTTATTTTGGATCTCCCCGTCTCTCAAAAAATGTCGGTCATTTGGGTAGTTTGTGATCGCTTCTCTAAGATGGTCCATTTGGTGCCCTTGTCTAAATTACCTTCCTCCTCTGATTTGGTGCCATTGTTCTTCCAGCATGTGGTTCGTTTACATGGCATTCCAGAGAACATCGTTTCTGACAGAGGTTCCCAGTTTGTTTCGAGGTTTTGGCGAGCCTTTTGTGCTAGGATGGGCATTGATTTGTCTTTTTCCTCGGCTTTTCATCCTCAGACAAATGGCCAGACTGAACGAACCAATCAGACCTTGGAAACATATCTGAGATGTTTTGTTTCTGCTGATCAGGATGATTGGGTGTCCTTTTTGCCGTTGGCTGAGTTCGCCCTTAATAATCGGGCCAGCTCGGCTACCTTGGTTTCGCCGTTTTTCTGCAATTCTGGGTTCCATCCTCGTTTCTCTTCAGGGCAGGTTGAGTTTTCGGACTGTCCTGGTGTGGATACTGTGGTGGACAGGTTGCAGCGGATTTGGACTCATGTAGTGGACAATTTGACCTTGTCCCAGGAGAAGGCTCAACGTTTCGCTAATCGCAGACGCTGTGTGGGTCCCCGACTTCGTGTTGGGGATTTGGTTTGGTTGTCATCTCGTTATATTCCTATGAAGGTTTCCTCTCCTAAGTTTAAGCCTCATTTCATTGGTCCGTATA
This sequence comes from Ranitomeya imitator, assembly GCF_032444005.1. NCBI lineage: Eukaryota > Metazoa > Chordata > Amphibia > Anura > Dendrobatidae > Ranitomeya > Ranitomeya imitator. The sequence continues at coordinate 38,536,392 of NC_091284.1, forward strand.
GGATTTCTGAGGTTCTTAATCCTGTGTATTTTCGTTTGACCCTTCCAGATTCTTTTTCCATCCATAACATATTCCATAGGTCATTGTTGCGGAGATACGTGGCACCTATGGTTCCATCTGTTGATCCTCCTGCCCCGGTATTGGTGGAGGGGGATTTGGAGTATATAGTGGATAAGATTTTGGATTCTCGTGTTTCGAGACGGAAACTCCAGTATCTGGTTAAGTGGAAGGGTTATGGTCAGAAAGATAATTCCTGGGTCTTTGCCTCTGATGTCCATGCTGCCGATCTTGTTCGTGCCTTTCATATGGCTCATCCTGGTCGGCCTGGGGGCTCTGGTGAGGGTTCGGTGACCCCTCCTCAAGGGGGGGGTACTGTTGTGAATTCTGTGGTCGAGCTCCTTCCTGTGGTCACAAGTGGTACTTCGGCTGATTCTGTCTATGGGCTTCCGTTGGTGGATGTGAGTGGTACTGCGGCTTCTGAGTTTCCTTCCTCAGGTGATAAGGTTAAGTCGTTAGGTGCTGCTCTATTTAACTCCACCTAGTGCTTTGATCCTGGCCTCCAGTCAATGTTCTAGTATTGGTCTTGCTTCCTCCTGGATCGTTCCTGTGGCCTGTCTGCCCAGCATAAGCTAAGTTCTGCTGGTGTTACTTTTGTTTGCTATATTTTCTGTCCAGCTTGCTATATTGGTTTTTCTTGCTTGCTGGAAGCTCTGAGACGCAGAGGGAGCACCTCCGTACCGTTAGTCGGTGCGGAGGGTCTTTTTGCCCCTCTGCGTGGTTGTTTGTAGGTTTTTGTGTTGACCGCAAAGCTATCTTTCCTATCCTCGGTCTATTCAGTAAGTCGGGCCTCACTTTGCTAAATCTATTTCATCTCTGTGTTTGTATTTTCATCTTAACTCACAGTCATTATATGTGGGGGGCTGCCTTTTCCTTTGGGGAATTTCTCTGAGGCAAGGTAGGCTTATTTTTCTATCTTCAGGGCTAGCTAGTTTCTCAGGCTGTGCCGAGTTGCATAGGGAGCGTTAGGCGCAATCCACGGCTACCTCTAGTGTGGTGTGATAGGATTAGGGATTGCGGTCAGCAGAGTTCCCACGTCTCAGAGCTCGTCCTATGTTTTTTGGTTATTGTCAGGTCACTTTGTGTGCTCTGAACTTCAAGGTCCATAGTGGTTCTGAATTACCTATTCATAACAGTAGTCGTACCTGTGATCGTACACGTAGCACTCGAACCTGTGATCATACACGTAGCACTCGTACCTGTGATCGTACCCGTAGCACTCGTACCTGTGATCGTACACGTAGCACTTGTACCTGTGATCGTACACGTAGCACTCGTACCTGTGATCGTACACGTAGGACTCGTACCTGTGATCGTACACGTAGCACTCGTACCTGTGATCGTACACGTAGCACTCGCACCTGTGATCGTACACGAGGCACTCGTACCTGTGATCGTACACGTAGCACTCGTACCTGTGATCGTACACGTAGCACTCGTACCAGTGATCCTACATGTAGCAGTCATACCTGTGATCATACATGTAGCACCCATACCTCTGATCATACACGTAGCACTCGTACCTGTGATTGTACACGTAGCACTCGTACCTGTGATCATACACGTAGCAGTCATACCTGTGATCGTACACGTAGCACTCGAACCTGTGGTCATACACGTAGCACTCGTACCTGTGATCGTACAAGTAGCACTCGTACCTGTGATCGTACACGTAGCACTTGTACCTGTGATCGTACACGTAGCACTCGTACCTGTGATCGTACACGTAGCACTCGTACCTGTGATCGTACACGTAGCACTGGTACCTGTGATCGTACACGTAGCACTCGTACCTGTGATCATACACGTAGCACTTGTACCTGTGATCGTACATGTAGCACTCGTACCTGTGATCATACACGTAGCACTTGTACCTGTGATCGTACACGTAGCACTCGTACCTGTGATCATACACGTAGCACTTGTACCTATGATCATACACGTAGCACTCGTACCTGTGATCGTACACGTAGCACTCGTACCTGTGATCGTACACGTAGCACTTGTACCTGTGATCGTACACGTAGCACTCGTACCTGTGATCATACACGTAGCACTTGTACCTGTGATCGTACATGTAGCAGTCATACCTGTGATGGTACACGTAGCACTCATACCTGTGATCGTACACGTAGCACTCGTACCTGTGATCATACACGTAGCACTTGCACTTGTACCCGTGATAGTCTGTGAGGCAATTCACACGTCCACGATTTTTCACAGACAGAGAGATCTGCAGAAAATCGTAGAGATTTTGATCAATATTGGCAATTCAAGTCAATGAGTCCATGAAAAAATCAGACCGCACTTGACTGAATTCTGATTTTCACGAAATGTCATGAAAAAAAAGATGGAGAATCTTATTTTATTTCTCCACGTATGAAAAAAAATGGATGACACTCAGACCACACTCTCATCACAATAATCGGTCATTTTTTTCTCGTACATCTGAATGAGCCATCATTCTATACAAACCACACAAGAGAACCAGAGGGCTGGTTTTTCATGGCCCGTCCTGAATAAATTAGATCTACACCAGGAGATTTAAAGCCTTGTCATGGTTATGCACAATATCCACCTACGTAGTCACTCGTGCGCCGCTCAGTAGTCGGCACGGCGGCGGTCTATCCAAAGCCAAGGACGTAAATTGAGTTCCTTAATTAGAATTTTACATGAGATCCGTCGTGTCTCATCCCTCGGCTCCGAGCTTCCTTATTAGTGGCAAGACTCCTAGAGGGAACGCGACATGTCCCCAGGAACAGGCTCTTTTTTTTCAGACCTCTAACTTTCTCCCTCCTGTGGGACTTTAAAATGGAAGATGAGCGGCTCGTAGTTGTCGCTGAGACTAACAAGCAGAGCAGGCTGTGGTGACTTCATTAGTCGGGGGGCCATGATAGACCCTGATAGTCGTAGGCTGGCTGAGTGTCACACTCTCGCCCCCCTCCTTACATGTTCCAACCTTGCTAACTTGTTAAAATACTCGCGCTCTCTCTCTCCCGGAGACAGGGGTGCTGTGTGACTGCGGAGCAGACTAAACTGGATTTAATTGAATCTTAAGGCGATGATTCACCGAACAATGATGTGTCTGTCTGACCTGAGCTTCTCACAGTTGGGGGTGCTCTTGTGCGACAGTCGGCATAAGCTAAACAAAGATTATTTCATGTTCTTCCAAATATCAAAGCTACGGAGAGAGCATCAAGCAGGAATCACGGATGGATATTAATTTGACGGCTCGTAGGGCCAAGCGCAAAACCAACAGCTTGGAGGAGCTTGGTCAACGGGCAATAGGAAGTGCAAACCGGGACGGGAGAGTCTGAGGTGGACATCGGACAACACTTTGGGATCATATCTGTTGGGCAAATAGTGGTGAAAAGACCATCATAAAAATTATAGAAAATATTATGTGAGGAGAGAGATACTTCAAAACACAAAGTTCTCCCTCTAAAAGAAAATGTTTAATCTCCTACACTTCCAGGGTTTCTTTATTATTGAATGCCAGATCAAAGGATTTGGGGTGCAGTTTTTTCCTATTAGTTGGCACCAACGGCGCTTAGTAGAACTCTTTAACAAGAGATTAGCAATTTGATTTCCAGGCCAGTCTTATGTGTCTTCCCTTCTGTGCCCAGCATCCTCAGCACACCTTCCTGAGCATCTTGGGCAGTTACTAGGCCTAACGGCATTATGACGGTGACTGAGGTTTAGTTATTAGTAAGGCCTAGAAAGTGCCAGAGGTGTCCAGGATGGCCGAGGATGCCGGTGCAGAGGTGAAGACCAACTGACACGGAGGGCAAGACTGGATGCCAGACCATGACAAAACACATCAAATTACCCATCAATACTCATGATTAGAGCTGAGCAAAAGGATTTGCAAGACCCTGGTCCATAGTCTATGGCTGCCAGACTGGAGCCCTTCAAATCTTCTAACGTCATTTCCAGCGGCTCTACGTAGTAGTTGGCCCGATGTGATGAAGACATGACGTCACACGTGAGTCACCCGCCAGGGCCTTGGGATACTCTGTACCAAGTCCACTACTCACAGGGGAATGTCACGGTCGTGGCAACCCAGTCCATGGACCTGAGCGCCCATGTTAAAGGGAATATATTTAAAGGGGTTTTGAATAAAGATTGTGTTAAAGGGGTCCTCTGGGTTGATGTTCTGGCAGCTAGGATGGTATAACTTCCCACAGGTGAAGTAGGTCCCCAGGGCTCCCGTTGTATAGATGAGGATGTGAGTAGTGCAATAAAGAATGGCAGACACAGGTTTGCAGTCTCTTTACCTGGTTTACTGAAGACTTCAGGCAGCCACAGTCCAGGGCACCAGATCACAGGTGCAGGCAGGGTGCGGCCGGCTTGGAAGCAAGTTCAGAGTCCCCTTTACCAGGTGGAGATGAAAGTCTTCCTACCAGCGCTTTGATGTTGTAGTCCCTTACCGCCTATGGCTTCTAGCAAGGTCCTCACAGTTCCCTCTGTCCTCCATAAAGGTGGGCACAAACCCGTATGACAGGTGGCTAGAGACTTTTTATAGGGTCTCTATCACGACCTGAGCTCTATGTGCCACTATGCCTCCTGGGTGTTAGGGCGGACAGGTTACATGTAGTTCAGCTGTCCTGCCGGTTTCTGCTGTGCCTCCTAGAGTCCGACACAACCTTGGTCGTCCGGCTACCTGGAATCCATGCTCTGCATGGAGGTAGCCAAGTCACAGCTATCCTCCCCAGTTATCACTCTCCTGTGCTTCTCTCTTCTGCATGCTCTCTACAATCTGTTCTTTCCTTCTGTATTCTCTTTCTCCAGGCACTGCAGCAACTCTGGCTGCACGGCCCCTTCAGTCCTTCCAACACTCACTGTCTGACTGCTCTCTTCCTGTCCTCCTGACAGACTCCTCTCTGACTTCCCCTCCAGACAGACATATAAATTAAGGGAAGTTCCCCTGAAAACCGGGTTCAGAGCTCCCCCTTCTGGCCTGGAGTGTGAACATGTTGCATGTTTGTGTTTACCTGATAGAAGAGACCTTCCCTTGCTTCCAAGCGTGACATCCCTCTCCCCGTGAGGAAAGCAATGCCACTGTAACAACCAGGAGCCTGCAGGTAATAAGGGGTTTGTAGAGTTCTGGACCGGAAACCATGGACTACTGATGTGGCTGCTGGACCAGGGGGTTGCAGATCTTTTTGCTCAACTGTCCTTATAGTGTGTGTAGTATAAATAGAGACGGTGTCCATCAGGATACCAGAAAAACATAGTTCTGCACGCTACTAAGATATATCTTATATTAATCTAAAGTAATGTTAATCTTATGTTATAGCTCTGTGAAAAACTAAAATGCCTGATTTTTTGGTATATTGCAACCTTGGAGGTAGTTATGGGCTGGACTTTCCATCCCTTGGGATAAAGTTTCAGTTTGCTTGCCTCTCGGCACATAGCCTGTCAGCTACAAAGCTGGAGAATACAGTTATTGATGTAGTGAGCCATTGCCAGTCTTTTCTGAGCAATGTCCTTGACCTAGGCTTGATTTGACTGATGTACTTACTTTGAAAATAAATGTCAGAATGTCTGTCTAAGGGCACGTTCACATGTTCAGTATTTGGTATTATATATCAGTATTTGTAAGCCAAAACCAGGAGTGGAATAATCAGACGAAAAGTATAATAGAAACATATGCACCACTTCTGCATTTATCACCCACTCCTGGTTTTGGCTTACAAATACTGATGTAAAATACTGACCAAATACTGATCATGTGACTGTGGCCTAACACTGAAATAAAAAAAGAGCATTTTATGAGTACAGCTGGAGCTTGCAGGGAAACCTTCACAAACCTTCACACGGGGAGAGGGATGTCACGCTTGGAAGCAAGGGAAGGTCTCTTCTATCAGGTAAACATAAACATGCAACATGTTCACACTCCAGGCCAGAAGGGGGAGCTCTGAACCCGGTTTTCAGGGGAACTTCCCTTAATATAGTGATTCTTGCATAAATTTTCAGAGTCAGTACACCAGCTTCATCAGGTCAGAAATCTATTTTATAATATATGCAATTTCTATTGTGAAACCAACTTCAATGCCTAACCTGTTAATGTCACAAAATTAAATGAGCAACTGAGAAATGTTTAAAATTTCAAGACGCTGTTCCTTGAGACTGGCGACAGCATTAATGTTTTAGAAAAAATATATATATATATATATATCCCCATGGAGCACATTTATCTAAGGTGCGGAACCGAAAAAGTGTTCCGACATGTACTAGAAATTTACCATTTTTGTAAAAATGTGGGCAAATTTTATGTGCACGTACGACAGTCCGGCGGACGTCTAATATATTTTGAGTTGCGTCAAATGTAGTAAAAACGTGCGTTGTAATCATACAATTTTGTATTTATTTTTTTTTTTACTTTAGAGGTCGTAGAAATAGGCAAAGATTAGACGGAGACGTTTATCTAAGAACATGTGCGCGGGCAGGAAATCCGCAGCACGTGACGGTGACATCATCAAAGCCATTTGTCTGTAGTAGATGAAGCTTTGGAGAAAGCAGCTGTTATTTTATCAGTACTGGCAGAAACATCGGCCTGTGGTGTCATGAAATTGCTGCAGCTGTTTCCAAGTATCAGAATTTCCTTGCTCGGTTCTGACATGCAGAAAAACGTAAAGTGCTGTAAATAAGAAGCAGGTTAGTAACTCGGGAAACGTACAGATGTGCCAAGCAAGGAAATGCTGCAGACGTCTTAGAATATCTGCTACCAAGGGGAAAGGTCGTGTTTCGCTAATAAAAACAAATTATTTACTGATGGCTGACCGCATTTGCAGTCATGTTATCATTTACTGTATTACCTGGGAAAAAAAAGTCTCCCTAAACTTTCCCACATACAGTAGCTCTGCTTCAGGGAAACTTTAAAAAAGAAAATTACACAAAGCATTGCACAACTAACAATTCCATAATATAACATTACTGGCAGTATTGCTCAAACAGCTTTACCTCAACTTAAAAAAAAAACATAAAAAACTGTAGCCAGCTGAAAATTATTAAGCACAAATAACGATCACCATGGACTAACCACAAACACTTTTTCCACCAAATTACCACTAATAAACCACAAACTACTATCTCCATCAACTTGCCACAAACATCACCACAAACTAACCTCCAACATCATCCCCAACTAACCACAAACAACTGCTACCATTTACTAGCCACGATAATCACCACCAACTAATGACAAACATACAAAGCTCACCAACTAACCACAAACATCATCACCAGCTACCCACAGACATTACCACAACTAACAGCAACATCACCAGTAACTAACCACAAACACTACCAACTAACTATAAACATTAGGACCGTTGAGCCACAAATATCATCACCAACCACTAAATATCACCAACTATCCAAAAACATTGCCACAGCTAACCACAAACATCACTACTAACCACAAACATCACCACCAACTAACCACAAACATCACCACCAACTGACCATGATCACCACCAACTAACCACAAACATCACCACTGACTAACCATAGACATCACTACCAACTAACCATAATCACCACCAACTAACCATAAACATCACCACCAACTAACCATAATCACCACCAACTAACCACAAACATCACTACCAGCTAACCATAAACATCACCACCAACTAACCATAAACATCACCACCAACTAACCATAATCACCACCAACTAACCACAAACATCACTACCAGCTAACCATAAACATCACCACCAACTAACCATAAACATCACCACCAACTAACCATAATCACCACCAACTAACCACAAACATCACCACCAACCAACCGTAAACATCACAACCAACTGACCATGAACATCACCAACTAGCCACAAAAATCTCCACCAATTTACTACAAACATCACCACCAACTAACCACAAACATCGCCACCAACTAACCATAATCACCACCAACTAGCCATAAACACCACTACCAACTAACCATAATCACCACCAACTAACCATAAACATCACCACCAACTAACCACAAACATCACCACCAACCAACCATAAACATCACCACCAACTAACCATAATCACCATCAACTAACCACAAACATCACCACCACCTAACCATAATCACCACCAACTAACCACAAACATCACCACCAACCAACCATAAACATCACCACCAACTAACCATAATCACCACCAACTAACCACAAACATCACCACCACCTAACCATAATCACCACCAACTAACCACAAACATCACCACCAACTAACCATAAACACCACCAACTAATCACAAACATCACCACCAACCAACCATAAACATCACCACCAACTAACCATAATCACCACCAACCAACCATAAACATCACCACCACCTAACCATGATCACCACCAACTAACCACAAACATCACCACCACCTAACCATAATCACCACCAACCAACCGTAAACATCACCACCACCTAACCATAATCACCACCAACTAACCACAAACATCACCACCACCTAACCATAATCACCACCAACCAACCATAAACATCACCACCACCTAACCATAATCACCACCAACTAACCACAAACATCACCACCACCTAACCATAATCACCACCAACCAACCGTAAACATCACCACCACCTAACCATAATCACCACCAACCAACCATAAACATCACCACCAACCAACCATAAACATCACCACCAACTAACCACAAACATCACCACCTAACCATACATTAGATTCTTTTCTTGCAGCCTCGGGTGAGCTGTGCCTCTGGACAGTGCAGTCAGGACCAATTTTAGTCATAGAGAATCCAAATAATAATAATACAAAATTACAAAACCATAGCCCAGTCATACGGAGCCCCCCAAGTACTACTACATGATTTCATCATGGCGCCGATGTATCTACATATCATACAGTCTCCACAACTCCTATGTGCCAATACTCCTTGTGGATTTCGTAGTGTAGGATGGAAACTTAAAAAACAAAACAAAACGCATCTTTTATCTTTGACATTGAAGGAGCAGAATATTTTTCCATCTCTCTGCCAGGTGACTGCTTGGAGGGGACACGGAAAGTGGTGGTCGCGGGCCGTGTTCTACTTTGCCATGTTGGGATTGTCATATATTTCACGCATCTCTATAAACATAAGATCTTGTGCAATTTTATAGTTTTCTCCAGACTCTGCACATTACATTCTCTCCTTATAAATAACTTTACAGCAATGGGTAAGTATATGTGTCCCCATGCACTAATAAAGCCGAGCACAATCTGTCTTATAAAGTATCGTTCAGCCCAAACTACACCAAAAAAGGTTGTTTCGGGTGAAAATATCATTAAAAAAAAGCCCAAAAGACCTCTCCCTCTATGATGTGAATAAGTCCTATTAGGGAAAACAATTCTAAAATGTTTTTTTTTTATTTCATTTGTATTCAGAATTTTCCTTCCATTCATTAAAGGGACATTTTCTTAGATCAAATTTTTCTACCTGTAATCGTGATTGTCAATTTTGGTCTGAACAATGAACTCCATGTAACAAAGATGAAAATATACAATTATATTTAAGTTCGGTGGTTCTTAAATCTGGTTTCATGTCTTGATACAAATCGAAATCTGATGTATTTTTTAAAAAAATGATCCAAATCCCCAATAATGACATAAACATAAATAATACATTTTTGATTTCCATCAGCCGCCACTAGAGGGAGCTTTTAAAACTTTCGGCAAAATATGCTACATTTGTTGTTCAAATTGCATTTATTGGCTTTATTATGTATTTTGGAAACATTTTTATGCCTCATTAGACAGTTTTGAATGGTGTGGAAATGAATGTGGTTAAGTGGAGTGTGGTTACTGCTTTAATTCATTAAAAGCCATGATTTTGATGCAATATATAGGTGCCAAATTAAGGCAGCCAAGTGCGGCATAGCAAAAAGAGAAAAGGACACAACTTCTGAAGTTTGTCTACTTTTTCGTTGTCTAAATTTCAGGCCGTGTTAATGAATCGCTGTTTATACCTTGTACTCCATAATAAAGCAGTATACAGCACGCTCCTGAGCTCCCTCTAGTGGTGGCTGCAGACAGAATTTAATCATTTGTTTCTAGATCTTAACACTGTAATTATATAATTAAGGATGAATGCACCTATTTCATACAATTCCCAATAATACTGCCATACCCAAACATTACCACCATAAAGTATCCATAGTAGGGCACCACAGTGGCTCAGTGGTTAGTATTGTTTCTTTGCACCGTCTGGGTCCTGGATTGAAATTCCACCAAGGACAACATCTGCAAGGAGTTTGTATGTTCTCCCGTCTTTGCGTGGGTTTCCTTCTCGTTCTCTGGTTTCCTCCCACTCTCCAAAGACATACTGATAGGGAATCTAGATTGTGAGCCCCAATGGGGATAGTGACGATAATGTCTGTAAAGCGCTGCGAAATTAATGGCAACATATAAATAAAGCATAATAAATAATCTATAAATTAATAGTAAAAGATAATACTGATATACAGTGGCCATTTAATACTGCTTCATGGTCTCAAAAGGTAGAGATCGGTCACTTGTGATAAATGACATCACTTTTTTTTACCTTGTGTAAATGCCGCTATTCTCCTGAATCCGGCGATGTTCTTCTTTTGTCGCTACGACTTTCCATCCCTGAGATATGGCCTCTTCTTCCCTGTATAGAAATTTAGCCTTATTAGACAATTGGGCGTGTTCCTGAACTCTTTCCTGTGGGTGTGTTTATGAGGACCACACCCCCTTAGCTAGCGCCTCTCGATTTACGATTTACATACAGGAAAGAGGAGGCCATATCTCTGGAACAGAAAGTCGTAGGAACAAAAGAAAAGCATCGCCGGATTCAGGAGAACAGCGACATTTACAACAGGTAGAAAAAAATATATATTTATGGCAACTGACAGATCCCCTTTAAAATGTGCTGCTGTTCCATAAGGACTCCAATTGTATTTCTTGCAGCCCATGGAGCTGATATCTATCTACCTTTCATATGTTTGCTTGCTATACGTTCCTACAGGCAAATCCCCGAAGCCATTGAGAGCAGTGCACTTTTTTGCTTGTGTTGTCTGGTGCCGTCGTAGACCCCAGACATCTTGAATCGTGTTCATGGGCAGACTCATTTGATTAATTTTTTTTTTTTTGTTGCTGTTGTAGCCATCTCCACACTGCGCCATATGCATAAGAAAGTAACATACTAGCACAGTTACTTGGCTTGCAGCAGGGGAGCTGAGAGATATCATATGTTCTGCTGGCAGAAGTACAAAGAGGTTCCAACTGTTTGATCTACTGTCTTAAAGTTATATGCAAAATCTGATAATTGGGTCAGGAAGGAGAAGAGGACTTATTAGAGGAGCGATTTTCATTTCCTTTTCTTATTTGTTCCCTTTTTGTTTCATCTGTAGGCTCCCTCATTCTCTCTCTCCTCTGTTTTGCCGTTGTCTGGTATGTCATGATGAGAACTAGGTGAGAATGTGACTTCTGAATTGTTCTGCTGCCGGTGACGTAGGAAGGACAATCCGAGTCTCCTCCGGGGTTCCTCGTTCCCCCACAAGGGAGATGAACTTATCATTTAAAGATCTAATATGTCGTTTGTGACTCATCGTATAAGAAATAGACACAGAAAAAGTGATTGATCCAAAGTCACCTCCAAATTTGGTTGTCTTCTTCTGCAATTTTCGCTGCCCCATTACTATATCAGTGCCAGTTCCGGTCAGGAGACCCCAGGTCAGTCCTGGCAATGGTGGTTTGTACCCAGGCCATAAAATGCAGACCTGTGAATCTGGTCTGTGGGATTTTGCAGGAGTTGAATTTTACTTAGGTGCAATTCTGAGCGGCGCATCTGGTGGCAGCCGGTGACGGCTTCCTCTTCCTACCAGGTCCAGGTAGAGTAGCAGGTGTTCCTTTCTCTTTGTACTTGTGAACGCTGCTTCCATCTGAAGGAACATTCATTGCCTTTGTATCTTTTGGTCTCCTGTTCCTTGTTTGCGCAGACAATTATCATTTCTCATAAATTTTTGGACCACACTCTGGTTTGGAAGTTATCCCTTATGTACTGGACAGGAGATAACTTCCCAATCACTGGGGTTCCGACTGGCAGGACCACCACCGATCTCAAAAACCAGGGCTCTTCAGAACTCATGTGAATGGAGCGATGATCGATCATGTGCACTGCAGCTCCATTCATTCAGTGTGCATGAGTGATCTCTGCTCCATTCACACAACGCTTTTCATGGCCCCTTTTGCTTGGGATTGGTGGGGGACCCAGCAGTTTCGAAGTTATCCTCTATATCATGGATAAGAGATAACTTCCAAACTTGAAGGCATTTACTCTGCACAAATATAAAAAAGGAGCTCTCCTAGGAATGCTCATTTCCTGATAATCTTGCAGTGTGAACAGGCTGCCGATCACCTGTGAGCAAAAAAACTTGTTCGTCGGGTGAAATGATCTTTCGGTTTGCCCAAAAGTTCATCTTTCTCGGCAGCACATTGTCCTGAGTAAAAAGAACTGGAATCAATGGTGCTCTAAGAATTCATTGCTCTCGGCGGCATATTGTCCTGAGTCAATGGTGCTCTAAAAACAAATAATAAGAATAAGTTCGCTCCCGAGAACAATGGCAGCCGATATGTGAACTGAATGATCAATTACTGCTTGTTCAGTGCACATTGAAGCGCCGTCTGCTATTAGTTGACCACAGACAATTTCGATCTTTTGTACTTATGTACTGCAGTGATTTTATATATACATTATACATTTTATATACATTATACATTTTTTAACAAAATTTTCAGACATCTTAGCAGAACATGTGACTTTTTAGCGCTTAAAAATTCACAAAACAGGTTAAAGTAAAAACTAAAGAATAATTTTTTATGTTGTGTAAAATTTCATGAACCATTTGTGCCATTTTAAAAAAATTTGGCACAAAAACTATAACGAGTACCACTAGAAAAATTTTGATAAGTGAATTAAAAAAAAAGAACAAATGATGAATCGGTTCCTACTAGTTGTGTTGAGCTGTTTACAATATTTTTGCTTTATTGGTTTATTGGAAACAGCAGAAAGTTTGTACATTTTGCTAATAAACCCAAGTTGCGATGGGAGGTGAACACATTTTATTGCACCTGTACATAACAGCACCTTCAGACGTACGGCACAGCTGAGAAGAGTTCACTATATTCCAGAGCATCTTTATATACAGAGTTGACTTCATTCCATAGGTTTCTTATCCCTACCTTTCATATGCTTTTCTCCCTGGAGCTTTTGTAATAGTTTTGTACCAGACAAGTGGCCATACGTGTGTGCATATACTGTACCACCCTCCTTATATTCCTGATCTCGACTTTATCCTAAGTCTTCTTTTTATCCTAAGCCATATTGCAAGGCTCGTTAAAGGGTCTATAGTGACTTGTAGGATTGCTGCTTCCAACAGCTCACGCTATAGAGTTCTATTCCTCTTCCTCTCTAAAGAAGCAATTTGCATATTTAAATTTTCAGGAGAGCACTGAACGGCGAATAAGCCTCCTTATCTTGGCATGCCAAAGCTAGTATATCACTCTCCACAAGGAGAAACGTTACGCCTTAGACCTCAGTCCAGAGCCTTTCACCTAGCCAAATCAGATCTCATACTTTGCACTGATAAGGGGCAATACCCCGAAACATCGTGTCTGCAAATTGAGATTCTCCTTTGGCTTTTATCCTTAATCATATTGCAAGGCTTATTAAAGGGTCGATAGTGACTTGCAGGATCGCTGCTTCCATTAGGTGGCGCTACAGTTCTAGTCCTCTCTGAAGAGGCAATTTGCATACTTAATGACCACGATTGGCAGACTTTCCTTGTCATGCAAATTTGCCCTTCAAATCACAAGAATTTAAAGAATATCTCCTGAAGGGAAAGCAGACGAACACCAGGAAACAATTATTTAACATCTCCTTCCATTGAAAACACAGACTTGGGTGTTTCTTTTCATGTTTTATTTCCCCCCTGCTGATAACCCCTTAGTTTTCACAAAAAAAGTTTTACGTACAGGATGAATAACGTTTTGTCGCCTTTTTTATTTAGCTGTTGATTAGGTATTTCACTTTGTCCCATTTTTGTTAATCATTTTTGTCGCTAAAATTAAAAACATCAGATCTCAACTTGAAAGAATGCGTATTGTGAGGCAGTGACTGGTGTTACATGTGTGGGTCGCTGTGTGATCCCCCCAGGATGCGCACAGAGACGTATTGAGGCCATGGGAGTGCATTGCAGTCACAGGTGTAGCTGTGTTTGTAATGCAAAACAAAAGTGAGTATAAGTCTTGGACAAGCTATTTGTCCAAGGCAGATTTAAGAAAACTTGCTGGGCTTTAATTTTTTTAATGGAGTACAGGATGGTAGTGGTGCAGTCCGTTTCCTCCTGGACGGGTTTTCCATGTGGCTGAAGGCCACAGATTCCAGTTAAAAACCCTGCAGTAAAGGGTTTGGGTGTGTCAGGATCAGTGTCAGTGTCAGTTTGGAATTTGCAAGGTGCAGAGCAGGAGGCTCTGCAGAGCTCCACCTGTGTGAGGCAACACAGGCAAGCGGAGCCAAACAGCCAAAGGAGCTGAAAGGCCTGGCACGCACAGCATACACGGCGGTGCAGTCGAACATAGCAACCAGTCATGGAGGTGGACTGGCATGTTTATTGACTGCAATCCAGAGGATTTTGTTCCCAGCTGCGATCCGGAGGATATCTTGTGCTGTATTTTTGTGAGTTGAACATTAAAGAGACATTTTGTTTTGGACTTTCTTGGGTCATTGCCTCATCACTACACAGCGTGGATAGCGCTGCACTACAGTATTCTTCATCATATTACAGTTTGCGTTTTTACAAAAAGTTGGATGCTGACAAACAATTTGCAACTTTGTTTTTATAAAGTGCTTTTTTTCCAGGAAAGGAGAGAAAAAATAGAGATGGCCGAATCAATTCAGGGTAAATCCATTTCAAGTAAAAAAAACATACTGTTGAAGTTTGCAAATTTGAATAATAAGTTTGAAAATAAGTTTGAAAAATGTGTTGAAGTTTGCAAATCCGAATAATTAACTATTTGTTTTAGACAAATAGCTTATAATGGCCGATACCATGTTACAGATACAGTTATATGAAAAAGTTTGGGCACCCCTATTAATCTTAAGCTTAATGTTTTCTAAAAATTGTTTTTTTGCAACAGCTATTTCAGTTTCATATATCTAATAACTGTTGGACACAGTAATGTTTCTGCCTTGAAATGTGGTTTATTGTACTAACAGAAAATGTGCAATCTGCATTCAAACAAAATTTGACAGGTGCATAAGTATGGGCACCCCACCAGAAAAGTGACATTAATATTTAGTAGATCCTCCTTTTGCAAAGATAACAGCCTCTAGTTGCTTCCTGTAGCTTTTAATGAGTTCCTGGATCCTGGATGAAGGTATTTTTGACCATTCCTCTTTACAAAACAATTCCAGTTCAGTTAAGATTGATGGTCGCCGAGCATGGACAGCCCTCTTCAAATGATCCCACAGATGTTCAATTATATTCAGGTCTGGGGACTGGGATGGCCATTCCAGAACAGTGTAATTGTTCCTCTGCTTGAATGCCTGAGTAGATTTGGAGCGGTGTTTTGGATCATTGTCTTGCTGAAAGATCCATCCCCTGCGTAACATCAACTTTGTCACTGATTCATGAACATTATTGTCAAGAATCTGCTGATACTGAGAGGAATCCATGCGTCCCTCAACTTTAACAAGATTCCCGGTGCCGGCATTGGCCACACAGCCCTAAAGCATGATGGAACCTCCACCAAATTTTACTGTGGGTAGCAAGTGTTTTTTTTGGAATGCTGTGTTTTTGGCCGCCATGCATAACGCCTTTTTGTATGACCAAACAACTCAATCTTGGTTTCATCAGTCCACAGGACCTTCTTTCAAAAAGAAATTGGCTTCTCCAAATGTGCTTTTGCATACCTCAGCCGACTGTTTGTGGCGTGCTTGCAGAAACTGCTTCTTTCGCATCACTCTCCCATACAGCTTCTCCTTGTGCAAAGTGCGTTGTATAGTTGACCGATGCACAGTGACACCATCTGCAGCAAGTTGATGCTGCAGCTCTCTGGAGGTGGTCTGAGGAGTGTCCTTGACTGATCTCACCATTCTTCTTCTCTGCCTTTCTGATGTTTTTCTTGGCCTGCCACTTCTGGCCTTAACAAGAACTGTACCTGTGTTCTTCCATTTCCTTACTATGTTCCTCACAGTGGAAATTGACAGGTTAAATCTCTGAGACAGTTTTTTGTATCCTTCCCCTGAACAACTATGTTGAATAATCTTTGTTTTCAGATCATTAGACAGTTGTTTTGAGGAGCCCACGATGCCACTCTTCAGAGGAGATTCAAACAGGAGAACAACTTGCAAGTGGCCACTTTAAGTAGCTTTTCTCATGATTGCATACACCTGGCTATGAAGTTCAAAGCTCAATGAGGTTAGAAAACCAAAAAAAGTGTGTTAGGAGTCGAGTTTCCTCTGCTGCACAGGGGGAATCTCGATCCGTGTCTGCTGCGGTCTCCCATTCTGCTTCGGCCGCAGCGGGCTCTGCTCAGCTGAGGCGTCGCTCCCAGCGTCTCGCTGGGACTGATTCTGTGCAAAGGGTTACTGCTGCCTTTTCTGGCTTTCCTGTTGTACCCTGCACTGATCTGCGGCGAGCGGGCTTCTCTGGGACTAAGTCCTTATTTGCACACACTGAGCATGCCCAGGGCAAGATCTCCCATTGGAGATCGAGGGTCACATGCTCAGGTACTGCAGCACATCCCATTGGTCCTCTTGGCAGGTCCTGAAAGGGCAAAACTTCTGGAGCTGCTTCCTGTGCTGCAACTATATAAACTGCGCATGACCGCACGGCCATGCGCTAGTATTGTCTTGATATAATGTGTGTGTGTAGATGTATGTATGTCGATGGATGAAAGCTCCTAAGTATCCCTCCCTAGTGTTGTTGACTGCTCGCGGATTATGGTAGCTATCTAGCACCCGACTAGCCATCTGCACGTAACACACATCACAGCGTCCAGCTGCTGTGTCCGCCAGTATGGCGCCGTGCGCTTCCTCTGCGCTTTCCTTACCCTAGCCTGGGTGGTTAGTGGCGTCCGTCAGTGCGGCACCGCATGCACTCTCGTGCCTTTATACACTATTTTATTAGTTTCCTTACACACCCAGTTGCGGTGTTGTGCCAGCAAGTGGTCTAATCGGACTTCAATCCTGAGTTGGGGTTGTGTTCGCTGACTTCTTGCTCGTGCTCTATGTGCGGTATCGCGGTCCTGTGACTCAACAGGATCGCTTCCTTCACGCAGAGTGAAGTTAACCTGTGCGTGTATACTTATAGTACCGCCATATAGTCCGTCTTACTAGCAGCAGGGTTTTTACCTGCACGGTGGACCTCGGACTGCGAACGCACCTAGTTTCATATCATCTATACTTGGTGCGTTCCGCCAGTCCTTAACAAAGTGCTTTAGTAAGTCAGTAAAAAGTAGGTAGGAGTATTTAAAACAAGAAAATGATAAGGCTGTCCATTTTTGTACAAATGTCAAATTTTGTTTCAATGCAGATTGCACATTTTCTGTTAGTACAATAAACCTCATTTCATGGCAGAAACATTACTGTGTCCAACAGTTATTAGATATATGAAACTGAAATAGCTGTTGCAAGAAAAACACAATTTTTATAAAACATTAAGCTTAAGATTAATAGGGGTGCCCAAACTTTTTCATATAACTGTAAGTATAAGACAGGGAACAAGGAAGACATGGCCTCAAGGGACACCCTACTGACTTTCCCATAATGCCTTGTTGGCACCCCACTCTGTAGCATAACCAATCATAAGGGACTATAGAGTAAAGGTCATACATCACTAACAGCCACTATAAAAGCCCAAGCAGGAAATGTTGCTCCCATTTTTGGGGAATGTGGATATGAAAGAGGACCTCAGAGAGACATAGTACAAAGAATGCACATACATAGTGTGCTAGGAGAAGACAATAGATTTGTTTACATTTTTTGCACTTGTGATCTGTGCAATCTCTTACTCTCTTACTGCCGCACCCAATATTGCCAATATTTTCTGCATCATACTAGCAGCAGATTTTAACAGTGCCATTAATTTTAGTTCAGTCTGTTAAAATTTTGGGTGGCAGAGCAATAATTTTCTTCACCGTCAGCTGTGCAGTATCTGACTGCCGCACCCAAAATTGCTTAATTTTCTACATCAAACTAGCGTTTAAGCATACGCAACCATTAATTGTTCAGTCTTTAACAAGTTAGTGTGCAAGATGAACAGCTTTGAAAAGAAAAAACATGAGGCACTCTTTCAGGAGATGTTTATGCTCTACGTGTTTTTTGTAGCCCCCCGATAGTTGATATGTGATTTGCTGGTCGCTGAGCGTTTTGCCAGGATGTCTTGATAATGTATTCAATGAATATCCTGCGATACATGGACAGTCCATTGCTTTGAATGATAACTGCGCAGAGATAACTGCATGTGCCCGTTTATGTGTTATCCTATTTTATACTATGTAGTTGTCATTTTACGCACAGTACAAATCATCGACTAGACCTAATAGGTTATTCCAACCATAATAGACCCAAGAGATTGCCCCCAAATCATCTGCAAGTGAGGTTGTCTTCTGCAAGACGACCTTTGGGCAATAGGATCTGAGGATCCTTTGTTACTCTGGAAGGACCAGTCCTAACCATGATGGTGACAAATCCTATCGCTGGAGCAAGACTTTCTCCACTCACCAACCAACTTGGGAAGAGTTTTCATTTTGGACCTTAGTAAAACTGATTGTGTGATCATGGTGGACATATTAGTAGTCATCTAGAATTTTTTTTTAAAAAGCTCAATAAAATGTTTAATTATTAGACCCAAAAGATAGGGACAAAAAAGAACTTGATATTTAAGTGGTGGTTTATAGGGCGTAAAGTTAGTAAACTCAATTAAACGAGCCCAAATAAGCGAGATGCACCCAATGTCCTCCCAAGTTAGGCAGTTAATAGTCTTCGTGTAAGTGACTGGACTTCATGCATATAATGCTGTGGTTTGTCATTTATATTGAATGAATTCTTCTAATTAAATTATTGAAATGGCGTCATTAGTTATTCGGAGAATTGACTTGTCAGCCGGATGTTGATGTTGGGACCTGTGTCAACGGGGACAGAAGAAGTGTCCTTACCATAATACAATATGACTGGAATGGCGTGTTATCTTGTGCGCTCCAATCAGCCCTGAGTACAAGTCGTTACATTGACTTCATGAAAGGTCATCGTCATCCCGGGGAATTCCCCGATGGTCGCTAAGATGTTGCTGGTTGCATATTTAAGTAATGCTAAAACGTGTTAATGACCACGCTGCCATGTGGATGGCTGCTGACCACCGCTCCCTGCTCTTCTCTCGGAAATTATTGACAGCTATATTGCTTATTCTTGTTGCGGTTATGAAATTAAATGTCATCTCTCACATAAAGTCATCGCATTAAGGAACTACAGGGAACACTTATGTGTTTCCTTATCTCAGAGGTTTCCAAAACCATCAAAAGCACCAGAATTACGTCTCCCGGTGTCGCTTTTGTGTTTATAGAAGTAGGTCACAGTTAAAGTGGGGCTGTCCTATTTGCTTCGACAACATGTTTCTGCAGCGCACCCACTGGGGAGATCAAGTATTACACAGTTGTAGAGCCGAGTGAATTGATTCACAGGATCCTAGTACGGTAGCCAGCTCAATAGTCAGTGGCTCTTGGTCAGGAGCCCTACGAACTTACTCCTACCGGATGGCATCCATGGCTCCTCTTTTGATCAGCCAGACTGGGGCATAATTATTGGAGCATAATGCACACGTACCAGGCCAGCCAATCAATCTGTGGTTGCCGGCAGGTAAGATGCAGCTCCTTGGGCGACCGCCAAGTGGCCATGGACTTCTGACCTGGCTGCTGGACCAGGGTGATATGGATCCTGTTCATATGCTTTCTATCCAAGTGGCAAATTTGATGCAGATGATGCAGGATCTAGCTAAGGAATACCAGAGTCTTCCTATTGCCCTCCACTGTTGACAATGGCTGTGACATCAGTACCCTCTGACACACAGTTGGTCTCTCCAGAACCTGTAATGGCCCTCCTTATTAATTTTTTTGCAGAGAAAGATCAATTTATGGTGTTCAGGAAGAACTGTAGGTTATTTTTTACCCTGCGTTGCTGGTCATCAAGAGATGAGTTCCAGCGGATGGAAATAATCTTATCCCTACTGCGAGGGGGATCCTAAGACCTGGGCATTTTCCTTGTATTCACAAGCCCCAGAACGGTCTTCTGTGTGTGCCTTTTTTAATGCTTTAAGTCTGATCTATGACAAGCCCAAAAGGATTCAGGTCACTGAGGCAAAGATCATGAACCTAGCACAGGTTCTCTGATGGAGGCCATGACCCAGGCCATATCAATGTACCACAGAATCCGTGAAAGATGTGGTGAACAGCAGGCTGCCCATTATACTTCTCGTATCAGGTCCATTTACCTAATGTGAAGCTATTGGAGGTTAGCGTTGCCAGTCTTTGTGTTGTGGAGAAAAAAAATACTCAAGATTTTGGACTCTGTTTGTACTGTGGTCTCTCTAGACATTTCCTCAATGATTGCCCAAGTAGTCCTCTGGAAAGCAAACCGTTGGGAGAATGTCTGAGTCTGGGCGATGGCCGAGGAGAACACCCAGACTCAAAGGTACATTTTTATTCTCATAAAGTGCTGATGAATACAATGTTATCCTTCAAGAATCGGGTGTTACCAGCATTGGCGTTCATTGACTCTGGGTCTGCTGCTAACTTCTCTAGATACTGTTCGCCCAGAATTTGGTCAAAAGGATAATGGTGGATTTCACGCTCCAAGTAGGAGCAGTTCACTCTGAATCCATCTCCTGTTTTGTTTTGGATCAATTACCTGCTGGTTGGTATTGGGCCTTCCATGGCTGCTTCTTCACAATCCTGTTATTGATTGGCGTCAGAAGGAAATTGTTAAATGGAGTTCCAATTGTTAATTGTTAGAAGAATTTTCTAAAGTCTGGATAAATGTGCTCTGCTTGACAGAAAGGTCTGCCCGGGTACCTGAACGACTTTGGAGATGTGTTCTCAGAAAAAGAGGTGGAGATACTATCATCCTTATGATTGTGGTATTAATTGTGTCCCTAATGCCAAGTTATCTGAAGCGCGCCTTTACAATTTGTCTGGGGCTTAGAGGACCAGTATGAAAGAATATAATAACGAAAGTTTACAGAAGGGTCATATCCATCCTTACTCCTCCCCTGTAGCTGCCGGAATTTTTTTTGTCAAAAAGAAAGATGGTTGTCTCTGCTCTTGCCTCGATTTCCAAGAACTGAACAAAATCACGGTTAAACATACTTATCCAATTCCACTCATCCCTGACTTGTATAATCAGCTTCTGGGGGCTAAGTGGTTTTCTAAACTTGATCTTAGAGGGGGCTTTCAATTTGATACGCATTCGCCAGGGTGATAAGTGGTAAGCGACGTTCTTAACAACTAATGGTCTATTTGAAAATCTTGTCATGCCATTTGGATTATCCAATGCACCGGCTGTTTTTAAATATGTTATGAATTATATTTTCTCGGATTGCATTGGGAGATTTGTTGTGATTTACCTGGATGATATTCTAATTTTCTCTCCTGATTTGCACTCTCACATGTCCACGTTATATTACAAAGGTTCAGGGAGAACTCTTTGTTTGCGAAATTAGAGAAATGTGTTTCTTATGTTCAGGAAATTTCGTTCTTGGGGCTTATCTTGTCAGCAAAAGGGTTTAAGATGGACCCTGGGAAGGTTCAGGCCATGATTAATTGGGTTCAACCTCTTGATCTTGAGGCTTTGCAACGTTTTCTTGGATTCACCAACTATTACAGAAAATTCATCAAGAGTTTTTCCCATATTGCTAAACCTCTTACTAACCTTACACGTAAGTGGGCAAATATCAAGGTTTGGTTGCCGAATGCTATCAGGACATTTAAAAAATTAAAAGAGCATTTCATGTCTGCCCCAGTTTCTAATCCATGCCTATCTCCAAGAACCTTTAATTGTGGAGGTGGATGTTATGAAGGTCGGAGTAAGGGTCATTTTATCGCAGGGACTTAAAACTGTCTAATCGGCATCCATGTGCTTTTTTTTCTATAAATTCTCGTCTGTGGAAAAAAATTATGATATTGAAAATCGTGAGTTACTTGCTATTAAATTGACCTTTGAGGAATGGAGGACTAAGAACAGTTTCGATTCAGTTTTTTCCTCCATAACCTACGTGCTCCATTCTTCGTCAGGGTATTGTGGTTTTTATGGTAACCTCAGAGTTGGAAGAGGAGATCTGTAAAGTCCAGTCCTTTGCTCCTTCTGCTACTCAGTTATTTGTGACTGTGTACCTAATATTATGTCTGTTACAGGAATTTCAGGATTCCATCTTGAGTGGTCATCCTGGGGTTGCTTCTACACCGAAAGCCATTGCTAGACTTTTTTGTTGGCCATCCGTGCATGATGCCATAATCAGGCGGCCATGGAATTGGCTCTATTGCCAATTCCAGAAATATAATGGACTCATCTGTCCATAGATTTCCTCACAGATTTGCCTCTGTCTGGTGCAAAAAACTATTTGGGTGGTAGTCACCAATTTGGTAAATAAACTCATTTAGTTCCTTCGTCAGGATTACCCAATGCAGAGACATTCTCCAGGTTGTGTATTTCTCATATTGTAGGGTTACATGCGATCCCTCTTACTGTGTCTGATGGGAGAGCTCAATTTGTCTTTACATTTTGGAGAGCTTTATGTAGTAAACTGGGATTGACTTGTTATTTTCATCCCCTTACCACCCTGAAACCAATGGTCAGACTGAGAGGACAAATCGGTCTTTGGAACAGATTTTAAGGTGCTTTGTGGCAGCTCAGCAGAAGGACTGGTTTTCATTTTTACCACTCGCTGAGTTTGCCTTCAGTCGAATAAATCAGTCTATTGGAACCACAGCTTTTTTCTGTAATTATGTTTTTCATCCCAGTTTTGTAGGATTAGTTCTGAAGGTCCTGGGGTGGAGGTCGCCGTACAGAGACTTTGGGATGTCTGGAGGGAGGTTCAAAAGAATATTAGGACCCCTCAGATTCACCAAAAACAGAATCCCAATAGAAGACGTTTGACTCCATATTAATATCTACGGATGTAGAATTGGGAGTCATCATACGGAGGAGTCCACATACTTAGACCATAAAGTGTTTGTCTGTGTTCTGTTTAGATAGAGGACGGTCTTAAGAATCATGAGTCCTCGTGGATCACAACTCAAAAGTCTAAAAGTAAAGAAATCCTGTTCTAATAACTGGAGGAAGAATCCCCTATGTATGTATCAGGGCTGGTTATTAGAGATATGATGTCCAACCAAAAACTTCCAGAATATCAACATGGCAGCATGTTTGCTAGTCCTCTAATGATAATCTCCTGTTGATAAAACTTTGCTTTTATTAAAACCATAGCAAGCAGCCCAGTAAGTGATACATCCTTGGAATAAGGGTCTCTTTTATGACATTATGCTGCTCTTAAATTAGGAGACAGAAACCTGGTGACAAGAACTGTCACGGGTTATTGTTTGCTTTCATGTTCAGTTCATAATTAAGCATAAGGAATGTTTTAGGCAATTTTATGTTATGTATTTTTGTGCTGTCAATTATTCAATCAGTCTTATACAAAGCGTTTTCCAAAGCGTTTGATACCGTGCCGCACAAGAGTGTGGTACACAAAATGAGAATGCTTGGTCTGGGGGAAAATGTGTGTAAATGGGTTAGTAACTGGCTTAGTGATAGAAAGCAGAGGGTGGTTATAAATGGTATAGTCTCTAACTGGGTCGCTGTGACCAGTGGGGTACCGCAGGGGTCAGTATTGGGACCTGTTCTCTTCAACATATTCATTAATGATCTGGTAGAAGGTTTACACAGTAAAATATCGATATTTGCAGATGATACAAAACTATGTAAAGCAGTTAATACAAGAGAAGATAGTATTCTGCTACAGATGGATCTGGATAAGTTGGAAACTTGGGCTGAAAGGTGGCAGATGAGGTTTAACAATGATAAATGTAAGGTTATACACATGGGAAGAGGGAATCAATATCACCATTACACACTGAACGGGAAACCACTGGGTAAATCTGACAGGGAGAAGGACTTGGGGATCCTAGTTAATGATAAACTTACCTGGAGCAGCCAGTGCCAGGCAGCAGCTGCCAAGGCAAACAGGATCATGGGGTGAATTAAAAGAGGTCTGGATACACATGATGAGAGCATTATACTGCCTCTGTACAAATCCCTAGTTAGACCGCACATGGAGTACTGTGTCCAGTTTTGGGCACCGGTGCTCAGGAAGGATATAATGGAACTAGAGAGAGTACAAAGGAGGGCAACAAAATTAATAAAGGGGATGGGAGAACTACAATACCCAGATAGATTAGCGAAATTAGGATTATTTAGTCTAGAAAAAAGACGACTGAGGGGCGATCTAATAACCATGTATAAGTATATAAGGGGACAATACAAATATCTCGCTGAGGATCTGTTTATACCAAGGAAGGTGACGGGCACAAGGGGGCATTCTTTGCGTCTGGAGGAGAGAAGGTTTTTCCACCAACATAGAAGAGGATTCTTTACTGTTAGGGCAGTGAGAATCTGGAATTGCTTGCCTGAGGAGGTGGTGATGGCGAACTCAGTCGAGGGGTTCAAGAGAGGCCTGGATGTCTTCCTGGAGCAGAACAATATTGTATCATACAATTATTAGGTTCTGTAGAAGGACGTAGATCTGGGGATTTATTATGATGGAATATAGGCTGAACTGGATGGACAAATGTCTTTTTTCGGCCTTACTAACTATGTTACTATGTTACTATGTTACTATGTTATACACTCCTTTACATATGCAATGTATATAGCATGCTTATATACTGACATGTGGAGCAGTGACAGGAGGGCATCATATCTATGATAGATTGCTTGACAAAGTCAGGAAAACTTATGTAGATTTACACAGTATATGATAGATAGATAGATAGATAGATAGATAGATAGATAGATAGATAGATAGATAGATAGATAGATAGATAGATAGATAGATAAAAGATAAATAGATAGATAGATAAATGATGGATAAATAGATAGATAGATAATAGATATATGAAAGACAGATAGATAATAGATAGATAGATTGATAGAAAGATAATAGATGATAGATAATAGATAGATAGAAAGATGGATAGGTGAATGATGGATAAATAGATAAGAGATAGATAATAGATAAATGAATGATAAATAGATGGCTGATAGATAGATAATAGATAGATTGATAGATAGATAGATAATAGATAGATAGATAGATAATAGATAGATTGATAGATAGATAGATAGATAGATAGATAGATAGATAGATAGATAGATAGATAGATAGATAGATAGATAGATAGATAGATAACACTATGTAACACAATTTTTTTCCTGGCTTCCAAGTGTAATATTTCAACTGCTTATGTTTAAAGACTATGGAAAAACGACTTCATTCAGCACAAACTTTGATTTTATGACCACAGAGCTGAAAAATGTTGTATATATTGTGTCAAAAAAAGGAAATTACTCTATAACAAATTTTTATATATTTTTTGTTCCTGGGTCCAAAGTGTGTTTTCCTAACCCGTTATGCCTGAAGCAAATAGAAAATAGATCTTCCACAAAAACTTTGCTTCTGTGATCAGGACAATGAAATTTTGAAATTTGTCTGTTTTCGGGAAAATTCTCCATTCATATTCAATACTGAGTAGTCTTCATTGTCATGATCTTAGTTTTATTTACTCACTGTGCAAAATAAAATGCAACTTCTCCGGCCCCGTGATTAAATTACCGTTTAATGAAGCCGTTGTCCAGAGTTACTCTACATATAAAACGAGGAGTCCATTCCAGAGCAGAAAATATTTGTTTTTATAATATTACTAATTAAAGCGACCGATGGAGGGAGATAAAATACCAAAACAAAGCCGAAAACAGACATGAGGGAATCTAATTGGAAGATGAAGCGAAGTCTTTGATGTTATTGAGGGAGATTAAATATCTGTGCTCAGCGTTGTACACGGGTGGTCCGGGCTTTCTCCTGTAGCATGTGCTGCTGTGTGACCGTATCTTCACACACAAGTCGTTTACCACGTATTTAATAGAGAGAGGCAGACACAATGCACATCAAAGGGATCCGGGCAGGGAAGAGACCCAGCAGAGCGCCAAGTTCAGGACAATTCAGTAGTTATGGTTTTGCTAGAGTGGAAAAAGCACCTATTATAGAGAGATGATCCAATCTAGGATTATAATCGGTTATGGTGATAAGCCTCTCTATAGGGTCTACCTATTATTTCCAGCAAGACACAGACTACTTCAGTGCGTGCCTTGTTGGAGAAGGTGCACGCAGGTGATATCGGATGGCGCAATGCAGTCACGTCATCGCGCCATCAAGCACCCACTGCTGCACAGAGGAGACGGTGGATGGGGAGTCTGGGTCAGGTGAGTATAAGCCTTTTTTTATTATAATACTTGAGGGGCTGTGCAGGGATCGGCTGTGCAAGGAGGAACATGATTAGAGGAGCTGTGCAGGAAGGGGCATGAATAGAGTGGCTGTGCAGGGAGGGGCTGTGCAAGTAGGAACATGATTAAAGGGGCTGTGCAGGGAGGGGAATGAATAGAGTGGCTGTGCAGGGGGAATAAAATGAGGGACTGTGCAGGGAGGGGCATGAATAGAGGGGCTGTGTAGGGGGAATAAAATGAGGGGCTGTGCAGGGAGGGACATGAATAGAGGGGCTGTGCAGGGAGGGGCATAAATAAGGGGGCTGTGAAGGGAGGGGCCTGAATAGAGGGGCTGTGCAGGGATGGGCATAAATAAGGGAGCTGTGAAGGGAGGGGCCTGAATAGAGGGGCTGTGCAGGAAGGGGCATGAATAGAGTGGCTGTGCAGGGAGGGGCATAAATAAGGGAGCTGTGAAGGGAGGGGCCTGAATAGAGGGGCTGTGCAGGGATGGGCTGTGCAAGGAGGAACATGATTAGAGGGGCTGTGCAGGGAGGGGCATGAATAGAGTGGCTGTGCAGGGGGGAATAAAATGAGGGGCTGTGCAGGGAGGGGCCTGAATAGAGGGGCTGTGCAGGGATGGGCTGTGCACAGATTAGAGGGGCTGTGCAGGAAGCGGCATGAATAGAGTGGCTGTGCAGGGGGGGGAATAAAATGAAGGGCTGTGCAGGGAGGGACATGAATAGAGGAGCTGTGCAAGGAGGGACATGAATAGAGGGGCTGTTCCAGTGAGGGGCATGAATAGAGAGGCTGTGCAGGGGGAGTAAAATGAGGGGCTGTGCAGGGAAAGGCATGAATAGAGGGGCTGTGCATGGAGGGGCATGAATAGAGGTGCTGTGCTGGGAGGAGCAAGAATAGAGGGGCTGTGCAGGGAGGGGCATGAATAGAGGGGCTGTGCAGGGAAGGGCATGAATACAGGGGCTGTGCAGGGAAAGGCATGAATAAAGGGGTTGTGCAGGGAGGGGCATTAATAGAAGAGCTGTTCAGGGAGGGGCATGAATAGAAGGGCTGTGCAGGGAGGGACATGAATACAGGGGCTGTGCAGGGAGAGGCATGAATAGAGGGGCTGTGCAGTGGGAAATAGAATGAGAGGCTGTATTTCTACTGCCCTATGAAAATGCAATATTTAACCCATCCATTATGTATTCTATGTAGCTGAATGCTCCGGTCCCAAGTGCTGGTGGCAGTGCCAGGACTTGATGCGAGAGATTTGCGCGAGTTTCTCGCATTGAACTCGCAAGTGTGAACCTGGCCTAATAGTCATTCCAGCATGTTCACACTGGCCACTAAGAGCCATCTGATATCTGACCTGACCAAAGAGAGCATGCTTTCCAGGTTCTGGAAGGCTTCTGTGGCTTCAAGAAAATCTACCAGTTCTTCAGGGTGTCCGGGAATTATTATTTCTCCACTGACCTCAAAAAGTACGATACTGAAATTGTTGCTCAAATTTTTTCCATTGCAGCATTTTACATTCTCCTTCACATAATTGCCCTTTTTCCATTGGCAGAACCATTTTACAAATTAAAGTATATCACGTGTCATGTGTGGTTATGTTCCCAGTTATTTAGGAAGGTTTGCTGTTGTGAATTCTGCTTTTGAGCTCCCTCTGGTGGTAGCAGATGGTAATGCAGTTGTTTCTGGGCTGCAGTCTTGGACAGGTGTATCTGCTAATTGCACTTCTGACTGAGATATTTAGGTGTGCAGGATTCATTAGCCCTTGCCAGTTGTCAATGTCTTTTGGGATATGAGTGATCTCTGCCTGGCTTCTCCTGCTTGGCTGCTATTTCAGCAAAGATAAGTGTCTGTTTATTTTTCTGTGGCACACTGCTGTGTGCTTGTTTTTGATTGTATTCCTGCTCTGAATGTAGGATTCGCTGGAGTTGCAGATTTATGCTCCTACGTCTTTAGTTAGATGGAGGAAGTTTTGTATATTCTGCTGTGGATATTTTTGAAGGGTTTTAATACTGACCGCACAGAACTCTGTCCTATCCTGTCCTATCTTAGCTAGAGTGGCCTCGTGTGCTAAATCCTGTTTTTCTGCCTGTGTATGTTTTTCCTCTCCGACTCACCGCCAATATTTGTGGGGGGCTGTCTATCCTTTGGGGTTCTGCTCTGAGGCAAGATAGTATTCCTATTTCCATCTTTAGGGGTATTTAGTCCTCCGGCTGTGACGAGGTGTCTAGTATTTTTAGGTACACTCCACGGCTACTTCTAGTTGCGGTATTAAGATCAGGTTTGCGGTCAGTATAGTTACCACCTACTCCAGTGAAAGTTTTCATGCTGCTCCAAGGTCACCGTATCATAACAGTACAACTGGCCAAAAATGAGTTAAATGCATCTCAGAAGAAGGGAAGAAAGGTCTTGAGCCATTTTTTTTTCTTTAGTCTACTTTGTCTTCTCCTCCCTCTTAATCTCTGGGTGACTGAGAAGCGTTGTGCTAGCATGAATGTTCAGGAATTAGCTTCTCGTGTAGACCAGCTTGCTGCTAGGGTACAGGGTATTTCTGATTATATTGTTCAAACTCCTGCCTTAGAACCGAAGATTCCTACTCCTGATTTGTTTTCTGGTGACAGGTCTAAATTTTTGAGTTTTAAAAACAACTGTAAATTGTTTTTTGCTCTGAGACCTCGATCCTCCGGTGATTCCATTCAGCAGGTAAAGATCGTAATCTCTCTGCTGCGTGGCGACCCGCAGTATTGGGCATTTTCCCTGGAATCTGGGAATCCGGCTTTGCTTAATATAGACTCCTTTTTTCAGGCTTTGAGATTATTATATGATGAACCTAATTCT
Source organism: Ranitomeya imitator (assembly GCF_032444005.1). NCBI lineage: Eukaryota > Metazoa > Chordata > Amphibia > Anura > Dendrobatidae > Ranitomeya > Ranitomeya imitator. Next base: position 38,565,865 of record NC_091284.1, read on the forward strand.
GTGGATCAAGCTGAGAAGACCTTGTTGGCCCTGTCTCAGGGTCAAGAGGCAGCAAAATTGTACTGTCAGAAATTCAGAAAATGGTCTGTGTTGACTAAATGGAATAATGATGCTTTGGCGGCAATTTTCAGAAAGGGTCTTTCTGAATCCGTTAAAGATGTCATGGTGGGGTTTCCCACGCCTTCTGGTCTGAGTGATTCTATGTCTCTGGCCATTCAGATTGACCGGCGCTTGCGGGAACACAGAACTGTGCGCGCTGTGGCGTTGTCCTCAGAGCAGATTCCTGAGCCAATGCAGTGTGATAGGATTCTGTCTAGAACAGAACGACAAGGATTCAGACGTCAAAATGGGTTGTGTTATTATTGTGGCGATGCTTCTCATGTCATTTCAGTCTGTCCTAAGCGGACAAAGAAGATCGCTAGTTCATTTACCATCAGTACTGTACAACCTAAATTTCTGTTATCTGTATCCTTGATCTGCTCATTGTCATCATTTTCTGTCATGGCGTTTGTGGATTCAGGCGCCGCCTTGAACTTAATGGACTTTGGGTTTGCCAGGCGTTGTGGTTTTTCCTTGCAGCCTTTGCAGAACCCTATTCCTTTAAGGGGCATTGATGCTACACCATTGGCTAAAAATAAGCCCCAGTTTTGGACACAGGTGACCATGCGCATGGCGCCAGCCCATCAGGAAGATTGTCGATTACTGGTGTTGCATAATTTGCTTGATGCTATCGTGCTGGGTTTTCCGTGGTTGCAGGTACATAATCCTGTGTTGGATTGGAAGTCCATGTCTGTGACTAGTTGGGGTTGTCAGGGGGTTCATAATGATGTTCCTTTGATGTCAATCTCCTCTTCTTCCTTTTCTGAAATTCCAGAGTTTTTGTCTGATTTTCAGGATGTATTCGATGAGCCCAAGTCCAGTTTCCTTCCACCACACAGGGACTGCGATTGTGCTATTGACTTGATTCCAGGCTGTAAGTTTCCTAAGGGTCGACTTTTCAACCTGTCTGTGCCTGAACATACCGCCATGCGGAGCTATATTAAGGAGTCTTTGGAGAAAGGGCATATTCGGCCATCGTCTTCACCGTTGGGAGCAGGGTTCTTTTTTGTTGCTAAAAAAGATGGTTCCTTGAGACCCTGTATAGATTATCGCCTCTTGAATAAGATCACAGTCAAGTTTCAATACCCTTTACCTTTGCTTTCCGATTTGTTTGCTAGGATTAAGGGAGCTAGTTGGTTTACTAAGATTGACCTTTGAGGGGCATATAATCTTGTTCGTATTAAGCAGGGTGATGAATGGAAAACTGCGTTTAATACGCCCGAAGGCCATTTTGAGTACCTTGTGATGCCATTCGGACTCTAATGCTCCATCTGTTTTTCAGTCCTTCATGCATGATATCTTCCGGACTTATCTTGATAAATTCTTGATTGTATATTTGGACTATATTTTGATTTTTTCCGATGATTGGGAGTCTCATGTGCAACAGGTCAGGATGGTATTTCAGATCCTTCGTGACAATGCTTTGTTTGTGAAAGGGTCTAAGTGTCTCTTTGGGGTGCAGAAGGTTTCTTTTTTGGGCTTTATTTTTTCTCCCTCATCTATAGAGATGGATCCGGTTAAGGTTCAGGCCATTCATGATTGGATTCAGCCCAGATCCGTTAAGAGCCTTCAGAAATTTTGGGGCTTTGCAAATTTTTATCGCCATTTCATTGCTAATTTTTCCAGCGTGGTTAAACCCTTGACCGATTTGACGAAGAAAGGCGCTGATGTGGCGAATTGGTCCTCTGCGGCTGTCTCTGCCTTCCAGGAGCTTAAACGTCGATTTACTTCTGCTCCGGTGTTGCGCCAACCGGATGTTTCTCTTCCGTTTCAGGTTGAGGTTGACGCTTCTGAGATTGGGGCAGGGGCCGTTTTGTCTCAGAGGGATCCTGTTGGTTCCTTAATGACACCGTGTGCCTTCTTTTCCCGTAAGTTTTCGCCTACTGAACGCAATTATGATGTTGGCAATCGGGAGTTGTTGGCTATGAAGTGGGCGTTTGAGGAGTGGCGACATTGGCTTGAGGGAGCTAAGCACCGTATTGTGGTTTTGACTGATCATAAGAATTTGATTTACCTCGAGTCTGCCAAACGGCTGAATCCTAGATAGGCTCGATGGTCCTTGTTTTTTTCCGGTTTTGATTTTGTGGTCTCGTACCTTCCGGGTTCTAAGAATATTAAGGCTGATGCTCTCTCTAGGAGTTTTTTGCCTGATTCTCCTGAGGTCTTAGAACCGGTCGGTATTCTGAAAGAAGGGGTGGTCCTTTCTGCCATTTCCCCTGATTTACGACGGGTTCTTCAGGAATTTCAGGCTGACAAACCTGACCGCTGTCCTGTGGGGAAACTGTTTGTTCCTGACAGATGGACTAGTAGAGTGATTTCTGAGGTTCACTGTTCCGTGTTGGCTGGTCATCCTGGCATTTTTTGTACCAGAGACTTGGTTGGTAGGTCCTTTTGGTGGCCTTCTTTGTCGCGTGATGTGCGTTCTTTTGTGCAGTCCTGTGGGACTTGTGCGTGGGCCAAGCCTTGTTGCTCCCGTGCTAGTGGGTTGCTTTTTCCATTGCCAGTCCCGGAGAGGCCCTGGACGCATATTTCGATGCATTTTATTTCTGATCTTCCGGTCTCCCAGAAGATGTCTGTTATCTGGGTTGTTTGCGACCGGTTCTCTAAGATGGTTCATTTGGTGCCTTTGCCTAAATTGCCTTCCTCTTCAGATTTGGTTCCGTTGTTTTTTCAGCATGTGGTTCGTTTGCATGGTATTCCAGAGAATATTGTGTCCGACAGAGGTTCCCAGTTTGTTTCTAGGTTTTGGCGGGACTTTTGTGCTAGGCTGGGCAGTGATTTGTCTTTTTCTTCTGCATTTCATCCTCAGACAAATGGCCAGACCGAGCGAACTAATCAGACTTTGGAGACTTATTTGAGATGCTTTGTGTCTGCTGATCAGGATGATTGGGTGGCTTTCTTGCCATTGGCCGAGTTTGCCCTTAATAATCGGGCTAGTTCGGCTACCATGGTTTCGCCTTTCTTTTGTAATTTTGGTTTTCATCCTCGTTTTTCTTCTGGGCAGGTTGAGCCTTCTGACTGTCCTGGTGTGGATTCTGTGGTGGACAGGTTGCAGCAGATTTGGGCTCATGTGGTGGACAATTTGGTGTTGTCTCAAGAGGAGGCTCAACGTTTTGCTAATCGTCATCGGTGTGTTGGTTCCCAGCTTCCGGTTGGGGATCTGGTCTGGTTGTCTTCCCGTCATGTTCCTATGAAGGTTTCTTCTCCTAAGTTTAAGCCTCGGTTTATTGGTCCTTATAGGATTTCTGAGATTATTAATCCGGTGTCTTTTCGACTGGTGCTTCCGGCCTCTTTTGCTATCCATAATGTCTTCCATAGATCTTTATTGTGGAAATATGTGGAGCCCGTTGTTCCCTCTGTGGATCCTCCGGCCCCTGTGTTGGTTGATGGGGAGTTGATGTTGAGAAGATTTTGGATTCCCATTTTTCGAGGCGGAAGCTTCAGTACCTGGTCAAATGGAAGGGTTATGGCCAGGAGGATAATTCTTGGATATTTGCCTCTGATGTCCATGCTGCTAATTTGGTTCGTGCTTTTCATCTGGCTCATCCTGATCGGCCTGGGGGCTCTGGTGAGGGTTCGGTGAGCCCTCCTCAAGGATGGGTACTGTTGTGAATTCTGCTTTTGAGCTCCCTCTGGTGGTAGCAGATGGTAATACAGTTGTTTCTGGGCTGCAGTCTTGGACAGGTGTATCTGCTAATTGCACTTCTGACTGGGATATTTAGGTGTGCAGGATTCATTAGCCCTTGCCAGTTGTCAATGTCTTTTGGGATATGAGTGATCTCTGCCTGGCTTCTCCTGCTTGGCTGCTATTTCAGCAAAGATAAGTGTCTGTTTATTTTTCTGTGGCACACTGCTGTGTGCTTGTTTTTGATTGTATTCCTGCTCTGAATGTAGGATTCGCTGGAGTTGCAGATTTGCGCTCCTACGTCTTTAGTTAGATGGAGGAAGTTTTTGTATATTCTGCTGTGGATATTTTTGAAGGGTTTTAATACTGACCGCACAGAAGTTTGTCCTATCCTGTCCTATCTTAGCTAGAGTGGCCTCGTGTGCTAAATCCTGTTTTTCTGCCTGTGTATGTTTTTCCTCTCCGACTCACTGCCAATATTTGTGGGGGCTGTCTATCCTTTGGGGTTCTGCTCTGAGGCAAGATAGTATTCCTATTTCCATCTTTAGGGGTATTTAGTCCTCCGGCTGTGACGAGGTGTCTAGTATTTTTAGGTACACTCCACGGCTACTTCTAGTTGCGGTATTAAGATCAGGTTTGCGGTCAGTATAGTTACCACCTACTCCAGTGAAAGTTTTCATGCTGCTCCAAGGTCACCGTATCATAACAGTTTGCACAGTATTTGTCCACCTTTGGCTCAGGATTCTAACCTTTAATGATGATATGTTAAAAAACATCACATATACAATTAAAAATAAGTGATTGTGCAAGTACTGTAATTAGCACTTATAGATTATTCCTTCATGAGTCCCACATTGTGAGCAGGGACATAACTGAGGAAATAAATAACAGGTCCGTGCATTTGCAAAATGTATGGGTGATGTGCACGGGAGGTGGGGCAGAGTGGGGTTGGTTTTTACCAAGTAGCCGACAATTGTCAGACAGAACCTCAGTCACAAAAAACTACCCCTAATCAACAATGTATGTCAGAAGGTGGGAGATAAAATATCAATCTAACCTAGTTTACAGAACCCCATATCACGCACAAGTATCGCTAGATAAAGGGATAAGGAGAACCAACAAACCTTAGACCAAACCATACCCCAATTTAGCGAATGTCCTCTTGTTCTGGAAACCTGGCCCTGTGGACCCAGTTGAGTAAAGGCCCTAATGGTTTCCCTACAAGCTTCCCAAAGGGTTTCCTCCACTAGGATTTATCATTACTAGCACAGTCCATAGAGTATTTAGGTTCAGCAGTCCAATCTTTTACAGGGGTGTGCTGAAGCTTCCAGTACTTTGATTGAAGGTTCAGTCTTCCAGTCTGGCAATGGGGCATGCTGAGATGTCGGTGTGTTGATTGACAGCTCAACCATCCACTCCGAGACTGGGAGGTGCTGGCTGTCTCCAGGTGTTCATTATCCCAGGTGATTGCCAGGCTACTTAACTGGGCTGTTTCTCCCAGACCTCTGCCAGACGTACATTCAGCTACTGTTTGGTTTGTCTCTCTGTGCCTTGCGTTCTGTTTGTAGATCTTTTGTTGCCTGACCTTGTTCTTACAATCTGCCTGTTTAATCCCTTCTGCTTTGATCCGCTATCCTCCTGTTACCTAACTATGCTTTTGTCTCTTCCTTCTTTTTATGACGTCCCTCCTGACTTCTGACCTTGGAAGCTTTGACTATCCTGACTCAAGGCTTGGCTGTGAGAAGGGACTCAGCGTCACACCAGGTTACTTCATCCATTCACCTGGAGTGATTCACAAAGTGGGACTCATGAAGGCATAATCTATAAGTGAAAACTGCAGTACTTGCATAGTCACTTATTTTTAATTGTATATGTGTAAGCAGATGGACACATTGCCTATGTTCCCCCTGAAGAACATGTAAATTATTGTAATGTGAACTGTGATGTACAATGTGAAATGTGATGTGCGTTAAAGATGTTAGCAATGTTGATAGTGAGAATTGCCTGACGGTATGGATAGCAGGAGTTAATGGCCGAGACTAGCCCATAATGGGAGGGGCTGAGTTGAAGAGAAAGTGACAGTTTTCCTGTTAGGGCATTAAATAGGGCCTGGAGTGCATAAAAAAAGGACGTAATGTCCAAAGTGAGCTGTGCCGCATTCTTGGGTGTCCCTAAAGTGAGAGGAGCCAAAAGGAAAAGATAGCAAGAAGAGAGTGAGAGAGAGAGAGAGAGAAATTTTCCGGAGAAGATGCCTAGCAAAAAAAGACTTATACTGCATTTTTTACCTTCAACAACAGTTTTGTGGGAACTAGCACCCAATATCCATAGTAATGTTGCAAGGCTCTTTCCTTACAGCAGAGCGCTAATTTGTTTGTTTGTTTTCCCCACGGAGCATTGAACGTAAGACTCCATACTTGAGTTTGCTGATTTTTTATTTTATGCTGAGTACCTGCTCCAATTCGTGCTGCTCCAATGATTTTAGAACAGCTTTTCCTTTTATTATGTTCCATTGTTACACGCACCAAGGGTTTCAATCAACTGGGAGTGTAAAAGAGAAACGCTCTGTTGGCATTTGATTTTTTTCCTATGACGCTGACTAATCAAAACACAGCCATAGCCCCCAACAAAGTTCTAGGGTATACGTTGAAGGGAAAATTTGCACCACAATTACCGTATGTAGGGAATTACTTTGAAATGGAAGTGTTCAGAAGAAAGAAAATTTGTTCCAGGATCAGTGTAGCAGTGATAACAGGAGAAGGTAATCAATATAAATGGAAAAAAATCCAGTGAAAGGTCCCATTTAAGCCAGTCTCCAGTCCTAATCTGCATTAAAAGGTATCTTATTCTGCAACCTAAAGCCCTGCTCTTCACTGATGAGTGCCAAGTATCCTGAAACAGCTGCCGGTAGATGGTTTCACTCATTGGAGGATCAAATATTAACCTATAGGTAACTAATTCCAATGGGAGTGCTAGTGCAGCGCCCCAGAGTCCTGGTCGTTGCAGTAATGTCGCTCTGCCGCTAAGGGGAGTGATGTTATGTCTGATTGCACTAAAGGAGTTCACCTGACCAGGTATCACAAGCACACATTACACTTCACACTCTGGCCACCAGGGGGAGCAAAAGGCACTATGTATTAGGCCACTCCTCACACTTTGGTAAAACTGGGGGTTGGATGGGAAGTTAATACAGAACACAGCCTGGGAGAGCTCCAGGGAGGACCTGTCAGGGGTGGGTTCCTGACAGGGGCCTAGTAGAACGAATAGAAAGCAACGGAACCACGCCTGCACTACTTTGCGGCGGTATCCTAAGAAAGGACACGAAGAGAAGGATATTGTGGAAAGTGAGAAACGAGATCAAGCACAGAGGAGAGCCAGTAGGAGTCGTGCCTCGAGAACGGCAACTTCCTACTGAGGCACGTAGCCGGTGACCGGAACACCGAGGAAGTAACTGACTCTATGCCTTACTTCAAATATCGCAGGACAGTTAATTATAGGTTGGCTGTCTACCATACATCACCTAAGCAGACATAGGGGGCAAGCGTGAAGAGGGGTGTCTCTAGGGTCCCAGAATAGCTCCGAGCCTTCCCGCCAAACGGGTGCGTCCTATCCAGATAAACTTGGGGGATGGAGAGAGAGAGAGAAAGAGAAAGAACGAGAACAGAAGTTGTGAGGACTATCCTGTATGCTCAGCAGGGAAGGACTACAACACACAGGCACTAGTGGTAGGCACTGATTTCCACCTGCAAAGGGAACTCTGGATGTGCCTTCGGACCGGCCGGTCTCAGACAGCCCTGTTGACAGTGCTCTGGATTGCGGATCCCGAAGTCTACAGTAAAAGGTAAAGAGACTACAACCCTGTGTCCTCGTTATTGACTGCACCTCACGCCATCGCCACCTACATTACTGGGAAGCCCTGGGGATATACTTCACCTGTGGGAAGGTATACCATCTAGCTGCCATCACATCACCCCAGTGGACCCCAAGCAGCGTCGGTCAACCTGACCGAACACCACAGGTGGCGTCACGAAACCCTTGACAAACTATCATCATCCCTTTCATTGGACGCCCCTTAGCAGGGTCACGGACCGGGTCCAGCCACCGTGACAACCCCAGCACCGAGACAGAGAGGACCGGTACCGAGTACCTGTGGCCCTGTGTCTGGGGGCGCTCCACTAGCAAGATAGTTTTCTAGAGCTAATCTGCAAAGATTTTTTTCCAACAAATGTATCAGTGTAAAGTAATTGGTAGATCCCTTCATACGCAGGAAACTTTAGCTTTTTCTCCTATGAAGAAAAGAGAAATGGGAGGCTGTGAGATCCCATTGGTGTCCCCTACAGACCCCAAAATCTTCAGCTTTATTAGTCATTTCGACCTTATATCTGAAAGCTCCTATAATAAGATTTGTTCATCCGCCATTGAAATGACCATGCTCTCAATCTGAAGTCTTTAATGACGCCTTAGCCACCAACCCCTTATTATGACCCTGGATATTGACGTAGACATCTATGACGGTATGGCAGCCACAATACCAACCCATGTGATGGCTTTCGACAATGAAGCCGTGGTGAGGATGTTGGTGCACAGCTTGGCATCAGTGGTTTCATTGTACACTTGTACTGGAGCCTCAGCCCCATACGTCCGGGGAATCACTACCATGTGTGCAGGGGATGGTTCTGCTACCAGAACACTACTGTTAGATTCCTCGCCAGCGCCTTTGATTGCTTCATGTGGCTTTTGTTTAATTCCATAAACGATTAACGATGTTTTTCCTCTTCTCCCATAAAGTTAAATTTATCCAAGGCCTTTCCTAATACGAAACATTTTATGGGAACACAGTGAATCAGGGATTGGTAACTTATTAATGTCTTCACATACTGAACATTTTGTAGATCCACAGCTTGAACACAGCCTTAAAGGGGATGTCCACTGTATTGGTTAATTTCTTCTATGTTTTTCAAAATTTCTCTAGCAACAGTAAATGCAAAAAAGTATTTAAAAAAAAAAGTTTTTTAATTCACCTTTAAAAGGCATTTTAGCCCCTACAAAAATTGCAGCTTTAGTGTTCTGATTGCTGCCTCAGTTTTGCAGAAGCTGAAGTTTAATCAAATATGCTAATCAGGTTGCTTGGTGCATACTGGGTGTGGCCAAGAGGCTCAGCGCACAGTTCCGCCCACTGTATTTGCATACTTCACCTCCCTCACTGGTGATTCACAGAAGTGGGTGTATGGAGCAGGCACACAGGGTGAGCATGCCACATACCTGAACCACCTCTAACAATCGAGGGTGGAGCCCATGATTATTAACCCTTTAAATGCTGCTGTCAAACTCGCACAGAGGCATTAACAAAGTACTGACAGTGGGGCGCATCATTCTATGCGCTCATCAGTACGCCCGTGACGTGATCGCGGGTTGCTGGTGGTTTGCTATGACAGCAGGGGGTCTGCTGAAGACCCTCGTGCTTGTCATTATGAATGTCCTTTGGAACCCTGCCTGTGGCCAGGCTTCAAAGGAGACCGTCATTTGGCATTGCTGCCTGTAGCACAAACGATCAGACAATCGCACCTTTAATTTCCCTAACGAGACTATTAACCCCTTTCTGACATCTGACGTTATAATTCATCCCTGTGCCCTGGGTCTATCTGACCAAGGACGGATTATTATGTCATCGTGATCACCCGCGCACACAGTGGGGTGCGCGGGCGATCGCCACTGGTTGTCAGCTGATTCTGACAGTTGACACCAGGCACTAAGTGCCAGGAGTGGTCACACACTGCTCCCTGTACTTTAACCCCCAAAATGCTGTGATCAAACACAATTGCAGCATTCCAAGAGCCGGCAGAGGGCTGACAGCCCCTCTGCCTTTGGATCGGAGAACCCGTGGTGTGACGTGAGGTCCTGATCATTGCTATGGTCACCCGATGTCACCATGATGACATCCGGGTCACCAGAGCTAGGAAAGTTGCTGAACATGCGCAGTGCATGATCAGCAACTTTATCTGTCAGTGCAGAGCTGACAATTTATACAGCATGGGGATGCTGCTGTATCCCCATGCTGTAGAAGTGATCAGCCTGCAAAAAATTATAGTCCCATAGTGAGACAAAGTAAAAAAAGTTAGAAAATAGTAAAAAATAAATTTAAATAAGTGTAAATATATATATATTATATTGTATCTCTAAATAAATATTTTAATGAAAAAAATATAAACAATAAAAGTACACATATTTGGTATCTCCGAGTCCGCAATGATCCAACCTATAAAACTGTCCCTCTAATTAACCCCTTTAGTGAACACCATAAAAAAAAATCAAAAACAAGGTAAAAAACAATGCTTTATCATCATACTGCCGAACAAAAAGTGGAATAAAATGCGATCAAAAGATGGATATATCTAAATATGGTACCGATGAAAACGTTATTTTGTCCTACAAAAAACAAGCCACAATACAGCTCCATCAGTGGAAAAATAAAAAAGTTATAGCTCTCAGAATAAAGCGACGCAAAAATAATTATTTTTTCTATAAAATAGTTTTTATTGTGTAAAAGAGGCAAAACATAAAAAAAGATATAAATGAGGTATCACTGTAATCATACGGACCCAAAAGATAAAGCTGCCTTATCAATTTTAGCACGCACGGAACGGCATAAACCCAACCCCCACAAAAAGAAATTCCCGAATTGCTGGTTTTTGTTCATTCTGCCTCTCAAAAATCAGAATAGAAAGCGATCACAAAATGTCATGTGCCCGAAAATGGTACCAATAAAAACGTCAACTCATCCTGCAAAAAACAAGACCTCACATGGCTCTGTGGGCCAAAACATGAAAAAATTATAGCTCTCAAAATATAGTGATGCAAAAACTATTTTTTGCAATAAAAAGCGTATTTTAGTGTGCAACAGCAGCCAAACATAAAAACCCCGATATAAATCTGGTATCGCTGTAATCGCACCGACCTGAAGAATAAAGTCGCCTAATCACTTACACCGCGCAGGGCCGCCATCAGGGCATGACAGCCGTGACTGGCGTATGGGGCCCAGTGAGCAGAGGGGGCCCGCATCGGACCCCGTCTCATCTGCTCACCGGGCCCCCCCTGCAGGCGCTGCGGGCGGCACACTATTGACGTGCGGGCCTGCGCCCGCACGTCAATAGTTAACAGCCGCCAGCCAGTCTGAGGCTGGCAGCTGAATAGGGCCCCGGCCGCAGTGCGCACTCGCCGGCGTCGCCGGCGTCTGACGTCATTGTCAGCCGCCGGGCCCGGCTAGTGCGTCTGTGTGGCGCCTGGGGGGATCTTCGCCCGGCGCTGGAGCATGACCAGGTAAGAAGTCGTGTTTTTTTTTTTTTTCTGAGAGCGGCATCCAGGGGGGCCCGGGGGGCAGAATGCTGGACACACAGGGGCAGAAATGCTGGACACACAGTGGGTCAGAAATGCTGGACACACAGTGGGTCAGAAATGCTGGACACAGTGGGGCAGAATGCTGGACACAGTGGGGCAGAAATGCTGGACACAGTGGGTCAGAAATGCTGGACACAGTGGGTCAGAAATGCTGGACACACAGTGGGTCAGAAATGCTGGACACAGTGGGTCAGAAATGCTGGACACAGTGGGGCAGAATGCTGGACACAGTGGGGCAGAAATGCTGGACACAGTGGGGCAGAAATGCTGGACACAGTGGGGCAGAATGCTGGACACACAGTGGGGCAGAAATGCTGGACACAGTGGGGCAGAAATGCTGGACACAGTGGGGCAGAATGCTGGACACACAGGGGCAGAAATGCTGGACACAGTGGGGCAGAATGCTGGACACACAGGGGCAGAAATGCTGGACACAGTGGGGCAGAATGCTGGACACACAGGGGCAGAAATGCTGGACACAGTGGGGCAGAATGCTGGACACACATTGGGGCAGAAATGCTGGACACAGTGGGGCAGAAATGCTGGACACAGTGGGGCAGAAATGCTGGACACAGTGAGGCAGAAATGCTGGACACAGTGGGGCAGAAATGCTGGACACAGTGGGGCAGAATGCTGGACACACAGTGGGGCAGAAATGCTGGACACAGTGGGGCAGAAATGCTGGACACAGTGGGGCAGAATGCTGGACACACAGTGGGGCAGAAATGCTGGACACAGTGGGGCAGAAATGCTGGACACAGTGGGGCAGAAATGCTGGACACAGTGGGGCAGAATGCTGGACACAGTGGGGCAGAATGCTGGACACAGTGACAGAGGCAGAATGCTGGACACAGTGACAGGGGCAGAATGCTGGACACAGGGGCAGACTGTGAGACCCAGGGGCGGTATGCTGGACATTGGGGCAGAATGCGAGACACGGGGCAGAATGGAGATACGGGGCATGATTGGAGACACGGGGCAGGATGAAAGACATGGGGGCATGACTGGAGACAGATGGGGCAGGATTGGAGACAGATGGGGCAGAATGGAGACACAGGGGGCATGATTGGAGACAAGTGTCAGGATTGCAGACATGGGGGCATGGTTGGAGACATAGGGGGCAGAATGGAGACATGGGGCATGATTGGAGACACTGGGGGCAGAATTGGAGACAGAGCGTGCAGGATCATGGGGCAGGATGGATATGATGGAGACAGATGGGACCGGATGGAGAGATCACATGGGGAGATCATATGGGGCAGAATGGATACTCATGAGGGCAGGATGGGAGAACATCTGGCTGACGCCAGGAATGAGACACACAGGGCCAGGATGGGGGATATTATTAATACCATAGGGGCTAATTTAGGGATATTATTACTGCAGTGATGTATTTATTTTATTTTTTGAGTATACTGTTTTAAATGGGGGCGGTTCTGTTACTGTATAGAGTGACACTATGTCGCCTTCTTCATGTGGTGTAATGTAGAAGTTGTGAAAAATTAAGTAATGTGTTCTGCAAGCGGAGCTCGAGATAACTGTGTTATTTCCTGCAGAGAGAAGTCCTGGCTGGATGAAATGATGGCGGTCTGTGCTGGATGAAAGATGAAGGACTTCACCTAGAGACGTCACTGGTGAGTCAGTGTGTTACCTATACACTGACACTATACACTGTATACTGTATACAGAGCTCCTGTGTATAATTTCACTAGTGATCACTATATTATCTGTACACAGACACTGCTTACTAATTACAGATCTCCTGTGTATAATGGCACTTATGGTGATAGTATGGTGCTTTTTTTTAAATTACTGATCAGAATTGTAGTATTCAGTCACTATGTGGTGGTAATATGTGGTCTGGACATGGTGTTGTGGTATTTGTTCCTTGTATGTGATATTATTCGATCCCTGTGGTGGTAATATGTGGTCTGGTCATGGTGTTGTGGTATTTGTTCCTTTTATGTGATATTATTCGATCACTGTGGTGGTAATATGTCATCTGGTCATGGTGTTGTGGTATTTGTTCCTTCCTTCCTTTTAAAAATTGAAAAATAAATAAAAATATACCTAAATTGTATTGCATATTTTAACAAATATTTAATAGGTTACAGCAGAGTAGGGCCTGGCCAAAAGTGTCTACCTTGTTATGGTGGCGGCTTAAAAAATATTTTGGCCAAAACAAAAGCTGCCGGCTATATGTGTGATCTGGTGATGGGAACTGTCAATGTGTGATAGGTGAGAAGTGGAGTTTTTCCAAGAGAGAGCGGTGGGACTGTGGACAGTTCGAGGGGTGGAGCCTGGAGGCGGGGCTGGGGTGGAGCCTGGAGGTGGGGCTGGGGTGGAGCCTGGGCGGAGTCTCAAGGGGGCCCCGAAAATTTTGCCAGTATGGGGCCCCAAATTTCTAGTGGCAGCCCTGACACCGCGTAAGGAATGGCGTAAAAATAAATAAAAGCAATTCTTCACCTGCTATTGATGTTGCCTCCCAAAGATTGCAGTAAAGCTTGGCCCACATTTATCCTGCACTCTGCGCTGAGCGCTTGCATCGGGGTTTTCGTGTAAATCTCTGAAATACGTGACTCAGACTGAACCTCTGGTGGAAGATTCCCTATAATGAGGCAGATGGAGGCACCGTGGACGCTGTCTGACCTGTGATCCGGCTGTATCTGTCCTTTTAGGATTGCATAAAAGTGCCGTCGGCCACAGTTTTGTGCAGTTCTGAAAAGGACACCGCTGAACAGAGGCCAGACAGAGTCCAGAGTAACTCTGCTGCCTCATGAACACATGCGGAATCACCTGCGTTCAAAAGCCGGCAGCGCTTTGGACGCAGTGGACATGTGCCGCATCCAAAGCGCTACCAATTACTGACTGTTTGCACAAAACATTAATGGAAAGATAGGGGCTTCCACGTTACAAGATGCACAAATGCTCTGGAAAAGCTAAATGGCTCCTCACCCACCAAAGGAAATTCAGCAAATTTTCTGCTCCCAAATCCAAATGCCCCCTTCCTTCTGAGCCCCACAGTGTACCTGAACCACATATATTGTCCACTTTTGGCATTTCTGAAGTGATGAGAGTCCGCCTAACTTACAGGTGCATCCCTCCAGAACGGGTTGGGCATAACGTACTGGTGACGGCAATGTACTGGTGACTACAATGTACTGGTCACTACAACTGCGGTTTTGCAGTTTTCACTCAGTAACATTCATTGCTGCTTGTTTCTGGAAAATACCTATGGAGTCAAAATCGTCACTACACCTGTAGAAAATTTCCCCAAAGGGTATAATTTACAAAATGGGGTCCCTTGAGGGGGATTCTGCTCTTCTACCAATTAGGGGCTCTGTATATGGAGTCGGCACACTTGTCTAGGAACATCTGTGCTCCAGGAGGTAAATAGCGCTCCGTTCCTCCCGAGTCTCTCCTTATGGCTAAGTAATACTGTACAGAAACATATGGGGTATTGCCACATTCAGTAGAAACTGGGGGACAAATTTTGGTGCCATTTTTACTCACTTCTTGTGTAAAAATGTAAAATATGGGGCTAAAACTAAATTTTGGTGGTAAAAATGTAGTTATTTTTTATCCAGTGCCCAATGGTATAAAATTCTGTGACACACCCATGGTGTCAATATGATCACTGCACTCCTAGATGTATTCATTGAGAGGTGTAGTTTGTAAAATGGGGTCTCGTATGGGGGGTTCTGCTGTTCTGGCACCTCATGGGCTCTCCCAGTGGGTCATAGCACCTACAAGCCATAACAGTAAAATCTGGCGCCCTTTGCCTTCTGAGCTTTGCACTGTGCCTGAGAAATATTTCCCGATTACATCTAGGGTATTGGCACACTCAGTACCAAATGGACCTCAGTTTGTTGTAAAAAAAAATATCCTATTAGGCTTTAGAAAAATTAAAAACTTGGGGCTAAAACAACATTTTAGTGGTAAAAATGTAATTTATTCTTTCTTCTCCGCTCAGTGGTATAAAATTCTGAGGCACATGTGGTGTCGATATGATCACTGCACCCCTAGATGAATTCATTGGGGACTGTGTAATTTCTGAAATGAGTTCACATATAGGGGGTTTCTGTTGTTCTGGCACCTCAGGGGCTCTGCCAATGTGACATGGCACCCTTAAACAATTTCAGCAAATCTGAACTCCAATATGGCGCCTCTTCCCTTCTGAGCTTTGCACTGTGCCTCAAAAGTAGTATTTCCCCACATATGAGGTATCGGCGTACTCAGGAGAAATTGCACAACAAATTGTATGGTGCAATTTTTCCTGTTACCCTTATAAAAATGGAAAATTTGGAGCCGAAATAACATTTTTCTGGGGAAAATTTGATTTTTTTTAATTTTATGGCTCAATGTTATAAACTTCTGTGAAGCACCTAGGGATTCAAGGTGCTCACAATGCACCTACATGCATTCCTTGAGGGGTCAAGTTTCCAAAATTGGGTCACTTGTGGGGGTTTCCACTATTTAGGTACCTCATGGGCTCTCCAAATGGGACATGACGTCCGCTAATGATTCCAGAAAATTTTACATTCAAAATGTCAAATGACGCTCATTCCCTTCCGAGCCCTGCCATGCACCTAAACTGTAGTTTTCTCCCACATCTGGGGTATTGGCGTACTCAAGAGAAATTGCACAACAAATTGTATGGTGCAATTTATCCTGTTACCCTCGTGAAAATGCAATATTTTGTGCTAAAAACATATTTGTGTTGAAAATTTGATTTTTTTTCATTTTTAAGGTTCAACTTCCTAAACTTCTGTGAAGTACCTGAGGGTTCAATATGCTCTCCACACATCTAGATCAGTTCCCTGAGGGGTCTAGTTTCCAAAATGTTGTCACTTGTGGGGAATTTTCACTGTTTAGCACTGTTTAGGCACATCAGAGGATCTACAAGCAGGACATGGCATCCGCCAATTGTTCCAGCAAATTTGCCCAAACAGTGGTGTTCTCTCTCATATGTATTGTAAAATTTTCTAAATTTTCAAAAAATTTCTGTTTTTTTCACAAATAAACCCAAGTCATACCAAGGAAATTTTACCACTCTCATGAAGTACAATATGTCACAAAAATCACCGGGATCTGTTGAAGCGTTCCGTTCCAGAGTTATAACCTCATAAATTCACCAGAATTGTAAAAATTGGCCTGGTCATTAACATGTAAACCACCCTCGGAGATAAAGGGGTTAAGAACAGTGAAAACTAAAAAAAAATGTCAAATAGTTTGAAAAAATAAAATAAAAAAAAGTTCAAATACCCCCATCTCCCTTTTTACCCATTAAAAATAAATATATTTAAAAAAAAAAAAAAACAGATTTGTGGTATTGTTGCACTCAGAAAAGTCCGATCTATCAAACTATAATTACCTCAATCTGTAAACACCTTAAACAAAAAACTTCAAGAACACCAAAATTATTTTTTTTCGGTCCCTGCAATTCCTAAAAAAATGCTGTAACAAATTATGAAAACGTCAGATTTTCCGAAAGTGGAATCAATAAAAACATCATCTTGTCCTGCAAAAAATAAGCAGCTACACAGCTCCATTAACCGAAAAATAAAAACGTTACGGGACTCTGAAAATGGCGACACGACCAACATTTTTGTTTTTTAAACTTCTACTTTTTTTTTTTTAACCACAAAAAAAATGGACATCTGTACCATTATCCAGTAGATGATGTGGTAAAATGATGACGTTGTTCAAAAGTACAACTCGTCCAGCAAAAAAAACAAGGCCTCATACTTTTATGTGGACAGTAAAATTAAAAAAAGTTTCGGCTCTTGGAAGAAAAGGAGGAAAAAAAACGAAAGCGCAAAGACGGAATTGGCCCTGTCGTGAAGGGATTAAAATTTGACGATAGGCAGAGAGGAGACTAGTCCGGTGGTGGCGCCACCAGGGGACAGTTTCTCCCCACACTGCAGCAGGTGATTGACAGGTTTCTCTCTATGTACACGTTTGTCAGAAACCTGTCAATCACACGGCGTGAAGAGGGGAGAATCGAGCACCGGAAGAGTCTAGTCTCTGGCTATGGTCCACTGCCTGGATCCGTTTGCTCTGAAATGCCCGACAGTTTCAGAGACAAACATCCCTGTCTCCGATTCATGCTGCCCGTGGTTTCAGCAGTATAAATCGAGTGACGGGTTCCCGTTAATCACTTTCCCACGATAATGGTGTCTGTTTACAGATACCTTCCCTTCATTTTACTTATTTTTGACATATTATGATGCAGCAAAAGAGCAAAAAGTTGGAGGATTCTTGTGTAATTCAGTGTCACATGAAGGGCACAGACGAGACGAGTCACTTGACTCAGAGGAAGTAAGGACATCTGTGCTCGCTGATTAAAGCAGTCGTTAACCACCATCTGCCTGCTGGAAGTCAGGGACCATGGCACACTTCTCTCCTCTCAATCATAGGGATGGGGCAAGCTGTCCCCTCTCACCAGCCCTCAGGTATTACTTCTCACGTGACAGATAACAACTAATATAATGGCAATATGTCACTTTCCCCATGTTATACCAACCTGGGCAATGATGGACAGTTAACATGTTCACCGGCGGGATTGGTTTCTCGATGCATGCATCTACTACCGGTTGTCCATTTTCGTCTCTTTTTCTCTGGCATACTAATGGATGAGAATGGGGCCATTTAAGAAGAAGGGAAATTGTGTAGCCTATACAATAGTATGTAGAAAAAGTAGTCATACCCCATGAACATTACCACATTTTTCATGTTACACCCATATTTTATTGAGATTTTATGAGATATACCAATACAAAGTAGCAAGTATTTTCTAAATTCCTCATTGCACACTCGCTCTCCCTCAGTGAGATTGGATGGAGGCGTCTGTCACAGATTCTTAATGGGATATAGGTTTGGACTGTGACTGGGCCATTCACACACATGAATATGCTTTAATCTAAACCCTCCATTATAGCTCTGGCAGGATGTTTTGGGTCATTGTCCTCCTGGAAGGTGAACCTACGCCCCAGTCTCAAGTCTTATGCAGCCTATACCAGGTTTTCCTCCATGATTGCCCTGCATTTACTTCTATCCATATTCCCATCAACTCTGACCAGCTTCCCCGCCCCAGCTGAACAAAAGCCTCCCCACAGCATGGTGCTGGCACCACCATGTGATGGTGGGGATGGTGTTTTAAGGGTGATGGGCAGTGTTCGTTTTCTGCCATACATAATGTTTTGTATTTAGCCCACAATTTCTACTTTGGTCTCATCTGACCGGAGCACCTTCCTCCACAATCTAGCTGTGTCCCCTACATGGCTTATAGCAAACTGCAAATGGGACTTCTTAAGGCTTGCTTCTAAAAATGGCTTTCTTCTTGCCACTCTTCCATAAAGGCCAGATTTGAGCAGTATATGACTAATAGTTTTCCTGTGGACAGATTCTCCCACCTGAGATGTGGATCTCTGCAGCTCCTCCACAGTGACTATGGGCCTCTTGGATGCTTCACTAATTAATGCTCTTTCTGCTTGGGATGTCAGTTCAGGTGGACGGCCATGTCATGGTAGGCTTGCAGTTGTGCCACACGTCTTACATTTTTAGATGATAGATAAAATTGTGCTCCATGAGATGTTCAGAGCTTGGGCTATTTCTATTAACTAACCCTGCTTTTCTCTCCTCTACAACTTCATCCCTGATCTGTCTGGTGTGTTCTTTGGTTTTCATGATGCTGTTTTGCTGTTTTATCCCTAATGTTCTCACACAAACCTCAGACCTTCACAGAACAGCTGTAGTTATACTGAGAATAAATTACACATTACACACGGATGGACTCAATTTAATAATTATGTGACTTCTGGAGGCAACTGGTCACTCAGGATTTTATTTAGCGGTATCAGACTAGAGGGGGCTGAATACAAATGCACATAACAATTTTCAGATTTATATTTTTGAAGGGAGTCTTACCAGCCTTGCTCCATTGGAGAAGTATTTAGATTAACTTTCCTCAATAATGAAGAACTGTCTCTCCAGTGGTACCAATAGATAGATATCTAAACTAAAAGTCAATGTCTGACGCATAGATGAGCCTTGGAACATGACTGAGCATATCTTCTGGAACGAAAAGTCGCTAATTTGTGGGTTGCTATTTTTTAGGTTCTTGCCTCTCTTTAGTATATAGCAGGGTACTAGTTTGCTGGATTAGAAGCCTTTTACATAGCTCTTGGGGGTATCGGTAGGCTCTGAATGAATAGCTGGAAGGTGCGGAAAAATATCAAACCTTGGAACAAGTGGTTGTATCTTGCCTGTTACTCTACAAAGTTGAGGTTGTGTCAAACTATTGTCAGATAACTGGGGTTTGTAAAAAAAATATTAGTCACTTCAATACCCAATTTTAAGACAGGATCATACACCTGGTATTTGGGAAAAAAGTTCCGCAAGAGATGATCAAGAATCAGAAAAATATGTTGGCCATAGATCATAGTTCAGAGATTACTGAAATGTACATATTATTAAGAAAGAACACTGGCATGTCATAGTGACATCTTTGATTGGTGGGGATCCGAGTAGTAAGAACCCTACTAAGTGCTAAAGAGAAAGAACAGAAGGGCTCAGCTGAGCTTTTTGGTTCTGATAGGGTCTACTCTGCCTTAGGACTGCTTCACTCATCCAAGTTTTGTGGTCTATGTACAAATCACAAATTGCAGATCGACCTTGGGTCTCTTTAGCCGAATGCATATGCCTCATAGGTCTACATGAGCCTATGGAGTTTGCGTCCTATGGAGTTTGCGTCGGGACAACTAAAGATGATCCGAAAATCGCTGTGTGTCCACGGATCATAAAACTCAGATGTTTCAAGCCAGCCTTGGAGATCAAGCAGAACAGTGCTTGAACTCTACAACGAGGAGAGACAATCATGCCCAATGCGCCCAATGCTACACTAAACATTTCTGCCCCTTTGTTTTAGTTCAGTAGAGCTCTAAGCACTTAGACTCCAATGATTAAAAGTTTTAAAATGTCACTTCAGGCCTCCATACATATTACATCGCTATTAGCTGTTAGTACATAGGAATGCTTTGCTCGGATCAACCATTGGAAATCCAGCAGGCTGGAACCTTCTCATCATCAGTCAAGGAAGAGTCAGGAGGCCGCCATACAAATGAGATACTCATATGCTCCCTCTGATATCAGTGGGTGCACCATAATTTAATCTAATGTGTTTGGGGTCTTTAGACATGTAAAAAAAAACAGAAAAGGACTGTATATACATATTTGATCGCTAAGGTCTTATTTTAAGACTGAAGGGAACACCTTACCCCATAGTTGTAGTCCTTCATCTTCTGAATTCCTCATCCATACGTATAGATACATACAATGAGCCCTTGTTGGGCCCATATGAGGTCAGTTGTAATAAATAAAAGTAATAAAGTTGAATTGTCTTTATTACTGTGCATAGATTTCATTTCTTCTTTCTTGGGGACAGGGAGGGAGCAATGTTTCATCTTTTATTAATGATTAAATTTAAGAATTGAAAGAAAAGAACAGGAGATGGGCCTTCTGGCTGTGATCATACTGTCACTCTTATACATGAGGATTGTTCTCACAAACAGCTTGACATCTGCATTGGATTTACAGGGGATCATTTTGTAAGCAGCCCAAGAGAGACTGTACATTAGCTACAAGCAACAAACCCAAGATACAGGCACAAGTCAGGCATGTGAACAGACTTAGACAATCTCTTTTTGTTTAGAGGATCCCTCAAAAATAAGCAGATCACAAAATGTCCCCATGCCGAGACCTCATAAATCAGCTGTAATAGAATCTTGTTGTGTTTCATTCCCTACAGCACCTCCGCAGGAACTATAAGGCATCACATGGCGCCATTCGAGATTAATGAGATGTTCAATTACTGCGTGGGTAAACTGGGCCTATTCCAAAGAAAGAGACTGAACCTTTTACTAAGTTAGTAAGGATATCCATTTTTAATATCCAACAGGACAATTATGCTATGAAAATATATACATTTGGTTTTAGGGTTTTCTCATTAAATGTGCTAATGGTATAGCGCCAAGATTAGCCACCAGGGTCCAAAAGGTGAGATTTTGAGCGCTAAGGCTTATATAGTCTATGCTAGGCTTTTAATGGAGGCTGTGTTCATTAAAATGAGTCTACCAAGTTGCCTTCAAAAACTCTGTGCCTTTAGGAGTCAAGAAGCCACTGAATTTATCAAGCACCTTAGAAGATTCTTACCGCCTCCCAACCAAAATAACAGGTGGTAAGAATGTGCCCAGTAAGTGCTAACTCTGGTGCCCCATGAATATCCCTTTTGTACCACAACTGCTCACCCTTTCAAAGTAATATTATCCCCTATGTGCCCTCTACACCGTAATTAGCTGTTTCCACCCCAGCACAGTAATAATGATCTCCTTTTGGCCCCCTATAAAATAATGATGCCACCCGTATGCTTCTTAGAATGTAAAAACCTCCCCTTAAAGTAAAAATGCCCCATAAAAATTAATAATACACACTTTGTTCCCCATAAAAAACTAATAATGCCCCTTGTCTACACCAAATCAATAGTGAATGAAGCATTTACTATGAAGTTAGATGAAGGTTAGGAGAAGTAGATGCCCCAACATGGTAATATTATTGCGTCGGGAAGCTGATGTTACATTCAAGGCTGGTTCTGGAGAAAGATAGGATCAAAGCCTTGCTATTGAATTAGTTTCAACAATATCCACATTCTGAGTGGCTCTTGCCCAGGTAGCCAGTAGACCTGCTAGTGATGCCACTACTGGAAGAATTGTGATCTCCTGCGGCCCACCTCCTCTCAGCCAATCAGCATCTCTGTCACTGGTGATGACGTAATCCTGATTGACCGAGATTAGATCACTGACCAATAGGACTCTCCTCACAATGCTCCACCCAAATGTCCTTTTCATCTGTATGCCAGATACATTGCATAATCTCCCAAATCTGGTTCTGGCAGAAATATAGTTTTGAAATTCACGAGTTTTGAAATTATTTGGTCTCACAACGTAGGCTTCTCCGTAAAAACTCTTATGTAATCAATAAACTTCTGTCTTCAAAATAAAATTCAATTTTGGTGAATTTTTTCCTGTTAAATTATAAAATAAGAGATCTACAGCTGATGTTGCTGCAGAACAACTGAGCAGTTCAGTGATCATTTGTACAAAAGCTGCTAAACTTCCTGGAACTAATTTAATTACATCTGTTGAGGAGACCACCCACTGGAACAAGTGATACGCACACGAGTGTGTTCATTTGTTTGTCATTCCTGGCTAATATTAATGTACAGAACGGCCTTGAGCTAAAGTAAATCCAGATCTTATGTTCTACAAGGGAGAAAGCATCCAATTGCATGTTATAAAAAAATTTGATATTTTTCTTTTTTTACATCCAATTTTTTGTACTCTTAAAAAGACAAAAAACTTTTAAAAAAATCTATAATCTTACAATCTGTTCGGGATTGGATCTTCTTTACTTTTGTCGGTTGAAATGATGGGGAAAAGGAGCAATTGCCCCTCGCTATGCTTTATTACTGGCCATCAAAATGGTTGATTTAGCAGAGGACAAACATCAACATGGACACTCGTGAAACCATGAGTGTGGTTTTTTTTAACGGCCTTCAGATCGATCTTGAGTTATGAGAACTTGATGGAAGAACAATCTGTAGGGAAGATCAATCTTCTGCAAGCCTAGAGAGGTCCACCAGGGTCTTCCCCACCATTACCTTGAATGTCTCAAGCCATCGGGTTGCTGGTCTTCCTATTCACCTTTTATTCTTCCAACCATGATGTACTTCTCCAGTGATTGCTCTCTTCTTATGATATGTCCAAAGTAGGCAAGGTCGCACCTTGGGGATCCTTGCTTTGAATGACATGTCTGGCTTGATTTGGTCCAAAATTGATTTGTTTGCTCGTCTTGCCATCTATGGTACAGTTTATAAACTTGCGATATATTAGCTCTAGCTGTATAATTTACACATTTTTTTCCATCCTGTCAAAAATTAGAAGTGAACAACAGACAAGAGTGGCGCAAAAAGATTCATAAAACCTGGTTCAGCGTCCACATTAATAGCCCATGACTACCGGAGCAAAGTCCTGCAAACCTCTCCATATCTGCCAGCATCTCCGGCCTTTCTTCTGATTAGTAGGCCCCAATGAAGACAAAAAGTCAGGTTTACTAATCAGAGGAGACACTGGTATGATGGCAGGTAGAAAAGACACACAGTGCTTTGGTCCAGCAGCCATGGATGACCCATATAGCTGCTGGGCCAGGGTCCTATGACACTTTTTGCTCAACTCTACCCAATACATTATAAAATGTTTGATCATGGCTTTTTCCTGGCTTGATTTTTTCAATAGTTTTTCTGCTAAATATTGATAATATATCCTTAGGATGGAGAAATCAACCAACATCAGATAGAGAGTGGTCCAACTCATGGCAACCCTGCTGATCATTTAATTGATGGGCCTAGATAGCCACTACCAAAAACAGGGATTTGTGTCTGGTAAACAATGAGTGTGATATGGAAATACCCCATCAATCAGATGATCATTGAGGTGTGTCAGACCCCCATCAATCATGTATTAGTTGACAATATTAAAGCTGGCCATAAACATGAAATAACTGTTGGCTGACAGTAATCTCTCACAACTCCCCCAAGTGCTCAGCTTGGCCAAGTGGTGAGAGAGGAAAAAGTCAATGCCAGAAAATGTATCACCCTGAAAGCAAAAAAGAAAGAGCATCTATTGAAATCCCAATGGACCAATCATTCTTTGCCAGGACAAATGGTGATCTGGTGGTGAAAAGTCGGAAGTCCCTCATATATATCAGATGATTAGCCAATCCCACCAAGATCTTGGTTAAGCCAATTTATATTTGAAAAATATTTATTTACTTTTTTTCATAAATCAACAGTGTACAAGGAAATAAGAAACTTTGTAATATATCTTATCAAAGAAATCTGCTTCTTTCTCTTCCAGGTCTGATCATACACTCTCAAGATTCTCAATTCATGGGTAAATATCAGTGAATACTTAGTTTCCCATCACTGAGATAGCAGATGACAGTTGGTTCTCATAAAATTTAACGAAGAACTTGCAACAGAATGTATGTGTCTGCCTCTAGCTCCTCCCTACTTGTTCCTCTCCATAGAATTGTATGAGCAACAACTGTCATCTCTCAGTTGTGGGAAAATCTGTCTTCACTAAATAGAAAATTACCATAATGTCATGTTTCTGGGTTCGAACCCTTGAACCTGTGCTTTGTGGTCAGCTTCTCTGTCCACTGACCCACTGCACCTACACCTTTTCTCTGGCTGTTCAGTTTCTGTTATCCTTGCTGCAGCCTATTTAGTGTACCAGGTGTTTTCATTTCATCATTTGTCTGCTATATCACCTTTGAGGTGTGGCTTTATATACTTTCCCCCAGCTGGTATTTCCTGCAGGTGATAGTCTCATTTGGATGTCCAGCCATACTGCTGTAGTTTAAAGCCAGTCAGTGAAAGACCAGTTAGGGTTTATCTCTTTGCTGTTTTTATTTTTTACCCTGCACCTATCTTCTGTTTCTTTTTAGGAAGTAGGTGGCATATTCTCTAACAGAACCTATCTAATCCTTTATTTTGTATTTTGTGGTTTATTTTACTCACTCTGGTATCTTTTCCTTTTTCAGCACACTTTCCCTTCTGTAGGTAATTTACACTCTGCTCTGCCGTCCGATTCTTTAGGAGGAACATGAAGCACACGACGGCCTTTCAGGCAGCATAAGTTTGTGTTGCCCTTGTCTAGTCTGTGGTTAGGGCTATCTTAGCTGACGCAGGATTCACTAGGGACTGTGGGGCCAGGATCTCTAGTCTGTACAGGAACCAGGAGGGTCAGTTTCAGTTTTACCTTTACCTATTATCCCGAGTGAGTTGCTGCGCTAGCATAAAACATACTTTACCCATGAATTGTGAAGAAAAGATCAGTCCAGAAGAAAGAAGCACATTTTTCTGATGAGTAGCTTATGTACCATTGATTTATCAAATAAAAAATAAAACTCTTTAAGGGAATACCATCAGTTTTGTAGTGCCAGATAACCCCTTTAATTCTTCAGGGGACCAAGAGATGGGTCATGTTATTAATGGGGTTCATCATAGGGTCGTTGTTCTGATTAAAGTATTTATTTATTGCCTTTTCCTAGTAAACTTTTCAGTGACGAGTCCGAGGCAGGGTGAATCATGCTGTTTGGCAGCGGATGGGACATCTGACACTACCCTCTAAGTGACTGCGCCCGGTCTTCTCACTGCTTGTGTCAGAAAATCAATCAATGACTTCAACACAATCGGGATACTTTCTGCCATCTATCAAGCGCTATTCATTATTTATGAGCAGCCTTCTTTGTCATTTAAGACACGCGCCCCACAACATGAATGACTCTCCGAGATTGTTTTTTTTTTCCATGTTTGCTATTTTTTGGGGTAGCATTTTCCCATGCAGTAATCAAATTATTTCAATGATAGAAAGTCTCATACTGAATATATTTTATTGGATTCCATAGTTGGACTGTGACTCCGATGAACCAAAAAGAAAAGGCATAGCGGTTTGGTCACCAAGATCATCTTGGATGGAAAATGATCTCCTTTAATATCTCTCTTAGAGTTTGGAATTGTCTATACCAGTTTTTGCTCTTATTTTATTTCCATTGCTTTCCCGATTATATAGTTTTTTTTGTTCTTTTAAAATGCGCCTTACGATTCCAGAGATATGAGCATTTTTATTTAGTTCCAATTTTTATGGTCTTTACTAGGGTTGAGCGAAACGGATCATTCATTTTCAAAAGTCGCCGACTTTTGGCAAAGTCGGGTTTCATGAAACCCGACCCGATCCCTGTGTGGGGTCGGCCATGCGGTACGCGACTTTCGCGCCAAAATCGCGTTTCGTATGATGAGCTTTGCGCCATTTTTTCAGCCAATGAAGGAGCGTGGGCAGAGTGATGACATAGGTCTTAGGGGCGTGGACGCCTACCGTCGCTTGTGCGCTGTAGCGATTTGAAATGTGTAACACCAGCTTCTCGAGAGAGAGAGAGAGGGAGAGAGAGAGAGAGGGAGAGAGGGAGAGAGAGAGAGAGAGAGAGAGAGGGAGAGAGAGAGAGAGAGAGAGAAAAAAAAAATTACCATTGACTTTGCATTGGGTTTCATGTTTCGTTCGATCCCCGACTTTTCGCCATAATCGGCCGATTTCACTCGACTCGACTTTAGAGATAGTCGGGTTTCGCGAAACCTGACTCGACCCTAAAAAAGTAAAGGTCACTCAACCCTAGTCTTTACTAAGATGTGTGGTTCACAGGATCCTCGGGGGCGTGTCTTTAGGGTGCTCTATATTAGTACCCTGTGAGCACCACCCACTTGGTAAACACCATAAAGGTTAGCACTATATAAAAACGGCATATCTCTGGAACCATACAACGGATTTGAAAAAAAAAATAATGCAATATTTTAGGGATCATCAGGAATATAATAAGAGCAGAAACTGGTCATGTTCTACCTGGTGACAGATCCTATTAATAATAGGCCTTATATATGAGAACTTGAAGCCTCAAGGCCAAACAAATCAACCATAATTTTTTTTCTGAAATAAGAGAATTGGAAATCCGTGTCAGAAATATCCAGCTATTATAATAAAGGGATTCTCCGCTTTGAACTATACTTACTTGTTGGGAGGGGTCCTTGATAACAGAATGTGCTTCACTACTGTGAACCCCAAGTGATCAGTTATCATTCGTAGCAAAACCTGTCAGCGAGTGTTCAGTTTCCCTGCAGCACAACCACAGGAGAAACTAAGTATTACACACTGTCCATTCACATCAATGGGCTGTCTGTATCATGTAGGACAGAATGGGTCTTCCAGAGTAGGAGGCACTCTTTGTAGCTACTCTCTACTCTGTCCAAGTGAATTGGGTCCTGATTAGGGGAAGCCTCCTCTAATAATTCCCAAATAGAGTTTATGAACCAGCCAAGAAATTAATCAATGGACATTTACTTTTCGTTAATGCACAGAAAAATGCAAAAAAAAAACAAACAACAACCTGGTGAACTAAATATAAGCATGCAGTTCCGTACAATAAGGACGGCGCTTCCATCTTCCATCTTGCAGCGCTTTAGTCTCGGAGTGTAAACTCCTGTGCTGAGTATGATAAATGTAGTCACTCAGCCCAATCACCAGCGGATTCACCACCTCATGTCAGGGCAATGTGTCGTTAACTGATATGTCAGAAAATCAATTAATTACTTTTAAGCAGCAGTTAAGAGAATCCGCACAATTCCTCCATGTGAATTATTAAAGAAAGTGAAGCCGCTTTTTTTCCCTAACTGAAATTCTGTCTTTAACAAAAGTGCAAAACCATGCTTCTGCCCTGAAGCCCAATTAAAAGTATCGAATAGGCTTTAGGGGTAAAAAAAGAAAAAGAAAAAAAAGAAAGAAAAAAAATAGTTGGGCAATTTACATCGTTGACAAATCAGAACTGAACCTTGCACTTATTTCTGACGGGAGAAGAAGCCTTTCCAAAAATGAAGGGCAGTATCTCCTATCTACCGTATATCTATATCTGCTACTGACCTAAACTTCCTCTATAGATCACGCTTCAGCAATCCAAAAATGTATTGCAATATGAGGCAACAGCTAATAAAGAAAAGAGGGGAACCCATAGCAATCAACAAAATGTACCGGCAATTACGGTGCCAGGTTTGACCACCAAGAAGAAAAACAAGGTGCTTGTTTCCCCCTCCATAATTGACCATGCTTCTTGGGCCAAGTCTCTGCCACCTTTCAGTTCCTCTACACAGGATTTTCCCCCTATTACCTAAGGCGATGCAACCAAATTCTAGACACATTCTCTCCAGGGGCCCCAAAGCAGCCAACTACCATATGTACGGCCTGGCTCAAAGGTAAAAAGCCTGAAGATGATAATTAGACTGAATTATCCTAAATATGACTAAAGGGTCTTCCAAAATAGCAAGATATCTGTAACAACTCTGCTGGCATCACGTCATGGCCTCACATCTCTCACACTATCTTACCCACTGCTCCAGGCCATGATGTGGTTTCTGTTTCATGCCAGCTCCATGTTCTGTGTCTCTGCTCTCTGCATGCCTCATGGCTGTGTGTATAGGGGGCCGGCGCCTGAACTCTCTGGTTCTTATAGGAATCAGGTGCATCTGTCTAATCAGTTCCTGACCAATTATCAAGAGGCCTCCTGTATATAGTGCAGCTCCACCCTGTGCTCTGGGCCTGTGCAATGTGTTAGCTCAGTTAGTGTTTAGCTGCTGAGTTTGCCTGGCCTTGCTCTGAGTTACTCCCTCTGAGCTTTTCTCTGTGCTATTGCCTTGATCTTGTAGTTCGCCCTCCAGGAGGCAGAATATCCTGGTCCCTGTGTCTTTGTCCCTGTGTCTTGTTCTATTGCCTTGTCTGTACTTTGTCTTTTCTCGGTCTCCTTGTCTGTGGCTTCCTTCCCTGCTTTGTCTTTCCTTGTGTTCTCAGTCTGCTTACACTCCGCACTCTTGCGGCTCTGCACTCAGTCCTTGCTTCGCACTCTCTGGCTTTGCTCTGTGGCTCCGCTCTTTGCGGTTCTATCTGGCTCCGCCCTTTGCGGTTCTATCTGGCTCCGCCTCCTGTGTTTCTGCACTTGGCTCCATCTCTGCTCTTGGCTCCGCCTCCAGCGTCTCCGCTCTTGGCGTTACCTCCAGCGTCTCCGCTCTTGGCTCCGCCTCCAGCGTCTCCGCTCTTGGCTCCGCCTCCAGCATCTCCGCTCTTGGCTCCACCTCCAGCGTCTCCGCTCTTGGCTCCGCCTCCAGCGTCTCCGCTCTTGGCTCCGCCTCCTGCGTTTCTGTTCTTGGTTCTAGCTCTTGTGCTTTCGCTCTGCATCCGCTCTTGCGGTCTTTCTCTACTTGTTACTTAGTCCTCCTGTCTGAACAGGTTCCAACCTGTTTCACATACCTGCCTGCAGACCGGTCCCTACCGGTTCTTCCTATGTTCCAGCCGTAAACGCCTGCCTACCAGAAAACCAGCCATGTCCGCCTGCCCGCCAGTGTCTCTGTTGTACCCGTCTGCCTGCCTGTGTCCCAGCCGTGCCCGCCTGTCAGCCAGAGTGCCAGCCGTGCCCGCTCCGTTCCTTAGTGGGATCAGCAGCCACAGCCAGACATCACCCTGGAGTGGCACCTGGTAGCTTCCTATTGTACAAGTCTGACCTCACCATCAGAGGCTCCAGCCAACACCTAGGAAGCTACTTAGTTACGCCCCTTCCAGGGAAGTTTGGTCTGTGGTCCAGTGGGGCCACACCCCCGTATGCCCGCGCCAACCAGTCTGGGCACGTGCATGACAATATCCTTTAGCTCTACCATAGGGGATAGCTTGCTAATTGCTGGGGTCCAACTGATGGGGCCCCCGTCGATCACCATCTTAAATGTAGTGAAGGTGCCCACATTTGACCTCATCTCCATTCATTGACTGTAGGACAGCCGGAGAAAGCTGCTTCACACCTGTCCCACGTATCACGGGCTCTTCTCCCTTCACCTCAGTCCACCACCCTCTGTTGTACACCACGTCGAGTTTTGGAGATTGTCTGGCGTGGCTCAGTGACATCATCTCCCTAGACCTTTTAAGGCTCATTAGAACACACATCAAGTTTTGCAGGTTGTCTGGTGTGGCTTGGTGACATCATCTCCCTAGGCTTTTTAAGGCCCATTAGGACACACATCGGGTTATGCAGGTTGTCTGGTGTGGATCAGTGACATCATCGCCCTAGGCCTTATAAGGCATGTTAGGACACACATCTTTGTCTTCGGATTGTTATTCAAGATTCTAGTTTTGTGTTCTCCACCTCCTGTGAACACCGTGCTGACCTGCATCTATTCCTTCTGCCCTGCTGACTTCACTTCCTACATCCTTCTGCTCCCAAGATTCCTGAGGGTATCTCATCCTCGTTCCCAATGCGCCATCCTGTTAGCTGTAGCTGCACTAATGCCCAGGGTCCATGTGCCCACCCGGACCTGGGGCTTAGTTAGTCTTCTTCACAAGGTGAGCCTAACAATGACGTTGGAAAATTTCTGACAGTGCCAATCAATGAAACTGAGGTCGAACATATGTATCTCAACTCCATTCACGATGCGGCTCTGAAGACACCTCGTACTTGGGGTTATGGAGTTCAATTTTCAGGACCACTGGGAAGTAGCCGCCAACTTTTTAAGTCATTTAGAAAAAAATCATATAAATCATCTGGAAGTCCCAGAGGTGTAATATGACTGTCATTGGGTGACATGCCATTGTAGTGGTTAAAGGTATTTTTGGCCCACTGTCCAGAGACTGAATGGCCTGTAACTTTGCATTAAGGCACCTATAAAGGACAATGCTTTGTGCATGAATCTAATATGTCTACAAGTTTCTGCAGCTTCCAACTATTCGAAGAGTCCGTGAGGTCCCTTTTTCTGTTGGAGAGTTGTCAGTACTTTGTATTACTCCTCACCAGTTCTTTCACATTGTTTGCCTCCACACAAAATCAGAAGCCCACAGTGCTTCAATATGGATCTTAGTCATCATACCATCTTGTCCAAGTCCACCTTGGCAGCCAAATGTTAGAGGTAGCGAATTCATGTCACAAATTAGGCCAACGTTTAACTATTGTGGACACGTCAAATTGGATTACACAACGCCATGCTCATAGCATCCAAATAGAGTTTTTTTTCTACCTTGGAGCATTAAATAAAAATTTCATAAAATATAAAAGGACTAGAAAACACAGTGCTAAAAAAACCTGTTTGCCTCCTTCTATGGGCTGTCTGTGGTATAGGTGTGGCGCAATTTCTGGAAGTCCAATATTTCTTGAATATTTTTTGTATTAGTTCATGGTTTAGAAAACTCTTTGTGGAAGCCTCAATATAGAGCATTATTTTAAAGGTCATATGCAACTTTTTATATATTCACATGATACAAGACAAAAAAAATTACATGAAAGAAAAACAGTGGGAAGTTATTGATTAAACTTTATTTTAGGTTTTGGGGGCTGGTTTTTTTTTAGAACTTTTTAACATTTTTTTTTTACATTTTTCTTCCTCTTTGTGCTTTATGTATGTTGTAATGACAAGTGAATGGCTTCCAGTAGCATGTTTTATGTCATCAAATACACCATGTGCACACACATAAGTGTTAAGAAGATGACAGGCCTCTGATAAGGAGATGAAAAGTTTCAGCAACAAAGGCTTGTGCCTGTCTGCAGGGTAATACTGTGTCCCAGTGATAGGTGCTAATCCCCTCCGACTGATAGGCAGCAGTGGATGTATCTTATCTGCTCCACAGCAGAAGGTTCCCACTGGTCCCCCTGTCTATAATGAGTCTACACAAGCAGGAAACACCTGGCTTAGAGACTTGATGAAACACACAAAGTCCTCCCCAAACTTTCGTCTGTTACTAGGATTGTGAAACCGTTGTAGAAATAGTTAATGTTGGCTCATATCAGCCCCCATCACCCATCGAAGAAACTTGCTCAACCCAAAGTCTTGAGAAGGAAACAGTTAGCAGCAAGGAGATGCCTGCAGGCTTCCTCATCCACACTTGCAGCTTTTATCTTTGTAGACTTTAATTAGTAACAGAATTTTACATCTCGCGATCGCAGATTGATATTTTTCTTAGTCAACAGTGATAGTCTCCCCCAATTCTGGATGAAGATTTCAATTGTACTCTTTAAGAATGGTCAAAGTCCACAAAGATACTCCAAAATGTCACCTGTCTTAAAATGTATAATGGCGCCCATACCCCTTACATAACTGTTGGTCAACACTTTCTCTCTCAACCCCCATACACATGCTTGTTTTCAGAGAGTGTAAAAGTATTTTCAATGGCCAATACCAGATTCTTCTCTCCTCGGAGTCAGGAGACCCCATACACATTAGATAGTTGGCTGCTCTCATCAGAACCAACGGGCGCATCAATTTATTTCCGATATGTATGGGGTCCTTTAGTCCCCTTTCCAAAAGTCCAAATTAAGTTTATGAACAGTATACAGTAGAGTGAATTTGTCCATTTAGGTTTCCCTTTTATTAACTAGAAAGGATTTGATGTACGTAGACGAGAAAGGAGACCAAAATCGGCCACATCAGGGTAAAAAAGGTTCATTATTTCCCCCTACTTATACCTTTACAATGACCCTTAGGTCGATCCCACACCCCACCCTGTTTGATAATAATGGGTTTTACCTGTAGATCAGAGTTTGGCACAAGTTTTCACCACCAAACACCAAAATAATGAGACCAAGCAACACTGAATGCCTTTTCTCCAGGAAACTACGGCAGATTAGTACTTACTAAACTAAGTCTTGCCCTTTTAGTTCTAAACCCTCTATGTTTATTGTGATGTCCATTCCTTTGAATGGCTGTCATGTCTACTATATTTCCCCCTGAAATGGACATATCTTCCAGTAGTGTTTCCCGATGGCCAGGTCAGATGCAACCTGGAAAGAGGTCATCGTACAGTTTCTTTGGGTGAGTCCCATTTTGAATTCTATTGGTGTCAACATGATGCTGGTAAGGTTGGATACCATAGAAGATGAGGGAGCCATAGGCTTTGTGTCCCACCACTCTCTGTCCTATAGGTCAACCACATACAAGATTTCGAAAATCTCAGCTTCCTTGAGCAGGTGGAGTAATGACATCACTGCATTGCGCTACTCCCTACTCTTAGGAAATGGGGCATGAGGGCTCAAGCCCTTGGATTAGGTGAGTATAAAATATATTTTTTCTTTGTAATAATATAACTTTTGGAGTGAGAACTCATTACTTCATTACTTTTTAAGGAGGTACTTTCAAAAAGGAGGCACTCGGTGCATTATTTGTTCTTAGGGGCATCTTTACTGCTTTAGGGGGCTCATTACTTGCCTTGTCCAGGTTACACTACACCATTATACTTTTGTATTTCTGTGTTATGGCAGATTGCTACTGTATGACCGCAGGATATGCATATGTAAGACGGATTTTTTTTTGCAAAGTGCTCTTTAAAAAATCTCCGTGCAGATAGAAGAATTCATGTCTCTGTAATATATGATAGTACTGAAGAAGAGTGGTTACATGTGGTATTGTGGACGCAGGACATGCTGGGAGTTTGCTCATTCATCATCCACAATGGTAAGCCACTAAGGGTCAGACAGGCGGCCGGAGGATGAGGTTATGGCTAATGCTCCACACTTCATCAGACCATATCCAGCAGCATTGAATGCATAATTACACTGCGTACTGTTCACCCTCATGCTGGAATCCATCGTAATTTCAGGGGCCACGATGCCGGACGCCCCCTGTCTACACATCAAGGGTGGATCATCGATATGTTTTCTTGCTCAACCAAAGTCAGTTGATGAGTTGAATAAGGGATGCCAACTCCAGCCTGTGCCATGTCACTCTCTGTTTCAAATTCCTGCTCCTCGTGATCCATAAATTAATATTTGCTTCCATAAGTCACTGTGGGAGGGTTAATTTTTACCCTGTAGCACAATGGCCATAATAAGAGTGCAGCATTTAACCCCTTCAACAAAAAAAACTATTTTGAACCTTGAGGACACAGCCGTATAGGGGTACAATTGTGGAGTACAAGTTGTACTATTTTTGGAGATACTTTTCTTTTGCCATATTCCGAGAGCCATAGCTTTTTTACTTTTCCATCCACAGAGTTATAAGAGGGCTTGTTTTTTGCAGGTAGATTTGACATTTTTATGGTTACCATTTAGGAATACATGTAATTTTTGTTTTATCACAATTTTTTCCATTTTTTGGGGAGACATATTAACCAAAAACAGCAATTTGGTTTTTTTTTTATATATTCGGCATTTACCATACAGTTAAGTTTTTATTGTTGGAGTTATTACAGACATGACAATATCAATTCTGTGTTTTTTGGGGGTGTTTTCTAATTTTTTTTATATTCTTTACTCTTTATTATAGTCTCACTAGGGGACTTGCACAAAAACCCTTTATTGATGCATCCAATTTTCATGTTTGCACTTGAATTTTGTCATTGTTTCTTTGGGGGGGTTGTTCTTACGGTGTACATTGTGCAGTCAACAACCACTGACAAGATGATTCTCTGGGTCGGTATGGTTACAGTGTTACCAAATTTGTATAGTTTTTTTTAATTAATTTAAAAAAAAAAATTCAGAATTTTGTAAAACAAAACATTGTGGTTTGTGTAGCCATTTTTCAAGACCCATAACTTTTTTTATTTTTTTCATCAATTGAGCTGTGTGAGAGTTTGTTTTTTGTTTTTTTCGAGCTGTAGTTTTTATTGGTGTCAATATGGGGTACATACCATGATTTTATCGCATTGTATAAAAAATTTTTAAAGGAGGTGCATTGACTGAAAAACAGCAATTCTGTTGCTTCAAGTTTTTTCCTTTATAAATTTACTGTAAAGGTTAAATAATTTTATACTTTGATATACCAGACCTTTATGGATAGAGCAATGCTGAATATTTATATATATATATATATATATATATATATATATATATATATATATATATATATATATATATATATATATATATATATATTATATAAAGCTGAATGTGTGTATGTGTGTATGTGTGTGTGTATGTGTATGTCCGGTATTGGCATCTGAACCGTCGCAGCTACAGCCACAAAATTTTGCACAGTCACACGTCTGGACCCCGAGAGCGTCATAGGCTATGTTGTAAGGTGAAATTTTAACCCCGCGCTTTCCAATTCACCAAATAATTTTGCCCCTATCTACATAATGGGGAAAAAGTGAAATGAAAAGTGTTGGAGGCAAATTGACAGCTGCCAGATGTGAACAAGGGGGACTTAAAGAATGAGAGCGATGGCGCCAAAGAGTATATACCGTACAGTTGCTAAGGTGGGGCCCCAACATGGGATACTCACCACACACGGGGATATGAACACACACACAAAATGCGCCACACACTACCACGTGCTTGAACACATATACCACCCTCAGCACACATTTCACCCCACATACACCAACCTCGCCACATAAAAGTCGAAACAAAAAAGTCGCCACTCAAAACTCGCCATGCGCAAAACTCGCCACATGCAAAACTAGGCTCACGCAAAACTTGCACCCGCGGAAAAATTGCCACATGCACAAAAGTTGCAACACATGCAAAAGTTGCCTCAAAGAAAACTTGCACATACTCAAAAGGCACCACACATAAAACTCGCCACGCGCAAAACTCGCCATGCGCAAAACTTGCTGCACACAACTTGCTACACTAACCTGTCACATGCAACTCGACACACAAAAAGTTGCTACACGCATGTCGCCACGCAAAACTCATCTCACAAAAGTCGCCACATGCATGTCGCCACACGCAACTCAACACACACAACTTGACAAACGAAACTCGCCCTAAAACACACACAAGTCTGGTATTATCCTTCAAAAATAAAAATCTGATTAATAAGCAGACAAACTACAAGAGCAACAAATGTACCATATAGGAAATACGGCAGCTGTCAGTCACGTGACCTGTCTATTATGTGAATGTGTGAGCTAATATATACTGCCAGGAGGAGGGCTTCCTGTTGGCTGGGGATTTATCAGGCTTCCAATTTAGCTTACAAATACTGAGGTTAAAATACTGACCAAATAACGTGTGAACGAGGTCTAATACAGGAGGAGATGACATACAGATATATACTATGTACATGGGAGATAACACACAGGTATATACTATATACAGGAGAGATGACACACAGGTGTATACTATATAGAGGAGGAAATGATATACAGGTACATACTATATACAGGAGGAGATGACATACAGGTATATACTATATACAAGAGGAGATGACACACAGGTATATACTATATACAGGAGCAGATGACCTACAGGTATATACTATATACAGGAGTAGATGACATACAGGTATATGCTATATATAGGAGGAGATGACATACAGGTATATACTATATACAGGAGGAGATGACACACAGATATATACTATATACAGGGGAGATGACACACAGGTATATACTATATACAGGAGGAGATGACATACAGGTATATACTAGATATAGGAGGAGATGACATACAGGTATATACTATATACAGGGGAGATGACCCACAGCAGGTATCTATATATATAATTGTCTAAGGTTTTTTCTGTCTGTCTGTCCTGGAAATCCCGCATCTCTGATTGGTCGAGGCCATCAGGCCTCGACCAATCAGCGACGGGCACAGCATGGCGACGATGATGTCATAAAGGTTGCCTCGACCAATCAGCGACGGGCACATTCTGCCACGAATTCGCCTCGACCAATCAGCGACGGGCATAGTATCGACGTAGATGTCATAATGGTTGCCATGGCGACGATGATGTAATAAAGGTTGCCTCGACCAATCAGCGACGGGCACAGTCTGCCGCGAATTCTGGAATCATCATTGTCCATATACTACGGGGACATGCATATTCTAGAATACCTGATGCGTTAGAATTGGGCCACAATCTAGTATACTATATACAGGGAGATGACATACAGGTATATACTATATACAGGGGAGACAACACACAGCAGGTATATACTATATACAGGGGAGATGACATACAGGTATATACTATATACAGGAGATGACATACAGGTGTATACTATATATAAGGGAGATGACAAACATGTATATACTGAGGTGAAAATGAGAGGTGTGAGGTGAAAATGAAAATGAAAAGGTGTGAGTGCAAAATGAGAGGAGTGAGGGAAAATAGTGGAGTGATCGGAAAATGACAGATGTGAGGTCGAAATGACAAGTGTTAGGGGGAATGAGAGGTGTGAGGGAGAAAATGAGAGATGTGAGGGGGAAAATGAAAGATGTGATGGGGAAAATGAGAGGCGTGATGGGAAAATAAGAGAAGTGAGGTGCTATAACTAAACACAGATATTTACTATGCCCAGGCAACGCCGGGCTCTTCAGCTAGTATATATATATAAAAGAGGGGTGAATAAAGCTTTAATGGTTTTGGGTTTTTTTTTTAAATATTTTTTAAAACTTTTTTTTCAGTTTTCAATTAATTTTAGTCTTCCATAGGGAATATTTAATTAGGTTGCAACTTTTTTCTTCTGATATGCCCTCCAACAATGTGTCTACTGTATTAAGAAAGACCGGAGTAAAAGGGGATTTTATTGTGCCAAGGTAAAAAGCACCAGGCATTGACCTAGCACCAACCGATAAAGGCCCTGAGGGCTAAAACTTATTACTGGTAATACTATGGCTGCCATCTTGTGTTACCTTTTCAAGTTGTCCCTTCACGCACAGGTCAACATTGAAGACCCCAATGTCATCTCCGATGTGGGGCCATAAGGCTATTTAGGTACAAGGGTCTAGACTGCTTCCAGTAAAGTTTCAATGAGAGTGTAATGGGTTTACCGCGACAGAGAGGAGCAAGAAGACCGCAGAGTCTAATTTCTCCTACTCCTACACTGATTAGAAGCACTTCACCTTCGTATTAAACAGTGAAAGTTTATTTTAGCAGTGCAGGGTTTAATCTGATCAGTTGAGAGCTCCTGGAAGCTTTCCAGCATTAAGGATCTCAGCTGTTCACTCTTAGCCACTCCTATATAATCTGGGCCCTGGCTAGCACTCATTGTCAGAAAGCTTATGCTGCATGGCTGGAGGTTGCTGTTGGTTATTAAAGGAGAAGGCATTTGGTGGCGTTATCTATTACTATTGCTATGTTTTGAGTGTGTGACAATTCCCTTTCTTCTCCTACTTTGGTTTAACCCAATCCTCCACTTCCTGATGCATTCCTCTGTTGTTTGTGTGAGGATATTTGTATGTTTGGTATTTATTCATTACCCCTGTTCGTATTATCTTGTTATTCTGGTTTAATGTATGGTTTAATGTACGCTATTACTCCCCTCTTCCCTGGGTGGGGGAAAGGTACAGACTGAGGGCAGACTCAGGAGGTAAGGCAAGGTATGTGGCCACGGCTTCTCCACCATCAGAAGTAATCAATGGAACAGGGCTCCCCTTAGCGTTAGGGACAGTGATGGAGCCCATGGACCTGGGACACCCGACAACAGAGTCGTGACAGAGAGGGTCCAGACCCAACAATTTATCTGTCCACCACCAAAGATAGCTAAGGCCTTGGATGAGTAAAGGAGAAAGGAAAAGCTAGAAATATAAGATCTGGTGCAACCCATGACCATAAAATAGGACATGGAGGCAATACTTTTGTAAAATCTTTACATTATTCTTACGCGTGAGCATTGATTGCGTTGGATGAGGTTTCCTAACAGTGTAAAATACAAGTATAGACTAATTGAGAATCTAAAAAACAAATGCCGTAGAGCCTCAAAAAAATAAATAATTTGCAAATAATTATCAGGCATGTTTTCCTACCAATAATGGAAACAATATTGTTCCTCCCTCTCACATAAGTGTCTAACTCGACTTAAGAAAGTAAGTGAAGCAGAATACATTAAAAAAAAAGAGAGAGAAAAATCATTGGAGCAGCCAAATGAAAGTTTCTGGTCTGAAGATGCCTCGGGCTAAATAGAAGTAAAGTCTCCAGTGAGTTTGGTTTAGGCACCAAAAAATAAATAAATAAGCGTGACCGGCCATCATTTCTCCATTTGCTTATGCTCAATA
This sequence comes from Ranitomeya imitator, assembly GCF_032444005.1. Taxonomy (NCBI): domain Eukaryota; kingdom Metazoa; phylum Chordata; class Amphibia; order Anura; family Dendrobatidae; genus Ranitomeya; species Ranitomeya imitator. Next base: position 38,604,608 of record NC_091284.1, read on the forward strand.
ATGATTTCTGGGGCAGTTAACAAGCAAAATGAGGAGCTTGAAGCACCTTCGGCTCAGTAGAAGTTCATAGTGCCTGGTGTCTTGCTGAGGCTCAAGTGTAACCTGCAGCCATGAATCACGGGCAGTTTGGGATGGCATCAACTATTTCCTGGGCGATGTACCTGATGAGGAAGAACAGGGCACATGCCGGCTACTTTGGTAATGTTTGTGTATCTTTCACAGTTGGTTTTGTATTATTCCATTTATATTTATTTGTGCTTTTTAGTTTTTCTATCTATTTGTTTTAAATATTTGTATTTTATTTTTTATTATTTTATGACACTCAGCATTGCTACTACTATTATTATAGTTTTTTCTTTTTTGAAATTTTTCATTTTATTAGTATTTTATAATCATTATTATTACTATTCTCAATTTTTTGCTTTGTTTTGCTATGTAAGAATTTTCTTTTACTATTATAAACTGTATATGATTCAATTATAGTATACGGTAATAGTTAATATTATTATTACACTTTGATTCACTGCATTATATTATTAGTATCAACATTTTTTTTTTCATTTTATATATTTTTTCCCCATTTTTGTGTTCTTTCTCTTTATCTAATTATTACGTTCATGTCACTATTTTCAGGCAGTTTTTTTTTAAATTAGTGATAGGCATATATATTTTTAAAGATTATATTTAGGGGCTAAAATACTTTTACTTATATATTTATCACTTTTTTTTAAATCAAATTAGTTATTTCTCTTATTCTATAACATTTCTATTCTATATATCGTAGACAAATCAACAAATTCTGCCCCTTTAACCAAAATGGAAAAATGGCAAAAATTAAGTAGAACTTAGCATATAAATGAATTTGCACTTGTTTTCTTATTCTTGTATCTATCGTTTAAGACTCCTGAATTTCTTACGTGTCCTATTATTGTAGTGATGAGGAAGAGATCCTTACAAAATAAAGTCTCTGGGGTTGAAAGCTAAGGGATGTGAGCAAATATCTTCCCTACTAATTCTTAAAAAATCAGATTTGCTACAGATCTGGAATCTGGCACATAGGTTCTCGCATCCCTAGCAACCGTTTCTTTTCCTTCCCAGACATTCCGTAGAGATACAGAAAGGTAAAGATCACAGCGTCTTCTGTGATCCTAATACTGATGACATGCCTAAATCTGACATGCACATTAGTTTTGATACCAATTAAACAAAGAACAATGGTGCTCCTCTAAATTACAATAATATGGCGAAACATATACATAGTCAGGTGCTCACCTGTATGAGTTGTGCTAGGGTTTAGGCACAAAGGTAATGAAGCATGTTATAGATCCTTTTCTGCCTGCACCTCGTCGTCATAGTCCAAGAAGCACCCCGTCTGTAAGATAAAATCAAAGTGCCAGCCATTTACCTTGGTAAAGAAGTCCACTTTCGAAATGCATTGTCTTATGGCCGGTTATCCATGAAATATTTTTGTTTTTGTACACGGTCAAAACTTATCCATCTTCCACCGTCCTTGACACCCACTACTTTATTTTGCCCCTTTGCCCATACACATTAGTTAGCATTTCTTCCCCTCAGCTCTTGTATTGGGTATGTCGAAGTCCAACATGCCACATCTTACATTTTTCCAATGTCTTCCATTGAACAACTGTTGAGTTGCCCCTAAGAACATTAGATCTTTGGCTGGTCCTTCCAAATCTTTGGGTCCTGACACTTTCATCTATGTATGTCCACAAGGATGAAGCTTTTAAGAATCCGCAGTGTTGTTTGATATAGGCAAATAATGTTTTTGTGGCTTTCTCTAGGCTTCTGATGTTGGGAGAAAAAATGATTAGTCATGCTGGAATTAACATGTCCAGTTCTTTATTGGAGTCTGACAGTGGCTTATTGCCTCCTTCTACTGAAACAAACATGCACCCTCAGCAGTCGATATTATGAGTGGAGTCAGATGAAATATCAGTTTGACTAACAAGTTTGGCCACCATTAGCTGTCACCATGCATGGAGATCTGATATGAAGGAAACAAGGTTTCCCTAGGTTAAGTGTTCCCTTACAAACAAAACAATGGGCTGAGGCATCAAAGTGTTGATGCCAGAAAAGTGATCTTCAAAACACTAGTCTCAATTGTCAGGCTAATGTCTTTAAAGGATTAGTAGTCAATACGGACAATTTTGACCCTGCAGAGCTATAATTTTGTGAGTTGAGGTATGAACCCCCCCTTGTAACCACCTTTGTATGGCTCACCTATTGACAAATGTTGATGGATCTACATTCAAAATAATCTTTTGTTAGGTTATAGGTAGCACAGAGTGTGTGGATGGCCCCCACCACTAGTAGCCTCTACCAGCAGGTAATGGGAGCAAACAGAACTGGGGTTGTCAAGATAGACATAAAGTATGTCTAAATCGGAATGGCAAAAATAATGAGTCTGTTGCAAGAATCAAGGCAACTCCCTCAGTCCACTTTTTGCTTATTGACAGAACCTCACATTCCTTATGACATAGAGACCTTTACGATAAGGTAGAAAAAGGCGTTCGGCTGACACAGTCTAGACCAGGAACTGAACTGCCCCATATGAAACTATGATGACAGCCCACAAAACGTCCTATCATCGTAAGGGAATATTACAAAAAACAAGGGGCGAGGGCTGGAACTCCAAGTACTGGGTGGTTGGTATTGTGCCAACAACTCTCTGTATTGGTCAACGTATTGTGATATGGATCTAGTGCATCGCACTGAATCTTTGACATTGGAAAGGGTGAAGGATTGGCTGAAAAGCAGAAATAAATATATATTGATTAAGAAAAAATCACACATGTGCAGACAAGTTTAAGTCAGGCTGTATTTAGAGAAAGAAAAGGAACCGGTCAAGAGATTTGTGCTGCCCAAATCATGTTAAGCATGGAATATAGACAAACAAAGTCAGGAGAAGGGTGATGGGACAACTCTGATCTAGATTCTTCCTGTCCAATGTAAACTTGATTGAGATATCTATCCTTAATTGCAAATAGGATGAGACCTGCCAATCAAAACCAGTTGGGCAAGGAAAAGTCAGAGGAAGCCTTTGGGTGGAAACTTCTCCCCATGATCAACTCACTTCAGAGTCAACTATAGCCTGTCCGCATCTCCTGCTACTTACGGTTGGTGCACCATGGATCTCCTGACAGGTTCACAAGAAGGCTCTATGTTCAGGGTTTCTGTCATATATACCAAGATTATAGGCTTTAATAATAGTACAAATATCATATTATCAGAAATAGCAGATAATCATTACAGAAACACCAAAAGAAATCAAGATCAAAAAGTGTGGTAGTCAGTAATGGTTACTCTTTTTAACCAAGCATAGGGGAAAAATTATGGAATCACTCAATTCTGAGGAAAAAAATTATGGAATCACCATGTAAATTTTCATACCCAAAAATAACACCTGCATCAAATTAGATCTGCTCGTTAGTCTGCATCTAAAAAGGAGTGATCACACCTTGGAGAGCTGTTGCACCAAATGGACTGACATGAAGCATGGCTCCAACACCAGAGATGTCAAGTGAAACAAAGGAGAGGATTATCAAACTCTTTAAAGAGGGTAAATCATCAGGCAATGTTGCAAAAGATGTTGGTTGTTCACAGTCAGATGTGTCTAAAATCTGGACCAAATACAAACAACACGGGAAGGTTGTTAAAGGCAAACATACTGGTAGACCAAGGAAGACATCAAAGTGTCAAGACTGGAAACTTCAAGCAATATGTCTCCAAAACAGGTAATGCACAACAAAACAAATGAGGAACGAATGGGTGGAAACTGGAGTCAATGTCTGTGACCGAACTTTAGGAAACATTTACAAACAGAAAAGCTAAATGAAAGCCATCATTAACACCTAAACAGAAAAAAACAAGGTTACAATGGGCTAAGGAAAAGCAATCGTGGACTGTGGATGACTGGATGAAAGTCATATTCAGTGATGAATCGCGAATCTGCATTGGGCAAGGTGATGATGCTAGAACTTTTGTTTGGTGCCATTCCAATGAGATTTATAAAGATGACTGCCTGAAGAGAACATGCAAATTTCCAGTCATTGATGATATGGGGCTGCATGTCAGGTAAAGGTACTGGGGAGATGGCTGTCATTACATCTTCAATAAATGCACAAGTTTATGTTGATATTTTGGACACTTTTCTTATCCCATCAATTGAAAGGATATTTGGGGATGATGAAATCATTTTCAAGATGATAATGCATCCTGCCATAGAGCAAAAACTGTGAAAACATTCCTTGAAAAAAGACACATAAGGACATAAGGTCAATGTCATGGCCTGCAAATAGTCCGGATCTCAATCCAGTTAAAAATCTTTGGTGGAAGTTGAAGAAAATGGTCCATGACAAGAATCCAACCTGCAAAGCTGATCTGGCAACAGCAATCCGAGAAAGTTGGAGCCAGACTGATGAAGAGTCCTGTGTGACACTCAATAAGTCCAGGCCTCAGAGACCGCAAGCTGTTATAAAAGCCAGAGGTGGTGCAACAAAATACTAGTGATGTGTTGGAGGGTTTTTTGGTTTGTTCGTTTTTTATGATTCCATAATTTTTTCCTCAGAATTGAGTGATTGCATAATTTTTCCCCTATGCTTGGTTAAAAAAAGTAACCGTTACTGACTACCACATTTTTTTTTCTTGATTTCCTTAAGTGTTTCTTAAAACCAGAAAGTTGCCATTTGAAATGACTTTAGCTTTGTGCCATGTCTGTGACCCGCTTTTTTTCTGCAAAATTAAACAACTGAATGTACATCCTCCAAGGCCGATGATTCCATAATTTTTTGCCAGAGGTTGTATTTGTTCATGATTGGCCCAAAATACAGTACAGACAATCTTGGCCGATATTGGATTTTTTTGGAGTCAATGGCGTAGCCAGTGTTTGATATTGAGCGAAAAAATCAAACATGTCTGACCATTGAGAACAATAACGAAAGTTAGTAGGTCGGCTGCTGTAGCAGCCAGCGATAGTTCATTATGGTAAAAATCGGCCATTTCAGATTATTTTAATCTAATGTCTCGATGGCAAAACTTGGCACCATAATGAGGGCCAAGTCTGCTGTTTGAATCTATGTATGCCACTGTTAATTGGACGCCATCCTCGGTGATTTATCCCATATCAGCTGGTTCGGGTAAAACCTGGTGAATGACATATTTCGTACACAGACATGGGGTCACTTACAGCTGGATCACAACCCTCCCTATATACATGGTAGTTGACCTCACGTGCCATGAGCAGCTCCACATTTCAACATTTCTATAAGTGACTTAATGAGGTTTACGGTTCCGTCATTTTGGAATCTGGATATAATCAGTAGCGGGTGCTGGGCTACAATACCTCGTATTGCCCTTCTTGCTAGGGAAGACGCCCGTTGCCTCAGCTCCTGTAAGGAGACCCGTGCCCATGTCATGTAATCTGCAGTACAAATAAACCTAGTAGCTGCAGATACAGCCGTCCTGCGGGAGCGTACAATGTAATTCATTACCTACAGGATCAGAAAGGCTCTTTTCTGTATTGCTGGATTTGTTTTATTTTATTTGCCCCCCCCCCCAGGGTTACCAAAATATACAGTATATGTCCCCCACCTCCGGAGCCTATTATGTGGCATCTGGTACAAAAGGGGGTTTGATTTTTGATTATTTTTTTTTAAGTTACAGAAGCATAAGTAAGTCTTATTTCTGTAGTACAGCCAGGATTATAGTCCACACTGGCATTTCAAAGATAGTTAGAAAACTTTTCCAAATTATTATCTTATTTTTTTAAATCATCAAATGCAAAGTTAAAATCACCCGTTAAGGGTATGTCCTTAAGACCGCCACTTCTGTAAAGGTCTCTAATTCTAAGCAGCCAGTAATCGTTTCTGGTGAAATCGGTACAGCTGCCCTCACCCATCTTTTCATGAGTTTCTGATTTTCCCAAATCTTTGGATTGCAAAACGGGACTGTAGATATCCTAATGTAGAAGTTTGTTTTGGAAGATAGGGAGACAATCCCTATTAGAACGATAACTGATGTCGCATAGGTTGTTATCAGAAAAAGCTAAGAAAAACAGAATTTTACAGAGGTGAAGACTCAATGGAATTTACAGAAGATAGCAACACCTTATGGCACTGTATGTGGGCAAGGCATCTCATTGTATATGATATGTATGTGGTCAAGGCACCTCATTGTGTATGATATGTATGTGGGCAAGGCATCTCATTGTGTATGATATGTATGTGGTCAAGGCATCTCATTGTGTATGATATGTATGTGGCCAAGGCATCTCATTGTGTATGATATGTATGTGGGCAAGGCATCTCATTGTGTATGATATGTATGTGGCCAAGGCATCTCATTGTGTATGATATGTATGTGGCCAAGGCATCTCATTGTGTATGATATGTATGTGGGCAAGGCATCTCATTGTGTATAATATGTATGTGGTCAAGGCATCTCATTGTGTATGATATGTATGTGGCCAAGGCATCTCATTGTGTATGATATGTATGTGGTCAAGGCATCTCATTGTATATGATATGTATGTGGTCACGGCATCTCATTGTGTATGATATGTATGTGGCCAAGGCATCTCATTGTGTATGATATGTATGTGGTCAAGGCAACTCATTGTATATGATATGTATGTGGTGAAGGCATCTCATTGTGTATGATATGTATGTGGTGAAGGCATCTCATTGTATGATCACATGCACTATGTACCCATAGTTTCCAACTCTCAGGGCAAAAGTGGAGACGTCCTAGACCAGTGTTCCCCAAGTCCGGTCCTCAAGAGGCACCAATAGGCCATGCTTTCAGGATTGCCTTAGTATTTCACAGGTGATAATTCCATCACCTGTGCAATGCAAAGGAAATCCTGAAAACATGACCTGTTGGTGGCTCTTGAGGACCAGACTTGGGGAACACTGTCCTAGACCCTCTGAAGAGTTGAAAAATCACCATGATGTGTGCCAAGTCCCAAATGTTTCTCTTTATTGCTCTTGGAATAGTTATGAAGGGTACGTGGAAAAGCCATGGATAAAGTGTTGACAAGTCATGAAGTAGGTGTGGAAGAGTCATGAAGGAGGTATGGAAGAGTCATGAAGGGGGTATGGAAGAGTTATGGACTCGGCATGGAAGAGTCATGAATGGGGCATTGAAAAGTCTTGGGGGAGGTGTGGAAAAGTTATAGTGAAAGTGTGGAATACTCATGAAGGGGGCATGCAAAGGTCACCGAGAGAGTATGGTAGAGTCATGGATGGAATGTGGAAGAATCATAGAGGAGTGTGGAATAGTCATTGAGGAAGTATTTAAGAATTATGGAGGGTTTATCAAAGAGTCATAGAGGAGTATAGAAGAGTCATGGAGGGCTTTTGGAAGAGTCATGGAGGAGTGTGGAAGAGTTATGGAGGACTTATGGAAGAATCGTGGAGGGGTTATGGAAGAGTCATGGAGGGCTAATGGAAGAATCATGAAGGGGCTATGTAAGAGTCATAGAGAAGTGTGGAAGTATGAAAGAGTCATAGAAAGGGTATGGAAGAATTAAGGAGAGGATGTAAAAAAGTAATCAAGGAAGTGTGAAATAGTCATGAATAGGTCAATCAAAAATAATGGAGGGGGAGTTAAGGAGTCTTGGAAGAGGTGTGGAAGAGACATGGAGGGGGTGTAGATGAGACATCCAGGAGGCAAGGAATAGGCTTATAGTAGGTGTGTCCTGAAAAAAGTGGTGTAGCTATGGTGAAACTAATTTTCACCTTTACACTTACCTGCTGGAAAAGCGTACCTCAGAGTCCGCAAATATGTAAGTACCATATGGGTATTAGCAAGATTCCATTTTGGTATTATGCAATCCCTGGAAAAAGGAACATATTCCACTTTTGCCTACATGGAATGGGTGGTGAAAATTAGTTAGTAAATTCATAGTTGAAGATATATCATGGTGTCAAATAGTTCTTTAAAGGGTACTAATTAGTGATGAGCGAATATACTCCTTACTCGAGATTTCCCCAGCACGCTCAGGTGACTTCCAAGTATTTTTTAGTGCTCAGAGATTTAGTTTTCAGCACCGCAGGTGAATGATTTACATCTGTTAGCCAGCATAAGTACATGTGGGGGTTGCCTGGTTGCTAGGGAATCCCCACATTTAATCAAGCTGGCTAAGAGATGTAAATCATTCAGCTGAGGGAAGGAAAACTAAATCTCCGAGCACTAAAGAATACTCGGAGGACCTCCGAGCGTGCTCGGGAAATCTCGAGTAACGAGTATATTCGCTCATCACTAGTATTAATTTTTATATATGCTATGCTGCACCATTCTCCAAGGGTGCAACTGAACTGCACCCTCTGCTATTTAGCAGAGGGCTTTGCGTGGTGTTCAAAGACAGTGGTCAAGATTCAACTGCAAATTCGGCACACTTTAAAGCAATATGACTATCAATGGCTAGATATGAGTACATTGGAATGGAAGTATATGAGTCAATATATAATGTACTTTCAAATATGATCTAAGACACTTTTACATGGGAAATACTTATCTGAATGAGCATTGGTTAGAACGCGATCATTGTGATCACTCCTGTTTAGGGATGAGCTATCCAGAATGGTAAAGTTCGAGGTTCGGACAGGACGGTGCTGAACTCAGAACTCAGAAGTCCATATTACTGCTCAGAGTTCGGATGCTCAATAATGCTTGTTGAAAGGCTGCAGCGCAGCCAATTAACAAGCTTTAAGCTGTGGGCACTTCCGGAGCCATCACAGCCATGCCAAGATAGGTATGGCTATGGTTGGTTGGCCCCACCCATGAATCGACCTGTATACCTGCCAGATCACGGGTGGCAACGCTGCTCAAGTGAAGGACACTGTACAATAAACAATTAAATAATTTAAAGAAAACAAAGTGGGATCGCACATATTTTTAATAACCAGCCAAAGGAAAGCAGACAGCTGTGAGCTGGTCTTATCATGCTGGGAAGGGGCCAATATTCATGGACCTTCCCAGCTCCCAGCTGCCTGTTTTGCCTTTCCTGGTTATTAAAAGTGGTGAAGGCCCTGAATAAATGACATAGGGTCCACCCTATTTTTAATAACAAGCTCAGGCAAAGCAGACAACTGGGGGCTGATGTTAATAGGCTGGGAAGGTCCATGAATATTGGCCCCTTCCCAGCATGATAAGACCAGCTCACAGCTGTCTGCTTTCCTTTGGCTGGTTATTAAAAATATGTGTAATCCCACTTTGTTTTCTTTAAATTATTTAATTGTTTATTGTACAGTGTCCTTCACTTGGCCCCTTCACAGCGTAATAAGACCAGCCCTCAACTGCCCCAGAAATGGCGCATCCATTAGCTGTGCCAATTCTGGCACTTTCAGTAGCCTCCGTCTCTTCACGATTGCCCTGGTGTGGTTGAAATCGTGGTAATAGTTTTGGGGTTGATGTCAGCTGTGTAATGTCAGCTGGCATCAAGCTAAAGGGTTAGTAATGCCGAAGCCTGCATCAAATGCAGGAACGCTATCGATGACATATCAATACGTTATCAGTTGTGAAGGGGTTAATAGTCTAGGAAGGACCATGGGTATTGGCCCCTTCCCAGCATAATAAGACCAGGCCCCAGCTGTCTGCTTTCCCTTGGCTGTGTGAAAATAAGGGGGATGCCACATCATTTTTTCATTTATTTATTAACAAGTAAAGTAAAATACACACACAAGGCACTGCTCTACTCCTCCACTTGAACCTCAGCCTCCTGGTTCAAGATTTTTTTTTTATATTATATGTTATTTTAAGTAATTTCCCTATCCACATTTGTTTGCAGGGAAATTTTTCTTCTCTTACCCCCATTTTGCTTCCTTTTTCAGCCCCACAGCCCTTACTATGACCATTTTAGAGCACCAAAGATCGGGTCCCAATTAACTTATACGTGGTTCAGGTCCGGGGTCAAGTTTTTGGTACCCGAACCGAACTTTGAACTAAAGTTTGGGCAAACTCAACAAATCCGAACTTCCATGGGTCCATCTCTATTCCTGTTCATTGACTATGTGTAAAAATCTATCGGCCAACGAACGAGCAAAAATTTTCCATCATCATTGTTGGCAGTACATTGATGACATTCTGCCAATAATATGTGAACTGTATGAAGACCGTATAATTGTATTAATTGTTATTTCTCCCTTTCGTGTGCATTGATTGGTGTTAAAGGCTTTTAAACAAGTGCCGATCAACTTGGAAATATCAGTGAACATTGCTTGTTGGGGCAAACATCTGCCCCTGTAAACCTGCCTCCGCATTAATATATTATAGCTATACCTACCCAGGTCAGGAGGGGGCGCCATAGTGTTATAGTTCTAAACCTGGCCACCAACACACTAGAGAATAGCCAAAGAGTTGCACTATGTTGTCCTGCATCCCCTTCGATACTCTGTACTCCGATGAGAACAGTGAGAACTTCATCAGCCGAAACAACTCAAACGCTGGTATTTTGCAATTGCATAATGTGAAAAGAACCAAGTAAATAAAAAAAGGTGCTGGAATTCGAGTGTGAAGTTCACACTGTGATGGAGTCTACGGAGTAACGAAGTGGACACTTGACCATGGAAGTGTTGATCATCTTGCTAATTTCAACGCAACCTACATAAGTCATTACAGATCAAGGGATACTATTTTTCTTCCCCTGATCGTCTCCATATTTCCCCTTCGCTTCTCCCGACAGTCTTGCTTTAACAAGGAAATGAGCGATTTCATCCCCTTCCATCCCTCGCACTAATTAGATAAATATTAAAGAGTTCTGACGGTTTTATGTCCGTCCCGGCTTCATATAAAACACTTTTCAGCACTTATTAGAACCATGTTAGGAGTACAAATATGAATTCCCTTCTTGCCATCTGACGGAAGTGTAGTGTGTGTGGGAGCGCAGCACTGAATGGCGGGGGGTTCATATGCCACTTAAGGTTTGGATAATAAAACTAAGCTGGAGACTAATATTTTGGCTTGAAGTCATCACTCTCTGAAAACAATTACTGCTCAAAGCCAGACCTACAGAGGAGAGCGCCGGGGAAGTTGGCCTGTACTAACAAGCTTTTCACATCTATTGACTTAGCATTAACGTCGTCGCTTGTGTTGGATTCGGGTGGGGGGACAATTGGGGAAGGGCGGTGTACCGGGTCCAGCCTGATGAGTTTACATTGTCTTACTCCATTGCCCGTATTGTCCCCACTGACGGTAAAACAGAAGGGTTGTGTTCCTCAAAGACACATTGAAATCGTTACTGCATTATTTGTAAATGCCACAAATAATAGCAATATACAAAACTAAAATAATTCATCCCGACACTGGGGCATCTAGAAATGTCAATAAAATGTCAAAATATAAGCCCTAAAGAGCATGCCGAGGTGGAAATTAAAGTGGTGGGTATTGAGGAGAAAGGCTAGGTTCACATTGCGTTAGGGCAAGGCCGTTTAGCGCATAGCGCTACGGACTGCGCTAACGCAATGTTCCAAAAGGGATCGCGTTTGCCGATCCCGCTAGCGCAAATACCCAATCTGCGATTGCGAGGAACGGACCTCGGACGCTGCAAGCAGCATCCGCGGTCCCCCCGAAACTAACGGGACATCGTTAGCGCGTGCCGAAAATGGCATGCGCCAGCGATGCGCTAAAGATCCGTTAGCACATTGCCGTCAATGGGTGCGCTAACGGATCCGTTGCATGGCGTTAATTGCGACAATTTCGCCATGTAACGGAGTCTGCTAGCGTTAACCCATTAGCGCAATGTGAACCTAGCCTTAGAAAATATGTGACGATCCTTGAGTCTTTAGGTCACAAATATGACATGGGTGGGGACGTGACATCCGGCAGCTCCACATATCAGCCGATGCAAGGGCCAAATAATAAATATGTAGGACTACCATTTTTAGGAAAAGGATACAAAACCTGCAAGAAACAAAGTGAGCAAAAACCCTGCTGTAACCTAATAAGGAAAAAGCAAAAGCGCATTTAAATAACTCATGGTTCTTAGTAAATACTGTTTTTGATCAAAAATAACTTAAAATCCATCCCACTGTCGACAAGGTGCCCCTGATCAGGACGGTCCTATGCTGTCAAAATATTAAAAACCTTATCATGTGTCAGAGTTGACCTCAGCGTGTGAATAAGGGCAGACAAAAGGAGTGGGTCCTGACATGTGGACACCAGTGTGGAGAAGCCTTTAAATGTAATTTCCAGCTCAGGAGAGGGAGGCCACACCTCGGCGTGCACAGAATGCAAAAATACAGAGAAACAACACAAAAACTGAGCTTGCTTTAAGTTGGTATAGATACAGCACATAAATGCATGTTCACGTTGGCCATAAAGCATACAAAACCTACAAGAGACAAAATGAGCAAAAACCCTGCTGTAACTAAATATGTAAAAAGCAAAAGTGCATTTAAATAACACAGAGTTCTTAGTAATACTGTTTATGATCAAAAGCAGCATAAAAGCCATCCCACCGTCAGCAAGGTGACCCTGATCAGGATAGTCCTACGCTGTCTAATATTAAAAACTGTTGTGAATTCTGCTTTTGGGCTCCCTCCGGTGGTTGTAGGTGGTAATGCAGTTGTCCCTGGGCTGCAGTCTTGGACAGGTGTATCTGCTGATTGCAATTCTGACTGAGGTATTTAGGTTTGCAGGACTCATTAGTCCTTGCCAGTTGTCAATGTTTCTTGGGAAGTGTTGGATCTCTGCCTGGCCTCTCCTGCTTAGCTGCCAATTCAGCAAAGATAAGTGTCTGTTTCTTTTTCTGTGGCACACATGCTGTGTGCTTATATTCTGTGCTATTCATTTGTTTTCTATTGTCCAGCTTAGACTGTGTCAGTGTTTTCTCAGTCTGGTTGGATTCTCTGGAGTTGCAGATATACGCTCCACATCTTTAGTTAGGTGGTGGAGTTTTTGTATTTTCTGCTGTGGATATTTTTGGAAGGATTTTAATACTGACCGCTTAGTATCCTGTCCTATCCTTTCCTATTTAGCTAGAAGTGGCCTCTTTTGCTAAATCCTGTTTCCTGCCTGCGTGTGTCTTTTCCTCTACTACTCACAGTCATTATTTGTGGGGGGCTGCCTATCCTTTGGGGTTCTGCTCTGAGGCAAGATAGTATTCCTATTTCCATCTATAGGGGTATTTAGTCCTCCGGCTGTGTCGAGGTGTCTAGGTTTTGTTAGGCACACCCCATGGCTACTTCTAGTTGCGGTGATAAGATCAGGGTTTGCGGTCAGTATAGTTACCACCTACTCCAGTGAAAGTTTTCATGCTGCTCCAAGGTCACCTGATCATAACAAAAAACCTCACCATGTGTCAGAGTTGACTTCAGTGTATGAATAAGGGCAGACAAAAGGACCGGGTCCCAATCTATGGACACCAGTCTGGGGAAGCCTTTAAATGTAATTTCCAGCTCAGGAGAGGGAGGCCACACCCCGGCTTGCACAGAGTGCAAAAATACAAAGAAAAAACACAAAAAATGAGTTTTAGGAGGACAGTCTCAATGCCGGGGCTGATTAACCCCAATTTTGTAACGTAATTAACCAATTATGTAAAGGGTCATCTATCTACTCGTCTAAATCGCCCTCTGTTCACAATGAAGGTTTTCTCCTTCCCCGGAACAGAGACGACAACAGAATGAACCGTACCATAAGTAAATGGGATCTGTACAGAACAGAAGTCGTACAGAGTTTAAAATAACCATGTACATGTCAGCTGCTGCTTATCATTGGGGGTCCTCCTATATCACCACGAAATGGGGATCTCTCCTAGACAGGCAAGACCTCCCGAACCTGCGAGCTGTCATAAGTAACAGAACCTTATAATACACCTCAGCTGCTGCAGAACCTCATAATACAGGTCAGCTTCTGCAGAACCTCATAATACAGGTCAGCTTCTTCAGAACCTCATAATACACCTCAGCTGCTGCAGAACATCATAATACAGGTCAGCTGCAGAACCTCATAATGCACCTCAGCTGCTGCAGAACCTCATAATACACCTCAGCTGCTGCAGAACATCATAATACAGGTCAGCTGCTGCAGAATCTCAATGCACCTCAGCTGCTGCAGAACCTTATAATACCCCTCAGCTGCTGCAGAATCTCATAATACACCTCAGCTGCTGCAGAACCCCATCATACACCTCAGCTGCTCTCGGATATAATATATTAGGATCCTAAACTTCGATTATTTTATAGAACGATGCAGCACATCATGAATTACGCCGCGGGCCAGCACTGCTGGGGTTAATAAACCATGACACAGCCGTGTGCGCGGTCTCACGTGTATCTCATTCATCTGATGCCCCCCCCCCCGCCGCCGCCACCGCCGCCGCTGATTTGTGGTCATTGGTTTTCACTTGTGTAATAGACAAGTGGTTTGTGTCCATTTAAAGAAACAGTACACAATTATTGGGTGACCAGAGCAGTGCCGCTCACCATGTGCCCCTTTATAGATTTTCATTGGGGCATCTTTATAAGATCCCATAAAATTCTGGAAGTTCGGTTTTTATTTATACAGACCTGCAATTATATAGGTTGTTAAAGGGGAAGTCCACCTGAAAGGAGTTGTTTGTACAGTATAAAGTAATGTGGCAGATATTTTTCAGAAGTGATGTTAATCTAATGGGGCAGCGCTACAACACCGTGCATAACCTGTGTACAGGTGTGACGATTTAAAAAAAAAAAAAACCTGATAGAATCCCTGTTTTCTCAGCTGCAGATCTAGCAGAGCTCAAATGCTGAGCTCTGTATAACCCCGCCCACACCACTGATTGGCCACTTTCTGTCAACATGCCAATGTACACAGAAAGCAGCCAATCACTGTTAGGGGCGTGGTTGGACCAGGAGGCACCAGACACTTAGCTCTGTAGTGATAATCTCCTGCTGATAAAACATTTGATCTTATTTAAGCAGAAAAAAAAACAGTCTAGTAAGTGACACATCGCTGGAATCAGGGTGTCTACCCCTACATCCTACTGCTTTAAGATTACCTGGCAAAAACCTGCCGACAGTTTCCCTTTACATATATTTTTGCATGACCATAAATGTAAATTCGTGCAGCTTTAAAGAGATAATCCGCATTAATCAGCTGTGATCTAACACTTTTCTGCAATTTGTCCCTATAATACTCCGACTTAATGCGCTAAAATCTCTTTAACTCCCCTCTGACCATGCGTATATCAGGTGAATGGGCAAGTTGGTTCGGAAGGAGTTAAAATCGAATGTTTTATACGTTTTCTGAATAAGTATATGCGATATAGATACGACCAATACAATATTTATTCATCTCACTAATAAAGTGTTAAAATTATGAAGTGAGAATCCCGTCAATGTCATTTATTTTTATACATATTTTAGAATTATTTTTTTTTCCATTCTTGCTTTATCTAATTTATTCTAGAACACTGCAATTTTTTTTTTTTATTGTAATCATAAATATTCATATTTTCATTTTATTTTTAATTAAACCTTGTTTTTAAGATTTAGGAAAACGTAATAAATTGGGAAGAAACTATCAGTTTTCTAAAAAGATCAAAATATATAAAAGCAGCCTAAAATGAAAAGAATTCGGTATAATAAGTTTTTGATATGCAAAAAAAATATTTAAAAATTCCTTATTAAATTTTCCATTTAAAAAAAAAAAAAATATTAAAAAGTTCCTGACAATTACATTTTCCATTTATGTTTTCGTAGGGAAAAGGGGAAAAATTTTTATCGTTTTGATTGGAAGCAGATTTATAGATATTAAAACCATAGATGCAAGGAATATACAGTAATCTCTTTTTATTAGCTCATTGCAGATGACAATGTTAAAATAATGTATGGCTATGATGATTATTAAAATATTTTAAAAATGCAAAAGACTTGGGAAAAAAATACAAAAAAAATAGAAAAAAAATCTTTAAAAAGTGAAGAAAAAGAAAAAAAATCCAAAAATATCTTTAAAAAAAGAAAACAAAAAAACACGCTTAAAAACATTAAAAGCCTTATATACTTCTTTGTTTTTAAAACAATATATTTTCGACATATTTTATCGTTACATGATAGATAAATATAGATATACATGTATAGATATTGTATATAGAAGGATAAAAAATATTAAATATGTTTACAATTTTTACTTGTTATTATGGTTAAATATATAACAGACCTTACCATTTGCAGAAAAAAAAGTAATTAAATTATGACAAGTAAAAATCTGGATTTTCTTAGACAATAAATGTTTGGAAGAAATCAGAAAATTAGGACTTTTATGTGTTTTCTTGTTATTATTTTATTAATATTAAGTTACTTTTATTTTTTCCTTGCTTAGAAAACATTGAATATTTTTGTCACAATTTGGAACCTTTTTATAGATTTTTAGAACCAAGTTAAATAGTCAAATTTGCACTAAAATAATAGCAATTTCCTAACATTATATTTATCAAATAATAGTAAATAATCAGAAAGAAATAATAGGAGAAACCAATAAAACATTGCATGAGTAATCATTCCCCTGAATGAGAGGAGAATAAACAGGAATATTTCATACAATAATGTTGTTATATTACATTTATTCTATTTGCTTTTTTCTTTTGACAATCCGTATCTAAAACTAGACAATACAGCGTTAATATGTATCCTATAACTCTGCATTTTAATGTTAAATTTATTGTTTTTTTTTATTTTAAAATGATTAAAATAACTGAGCACATTATTACATACTGAAGTAACATTGTCTAATTCTAATCTCAGTGTATTATGTTCAAGGCTAGAAATAAGGAATTAAATGCTCACAGATTACAGGATAATTCTTTGGAGAGAAAAAATTGCTTAAATTATTAAATGGGAAAAAAGTAACATTTTATTATGTTTGTAGTGCAGAAATATAGCAATTAGCCAGGGAATAAAAGCAGTATTTTATTAGATAGATAGATAGATAGATAGATAGATAGATAGATAGATAGATAGATAGATAATAGATAGATAGATAGATAATAGATAGATAATAGATAGATAGATAGATAGATAATAGATAGATAGATAATAGATAGATAATAGATAGATAGATAGATAGATAGATAGATAATAGATAGATAATAGATAGATAGATAGATAGATAGATAGATAGATAGATAGATAGATAATAGATAGATAGATGATAGATAATAGATAGATAATAAATAGATAGATGATAGATAGATAGATAATAGATAGATAGATAGATAGATAATAGATAGATAGATAGATAATAGATAGATAATAGATAATAGATAGATGATAGATAGATGATAGATAGATAGATAGATAGATAGATAGATGATAGATAATAGATAGATAATAAATAGATAATAGATAGATAGATAATAGATAGATAATAGATAGATAGATAGATAATAGATAGATAATAGATAGATAGATAGATAGATAGATAGATAGATAGATAGATAGATAATAGATAAATAGATAGATAGATAGATAGATAGATAGATAGATAGATAGATAGATAGATAGATAATAGATAGATGATAGATAATAGATAGATAATAAATAGATAGATGATAGATAGATAATAGATAGATAGATAGATAATAGATAGATAGATAGATAGATAGATAGATAGATAGATAGATGGATAGATAGATAATAGATAGATAATAGATAGATAATAGATAATAGATAGATAGATAGATAGAAAGATGATAGATAGATAGATAAATAATAGATAGATAGATAGATAGATAGATAGATAGATAGATAATAGATAGATAGATAGATAGATAATAGATAGATAGATAGATAGATAGATAGATAGATAATAGATAGATAATAGATAGATAATAGATAATAGATAGATAGATAGATAGAAAGATGATAGATAGATAGATAAATAATAGATAGATAGATAGATAATAAATAGATAGATGATAGATAATAAATAGATAATCGATAGATAATAATAATAATAATTTTATTTATATAGCGCCAACATATTCCGCAGCACTTTACAAATAATAGAGAGATAATAGATAGAATATGTTTTTCAACCGAATAATAGCATTGGGGTTAATTGAAATGAACCCAGTCATTTTCTCTTGGCCTGAAATGGTGTAATTGGGGTCCAGAGTGGGCTCTGCCGTCAGCCCCCCACACAGATGGCTCTTTTGTGTAAGGGATGAGTTTATTTTTACTACTGTGTCCTTACAAATTGATTTATACACTGGCTGTTGTTCCTGGAGGGATGATCTCTTCTAATGTGACAATTGGAGGTCGTTATTTGGAAACATCTCATTAACTAGTGTTAGCAGTTAGCGCTCCCTGTGTATTATGGCTGGGAGGCCCCGTACGTCCTGCTGGGCGCTGCACGGCTCTGTGCTGTCATTGGGAAGCAGGTCTGTTGGTGCCCTCTAGTGGTAATGACTGGTTATGACACATTTGGCATCACTTTGGTGGACGAGGGGGGGTTGGCTCCTTCTCTCCCCTCTTTTGCATACCACTCTTCCCCTGTCGGTGATAATCAATTGGATGGATTATTGATAGGATTTAATATATTTTCCTATATAGTATTTATTCACTATTGCTCTGTTCTTGTGACGTATCTAAATCTAATGAGCTAATTAGGAAGGGCCTTCAATTATAGGAAGCAAAAATTGTGTAAAAGTTGATAGATTTTCCATTCCGAAAGCTGAGGATAACATCCATGGATTCTATGATATTATTTTTTGCCAACATCCCAAAAATCACAGTAACCAATACTATATGAAGGAAGGCGAATCTCCCATTCAGGACTCCCATATTTCTCTTTGGAGGACCCAACATTATTATTATTATTATTATTATTATTATTTATTGTTATAGCGCCATTTATTCCATGGCGCTTTACATGTGAGGAGGGGTATACATAATGAAAACAAGTATAATAATCTTAAACAATACAACTCATGACTGGTACAGGAGGAGAGAGGACCCTGCCCGCGAGGGCTCACAATCTACAAGGGATGGGTGAGGATACAGTAGGTGAGGATAGAGCTGGTCATGCAGCGGTTTGGTCAATCGGTGGTAGCTGCAGGTTGTAGGCTTGTCTGAAGAGCTGGGTCTTCAGGTTCTTTTTGAAGGTTTCGATGGTAGGCGAGAGTCTGATGTGTTGTGGTAGAGGGTTCCAGAGTAGGGGTGATACGCGAGAGAAATCTTGTATACGATTGTGGGAAGAGGAGATAAGAGGGGAGTAGAGAAGGAGATCTTGTGAGGATCAGAGGTTGCGGGTAGGTAAGTACCGGGAGACAAGGTCACAGATGTATGGAGGAGACAGGTTGTGGATGGCTTTGTACGTCATGGTTAGGGTTTTGTAGTGGAGTCTCTGGGCAATGGGGAGCCAGTGAAGGGATTGACAGAGGGGAGGCCGGGGAATAGCGGGGGGACAGGTGGATTAGTCGGGCAGCAGAGTTTAGAATAGATTGGAGGGGTGCGAGAGTGTTAGCGGGGAGGCCACAGAGCAGGAGGTTGCAGTAGTCAAGGCGAGAGATGATGAGGGCATGGAATAGGGTTTTTGCAGATTCATGGTTGAGGAATGAACGGATTCGTGAAATATTTTTGAGTTGCAGTCGGCAGGAAGTGGAAAGGGCTTGGATATGTGGTTTGAAGGAGAGATCAGCGTCAAGGATTACCCCGAGGCAGCGGGCTTGTGGGACTGGGGAGAGTGGGCAGCCATTTACTGTAATGGATAGGTTCGTTGGGGGGGTCGCGTGAGATGGGGGAAAGATGATGAATTCTGTTTTGTCCATGTTAAGTTTCAAAAATCTAGCGGAGAAGAAGGAGGAAATAGTGGACAGACATTGAGGGATTCTGGTTAGAAGGGAGGTGATATCTGGTCCAGAGATGTAGATCTGTGTGTCGTCAGCATAGAGGTGGTACTGAAAGCCATGAGATTCTATGAGCTGTCCCAGGCCAAAGGTGTAAATGGAGAAGAGCAAGGGCCCTTGTGGGACTCCGACAGATAGAGGGCGAGGTGAGGAGGTGGTGTGTGAGTGGGAGACGCTGAATGTCCGGTCTGTTAGGTATGATGAGATCCAGGATAGGGCCAAGTCTGCGATGCCAAGGGATGAGAGGGTTTGTAATAATAGGGAATGGTCCACTGTGTCAAAGGCAGCCGACAGGTCGAGGAGGAGGAGGACAGAGTAGTGTCGCTTGCTCTTGGCGGTTAAGAGGTCATTGGTGACTTTAGTTAGGGCAGTTTCGGTGGAATGGTGTGACCGGAAGCCAGATTGTAGGCGGTCAAAGAAGGAGCAGGAAGAGAGATGGGAGGACAGTTCAAGGTAGACGTGTTGTTCCAGTAGTTTGGAGGCATAGGGGAGAAGTGATATAGGGCGATAGCTAGATACAGAGGATGGGTCAAGAGAGGGCTTTTTGAGGATAGGTGTGATGGAGGCATGTTTAAAGCTTGAGGGGAAAACACCAGTTGTTAGAGATAAGTTGAAGAGATGGGTTAGGGTTGGGATGAAGATTGTGGTGAGGTTTGGGATGAGGTGGGATGGGAGCGGGTCAAGTGCACAGGTGGTGAGATGTGATCTTGAGAGTAGAGTGGAGAGTCCGTCTTCTGTAATGGTGGAGAAGTTGGTTTTGGAGGTGGAGGGCTGGGAAATCGGGAGGAAGAGCTCTGGGGGTTGTTGACCAAAACTGTCTCTAATGCTATCAATCTTCTGCTTGAAAAATGAGGCAAAGTCTTCAGCAGAGATAAGTGGGGAGGGAGGAGGTGCTGGGGGACGGAGGAGAGAATTGAAGGTGTTGAATAACTGTTTAGGGTTGTGAGAGAGGGAGGATATGAGAGATGAGAAGTAGGTTTGTTTAGCTGTGGCAAGTGTGGTCTTGAAAGTAGTGAGGGACTGTTTGAATGCGATGAAGTGCTCGTTAGAGTGGGATCTTTTCCATCTGCGCTCAGCAGCCCTGGAAGCTCGCCTAAGTTCTTTGGTCAGGCTGGTGTGCCAGGGCTGTCTGTTGATTTTGCGAGCTTTGGTATGTGTAAGTGGGGCAGCAGATTCCAAAGCTACAGCTATTGTGGTATTATATAGAGCAGCAGCGTCATCCGCATTGTGTATGGAACTTATGCCTGTGAGGGGGAGGAGGGATTCAGAGAATGAATGTAGGTCAAGATGTTTAATATTTCTGCGAGGGTGTGAAAGTTTGTGGGGTGGGGATTGTAGACATGGAGTGGAGAGAGATGAGAATGTGAGAAAGTTGTGGTCAGAGAGTGGAAGAGGTGAGTTAGAGAGGTTAGATAGAGAGCAGAGGCGGGTGAAGATGAGGTCCAGTGTGTGACCGTCTTTGTGAGTGGCTACAGAAGACCATTGAGTGAGGCCGAAGGAGGAAGTGAGAGATAGAAGTTTAGTGGCAGCTGAGAGGGAAGTGTCAATGGGTATGTTGAAGTCGCCCATGATGATAGTGGGGATGTCCGCAGAAAGGAAATGAAGTAGCCAGGTGGTGAAGTGGTCAAAGAAGATGGTGGCTGGCCCTGGGGGCGGTAAATGACAGCCAGTTTGAGGTTGGTGGGGGAATAGATGCGCATAGAGTGCACCTCAAAGGAAGGGAGGGTAACAGAGGGTGGCAGTGGGATTGGGGTGAAGGAGCAGTTATCTGACAGGAGAAAACCAACTCCTCCGCCATGTTTGCTGCTGGGGCGGGGTGTGTGGGAAAGGTGGAAGCCACCGTAAGAGAGTGCAGCAGGGGAGACTGAGTCAGAGGGGGTGAGCCAGGTTTCGGTGATGGCGAGGAAGGAAAGTTTGGTAGTAACAAAGAGATCATGGATGTAGGAGAGCTTGTTGCAGACAGAGCGAGCGTTCCACAGAGCTCCCGTTAGTGGGACTGGGGAAGCGGGGGCTGGGTGAATGGGTATTAGGTTAGAGAGGTTACGGAAGTTTGTGCTAGAGCGTGGATGGGAGGTAGAAATGATTGTGGGAATATGGTGAGGAGGACCAGGATTTGGAGAGATATCACCAGCAGTAAGAAGGAGCAGAGAAAGTGTTAGCAGGTGGGAGCAGGAGAGGGCGTGAGGGGGCTGTCTGTGCTTGGAGACAGAGGATTGTATGTTAAGGAACAGTTTGGAGGAGGAGGTGAGGTGGATGGGGAGGATTGAAGAGGAGATGAACAGTTCCTTACTTTGTGTAGGGATCAGGGGAGGTAGCAGAAAGTGAAGGATTATAGGGGTGAAAGTGAAAACAAACAGAAACATTCTTTTCAAAGACTGTGGCCAGTTACCTTCAGTTCCCTTCAGGTTCAATTCAGGTTTTAATTCTACTGTAATCCACACTTTTAAGGACACACTTCTAAGGGATCACACTGCAGACTGAAGTCCATGCAGACTTATCCGAATATTGCATGTAAACCTATTAATCCTACATTTCACCTCTGGGGGCGCTGTACGTAAATGGAACACTTGCTTCCTGGTCCCTCCGTGTGATCGCTAAAGTTTAAGTAGTGGCACAGGCTGCACTCGGTTCGTATTGGGGGGAGTCCTTTAATTTTAAAGGGATGGTGAAGCCGTGATCCCCTTTAAGGGCTCCATTAAAGAAAGCCTTAAGAACTGGATAAAAGACTAGGCATTTCTCGCCTACTGATGCCTTATGGTGAGTCCTCTGTCCGTCCATCTTTCCCACTAGACCACGTGTGAGTGTCGGATTGTGGTCAAAATTCCTTTCTTAACGCTTACTGGAAATGGAGCGCGTCGTGGGTTCCAGCGGAGGAGAAAACAATTTGCCCCCTCTCACTCAACCCCCGATGGCTTTACAAAGACTATGCTTGATATTTTGCAGCCCTCTAAGTGTTAATGCGTTAACCCTTTTTCGGTTACATGAACTGGAATTTACAGATAAACTGGTGCTGACTCACACTACGAGTACGAGACATGCTACAAACAGCGCAGTCATAAGCCTTAGACATCGGTCGGCTGAACTTTACCATTGTTGCTCCATCATTGAACCAGGGAAAATATCCCTTTAACAGGGAATCTAAATACCTCGATTGACTTGCTGTCCTCCTCCCCCATCTGGTTCACATCAAAAAGCAGCCCCAATAACTGCACCTTATTATCTATTATGGAGGTTGGCCCCATTCCCAAAAGTAGCGTAGACCTCACCCAGGTATCATCAGCGTCCAAGAGATCAAGAAAAAGGTCCGAAGCTCCGACAGTCCTTTCCTCCTTTCCCAATTTTGAAGGGGGCAGTAAACAACTATGAAGCCACCGCGCCTCTATCAGAAGTCATGAGATGCATCCTGAGATCGTTCTCATCTTCTGTCGCATTGTATCGGTCAACTTTTAGGCAAGGTCTTCCGGTAGGGGCAAGACCTCTTTTCCAGTCCATGGTCCTCCATCCCCTTCCATTACTCTTCCACAATCTATCCATAGAAAAGTCTTCTGGAAAGTTTCAGAACGTGGAGATTTGACAGGTCTCCTAAGAGGTCTACTCTTTTTCTAGAAGACTTCTAGATGTTCTGGGAGAGTTGGCAAAGTTGGTCACAGACGTCCAACAAACGAGTCCTGACCGGCTGCGAGTCTCCTGACCTAAACTTAGCAGCATCATAAATACCTAGTAACCCATCTGGTTTGGTCCCTACTCATATGTTGGACTTGTGACACCAGCCTTAGAGAAGGACTACCCATCCTATAATGCACATATTATCAGGAGGACCAAAAACGCGTCAGACACGACACCAGTATTACATAAGGTGTCTCAGATCCCATTACTCCTATGCGACCACGACTGATCAGATTTACCATTAAGCATTTTTAGGAAAACTGAGGAACTACCCCAATGGAAGACGTAAAGGCAGCCATATTGTTATTGTAACACAACTAAAAAATAGGTAAAAAGCACTCTCCGAGGGTTTGGCATTGAGATTGACTAATCCAAAGGACTGATGATATGTACCATGTGGGAGGAGGACTAGCGATATCACGTGCTGAAAGCCTAATAAAATTTAAAAAAAACCTCATGGGTTCCCTTTGGATTTGGTGGAAGGAAGTCCCAATAGTATATGGCTTGTTCTTCGGCCTGGCTTCCTGACCCACATTGGTTGTGATCTGTCTTGCTGTCACTTTGCAGGCCCTCGGGCCCCCCTGGTCATTATGTAGGAAACCCCCCTGAAGTGCTTGTTGGAAGTCAGTAAGGTTAAGTGCTGTGTACACTTGTACATTATTAGGAAGGATTATTTATAGAAGGAATTTTCGGATGAAACAACAGTAAAAACTTGTTCTACCTCCTGAATGGAGAAGTAGATGTTACACAAATCCAGGAGTCATTTGGGGTCTCGGGTTTCATCCGTGACATCAAAATGTTTTTCTTTTCCATTTTTTCTCCACGCCTGTTCCACTACAATAACATACGTCCCACCAGAATCTCCCCAGCTCCCGATAATTGCTGCCTTATTATAGGGTGAAATAAGCCCCCCGAGTACAAACACTGAATTGTGTAATAGTGAGCTGGGTCTCCACTCCTGGGGGGCCCCATGGGCATCTCTGCTAGAACAAGACACCACTTTATATTGTGTAGGGGTCTGACCTCTGGGACCTTCACCGATCCTGAGATCATTGTCTTTCCCTGCGCAGTGATTCCCAGGTCACCAACTATGCAGAGAACCGCAGCATCAAAGGAGCGGGAACAGCCTCAGTTATCTGCACAGCCGGGTGGCCGGGAGAGCTGCTGTGCAGGAGTAAGCAGAAAATCGGGTGAAGCGCCTAAGTAGGATCTCAGGATCCTGTGGGTCACAGCGGCGAAGGCCTTCCTCAATGTATTGGGAGTATTTGTGTGTGTTTAGGCAGTGGCATATGGAAATTGCCTCTTCTGAGAAAAAGAGGACTTAAACTTTATAGCGCCACCTGTTGGAAGTAGCGATCCTACAAGTCTATGTAGGCAGTGGCATACATAGAGTCCGACAGGCAACCTTGCAAAATTTGGACCTGGGCCCCCACATTCATGATGGTCAGATGTATAGGCCTTTGTAGCATTCCAGATCCTATATAGACATGTGTTCTGTCCCCATCTTGGCTCCTTCCAGTAATAATTTCCCCCAACCTGGGCACCATGCTATAACATTTTTCCCCATCCTGGGCCTCTTCCTGGGATACTGTCCCCCATTTTATTTGGTTCCTCATTCTGGTATAATGTCCCCCATCCTGATATATACCCCCATCCTGGTATAATGTTCCCTCATTTTGGTATAATGTCCCCATCCTGGTATAATGTTCTCCTTCCTGCTATAATGCCCCCATCCTGATATAATGTTCCCTGATTCTGGTATAATGTTCCCCTTCCTGCTATAATCTCCCCATCCTGCTATAATGTTCTCCTTCCTGCTATAATGTCCCCATCCTGGTATAATGTTCTCCTTCCTGCTATAATGTCCCCATCCTGGTATAATGTTCTCCTTTCTGCTATAATGTCCCCATCCTGTTATAATGTTCCCCTTCCTGCTATAATGTCCCCATCCTGGTATAATGTTCCCCTTCCTGCTATAATGTCCCCATCCTGGTATAATGTTCTCCTTTCTGCTATAATGTCCCCATCCTGGTATAATGTTCTCCTTCCTGCTATAATGCCCCCATCCTGGTATAATGTTCCCTCATTCTGGTATAATGTTCCCCTTCCTGCTATAATGCCCCCATCCTGGTATGTCCCCCATCCTGGTATAATGCCCCCCATTCTAGTATAATGCTCAAGATTCTGGTATAATGTCCCCCATGCTGGTATAATGTCCCCCATCCTGGTATAATGTCCCCCATCTTGGTATAATGTCCCCCATCCCCCATCTTGGTTAAATGTTCCACATTCTGGTATAATGCCCCCAACCTGGTATAATGTCTCCCATCCTGGTATAATGTCCCCCATCCTGGTATAATGCGCGCATCCTGGTATAATGTCCCCCATCCTGGTATAATGCCCCTATCCTGGTATAATGTCCCCCATCCTGGTATAATGTCACCCATCCTGGTATAATGCCCCTATCCTGGTATAATGTTCCCCATCCTGGTATAATGCCTCCATCCTGGTATAATGTCCCCCATTCTGGTATAATGCCCCTATCCTGGTATAATGTCTCCCATCCTCGTATAATGTCCCCCATCCTGGTATAATGTCCCCCATCCTGGTATAATGTCCCCCATCCTGGTATAATGCCCGCATCCTGGTATAATGCCTCCATCCTGGTATAATGTCCCCCATCCTGGTATAATGTCCCCCATCCTGGTCTCCTTCCATTCTTCTCCAACAGATTATAAAAAGAAACAAACAATTGTCCTCACCTTCCCCCACTCCTATGCAAAGCGATAACCTCTTGAGTAGCAGGCACAGGAGCCAGCAGCTGACTTCGGTGTGCCGACACAAGCAGCGCATGATGTCACTGCCATGCGCCATGCGTCATTGGCAAGTCGACATCAGCAGTCAGCCTTTGATTGGGCTGCGGCGTGTTTTGCAGTGCATGGAGCCGGTCGGTCTGCGCTGCAATATATTTCACCTGACTATGTGTCCTTGGACGCTCATCCAGGTGAAATTGGCAACAGCAGACCCCCATCCAGCACGGGCGTGATCGTGGTCGCACCCCCTGTAATCTTGAGTTATCTTCTAAATATAGAGATGTTAGCAGTCATTGTACAGAGGGAGGAGGTGAGCTGTGACATCCCCTATTGTGAATGGTGGATCCTGTGTTATCTACTGTATATAGAGGTGTTATCAGTCATTGTACAGGAGGAGGAGGTGAGCTGTGACATCATCTATTGTGAATGGTGGATCTTGTGTTATCTACTGTATATAGAGGTGTTATCAGTCATTGTACAGGAGGAGGAGGAGAGCTGTGATATTACCTATTGTGAATGGTGGATCTTGTGTTATCTACTGTATATAGAGGTGCTATCAGTCATTGTACAGGAGGAGGAGGAGAGCTGTGATATTACCTATTGTGAATGGTGGATCTTGTGTTATCTACTGTATATAGAGGTGTTATCAGTCATTGTACAGGAGGAGGAGGTGAGCTGTGATATTACCTATTGTGAATGGTGGATCTTGTGTTATCTACTGTATATAGAGGTGCTATCAGTCATTGTACAGGAGGAGGAGGAGAGCTGTGATATTACCTATTGTGAATGGTGGATCTTGTGTTATCTACTGTATATAGAGGTGTTATCAGTCATTGTACAGGAGGAGGTGAGCTGTGACATCACCTATTGTGAATGGTGAATCCTGTGTTACCTACTGTATATAGAGGTGTAATCAGTCATTGTACAGGAGGTGAACTGTGACATCTATTGTGAATGGTGGATCCTGTGTTATCTACTGTATATAGAGGTGTTATCAGTCATTGTACAGGAGGAGGTGAGCTGTGACATCACCTATTGTGAATGGTGGATCCTGTGTTATCTACTGTATATAGCGGTGTTATCAGTCATTGTTCAGGAGGTGGAGGTGAGCTGTGACATCACCTATTGTGGATGGTGGATCCTGTGTTATCTACTGTATATAAAGGTGTTATCAGTCATTGTACAGGAGGTGGAGGTGAGCTGTGACATCACCTATTGTGGATGATGGATCCTGTGTTATGTACTGTATATAGGAGGTGTTACCAGTCATTGTACAGGCGGGGGAGGTGAGCTGTGACATCACCTATTGTGAATGGTGGATCCTGTGTTATCTACTGTATATAGGAGGTGTTATCAGTCATTATACAGGAGGAGGAGGAGGTGAGCTGTGACATCACCTATTGTGAATGGTGGATCCTGTGTTATCTACTGTATATAGCGGTGTTATCAGTCATTGTACTGGAGGAGGAGGTGAGCTGTGATATCATCTATTGTGAATGGTGGATCCTGTGTTATCTACTGTATATAGAGGTGTTATCAGTCATTGTACAGGAGGTGGAGGTGAGCTGTGACATCACCTATTGTGAATGGTGGATCCTGTGTTATCTACTGTATATAGAGGTGTTATCAGTCATTGTACAGGAGGTGGAGGTGAGCTGTGACATCACCTATTGTGAATGGTGGATCCTGTGTTATCTACTGTATATAGAGGTGTTATCAGTCATTGTATAGGCGGGGGAGGTGAGCTGTGACATCACCTATGGTGAATGGTGGATTCTGTGTTATCTACTGTATATAGGAGGTGTTATCAGTCATTGTACAGGAGGAGGAGGTGAGCTGTGATATCACCTATTTTAACTAGGGTATCCCGTGTTATCTACTGTATATAGAGGTGTTATCAGTCATTGTACAGGAGGAGGTGAGCTGTGACATCACCTATTGTGAATGGTGGATCCTGTGTTATCTACTGTATATAGAGGTGTTATCAGTCATTCTACAGGAGGTGGAGGTGAGCTGTGACATCACCTATTATAACTAGGGTATCCCGTGTTATCTACTGTATATAGAGGTGTCACTGACATTGTAATACTGTCAGTAATTGTGACGAGACTGCTGAAGAGCCGTCAGTACACCACAGAGAGTGTAAGACTATTATTAGTAGTAGTGAAGCTTGCAAGACTACTGTATATATAACTAGTATATGTGTAATTTGTGATATGGAAAATGTAAACAAAATTATCAAAAATGTTTAAGTAATGCATTCAATATTAAAAATCAGATGGGTGATTTTCTAATGAAACGTTCCCTTTAAGCCCCAGAACATTAAGCCCCCAGTGCTTCCTGTTCTATGACTAAGGGGAAGGATTTCACAATTGTCAGAAGAAAATAAAAAAACATATAAATACAAGCAAACTAAGACTTCCTGCTCCACATTTATCTCGGAGTCCTGAAGGTGGCTGCGTCCTCGCTGCATCTATATATACATAGGAGTTACTGTATAGAAATGTATAGTGACGGGTCCGGCAGCGGTGACATGACTGCGGGACAGGCAGACGTGGCACCTGCCCGCAGGAGCCGGGTCTATGGGGCACCGAAGAAATGCCCTTCAATCCCAAGAGCCTGCGTCCATAGTGCCACGACGTCCTGTCCACAGTGATGCCACGTCCCCTACAAAAGACGTGGCCCGAAAGACGAGCATGATAGGCATCAACTGTAGAACTACAAGTATCAGAATAGCATTATAGCCCCCAGCGAGCAGTCGTTGGCCATGGCTAGGATTTATTTTGCCTGAGGTAGAAGTCCAGTTTCCTGCCCTTGTCCTGTGGTAAATTATCCTGGGCATGTTGGTGCTGCCCCGGCCATCTGCAACCAGTGCCTGGTCCAACTACAAGTACCAGCATGCCCTATAGCTCCAGTTAGCATTGTAATGGCTTATGTAGGCAGGAATTCTTATCCTGGTGGGACTATAAATACCAGCATGCCCACAGCCTTGCTAGCAGTATAAATCAATGTTCACCCATATTAATGAGTGAGGAAAAATCTGCCCCAGAAATGCAGCAAAAACGCATTAAAAAATACGACAAAACCGCGTATTTCCTGCCAAGAGATGCAGAAATGGTGCAGAAAGTATTGGCTACATACCCATCGTCTGGCCCTGATAAAATAATAAAGCCTATACTCACCTCCCGCGCCGCTGCCGCTCCCGCGGTGTCCCATGAGGTTGTCGTGACATGTGACATTGACGCCCAATCAGACCTGGCATCACTGGCCCCGCCTCCTGAGCAGGAAGAGGAAGTCAGAGATCAGCGGCCGCCCAGACTTCCTCTTCCTGTTCGATTTGTCCGAAGGCGGAGTCAGTGACGGCAGCTCCGATTGGTCGCCGGGGTCACGGGTCATAACGATCGCGCTGGAGCCCCGGGACCGCGAGCGCCCACACCGTGGGAATGGTGATGAGTATAGGCTTTATTATTTTACGGGGGCCAAACATTCCGATCGCGAAGCTGTTATTCTGGCAGTGGACAACCCCTTTAAGTGTCCAGCGCAGACATTTCGCCACCCTTTCTGCATCCTTCGGCAGGAAAAACGCCAAATACGTGAAATAGGCGCGTTTCTCATGCGTTTTTTTACACAGGTTTCGCTGCAGATTTTTCCCCACTCAACAAATCTGCAGAAAAAAACTCTGAAAGGAATTGGCATAAATCTGCGAGGAAAAAATAAGCAGCGTGCGCGCGAGACGTCAGGACTCGCATTCACCGCGCTGGCATCGGGAAACCCTGCAAGTTTTGTGGCAAATCTGCACAGGAAAAAAAAATGGGGGCTAAAAACCCCAACAAATCTGCATTGTGTGCACAGGACCTTAGGCTGCGTTCCCACCATGTTTGCTGACTTTCTGCACTTACTCTATACATTAGGTGACTTGTGGTCCTTCATCCGGTTTTTGATGCGATTTTTGGGTTAACTAAAGCTGTTTCGTGTGAATGTAGCCTTCCACAGCAGATGTATAGTTGATAGCTGCCCCGGGGACCTCTCCTATATGCTAGCTGCAGGGGGGATCAGGAACTACAAGTGCCAAGATGCCTTTCAATACCAGGGAATAAATAATGTAAATCATCCTTCAGCAAGCAGAGGTACTACAAGTCCCAGCTCTCCAGCAGCTGGAGGGTTACCAGCAGCCCACGGGCACTGCCCTTACAGTAGCAGCAGCTTCTCCCGCAGCTAAGCCACGCCCCCACACTGCTCTGCCATTGGCTAAGACGCACCCACTATGCAAATGAGCCCGGGGGAAAGACATTCCTCTGCACTGGTTACTGTAAAAGCAAATTCATTTCCAGGATGTCTCATTCATAGAGGGAGCAGAGCGCAGAGCTCCTCCACCTCCTCCTCCTCCTCCTCCTCCTCCTCCTCCTGCTCCAGCCAAGCAGACGGGAGAAAAGTCTCAGCCTGAAGAACTTCCAGCCATAGATCTCAGTGCAACAACTTGTACCAACTTGCTGATAGAACTCCCAGCAACACATCCTGAAGAGTCCACTGAGTCACCACCACCAACCAGTCCTCATTGTCTGCCGGGGTTTGGTTTTTTTTCTTCTTATCTGGTGGTGTGTACCCATAAAACCACAGAACAAGCCACAAGAGTCAACCCACAAACCCATACCACAGCCACAAGATCCAGAAGAAGACCATTGGTTGGCTTGGAAAGAGCCTCATCGTCCATCTCTGGAAGCCACCTGAGATACCACCACAAGTTCTCTGTCCAGCATGGGAGGACAGCGGTCGGACTGCTGCTGATAATAACCCATTTTTATGGATTTTTTGGCTGCTGTGGGCTTGTGATCATCGGCTAGGGTGGCACAGGTGAAGGTGGTGGTCGCCATCATCATCATCAACCTTCTACAAGGGACAGAAGACTTGAATGTATCTTGTGTTCTACTGGGACTTTAGAAAGATGACCTGGAAGACAGTCCTAGGATGGTAGCTGCTGGCCCGGCTGCTTGTGTCTAGTGGTGCCTGGTGGTCCCCTGGGCATAATAAGACCTGTGTGTAGTATTCCCCCAGGACTGTGGTGTTAGTGGGGGGATCACTGGGGTGTTGTGTTCTTCTTCTCACCCCTTCTTACATTATAAGACATTGACAAGGCTTGTTGTGATGCGTATCCCCGTAGATACCAGCACCAGCCGCCGCTTCACGCCGCCTTCCACCACCCTCAGCCCGGGGAAGATGACTGAGACCTTACCCCTGACTGCCCCGGATGGCAGCGCCGCCCTGGTGGGCAAACTGAGAAGCGCAGACCGGAACATGGTGGAGGTCCTGTCCGATCATCCCGGGGAGTTGGTCCGTACAGACAGCCCAAACTTCCTGTGCTCGGTGCTGCCCACACACTGGAGGTGCAACAAGACCCTGCCCATCGCCTTTAAGGTAAGACCCCAAATATCATCTGTATCTACCTGTCCTGTGCCCTCATCTGTATGCTGCTGTCTGTAGGGTTATCCATAGATCCCTCTGTGCAAAGATCTTTCCATACATCTGTCTTCATATTGAAATATCTGCCTATATCCATCCCAGGACTGAGTTATCTGTCTACTAGCTGTCATCTACCCTTCTATCTATCTATTATCTATCTATCTATCTATCTATCTATTATCTATCTATCATCTATTATCTATCTATCTATCATCTACCCTTCTATCTATCTATTATCTATCTATCTGTCATCTATCTATCTATCTATCTATCTATCTATCTATCTATCTATCTGTCATCTATCTATATATCTATCTATCATCTATTATCTATCTATCATCTATTATCTATCTATCTGTCATCTATCTATCTATCTGTCATCTATCTATATATCTATCTATCATCTATTATCTATCTATCATCTATCCTTCTATCTATTATCTATTTATATATAATCTATCCACATCTACATAGTAACATAGTAACATAGTTAGTAAGGCCGAAAAAAGACATTTGTCCATCCAGTTCAGCCTATATTCCATCATAATAAATACCCAGATCTACGTCCTTCTACAGAACCTAATAATTGTATGATACAATATTGTTCTGCTCCAGGAAGACATCCAGGCCTCTCTTGAACCCCTCGACTGAGTTCGCCATCACCACCTCCTCAGGCAAGCAATTCCAGATTCTCACTGCCCTAACAGTAAAGAATCCTCTTCTATGTTGGTGGAAAAACCTTCTCTCCTCCAGACGCAAAGAATGCCCCCTTGTGCCCGTCACCTTCCTTGGTATAAACAGATCCTCAGCGAGATATTTGTATTGTCCCCTTATATACTTATACATGGTTATTAGATCGCCCCTCAGTCGTCTTTTTTCTAGACTAAATAATCCTAATTTCGCTAATCTATCTGGGTATTGTAGTTCTCCCATCCCCTTTATTAATTTTGTTGCCCTCCTTTGTACTCTCTCTAGTTCCATTATATCCTTCCTGAGCACCGGTGCCCAAAACTGGACACAGTACTCCATGTGTGGTCTAACTAGGGATTTGTACAGAGGCAGTATAATGCTCTCATCATGTGTATCCAGACCTCTTTTAATGCACCCCATGATCCTGTTTGCCTTGGCAGCTGCTGCCTGGCACTGGCTGCTCCAGGTAAGTTTATCATTAACTAGGATCCCCAAGTCCTTCTCCCTGTCAGATTTACCCAGTGGTTTCCCGTTCAGTGTGTAATGGTGATATTGATTCCCTCTTCCCATGTGTATAACCTTACATTTATCATTGTTAAACCTCATCTGCCACCTTTCAGCCCAAGTTTCCAACTTATCCAGATCCATCTGTAGCAGAATACTATCTTCTCTTGTATTAACTGCTTTACATAGTTTTGTATCATCTGCAAATATCGATATTTTACTGTGTAAACCTTCTACCAGATCATTAATGAATATGTTGAAGAGAACAGGTCCCAATACTGACCCCTGCGGTACCCCACTGGTCACAGCGACCCAGTTAGAGACTATACCATTTATAACCACCCTCTGCTTTCTATCACTAAGCCAGTTACTAACCCATTTACACACATTTTCCCCCAGACCAAGCATTCTCATTTTGTGTACCAACCTCTTGTGCGGCACGGTATCAAACGCTTTGGAAAAATCGAGATATACCACGTCCAATGACTCACCGTGGTCCAGTCTATAGCTTACCTCTTCATAAAAACTGATTAGATTGGTTTGACAGGAGCGATTTCTCATAAACCCATGCTGATATGGAGTTAAACAGTTATTCTCATTGAGATAATCCAGAATAACATCCCTCAGAAACCCTTCAAATATTTTACCAACAATAGAGGTTAGACTTACTGGCCTATAATTTCCAGGTTCACTTTTAGAGCCCTTTTTGAATATTGGCACCACATTTGCTATGCGCCAGTCCTGCGGAACAGACCCTGTCGCTATAGAGTCACTAAAAATAAGAAATAATGGTTTATCTATTACATTACTTAGTTCTCTTAGTACTCGTGGGTGTATGCCATCCGGACCCGGAGATTTATCTATTTTAATCTTATTTAGCCGGTTTCGCACCTCTTCTTGGGTTAGATTGGTGACCCTTAATATAGGGTTTTCATTGTTTCTTGGGATTTCACCTAGCATTTCATTTTCCACCGTGAATACCGTGGAGAAGAAGGTGTTTAATATGTTAGCTTTTTCCTCGTCATCTACAACCATTCTTTCCTCACTATTTTTTAAGGGGCCTACATTTTCAGTTTTTATTCTTTTACTATTGATATAGTTGAAGAACAGTTTGGGATTAGTTTTACTCTCCTTAGCAATGTGCTTCTCTGTTTCCTTTTTGGCAGCTTTAATTAGTTTTTTAGATAAAGTATTTTTCTCCCTATAGTTTTTTAGAGCTTCAATGGTGCCATCCTGCTTTAGTAGTGCAAATGCTTTCTTTTTACTGTTAATTGCCTGTCTTACTTCTTTGTTTAGCCACATTGGGTTTTTCCTATTTCTAGTCCTTTTATTCCCACAAGGTATAAACCGCTTACACTGCCTATTTAGGATGTTCTTAAACATTTCCCATTTATTATCTGTATTCTCATTTCTGAGGATATTGTCCCAGTCTACCAGATTAAGGGCATCTCTAAGCTGTTCAAACTTTGCCTTCCTAAAGTTCAATGTTTTTGTGACTCCCTGACAAGTCCCCCTAGTGAAAGACAGGTGAAACTGCACAATATTGTGGTCGCTATTTCCTAAATGCCCAACCACCTGCAGATTTGTTATTCTGTCAGGTCTATTAGATAGTATTAGGTCTAAAAGTGCTGCTCCTCTGGTTGGATTCTGCACCAATTGTGAAAGATAATTTTTCTTGGTTATTAGCAGAAACCTGTTGCCTTTATGGGTTTCACAGGTTTCTGTTTCCCAGTTAATATCCGGGTAGTTAAAGTCCCTTCTATTATCTATATCTCTCTATCTATTTATCCATATATCTGTCTATCTATATCTATCTATATATCCACATCTATCTATTATCTATCTATCATCTATATCTATTATCTTTCTGTCCCATATCTATCTCTCATATTCATCTCAATACCAATTATCTATCATCTATCCTTCTATCTATCCAACCTTCTATTATCTACCTATCATTCTATCTATCCCATATCTATCTATTATCTATCTATCTATCTATCTATCTATCTATCTATCTATCTATCTATCTATCTATCTATCTATCATATCTATCTCGCTATCCTTGTATCTATCCATTTATCTATTATCTATGTATTATCTATCTATCTATCATCTATCTATCATATCTATCATCTATCTATCATCTATCTATCATCTATCTATCATCTATCTATCTTGCTATCTATCTATCTATCTATCTATCTATCTATCTATCTATCTATCTATCTATCTATCATCTATCTATCATCTATCTATCTTGCTATCTATCTATCTATCTATCATCTATCTATCATCTATCTATCATCTATCTATCTATCTATCTATCTATCTATCTATCTATCTATCTATCTATTATCTCTCTATCTATCTATCTATCTATCTATCATTAGATTGGTTCATACTTTGAACTGAAATGTCGCCACATGGGGCCATTAAAGTCCTGTTATTTGCACTATTTTTGGAGTGCTGCTTCCATTTTTATTTTGGTTTCCACTATTCAGGGTAGTATTTTGCCCCAGGACGTTTTGCACCCCCCATATCCTCTTTTTTTCATATTGCTGCTTTTATCCCTTGGTCTATCACATATATGTATATCATATCTGTCATTTATCTACTTATCAATTTATTTATGGATCATTCTAAGATCTATAGAATTATCCATTGAGTTATTCATTTGATTTCTGTATTCATCTATTATCTCTCTATACAATTAGAATATTCATTGCAGTTTTCAATAAGAAGATGACCTCATCTACCTCATCACCTCTACCCATCCCTGGTGCTAGGTTATACGATGACCCCCGTCCTAACCCCTCCACTAAGGATTGAGTTATTTCATGAGTTCTGCATTGATAAGACTTGAAGGATACAACACACTTATCTTGTAAATTTGGCACTAAGCTGATTTCCGAGCTGCTGACTGTGGCTGCCAGACACATGTTCCTTGTTATCTGTCCTCAGATTACTCATTTTCATCAGACATTTTGCTTCTTAGGAAACAGTAGTTTATCTGTTAATTATTTGGATTTCTATTATAAGCCTCCCCTGCACCCCTGATACCTGGTCTCCCCAATGACTTCAGAGCCAAAAGGAAGAAATTCAACTTTTTTTTTTTCGGTCTTGTGCTGCAGTAGCTCAGA
This sequence comes from Ranitomeya imitator, assembly GCF_032444005.1. Lineage (NCBI taxonomy): Eukaryota > Metazoa > Chordata > Amphibia > Anura > Dendrobatidae > Ranitomeya > Ranitomeya imitator. The sequence continues at coordinate 38,640,724 of NC_091284.1, forward strand.
GGAAAGTGCAGTCTGTATTGTAATCTATTATATTATTCATATGATATGTTTGTTTTTATACAATCCTGCAGATTTAAATAGTTGTGTAAATCCATGTTTCTAATCTTGTTGTGAAGAGGCGGTATCCATGAGTTTACATGGGACTGCAGGTGCACCTACACAGTTATCTCAGAGCATTATAGTAATGCAAATCCAACGAGATAAATGGCAAAGTCAGCTCTGCTACATATCAGAAGCCCAAAGTTCCCTTCTCTGCACCTGTGACCAGATCACACCTCTGATGGAAGGTCCACATGTGCAGAACTGTGAGTCTCATAGTACCGTACTATGCTCTCAACCTCCCCCTCCACCCCCCCAAACGCCAATCTGCTCCCCTAGTCATGTCTGGACCGTTTGATGTTTCCAGGAAGAAATGTAAAATGATTTACTCACATGATCTGACTCACTGTCCTGCAATGTGTCTAGCCAAGTGTAAACCTGGAGCAGCGAACAATAATCTGTCCCATTTGGAATAACATTCAAAAAAAAGAAAAATCGAAGCAAAAATGGAAGTGGATGCAATGATTGAAATTTGCAAAAAAAAAAAAGAATAAAATTATGTATTTTTTTTTTATATATTACACACACCGATATATATAGATAGAGAAATATAAATATATAAAGAATATATGTGAAAAAATAAAAAAAAAAGTTAAAATATATCTAAAAGGGAAATAATAGTATACATAATATCAAATGAGTTTATATTTCCAGTCTCCAAATAAATTAATCTGTAAATGACAGATTTTTATTTTTCTGTTTGCACAATTATTCTAGTTGCAGTATAGCATCTTGCAGGTAATTACCCTGAAGTTTTATTTAATAGGGCAGGATTATTTGCAGTTTACCTGTTTTTGCACTATATATGTACAATATATATATATATATATATATATATATATACATACATATATATATATATATATACATACATATATATATATATATATATATATATATATATATATATATATATATATGATAGAAAGCATTCTCACTTTATTTGATTTCCTTTTTTTCCCCAATATTTCTAGTTTTTTTTAATTTTCATAATGATCCAGGTTTTTATCGACAAGAGTGTTTTAACTTATGACGTTTGTGTAAGTATATACAATATGTTTTATTTTTGCCAACAGGTTATTTTTTTGCTTCCTACCTAGAGAAATGAATAGGCTTAGCAAATATTTACCAATTATTGATTCTTCATTATTTGGAAACAACATAGCACAAATAATAATTATAATTATAATAATACTAATGAATATGGTTCTTTAGACTATATTTTATACTCAGGGGGATGAGATGTAGGATTTCTGTTAGAAAAGGATGAAAATCTCATATTTCCACATATATGTGTAACTGTGAAATCCTAATGCTACGTATTATTATTAGTTTATTATTAGTATGATCAGAGAATATTCCGGTTCTGTTTAGTCCTTGTAGGTTGTAGGTGTAAGTTATAGGTGAAATCATTAGCTCACCAAATTCCCAGAAATACAGAGAATTGGCTTAGAAGTGAGCATTGATGATACATTGTATGGTCAGGATTTATAGGTTTAATCTTTGCAAGTATGGAGGTCATTTTGGGTGAGGTGCTATTTCATTCTGTAGCACTAATATTGCAAAAAAATGACTTTCCCCTATTAGTAAAAAAAGAAATCTAGTACCGTAGGTTATGTGGATATAAAAGAGGAGAGACAAGTGTGAAGTTCTTTGTAGTAGAGTACTAGATAGATATGTGATAGATAATAGATAGATGATAGATAATAGATAGATGATAGATAGATATGTGATAGATAGATAATAGATAGATAGATAATAGATAGATGATATATAGATAGATAATAGATAGATAGTAGATAGATAGATAGATAAATGGATAGAGGATAGATAGATAGATAGATAGATAGATAGATAGATAGATAGATAGATAGATAGATAGATAGATAGATAAATGGATAGAGGATAGATAGATAGATAGATAGATAGATAGATAGATAGATAGATATGTGATTGATAGATAGATAATAGATAGATAGATAGATATATATGTGATAGATAGATAATAGATAGATAATAGATAGATAGATAGATAGATAGATAGATAGATATGTGATTGATAGATAGATAGATAGATAGATAGATATGTGATAGATAGATAGATAATAGATAGATATGAAAAAGACAGAATAATATATATAAGACAATAGATATAGATGTTGGAAGGATGGATAGATATACAAGATAGATAAATAATTATATAGATCGTTAAATACAGTACATTGATTGGCATGTGATGGATAGATAGATAGATAGATAGATAGATAGATAGATAGATAGATAGATAGATAGATAGATAGATAGATAGATAGATAGATAGATAGATAGTCAATTTTTTTGGCTTCATGAATATCTCTTTTCCTTGCCACATCTATGAATTTTGTATATGAAGATTTTTGGATTAATATCTGAAGGCCTGCATCCAGCATCACTTATTCTGGTGCTGCTTAAAATCTATTTTCTATAGATACATAATTTTAGATAGACAGACAGACAGCCTGATGGATGGATGGATGGATGGATAGAATTACCAGACCCACAATCATCAGGGTAAAAACCAATGTCACCACCCTGCCCCCTGATCCTAGCAGTTTTATAAGGCACATCAGCATGTTTCCGGCCTTGTGTGATTCTAACGAACTTTTACATCAAGAGCTTTTCTTTGTCTTGCACTGTAAATAAAAGCAAAGAAAAGAACAAAAAAACAACCTGTGCCGCCCGGTCCGGCTACCATTATGTATCATTAAGGATGCAAAGGTGACCTGCGCTCTATACAGATCACCTCCTGACATTAGCCAAGAAAGGATTTCATACTGGAATGTAAAAAAGCAAAAATAGAACAACAACAAAAAACACTAGAAAAGAAAGATCCGTCCATCGTATCAGCTGCAACACATTATAAATAGATGACATTTTTAGGAAGAAAGCTATACACACCTGTCAGTGCAGTCTGTAATAAGAAGACGTATCTGATGCTACGGTCCAGTCATCGCTCGGCCTCCATGTTTGGGGTCCAGGATGCTGTTTGGTGGGGTCCTCCTCGCACTGTAGAGATGCCAGTCTGGGATATGGAAGGAACACTTTGGTCATCGGTCAGTTTCTTCTCAAGGTTATTAACATAGTGATCTTGTGGGTCTGACCCTGCAAGTAAAATAACCCGTGACCACAATGTTCTCAGGGATCAGAGGCGGGCACTTCTGAAGCAGATCCATCAAACAGCACCATGGATCCAAGCTTCCCGGACCATCGACTATACTGGAGTGAAGTGTTAGATTTGACTGTCTATCCATCTGTCTAATATATGTGGAAAAAAAAATATTTATATACATTATACATAAACACACACATATATAATACCTTTAATATAAAGGTATTATATGGGTAGATATATATACACCTTGTTAACGGGAGGTAAATAAAATTGAAGCCACGAGGATCAGGAACTGACAACCGAGATCATTCACTACATGAGTCAATTATAAAATAAAACCCTTTGTGTCGTCCATGTCTTACACCTCTCCGTCTCCCCGACACGTCGCTTCATGGAGTACAGTCATTGTATACAGGTAGCTTACAGTTAATCTCGAGCCCCATTCTGCGTGTCACTTCTTGTCAGTTTAGTCTCCTTTTACCCCGTTTGTGTTTTTAGTTTATTTCATAACTTAAGAAAGAGAAGAAAAAAAAAATGTCTAAAAGCCTAAAACGATTTTCATTCTTTTCATTTTTGATTTTTTTTAAATGTTTTTTTTTTTAGTAGTTTTTGAAAGACAGGATATGTAATTTATCCTGGGAACTTCTCTCACTACGGACTTCGGTTTATTTAGTCTCTATTCCTATTCAACCTCTTTTATTTTTAGTCTGTAAAGAAAATGCATTCTACTTTATTAGCTCCTAAAGACTTTGTGATATTCTCCCCGTTAATTGTAGTGGTTTTATGTGGGCCGCATTATTATTATTATTATAGAAAGTCAACTAATAAATTATTATTTATATTGGGTTTCAAAATGAGCCAAATACGGTATTAAAATCCACTGGAAAAATATCTATTGATTCATCAATCCATCTATCTATGAAAGCAATTAATAACTTCATTGCAGTTTTTCATAGAAAGACTACCCCTTTACTTCTACCCATCCCTGGTGCTAGGTTATAAGATGACCCCCATCCTAAGCCCACCACTAAGTAGTAGCCTATCATTGACATATTTCATGTGTTCTGCATTGATAAAATTTGAAGGATACAACACATTTATCTATCTATCTATCTATCTATCTATCTATCTATCTATCTATTATCTATCTGTCCCATATCTATCCATCCATCCCATATCTATCATCTATGATCTATATATCTATCTATCCCATATCTATATCTATCAATCTCCTATCTATCCATCCATCCTATATCATCTATCTATGATCTATCTATCTATCTATCTATCTATCTATCTATCTATCTATCTATCATCTATCTATCCATCCATCCCATATCTATATCTATCTATCTCCTATCTATCCAGCCATCCCATATCTATCAATCTCCTATATATCCATCCATCCTATATCTATCATCTATGATCTATTATCTATCTATCTATCTATCTATCTATCTATCTATCTATCTATCTATCTATCTATCTATCTATCTATCTATCTATCTATCTTTCTATCTATCTATGATCTATCTATCTATTATCTATCTATCTATTATCTATCTATCTATGATCTATCTATCTATCTATCTATCTATCTATCTATCTATCTATCTATCTATCTATCTATCTATTATCTATCTATCTATGATCTATCTATCTATCTATCTATCTATCTATCTATCTATCTATCTATCTATCTATCCTTTTTCTAAGGCCTTGCCATATGATAGATAGATAGATATGAGATAGCTGGGGTAGGATTTGCAGTCCTATGTAAAAACTACATAATATCAGGATGAGTTGTGCCAAATGACAAGTGCACCTCTGGTACATCTAACAGGCCCAGGTCTGCTACACAAGAGCCATTTGTTGTATTTTCGTCATCTACCAAGTGGAATTGACAATAACCGCGATGCCTTTACCAATAATATTGATGAGTGATGACTTCTGATTTATTGCACCTTTATTGTGTCCAGGTGGTGGCGCTTGGGGACGTTCCGGACGGAACATTGGTGACGGTCATGGCTGGCAATGATGAGAATTATTCAGCAGAACTCCGCAATGCTACAGCGGCGATGAAGAGCCAAGTTGCTCGGTTTAATGACCTGAGATTCGTCGGAAGGTCGGGAAGAGGTAGGAACCGCTATAACCCTGTGTATTCGGAAGGATTTACTAACTGGTTTTGGTGCCCCTTAGACCAGATGGCAGAATACTGACCGGTAGTCTCCAGCCTTATAAATGAGGCTCTTGATTTTGGGTCAGGAACATCGTGATCCATACTTGAACCGTCTGTTAAACCGGCCTAAGGGTATGTTCACACAAAGTTTTTTTTTATGTGGATTTTGGAGCAAATCCACATGAAAAACTACTTCAAATGCTCTTAGAACAATTTTTCTGTTCAGGTCATTTGGGAAAAAGTGCAAAAAACGAGATCCATGATAATGATTAAAGCATTTCTGCTTAAAAAAAAATGCTCCAAATTTGACTTCTGAATCAAATAAAAGAAAAGAAACCTACCCCCATGCACAAAAAAACACGTAAAAAACACCAAAAAAGGTTAAAAAAAACCAGCACATTTTGAAGCTTTTTATTTTCAAGCTGAAAATTCTACATCCAAATGCCCCTTTTTTTCTGTAGCACTTTTTATTGTATTTTTTACTTGCTTTTTTGTCCTTTATGGATTTATTGGTCAAATTTGAGACATTTCTTCAAGCACTAACCCCTCGAGAATAGACATTTTTCTTCTATTTCCACTTAGAGAGAACTACAGCCACGGTAATGAATGGGAAACTTATTCAAAGAGTATTTGAAGCCATTTTTCACGTGGAAAATGGGGCAGAATCCGCTCCAAAATCCACATAAAAAACTCTTTGAACACGTGGCGTGGGTAAAATTGCAGGAAAAAATGCTGTTTCGTGACTTGTCTGAAGCCCGTGAGTAGACCCCAAGTAAAACTTTCCTGCAATGAAATAGTTAATCCTATGGTACAGCGGCGGGGTGATGGGGCGTGTAGTGTTTTGTATTATGCTGTCATATACATGTGTATCACTCGCTTGGTTGTGACCGTTTGCTTTATTTTAGGACATAATAGCTTCATTTCAGGAGCGTACATACACTTTAACCCCTCACACAGTGGAATAGCTGAATAAACCTATTATGGATGACCTAATTCTTATATTTACAGTGGATTTGGGGGAAAAATTACCCCTATTAACTAATAACCAATCACCTCCCTGCTTACATTTTTCAGCCTGTCTAAGGAAAATGAAAGCCTTTGTGTCATTGGTTGCTTCAGGTTAGCAACCAATCAGATCATTGCTTTCGTTTTTCCAGCTTAGACTTTGAAAGTGCTGATCTGACTGGTTGCTATGGGCACCACTTTATTATACATGAGGCCTAGTGTTTGATGGCGACCTTAGTAGAAACCCCTACTGATATAATATCACGTATTCAGCCTATTATACTATACCACGTCCGCACATTGAGGCAGCAGTCAAGGAGGAAGCTGCACTGTAATCACATTGGGCCTTAATAATAAAAACCTGTCTTTGTTGGCCATAGCAACCAATCAGAGTTCAGCTTTCATTTCATAAACAGCATTAATACGATGAAAGCGGCACTGTGATTGGTTCATTTTAGATAAAGGAGATTACTACGCAAGACAAAAAAAAAGTATAAAAACGAAAAACTCAAGAAAGTAAAAAAAATAACAAAAGCCATAATCTACAAATTGTGCAATCGCTCGCCCACAGAGCGCACAAGACGCCATCATTTTGACTGACACCTGTGACCTTTTTTTCTGTCAGGCCGTAGACGCAGCGTGACGGTGACATCACAGGCGTTCAAAGCGCGTTTCTGCAAATGATACTTGACTGACAGCCCCGCATCTGGGGTTTCCTTTCTGTCCAACCTGTACACGCCGCTGACATGTAGGTAGCGCGAGGCTGACATATTTGTTTTCTTTGCGGTGTGGCCTGTCAATCGTGACACAAAAATCAGCGGTAAAGCAAACAAAATTCACACATAACACTAGCCAAAAAAATAATAATTAAATTCACTGTCCGGTGGTAGTCGTTGCAGTTTTTTTTTTTCTTACATCATATTCTTCAAAATGTCCAAAATACGTTTTAATTTTGTTTTCCACCTATTAGAGCAAAAAATTCTGTGCAAAGTTTTCTTTTTTTTTAAAGTCGCATTTGATGAATCGGTCTAAGGTTATGTACACACGTAGAATGGTCCACCGCGGATTATTCCTCAGCAGATTTGATAAATCTTCAGGGCAAAAACGCTGCATTTTTGCTGCAGATTTATCGCGGATTTACCGCGGTTTTTGTTTGCCGATTTCACTGCGGTTTTAGGGTATGTGCACACGTTCAGGTTTTTTCGTGTTTCTTTCGCATTTTTTCGCGATAAAACCGCTATAAAAACTCATTAAAAATTGCATACATTATGTATCCTATCATTTATAATGCATTCTGCAATTTTTGTGCACATGATGCGTTTTTTTTCCGCGAAAAAAAAATGCATCGCGGTTAAAAATAGCAGCATGTTCATTAATTTTGCATTTTTTTTTCGTGTTTTTCCCACTATTCTATGCATTTGGAAAAAACGAAAAAAAAAACCCGCATCATAAACGCATAAAAAACATGCAAAAAACGCATCAAAAAGGAAAAAAAAACGCATGCGGATTTCTGGCAGAAATGTCCGGTTTTTGTCAGGAAAATTTCTGCCAGAAACCCTGACATGTGCACATACCCTTACAACTGCGGTTTTCTATTGGAGCAGGTGTAAAAACCGCTGCAGAATTTGCAGAAAGAAGTGACATGCTGCGGAATGTAAACCGCTGCGTTTCCACGCGTTTTTTCCGCAGCATGTGCACAGCGTTTTCTGTTTCCCATAGGTTTACATTGTACTGTAAACTCATGGGAAACTGCTGCGGACCCGCAGCTGCGGAAACGCTGCGAATCCGCAGCAAAATCCGCAGCGTGGGCACATAGCCTAAAGCATCGATGCAAAAATCTGAAAATGTGTTGAACAAAACACAGCTTTTAAAAAAAAAAGAGGCGCCAATTCTTTTGCAAATTTGTTACTAATTGAACAACAAAAAATAATTAAAATGATGATTAAGTCCCCAAATTTTTAAATATTTGGGCATTTTTTTCCTTTTTTTTGTGCGGGAGGGGCGTTTATTCCCCTCTAGTTTATAGTCATTAGCATCGCCGTCATTTTCATCCAGAAGGAGCATTCACAGCAGTTGTTTCCTCCTTGACGTACGCCCTCAGTAACCCAAACGCGGCCCCTTTTTTTAACCCAAATGTTTATTTGACCATCCAGACCTCAAATTCCCCCGGACCGTACATAACGCCACATGAAACCTTCCGCAGACTGCAGGTGTGAGATAAAAGGACAGCAGACCAGCAGCTTGTTGATGTGGACAGTCATGCGGACCTCCCGTATAGAAAAGTTTGAGATCCCCTTTAAAAAACGTTGAAAACCCCAACGGTCGGAAGCGATTGCCCCCCCTCGGCCCTCCTCCGCCTTCTCTTTCACACATATTCAGCTTGTGCTGAGCGCTTCCTGTGTTTCCTAACCGCACCAAACATGCAACCGCGTTGTTAAACAAAAGAGGAATTGCTCGGTGCAAAAACAAATGGCCGGGGATTACACAATGCAGCCATGACAGATATTTATCTATTTTGTTTTCCTGCTTGAACGATAACCGCTTCTTCCTAAATACATTGACGGTTTGGGCTGAAGGAGTTGATGAAGCAAATCTTTAATCTTTCTTATTTATTTTAGTCCGTAGAACATCCGCTTGTTTTGAAACAAAATGATTCCGTGGAGCAATTTCATGTGAAATGCTCTGCTCTTAGGAAAAAAAAGACCAATGTGGATAGATTTTGTGCCATATGCAGCAGAGCAGTGTCCGCGCAATATATTCTGCTGTTGCAAAAAAAGCTTCTGTGGTTGGAGTTCTGGCAAATGCAGCTGAGCACTATCCATTCAAAATGCTCTGTTGTTATCAAAAGCTTGCTGAAGATGTTCCGCAGAGCATTATCCATGTAAAATGCTATAGAAAACACCTCTGTTTGGCGTTCTGCCATATGCAGCAGAGCACTATCCATTCAAAATGCTCCATTGTTGCAAAAAAATGTGGAGTTTTTTTTAGTCCCTCCGTAGCCAGTAGAACATTATCCATGGAAAAATACGCTACGGTTACAAAACTACCGTAATGTGGTTGGAATTTTATCATAGGCAGCAGAGCATTATCAATGCAAAATGCTCTGATGTTGAAAACATATATATGTGGTTGGAGTTCCACCATATGCAGCAAAGCGTTATTCATACAGAAAGCTTCTGAGGTTGGGGTCCTGCCACATGAAGCAGGGCTTTATCTATGCAAAATGCATTGCTGTAACAGAACGCTTCTGTGGTAGAGTTCTACCATAACCCAAGGAAAATGCTCTGCTGGTAGAAACAGTTTTCTAGGGTTGGATGTGCTGCAGAGCATCCGTAAGAATGAAAAAAAAATGCAAAACGCTCTGCTATTCCAAAAAGCCTGCTGCCATACACATCACAGCATTACCCGTATAGAATACTCTTACACAAAGTTGTGATTAGAGTTCCTCCATATGCAGCAGAGCCTTTCGCATACATATTGTAAGGAAAATAAAACTATGGTCTGACGTCTTTAGGACATTATCCGTGCATGATGCACGGCTGCACCAAAAAGCCTGCTGTGGTTGGGAGTTCTGCCATAAACAGGAGGGCATTAACCAATGCAGATTCCAGACACAGATTGCTCTATTACTCTCTGCAGGGTGCCCTTAGGCATGAGCCTTTTATGCCTAATAGCGAAAAGCTTGCCAGTGGGGGCGCTGATGGTTGGGGTGGATGCTTTTGGACAGCACTGTCGGACCCTCGGTGTAAAGTGAGATACCCCTATGTATTCAGCCATGGTGGACATTGGTCAGTCTATGCACACACACCATACAGCACAGAGGATATACCGCCACCTAGTGGAGGAACCTGGTATCTCACTAATGAGTGGTAAAATAATAAGTAAATAATACAAAAATAATAATACTAAACTTTTTATCTTAGTGCTTTATTTTACATATACGGTAGATCAGAATTGTCACCCGGTGTTAAAAGTGGAAAATATATTTGGGCTACGTGGTTTTTGTAAAAAGTTGCATTATATTATATCATGATGTTCTGCAGCAGCTAAGGTGTGTGATGCTATTGTGCAGTCACTGAGGAGTGCTATGAGGTTCTGCAGCATCTGAGATATGAATTATGTTTTGCATTACGCTGTTGCAGCTGCTGAAGAACCTCTTACTACACATCAGTCAATAAGTAGAAGGACTGTGACCAGTCAATGGGAAATCTGGATTGACCCGGACCAGTATGCCACCCCCCCCAAAAAAAAAAATTGCAATCCCACTCTTACTTTCACCGGTTGCATTAATCCAGGCGCCCGTAGCTCGTGTGGGTGTTTAGGAAGATTACGCGTACCTGCTATTAATACGGATTAATTATGCGCTTACCAAGGGTTGTAATTTAAGCAATTAACCGTCGCGCGCATATACGGTTATGGGGCCCTCGGGCTGGGGAAATACAGAAATAGACGGGAAATGCTGGGACTTCTAGTCCTGCGGAGTAGCTTAGCTTACGTTTAGCCTAAATATGAAACATACAATTATTTGGTGTCACGTTGAACATGCGATCAGCCTCCGTCAGGGGCCCCGGTGCATCTGTTCTGTGGCCGGCAGAGCCCGTCTCTCCTCTGGCAATATTCCAATAAGTACATGTGTCCGGCACCGACGCCGCCTTCAGCTGCTGTGCGTACGCATTTTTTATCATAAATCCCCAAATCCATGCTCCAAATGGTGAAATACGCCAGCAGTGTTTAAAGGGGAAACGTCACCGACATAATTATACTCTTCACGAAATGCATGGGCTCACACCGCTCCTTAAAGGGGTTGCAAGTGCATCTTGTGCTTACACTCCCTAATATATGTTCTGGTTACATTTTAGTCCCGAAATGTGAATCTTGGTGGAATACAGAACCATCGTTTCTTTTGAACATGATCGATTGGTAATGATTTTGCTGTCCTGATGATTATATCCCATCTATATGGAGCAGACACGGCTAATCGATCCTGAATGGAACCTATAGATAGACAATGGCAAATGGTTCTGAAAACCCAAGAATAGCCTCAAAACACAATTTTTTTTGTAGAACTAATAACTCCAGAATATAACGTTTCCACGGTCATATCAATAATACCGCTATCTTAGCACATTGCACTTTTAGGCTGTGTGCACACGTTGTGGTTTTTTTGCGTTTTTTCCCGATAAAAACGCTATAAAACCGCAAAAAAAACGCATACAATAAGCATCCCATCATTTAGAATGAATTCTGCATGTTTTGTGCACATGAAAAACCGCAGCATGTTCATTAATTTTGCGTTTTTTTTTTGCGGATTTCACACTCCAAAATGCATTGGGAAGTGTCCGGAATAAACCGCGTCAAAACCGCGGCAAAAAACGCGGCAAAACCACGGCAAAATCGCGGCAAAAACGCATGCGGTTTTCTTGCGGATTTCTTGCAGAAAATGTCCGTTTTTTCTCAGGAATTTTCTGCGAGAAATCCTGAACGTGTGCACATAGCCTTAGGCTGTGTTCAAACGATGCATTTTTTTCCTGCAGGCAAAACCTGCTTGTAACTGCATTTTTTTCTGCATTGTTTTGCTGCGTATTTGCTGCGTTTTTATTGCGTCTTGTGCATGCTGATAAAGATTACTGCCCCCCAAAAACATCATTATGTAAATTCCTTAAGGTTTTTGTACCAAAAACGCAGCAAAACCTGTCCCCAAGTACCTCGGATCTTTCATAGTATTCATTTTTTCAAACTTTTGGGCCCCCTAGGCTACAATGGCCCATGTATGACTGCAACCCCAGCACCTATTATAGCTTCGCCTCTGTCTACCAGCTCTAAAGTTTTAAAACTCAGTTATATTATCGTAGTCTCTTCTCGACTTATCAAAGGTTGACACTTCTGTCCCCATGACAACTCTTATTGTACACCCAAATTGCTTTCTATTATTCTAGCATGAAAGAAGAAAATGGGATCAGTTCCTATAAGGCCCTATGATAATACTGGGATTCAGGAGCAGTAAGTGTTGTCATGGGGTCACAACCTTCAATATCATATCAGTTAGTAAAATGCACAGAAATAGCTTTTTTTTTTCTTTTTTTTTTACCACTTCTGCATTGTGCGTTTTTTTTTTTTGTTTTGTTTTTCAGACCATTACATATAATGTTAGTCACACTTGCTGGGAACTGTTCATCCGCTTGACTGATCGGGTAATTTAATGACCCCTCGTTAGGTTTATTCTCCCCGTGAGTGACTAAGACATTCTCTTATTTACAGCACAATGCCTGGCTGTTTTCCTAAGGTGTACGCTGTTTGCCGATCTCGGCATGGATTGCTATGTTCTGTTACCGTGTTTGCACAAACGCTGAGTTATGTCTGGAGTGTCTGGTTTGTCAAGGAATCCAATGTTAAAACTTTTTTTTTTTTTTCGAGACAACTTTTGGAAAGTAGCTGAGAGATTTGTTCTTCATCTGTCAGGTTATTTCAGATTCACTTTAGGTTGGTGTTAACCACTTTTCTTAATGTTCTTAATCTTGTGATATTACGTGCACTGGAAGTTGCTCCGTGATGAACAATCTGCACTCTAACCCTAACCCAATCCCTAACCCAAACCGTAACCCTAACCCAAACCCTAACCCAAACCGTAACCCTAACCCAAACCCTACCCAAACCGTAACCCTAACCTAAACCGTAACCCAAACCGTAACCCAAACCATACCCAAACCGTAACCCTAACCCAAACCATAAACCTAACCCAAATCCAAACTGTAACCCAAACCCTATCCCTAACTCAAACCGTAACCCAAACCCTTTCCCTAACCCAAACCGCAGCCCAAACTCTATCCCTAACCGAAACCCTATCTCAAACTCTATCCCTAACCTTATCTCAAACCCTAACCCAAATCCAAACTGTAACCCTAACCGTAACCCAAACCCTATCCCTTACCTAAGCCGTAACCCTAACCCAAACCCTACCAAAACCATATCCCTAACCTACACCATAAACCTACCCCAAAACAAAACTGTAACCCAAGCCCTAACTCAAACCATAACCCAAACCCTATCCCTAACCCAAACCGTAATCCAAACTCTATCCCTAACCCAAACCCTAACTCAAACTCTATCCCTAACCCAAACCCTAACTCAAACTCTATCCCTAACCTTATCTCAAACCCTAACTCAAATCCAAACTCTAACCCTAACCGTAACCCAAACCCTATCCCTAACCTAAGCCGTAACCCAGCCCAAACCCTACCAAAACCATAACCCTAACCTACACCGTAAACCTACCCCAAACCAAAACTGTATCCCAAACCCTAACTCAAACCGTAACCCAAACCCTATCCCTAACCCAACCTGTAACCCAAACCCTATTGTTAACACAAACAGTAACCCTAACTCAAACCCTAATGCAAATCCAAACTGTAACCCAAACCCTATCCCTAACCCAAACCCTAACTGAAATCCAAACCCTAATCCAAACCCTATCCCTAACCCTAATAACCAAACACATTAACCAAATAACACCTCAAACAGTGTTAGACAGCCAAGCTTGGACTGGCCTACAGGAGAACAGGAAAATCCTCCGGTGGGCTCCTGTGCAAGAGTGGGCCACCACCCTCTTATATGAGCAGTACTTGGCATTATATACATGAATCACTATGTACAGATACAGCATCTTATTCATTTACCAATCTACCTGCTTCATTGTTATATAAATCTGTGATTGAGGATAATGTCACATTTGCATGTACGGTAGTTGAAAAGTGTTCCCCTGGAGTTGGTTACTGGTGGGCCATTGGCAGCCCAGTCCGACACTGTATACAGCACTAAAACCACCATGTACATCACAAATAAGATCCTGTTTGATACCCAAGTAACAGTGCCATACGGGGTCACAGGACCGCCATACAGTGCACAAATAAAAACCAACACCCAATGATTATATACCAGCCTACACAGAAACGTGTCAAGATACGTTACACAGGGTGGGGGGGTAACTTATAGATCTGTGGGACTTGCACCAGTCAGCAGAGCGGGGACCTTTTATTCCCTTTAGAATGCCCATTCCTCCTCTAAGGGGCTGCCAAAAAAAGCCAAGCGCCGTTCCTTGCAGAATGAATGGAGCAGCGGTTGGACATGGGCACTGCAGCTCCATAATAAAGGCATAAAAGTGTCCCATTAGGGGTAAAACCGCCCCCCCCATTCTACCGCTTGGTGTCCCACCCATCTATGAGTTATTCTTCTCATCTGTCTTTTGAATAGGTGATCACATAACTGTGCTATGCAGCACTGACTCCACCACACTGTGGCTAATGTCTGAGCAGCAGTGCCACACACTGCCAAAAGTATCACCGTACAGTGCTGAAATAATACCAACATGCAGTGACAAAATGCCAGCTCCATAGAAAAACTAACCTAATACCAACCAGGGCTATACAGAACTGGCACCACTGTACTCAGCAATATACTTACAGTGCCTAAGTAATAGTGCCATACAGTGCCAATCTACACAACATACAGTGACCCAACAACAGTTCCAGTACATACAATGAATTATTAGCAGTTCTATACAGCACAGACACCATTGTACAATGCCAAAGTACCAACATACAGCGCTCAAATTATACCAACATACAGTGACCAAATAGCGGCTCCATATATAACCTAATCTTATACCAGTGCAATACAACTACACCATAATCAATGATTTACCGTACAATCCAGAAGTAACAGCGCCACACGGTGCCAAACTACCACTATATAGTGCTCAAATAATACTAATACACAGTGATTACCTACTAGCTCCATACGTTATCTAATACCATCGCTGTACAACGCTCACAGCACCATATTCTGTCAAAATAATATACCGCACCAGTGCCATACAATGCCAAAGTACCGCTATATAGGGCTGAAATAATAGCAACAAACAGTGACTAGCCCCATACGTAATCTAATGCCCGCGCTATGCAGCAATCACAGCTCCTTAGTCTGTAGATATAATATTCCATTTCATGCCTAAATAACGGCGTCATTGAGAGCCAAAGTAAAACAACACGCAGTGACCCAACACCAGCTCCATTTATAACCTAATACCAGTGCTATACCGCACTGACACCACTATACACAAAATGGTACACAAAATGAGAATGCTTGGTCTGGGGGAAAATGTGTGTAAATGGGTTAGTAACTGGCTTAGTGATAGAAAGCAGAGGGTGGTTATAAATGGTATAGTCTCTAACTGGGTCGCTGTGACCAGTGGGGTACCGCAGGGGTCAGTATTGGGACCTGTTCTCTTCAACATATTCATTAATGATCTGGTAGAAGGTTTACACAGTAAAATATCGATATTTGCAGATGATACAAAACTATGTAAAGCAGTTAATACAAGAGAAGATAGTATTCTGCTACAGATGGATCTGGATAGGTTGGAAACTTGGGCTGAAAGGTGGCAGATGAGGTTTAACAATGATAAATGTAAGGTTATACACATGGGAAGAGGGAATCAATATCACCATTACACACTGAACGGGAAACCACTGGGTAAATCTGACAGGGAGAAGGACTTGGGGATCCTAGTTAATGATAAACTTACCTGGAGCAGCCAGTGCCAGGCAGCAGCTGCCAAGGCAAACAGGATCATGGGGTGCATTAAAAGAGGTCTGGATACACATGATGAGAGCATTATACTGCCTCTGTACAAATCCCTAGTTAGACCACAGATGGAGTACTGTGTCCAGTTTTGGGCACCGGTGCTCAGGAAGGATATAATGGAACTAGAGAGAGTACAAAGGAGGGCAACAAAATTAATAAAGGGGATGGGAGAACTACAATACCCAGATTGATTAGCGAAATTAGGATTATTTAGTCTAGAAAAAAGACGACTGAGGGGCGATCTAATAACCATGTATAAGTATATAAGGGGACAATACAAATATCTCGCTGAGGATCTGTTTATACCAAGGAAGGTGACGGGCACAAGGGGGCATTCTTTGCGTCTGGAGGAGAGAAGGTTTTTCCACCAACATAGAAGAGGATTCTTTACTGTTAGGGCAGTGAGAATCTGGAATTGCTTGCCTGAGGAGGTGGTGATGGCGAACTCAGTCGAGGGGTTCAAGAGAGGCCTGGATGTCTTCCTGGAGCAGAACAATATTGTATCATACAATTATTAGGTTCTGTAGAAGGACGTAGATCTGGGTATTTATTATGATGGAATATAGGCTGAACTGGATGGACAAATGTCTTTTTTCGGCCTTACTAACTATGTTACTATGTTACTATGTTACTATACGCTGCAAAAATAACTTACTCTACAATGCTTAAATAGTAGTGCCAAAGTACCGTCATACAGTGCTCAAATTATACCAACGTACAGTGAACGTTCCAGCTCCATATATAACCTAATCTAATACCAGTGCTATACAGCAATGACAGCACCATATGCTGCA
Source organism: Ranitomeya imitator (assembly GCF_032444005.1). Classification (NCBI taxonomy): domain Eukaryota; kingdom Metazoa; phylum Chordata; class Amphibia; order Anura; family Dendrobatidae; genus Ranitomeya; species Ranitomeya imitator. The sequence goes on from NC_091284.1 coordinate 38,657,591, forward strand.
AAAGATAATTTACTATATGCTTACGTAATAGCGCCACACAGTGCCAACGTATCGCTATGTAGTGCTGAAATCATAACAACACACAGTGACGGACTACTAGTTCCAACTACGGAAAGAAATCTAATGCCAGAGCTATACAATGTTCACAGGACCATATTCTGTAAACATGTTATACCGTCTGATGCCTTACCAAAGTACCGTCATACAGTGCTCAAATTCTAGCAACATACTGTGACCAAATAGCTTCATACATAAACTAGTGCTACATAGCGCTGACACCACCATAGGCTGCAACAATAATTTACTGTGCAATGCCTAAGTAGTAGCGCTATACAGTGCTCAGAAATACCAACATACTGTGTCGATTTAGGCCGGTTTCACACGTCAGCGAACGCTGCTGGGGAGAAGATATGAATGGCGGCTTCAGCACCACATGGGGGGGACAGCGCTTACTGTAGCGCTGTCTCCTGCACGGCACACGGACTGCACACGGACAGCGTGAGGAAACTGTCACCTCACGTACCGGAGCCACTGACGTGTGAAACCGGCCTTAGGCCATCTGTGGGATCCTTTTCCAAAGGAGTGTCTCTAATTCCCACCCTGAGAAGAGGACTCTTAGAAAGCTGGGTGGCAAGTAAGAAACAGATGAATTTTTGACACCCTGACGGATGAGGATGACGGCATTAATCCTGCGCTTCCTCCATTGCTTCCCTGTACTGTTACCTTTCTATATAATTCGTGTGGGCGCAGGTAGAACAAAGCGTGTAACGCTCACCACAGGGTGACACAAAGGAGCGCTCACTGTTTGCTCTGTCTGTGTAATGCTGGGATAATACCGCCATCTCATTACTCACAAGACACGAGCACCGCCGGAGAGTTACAACCACTAATTTGAATGCGGAGGTATTTTCTTTCTTTCTCTTTTGTCTGTAAGCCACATCTGTGGTCACCAAAACCACCGCCATCAGACACATCGGCTGCACACACGACAAGCGGATCCCGGCTGTGTATACATCCACAGCTATATACTGTGATAAGGCGCCATGTCCTCCTACGGAACCAAAAATTCTATCTACCCCCAAAGCTCGACACAGAGAAAACAGACCTCACACAGCTCCATCAACGGAGAAGTTACAAAGTTACCCGTCTCAGAAAATGCTAATTATTATTAATGGCGCCACATGGTGCCACAATCCAAACCGCTAAAATGTGACCGTTATAAGTTTGGTATCGCCGTAATCGAAGTGACCTGGTGATTTTTTACTATACGATCAACGCCCTAAAAACAAAACCCAATAGCGGAACGTTTTGGGGGGTTTTTCCCTCTTTTTTTTATTTTTTATTTTTTACAATATTGCCCATTTTTTTCCTCTATTTTTCAATACATTATATGGTTAAAAGAAGGGTTTTTTATTTTTTTTTATTGTTTTTTGGTGGGACAAATGGCATTTTCAATAACAAGTCCTCGTGTGGTTTTCTCATTGGAAATTTAAAAAATATATATATATATATAGTTTTCCTAAGAAAACGATTGAAAAAAAAAAAGTGCCAAAATGAAAAATCTCCCGTTCTGTAAGGGGTTGAACCTCATAAGGATATGTTCACACGTTGCGTTCTTTGCAGATTTTTTTAATGAAAATTAAAAGCAATTTTTTACAGAACCAGCAAAAGCTGTGAGATTTTCTGAAATCTCATTCATATGATTGTTTTTTTTTTCCTCACTGAAATGCAAAATTGCTGTTTTTTTTTTTTGTTTTTTTAATTGCAGCATGTCAATTCTTTCAGCGTTTTGGCAGCTTTTTTTTTCACCATAGAAAGCGATGAGAAAGTGAAAAAACGCTGCGTTTTTTGCTTCTTTTTAATGTCTTGTGGAGGCAAAAGACACACGCTGTATAATCTGCACCAAAAACTCTTTAAAAAAAAGCATTAAAAAATCTCCCTTTTGTAAGCAGCTTTTTTACTGCCAAGACAAGAGGTGTCGGCTGCGGAGAAAAAAAACGCCGTAAAAAAAGCAACGTGTGAACATAGGCTGATAATGATACGTGTCACACACCTTGTATTTCCGGTCTGAAAGCTGAAGCTAAATAGTTAATTCAGTTTTTCAGCTTCTCACAGGAAGCAGAGCGCATGAGAAAATTACTTCCCCCCCATAACGGCGGGGATCCGAAACAAAAAGTAACACAAGATATGATCGTTCTCCTATAGGGCACGTCCATTATACAGCGCGCCGTGATGGATGCCATGATTGTATGGTGCTAGAACAAAGGAGGATCCAATGATCGGACATAAGCAACAACAGTTTCCGTAATGGGCCCTTTAATGGATGCGGTCTCCCTTTAAAACATAGGTTCCCTTTTAAAGGAATTTTCCATTTAATACATTTTTTTTTTACAAAATTCTCACATCGGATAAAAAAAAAATAAAACTTTAGAAAGTGATCCGCACATTACCGACGCTGCCCTGTCCCCCACCGGTCTCTACTTTCTCATGCTCCCATTACAGGGACATGTGACAGCTGCAGCCAATCGCTGACTGAGGCAGGTCCCTGCTGCACCAATGAGAGTTGACTATATAAGGCACTCAGATTTTGTGGAGTGAAGGAGATCTCTACTATTCGGGGGGAGTTTTCCGAACATTCCAGGAAAACAACCACTGGGCGGAGCGCTCATCTCTCTTTCCTCAGGGAGTTCTATTTGGCATTCTATTCTGGTTGCCTAGTAACCGCTTCACTTCCTATCTGGGTGACCACCAGTTGAATACAGTTAGCTACCTGTTTTGAACTGGTCACAGTCTATATTATATAGCTTTCTTTTAGGTCCCCACCGGAAGCCGTGACGTTTAGAGCATGTAGATTTGTTGTGTGCTGACTGTGTACACATTGCGTATTGCGTATGATAGTAATTATGGTACTTAAAGGGATTGTCCACTCTTTTGGGAGAATTTTTTTTTTACCTTTTTAAGTCATTTTTGCAATCGGGTGCCTCTAAAAATCGTAGCACCGTTTTCCTTCCTCTGTGTTGCACTGTCTATTGCTGACCGAACAATGAGTTAACTGAGAATCCGTCAGTGAGCTCCTTGTGACAGCGAATTTCTAACTTTCTTCTGTGTCTTTTTTTCTGAGCTCACAGCTGATATATGACCAGAGATCACGTCAAAGATGAATGTGCTGGGAAGCAAAAGCCAAATGGTGCAAAATTTGATTGTAAAAAAGTGATTTTTTTTTTTAGCCACATATAAATATAGCACAGTTCCCTGATATGAACATCCTCTTTAAATTCAGTAGTGTGGTTAACTTCTGTCACAAGCAACACATTGATAGCTCTCAGTAGTAGTTTTTTCCTTCCAGATAACCGTCTCCTGTGTCCGGGACTGGAGTACGATTTATTTAGCTTTGGAATTTGGCAAATCTTCTGGTATTTGGACAATAGGAAGTTCAATGACTTCCCAGTAGGAAATAGCGGAGTGCTTAATACTTCCATTAAGGCTACAGTATATTTGCGTCTTTAATAATTTCCTTCCAAGATTATTTTTCTTGGTAATAGACTAGGGGTGGGGTTATTCCCCGGAGTCTAATAATATTAGGCTGGCCGCCTGTTCCTTTCCGCTAAGAAAGACTCCACTTTTACAGATGTTCTCTTTGTTTTTTGTTTTTGTCCTTTTTTTTAGTCTATTAATTTTATGCTGGTATTTATTTTTATTTATATATATATATATATATATATATATATATATATATATATATTGTTTATTTTATTTTATTAATTTTATGCTTTTATATATATACGGTATATATATATATATATATATATATATATATGCATAAAATTAATAAATATATATAATATAATAATATATATAATATTATAGTATATATAATATTATTATAATATATTAAATAATATATAATATATATGTATATATATTATATATTATTATATATATTATAATATATATAGCTGGAGAGACAAATGACAAATTATAAGAAAAAAAACAAAATAAGATATATATATATATATATATATATATATATATATATTTATATATATATATATATATATCTATCTTATTTTGTTTTTTTTTCTTATAATTTGTCATTTGTCTCTCCAGCTTGTCCAGGGTATAAGATGTTAATCGATTCACCTGTTACCAGGCCAGCTTACTTTTAGATTAGCAGTAACTGAGACATATGTAATCTATACATTTCTATATATTTAAAGCGGTCTCCGTGACAGTTACATTCCTCTGTTGCTCCCGGGTTTCTAGTCCAGGATTTGGCAACGTGTGTCTCGCCAGCTGTTGTTGGACTACAAGACTCAGCATTGGGGCTGACAAAATTACACGTAATCGACCCCCCCCCCCCACCCTCCCAGATTTGGAGGGGGCTTTTGAGAAATTTTACAAAATTTGATATAAATTCCACTCCATACAGCCAACCAATTCCAGCCCTGTGCTGATGAGGGCCTAAAGCCCGAAACACGTGTCCACAGGTAGGAATTGGTTGGCTGTGTAAATTTAGAAACTAATCCGCAGCATTGCACGCTTGGCGGTTCCAAGCGCTGTGGATTAGACAGGGGTGGAAAGAGATGATTTGCATAGCTCCGCCTACTGCAAAGGATTCTGGGTAAACCTGCTATTCTTTGTATTATGCTGCTTGCAAGTACTTTCCGTGTCAGGAAAGCATCCACTATGTATTTCCTTTAAGTAGAGGGCTTTTCGGTCTCTTTCGTCCCGCTACATTTAGCCCAACTTGGGTCTCTCCCTAAGGTGGCTAGCATGTGGATATAAAATTTAACACCCATCGATTCTGCAGTGAGAATGAAGTGATCACTTCACCGTTCACATGTACGATAAACCAGTGATTGGCTGCAGCAGTCACTTGGCTGTTGGACAGGATCTCTGCAGGATCGGCAAGGACCACTGAAGATTCTATGCCAGAGGGCATATTTCAGTAGGTTAGTAATTGTTATTTCTTTATTTTGGAACATTTCTTACTCTAGGGCAATTTTTGGACAATCCTAGGGATCATTTTTGGACCCTGCATCCAGGTTGGTACCAGCGTTTCATTTTTCCCTATTAAAGGGGTTGTTCAGGTTATGATCCCTAAAATAGGTCATCATATCGGATTAATGGGGGATTGGCTGCAGGACATCACAGTTCTGAACTGATCGGTTGGGGTGTCGAGTGTCAGTTCCGCGTCAGACTGATATTGATGACTTATCCTAGAGTTCGTAAGATCGGACAACCCCTTTTCAATAACAATTATATTTCTGGCATCTGAAACTCCAGAAAGTCGGACTCCATTTGTGGCACTAAAATGTATTTTGAAGCTTCCAAAGCTAGAAATATTTTCTATTTTTGGGTGCTTTGGCTTCCTTTGGGATCTCTCAACCCTTACATGGGACTTTCATATACTTTTTTTCTTGGGGATCTCTCAGCCCTTACAAGAGACTTTCATATTCTTTTTTTCTTGGGGATCTCTGAGCCCTTACAAGGGACTTTCATATACTTTTTTGTTCGGGATCTCTCAGCCCTTACAAGAGACTTTCATACTCTTTTTTTTCTTGGGGATCTCTCAGCCCTTACAAGAGACTTTCATATACTTTTTTTCTTGGGGATCTCTGAGCCCTTACAAGAGACTTTCATATACTTTTTTTCTTGGGGATCTCTGAGCCCTTACAAGAGACTTTCATATACTTTTTTTCTTGGGGATCTCTGAGCCCTTACAAGAGACTTTCATATACTTTTTTTCTTGGGGATCTCTCAGCCCTTACAAGAGACTTTCATATACTTATTTTCTTTGGGATCTCCCAGCCCTTACAAAAGACTTTCATATACGGTACTTTTTTTCTTCGGGATCTCTCAGCTCTTGCAAGGGACTTTCATATACTTTTATCTGATAATCCAGAAAATCTTGTAATCCGGCACCTATAAAGTCACTGCAATTGGTGATATGACTGTCTGAGACCAGTGTTACCAGATGGGTCCTTCCTTTTGGGTGGCATATTAGGATTTTTCTGCAGTATTTCGCCACCCCTGGGCCTATCTGTATTGTATCTGTTAGTTATTTTAATAAATACCATAAGCTTTGCAGACTGTTCCTGCTGGGAGGGAAGGGACAGGACTGATTTTGTTGGCTTGTTCCATATAAATTTTCACTTTGAAACAAAAAAATAAAAAATTCCGTCCCAGTTATATTAATACCTGTGAGCAGTACGCCTGCTGAGCAGCAGAGATTTGGAGGTGCGTGCTTCGCATGCTGCTTCGGGAGTGAGTAGTGTCCTGATATTGGCTGATTTCCAGATCTACAACCGTTTATATCACGTTCATCAGACTACTGGCAAAACCTGCTCGTCTCGATCCCAGACCACCCGACAGCGGATTAACATGTTCAGTGCCAGGAGGAAGTGATCTCTCACAGTATACTTTAGATCAGATTATTAATACATTCAGATACAGGAAAGATATATATCTTTGTACCGTGTTAGCTAGTAGATAGAAAAATATTTACCTTTTTTTAGCCATTAAAAGGTATCAACCACTGAGGACTCTCAATTCTAAATATTTTAATACATTCATTAATTTTTGGGAGGATTTTTTATTTTATTTTTTATTTTATTTTTAATTTTTACTAGTGTTTTTTTTCTAGTGGGCATTAGCAAATCAAAATGTTTTCTGGCTGGGAATGTGTCATCAGAAAGGTTTTTATGTAAGATGTATTTTTTTTTTAATTTAGGTGTGTTTCTTTTCATATCAAGAATGACATGTATGACAAAAAAAATAGAAATATAAAATTTTTCACATTGGGTTATTCTAGACTCATACTTCCTGATCTTTCAGGAAATTAACATGTACATTAGCAACAATAGACTGACTCAGACTCAATTAAAGCATCTAATGGACATGTGCAAATATCACTGTGAAGGGAGGAGTAGGTAAGCAGTGACATCACCTACTGTGAATGGTGGATACAGTGTTATCTACTGTATATAGAGGTGTTATCAGTCATTGTACAGGAGGAGTAGGTGAGCTGTGACATTACCTATTGTGAATGGTGGATCCTGTGTTATCTACTGTATATAGAGGTGTTATCAGTCATTGTACAGGAGGAGGAGGTGAGCTGCGACACCAACTATTGTGAATGGTGTATCCTGTGTCTACTGTATATAGAGGTGTTATCAGTCATTGTACAGGAGGAGGAGGTGAGCTGCGACACCAACTATTGTGAATGGTGTATCCTGTGTCTACTGTATATAGAGGTGTTATCAGTCATTGTATAGGAGGAGGCGGAGGTGAGCTGTGACATCACCTATTGTGAATGATGTATCCTGTGTTATCTACTGTATATAGAGGTGTTATCAGTCATTGTACAGGAGGAGGAGGTGAGCTGTGACACCACCTGTTGTGAATGATGGATCCTGTGTTATCTACTGTATATAGAGGTGTTATCAGTCATTGTACAGGAGGAGGAGGTGAGCTGTGACATCACCTATTGTGAATAGTGAATCCTGTGTTATCTCCTGTATATAGTGGTGTTATCAGTAATTGTGCAGGAGGAGGAGGTGAGCTGTGACACCAACTATTGTGAATGGTGGATCCTGTGTTATCTACTGTATATAGAGGTGTTATCAGTCATTGTACAGGAGGAGGAGGTGAGCTGTGACATCACATATTGTGAATGGTGGATCCTATATTATCTACTGTATATAGAGGTGTTATCAGTCATTGTACAGGAGGAGGAGGTGAGCTGTGACATCACCTATTGTGAATGGTGGCTCCTGTGTTATCTACTGTATATAGAGGTGTTATCAGTCATTGTACAGGAGGAGGAGGTGAGCTGTGACATCACCTATTGTGAATGGTGGATCCTGTGTTATCTACTGTATATAGAGGTGTTATCAGTCATTGTACAGGAGGAGCAGGAGGTTTGCTGTGACATCACCTATTGTGAATGGTGGATCCTGTGTTATCTACTGTATATAGAGGTGCTATCAGTCATTGTACAGGACAAGGAGGTGAGCTGTGACATCACATATTGTGAATGGTGGATCCTATATTATCTACTGTATATAGAGGTGTTATCAGTCATTGTACAGGAGGAGGAGGTGAGCTGTGACATCACCTATTGTGAATGGTGGATCCTGTGTTATCTACTGTATATAGAAGTGTTATCGGTCATTGTACAGGAGGAGGAGGTGAGCTGTGACATCACCTATTGTGAATGGTGGATCCTGTGTTATCTACTGTATATAGAAGTGTTATCAGTCATTGTACTGGAGGAGGAGGTGAGCTGTGACATCACCTATTGTGAATGGTGGATCCTGTGTTATCTACTGTATATAGAAGTGTTATCAGTCATTGTACAGGAGGAGGAGGTGAGCTGTGACATCAGCTATTGTGAATGGTGGATCCTGTGTTATCTACTCTATATAGAAGTGTTATAAGTCATTGTACAGGAGGAGGAGGTAAGCTGTGATACCACCTATCGTGAATGGCGTTTATCTACTGTATATAGAGATATAATCTGTCATTGTAATCCTGCCTACTTTAGAAAAGTCTTTTGTAAAAAAAAACAGGAAGCGTGAGTCTAAATTAACCCCAGTGATCGGTGTGAAAACTGTAAGAATTCTATTTTTTTTTTTTTACACAGATTGCGATATAAAAAAATTATTGCCAAAATTGTTCAAAAATAGATTTAAACAATCGGCCATTTTCTCTTGATACGTTCCCTGTACGTTCATTTCGCTCCCGTGTGCTTTATCTGTGAAGGTAATTTTCCTGTATTTCTTTGATCATGAATGCCCTTCTACCAGGAAAAGGGAATGTCCAGAGGAGACTATTGGGGCAGACGGCAAAAAATCTGGTACGTCAGAGACTTCTGAACACATTTCCGTGGTTAATTGTAATATTTCTGCTTTTTTTGGTGTTTGGTATAAAAACCACATCTTTCCGTGGTTAGCCACACTGGGTATTATGGTGAAAGTCCGCGCTGCGAGTAATAGCTGTGTGCAGCGATGGCATCCCATGATTTCGAAAGTGGAACATTGCTTAGGTGAATAAGTGAGAAGGAACAGATGGATTTACCCTAATGCAATATTTACCATTCTCAATAGCACAGAAGTGCTGAATACTTTGTTGGCTCCAAACTTTAAAAAAAAAAAAAATTCTTCCAGTCCAACTTTCTACGCTGCGTTCTGGCGATTATCTAATCCCTGAAAAATCCTGGCTGGCTGCAGGTCTAGAAAATCATGTCTTCTTCCAGGACAGCGCCACACCTGTGCACAGGTTGTATGTGGTACTACAGCTCAGGCATATACTAGTGGGGGGAGGTTTCTGCTGCAGCAAGCGACCTCTCGGCAACAGACGAAACAGCTTTCCCAAAATTAGGGTATGTGCACACGTTTAGTTTTTGCAGCAGAAAAATCATCATACTGATGAGTCGGCAGGAAAAATGGAGCATAAAATGCTCGCGCTTCTGATGCATTTTTTGCGTATGTATTTTTTTTTTATACGTTTTTTCAACATGTGAAAAGCGCCATAAAATCAATAGACTTTGCTGGTACTGTGAAACGCAGCTGAAAATTTGCATTAAAAAATGCTGCCAAAAAAAAAAAAAAAAACACTGCAAAAACGCAACGAGCGAACATAGCCTTAGTATTTGCTGCAGATTTTTCTGCACCAAAAAATGCTGCGGGAAAATTAGTGTCTTTTTAATGCTTTTTTTTCCATGCCATTCATTTGAATGGGGCAAAAATACTGAAAGAATCGACACCGTAAATAAAAAATAAAATCGCGTTGATGGTTCAGATCCACAAAGGAAAAGTGCGCATGCGTGAGGTTGCAGAAATCCCATTCATTTTGTTGGTGCAGTAAAATAAAACGTATTTTTAACCTTGGAGCAAAAACGCAGCGTGTGAACGAGCTCTTATAGATGGGGAAGGATAAGGGTGGGCCGTTCGCCTAATTTCCAAATAAAAGGGTTTTTTTTTCCAGTTTTTTAGGGGGGGGTTTCACCTACAATACCAACATTCTAAATTAAAAACTTGTCATTGCCCTTAACGAAAAAAAAAAAAGCGTCTTTTCATCAGGGGCGACGTCATTGCTGCGCTGCCGAAGGGGATCCGCTGCCTTTGGCTTGGGGGGAATGTAAAGTGGATGTGAGCAGCACACAGACTCTTATCCGACCCACTGATCCTCTCCTCATTTATTTAAAGCGAAACACACACAAATCAAGGTCAGAAACAACTTTCATTGTAATCCCGGCGTCATTGCCGAGGGCTGATTTCTCTTATAAGACACAAGAGCTTGGATAATGGGGAATCGCTCCGCGGACGCACGTTCCGTTATAGCTCGGAAAGGTAAGAAAAGTGGCTGAGGAAACGCATTTAAAGGCATGGTGGAAAAAAATGTGACCTTAAAGGGACGTTCACTGGCCGATTGTACGTAAAGAATATTCTGTAGGATATGTTATAAATCATCAATATTTAAGTCCTGGACAACCCCTTTAAACAGTCCATAGCCCTTCTCTTTATTGGAAGAGAAAATTCAACTTACAAGAGCGTCCTTATCCGTGTGATCAATGTCGGTGTACGGAACAGCGCCATCCGCTGCGTGGTGGCCGCTCTTAGGTAGTGCAGCTCAGATCACATTCAATTCAACCCCTTTATGGGAGAATAATTACCCAAAAATAAAATGCTATCAAGACTCACTGCTGAGACCCACAGTGATCACCGGTGGAACAAGGCAGCGAGTGTTTGATTCTTTCGTAGCACCTCCGCAGGTGAAATACAGCATTGCATGGTGGCCATAGACTGCCTGTGTAAAGTGGGGACATGTTGAGTCCTCCAGAGTGAGAGATGCGCTTTGCAACTGCTGTCCAAGAGGTCCAAAATAAAGGACACCTCCTGTTACCATTGATGCAGAACACAGTCTTTAAATATGACTTTTCGAAAGTCGAAAACCTCTTTAAAGGTTTTATCGATGACTTTTTTATTTTTTTACTATGTGTCTAAAAACTAACAGGTAGGTAGTTGTTATCTACCTGCCGGTTCTACCCGGCGCCTACTTGGAGCAGTCACCAACCGCTCCTGCCGGCGATTCAGCTGCTCCATGTAACAGAGCAGCTCTTTCTCTTCCGGGATGCTCTGTTGACAGGATGTGATTAGCGGCGTCATGCTGATTGACAGCAGTTAGGCAGCGCGGAACTGGATGTCAATCAGCTTGACATCAGCAATCACAAGCCGTCAACAGAGCAGAGCGGAAGAGAAGCCACTGCTCTGTCAACGTCAGCAGAAGCCGCTGAATTGCCGGGGGTGATCCGCACTGGGCACAACAGGCAGGTAGTTAGCATCTACATGCCTGTTAGTTCCCAGTCCCTTTACCTTTTTTAGTTTTTCAGAGCCTTAAAGGAATGTTTTATTTTACATAGTGTGGAGCTAGAGGCGGAGTCATGCAAATAACGCTCAAAAAAACACCATAAAAGGAAATGGTACTCCGCCCCCTGCATGAGGAAGTACAGAATGTATCAGTGTTTAACCCGGATTGTTCTTTTAAATGGAACTATTGTCGCACTAGAATTCCGCTTTGGCCGCCGCTGTTGTCTCCACGCCCGGGTTTTTCTTTGTTTCAGGATATAAATAGCCGTCCTGTTATAAATCTCTTCTTTTTTTTTTTTAACACTGATGACATTAAAAATCCTTTTGACTTCTGAAGAGTGAGACCGTAAGAACCTTCACATCTGCACTCATTCATCGTGACCAGAGCGTCTCCGGTCTGACAGGTTTGACACATTCAGAGCTATTATTGCGTAAAACTGCTTCAATTCTCTCTGCAGTTTCTTAAAGGGGATGTCCAGCGTAAAATAAGAAGATGACATGTAGATAAAATCCTTAACGATTAAACTAATATACTTCATAGAAGAAAGGTGAGATATCGGTGGTGGTACTGAGTCCGCAGGAAAGAGCTTGCTGTGCTGATGGGAAGGGGGATGGCTGATTGCTCTGTAGCCAGCCCCCTTCTCTGCATATACATCAGCCCTAATACTGGTGGGAAGGGGGATGGCTGACCGCTCCATAGCCAGCCCCCTTCTCTACCTATAAATCAGCCATGATACTGGTGGGAAGGGGGATGGCTGACTGCTCCATAGCCAGCCCCCTTCTCTGCATATGCATCAGCCCTGATACTGGTGGGAAGGGGGAGGGCTGACTGCTCTGTAGCCATCCCCCTTCTCTGCATATACATCAGTCCTGATACTGGTGAGAAGGGGGATGGCTGACCGCTCCATAGCCAGCCCCCTTCTCTACCTATAAATCAGCCATGATACTGGTGGGAAGGTGGGTGGCTGACTGCTCTGTAGCCAGCCCCCTTCTCTACCTATAAATCAGCCCTGATACTGGTGGGAGGGGGAAGGCTTACTGCTCTGTATCCAGCCCCCTTCTCTACCTGTATATTAGCCCTGATACTTGCGGGAAAGGGGATGGCTGATTGCTCTGTAGCCAGCCCCCTTCTCTACCTATATATTAGCCCTGATACTTGCGGGAAAGGGGATGGCTGATTGCTCTGTAGCCAGCCCCCTTCTCTACCTATAAATCAACCCTGAAACTGATGGGAAGGGGGATGGCTGATGGCTCTGTAGCCAGCCCTCTTCTTTACATGTAAATCAGCCATGATACTGGTGGGAAGGTGGGTGGCTGACTGCTCTGTAGCCAGCCCCCTTCTCTACCTATAAATCAGCCCTGATACCGGTGGGAGGGGGTGGCTGACCGCTCTGTATCCAGCCCCCTTCTCTACCTATAAATCAGCCCTGATACCGGTGGGAGGGGGTGGCTGACCGCTCTGTAGCCAGCCCCCTTCTCTACCTATAAGTCAGCCCTGATACCGGTGGGAGGGGGTGGCTGACCGCTCTGTAGCCAGCCCCCTTCTCTACCTATAAAACAGCCCAGATACAGAATGGGCCTTTTATCCGTCTTTGTTTCAGCATCATTGGTACCTGTGATCAGACCCACCACATTTTATAATGTTTAAATCTATTCTAATGAGATGAGGAATACCCCGTCAATCATGACATAATGAAAAGATCTACCTCCTGATATTAGAGTTTGAGCTTCTTATTCTTTTCAAGACCTCTGCTTGTTGTCAGTGACATTCTTGCCCTAATCTGAAAGTTGAATACCTAATATCTAACACAGCTGAGGGTTTGCTACAGCTGCAACGGAAAGTTTACATCTCTGTGGACTTCAGCTTTACTGTGTAGACTGTCAGGACACTGGGCATTGGAGATAAGCGGGTGTCCGGTCATAGGCCTGAATCTATAGAACACAACACACTGGATCCAGCTCCTTGGTGGGAGTTGTCTTCGAAACGCTGCAACCTGTGATTGTCTGCAGCAGAAAAGAGACTCAGCAGAAAGCAATGTAATGACGCACTGTTCCAATCGTCTGACCACTCCATGGCGGCCTTTTGTCTTTGCCCGGACAACCCCTTTAAGCAAGTTCTTAGGAATTTTAGTTCTTTTAGGGACATATTGGGGCCTCTAGTAGCCGGGAAGGTGCTCTTTTACCGACCAGTGCCCCCCATCCTGCAGTCTCAGGTCAGAGTCCTCAATGTGAATTCCCGCCATGTAATACTGCATTTTCCCTGTAGTGGCCGCTATGGGGTGAATTTGTATTTCTTAGTCTCAGGATTATAATGGGGCCGCCCCTTTAATGATTCTAACATGCCGGGTGTCGTATATCTATTATCTGAAGGTGTTTTATTATCATTTCTCCGGAAAGCTGGTCCCAGTCCTTCGCTTCTGTACGGTCAATTGTTTGCTCTTCATGGGAAATGGGAGCAGTTTGGTGGTAAAGTCCTTACACCCCTTTCTACAAACACGGATATAAAGTCAATATTTAGGATTCGCACAGATATTGTGCATTTTCTAAATAAGCTTTATTTAATGATTGCATTGGCGCGCTGCCACAGGGGAGGGGCGCCAGACGCTTTTCTTCTACGTTTCTCTCGCCACCGGGCATCTCTGACATCGGGCACATACAAATAGTTTTCTTCTATCGTTTTGTGTACACAGCTTCCGTGCAGACATATGCATCTCCATGGTTACGTCAAATAACGCACAATCATTGCAAAAAGTATTCTGTCGTTTTAGGTATGCAGCTCCAGTCCAGAACTATGTGTCTTCACGGTTACCTTACCGCATTGAGAATAACAAACCCCATATATAGCGTGATCCTGCAACCATGTGTTACTCTACTTCCTCTGCCCCTTCGTCTTGTTACCGACATTGCAAAAAGTTTTCAAATCGTTTTGGGTATACAGCTCCAATGCAGGACTATGTACCTCCATAGTTACGTATGTAACATATGATCCTGCAGACCACCTCTGCCCATTCTTGCCACAGACAGTGCTACCGTACTTCTACCGTTTTGTGTATACAGCTCCAGTGCAGAACAATGTGTCTCCACGGTTATTTTGCTGCATAGAGAATGAGAAACGCTGCATAGTCTGAATATTTGCGAAGTTGTTTGACTTATTATTGTAAAGGACAATATTGGTTGCGAAGTTATACATACCCTTTACACCTTTGTCACTTTAAAGCCAAAATCGCGGTCCAGCAACAGTCAGCTGTGTACCTTTGACCAGACATTGCGGCTCTTACTGGATTAGATTCCTCCACAGGCCACGTTCTTACTATTGTAATGTTTGCATTCTTATAAAGGCAATCCTAGTGATATAACCAGCCCGCGTGCGTGCATAATTAGTGCAGTGCATCATTAATCTAGAATTACTTATGTAGGTGCGCCCAAATAATCTGCACCTGGCCAAAGTTCAGTCGCAAGGTAAACACACACTTGTATATAAACTACAGTACAGGAGACTATGTAAAGTCATTTTTAGGCACAGAATTTCAGTTATTTCGAATCAGCGTTCTGCCAGCACAATAGATGCTGGAACTTTCTTTATCTCACTTGCTAGCATGTATTGCCCCTCGAAGTGTTCAATGGTTCGGCTATAGTGATGAGTGAGTGTACTCGTTGCTCGTTTTCCAGAGCACGCTCGGGTGATCTCCGAGTATTTCTTACTGTTCGGAGATTTAGTTTTCATCGTTCAGCTGGATGATTTACAGCTACTAGCCAGGCTGAGCACATGTGGGGGTTGCCTGGTTGCTAGGGAATCCCCACATGTAATCAAGCTGGCTAGTAGCTGTAAATCATCCAGGTGAGGCGATGAAAACTAAATCTCCGAGCAGTTATAAATACTCAGAGGTCACCCGAGCAACAAGTACACTCGCTCATCACTATTCGGCTACCTGGAATTTTGATGGTCAGGAGCAAAGAGACAAAGACCGTCCCCTACTTCTTGTAGAGACAAAGACCCTCAATCCTGTAGAAAAATAAAGACTAGTGATGAGCGAGTGTACTCGTTGCTCGGGTTTTCCTGAGCACGCTCGGGTGGTCTCCAAGTAACTGCTCGGAGATTTGGTTTTCATCACGGCAGCTGAATGATTTACAGCTATTAGCCAGCTTGATTACATGTGGGGATTCCCTAGCAACCAGGCAACCCCCACATGCACTCAGCCTGGCTAGTAGCTGTAAATCATTCAGCTGCCGCAATGAAAACTAAATCTCCGAACAGTAACAAATACTCGGAGACCACCCAAGTATACTCGCTCATCACCAATAAAGACCCGCCCCCACTTCCTGTGGAGACAAGGATCTGTCCCCACTTCCTATTCAGCGACAAAAACCCGCCCCCATTTCCTATGGACAAAAAGAACTGCCTTAACTTCCTGTAAAGAGACAAGAACTCGCCCCTGTTCATGTAGAGAGATAAAGACCCACCCCCACTTTCTGTAAATAGACAACAAAAAAACCTTATTCCTGTATGGAGACAAAGACCCATCCCCACTTTTGTGAGAGATAAAGATTTGCCACTAATTCCTATAGAGAGACAAAGACCCGCCCCCACTTCTTGTAGAAAGGCAAAGACCCGCCCCCACTTCTTGTAGAAAGACAAAGACCCGCCCCCACTTCTTGTAGAGACACAAAGACCCGCCCCCACTTGTTGTAGAAAGACAAAGACCCGCCCCCACTTCTTGTAGAAAGACAAAGACCCGCCCCCACTTCCTGTAGAGACACAAAGACCCTCCCCCACTTCCTGTAGAGAGACAAAGACCCGCCCCCACTTCTTGTAGAAAGACAAAGACCCGCCCCCACTTCTTGTAGAAAGACAAAGACCCGCCCCCACTTCTTGTAGAAAGACAAAGACCCACCCCCACTTCTTGTAGAGAGACAAAGACCCGCCCCCACTTCCTGTAGAGAGACAAAGACCCGCCCCCACTTCCTGTAGAGAGACAAAGACCCGCCCCCACTTCCTATGGAGAGACAAAGACCCGCCCTCACTTCTTGTAGAAGGACAAAGACCCGCCCCCACTTCCTTTAGAGAGACAAAGACCCGCCCCCACTTCCTATGGAGAGACAAAGACCCGCCCTCACTTCTTGTAGAAGGACAAAGACCCGCCCTCACTTCTTGTAGAAGGACAAAGACCCGCCCCCACTTCCTGTAGAGAGACAAAGACCCGCCCCCACTTTCTATGGAGAGACAAAGACCCACCCTCACTTCTTGTAGAAGGACAAAGACCCGCCCCCACTTCCTGTAGAGAGACAAAGACCTGCCCCCACTTCCTGTAGAGAGACAAAGACCCACCCCACTTGCTGTAGAAACAAAGACCCACCCCCATTTCCTGTGGAGAGACAAATACCTGCCCCCACTTCCTGTAGAGACAAATACCCGCCCCCACTTCCTGTAGAGAGACAAAGACTCGACCCTACTTCCTGTAGAGACAAAGACCCACCCCCACTTCCTGTAGAGAGACAAATACCTGCCCCCTCTTCCTGTAGAGACAAAGACCTGCCCCCACTTCCTGTAGAGAGACAAAGACTCGCCCCCACTTCCTGTAGAGACAAAGACCCGCCCCCACTTCCTGTAGAGAGACAAATACCTGCCCCCGCTTCCTGTAGAGACAAAGACCCTCCCCCACTTCCTGTAGAGAGACAAATACCTGCCCCCTCTTCCTGTAGAGACAAAGACCCTCCCCCACTTCCTGTAGAGAGACAAATACCTGCCCCCTCTTCCTGTAGAGACAAAGACCCTCCCCCACTTCCTGTAGAGAGACAAAGACCCTCCCCCACTTCCTGTAGAGAGACAAAGAGTCACCCCCACTTTCTGTAATTTGCCTCTGTGTCTCAGCTATTAGAGCAGAAAAGCAATGGACAGCAATTCATACAGAAAGGAAGACACCATGCAGCCAGCACTTTTTAGTATTTTTTCGAGGGAAATGCAACATAACTTTTAAGTAAAGTGATTTTCCAGATGGTCTATTAATCACATTATCAAATGAGATCAAGTTATCCAAAAGTTTAGAGGCCATTTAAATAATAAAATGATGTATGCTTGCAGTCACCACTAGAGGGAGCTGAGTACATGCAGTCTTCAAGGTGCTCCCCCTAGTGGTGGAGATTCCTTCTACTCATTGTTCGTTTTTGTTATATCTGTGTAATCGGCCATTTTATTTTTTTTTATTTAAAGGGAAAAGCTTCACACTTACCATCACGATCTTCACCAACCCTCCTCAAGTGGCTACTTACCATCGAGCCATTAAAATCACCGTGGACGGACCTCGGGAACCAAGACGTAAGATAATTTTATATAAAATTACTACATGGAATTATATATACGGTATATAGTGTGATTTTTTTTTATTTATTTGGGCTGTACCGATATTAAAGGAACACTCCAGGCAGTCAGTTCTTGGCATAACATAGAGGATCTGTTTTGTGTGGAGTCTTTTTTAAGAGTGATATTTCTCTTTCTGTAGCCCCCATCTATCCTTAGTTTATTCCTAAAAGCCCCCATATACATTAGATATTGGTGGGATCGGTAATGTGCATAGGGGGCCATCCGACTCTCCCCGACAGATAATGTCAGGGAAGAGAAGGATTTGGCATGTTGGAGTTCCGATGGTCGTTCCCTTTGTTCTCCTGTAAGTCTCTGCCAGAGGGTCTCTCTAATAGAGAACACAGAAGAGCTTGGCCGGGGTCCGAGGGAAAGTCAGGGGGGCTAGATTTCAGCCGGCCTAAGAGTTCTCTAAAGGTTATGGGGAAATAAGGTTTTTAATCTCCAGGTTGTTTAGCAATCATCTTTCTTTTTGGTCAAGTGATCCATGAAACTTCACGTACGGAAGGTTCTTCTATTTACTATACAGTGTACTTCTCCTCCATGGTGCACAGACTTGTTTTAGGCCCCTTTTTTTTACTAAGGCACAAGAAATCCTTATAAGATTACACAGGAAATCAGGCATCTTGAAGAGGAAAACAGTCAAAGCTAAAGCAAACCATGAACATTAGATATGAGTCGACTGAAAGAGCTTTCAACAGGATTCTACGACCATTTCGCGAGCATGGAGGGCATCCCGATTCTCCCGTTTGGAACCAGTTACTCCAATCCTTTTGTTCTTGAAGGAGATAACCTGACACTAGAGGACAGTCTGTGGCCTACAACACTCTCCCCGTTCAGAACTCATTTACAGTTGACCCTTTTTTTGCCCAACAGTGGGGAAAAGTCGGAACTGGATTAGATGGTTGGCCGGTCTCACCAAAATTGTTCAGGTCCAGCACCCTTTAGGACCCCATACACATTAGATTAACCCATCGATATCGGTGGGATTGGCTGACTGTCTAACGTGCATTGGGGCAGCACGGTGGCTCAGTGGTTAGCAGCACTGAGGTCCTGGCTTCAAGCACCCACCAAGGAGAACATCTGTAAGGACTTTGTATGTTCTCTATGTGTTTGCGTGAGTTTCCTCCGGTTCCCTTCCACACTCAAGAGACATACTGTTGGGGAATTTAGGTGGTGAGCCGCGCTCCGATGTATGGGGGAGTCATATCCCTCCATGAAGGGATTTTTCAGAAGATAAGCCATCATTAATTGATCGGTGGAGTTTAGACCCTTAGGACCCTTGTTCTTCAGCACTTGCTGTAGATCTGTGGCCCTTTCTTCTGATGGTCAGAAGGGGTATTGAGCGTCGGACCCCAATAATGAAACACCCCCCTACCTTTACGGTTCATTGTAGGATATGTTTTCACTTTTATCTTAGCTTTACGTCATGTCTAATTAATTACTCTGAATTACCCGGCTGCAGGCTGGCACTGGCAACGTTTTCCACTGGAACGCTTGTCTACGTGCCAAGTACCGAGATACATCTATTTTTTTTCTATATGTATAATACAAAAGCCTTACCCATCCAGCCGAAGAAGACAATGGATGACTTGTTACTCAGCAGACTAATCTACATCTGCTATTTCTGAGAACAAACAATTGTCTACCTCCTTCTATATTTAGACGCTAATCCTACCCATCAAAAAATGGCACGGTGACTTCAGGTCACAGAGAAGGTTAAGGCGGCTATGTGACAGGGACATCTACAATCTATCACTCGGTGACTTGTTTTAGATGTAAACACAATATCTTGCTGCTTGGATCCCCAGTAATCAGCTATGATCTATGGAAGAACCTCACAGCATGTTTTCAATTTTCCTACAGCTCCCCCGCAGGATAAATCAAGCATTACACACCTGTATATGTTGTTCCTGTAATACGTGGACGTTCTTGGTCCTCCAGAGAGACCTTCTTTGTAGTGTCTCTATACTCAAGCTCATAAATTAGGGTCATTAATAACTCAGGCCTGAGTATTGGGAACTTACCAATTCCAAAATCTCATGTGAATGGAGTGGTAGTGCGCCTGCGCCATCATAGCTTTATTCACTTCTATGGGTGCAGTAATGCGCATGCGCAATCATACTTGTATTCAATCTACGGGATCAGTAATGCGCATGCACGATCATTACTAGATTCACTTCTGTGGGAGCGGTAGTGCACATGTACAGTCATAGCTATATTCACTTCTATGGGAGCGGTAGTGCGCATGCACAGTCATAGCTATATTCATTTCCATTGGAGTGGTAGTGCGCATGCGCAATTATAGCTATATTCACTTCTGTGGGAGCGGTAGTGCACATGTACAGTCATAGCTACATTCACTTCTATGGCAGCGGTAGTGCGCATGCACAGTCATAGCTATATTCATTTCCATTGGAGTGATAGTGCGCATGCTCGATCATAGCTATATTCACTTCCATGGGAGTGGTAGTGCGCATGCGCGATCATAGCTATATTCACATCCATGGGAGTGGTAGTGCGCATGCGCGATCATAGCTATATTTTCTGCACATGCATCATCAATAGACAATGAGTGGAGTGGCGGAATTACTTGCAAAAAGGACATGGGACCCCCCTCAAAAAAATGTAATCAATCACTGTGCAAGAATAGATCCCAGCTAGGCTAATCTGCTCTCTCAGGAGTTTTTGGTGAGCCATTGTAGCAGCAGATTGTCACCCAGCTTTCTGTACAGCAAATCTGACAGCAGAATAGCACGTTGTGTCACGTGATGGCGGTAATACAGTGTAGTGTAAGATTTAGTGCAGCATTTACTGCTTGTTTTACGGGGAGAGCGGCAGTAATCTTGTAATTCCCCAGACCCCACTAAAGCTTATGAAGTATTAGAGAACTTCCGTAAACTCTATCCGGACTGTTTTCATTAAACACTGGTTTGGCCAAACGCCACAAGGTTCTCTAAACCTTCATTAATCAAAACGCAGCTAATTATATTTGGGCAGGTGGTCTAGTAGGGTCCGGAGGGGGGCGGTCTGGGGGGCTGGGAGCTGTATGAAAATCATACAAAATATAATATAAGAACAATGTAGAGTACAATCACTATAAATAAGAGATGCCAAATTTCATGTTCTTGGAACATCTTTTATTATTATCATGTGCCTTCCATCCATTATTCCTCCTGGAAAAGTATGAATAAATTAAGAAAAAAAATGGGAGTTTTTCTTTGTCGATGCGTGTGGTTTTACATGAGGTCAGCACTGATTGGACAGTGTCAGTGGGTGTGGTTTTACATGAGGTCAGCACTGATTGGACAGCGTCAGTGGGTGTGGTTTTTCATGATGTCAGCACTGATTGGACAGTGTCAGCGGGTGTGGTTTTGCATGATGTCAGCACTGATTGGACAGTGTCAGTGGGTGTGGTTTTGCATGATGTCAGCACTGATTGGACAGCGTAAGTGGGTGTGGTTTTACATTATGTCAGCATTGATTGGACAGCGTCAGTGGGTGTGGTTTTTCATGATGTCAGCACTGATTGGACAGCGTAAGTGTGTGTGGTTTTACATTTTGTCAGCATTGATTGGACAGCGTCAGTGGGTGTGGTTTTGCATAATGTCAGCACTGATTGGACAGTGTCAGTGGGTGTGGTTTTGCATGATGTCAGCACTGATTGGACAGTGTCAGTGGGTGTGGTTTTGCATGATGTCAGCACTGATTGGACAGCGTCAGTGGGTGTGGTTTTACATTTTGTCAGCATTGATTGGACAGCGTCAGTGGGTGTGGTTTTTCATGATGTCAGCACTGATTGGACAGCGTAAGTGGGTGTGGTTTTACATTTTGTCAGCATTGATTGGACAGCGTCAGTGGGTGTGGTTTTGCATAATGTCAGCACTGATTGGACAGTGTCAGTGGGTGTGGTTTTGCGTGATGTCAGCACTGATTGGACAGTGTCAGTGGGTGTGGTTTTGCATGATGTCAGCACTGATTGGACAGCATCAGTGGGTGTGGTTTTTCATGATGTCAGCACTGATTGGACAGCGTAAGTGGGTGTGGTTTTACACTTTGTCCGCATTGATTGGACAGTGTCAGTGGATGTGGTTTTTCATGATGTCAGCACTGATTGGTCAGGGTCAGTGGGTGTGGTTTTGCATGATATCAGCAGTGATTGCACAGTGATTGGACAGCGTAAGTGGGTGTGGTTTTACATTATGTCAGCATTGACTGGACAGCGTCAGTGGGTGTGGTTTTGCATGATGTCGGCACTGATTGGACAGCGTAAGTGGGTGTGGTTTTACATTATGTCAGCATTGATTGGACAGCGTCAGAGGGTGTGGTTTTACATTATGTCAGCATTGATTGGACAGCGTCAGAGTCTTTTGGTGCACACGCCCATTAATAAGGGGAAATTACATTTACAGGAGGAGTAATAGAGGAACAATATAAAAAATCTCAAATTTGAGGGGGGTTGAAGAATGGACCAGGAATGGACAGATCCTCTTTAGATATAAAAGTTTTCTGGTTAATCTGTAATAAATTCATCACTAATTAACAAAGAAAAGTTCTGTAACTTTGTGTTTGAAGTTTTATCCAAGATCTCCGAAAGGAAAACTCAATTTTACATCCAGCGACTGAAAAGTGACCTAATACCTCTCACAGCTGAGGGTTTGCTACATAGCAGAGGAAATGTATAGATCCCAGGTTCTCAGTTTTTTTGGAGGGGTGAGATTACTGGGGGTCCAGTGTGAATATACAGATTATCCCATGGTGACGCAGCGCTGAGAAATCCCCCAGAGGAGGCCATATCCGGCTGATGTCAGTGACTCACGCAGGTAACCGGAGAAAGCCCATGTCTATGTGGGTGGCTGCGGGGCTTGTTCCTTCATTTCACCTCTCAGCAATTACCGTGCACCTAATAGGTATGTATAAGTCATCATGTAGGAGGAAAAAAAGAGCAGCAAGGACAACAACAGCTCCCTAATCCTGACTGAGCTCATTACCTACAGGGCCGCTTAACTCCTGCACTGCCGGATATAACCAGGCCTACCCTGCATGCCCTGTGTGAGTGCATGGAGATTATAGATAGGTGCCCTTTATTGGACAGGATTACAAAGAGTGACTTCACCCCCTCTGGGAAGATCACAAAGGGGGCATCATTGACCCTCCATAAACCCTGGTCCCATTCCCTGGTTTAATGATTGGGCAACTTCTGGGCATTAAATGGCATTGTTATCTGTCCAACAATAGGACTTTTAGAGCTGCGTTTGACCCCAACCAACCCAATTCCAAGCCTTGACAGAAGGATAAATGTAATAGATTTGAAATTGCCATTTAAAGGGGACCTGTCATCCGAAAAAATATGTATTTTTTTTTATACCTGGTGTAAATGCCGCTGTTCCCCTGAATCCGGCGTTGTTTTTCTTTTCTTCCTGCGCCTCTCCGTTCCTGAGATATGGCCTCTCCTTCCCTGGATATAAATCTAGTCTTCTTAGCCAAGCAGGTGTTGCTTCAAATGTTCTCTGTGGGCGTGTTTATAAGGACCACACCCACTTGATTAAAAAGACTAGATTTATGTACAGGAAAGAACGGGCCATATCTCAGGAACGGAGAGGCGTAGGGACAAAAGAAAAACAACGCCGGATTCAGGAGGACAGCGGCATTTACACCGGGTAATTCCCTATTTATCGCAAGTGACAGGTCGTCTTTCATTCTTTGCACATTGTAGCAAGTTAGCCAGCAGTCCTATGTAAAACCACAGAGAAAACGCAGCTCTGCTACATTTATTTCTATTTGACTCCTTCTCTATATGTGAGATTAAGTATTTTTATATGGTGTTGTCTCAATCCCAGTCCCTTTCTGATCTCCTTCTCCCTGGCGGTCATCCAGATATATGGCCATACAAAGATTGGTCGAACAGCATTGCTGGGACTTGTAGTTCCACAATGATATATATATATATATATATATATATATTCTAGGCTTTTTTATTGATGTTTTACCCTGTGCGGTATATTAATACTCCCGACACTATAAATAGGGGATTCTTTTTCTAGCGAAACTACAACTTAGCAGCAGAAACCGACCATCATAGGGACCCGGAGGAATGTTAATTTCATACTTCGGCCACCGCAATAACCTCTAATCTAAGGTAATAACTGGCTGCGAGATCTGAGCCGTGTTCTGATCTGCTCTTTTTTTTTCTAAATATTTTCTTAATACCTATTGCCCAAACTTGCAGCCTGTCTGATTGGCAGCCGCACTCGGCGGAGCTGTTTGCAGCAACCTCACGAGCGATGAGCCCATTGCCAAGTGTCGTTCTAACTTGGTGCTGTTTTCCAAATGGTTTGCTGACTACTCCACAGTCGTCAGATACATTATCTTATAATCCTCTTTAATAGCGCGCTGGAATGTTCTTTCGTATAAGCAGCATCTGGGGATGGATATATGTGGAAAAATACGAACAAGTGCTTTTACGGTAAAGGGCTGTTGGGGATGCGGATCCTATGATTTTTCCGCTAAAACTTTCTTCATTGTTCATCCTTTGTGGAAAGGGATGACTTTCCTTAAAGAGGAATCATCACTTGCCATAAATATACAATTTTTTTTAACCTGGTATAAACGGCGCTGTTCTCCTGAATCCGGCGTTGTCTTTCTTTTCTTTCTGCGCCTCTCCGTTTCTGAGATATGGCCTCTTCTTTCTTTTATATAAATTTGGTCTTGTTAGCCAACTGGGTGTGAGAATCACGGCGACGCCCACAGGGAAGAGTTGCTCACCACGCCTACTTGGCTAACGGGTCTGGATTTATATATCGGGAAAAGGGGGTCATATCTCAGGAACGGAAAGGCGCAGGAAGAAAAGAAAAACATTGCCGGATTCAGGAGAACAGCGCCGTTTATACCAGGTTAAAAAAAATTGTATATTTACATGCTCTTTAAGAAGACCAAAAGAATAAGGGAGTGTTCCATGTATGCAAATTAGCTCTCTCCTAAGAAATCTATCTCACTATCTATCTCTATATCCCTTTAATGAGCCTTATAACCTGACTAGGAACATTAGACATGTCCCATCTGCGGACAGTTGTTTCAGCAGAAGTGATTTACGGGTTTGGCTAACTCCAATAGGTGTTACTAGCGGGACTAGTTTTACTTCTTCCCAATGGAGAGCTAATTTGCATACATGAAAGATAGGAATGGGGTTCAAAGAAGAAAATCTAATGTAGACCAGGTCAGGTCTTACTAAGATTCGGGTACATTACACATTAATTGACCACCACAACTGAATATCGTGAGTTCCAATAAGGCTTGGAGTCTTGATATGTAAGGAAGTGTGTCATGTGACCTCTCCCAGCTCTTCTAATTGGCTTAAAGGGGTATTCTATTTCAGAAAAATTAAGTTTTTTTTTTTATACAGTGAAAATTTATACAATTTTCCTACATACTTTTCCGTATCAATTCCTCACCGTAATCATGGGTAGACTTTCCTTCACTCGGAAACAAAGATTCAGTTTGCCTTGGCCTGTATCTAAATAGGTAGAGTAAGGCGTAGGTGCTTGGTGGTGCTACTACCCCTGTGGTCCTTATGGATAGTTTAAGGGCCAAATACACTTTAAACTATCGTAATATTTAGGGGGGATCAGCCGACAGTCCATTGTGTATGGGGGCGCCTGATTGGTCTGATTTTAGACCTGGCAAAGTCAGCTGTCGCCAGAGAAGTTTGGCAGCGACTCTTTCATACAGAACACAGGAGCGCTCGGCAGAGTGATTGCAGAGAGGTGACCTCCGGCCGCCACCTATTTACTGTCAGCGACCTATTGTGTATGGGACCCTATACTGTACAGTGATTACATACCTCTGATAACTACTGTAAAGAGTCCTGAACCTGTGTGTCAATCACAAAAAATGAACAGGGAAAGGTCCTCTTGAGTGGCAGCAAGCAAAAAAGAATTACTAATGTCATTCCCCTTTAAGAGAGAAGGCGCCTAAGTGGAGTAAACATTTCCTCGTTTCTGATTGACAATTGACTGGCCCCAATATAAAAGGATCCGTCCCTTTAATGAAAACCTGTTACCTGATCTTCCAGAATGTTAAAGTACTTACCATTGACGTCAGCTACAGATAATACACAATTTTGGCATGATACGCGATACCGTGTTTTATAAGTCTGCCCTGGTCGCCAGGATGTGCCCGCGATCAGACCAAGAGGCTGTGGTATCAAGTAACAAACTGAGATCAACTCCTAATCAGTTTGTGATCCGACTGCTAGTACAAATGAGATTAATCAGGCTTTGATCAGCGCTCTCCAACCCATGAGCACGGGTGTAGATCAGTGATGGTGATCGGGGCGATCAGCTGGAACCTGGCGGTAAGTGTTTAGTTTCCCTGCAGCACCACCGCAGGAGAAATGAGGAATTGCAGCCCTTGTAATAGATGGACTTACTGAGTCCTCCACACTATATATGTTCTTTCTAGCTATATCCATCTGAGCTCGCTCCATTCACGGCAGCTCTAAAACGCTTAAATGCCAGTGACAATCACAATCACTGACATCAGCATTTAAGCCACTGACATCCGTTTCCATGATAAGGACTATATACTGCAACGCTAAAGTAAATCATTGCATGCTAAAATATTGCAGTAAAAACCACAAGCATTCATATGTTCAAGTCCCCCCAAAAGAAAACGTGGAAGAAAAATTAAATAAATAAATACATAAATCATCCCAATTTCCCCAGTTAAAAATAAGTGTAAATAAATAAATATATATATACCGTACATGCATACTCAATATTGGTGTGTTCATAAAGGTCCTGGACATTTGTCAGGTCAGCAGTCTTCCCCATGATTGTGGAGCTACTGAAACAGACCAAGGGACCTTTATAAACACTTAGGAAGCCTTTGCAGTTGTTTTTTTGTTAATTATTCAAATTTACTGAGATAATGACTTTTTGGTTTTCATTGACTGAAAGCCATGATCATCGACATTAACAGAAATAAACACTTGAAATAGATCACTCTGTAATGACTCTATATAATAGATGAGTTTCACTTTTTGTATTGAACTGAAATAAATTAACTTTTTGATGATATTCTAATTTTGTGAGATGTATCTGTTGTGTACTGTGTATACAGTACAGACCAAAGGTTTGGACACACCTTCTTATATTCTAGGTTCTTCAAAGTAGCCACCTTTTGCTTTGATGACTGCTTTGCACTTTCTTGGCATTCTCTTGATGAGCTTCAAGAGGTAGTCACCGGGAATGGTTTTCACTTCACAGGTGTGCCCTGTCAGGTTTAATAAGTGGGATTTCTTGCCTTATAAATGGGGTTGGGACCATCAGTTGTGTTGAGCAGAAGTCTGGTGGATACACAGCTGATAGTTCTACTGAATAGACTGTTAGAATTTGTATTATGGCAAGAAAAAAAGCAGCTAAGTAAAGAAAAACGAGTGGCCATCATTACTTTAAGAAATGAAAGTCAGTCAGTCCGAAAAATTGGGAAAACTTTGAAAGTGTCCCCAAGTGCAGTGGCAAAAACCATCAAGCGCTACAAAGAAACTGGCTCACATGAGGTCCGCCCCAGGAAAGGAAGACCAAGAGTCACCTCTGCTTCTGAGGACGAGTTTATCCGAGTCGCCAGCCTCAGAAATCGCAGGTTAACAGCAGCTCAGATTAGAGACCAGGTCAATGCCACACAGAGTTCTAGCAGCAGACACATCTCTACAACAAGTGTTAAGAGGAGACTTTGTGCAGCAGGCCTTCATGGTAAAATAGCTGCTAGGAAACCACTGCTAAGGACAGGCAACAAGCAGAAGAGCCTTGTTTGGGCTAAAGAACACAAGGAATGGACATTAGACCAGGGAAAATCTGTGCTTTGGTCTGATGAGTCCAAATTTGAGATCTTTGGTTCCAACCACCGTGTTTTTGTGCAACGCAGAAAAGGTGAACGGATGGACTCTACATGCCTGGTTCCCACCGTGAAGCATGGAGGAGGAGGTGTGATGGTGTGGGGGTGCTTTGCTGGTGACACTGTTGGCGGTTTATTAAAAATTGAAGGCATACTGAACCAGCATGGCTACCACAGCATCTTGCAGCGGCATGCTATTCCATCCGGTTTGCGTTTAGTTGGACCATCATTTATTTTTCAACAGGACAATGACCCCAAACACACCTCGAGGCTGTGTAAGGGCTATTTGACTAAGAAGTAAAGTGATGGGGTGCTACGCCAGATGACCTGGCCTCCACAGTCACCAGACCTGAACCCAATCGAGATGGTTTGGGGTGAGCTGTTCCGCATAGTGAAGGCAGAAGGGCCAACAAGTGCTAAGCATCTCTGGGAACTCCTTCAAGATTGTTGGAAGACCATTCCCGGTGACTACCTCTTGAAGCTCATCAAGAGAATGCCAAGAGTGTGCAAAGCAGTCATCACAGCAAAAGGTGGCTACTTTGAAGAACCTAGAATACAAGACACAATTTCCGTTGTTTCACACTTTTTTGTTAAGTATATAATTCCACATGTGTTAATTCATAATTGTGATGCCTTCAGTGTGAATTTACAATTTTCATAGTCATGAAAATACAGAAAAATCTTTAAATGAGCAGTTGTGTCCAAACTTTTGGTCTGTATTGTATATATATATATATTGTTTGGTATTGTTGTAATCATATTACCCTGGACAATCATTCCAGGTCATTTAGCGCTGCACGATGAATGTCATAAAAAAAACGAAAGACAAAAACATGGCATAGTGTCTTTTTTTTTTCTTGTACCATTTAACCTTGCTTGAATTTTTTTTTTTCCATTTTTTTCTGGCCCTATGTAAGTGAATGCTATCGTTCAAAATTACAACTTGATCTTCTTCCTCCACTCACACCACAAAATAAAATAGAGCCCCCATGAGTCTATGTCGATAGAAAATGTTAAGAAAATTCTGTCTCTTGTGAAAAGCGGAGGAAAAATAAAACGAAAAATCTGTCATTTTTTTCCAAACCAAGTAACAGCTTTAAGTTAGCGGGTTGCATATTTTTGGCTTTACAAGGCCACAATACTCTTGACCTCATCTTTACGCACTGCAGTATAATGCCCGGCAGCCGCTATAACATGGGCTTGGCCTTGTTTTCCAGTGTTAAAATGCCTGTGGTTTCAGGGACTTTTAGGCACAGCAGCAGTTTTCCTGTTTTTCTACGCTGGATTTCTGAGTCACAACCTTAACATATAATAATCCATGGGTCTGAAGCTCGGCAGCCCCCATAGGTCTAGGGTGTTTCTCTTTAAGCTCCCCCGTGCCACAAGCTGCTCTCCATAACCTCGTGCACCTATCTGCACGATCTAGCCACAAACAGCTCCCCCTGACCGCAACGCTTCCCTACTGAAAGTTAATACTGCTTGATTCATTTTGCGCAGCTTGCACGTCGCCAAAGAAAACAGTCCAAAGAATAACTCGCTTGTATGCAGCTTGGAAGCATCTCAGAGGCCTCGGTTTCATAATACCATACAGTAGCTTTACTATATCTCCTCTGCAGCTGTGGAGAAAACTTGGAGAGTAGAGTGCTGCCAGGCCGGGGTACAAGACAAGAGCACTTGAAACCTACGAGCCGGCGCGGAACTAATGTTTCTTACGATCCCTTAGAGCCTCGTTGGCATGAGTTAAATGCATGGAGGAAGGTGAAGAGTTAAAATTTATTTTTTAAAAGGACTTTCTGGTTTCGTGTCCTATTAAAAAAAAAAGTTCTATGGAATTCTAGGATACTTTGTTCCGCGATTCATTCTGGCGTAAAACTGTTTGAAATGTGGCAAAAGTTTTTGGAACTTTTGTCACTTTTAAGCCTGTCTTAACTTTTTGAAAAGCGCTGGTTTATACTACTGTACTATATCACTTGCCGGATATAGGATGGCACAGCCAACAAGGCACATGCCCGATAGAGACTTATGGATGCCATAGGGCACTTTAAGTGAAGCCTATTTAGACCTATCTCTTTTGCAGTTGGATGGTAGAACCTGGGTTAACTCCTTAATGACCGCCAATACGTCTTTTAACCGACCTGAGATATAAGAGAATAGCCTCCCCATACAGGTGACAATCCAGCAGCTGTCGGCTGTCCACTATAGCTGACAACTTGCTGCATCAGCCACGATCAGTGTTTGCACCTTCCATATCTGTTTAACCCCTTAGATGCTGCTGTCAATAGTGACTACATCAATATAAATGGTTAACAGCGTGTAGGGGCTTCCTCTTTATCCCAATTGGTGCCCTCAGATCATAATTTTGTGGTTCAGATGTTTGCCATGGCAATTCATGACCAAATAGCGGCCTTAGAGTCTGATGGCTGTTGTAACCTGTTCAGAAGTTAGAGACATTTAGGTGGTAAAAATAACACATTTTCATTTCTGTCATGCCACTTTGCACTAATTCCCGAAAAGCACCTGAAGGGTTAATAAACTACCTGACAGCAGTTTTCAAAATGTTAGGGGGTGCCATTTTTAAAATGGTATCACTTTTGGGAATTTACCAATAAATGGGACCCCTAAAGTCACTTCAAACATGGATAAGTCCCTAAAAAAATAAATTTTGTAAATTTACTTGAAAAAAATGAAAAATTACTGCTACGTTTTTAAACCTCCTAAAATGCTAACAAAATAAAATAAAATGTTACAAATGGTGCTGATGTGAAGCAGACATGTGGGAAATGTTATTTATTAATGTTTTGCTTTGGTGTGACTATTTGGATTAAAGGGATAATCATTCAAAGTTTGAAAATTGCTAATTTTTTAACATTTTTCTCAAATTTCTGTTTTTTTTTAATAAATAAGCACAAAACATATCAACCTAAATTTACCATTATCATAAAGTATAATGAGTTACGAAAAAACAGTATCAAAATCACTGGGATTTGTTGAAGCGTTCCAGAGTTATTACCACATAAAGGGACACTGGTCAGATTTAAAAAAAAAAAAAAAACGTTCCTCCCCTGAGGAACTGTATTGTTTACTAACAAGAGGAGACATTGGACTGATGGTTAGGTGAGGAGGGGCAAGCAATCACTATGACTTCCTTTACTGCATGGCAATACTGTGTCCCTTAACGAGATATTTTCTATGGGATCCTCTTTCTTTGCCAAATAATGCATGTTGTAGGCGGGAGTTGAAGACATAAAGGGGGAAGAAACCAAATTTAGTTTGACCTGTTAGGCTGATCAGATGATGTTGATCATCTAAAGCCTTAGGTCCGGGTGGGCACACACTTCCCTGGCATTGATGCAGCAAGCAGAAAGGCATGTGTGTAGCCGGGACTTGGCACACACAGAAATCTCAGGAGGAGCTGGACTGTTGAAAGTTGGACCCAGCAGGGATGAATGCAAGCACAAACACTTGAATCACATATGATGCAGCACACCAAACATAGAACTAGGAGTCTCAGTCCCAAGACACAGGAGTGTGTCTAAATAGGCCTCAAGTAGGTTCCACCTCCTGTCGCCTCCAGCTCAAAAATATCTCCAGAATCCGTCCTTTCCTCAACCGCCAATCTACTAAAATGCTTGTGCACGCCCTCATCATCTCCCGCCTTGACTACTGCAACATCCTTTTCTGCGGCCTCCCTGCTAACACCCTTGCACCTCTCCAGTCCATTCTTAACTCTGCTGCCCGACTAATTCATCTCTCCTCGCTACTCCTCTGCTTCCCCCCTCTGCAAATCTCTTCACTGGCTCCCATTCCCTCAGCGTATCCAGTTCAAATTACTAATACTGACCTGCAAAGCCATCCATAACCTGTCTCCTCCATACATCTCTGAACTAATCTCCGATTATCTTCCCTCACATGATCTCCGGTCTTCCCAAGACCTCCTTCTCTCCTCCACACTTATTCGCTCCTCATCCAATCGTCTCCAAGACTTCTCCCGAATATCCCCCTTCCTCTGGAATTCTTTGCCCCAACACGTCCGACTATCAACCACATTCGGAGCATTCAGACGGAACCTGAAAACCCATCTCTTCAGGAAAGCCTACAGCCCGCACTGATCCTGCTGCCGCCTCATCACTACCAAAGCTACCGCCTCACCAACATCGGAGCTCCTGCAACCCTCAACCTACTGTCTCCTTCCCCACCATCCTGTAGAATGTAAGCCCGCAAGGGCAGGGTCGGTCCTCGCCTCTCTGTATCAGTCTGTCATTGTTAGTTTGTTTACTGTAAGTGATATCTGTAACTTGTATGCAACCCCTTCTCATGTAAAGCACCATGGAATCAATGGTGCTATATAAATAAATAATAATAATAATAATAATAAAGTAGGTGTCGGGAGATGGTGTTATTGATTTACTCCGGGCAACTCTATGTGGAGAACAGCAGAGGGCATCAGACCCCGGGGAAGGAAGCGGAGCTCTGAATACTCGGGATAGCTATGTAACATTAACGCTTACCGTGGAGCCCATAGCAAGTGCATAGCATTCCTGGTGGTGGTGTTCACCATCATGATTTTTGCTAATGTCAGCCATTCTGAAATTTTCATCTCTATGTGCTAAATGTATCAATTCTTGGAACTTAAAAATGGTAAAAAACTATATAAGAACTGGAATTTACTTTGGTACTTCGTTAGCAGTTTTTCCCACCCCATCCAATCTCTACACCTTTGACCATCTCAGGTGATTATCCTGATTAATTATTGCGACGTCTGTCTGACTTGCAGCCAAAATTTTGATGTATCAACCCTACTTAAGTGCTGAAAGGGCTTATTTTTACGTCATTGTTTTCTGATTGTTCTGGGCGTTGCCTTAGAAATTTTTATGTATTGTTTTAATGTTCCGCACCTATGCCTTTGTGTGTGTCTTGTAAACAGTATCCAGAAGGTAGCTTTTCAGTATCCATCATGTGGGAAAATATACAGCTCCCGGAAATAAAACAAAAAGGATAAATAAAAAAGAACTTGGCAAGGTGAGAGTAAATTAGGGCGAACCTGGTAATGCTGCCAAAGACTTGTGTGAAAAGGGGCATTGTAGGTCAAGAATAAACAAGACACCTCTTATTGAACTTGATACTTGTGTTTATGACTATATATAAAAAAGTGCAGCCACTGATTCAAGGTGGGCTGACTGTACAGCAGGAAACTTCCCACTGAATGAGTAAAGCTGACGCCTTGTCCTTGA
Organism: Ranitomeya imitator; assembly: GCF_032444005.1. Classification (NCBI taxonomy): domain Eukaryota; kingdom Metazoa; phylum Chordata; class Amphibia; order Anura; family Dendrobatidae; genus Ranitomeya; species Ranitomeya imitator. Next base: position 38,690,443 of record NC_091284.1, read on the forward strand.
GTGGGTATGGTGTTAATGGAAGTTGCATTTAGGTTTCAGGCACTTAAAAGTGGAGTACATGGAAGAAAGGGGGTTGCAACAGCAAAAGTCAAATTAGGCTTCGGTTTTGCCACCCATGACAAAATGACTTGGGATTTCTTTTCCACTCCATGCCCCTTTTTCATGATCTTACATTTACTCTGGGGACCTGGGAAGTTTCTTAGCATCTATTATCAAATTAAATAGAATCAAACCAAGGCTGGGCCCTGTCTCTCCTAGGGTCCCATGGTAGCTGTATGGTCTGCCTCTGTTGTATTTCTTTTAAATCGAGGCAGTTAACAATCCACTTACCTTATTACAAACTGGTGTAATCTAGTAATAATTTTTCAGGATACCGCAATGGGCTCCACAACCACCTCTCTAAATAGGCTTTCAACAGTCTGCCATAAACAATAAAAAATACCTGTATTTTGTTGAGGTACTGTTTAAATGTACAAACTTTGTCAGCTCAGAGTGGTCTAATATTCACTGGCTGCCTTAAGATTAGTATTTGGTAATGTAAATTTTAATTAGGTTTAGTAAAAATGTTGGTTTTACACAGGACTTGTTACCAAGTTAAAAGTTGTCAGTTTTTGTTTTCTTATTTTGTTCCTCCTGCTCTCCTGAGTATTCATATGCATTATTTAGTGCTAAATGTTATAGCCTGACAAAGGGGGCATGGCTCACAGTATTCTCTGGGGGCATGTCTATAGGCTGCTCTGCATTGATACCCTGAGAGCCACATCCCCTTGGTAAAGACCATAAAAGTTTCCAATTACGGTAAATAAAAGGTCGCATATTTCTAGAACCGTATAGAGGATTTAAAAAAAACCAAACCTGAATACTCAAGGAAGCAGTGAGAATAATTTGAGAGCAAAAACTAGCCACTTTTGACCCTTTAAGAAATTTGATAGCACTGGATTGCTAAGCAGTTTTCTGCTTATTCAGAATTAGGGAATAAATAATGGTAACTACAGACTCTTGGCTTGTCTAGCAATGAGTGCGGTAATCATTAGATGCCCGGCTTTGTATTTATAATAAAAAAAATAATAATCTTTTATCCATGCAAATAAACCTGCTGATGAGAGGTGGCAAAATGATATCTCCTCTGAATGCTTCAATTACAGCCTTGACAAGAATTAATATTTACAGTTAATATTAATGCAGGAGATGGCAAGGGTCTGCCAACATGCTACGCCTGCTTCACTATAAAACTCCACCGCCCCAGCCAGATGGATATAGGCCAGGCAGTACTGAGTGGTTACAAGTTTCTACAGTCATATGTTAGTCGCATCCTGTGCTTTTAGTTAATACATTCCATTGAACATAGATACAGCGTCTCATCAATGTCCTCCTCTGTTCTCCATGGAAAACAATGAGCATTACGGTAAATAAAAGGACGCCGTTCAAGGAATATGCCAAGAAATAAATATTGTAATATCAAACATATTTGTGATGTGGTATACTCAAAAAATAATGTATAGAGTTGCCTTTTGTTATCGAAAAGGTGTTCTTTGGCATTACAATCGGAGATTTGTAAGGGATTTCCAGGCTGACAATCCCAATATGCACTGCACTTGAGACTCGGAACATCCAGAAACGTTAGTTGTAGAGCACTTTATGTATAGAGTTATGTGGTCACTGTATGGTGCTATTATTTGAGCAGTGTGTGGCGGTATTTACTTGTGTGGCGCATTCAGACGTCCATTTTTCACAAGTCCGAGAAAAACGGACCTTTTATTGTGATCAGACTCTGATTAAGGTTTGATCATCGTGTGGTCTAAGTGTCATCAGGTGTTCTCGTACTTGGGGAAATTAAAATTTTCTCCACCTTTTCCTTTCTGACAGTCCTTGAAAATTGTACCGTACTCGGATGTCATCCTAGTGCGGTCTGATTTTTTTCATGGACCCGTTGACTTGCATTGCCAATTTCAATCCGACCCTCAGATCAAAACCGGACATTTCCCTGATATTTTCAGCTGACGGCTCGGTCCGAGAAAAAAATCGGACATGTGTACTGCCCCAAACTCTATCATATTTACAAGTGCTATCCGTGAAAACCATGGATATCATTCATACTATACAGTCGTACTTGTGAACGAGCCCCTTGGCTGTGGACAGTTCGGCTGCGCAGTGTGAACTATGTTAATGGCGGATGCCATAAATATTGCAACATCCGTATATAATTTTTGGAGCGTATTCATGGAAAGATTCTTTAGGCAACTGTTTAAGAAATTGTGGAAAATGTATGATGGTGTTATTTAGGCACCATACTGTAAAATGTTAATATACAGGCACTGTATAGAATAGTTCTTTGTACACCGGATGACGGTAAGAGAGCCAGTAGGAGATACTGCACGGGGCACCATATACAGTAAGGTCCAGTCCTACCTACAACAATACAATGCTATTATTCTTGGTCCTTCACGGCTCCATATGTCGATTGTAGTCACAGTGGGCACCTCGTCTACACCAGTATTATGGTGCCATCATAATCCACAGCCTATACAGACATCATCACCGCTGCCCCAATTGGGGGCTCACAATCTTCATTTCCTATCAGGTTTTTGGCGTGTGGGAAGAAACTGGGGAAGCTGGAGGAAACCCACGGAAACACGAGGAGAACATACAAACTCCTTATAGATGTTGTCCTTGGTGGGATTTGGACACAGGACCCCAGCACTGCTCAGTACTGGCTTGAAAAAGATGGTGTTACCCAGGTTACGGTAGACTTCCCAAATTCAGTAGACCCTTGTTTTTGTCTTGCCAACTTTGGTCATAAGTTTCCGTAACTTCCAAAAAATGTTAACGCGCATGCTACAAATCATTTCAAAATCAAGATTAGTGCAAAAAACAGGTTTTTAAAAAATATTATTGGGGTCCCGCAACACAACATTGGAGGTTTTTTTTATCATGTCATGGTAATTCACCTCCTTATTTCTTCTTGACAACTTTTTGAAGAAGTTTTGCCAGAACAAATTTTTTGCATAATCATACCAGATTTTTAAAACCACATCAGTTTCGAACACCCAGCCTATGGAGCTCTTTGTTTTGACGGTGCCACGCACAGAACAACTCTCCAGAAGCAGCACTTCTTTTGGTGAGGTAATAGGAAGCTAAAGTGGTGTCCTAGAGATTTGCTGATTCTTTCGAGAGTCCTTAGGGTCTACCTTTTTTTGGGGGGAAGGGTCTACTCTTTTTTTTTTGTGACATTTTGGGGCAGTTGGCAAGTATTAGTGATTGGATGATTGGTTGTGGGAGTGATCCAAGTAGTTGTAAAATCAATAAGGAGGGGCACAGGAAAGCCCCTCTAATGTACTGTAATTGTACAGTGACCAGATTCGGTGCTTACAATTCCTGCTCACAGATGACTGGGGCCAGGTAAGGTTTTTTGTTTTTTTTTCCATTTTTATTTTACAAGGCTCTGGATTCAGAAGTAGCTGTTAATTATTGCTAAAACCATTCACCTCTGTTCTCAGGTCACCGGCAGTATGCAGCTATAATTATCCATCCCCAACACAACCCGTTATTCTTCAGCAGCCCAGAGATCTGATATATTCCGAATGCAGGAAGCCCACAGCCTGTACATACACAACGTACAATTTTGTCGTGTTCCTGTTATTTTACTGTTTGAGTAGCAACCTGACCCAAAAAAGCTGTAAAAAAAAGAGCAAGTTTTTTTTTTTCTGCGGGACAGAAGTAGACATATTCTAGCATGAACCCTAATGTCAGTTTCCTCCAAGAAAATTGTGTTTTGGATTAAAACTACTTCCTTCCTCCAGTTTTAGATGACATTTCACGTTCCTTATAGGAACAGCACGCAATAAAGTGGTTTATACACCAGAGGAACAGTGAGCCCTTGTGGACTCACCGATAAAAAACTGGCTTATTATTGAGACGGTAGCTATGTGCCAAATGTATGCAGCTCCAGCAGTGACAGGGGGTGAAGGAATTTAAAGTGGATTTCCACCCCATAAATAAAAGTGGCCATATAATTGTAAGTCAGTAATCAGAGGAGCAGCCAAAGTTTGTTCATGATATTTTGTTTTATGATATTGGTATTTTCCTGTTTTGTTGTGGCGGCCATTTTTTTTTTTTTTTTTTTAAAGTGATAATTTGTTTACCATTTAATCAACTTTGGATGAATCATAATTTTGTTAACTTGTCCAATCAATGACAAAATGATTAATTTAACATTTGTTTTTTGGTGTTCATGTGGTCTTTTTCGGAAAAAAAAATGCCGCCACAATGAAACAAATAAACTTTCAATATACAGATAAAGCATAATTACTAGTCGCTTTCTGCTGATCTAATGTCTGATTTCTGCATGCGTTGCAAACTTTACAACCCTCCTTAAAGGACATCTAGCGTTGAGCATGAAGATTCCCGCTGCTCTGGTCCTATATTCAGTCCAGTCTATGATGGCATCCTGACCGAGACAGTCTTCATTTCTCCCACCATCATCTTCGACCTTTGCACTTACTTGGCCCTATGATGTCACGTGTGGTCTAGTGACATCATTATAATGTGCATCATACCATCATTTCATTCAGCCTAATAAGCGCAAGTGACGCTCAGGATGCCTGTGGCAGAAGTTTTAGACTGCCCGAGTCCGGCTTCCCCATATAACCAAACTGGTTGCCAGACCACCATCATCTTCGGCCATTGCACTTATTTGGCCCTATGATGTTATGATGTCACATGTGGTCTAGTGACATCATTATAATGTGCATCATACCGTGATATCATTGAGCCTAATAAGTGTAAGTGGTGCTCAGGATGCCTATGGCAGAAGTTTTAGCCTGCACGAGTCAGGCTTCCCCATACAACCAAACTGGATGTCAGACCACCGTCATCTTCAGCCCTTGCACTTACTTGGGCCTACAACATCATGATGTCACATGTGGTCTAGTGACATCATCATAATGTGCATCATACAGTCATATCATTGAGCCTAATAAGCGCAAGTCACTCTCACGATGCCTGTGGCAGAAGTTTTAGACTACGCGAGTTCGGCTATCCCATACAACCAAACTGGATGTCAGACCACCATCATCTTCGGCCATTGCACTTACTTGGCCCTATGACATCATGATGTCACTTTTGGTTTAGTGACATCATCGTAATGTACATCATACCGTGATATCTTTGAGCCTAATAAGTGCAAGTGGCGCTCAGGATGCCTTTGGCAGAAGTTAACACTGCCTGAGTCCGGCTGCCCAATACAACCAAACTGGATGCCAGACCAGGGCAGCGTAAATCTTTTTGCTAAACTCTAGTGGCTTGTATATTTTCAGGAGTTTCATTATGATAACCCTTTTTCCATATGAGGGAAGTTTCTTGCTTGGGATATCCTCTTCCCCACTTCATTTTGGACAGAGACAGATAGGAGAGATGCTGAAATTCTTTCTGGAGGACTCAGCCTGAATAGTCATCCATTCACTTGAATAGATGCAACATGATACCACATTTGTCCAGCAGTGGCCGCACTTTTCTCCTCCCAGTTGATCGCCAGATGCTAGTTGGAATCATCCTTTTAAAGGGAAAGTAACAAGAAAAAATATTTGTAGTTTTATCACTTTACATCAACCAGTATCAGAACTTCCAGGATGCATTGCAAATGGTACCATGACTGAGTCTGATGTAAGTGACTTAGGCTGGTGCAACGATCCACCCGCTAGCCCCTTACATATAATGCACACTGGGTTTCATGTTTTTCATCGCTGACCAATGAATTGAAGAACTGACACTGGAAATCGTATTATTAGACACATGTAAATGGCTCGCGTGACTCAATATGTTTGCATTCACGTCCACTGTCATGAACTGGAGAGCTAAACAGAGGCCTAGGATTTGCATGCTTGACAAGTTAAGAAGCTCAAGCAGCGTATTCCTGCCAAAAGAGAAAAAGAAATCATAGTTCACTTTTTTTCTATTTTTTTTTCCTGTACCCAGATAAAATCATTGCAATAAAGCTGGCTCCATTTCTCAGGGCGGTGTGAAATGTGATATAGTGGCGTGCTCGCCAAAGGAACCGGCGGGAGGAAGAAGAGAACAGGCCGCTCACATCTCCAGTCCCAATAAAAGTTTACACATACTTTCATTTTAGAAATTGCAGCAACTGGAAATTTGCTTTGAAATGTAAATTTTCTTCTTTTTTTTTGGGAGGAGACAGCTGGAAAAAATTATCCCAACTCCATGTTAGATAGATGGAGGAAAACATGCAAGGAATAGAATCATTAAAGGGATATTCTGAGTAAACGGAATGATTTGAAATATTTCTACTCCTCTTCTGCCCCAGATCCTCATTTTTTTGTTCTCTTTTTTCACATTAACAGGTCATCGGCAGAAATTAGATGAGCAGACAAAACCAGGGGGCCTGTCGTTTTCTGAACGCCTCAGCGAACTGGAACAGTTGCGACGGACGGCGATGAGAGTCAGTCCGCACCATCCGACCCCCGCTCCGAACCCCCGATCATCTCTGAACCACTCCACAGCATTCAATCCTCAGGCACAGACTCAGATACAAGGTGAGTGCATGACCGCAGTGCAAACACATATATATATAAAATATATATATCACTTAAAGTATTTTTCCCATCTTCTATAAATGAGCATAGTTGGATAGGGTTTGCAAAAACAAGCAATTTTGCAATTTACTGCTTATTAAAATTTTCAGTCGTTTTTGAGATATCAATACTTTTCTTATGTTTACAGCCCATTGCCTTGGAGACCGACCACCTCTGCTAGACAGCAGAGCAAGCACAGTGCTTACAAGCTCTTTTCCACTGTTTTGAAGCCGGCCAGGATCTCTGGAGCGTGATGCTACCAGCTTCGGCGCAGTGCTTAGAACCTGCTCAGCAGCGGTGGTCGGACTCCTAGGTAGCAATCTGAAACGAAAAGTGTTAATATCTCAAGAACCGCTGCAAATTTTAATAAGCAGAAAATTGTTTTTACAGTGACTATCTGACAATATCCATCTATGAACATAGGAATAACTTTTTATTTGAAAATCAGGGTCATTTTTAGTCCTTGTTCCCAAAGCTTGCAGAATCAAATTGGCATAAAAAAACACCCTCCTCCTTGTTTTTTGGGGTGGTCCTGCACAAAACTAGGGTCCCGTAGTTATGTGTAAACATTCTAAAAAACTAAGGACTCTATGGATTAAGAAAAAACTGCTTAGGGTCCGTGCATACGACGTCTTTTTCTGGTGGATTCCGCCTGGTATCCCCCTGAAAGAGCGCAGCGAAACCACCGTCATAAATTGAACACGACAATGTAAAAACGATGTTGCTGTGTACATGTTCACTCTGTTTGGAAACTGTGAAGCTGTAAAAAAGTAACACATTCAAAAGGCTGCTGCAAAAAACTACTGCAAAACCATTAACAAAGCCCCTTGAGGAGAAAGACTACTGGCTTTTCCTGGAGCGGTTTCACCTAAGAAAACCTCGGAATTAAGATACCCTTAAAGAGAAAGATCTCTTCCAAGAAAGACGTGTAGTTCGCGAAAATGAATATAGTCCCAACATTAGGAGTGTTCAAAATTTTAATACTCCAGTTTTATTTTATTTTTGAGCGTTAATCTGATTTAGCTAATTTAGGATTTTTCAACTTTAAACTCCACAATTACAACATTGCTTGTTTTTTTTGTTGTTTGTTTTTTATATTTTAATTCTTTGAATTTCAACTTTTTTTTAGTTAAAATTTTCTTTTTTATTTATTTTTTAAAGAATTGTAAAAAAAATCAGCCCGGGATTCCAAATGACTGTCCGTACACGTGGGGAAGTAGACTGGTTTCTTTTGGCGTGGTTTGCTCTAGCGCGGCGCTATGATCTACTAGAGGAGTTCTTTGTTTAGTTAGAGCTGAAGTACTTGAGTACTTTACATCACTTCAGAGTCTAGAGAGCTGCGGACACAACACATCCTGAAGAAGGTCTGGCCTAGGATGGGCTGATTTAAGTAAAAATGCAAAGAAAGAGTCAGATAATCAGATTTCTGCTACCTGTCATACAATTTGACAACTTTCTCAACTTTTCGTCGTTCACTAGTGTGTCAAGGAGAACTTAGAGAGTAGCCATCATTTAAATGTTTATTTCATGAATCAATAGTGCACATGAAAATAAAAAAAACTTTGTAATATATCATATCAGAGAAATCTCCTTCTTTCTCCTCCTGGACTGATCTTTCACTCAATTCACGGCTAAAATCTGCTTTCAGTTAGGAAAGATTTTCCCATTACCGTCGGTGCTCATAAGGTTCTACGGCGGGGGGAGGAGCTTCTGCAAGCGCTCCTGAAAACCTTATGAGCACCAACTGTAATCTCCTATCTCAGCATTGGTGAAATCTGTCTTCACTAAAGACAGATTTTACCTGTGAATTGAGAATTTTGAGAATGATTGAGGAGGAGAAAGAAGCAGATTTCTCTAATTAGATATATTACAAAGTTCTTATTTATATGTGTATCATTAACTTTTGGGGGAAAAAATGTAAACCATTACCCTTTAAAGTCATTAATTTCTATGGATCTGTGGTAGGAGTAGCGAACACACATAACCACTTCTCCCATAGAATGTATCGGTGATCATACATGTGCACTACTGGCCCGTACCCCCGGCGATCATGCATATATCACCAATCTCGTTGATATTTAAACGGATTTTCTTATGTGCAGGAGCACATCACTCCTCTGCCTTGTCCGGGAGTGGTGTGCTCCTGCAGATTGAAAGTTCCGACCTGAGCTATTTACCCGAACTGTTTGCTCTTCGATGGTAGCTTTGCCGTCTAATCAATAGGGGTGCTGACAGTTGGACCCCCCAGCGATCTACGATTCAAGCAGTTGTTATGTGATGTCAGCCATTTCAGTAATATATAAAAAAATATAAAAAGCAGGGCGAATATAAAACCGACTGCACATCTTATCCGTCTTTCTAAGAATTCCAGCCTGGTACGGGTTATTAGGATGGTGAGTCACGTGAGAAGCTCCGCCACTTCTGGGAATGTCGTAGGTTTTTATTGCGCAGATACATTTCACAATTAAATTTACAAGTTTCAGATATTTATTTGAACAACAGAGAAGTCTTTGTCATATAAGATTTTAGGCTTTATCCATTCTGAAAACACTGAACCCGTGCTGCGCGCCGCCGCCGTGGAGCAAACACTTAAAATGCCAGCAACGGTCTTTAAAATCTGATACGGGCTGGATTGAAGTCGCTGGACACTGGGCTAAAGGGACAACAGGTGACAAGTCCCACACGCAGGCACACATGTGTCTGACATAGGCCCCTGCGTCCTATAGAAATCCGAGGATATTAGGTTTATTAGCTGTTGACACCATTTGTTTTTATGTTTTGGTGGGGGGAGGATTTTTTTTTTACTAAAATTTTTGGCTCATTCCTTCGACATTCTCGTATTTCTTTGGGATCCATATTTAGTAGAAAAAGAAGGTATTACAGCTTTACGGAAATCTACACGTTTCATGTGCTTGACACCTGACACGTGTAGGTGTTGACGTTTTACCTGTCACCATGAATTAATAAAAATTGCTTTCCGTGACGTTGGATCACCTTCTTTTCTTCCTGACGTCATTCTTTCGGATCTCATACGCATTACTCTGAGCTGGAATATCCTTCTCTTTCCCATCCATATTTAGTCCATAATGGGGGCAGGAAAAGTGATTTTCCCTAGTCGGAAACTTTCTGTCTGAAGTCAATAACTTCCCCCACTCATCGGTACAACACAGTCTTCAGTCTTGAAAGTATGACATATCTAAAAGCCACATCCCATAGTAATGATGATAAAACACCAAGAAATAGAACAAACACAAACAATTACGAGTAGGTAAAATTACAGGAGGGTACCCAAAATCCATTTAGTAGATGTTAACCGAAGATTTAGAAAACCTTGTTACTTTGTTCGGCGCATGTGCAATGAAGGATTGCGTTGTGGTCTTGGCTTCACCTGTCGAACAAGCATTTACCGGATGGCACTGGAGAGGACGTACCCAACCGGTGGGATGTTAAGCGATAAGGAGAAAAAGTCCAGCTTGACTTAAATGTAGGGATTAAAACGATCTCTCTCCGATATGCCAAATCTGAAACGTGTCACTTTCCTAAATAATAGGTTTTTGGCGGTTTAGGGGCCCAAAGCTAGTCTAGAAGTTCCTAATAAGTATTAGTCTTCCCAAGGGTGGCCAAAATCGTGCAGTGACGTTTAGGATACATTTCACAATGTGTTGGTGATACCAACCCAAGTGAACCAGGCTTCACAGTGCATGCACCAGATTTTGGCCTGGAGGTATGCCAAATCTACCAGATGCCAAAAATTTTACGAACATAGAATCGTAGAATGGTAGAGTTGGAAGGCAGCTCCAGAGTCATCTGGCCCAACCCCCTTCTCAGTGCAGGACTCACTAAACCATCTCAGACAGATGTCTGTCCAACCTCTGTTTGAAGACTTCCATTGAAGGAGAACTCATCACCTCTCGTGGCCGCCTGTTCCACTCATTGATCACCCTCATAGTTAATAGAATGGTTGAGGTTTACAAGTCTAAAATCCTGGTTACAGGTTCCTATTAGAAGGTTTTAGAGGTCCAAAGCTGGCTTTCAGGTTCCTAATATGTTTTAGTCCACCCATAAACATGCCCAAAATTTTAGGCTCGCACCATGAGGTTTTAAGCTCATGTGCTAATGTACCCTTAATACCGGCGCCAGTAAACCCAGCTTCAATACACACGCACAAAAGATTTTGTGACATTCCCGGCCCCAAGGGGCACCATTTAAACCATAGTGGGTGGGATTGGGGCACAGACAAGTTGACTCCTCTCATAATGGTCCCCACTTTCTTAAGTGCAAATAGATCAGTAGCACACGGCCCACGCAGGTTTCATTTTTTTATGACAACGAGGCATCTACTTGGGCTACAAAGGACCCATTTGGGGGCAGTTTTGTTGAAATAAAACAAGGAAAATAAATATTTTGGAAATATAGTCTAAAATGTTAAGTTACATATAATATAATCGCGACTAAGCGTAATTACAATCTACATAATAAGGCAGAACAGTCCTGTCAGCTCTCGAAAATAAATAACTAAATTGGCGTGACGTAAAACCAGCTCCATGAAAGCCAGGAAACATACAGGGCTCTTGTGAGGGCTATTTTTTTTCCCCTTTGCCTCAGACGGCAGAGATCACAGCTGTTTTTCGGGGATCTTGTGTTAAAAGAGGTTTAGCGAGAATGCATCGCAGCAAGTGGTATGCCCTAAAATAATATCGATGTGCGTGCGAGGGACACTTTCACTACCGCCTGGAAGGATTTCATAGAAGCAGCTGTAAAGCAGAAGCGTGTATTTGTACCTGTGTGGCAGGAAATATTGCGCAAAAAGACCACAAAATGGGAATTATAACATACAGACTAGAAGAAGAAGAAGTGTGGAAGCTAAAAACAAAATAATGCCATTGACAAAGACCAAGCCACATTCTTGGGTATCCTTCAGATTTTCTCCTGAAGAGCATTTCCTCCTACCCTCAAAAAACTAGTATAAAGCAAATATCACTCATTACCTTTAAGTGACGAATTAGATTAATTATTCAAATGTCCCCCGGTATCATCTTTTTAAGGCCATGTTCACACGATCAGTATTTGGTCAGTAAGTGTTTGTAAGCCAAAACCAGGAGTGGGTGACAAATCCAGAAGTGGTGACGTGTTTCTATTATACTTTTCGTCTGATTGTTCCACTCCTGGTTTTGGCTGCAAATACTAATGTATAATACTGACCGAATACTGACCGTGTGAACGTCATGGACATTTTCACTTCCCGACTGATGATGTTGATCATTTTGCTCTCAATTAAGCTGTCGCCAGCTGAATCTGGCAGCAGCTCTTTCATAAAAAACAGTGCTTGGCCAATCTATACGTTCCTGTGTATGGGGGCGACGGGAGAGATAGCCGTTGGCCAACATCCTTGGTGACGACCAATTTTGGCTTCTACTATGACTCCAAATTTGCCATGTAGGGGTACAGACTTGCATAATTAAAAGGATGCTCTTAGACTTTTATTAAGCATTCAAACGTCATATACAAAGGCATAGCAGCTCGTGTCTGATACAAGGGACGTACCAGACCTGGCCACGGCTGTGCGTATGGCGCCGTGCTAAGAGGTACAGTTGCACCATGTCCCTGGAACCTTGAGAGGCAAAATAAGCAGAACATATGAGGAGACTAAAAGCATAAAAGAACTATGATAGTAGGGGTTCCTGCATTGGGACCTATGAGATTGAAGTTGGGCCAGTGCATAAAGCTTCATCTTCCCTGTAGTGATGTTGCAGATCATTTGGACATCATAGATGCTAGATATCCAAACACTAATAAAAACCCACCATTCTGCTAGCCGGTAGGTGTAGCCCGCCATTGCTTCTAGAGTTGGGCCAACATCCCTCTCGAAAGGGGTTTTCTTGATAAGAATAGCCATTTCGGAGCTAAGACTTGCATGACCTGCCATGGTGGGGAAACGAGATTGCGTGGGGGGCATCTTATAGGGGATCCGTCTTGGCTTCAGATTTTCTTTTGCAGATACAAGACAACAGGACGAGCTATAAAACATAACCTGGTGAATTTTTTTTTTTTTTACAATATGCTGCTCACATACTTAGTCGGCACACAACAGCGAAAGTACACCTGTTAATATGAAACATCTAACCAAACAAGCAGCGAGACAAAAGAAGGCGAAGGAAGAAACACCACATCAAATGGTCGCGAGGTTGAAAGATTACCCTCCCTGTAGACTCAGGCAACAAAGCCGTTCATACGGGAGGCTCACTCTTTAGGCATGCAAAACCATGCAAAGTGATATTCTTGTTTTGTGAAGCGCGCTTTTGTAGTCTCCCAGGTGCACCGAGGTCTTTCTTTTCGCCTGACAGGCAGGATGCCTGCGACTAATCTTCTAAAAACGTCCTTATTCTGAAATCCCAGCAAGCCCAGAAAGGCCGCATTTCATCCCTCAAAAGTTTAATAGAGAATTTTGTCCTTTTTATTTCGAGTGAACATACAAGCGTAAAAATTTGTATCTACAGAAATGCGTAATGTGCCCGAAACGTGTTTCATAGTTATTGATTGTTTTTGTTTTTTCCAAAACACAAGAACTCTACATATATATATTTTTTTTTTTAACATACTGCCACTATATTGGGACTTATGCTCTCAGTTACTTGGAAAATAGCATATAAAAAGTTAGATCTGTCAAGTTAATGAAATTCTACAGCATAGGTTACAACCGTAGAGTAAAAGAAGCAAATGTCCTTCTTGTCCTGCTAGAAATGTGGATCATGTGAGGACACCATTTTCTTCATTCTGCCTACAAAAGTAAAAAAGTAATAATGTAAGCTCCATATTCAAGGGCCATACATTATTACTCCCCCAAATTTTTTTTGGGGGGGTTATAAAATTGAACTGTAGGTAGAAGAATTAATATTATACTATAGTATTACAAACAGGTAAACATGTAATGGTCAAGAAAAAATAAATACATGCTGCATCTTGGGCCCAAAAATGGCACAATACTATGCCCACATAGCCCTCCCATTTTTTTTTTTAAACCCCCCACACAATAATTATACACTGGACTCAAGTAACTGCTCCATACTTTACCCACACATCAACTTCATGTATCCAACAAAATGCACCATATTAAAAATAGCGCTATATTGTGCCCAAAAATAACACTATACTGTGCCCAATAATGACATTATACTGTGCCCAAAAATAGTGCTATACTGTGCCCCAAAGTAACACTATACTGTGCCCAAAATATCACTATACTGTGTCCAAAAATGACATTATACTGTACCCAAAAATAATGTTATACTGTGCCCAAAAATAGCGCTATACTGTACCCCAAAATGGCATTATACTGTGCCCAAAAGTAACACTATACTGTGCCCAAAAATAGTGCTATGTTGTGCCCAAAATAGCGCCATACTGTGCCCGAAAGTAACACTATACTGTGCCCAAAAATGGCATTATACTGTGCCCAAAAATAATGTTATACTGTGCCCAAAAATAGCGCTATACTGTGCCCAAAAATGGCATTATACTGTGCCCAAAAATAATGTTATACTGTGCCCAAAAATAGCGCTATACTGTGCCCAAAAATGGCATTGTACTGTGCCCAAAACTAATGTTATACTGTGCCCCAAAGTAACACTATATTGTGCCCAAAAGTAACACTATACTGTGCCCAAAAGTAACACTATACTGTGCCCAAAAATAGTGCTATGTTGTGCCCAAAATAGCGCCATACTGTGCCCGAAAGTAACACTATACTGTGCCCAAAAATAGTGCTATATTGTGCCCAAAAATGGCATTATACTGTGCCCAAAAATAATGTTATACTGTGCCCAAAAATAGCGCTATACTGTGCCCAAAAATGGCATTATACTGTGCCCAAAAATAATGTTATACTGTGCCCAAAAATAGCGCTATACTGTGCCCAAAAATGACATTATACTGTACCCAAAAATAATGTTATACTGTGCCCAAAAATAGCGCTATACTGTGCCCAAAAATGGCATTATACTGTACCCAAAAATAATGTTATACTGTGCCCCAAAGTAACTCTATACTGTGCCCAAAGGTAACACTATACTGTGCCCAAAAGTAACACTATACTGTGCCCAAAAATAGTGCTATGTTGTGCCCAAAATAGCGCCATACTGTGCCCAAAAGTAACACTATACTGTGCCCAAAAATAACATTATATTGTGCCCAAAATAGCGCTACACCGTGTCCAAAAATAGTGCTATACTGTGCCCAAAAGTAGCATTATACTATGCCTGAAAATAGCACTGTACTGTGCCCAAAAATGGTGCTATGCTCTGCTCAAAATAGTGCTATACTGTGCCCAAATAATATCACTAATGCTCCCAAATAACAACACCGTTCTATAGTCAGGGTCCCACCTGTGTGAACTCGCAGTCAGTCTCTACTGTGGAGCATTTTTAAGCCCCTGGATGACGGAGCCCACAGGACATTTGCCTCCTCTATGGGGGTGATCACGTCTCTATTTCACCCTCTTCATTGGATTGTACTGTTCCATTGTAAATCACAATGAATATGAAACATGCCTCTTTATGCGTCTAACAGAGCAGTCAGAGCATTAGCACATAGGAGTGACAGCAGCCAATAAAGACAAATAGGGAATTGTTGTGTGAAGTTTGGCCAGTATTAAAGGGGATTTCCATATTTGGCAAAGCAAGAATATTTAGGGGGAAACCCCATGTAGCTTTTCGTCTGCGGTTAAAACACCCATAGTGCTTATTAATTTAACTGTATGATAAAAATGTCTTTGTACTTTCTATTACTAGCTTCTTTTACTAGTTTAGATGATTATTACTATTTGTAGTTGATGTGTCTTATTTACTGCAATGCTGCAAAACTAGCACTTGCTTTATGGCAGATGAATAGTGAAAGATAGATGTTTCTGAGTGGAAACTGATGCTGTTTGTATCACTTTAATGGGAAAACATGCTTCTTTGGGCAAGTAGTGATAGAAGGTTGTTGATTACAATAATGTATATGGGGCCCATATCCTCCACTATGACCCCTTAGCTGAGTTAAAGTGCTGTATTTAGGGCTTATATGCAAAGACCCTATGAATAGATGATAAATAAATTAACACTGGGGGTCACAACACTGATTATGAGAATGGGGGGCCCAACGTCCCTTATGTGACTGGAGCAATAATGAGCATGTGGCACCCCCACTCCCATAGATCAGTGGTCACACATCTTCAATATCATTCAAATCACTTTCTTTGAGACTCCATTCTCAAAGATTCAATATAACATATTTTATCCACTGAAATCCCTGGTGCTTGTATGCGTAGGAGTCCAGTAGGCGGACTTACTCAGTGATTGACCGCTATCACCACATGACCAGCCATACAGGGGAGACTGTCAATCAACGAATAGCACCGCCCACTGGACTCACATAAATACAAACACCAGGGATTTTAGTGAATAAAATACAAGTTATGCTGAAACTTTTCCCGCAAAAATGGATATCACTCTGATCAGCTCCTCTTGCTCTATATCATCCTGCCTGTAGATCAGAATCTGTTTTCAACAAGACAGACTCCCTTTAAGCAACTTTTCTGATTTAGTTTGGAAGCCCTGAACTAAAACATGGTGCCACGTATTGGAAAAACGGGTCTGCTTTTTTTTTTTTTTTCTCTTCTGAAAAGAGCACCACTCTTGACCATTGGTTTTGATGGGTATTGCAGTTCACCTCTTTTTTTCTGTAAGCCCTGCCTAATGGCAAGAAATGCATGTATATATATATACATATATATATATATACACAATATTGTGTATATATACAATATTGTATATATACAATACTGTATATAGATATCTATATATGTGTAAATATACCGTATACAAATAGATATATATACATATATGCAGTTATATAGATATCTATATGCGGTATTGTGTGTATATATATATATATATATATATATATATATATATATGCATATACACTGGTTTTATATATATATATATATATATATATATAATATATATAACCATATATACACAAGCGCTACCTGTGTATGTATATACTGTAGCTATACTGTATATGTGTATGTACATTGTTAGGAACCTCATGGGAAAGACTCGTCTGAACAATTACGTTTCACCGTTAAGATCGTTGGAAATCAATCCCCGTCCTGTCTGGATAAATTAAAACTGAGGAAACTTTCTAAAAACATAATATGAGAAGCAATTATTTCTGCTTATTTTATAGTGCCAGCGCTCCAGTCCAATGTAAGCGTATAGCCAGATTTGGGGCAACCAGAGAGAACAACATCAATCTCTCACACAAAAGTGTATTCACACGCGGAATGCTCCAGGGTGAGCAAAACAATGGCGTGTTTATCAGACTGCTGGCAAGCACGCCTTCAGGTAACATGTCTGTACAGCCACGCAGCCTTTATGAACACAATAGAGAGTGGCTCCATCCCAAACCTTCACAATCTGACTCTTTTATGTGGTCGCGCAGCCATAGTGGCGAAGAAAGCGACACTACATTCCTGCCACTATCACCAGTGTTGTTACTAGTGGCCCATTTCTATGTTAACCACTGAAAAATGTCACCTCCGAGGCCTAGTTACATAGCCATAACTAAAATCTAGTGGTGTTACCCATAGCAACCAGTCAGGGCTCATATTTCTTGGTGACTAGACCGGTTTCCTTAAAATACTTCTTTTATTTTTGATGTCTGTATTAAAGAGGTCTGTTTTTATTACTTAAACGTCTTTTCCGGGGTCTGCATTTACTTAGAGACCCCCTAAGTAAAAACAGACCCCTAAAGAATACAGACAAGGATCCCTAATTAAATACAGACCCCAAACCAGACCCCCTAAGAAAATGTAAACCCTAGTCCATATTGCCTAAACAATTAGAGACCCCCAAAGATCCCCCCTATTTGTTTTTGTTTAGGCAATCTGAAGTAGGGTTTATATTTTCTTATATTTTCTGTATTTATTTAGGGGTCTGGTCTGGGGTTTGTTTTTTTTAAGAGACTGTTCTTAGGTCTGTATTTATTTAGGGGGTATGGTTGGGGTCTCTAGTTGAAGTCGGTCTAGTCTGGGGCATGTATTTTATTAGTGGTCTGTATCTATTTAGAGGGTCTGGTGTGGGGTTTTTATTCATTTAGGTGGTCTGGCATAAGGTCTATATTTCTTTAGGGGGGTTGGTCTGGGGGTTGTATTTATGACATTTGGTCTATAGTCTTTATTTATTTAGGGGATCTGATCCAGGGGGTCTGTATTTGTTTAGGAGATCTTTTTGGAGTCATATTTATTTTATTTATTTATTTTATTTTTGGGGGGGGAGCTCTATATTAGTTTAGGTGGTCTGGTCTGTGGCATGTATTTTATTTTAGGGGGTCTTTTTTTTGAGGATAGACTTGGTTTAAGGAATGTATTTGTATAGGAGGCCTACTCCGGGGTCTCTATTTATTTAGGTGTCTAACCTGGGGTATGCATTTGTTTAGGGGGTTCTGGGTCCATATTTACTTAGATGGTCTGTAGTTGTTTAGGGGGTCTTAATTGGAGTCTAGTAGTCATAGTGGGTCTGGTTCTGTATTAATCTAGGGGGTTTTGTCTGGGGGTCTTTGTTTTTAGAGGGAGGTCTGTTATATGGAAGGTATTTGTGTATTTGCTTGGGAGGTCTAGTCTGAGGTCTGTAATTGTTTCAGGACCCTGGAATTGTTTTCATTTGGGGTGTATGCAAATAATACTTGGGGGGTCTGGTCTCTGGCTTGTATTTTTTACAGTCTAGGATCTATATTTATTCAAAGAGATCTGTTCAGGGGATCTGGTTGGTCACTGATCTGTTTATTTTAGAGGTCTGCAGTCTGTATTTATTTTTGTGTCTGGCCTGGAATCTGAATTAAAACTGTCTGGAGGCATTTTGGGAGTGTCATTTCAGGTCTGCCTTCATTTTGGGGTACGATGAATGAATTCATAGGCATTACTTTAGGATTAGGAGCTCGGTAGCTCAGTGGTTAGCATTGTTGCTCTGCAGCGCTGGGGTCTTCGGTGGCTCAGTGGTTAGTATTGTTGCTTTGCAGCGCTGGGGTCCTGGATTCAAATCCCACCAAGGGCAACATCTGCAAGGAGTTTGTATATTCTCCCCGTGTTGTGTGGGTTTCCTCCAGGTTCTAAGGTTTCCTCCCACTCTCCAAAGTCATAATGATTGGGAATCTAGATAGTGAACACAATGGGGACAGCGATGATAATGTCTGTAAAGCGCTGTGGGATTAATGGCGCTATATAAGTGAGTAAAATAAATACATTTGGATTCATATGCCTAAGGTTGGCAGAGAACCCTATGTAATTTGGATCATACCTTACAATACTTGGCTTCCAACTTCACTTTTCGGGAATCTCTCTGATGCCGCTTCTGAAAAGTCAGACCTTAGTTTTTATCTGTTTTAGGAAAAAGTTGGATGACATTACCAGTTATCCCTCTGTTAGGTACATAAAAATAAGTACATTGGCTATCCAGGAGTCTTAGCAAACTGAGTGGCATCTCTCACAGCTCCTGTAATGGCCACCATATTGGATGTCACCAGGAGGATATCTGAACACGACCTAAAGTTACAGATGACTTTTTTAGCATTAGATGGAAATACCCTTTAATTAAAAAAAGTTC
Organism: Ranitomeya imitator; assembly: GCF_032444005.1. Taxonomy (NCBI): domain Eukaryota; kingdom Metazoa; phylum Chordata; class Amphibia; order Anura; family Dendrobatidae; genus Ranitomeya; species Ranitomeya imitator. The sequence continues at coordinate 38,709,674 of NC_091284.1, forward strand.
GTCTCCAGCGTGATAACAGGCTGCCCATCTATCACATAAGGGGTGTTTATTGTAATCTGCCCTAGACCATATGGCACCTTAAAAAAGCAGAAATGCACTTTATGACTTAACACCACTTAGCAAGTATGGCACACAGCCGCTCCAAGGCTTAACAAGTGCAAACCACATACGTGTAAGCTTAGCCAAGTTTAGCCAAGTCATTTTCTCTTGGCCGGCGACGCTGAAGACTTTGTGCAGATGTAATGGATTACAAATATAGGACTGATTTATTCGCTACTTTTCGCTTCCCGCGCGGCGGGCGGCGTTCTAATATCACTTATTTCACTATCATTAGGTTGAACTTACACCCCTGAGACATTTTCAGTTAATAGTCACTGAATGTAATTTACCGGACAGTTCTGTTCTTCTACCGGGACCTGAAAATATTTTTACATAAAACATACATTGCTGGTAATACGGCGCTGAAGAAACACCGCCGTGTGATAAGGGATCACGGAAATCCCATCAATGGCTCATTATAGAAAACGCCAGGTGCGATAGCGGAAACTATTACATGATTCTTATCAAGAGATCATGTACAGGGTCCTACAGCCCTCCATGTTTCTGCATCACCTTTACGGACAATATATAATCTAGCGTTCTTGTATTATACCTTCATTGCCCTTTTAGCATTTTTTATTTGTTTTTCTGTTCATATTTTTATTTCGGAATTAAATAAAATTTGGGCACCGCCGTCTGCCACACCTCCTTCTTAATCCACGTCCTCTACATATTCCCTTCCCCTGATCATTAAGTATTATGCACAGGGAGAGAGTCAAATTTTCTATTTTTCCTTCTTGTCTTCCAACTTTTTTCAGTTGATAGAGTCGTATCAGGGCTCGATTTCTTGTGGTACAAGCCGTAGGTTTTATCTTTACCATTGTTTATGCCAAACAACGTCCTGATCTCTTTTTATTTATTTTTTTTATTTATTGGGGGTGGGGGGAGTGGCAAATGTTTCTGCCATTTTAAGGTGTTATTTTGCTTTGACATTCACCATATGTGATAAATATGATATTTTCGGTCACTTACGTACATGGCAAAGCCAAATATTACAGATATTACGGTATACTGTCAAATTATCATGAAGCCCAGCCATAAGTATACAAATGTGATAGACACCGGGGGGCCTTCTCTAGGCCTATTCCATGATAACATCATTGGCGCCTAATTTCCAACCTTTTAAATGCATCTGTCAAAACAGAGACTAAGACTACATTCACATTTGCGTTGCTGGGCGCAGCGTCGGCGACGTGACGCAACGCAACCAACAACGCAAATACACAACGCAGCGTTTTGCGATGCATGCGTTGTCCTAGGATCGTACAGAGCAGGAATTTCGGCGCAGGAAAAACGCTGCAAGTAGCGTTTTCTGCGCCCTCTCTGTGTGTCAATATGATGCATGCGTCGCAAAACGCAATACAACGCATACCGGCGCATGTCCATGTGCCCCCCATGTTAAAGATAGGGGCGCATGACGCATGCGTCGGTATGCGTCGCTGACGCTGCGCCCAACACCGCAAATGTGAACGTAGCCTCAGTGGTTAAAGGGAAGTCATAATCAGAAGACGACCTTTTGTTAAAATTCAGGTTTTTGTGTTAAGTTCCATTTTTTGCAAGTTATTTTCTGTATTAAAAATAAAAAATAGAAATTGTCCAAATTTTCATGTTGTCCGCTGGGGCTTTTAAGACTCTAATGTTGGACCTAGTTCTTATAAAGTGTTAACGTCAGATATATTGGGCTAGTGAAGGGCAGAATGTCCAGTATTAGTCCTTATGGCACGGACAGCGTTAATGTGACGATTGTCTGCGCCCGCCGTATACTCCTGCCCAACGTTTCTTTCCATAGAACGGCCTCTTCTAATCTCTTCCTGGCAGAACACTCCATGTATTGATGCAGGTTTGTGTTACACGGCAAAGCAAATAAACCTGAAACGTCTCTGATCCTCAAAGGCAAACATATAATGAAACAAAAATATACTTTTCTCTTTTTTTTAATAAGAGAATTGCCAAAAAAAAAATCAAACCCGAGTGCGCCGTCCCCGGTTCTAGGTGTGAATCTGTTATGGGACAGCAAATTTTGCTGAAAGGACTTTGTTGGACTGGCTTCTCGGGCTCATGTAACGTTAGACACTCGGAGGACAGAACATCATGGATTTTGTGTCACTGGTTCCTTGGGTTTCAGATATTATCATGTAATAAAGTTTACTTATTAATAACAACTATTTTTAGCTGCAGCTTCGACCGATGTATAGAAAGGGCATGTTTTCGAGAAATCCGTACATTACACGTATGACATAGTTCCCTACCGAAAAACAATTTTCTCTAAAATAAAACCATTGTCAGTAAACATAAATCCTCAATTCGTCAAGGGCTTAAAAATTATCTACGTACATCCGTTTATTTATGTCTTTTTTTTTTTTAGCAATGATAGGTGGGAGCCAATATGGCCGCCCTATCGGTTGTCCATTATAGTTGCAGAATACCGTACCTAGATACATGCCAGCTGTCACAAATTTGTCAGGTCTAGCCTGATTATTTGGGTAAAGTCGTGGCAAATATGTGGTGTCTTGGCCTAAAATCAGTGGGGTCTATACAAATCACACGCAAAAATTGGTATTTCCAGGTGGTACTGGGGCGAGACTAAATAGTTCCTAAATCACTAGCATCCGCTTTTTATCCAATAAAGGTAGACCTAGTTTTACTAAACATTACATGTGCGATATGACAGTCCAGTGTGTGATTTTTTTGATACAGAAATTAAATTGTCAGATTTTTGTGTGATAGATTTGGTGCTATTTTTGACGACACCTTACATGATTTTGTGACACAGAATGGAATTTTGTTCAATTTTTCGGGGGGGTCATATTATAATTTAATGGCGCAGTAAAATTTTGAGCTATTTGACAATCTATTGTATGAATTTGTAATTTTTTTTTGGTGGGACATAATGCTGTTTGGTGGCAGTGTCATATTTTGTGCAATTTAACAGTCCACCATGTATTTTTTTTAAATGATACGAAATGGAATTTTGTACAATTTCCTGGAACAACAAACAATTTGGTGGCACAAGTAAAAATGTTCTGCCGTTTGACAATTTATGATACAGTCTACATGAAAAGCCGCAGAACAAGACGCTTTACAAGACTTCCAGCACAAATTCCGGACATGAAATTCTCCAGTTGAGATGACTAACGCTTTGTTAATCCTCAGCCACGTTGTCGGGTTCTGCGGAGTAGAAGAATGTGACCATGTCCGGGATACCAAAGGGTTTAACAGTGATCGGGCTCAGCTGCCGAGAAGGGAGTCTGTATTTGTCAACAAATTAACCATCGAAATGATGCCATACTTTGATGTCCGCCGGCTCTTGGGCAATTAGGAGCCGAGGCTTTCTACACACTATGTGTGACTGCGAGAAAAACCATAACACAAGCGCCTTTGACTCCTGTGTTCCCTTTGAGAGAGCCATTGCCGGATTCCTCTAGCAGTGGTTTATCTCACGTGGAACAAAAAGTTTGGCCTTTGGAAATCCAACACAAACAGGCCAAATACTTCTCTTCCCAATATGATCTGTCAAAAGAGAGCATCGGCCATACATGGAAGACTAGCAGCTGATCCAACCAATATCTGCAGGTTCGGCCTACTTCATTCTAAGGTGTATGGAGGCCAAGGTCCAGACAAACTATTAACAAGGGTATAAATATCATAGAGGCAAACTCCATGGCTGCTTTGGGACCCTTGGAAAGATGGAAGTCAACTCTGGTTCGTCCTAACCTCTTTGCTGTTTGGTGCTAAAATGGGGAGGACTACCTACCGGTATTCTAGACGGCACTGTTATGAAGCTAGAGAGTGGGGAATTGGCCTAAGGCTCGTGGAAATGGTGTAGACGGAAATACAAATACCAATCTTACTTTTACTTGACCCATTTTCATTTTGGCTACAGAGCCTCCTCTTTTCTGTATTCATCGTTGACCATCAAAGACCAATGAAAGTCAATGGTATGGCACTGTTATGGTAGCATTCAATTCTGTAGGGCAACAATTTAGTAATTTTACTACTTGTATCTGCAGTAGGCAATGGGGGAAGTTTTCCATTGATATCAGTAAGATGTTCTTTTTGCTTCAGCACTTGCCTCAGTTTTTTTTTTCCGTTTTATACAAAACATATGTTTTACGAACGTTCTTCTCAATCTGTTTCCTGATCAGTAAACAACATAAGTTTCATCAAAGCGCTGATGACTTTTTTTGACAAAATTAGGTCTAGAATGAGTCCTGCTCACATTCTGCCTTTTCGCCTTTTTCATAGATTTACGCTTCGATTCCTTTTGCAGTATTATATATAAACAATCCAAAGGCATCTGATATATATCAGCAATAGTGACCCTATAATAGCACAGTGCCCCATAGCATTGCCAGCCACGGTGCCCCCATACCCCTGCCATTACCAGTACAAGACTCTTCGCACCACCTTCCATCTAAAATAGCTGTTGAGCACCGACCAAAGTAGAGAATCGCAACGACAGCGTACCGTGTCCATTCACAATGCTCCAGTATCAGCCATAATGTCCCATAACAATAGCTACAATATCCCCATAACAGTGGCTAGCAAACTGTCAAGTCTCACTGGTCGCCCTTGGACTGGGGTCATTCAGATCTTGGTGGCACCAGGACAGTGCTGTGAATTTTGGCCTATCCTACTGATTTTGGATCAATCGGGGGCTCATGAGTTCATAATGCCCACCTCATCTGTTAAAGGATCCTAAAGTTAGCCATACACATAAGATAACTGTTAGCCAGATAGCTATGCCTTCCAACTCCATGAGCACCCAGCTTGGCTGAGCATTCGCCCGTTTTCAGCCGGTAAAGGGGAGAAAATGGCTGCCAGACTCTTCTACCATCTCTGCTGAAAACAAAAGGATGAAAATGTTAAAATTCCAACAAGTGATCCTTTTCTCCTCCAACGTCATCTGTCGTGGTGAGTCGGGAGGGCTCTGTTCTCCACAGTTGGTTGGCCGATCCCACCAGTGGATTCGGCCAACTTCAATGTATTTGGAGCCTTTAGGTATCAGAGGCAAGAAAGTGAGAGATGAGTCAGTAGACAAGCGATAGTAACAAAAGCAAATGACATGGGGACATAATAGCCTTTGCAGTTCGTGAACTAACCTCGTAGTGCCATTGAGTAGGGGACCAATTGTGAGCCTTTGGTTCCTTCTTATGCCTTAATTATTCTTAAGCTGTCAGGACAGAGAGGGAAACAATTCATTGCCAGATTTCTCTGGCGGCTTATCTTCCCTGAGAACAAAGGATCAGGCATGCTGAAATCCTACATGCCCAAATCCTACATGCCCAATCCATCTTTTCTCCAATGCTCAGTCTTAATGAAATCGGTAGTTTTAGCCAAGATTAATCTAAAACATATGGACGAATATTTGTGATGCCGATATAATGAAGTATCTCACAGTAAACCATACACGTTCCTATAAAAAGCTTGACTGTGTTTAGCCTTGGAGGCGCTCAGGCTCTCTGAAATTTGTATCCTCCATTCTGTTTTAGCAATTTGTCTCATGTTTGGGATGATTTAAAGCAAATAGTAGGGGATTCTGCCAGGGTATCAAGTTGATCCCACTCATGAGCTGAAACCGTCAAGCAGCCCACTGGCAGCTGTGACTCAGACCAGGCTGCCAGAAGCACAAGGCCCGACAGGTGTGTGTGACAGGAAGATGGCGACAGACCCACAGCTGTGGCTGCGGCCCCAGCTCTATTATTGGCACCAACAACCAGCAGTGATCCCCGAGCAAGAGAGGAAGAAGAAGCCGCCGCCGCCGCGCCAGTTGATTTTTCACTCAGAAATTTCAGACTACAGCTCATGCAGTGTTTACTGGAAGGTGGCAGATGAGAGGTTATAATAAGCGACGCGCTGACTTATAAAGAACCCATCTTTATATATTCTATAGACTACATGTCCGTGTCACAACATTAATTAAACCGCTGTTAATTAGGTATAACGCCAAATATTGAGTGACAAACAAATTTGGCTCCTGGGCATTGACGTTATTCATTATCAAGATGTTACATCCCAGAATGGAAAACCCCAAACTCTTTACGGAAACCTAACCATCAGGGCGCGCCAGAAGATTTTAGCTCTAAAGTGCCGATACACCTTAGATTGCCGATTTGATCGGCCATTATTTGGCTGGTCGATTGCTCTATACATCACATAGGAGAAGCTGAGAATGCTATCAATACATCATATAGGAAACACTGACTGGTGTATACATAGGAGACACAGACTGCTATATACATTACATAGGAGACACTGATGCTGCTGTGTATACATCACACTGTATAAATGATATAGGAGACAGACTGCTGCATATACATCACATAGGAGACACAGACTGCTGTATATAAATCGCATAAGAGACAAAAACTGCTGAATACAGTGAAGCCCAAAAGGATAAGAATGTTTTGATTTTTTTACTTTCAGGCTCCATATCTCATTATCCACTTCTGCTTTGAACTTGAGACTACCATCATTTTGTAGACCATCATCTTGAATATCTATCTAAATTTGACTTGCAACTATTTAGCATATGATTAGTTATGCAGATTCTTGTCATGTCACTGCATTGCCACTGTTTTGCTCCTAAGGATCTAAATTAAAATTTTTATTATTTTGTAAATCCTCCTTTGGCTTTTAACACTGGATGAATCCTTCAGGGCATGCTCTCTGTCAGATTCAAACATGTGTTAACTGAAATTTTATCCCAGGTCTCTTCTATACGTTCTCAAAGTTGGTGCATACTGGTCGCCTCACTTGGGTATGTATACTGTTTTTTCTTCAATTCTTTCCACAAATGTTCAATTTGGTTGAGGTCTGAGATCTATGGAGGCCAATCTAGCACCTTTACTTCATTGTCATTGAATCATTTCCTCGCCAATCTCGATTTATGCTTCGGGTCATTGTCCTGTTGGAACACTATGTGATCCTTTTCATACCCATAATACTCGAGTGTACGAAGTAACTTTTCTTGCAGGATACTCAAATATAGTCCAGCATTGAGATCACCATCGATCAAGGTCAAGTATCCAACTCCTTTGACTGTGAAACAACCACATATCATCAGGCTTCCTCCACCGAACTTGACATTTCCTTCAATTTCTCAGTCCATTAGCCCCTTTTTCCCTTGTTTCTATTGGAACCATTTGCACCTATCAGAGCTTAGTCTATTGACTTTCGTGTCATCGCTCCAGATCACCCATTTCCAATGTTTAAGTGTCCACTTTTCCTTCTTGTTTACAATCTGAACCGACTCTTCTTATGACAATATTGAAGTTAGGGCTTCTTCACCTTTTTTCGGGCCACCATTCCAGACTTGTGTAATGTGCGTCACACGGTGCTTGCATCGATGTCTATGATCTCACTATTGTGAAGCATACGAGCCTCCTCCACTGCTGTGTTTATCCCTCCAGAACTGATAGACATGGTGATGAGTCGACTTGTTGACGCCGATACTTTGTATGGACGTCCACCTTTTGGCTTTTGAATGGATGGACGGACTTCATTTTGTATTCTTCTCACTGTAATGACGCTCACATGATGCAGTTTGACAATTTTCTTGGCCAAGAGACTGCTATCGAGGAGCTGTTTGATGCTGTTTCTTTTTTCTTAGGAAATCTTCTTCTTGGCTACTATGTAGAGAACATAGGAGACACTGTGACTGCTGTTTAAATCACATAGGAGACATAAACTGCTGTATATACATCACATAGAAAACACTGGGAATCCTGTAAATGCATCACATAGAAGACACAGACTGGTATACAGTATATACATCCCTTAGCAGACACCGTGACTGCTGTATATACATCACGTAGGAGACAAAGACTGCTGTTTAAATCACATAGGAGTCACAGACTGCTGTATAAATCACATATGAGACACTGACTGTTGTATACATCACATAGGAGACGCTGATGATGCTGCATATACATCATGTAAGAGACACTGAGACTGCTGTATATACAATCCATATTAGACGCCAAGACTGCTGTATATACATCACATAGGAGACACTGACTGTTGTATGCATCACATAGGAGACATTGATGCTGCTGTATATACACATCACATAGGAGACACTGACTTTTGCATACATCACATAGGAGACATTGATTCTGCTGTATATACATCACATAAGAGACATCAAGACTGCTTTATATACTTCATCATTCTTCACTAACTCTATACATGTGGATGCTCGCGTCGGCTATCTCTTGAGGCAACAAAAGGATCGGGTGTTGAAATTCAACATGTCAGATCCTTACCTGCTCTGACATTATTTGTTGGAGGAGAGTCAGGAGACCTCCACACACAATATCTTCACATGGATTTCCCACATTATGCTGTTTTTATTCAGAAAAAGAAACAAGCCAATTTTTTAGGCTTTTCCTTCATGAAAAAAAACGACTATTAATGTGACCACTGAATGAACTAAAGCAGAAACAACACTCTATAAACAAAAACGTGTTAAAATCCGAACCCAAAAAAATGAGCTACAGTGGGGCAAAAAAGTATTTAGTCAGTCAGCAATAGTGCAAGTTCCACCACTTAAAAAGATGAGAGGCATCTGTAATTTACATCATAGGTAGACCTCAACTATGGGAGACAAACTGAGAAAAAAAAATCCAGAAAATCACATTGTCTGTTTTTTTATCATTTTTTTTGCATATTATGGTGGAAAATAAGTATTTGGTCAGAAACAAACAATCAAGATTTCTGGCTCTCACAGACCTGTAACTTCTTCTTTAAGAGTCTCCTCTTTCCTCCACTCATTACCTGTAGTAATGGCACCTGTTTAAACTTGTTATCAGTATAAAAAGACACCTGTGCACACCCTCAAACAGTCTGACTCCAAACTCCACTATGGTGAAGACAAAAGAGCTGTCAAAGGACACCAGAAACAAAATTGTAGCCCTGCACCAGGCTGGGAAGACTGAATCTGCAATAGCCAACCAGCTTGGAATGAAGAAATCAACAGTGGGAGCAATAATTAGAAAATGGAAGACATACAAGACCACTGATAATCTCCCTCGATCTGGGGCTCCACGCAAAATCCCACCCCGTGGGGTCAGAATGATCACAAGAACGGTGAGCAAAAATCCCAGAACCACACGGGGGGACCTAGTGAATGAACTGCAGAGAGCTGGGACCAATGTAACAAGGCCTACCATAAGTAACACACTACGCCACCATGGACTCAGATCCTGCAGTGCCAGACGTGTCCCACTGCTTAAGCCAGTACATGTCCGGGCCCGTCTGAAGTTTGCTAGAGAGCATTTGGATGATCTAGAGGAGTTTTGGGAGAATATCCTATGGTCTGATGAAACCAAACTGGAACTGTTTGGTAGAAACACAACTTGTCGTGTTTGATGGATGCAACTCAGTATTCTTTTTCCTCCAAACACCATACCTACTGTAAAGCATGGTGGTGGAAACATCATGCTTTGGGGCTGTTTCTCTGCAAAGGGGCCAGGACGACTGATCCGGGTACATGAAAGAATGAATGGGGCCATGTATCTTGAGATTTTGAGTGCAAACCTCCTTCCATCAGCAAGGGCATTGAAGATGAAACGTGGCTGGGTCTTTCAACATGACAATGATCCAAAGCACACCGCCAGGGCAACGAAGGAGTGGCTTCGTAAGAAGCATTTCAAGGTCCTGGAGTGGCCTAGCCAGTCTCCAGACCTCAACCCTATAGAAAACCTTTGGAGGGAGTTGAAAGTCCGTGTTGCCAAACGAAAAGCCAAAAACATCACTGCTCTAGAGGTGATCTGCATGGAGGAATGGGCCAACATACCAACAACAGTGTGTGGCAACCTTGTGAAGACTTACAGAAAACGTTTGACCTCTGTCATTGCCAACAAAGGATATATTACAAAGTATTGACATGAAATTTTGTTTCTGACCAAATACTTATTTTCCACCATAATATGCAAATAAATTGTTAAAAAAACAGACAATGTGATTTTCTGGATTTTTTTTTCTCAGTTTGTCTCCCATAGTTGAGGTCTACCTATGATGTAAATTACAGACGCCTCTCATCTTTTTAAGTGGTGGAACTTGCACTATTGCTTACTGACTAAATACTTTTTTGCCCCACTGTATGTGACTGTGAACATAACTTTTTGTTCACGCAGAGTACTTTAACTTTTATTTCTCTAGGAAATCATCAGGAATCCTCAGAAAACTTGTGCCGATTTTCCTGTGGATTTCTTTAAAGCTGAACACAACAATCCTTTTTTTTTTTCTTGTCCCTTGAACACGTTTTTAGCTTAGATGTGGTTTTCGACATGTATGTAAGGGTAGATTTTTTTTTTGCGTGCATTTTAACGCGAGTTCTGCTTCAAAATCCCTGCAAGGCTATGTGCACACGTTGCAGATTTTCCTGCGGATCCGCAGCGGTTTTGACGCTGCAGATTCGCAGCTGTTTTCCCTGACTTTACAGTACCATGTAAACCTATGGAAAACAAAATCCGCAGTGCACATGCTGCGGAAAAAAACACGCGGAAACCAGCGTTGTTTATTCCGCAGCACGTCAATTCTTTGTGCGGATTCCGCAGCGGTTTACACCTGCTCCATAATAGGAATCTGCAGGTGTAAAACCGCAGGTGGAATCCGCAAAAAAATCGCGGTAAATCCGCGGTAATTCTGCAGGTAATCCACAGTGCGGTTTACCTGCGGATTTACCAAAATCAGTCTAGAAAAATCCTAAACAAAAAAAGAACTTTGTATGAACATACCCTTATATGAAATGTACGTTTCTGCTACAAATACCTTGATTAAAAAAAATCAAAACGGAGATAAAAACCAAATCAAAACTGAAGATTTGCCTCTATTTCCGTGCAGAAAACACATAAGGCTACGGGGATTTTTTTACGCTGATTTTAAAGCAGATCCAATTTGAAATAACACCCTGATGTGTCAAGAATGCACAAGAAAGAACGAGATCTGCGCGCGTTTTCTCAATCAAATGAATGGGAAATTTCGGGCAGGCAACATTTTTTTCTTTTTCTTTTGGGTGTGGATTTTGGAGCAAAATTTGAGCCAAGAAACTTCATGTGAACAGACGCCAATATTAGAATAATTATTAGATTTTCGCGGATTCTATGTATTTACAACGTTGAGTCGATAGTGATGTATATGATACGAGAAACTGTAGGTAAACAGGCATAAGGAAATTTGTCCGGACAAGATAAGACAAACTCAAGGTATGTCTGACTTGGCTGCTCCACCCAGACTGAGCGAGGTTTACCGATCACCCAAACAGGACAAGTCTGATGAGCGCAGACAGTCTGCAGGCTTCGGCCCAAGTCGCTGACGGTTGGCTGGTACATCCTCGTCTGATTTATGTTGTGTGTGTGTGTGCGCTAAGCCCTAAATTGCCGAGTTTCTGGCTGGCTGCGGTGGTATTACTGGATGGTTGGTGCATGTTTTCAGCTTGCAGAGCTGGCGCTGATACTGGGTCTCTTGGCTTGGAATCTGTTCCAATCTCACACCTGTCTCAGACAATGAAGCTCTTGTTCAGAGCCTCTCGAGTTATGGCAGCCGAGCTGATTTTTTCACATTTGGGGGATTAGGGAAATCGAGGAGAAAATTGTAACCTAGATCTGTTCCCTCTACACATCCCGGGCGATTTCCTTCTCTTCTAGTTCAGAACCCCTTCTTTTTACCCCAACCCCCCGATTTGTTTTTATTGTCTTTTACCCGGCATTCGCTCCCGAATCTATTAATGTTAATATCTTTAAACCATAGAAATTTCCCTGTGTGGTCCATTTAGGCCTCATGCACACATTCAGTATTTGGTCAGTATTTTACATCAGTATTTCAAAGCCAAAACCAGGAGTGGGTGATAAATGCAGAAGGAGTGCAAATGTTTCTATTATGCTTTTCCTCTGACCTGGTTTATCTTACAAAGGCCGGTTTCACACGTCAGTGGCTCCGGTACGTGAGGTGACAGTTTCCTCACGTACCGGAGACACTGACTCACGCAGACACATTAAAATCAATGTGTCTCTGCACATGTCAGCGTGTTTTCACAGACCGTGTGTCCGTTTGGAAAACACGGAGACATGTCAGTGTTCGTGGGAGCGCACGGATTACACGGACCCATTAAAGTCAATGGGTCCGTGTAAAACACGTACCGCACACGGACGATGTCCGTGTGCAGTCCGTGTGCCATGCAGGAGACAGCACTACAGTAAGTGCTGTCCCCCCAGCATGGTGCTGAAGCCGCCATTCATTTCTTCTCTCCAGCAGCGTTCGCTGGAGAGAAGATATGAAAAACCTTTTTTTTTTTTTTTTTTTTTGGTGTTTAAAAAAAAGATCCCTGTCCCCAACCCCCTCCCACCCCCTGTGCGCCCCCCTGCTGTTAAAAAAAATACTTACCCGGCTCCCTCGCTGCTTCCTCTCCTGGCTGCAGCCTCTCCTGTATGAGCGGTCACGTGGTGCCACCCATTACAGTGATGAATATGCGGCTCCACCATCCTCCACGTGACCGCTCATACAGGAGAGGCTGCAGCCAGGAGAGGAAGCAGCGAGGGAGCCGGGTAAGTATTTTATTAACAGCGGGGGGGGGGGGCGCACAGGGGGTGGGAGGGGGTTGGGGACAGGGATCTTTTTTTTAAACACCAAAAAAAAAAAAGATTTTTCATATCTTCTCTCCAGCGAGCGCTGCTGGAGAGAAGAAATGAATGGCGGCTTCAGCACCAGATGTAGGGGACAACGCTTAACTGTAGCACTGTCTCCTGCATGGTGCGTGTGGTACCCAGTCGGCACACAGGCGGCACACGGATGCCGCACGTGTGCCACACTGATGTGCCACGTGAGCACACGGACACGGATAATTCCGGTACGATTTTTCCGGTACCGGAATTATCTGGACTTGTGAGACTGGCCAAAAACTGGGATAAAAAACTCACTAAATACTGAATGTGTGCATGAGGCCTTAAAAATGTAACTCCACCCAAAAATAAAGAAGAAAAAAAATCCAACACTCTTGAAGTGGATGAAATTGTATATAATGAAAAGACACCTTTTATTTTTCAAAAATTAAAAAAAAATCCAGTACCAGAAAATGACAACTGACGCGTTTCACCTTTCGAACACAGAATGCGCTCTTAGTTCCGAAACGCGACCGTTGGCATTTTCTTGTACTGGATTGTTTTTTAAAATTTTTGGAAAAGGAAAGGTGTTTTTTTTTTTTACAAATGTCATCCACTTCAAGAGTGTGGGATTTTTTTTCCCCTTTTTGTGTTGTCAGTTACGCCACACCGGATCCGTGCACCTGCGGGTCAGTCGAGCGGGCCAAGTTCCTTCCTTTTCCACCCAAAATATTCTTATCGAAAGCATATAAAATCTATAAAATGACCCGATGAACTCGTCTATGAATGCGCAAATCTCCCGAATCATCCCAGGGGCTCCAGGAATAAGGGGGAGACCAACTTGACTCCCAAAAAAGTTTCAATATCTCCTAGTTCATGGGACCGTCTACTCTAAAAGTTGCCAGGTAGCGCATGCCTGATCATCAGAAAGGAGACATAGTAAATAAAAAAAAACAGAAATGCTGCAGAATACTAATCCACATATGTCTTTAAAAGATCGAGAACTTTTCAATTGTTTTTTTTTTTTGCTTTAGAAACCTGGAAAATCCCTCATTCAAACTTACGTGTTGTATCCGTTTTTTTCAGGGATACAACACGTCCCCATTATAATCTATGGCGCTGTTCATAAGTCCGTTTTTTTACAGCAGCATGGATTAAAAGGGCCAATACAGGTTTAAGGGTCCGCGAGAACCAGGTGCAGCACAAGCATGGGCAAATGGGCCGTCCATGTGTAACATTGCAAAGCATAGGAGAAGATTTGTAGTTTATTTCTTTATCCATGCTGGAAAAACACTGATGGTAAAAAATGGGCACACGGACGACACCCTGATGCACAACACTGATGATAGTGGTACTACTTATTAATGGATGTGTTAAAACATGAATGTGTGAATGATAGAGAGAGAGAAAAGGTGAAAAACTGCACTGATCGCAATTTGAGAGCATGAGGGGCAAATCTGCAACATAAGACATGTTATCCGTGGAAAAAATAGCTGTGTTTACTAGTACAAAACTTGTCATGGACAAATTGGAGTGCTGCGTCTTATGGAAGTTTCTAGGTAGGTAGATAGATAGATAGATAGATAGATAGATAGATAGATAGATAGATGATAGATAGATAGATAGATAGATAGATAGATAGATAGATAGATAGATAGATAGATAATAGATAGATAGATAGATGATAGATAGATAATAGATAGATAGATAGATAGATAGATAATAGATAGATAGATAATAGATGATAGATAGATAGATAGATAGATAGATAGATAGATAGATAGATAGATAGATAGATAATAGATGATTGATAGATAGATAGATAGATGATAGATAGATAGATAGATAGATAGATAGATAGATAGATAGATAGATAGATAGATAGATGATAGATAGATAGATGATAGATAGATAGATAATAGATGATAGATAGATAGATAGATAGATAGATAGATGATAGATAGATAGATAATAGATGATAGATAGATAGATAGATAGATAGATAGATAGATAGATAGATAGATAGATAGAAGATAGATAGATAATAGATAGATAGATGATAGATAGATAATAGATAGATAGATAGATAGATAGATAATAGATAGATAGATAATAGATGATAGATAGATAGATAGATAGATAGATAGATAGATAATAGATGATTGATAGATAGATGATAGATAGATAGATAGATAGATAGATAGATAGATGATAGATAGATAGATGATAGATAGATAGATAGATAGATAGATAGATAGATAGATAGATAGATAGAAGATAGATAGATAATAGATAGATAGATGATAGATAGATAATAGATAGATAGATAGATAGATAATAGATAGATAGATAATAGATGATAGATAGATAGATAGATAGATAGATAGATAGATAGATAGATAGATAGATAGATAATAGATGATTGATAGATAGATGATAGATAGATAGATAGATAGATAGATAGATAGATAGATAGATAGATGATAGATAGATAGATGATAGATAGATAGATAGATAATAGATGATAGATAGATAGATAGATAGATAGATAGATAGATAGATAGATGATAGATAGATAGATAATAGATGATAGATAGATAGATAGATAGATAGATAGATAATAGATGATAGATAGATAGATGATAGATAGATAGATAGATGATAGATAGATGATAGATAGATAGATAATAGATAGATAGATGATAGATAGATAATAGATAGATAGATAATAGATGATAGATAGATAGATAGATAGATGATAGATAGATAGATAGATGATAGAAAGATAGATAGATAATAGATGATAGATAGATATATAATAGATGATTGATAGATAGATAGATAGATGATAGATAGATAGATAGATAGATAGATAGATGATAGATAGATAGATAGATGATAGATAGATAGATAATAGATGATAGATAGATAGATAGATGATAGATAGATAGATAGATAGATAGATAGATAGATGATAGATAGATAGATAGATAGATGATAGATAGATGATAGATAGATAGATAATAGATAGATAGATGATAGATAGATAGATAATAGATAGATAGATAGATAGATAATAGATAGATAGATGATAGATAGATAGATAGATAATAGATAGATAGATGATAGATAGATGATAGATAGATGATAGATAGATAATAGATAGATAGATAGATAGATAGATAGATAGATAATAGATGATAGATAGATAGATGATAGATAGATAATAGATAGATAGATAGATAGATAGATAGATAGATAGATAGATAGATGATAGATAGATAGTGCCAGGCGCCCACTACACGGAGGGCAGTGGTGGCAGATGCAGTTTGGGGCCAGTATTATGAATGGACCTGGGGAGGGGCTGCGGACACAGATTTTGCATTGGGGCTGAAGACCTCCATGTTAGGTCTGTGGTGCAGATTTTAGCAGGGGGATGTGAGCAGATCCTGGCTGCCGTGAATTTGAGAACATGAAGGGTCTCATCACAAGAATACCGGAAACAGAAAGAAGAACAGAGAGCCGCAACAGAACATCTTTTGTAATGCAGAAAAAAAGGAAGTAGATATATTTATGGCAACGGCGTCCTGACAAAAAAAACACCAAAGATTGTGTGAGGACCGAGCGCGGAAAGAGCAGAATTCAGATGTAGTCACTGCTATAGCGACACAAGATCGAGAAGAAACCCAGGAGAACCAGGACCGAGGCACTGCAGGGGTTAAATGGGTGCCCCAGCCAAACCAGTATAACTCCAGTACTATGGCTAAATTACACAAAGGGTCAATTAGGGTGATGATTTCTAGATGTCTGCTTGCTTTCAGTGAATGGAAATAGATAATGTGCATATTTTATATACAGTGTCTTGAAGAAGTATTCATACCCCGTGAACTTTTCCATATTTTTTCACGTAACACCAACAAACTTAAAAGTATTTTATTGGCATTTTATGTGATTCACCAACACTAAGTAGCAAGTATTTGTGAAGTGTAAAAGAAATTATGCTTTGTTTTCTACATATTTTAAAATATAAATCTGAAAATCGTGATGTGCATTTGTATTCAGCCCCCTGTAGTCTGATTCCCCTAAATAAAATCCCGAGTGACCAATTCTCTCCAGATGTCACATTATTGGTAAATTGAGTCCACCCCTGTGTGTAATTTATCCTCAGTATAATAACTACAGCTGTTCTGTGAAAGCCGCAGAGGTTGGAGAACATTAGGGATCAAACAGCGTCATGAAAACCAAGGAGCCCACCAGACAGGTCAGGGATAAAGTTGTGGAGAAGAGTAAAGCAGGGTTAGTGTTGTGAATTCTGTGGCTGAATTCACTCCTGTGGTCACAAGTGGTACTGCAGCTTCTGAGCTTCCTCCCTCAGGTGTTCTGGTGAGCTCGTTAACTGCTTCATTACTTAACTCCGCCTGATGCTGCTATCCTTGCTCCTTGTCAATGTTTCAGTGTTGGATCTGAGCTTCTCCTGATTGTTCCTGTGACCTGCTGCTCTGTATAGCTAAGTGCTTTTTGCTTTTTTGTTGTTTTTTTTCTGTCCAGCTTGTCTTTTGTTTTGCTGGAAGCTCTGAGACGCAAAGGGTGTACCGCCGTGCCGTTAGTTCGGCACGGTGGGTTTTTTTTGCCCCCTTTGCGTGGTTTTGCTTTAGGGTTTTTTGTAGACTGCAAAGTTCGCTTTACTGTCCTCGCTCTGTCCTAGAATATCGGGCCCCACTTTGCTGAATCTATTTCATCCCTACGTTTTGTCTTTTCATCTTACTCACAGTCATTATATGTGGGGGGCTGCCTTTTCCTTTGGGGAATTTCTCTGGGGCAAGTCAGGCCTATTTTTCTATCTTCAGGCTAGCTAGTTTCTTAGGCTGTGCCGAGTTGCCTAGGTAGTTGTTAGGCGCAATCCACAGCCGCTTTTAGTTGTGTTTAGGATAGGATCAGGTGTGCAGTCTACAGAGTTTCCACGTCTCAGAGCTCGTTCTTGGATTTTTGGGTATTTGTCAGATCACTGTGTGCGCTCTGATCGCTAAGCACACTGTGTTTCTGGACTGCCTTCATAAAACCTGTCATTAGCAAACATAACAGTACAAGGAGACCAAACTAATGATTCTCAATAGAGGGAAAGAAAAAGTTCTGACATCATTTTTTTTTTTCTGCTCTGTGTTCACTTTTTTTTTTTTTCCCCTAGACATTTGGGTGATTCTGGACACAGGTGTGGACATGGATATTCAGGGTCTGTGCTCTTCAATGGATAATCTCGTTATAAATGTACAAAAAATTCAAGATACTATTGATCAGAAATCTATGTTAGAACCAAGAATTCCTATTCCTGATTTGTTTTTTGGAGATAGAACTAAGTTTCTAAGTTTCAAAAATAATTGTAAGCTATTTCTGGCCTTGAAACCTCATTCTTCTGGTAATCCTATTCAACAGGTTTTGATTATTATTTCTTTTTTGCGCGGCGACCCTCAAGACTGGGCATTTTCTCTTGCGCCAGGAGACCCTGCATTGAGTAGTGTCGATGCGTTTTTCCTGGCGCTCGGATTGCTGTACGATGAGCCTAATTCAGTGGATCAGGCTGAGAAAAATTTGCTGGCTTTGTGCCAGGGTCAGGATGATATAGAAGTATATTGTCAGAAATTTAGGAAATGGTCAGTACTCACTCAGTGGAATGAATCTGCGCTGGCAGCTTTGTTCAGAAAGGGTCTCTCTGAGGCTCTTAAGGATGTCATGGTGGGATTTCCTATGCCTGCTGGTTTGAATGAGTCTTTGTCTTTGGCCATTCAGATCGGTCGACGCTTGCGTGAGCGTAAATCTGTGCACCATTTGGCGGTATTATCTGAGCATAAACCTGAGCCTATGCAGTGCGATAGGACTATGACTAGAGTTGAACGGCAGGAATACAGATGTCTGAATGGTCTGTGTTTCTACTGTGGTGATTCCACTCATGCTATTTCTGATTGTCCTAAGCGCACTAAGCGGTCCGCTAGGTCTGCCGTCATTGGTACTGTACAGTCCAAATTCCTTCTGTCCATTACCTTGATATGCTCTTTGTCGTCGTTTTCTGTCATGGCGTTTGTGGATTCGGGCGCTGCCCTGAATCTGATGGATTTGGATTATGCTAAACGTTGTGGGTTTTTCTTGGAGCCTTTGCGGTGTCCTATTCCATTGAGAGGAATTGATGCTACACCTTTGGCCAAGAATAAACCTCAATACTGGGCCCAGCTGACCATGTGCATGGCTCCTGCACATCAGGAAGTTATTCGCTTTCTGGTGTTGCATAATCTGCATGATGTGGTCGTGTTGGGGTTGCCATGGCTACAAACCCATAATCCAGAATTGGATTGGAATTCCATGTCGGTATCCAGCTGGGGTTGTCAGGGGGTACATGGTGATGTTCCATTTTTGTCGATTTCGTCATCCACCCCTTCTGAGGTCCCAGAGTTCTTGTCTGATTATCAGGATGTATTTGAAGAGCCCAAGTCCGATGCTCTACCTCCGCATAGGGATTGTGATTGTGCTATCAATTTGATTCCTGGTAGTAAATTCCCTAAAGGTCGATTATTTAATTTATCCGTGCCCGAACACGCCGCTATGCGCAGTTATGTGAAGGAATCCCTGGAGAAGGGACATATTCGCCCATCGTCATCACCACTGGGAGCAGGGTTCTTCTTTGTAGCCAAGAAGGATGGTTCGCTGAGACCGTGTATTGATTACCGCCTTCTTAATAAGATCACTGTTAAATTTCAGTATCCCTTGCCATTGTTATCTGACTTGTTTGCTCGGATTAAGGGGGCTAGTTGGTTCACTAAGATAGATCTTCGTGGTGCGTATAATCTGGTGAGAATCAGGCAAGGAGATGAATGGAAAACTGCATTCAATACGCCCGAGGGTCATTTTGAGTATCTAGTGATGCCGTTCGGACTTGCCAATGCTCCATCTGTGTTTCAGTCTTTTATGCATGACATCTTCCGTGAGTATCTGGATAAATTCCTGATTGTTTACTTGGATGACATTTTGATCTTCTCAGATGATTGGGAGTCTCATGTGAAGCAGGTCAGAATGGTTTTTCAGGTCCTGCGTGCTAACTCTTTGTTTGTGAAGGGATCAAAGTGTCTCTTCGGTGTGCAGAAAGTTTCATTTTTGGGGTTCTACTATCGAGATGGATCCAGTTAAGGTCCAAGCCATCCAGGATTGGATTCAGCCGACATCTCTGAAAAGTCTGCAAAAGTTCCTGGGCTTTGCTAATTTTTATCGTCGCTTCATCTGTAATTTTTCTAGCATTGCCAAACCATTGACCGATTTGACCAAGAAGGGTGCTGATTTGGTTAATTGGTCTTCTGCTGCTGTGGAAGCTTTTCAGGAGTTGAAGCGTCGTTTTTGTTCTGCCCCTGTGTTGTGTCAGCCAGATGTTTCTCTTCCGTTCCAGGTCGAGGTTGATGCTTCTGAGATTGGAGCAGGGGCGGTTTTGTCACAGAGAGGTTCTGATTGCTCAGTGATGAAACCATGTGCTTTCTTTTCCAGGAAGTTTTCGCCTGCTGAGCGTAATTATGATGTGGGCAATCGAGAGTTGCTGGCCATGAAGTGGGCATTCGAGGAGTGGCGTCATTGGCTTGAAGGAGCTAAGCATCGCGTGGTGGTATTGACTGATCATAAGAACTTGACTTATCTCGAGTCTGCCAAGCGCTTGAATCCTAGACAGGCCCGTTGGTCGTTATTTTTTGCCCGCTTCGACTTTGTGATTTCGTACCTTCCAGGCTCTAAAAATGTGAAGGCGGATGCTCTGTCTAGGAGTTTTGTGCCCGACTCTCCGGGTTTATCTGAGCCAGCGGGTATCCTCAAGGAAGGAGTCATTGTGTCTGCCATCTCCCCTGATTTGCGGCGGGTGCTGCAAAAATTTCAGGCGAATAAACCTGATCGTTGTCCAGCAGAGAAACTGTTCGTCCCTGATAGGTGGACTAATAAACTTATCTCTGAACTTCATTGTTCGGTGTTGGCTGGTCATCCTGGAATCTTTGGTACCAGAGAGTTAGTGGCTAGATCCTTCTGGTGGCCATCTCTGTCACGGGATGTACGTACTTTTGTGCAGTCCTGTGGGATTTGTGCTAGGGCTAAGCCCTGCTGTTCTCGTGCCAGTGGGTTGCTTTTGCCCTTGCCGGTCCCAAAGAGGCCTTGGACACATATTTCGATGGATTTCATTTCTGACCTTCCCGTTTCTCAAAAGATGTCAGTCATTTGGGTGGTCTGTGATCGCTTTTCTAAAATGGTCCATCTGGTGCCCTTGGCTAAATTGCCTTCCTCCTCTGATTTGGTACCTTTGTTCTTTCAGCATGTGGTTCGGTTGCATGGCATTCCTGAGAACATCGTTTCTGACAGAGGTTCCCAGTTTGTTTCGAGGTTTTGGCGAGCCTTTTGTGGTAGGATGGGCATTGACCTATCCTTTTCCTCGGCTTTCCATCCTCAGACTAATGGCCAGACCGAACGAACCAATCAGACCTTGGAAACATATCTGAGATGTTTTGTTTCTGCAGACCAGGATGATTGGGTGTCCTTTTTGCCGTTGGCTGAGTTCGCCCTTAATAATCGGGCCAGCTCGGCTACCTTGGTTTCTCCATTTTTTTGCAATTCTGGGTTCCATCCTCGTTTCTCTTCAGGACAGGTTGAGTCTTCGGACTGTCCTGGTGTGGATTCTGTGGTGGATAGGTTGCAGCAGATCTGGACTCAGTTAGTGGACAATTTGATCTTGTCCCAGGAGAAAGCTCAACTTTTCGCTAATCGCAGACGCCGTGTGGGTCCCCGACTTCGTGTTGGGGATCTGGTTTGGTTATCTTCTCGTCATATTCCTATGAAGGTTTCCTCTCCTAAATTTAAACCTCGTTTTATTGGTCCGTATAGGATTTCTGAGGTTCTCAATCCTGTGTCTTTTCGTTTGACCCTCCCAGACTCCTTTTCCATACATAATGTATTCCATAGGTCGTTGTTGCGGAGATACGTGGCACCTATGGTTCCATCTGTTGAGCCTCCTGCCCCGGTTTTGGTGGAGGGGGAATTGGAGTATATTGTGGAGAAGATTTTGGATTCTCGTGTTTCTAGACGGAAACTCCAGTATCTGGTTAAATGGAAGGGTTATGCTCAGGAAGATAATTCCTGGGTTTTTGCCTCTGATGTTCATGCTTCCGATCTTGTTCGTGCCTTTCATGCGGCTCATCCTGGTCGGCCTGGGGGCTCTGGTGAGGGTTCGGTGACCCCTCCTCAAGGGGGGGGTACTGTTGTGAATTCTGTGGCTGAATTCACTCCTGTGGTCACAAGTGGTACTGCAGCTTCTGAGCTTCCTCCCTCAGGTGTTCTGGTGAGCTCGTTAACTGCTTCATTACTTAACTCCGCCTGATGCTGCTATCCTTGCTCCTTGTCAATGTTTCAGTGTTGGATCTGAGCTTCTCCTGATTGTTCCTGTTACCTGCTGCTCTGTATAGCTAAGTGCTTTTTGCTTTTTTGTTGTTTTTTTTCTGTCCAGCTTGTCTTTTGTTTTGCTGGAAGCTCTGAGAAGCAAAGGGTGTACCGCCGTGCCGTTAGTTCGGCACGGTGGGGTTTTTTTGCCCCCTTTGCGTGGTTTTGCTTTAGGGTTTTTTGTAGACTTCAAAGTTCGCTTTACTGTCCTCGCTCTGTCCTAGAATATTGGGCCCCACTTTGCTGAATCTATTTCATCCCTACGTTTTGTCTTTTCATCTTACTCACAGTCATTATATGTGGGGGGCTGCCTTTTCCTTTGGGGAATTTCTCTGGGGCAAGTCAGGCCTATTTTTCTATCTTCAGGCTAGCTAGTTTCTTAGGCTGTGCCGAGTTGCCTAGGTAGTTGTTAGGCGCAATCCACAGCCGCTTTTAGTTGTGTTTAGGATAGGATCAGGTGTGCAGTCTACAGAGTTTCCACGTCTCAGAGCTCGTTCTTGGATTTTTGGGTATTTGTCAGATCACTGTGTGCGCTCTGATCGCTAAGCACACTGTGTTTCTGGATTGCCTTCATAACACCTGTCATTAGCAAACATAACAGGTTAGGTTATAAAAAAAATCCCAAACTCTGACCATTTAGCACTGTTCAATCCATCATCCGAAAATGGATGGCATCTGGCACAACTACATACCTACCAAGACATTGCGGTCCACCTAAACTGACATCCCATGTAAGCAGGTCACTAATTAGAGAAGCAGCCAAGAGGCCCATTGTGGTGGAGCTGCAGAGATCCACAGCCCAGGTGGGAGAATCTGTCCACGGGACAACTATTAGTTGTATACTCCACAAATCTGGCCTTTATGGAACAGTGGCAAGAAGAAACAAGTCATAAGAAGTCCTGGTTACTGTTTGCAAAAATCCATGTAGAGGAAATAAGGAGCATATGGAAGAAAAGGATCTGGTCAGATGAGACCAAAGTAGAACTTTTTGGGCTAAATGCAAAGGATTTGTGTGGTGAAGAACTAACCCTGAACATCACACTGAAAACATCATCCCCACAGTCACACATGGTGGTGGCAGTATCGTGATGTGGGGAGGTTTTTCTTCAGCACCGACAGGGAGGCTGGTCGGAGTCGATGGGAAGATGGATGGAGCTAAATACAGGGCAATCCTGGACTAAAACCTATTAGAGGCTTCAAAAGACTTGAGACTCATGGGGCTGAGTACAAATGCACCTCACAATTTTAAAATTTTTAGAACCAGGAATTGCCCTTTTTTCCCAGACTCGTGCCCTTGACAATCCTCCCCTGCCACACACCGCGCTGACATCATACACTTGACTGACTTGACAAATGGTGCATTTATCCTGTAGAAAACCCCAGTGCTCGTCCCTGGCGCCCGCCCTCAGCACAAGGTGTTAAGTGACAGGTTGGTTCCCTTTCATGTATCTACACAGCGGCGTACAACATATATCAGCGCGGCATTCAAAGTCAGTTAAAACAATATGGCTTTTCTTTCTTCACATGAAGGAGACCTGACTTCACCTTGTTAATCAAAGCTGTGCCCTAGAGGGAGGATTCACACCGCGCCGCCGCCGCCGGTATCATTTTCCCCCAAGGTGACCTCATCCGTGCGAGTCTGAAGTTTGCATTTGATACGAGTCTTATACTTTCTCTAAGTCAGTAAAATGAACCAGCTCATCCTGAGATCATCGCAGATCATCCCCAGCTTCCCAGAAATTCCTTCTCTAAACACGGCCCATCCTCCTGTACTGCAAAAACACTAAGAGAGCGTGTCCCCAAAAAATAACATAGAAGCACTAAACCGACCTCTGACATTCGGATACATATGTATGTTGTACAAATACCGCCATACAATGTAAAATAATACCTCCATGCAACGCTCATACTATACAGTCATTGATCACCTATATACTACCGCCATATAATGCTCACACTATACAGTCATTGATCACCTATATACTACCGCCATACAATGCCCACATTACACATTCATTGATCACCTATCTCCTACCGCCATATAATGCTCACACTATACAGTCATTGATCACCTATGTACTACCATCATACAATGCCCACATTACACATTCATTGATCATTTATCTCCTACCGCCATATAATGCTCACACTATACAGTCATTGATCACCTATATACTACCGCCATACAATGCCCACATTACACAGTCATTGATCACCTATCTCCTACCGCCATACAATGCCCACATTACACATTCATTGATCACCTATATACTACCGCCATACAATGCTTACACTATACAATCATTGATCACCTATTTACTACCGCCATACAATGCCCACACTATACAGTCATTGATCACCTATATACTACCGCCATACAATGCCCACACTATACAGTCATTGATCACCTATGTACTACCGCCATACAATGCCCACACTATACAGTCATTGATCACCTATATACTACCGCCATACAATGCCCACACTATACAGTCATTGATCACCTATGTACTACCATCATACAATGCCCACATTACACATTCATTGATCATTTATCTCCTACCGCCATATAATGCTCACACTATACAGTCATTGATCACCTATATACTACCGCCATACAATGCCCACATTACACAGTCATTGATCACCTATCTCCTACCGCCATACAATGCCCACATTACACAGTCATTGATCACCTATCTCCTACCGCCATACAATGCCCACATTACACATTCATTGATCACCTATATACTACCGCCATACAATGCTTACACTATACAATCATTGATCACCTATATACTACCGCCATACAATGCCCACACTATACAGTCATTGATCACCTATATACTACCGCCATACAATGCCCACATTACACAGTCATTGATCACCTATCTCCTACCGCCATACAATGCCCACATTACACAGTCATTGATCACCTATCTCCTACCGCCATACAATGCCCACATTACACATTCATTGATCACCTATATACTACCGCCATACAATGCTTACACTATACAATCATTGATCACCTATTTACTACCGCCATACAATGCCCACACTATACAGTCATTGATCACCTATGTACTACCATCATACAATGCCCACATTACACATTCATTGATCATTTATCTCCTACCGCCATATAATGCTCACACTATACAGTCATTGATCACCTATGTACTACCGCCATACAATGCTCACACTATACATTCATTGATCACCTATATACTACCGCCATACAATGCCCACACTATACAGTCATTGATCACCTATGTACTACTGCCATACAATGCTCACACTATACAATCATTGATCACCTATATACTACCGCCATACAATGCTCACACTATACAATCATTGATCACCTATATACTACCGCCATACAATGCTTACACTATACAATCATTGATCACCTATGTACTACCGCCATACAATTCTCACTCTATACAGTCATTGATCACCTATGTACTACTGCCATACAATGCCCACACTACAGCTGTGCCTCATACTATATGGCGGCTGGTTTTCTATGGTAAAGCCCTATGAGGTCCGGTGCTGGGCCGTGCGGCTGCGCAGTCCGTCTTCTAATGGCCGGGACCTGTCCGCCAGTCCACAGAATGAATCTGCTGTAGCCTAAAGTGTCTCCAGGAGCAAGGGAAGGAGCTGAGGGCACTAGGCCGGGACCTTCCCAAAATTCATTACATTTCCCCTGTCGCAGTCATTTCCCAGTGGCTGCACAT
Source organism: Ranitomeya imitator (assembly GCF_032444005.1). Lineage (NCBI taxonomy): Eukaryota > Metazoa > Chordata > Amphibia > Anura > Dendrobatidae > Ranitomeya > Ranitomeya imitator. Next base: position 38,735,562 of record NC_091284.1, read on the forward strand.
TACTATAGGTGTGTCCTCCAGAGCTGCATTCATAATTCTGCTAGCCATCTCTGGAAACTGTGGACAGACCCCCTGAGCTGAGCGCCTGGGATGTAGTGGAACCGTTAGTTCTCTCTCCCTAGATTACTATACACTGCACTGCACTTCTTACAGACCGGCTATGGCTGTCAGGGCATGCTGGGAGTTGTAGTCTCATCGAAAACACTAATTTCAATCTTCTCCCATCGGTTTTCTCCGAATATTTCAGATTCTTCCTACATTCCCAAAGCATACTAAATTAGATTCCTCCGAAAATGGCCCCAGAATGTCTGTATACGTGGAGTCCGCCTAGGGTGGTATCGGGGGATATGCAACCGTTTCCTGCCACAGTGGCCACACTGACCATTCCCTGCCGTACGGTGCCTATATCTGAGAAGGAGCACTGAACACAAATGGAACAGGTTCAGCTCTGCTACATCTATCCCTATCTACAGATACAGCGATCATCATCGTATCCCAATCACACACTCAGCTCTGCTACATCTATCCATATCTACAGCTACAGCGATCATCATCGTATCCCAATCACACACTCGGCTCTGCTACATCTATCCCTATCTACAGATACAGCGATCATCATCGTATCCCAATCACACACTCGGCTCTGCTACATCTATCCAGATCTACAGATACAGCGATCATCATCGTATCCCAATCACACACTCAGCTCTGCTACATCTATCCATATCTACAGATACAGCGATCATCATCGTATCCCAATCACACACTCAGCTCTGCTACATCTATCCATATCTACAGATACAGCGATCATCATCGTATCCCAATCACACACTCAGCTCTGCTACATCTATCCATATCTACAGATACAGCGATCATCATCGTATCCCAATCACACACTCAGCTCTGCTACATCTATCCATATCTACAGATACAGCGATCATCATCGTATCCCAATCACACACTCGGCTCTGCTACATCTATCCCTATCTACAGATACAGCGATCATCATCGTATCCCAATCACACACTCAGCTCTGCTACATCTATCCATATCTACAGATACAGCGATCATCATCGTATCCCAATCACACACTCGGCTCTGCTACATCTATCCATATCTACAGATACAGCGATCATCATCGTATCCCAATCACACACTCGGCTCTGCTACATCTATCCATATCTACAGATACAGCGATCATCATCGTATCCCAATCACACACTCGGCTCTGCTACATCTATCCATATCTACAGATACAGCGATCATCATCGTATCCCAATCACACACTCAGCTCTGCTACATCTATCCATATCTACAGATACAGCGATCATCATCGTATCCCAATCACACACTCAGCTCTGCTACATCTATCCCTATCTACAGATACAGCGATCATCATCGTATCCCAATCACACACTCAGCTCTGCTACATCTATCCATATCTACAGATACAGCGATCATCATCGTATCCCAATCACACACTCAGCTCTGCTACATCTATCCCTATCTACAGATACAGCGATCATCATCGTATCCCAATCACACACTCGGCTCTGCTACATCTATCCATATCTACAGCTACAGCGATCATTATCATATTCCAATCACACACTCAGCTCTGCTACATCTATCCATATCTACAGCTACAGCGATCATCATCGTATCCCAATCACACACTCAGCTCTGCTACATCTATCCATATCTACAGATACAGCGATCATCATCGCATTCCAATCACACACTCGGCTCTGCTACATCTATCCATATCTACAGATATAACGATCATCATCGTATCCCAATCACACACTCGGCCCTGCTACATCTGTCCATATCTACAGCTACAGCGATCATCATCGCATTCCAATCACACACTCGGCTCTGCTACATCTATCCATATCTACAGCTACAGCGATCATCATCGCATTCCAATCACACACTCGGCTCTGCTACATCTATCCATATCTACAGATACAGCGATCATCATCGTATCCCAATCACACACTCGGCCCTGCTACATCTGTCCATATCTACAGCTACAGCGATCATCATCGCATTCCAATCACACACTCGGCTCTGCTACATCTGTCCATATCTACAGCTACAGCGATCATCATCGCATTCCAATCACACACTCAGCTCTGCTACATCTATCCATATCTACAGATATAACGATCATTATCATATTCCAATCACACACTCGGCTCTGCTACATCTATCCATATCTACAGCTACAGCGATCATCATCGCATTCCAATCACACACTCGGCTCTGCTACATCTGTCCATATCTACAGCTACAGCGATCATCATCGCATTCCAATCACACACTCAGCTCTGCTACATCTATCCATATCTACAGATATAACGATCATTATCATATTCCAATCACACACTCGGCTCTGCTACATCTATCCATATCTACAGCTACAGCGATCATTATCATATTCCAATCACACACTCAGCTCTGCTACATCTATCCATATCTACAGCTACAGCGATCATCATCGCATTCCAATCACACACTCGGCTCTGCTACATCTATCCATATCTACAGATATAGCGATCATCATCATATCCCAATCACACACTCAGCTCTGCTATCTCTATCCATATCTACGGCTATAGCGATCATCATCGCATTCCTATCACATACTCAGCTATGCTACATCTATCCATATCTACAGATATAGTGATCATCATCGCATTCCTATCACACACTCGGCTCTGCTACATCTATCCATATCTACGGCTATAGCGATCATCATCGCATTCCCATCACACACTCGGCTCTGCTACATCTATTCATATCTACAGCTACAGCGATCATCATCGCATTCCAATCACACACTCTGCTCTGCTACATCTATCCATATCTACAGATATAATGATCATCATCGCATTCCAATCACACACTCGGCTCTGCTACATCTATCCATATCTACAGATATAATGATCATCATCGCATTCCCATCACACACTCGGCTCTGCTACATCTATCCATATCTACAGATATAGTGATCATCATCACATTCCCATCACACACTCGGCTCTGCTACATCTATCCATATCTACAGCTATAGCGATCTTCATCGCATTCCAATCACACACTCGGCTCTACTACATCTATCCATATCTACAGATATAGTGATCATCATCGCATTCCCATCACACACTCGGCTCTGCTACATCTATCCATATCTACAGCTACAGCGATCATCATCGCATTCCAATCACACACTCAGCTCTGCTACATCTATCCATATCTACAGCTACAGCGATCATCATCGCATTCCAATCACACACTCGGCTCTGCTACATCTATCCATATCTACAGATATAGCGATCTTCATCGCATTCCAATCACACACTCGGCTCTGCTACATCTATCCATATCTACAGATATAACGATCTTCATCGCATTCCAATCACACACTCGGCTCTGCTACATCTATCCATATCTACAGATATAGCGATCTTCATCGCATTCCAATCACACACTCGGCTCTGCTACATCTATCCATATCTACAACTATAGCGATCATCATCATATCCCAATCACACACTCAGCTCTGCTACATCTATCCATATCTACAGCTATAGCGATCGTCATCACATTCCAATCACACACTCGGCTCTGCTACATCTATCCATATCTACAGCTACAGCGATCATCATCATATCCCAATCACACACTCAGCTCTGCTACATCTATCCATATCTACAGCTATAGCAATCATCATCGCATTCCAATCACACACTCAGCTCTGCTACATCTATCCATATCTACAGCTACAGCGATCATCATCGCATTCCAATCACACACTCAGCTCTGCTACATCTATCCATATCTACAGCTACAGCGATCATCATCGCATTCCAATCACACACTCAGCTCTGCTACATCTATCCATATCTACAGCTACAGCGATCATCATCGCATTCCAATCACACACTCGGCTCTGCTACATCTATCCATATCTACAGCTACAGCGATCATCATCATATCCCAATCACACACTCCGCTCTGCTACATCTATCCATATCTACAGCTATAGCGATCATCATCGCATTCCAATCACACACTCGGCTCTGCTACATCTATCCATATCTACAGCTACAGCGATCATCATCATATCCCAATCACACACTCAGCTCTGCTACATCTATCCATATCTACAGCTATAGCAATCATCATCGCATTCCAATCACACACTCAGCTCTGCTACATCTATCCATATCTACAGCTATAGCAATCATCATCGCATTCCAATCACACACTCGGCTCTGCTACATCTATCCATATCTACAGCTACAGCGATCATCATCATATCCCAATCACACACTCAGCTCTACTACATCTATCCATATCTACAGCTATAGCGATCATCATCGCATTCCAATCACACACTCAGCTCTACTACATCTATCCATATCTACAGCTACAGCGATCATCATCACATTCCAATCACACACTCGGCTCTGCTACATCTATCCATATCTACAGCTACAGCGATCATCATCACATTCCAATCACACACTCGGCTCTGCTACATCTATCCATATCTACAGATATAACGATCATCATCGCATTCCAATCACACACTCGGCTCTGCTACATCTATCCATATCTACAGCTACAGCGATCATCATCGCATTCCAATCACACACTCAGCTCTGCTACATCTATCCATATCTACAGCTATAGCGATCATCATCGCATTCCAATCACACACTCAGCTCTGCTACATCTATCCATATCTACAGATACAGCGATCATCATCGCATTCCAATCACACACTCGGCTCTGCTACATCTATCCATATCTACAGCTACAGCGATCATCATCGCATTCCAATCACACACTCGGCTCTGCTACATCTATCCATATCTACAGCTATAGCGATCATCATCGCATTCCAATCACACACTCGGCTCTGCTACATCTATCCATATCTACAGCTACAGCGATCATCATCGCATTCCAATCACACACTCGGCTCTGCTACATCTATCCATATCTACAGATATAGCGATCTTCATCGCATTCCAATCACACACTCGGCTCTGCTACATCTATCCATATCTACAGCTACAGCGATCATCATCACATTCCAATCACACACTCAGCTCTGCTACATCTATCCATATCTACAGCTATAGCGATCTTCATCACATTCCAATCACACACTCGGCTCTGCTACATCTATCCATATCTACAGCTATAGCGATCATCATCGCATTCCAATCACACACTCAGCTCTGCTACATCTATCCATATCTACAGCTACAGCGATCATCATCATATCCCAATCACACACTCAGCTCTGCTACATCTATCCATATCTACAGCTACAGCGATCTTCATCGCATTCCAATCACACACTCGGCTCTGCTACATAATCATTCATTCATGGATTTCTGCACTGCCCTATATGTAAAGCAGAGTGGTCTGTTCTCCCTGGCACACAGCACCTGGGCACATGCCTCCCTATCTACACCCTACTTGGTACAGTCCGTGATTGACACTGATCAGGGTCCGGACTGTACCACTTATCGTCCCCCCCTCTGTACTCCAGAATCCTGCAGAATAGTTTTGTGGATCCTCTCCTTCCCAGAATGGGCATGAGTGGCAGGATATGCCAGGTTGTGCCCGCTCATCTTCTTCATGACTAATGTGTGACGCTCAGAATAGTCAGTGTTCTGTCACCGCGCCGCGGCTCTGGTGCGGATCCTCCGGCAGACACACCGGCTCCAGTTACTGAAGTGAAGACGCTAAAAAACATTTGATCACTTTCATAATGAAATAACTGAGAGGAGTGGGAATAAAATCACCCAGAAGGGTTTATGTACTTACTCACCCACCGAATGGACCGCTGCGTGTAATCAGCCTGGCTCCAGGGGGCTCCTACTCCCCCTAACCCCTTCTCACTAGTCCAGCCTTCAATATCAGTGCTAAAAAGACGCAGATCAGGAGCAAATGTTCTGCAGCAAAATCAGCTTCAAAATCTGCGTCTTACCGGAGGATTTTGTAATTACCGGCAACCACCACTAGATGGAGCTCTCTCTGCATGCTATGTTATTGTTCAGTTCATTTATATAAACTGTATACAGAAAGCTCCCTCTAGTGGTGGCTGCAGACAGAACGTTATCATGTATCTCTGTATACAGGGAGCTCCCCCTAGTGGTGGCTGCAGACAGGATCTTATCATGTATCTCTGTATACAGAAAGCTCCCTCTAGTGGTGGCTGCAGACAGGATCTTATCATGTATCTCTGTATACAGGGAGCTCCCCCTAGTGGTGGTTGCAGACAGAATCTTACCATGTATCTCTGTATACAGTGAGCTCCCCCTAGTGGTGGCTGCAGACAGGATCTTATCCTGTATCTCTGTATACAGGGAGCTCCCCCTAGTGGTGACTGCAGACAGAATCTTATCATGTATCTCTGTATACAGGGAGCTCCCCCTAGTGGTGTCTACAGACAGGATCTTATCATGTATCTCTGTATACAGGGAGCTCCCCCTAGTGGTGACTGCAGACAGGATCTTATCATGTATCTCTGTATACAGGGAGCTCCCTCTACTGGTGGCTGCAGACAGAATCTTATCATGTATCTCTGTATACAGGGAGCTCCCCCTAGTGGTGGCTGCAGACAGGATCTTATCATGTATCTCTGTATACAGGGAGCTCCCCCTAGTGGTGACTGCAGACAGGATCTTATCATGTATCTCTGTATACAGGGAGCTCCCTCTACTGGTGGCTGCAGACAGGATCTTATCATGTATCTCTGTATACAGGGAGCTCCCCCTAGTGGTGTCTGCAGACAGGATCTTATCATGTACCTCTGTATACAGGGAGCTCCCCCTAGTGGTGGCTGCAGACAGGATCTTATCATGTACCTCTGTATACAGGGAGCTCCCCCTAGTGGTGACTGCAGACAGGATCTTATCATGTATCTCTGTATACAGGGAGCTCCCTCTACTGGTGGCTGCAGACAGGATCTTATCATGTATCTCTGTATACAGGGAGCTCCCCCTAGTGGTGGCTGCAGACAGGATCTTATCATGTATCTCTGTATACAGGGAGCTCCCCCTAGTGGTGGCTGCAGACAGGATCTTATCATGTATCTCTGTATACAGGGAGCTCCCCCTAGTGGTGGCTGCAGACAGGATCTTATCATGTATCTGTATACGGGAGCTCCCCCTAGTGGTGTCTGCAGACAGGATCTTATCATGTATCTCTGTATACAGGGAGCTCCCCCTAGTGGTGACTGCAGACAGGATCTTATCATGTATCTCTGTATACAGGGAGCTCCCCCTAGTGGTGGCTGCAGACAGGATCTTATCATGTATCTCTGTATACAGGGAGCTCCCCCTAGTGGTGACTGCAGACAGGATCTTATCATGTATCTCTGTATACAGGGAGCTCCCCCTAGTGGTGACTGCAGACAGGATCTTATCATGTATCTCTGTATACAGGGACCTCCCCCTAGTGGTGGCTGCAGACAGGATCTTATCATGTACCTCTGTATACAGGGAGCTCCCCCTAGTGGTGACTGCAGACAGGATCTTATCATGTATCTCTGTATACAGGGAGCTCCCTCTACTGGTGGCTGCAGACAGGATCTTATCATGTATCTCTGTATACAGGGAGCTCCCCCTAGTGGTGACTGCAGACAGGATCTTATCATGTATCTCTGTATACAGGGAGCTCCCCCTAGTGGTGACTTCAGGAAGCAAAAACATTTATTATTTAATTGTCCCTCTTTTTCTGGGTTTTTGACGCTTTGTATCAGAAAAATCTGAACTATGCCTTGTTTGGTGATTATTATTTACGCCTCAATTATTGCTATAGTTCTATCTCACTGCATGTAATATGGCAGGTGTGTAAGAAAGGGGGATGTCGCCTGCTCGGCCGGGGGCCGTGGTAGCAGTCTGCAGGCAGTTTGCTTACTCAGTGGGAGAGGAGTCTTGGATTACATTGCAGCAGATGACGTACAGATCCTTCTGGGATGCTGAGCTCTCATCCAAACAGGAAGACCGGGAATGACTGGAACAGTGGTATGCATCATGGACTTGTATCACCCAGCTTTCCAACAACCCTGAATGGCCAATATCACTTGAGTTTTGCCATTCAGAACCCTAGGAAAGATGGATGACATCCCCTATTGCCCTTTTTAACACTAAACCGGAAGTGTTGTCATAGTCCTGGAGAATAATCACATTATAACTAGCAAAATGCCGTGTACCGCTACAATGTTACTCTCAATTTCACATCGTCTCTAAAATTTGAGGATATGAAACATGAAGTAAAAGTCCCCCACTGAAGTAAATATGGCGGCTGACCCCACGATTTCCGGCCGTGTACCTTCTGGCCCCCCCAAAATAAAAATCAGGAATGATGCCCATGAGCAAACAGGTAGGGACAGCAAGTGATGCATGAACCAAAGAAAACCATAGTGTGGTGGTGATCAGTGAGTTAGGAGTGGAAACTAGTGTGAAATTCACCTCCTGTGTCATCCACCATGCTTTACACTGCAGCTCTGATCTGTTATTAACCAGGCTTATGAACTGCAGGCCCCCTGATAAAACACATTATCTGATAACTAGCAGGGTGTAAGGGGTCTCTGAGTCAGCTCCTGTCTCTACAGTGGTCTCCACCATGCTTTACACTGCAGCTCTGGTCTGTTATTCAGCTCCTGTCTCCACAGTGGTCTCCACCATGCTTTACACTGCAGCTCTGATCTGTTATTCAGCTCCTGTCTCTACAGTGGTCTCCACCATGCTTTACACTGCAGCTCTGGTCTGTTATTCAGCTCCTGTCTCCACAGTGGTCTCCACCATGCTTTACACTGCAGCTCTGATCTGTTATTCAGCTCCTGTCTCTACAGTGGTCTCCACCATGCTTTACACTGCAGCTCTGGTCTGTTATTCAGCTCCTGTCTCTACAGTGTTCTCCACCATGCTTTACACTGCAGCTCTGGTCTGTTATTCAGCTCCTGTCTCTACAGTGGTCTCCACCATGCTTTACACTGCAGCTCTGGTCTGTTATTCAGCTCCTGTCTCCACAGTGGTCTCCACCATGCTTTACACTGCAGCTCTGGTCTGTTATTCAGCTCCTGTCTCCACAGTGGTCTCCACCATGCTTTACACTGCAGCTCTGGTCTGTTATTCAGCTCCTGTCTCTACAGTGGTCTCCACCATGCTTTACACTGCAGCTCTGGTCTGTTATTCAGCTCCTGTCTCTACAGTGGTCTCCACCATGCTTTACACTGCAGCTCTGATCTGTTATTCAGCTCCTGTCTCCACAGTGGTCTCCACCATGCTTTACACTGCAGCTCTGATCTGTTATTCAGCTCCTGTCTCCACAGTGGTCTTCACCATGCTTTACACTGCAGCTCTGGTCTGTTATTCAGCTCCTGTCTCCACAGTGGTCTCCACCATGCTTTACACTGCAGCTCTGATCTGTTATTCAGCTCCTGTCTCCACAGTGGTCTCCACCATGCTTTACACTGCAGCTCTGATCTGTTATTCAGCTCCTGTCTCTACAGTGTTCTCCACCATGCTTTACACTGCAGCTCTGGTCTGTTATTCAGCTCCTGTCTCTACAGTGTTCTCCACCATGCTTTACACTGCAGCTCTGGTCTGTTATTCAGCTCCTGTCTCTACAGTGGTCTCCACCATGCTTTACACTGCAGCTCTGGTCTTTTATTCAGCTCATGTCTCCACAGTGGTCTCCACCATGCTTTACACTGCAGCTCTGGTCTGTTATTCAGCTCCTGTCTCTACAGTGGTCTCCACCATGCTTTACACTGCAGCTCTGGTCTGTTATTCAGCTCCTGTCTCCACAGTGGTCTCCACCATGCTTTACACTGCAGCTCTGGTCTGTTATTCAGCTCCTGTCTCTACAGTGTTCTCCACCATGCTTTACACTGCAGCTCTGATCTGTTATTCAGCTCCTGTCTCCACAGTGGTCTCCACCATGCTTTACACTGCAGCTCTGATCTGTTATTCAGCTCCTGTCTCTACAGTGTTCTCCACCATGCTTTACACTGCAGCTCTGGTCTGTTATTCAGCTCCTGTCTCTACAGTGTTCTCCACCATGCTTTACACTGCAGCTCTGATCTGTTATTCAGCTCCTGTCTCCACAGTGGTCTCCACCATGCTTTACACTGCAGCTCTGATCTGTTATTCAGCTCCTGTCTCCACAGTGGTCTCCACCATGCTTTACACTGCAGCTCTGATCTGTTATTCAGCTCCTGTCTCTACAGTGGTCTCCACCATGCTTTACACTGCAGCTCTGATCTGTTATTCAGCTCCTGTCTCTACAGTGGTCTCCACCATGCTTTACACTGCAGCTCTGGTCTGTTATTCAGCTCCTGTCTCTACAGTGTTCTCCACCATGCTTTACACTGCAGCTCTGATCTGTTATTCAGCTCCTGTCTCCACAGTGGTCTCCACCATGCTTTACACTGCAGCTCTGATCTGTTATTCAGCTCCTGTCTCCACAGTGGTCTCCACCATGCTTTACACTGCAGCTCTGATCTGTTATTCAGCTCCTGTCTCTACAGTGGTCTCCACCATGCTTTACACTGCAGCTCTGATCTGTTATTCAGCTCCTGTCTCTACAGTGGTCTCCACCATGCTTTACACTGCAGCTCTGGTCTGTTATTCAGCTCCTGTCTCCACAGTGGTCTCCACCATGCTTTACACTGCAGCTCTGCTCTTGTAGCTTGAGCACTAGAACTGGCTGTGGTCTCATTCCAGCTGTTAGGAAATAACTAATAAATCACCGCTCCGCTGTGGATCAGACAGGACATGAAAGCAGCAGGGATTTCCAGGTTGTTGTCCCCTGTGATTGTGGGATTTGTACTCCATGTAGATGGTGTCCAGGGGTCAGCGCTGCTACTCATCGCCTGCTGGGAATGTCACTGCCAGCACTGTGTGCTTGACCCTCCCCACAGTGTGCCTGACCCTCCCCACAGTGTGCCTGAGACACAGTGTGCCTGACCCCCTCCCCCCCAGTGTGCCTGACCCTCCCCACAGTGTGCCTGACCCTCCCCACAGTGTGCCTGACCCCTCCCCACAGTGTGCCTGACCCCTCCCCCACAGTGTGCCTGACTCCACCCCCACAGTGTGCCTGACCCCCCAACAGTGTGCCTGACCCTCCCCACAGTGTGCCTGTCCCTCCCCACAGTGTGCCTGACCCCCCCACCCACAGTGTGCCTGAAACCCCCCTCCCCCCCCCACAGTGTGCCTGACCCTCCCCACAGCCTCGGGGGCACTGGCTGCTGTGGGTCCTGACACCTCCAGGTGGCTCCTCACACTGATCCCTGCCATATACTGCCCTCTGCCACCACCTGGTGGTCAAACAGATGTACAGCACAACACTAAACTGGGAGATTTAACCCTAAACTGACAGGTCGGGGATATTATACCCACAGATGACACACGTGTAGATTTAGGGTCTACAGATCAATAGAAATCTATGGGGTCAGATCCGGAAAATTCATTCGGAAGGACAAACAAGCCGTCATATAACCTCAGCCTCCGTCATATAACCTCAGCCTCCATCATATAACCGCAGCCTTCATCATATAACCTCAGCCTCCATCATATAACCTCAGCCTCCGTCATATAACTGCAGCCTCCATCATATAACCTCAGCCTCCATCATATAACTGGAGCCTCAATCATATAACCTCAGCCTCCGTCATATAACCTCAGCCTCCGTCATATAACCTCAGCCTCCATCATATTACCTCAGCCTCCGTCATATAACTGCAGCCTCCATCATATAACCTCAGCCTCCATCATATAACTGGAGCCTCAATCATATAACCTCAGCCTCCATCATATAACCTCAGCCTCCGTCATATAACCTCAGCCTCCATCATATAACCGCAGCCTTCATCATATAACCTCAGCCTCCGTCATATAACCTCAGCCTCCGTCATATAACTGCAGCCTCCATCATATAACCTCAGCCTCCATCATATAACTGGAGCCTCAATCATATAACCTCAGCCTCCGTCATATAACCTCAGCCTCCATCATATAACCTCAGCCTCCGTCATATAACCTCAGCCTCCGTCATATAACTGGAGCCTCAATCATATAACCTCAGCCTCCGTCATATAACCTCAGCCTCCGTCATATAACCTCAGCCTCTGTCATATAACTGCAGCCTCCGTCATATAACTGCAGCCTCCATCATATAACCTCAGCCTCCATCATATAACCTCAGCCTCCATCATATAACCTCAGCCTCCGTCATATAACCTCAGCCTCCATCATATAACCTCAGCCTCCGTCATATAACTGGAGCCTCAATCATATAACCTCAGCCTCCATCATATAACCTCAGCCTCCATCATATAACTGGAGCCTCAATCATATAACCTCAGCCTCCATCATATAACCTCAGCCTCCATCATATAACCTCAGCCTCCGTCATATAACCTCAGCCTCCATCATATAACCTCAGCCTCCATCATATAACCGCAGCCTTCATCATATAACCTCAGCCTCCGTCATATAACCTCAGCCTCCGTCATATAACTGCAGCCTCCATCATATAACCTCAGCCTCCATCATATAACTGGAGCCTCAATCATATAACCTCAGCCTCCGTCATATAACCTCAGCCTCCATCATATAACCTCAGCCTCCGTCATATAACCTCAGCCTCCGTCATATAACTGGAGCCTCAATCATATAACCTCAGCCTCCGTCATATAACCTCAGCCTCCGTCATATAACTGCAGCCTCCATCATATAACCTCAGCCTCCATCATATAACCTCAGCCTCCATCATATAACCTCAGCCTCCGTCATATAACCTCAGCCTCCATCATATAACCTCAGCCTCCGTCATATAACTGGAGCCTCAATCATATAACGTCAGCCTCCGTCATATAACCTCAGCCTCCGTCATATAACCTCAGCCTCCATCATATAACCTCAGCCTCCATCATATAACCTCAGCCTCCATCATATAACTGGAGCCTCAATCATATAACCTCAGCCTCCGTCATATAACCTCAGCCTCCGTCATATAACTGCAGCCTCCATCATATAACCTCAGCCTCCATCATATATCCTCAGCCTCCATCATATAACCTCAGCCTCAATCATATAACCTCAGCCTCCATCATATAACCTCAGCCTCCATTATATAACCTCAGCCTCCGTCATATAACCGCAGCCTCCATCATATAACTTCAGCCTCCGTCATATAACCGCAGCCTCCGTCATAGCCCATAGAATGTAAGTCCGCAAGGACAGGGTCCTCTCCCCTCTGTACCAGTCTGTCACTGTAAACCTGTTTACTGTAAATGATATCTATAACCCTGTATGTAACTCCTTTCTCATGTACAGCACCATGGAATTAATGGTGCTATATAAATAAATACGGTAGTAATAATAATAATAATAATAATAATAACCTCATCCTCCATCATATAACCACAGCCTCAGTCATATACTTTAGCCTCCATCATATAACCTCATCCTCCATCATATAACCTGAGCCTCCGTCATATAACCTCAGCCTCCATCATATAACCTGAGCCTCCATCATATAACCGCAGCCTCCGTCATATAACCTGAGCCTCCGTCATATAACCTCAGCCTCCGTCATATAACTGCAGCCTCCATCATATAACCTCAGCCTCCATCATATAACCGCAGCCTCCGTCATATAACCTGAGCCTCCGTCATATAACCTTAGCCTCCGTCATATAACTGCAGCCTCCGTCATATAACCTCAGCCTCCATCATATAACCTCAGCCTCCATCATATAACCGCAGCCTCCGTCATATAACCTGAGCCTCCGTCATATAACCTGAGCCTCCATCATATAACCGCAGCCTCCGTCATATAACCTCAGCCTCCATCATATAACCTCAGCCTCCATCATATAACCGCAGCCTCCGTCATATAACCTGAGCCTCCATCATATAACCTCAGCCTCCGTCATATAACTGCAGCCTCCGTCATATAACCTCAGCCTCCGTCATATAACCGCAGCCTCTGTCATATAACTGCAGCCTTTGTCATATAACCTCAGCCTCCGTCATGTAACCTCAGCCTCCATCATATAACCTCAGCCTCCGTCATATAACCTCAGCCTCCGTCATATAACCGCAGCCTCTGTCATATAACTGCAGCCTTTGTCATATAACCTCAGCCTCCGTCATGTAACCTCAGCCTCCATCATATAACCTCAGCCTCCATCATATAACCTCTGCCTCCGTCATGTAACCACAGCCTCCGTCATATAACCTGAGCCTCCGTCATATAACCTTAGCCTCCGTCATATAACTGCAGCCTCCGTCATATAACCTCAGCCTCCATCATATAACCTCAGCCTCCATCATATAACCGCAGCCTCCGTCATATAACCTGAGCCTCCGTCATATAACCTGAGCCTCCATCATATAACCGCAGCCTCCGTCATATAACCTCAGCCTCCATCATATAACCTCAGCCTCCATCATATAACCGCAGCCTCCGTCATATAACCTGAGCCTCCATCATATAACCTCAGCCTCCGTCATATAACTGCAGCCTCCGTCATATAACCTCAGCCTCCGTCATATAACCGCAGCCTCTGTCATATAACTGCAGCCTTTGTCATATAACCTCAGCCTCCGTCATGTAACCTCAGCCTCCATCATATAACCTCAGCCTCCGTCATATAACCTCAGCCTCCGTCATATAACCGCAGCCTCTGTCATATAACTGCAGCCTTTGTCATATAACCTCAGCCTCCGTCATGTAACCTCAGCCTCCATCATATAACCTCAGCCTCCATCATATAACCTCTGCCTCCGTCATGTAACCACAGCCTCCATCATATAACCTCAGCCTCCATCATACAGTTAGGTCCATATATATTTGGACAGAGACAACATTTTTCTAATTTTGGTTATAGACATTACCACAATGAATTTTAAACAAAACACTTCAGATGCAGTTGAAGTTCAGACTTTCAGCTTTCATTTGAGGGGATCCACATTAAAATTGAATGAAGGGTTTAGGAGTTTCAGCTCCTTAACATGTGCCACCCTGTTTTTAAAGGGACCAAAAGTAATTGGACAATTGACTCCAAGGCTATTTCATGGACCGGGGTGGGCAATCCCTTCGTTATGTCATTCTCAATTAAGCAGATAAAAGGCCTGGAGTTGATTTGAGGTGCGGTTCTTGCATTTGGAAGGTTTTGCTGTGAAGTAAACATGCGGTAAAGGAGCTCTCCATGCAGGTGAAACAAGCCATCATTAAGCTGCGAAAACAGAAAAACCCATCCGAGAAATTGCTACAATATTAGGAGTGGCAAAATCTACAGTTTGGTACATCCTGAGAAAGAAAGAAAGCACTGGTGAACTCATCAATGCAAAAAGACCTGGGCGCCCATGGAAGACAACAGTGGTGGATGATCGCAGAATAATCTCCATGGTGAAGAGAAACCCCTTCACAACAGCCGACCAAGTGACCAACACTCTCCAGGAGGTCGGCGTATCAATATCCAAATCTACCATAAAGAGAAGACTGCATGAAAGTAAATACAGAGGGTTCACTGCACGGTGCAGCCACTCATAAGCATCAAGAATAAAAAGGCTAAAAAACATCTAAAAAAGCCGCACAGTTCTGGAAGAACATTCTTTGGACAGATGAAACCAAGATCAACCTCTACCAGAATGATGGAAAGAGAAAAGTATGGTGAAGGCGAGGTACAGCTCATGATCCAAAGCATACCACATCATCTGTAAAACACGGTGGAGGCAGTGTGATGGCGCGGGCATGCATGGCTGCCAGTGGCACTGGGTCACTAGTGTTTATTGATGATGTGACACAGGACAGAAGCAGCCGAATGAATTCTGAGGTCTTCAGAGCCGCCATAAAGCCAAAGCAATCCAGGAGTTTATTAAAGCAAAGAAGTGGAATATTCTTGAATGGCCAAGTCAGTCATCTGATCTCAACCCAACTGAGCAGCATTTCACTTGTTAAAGATTAAACTTCAGACAGAAAGGCCACAAACAAACAGCAACTGAAAACCACTGCAGTGAAGGCCTGGAGGAGCATCAAAAAGGAGGAAACACAGCGTCTGGTGATGTCCATGAGTTCAAGACTTCAGGCAGTCATTGCCCACAAAGGGTTTTCAACCAAGTACTAGAAATGAACATTTTATTTCAAATTATTGAATCTGTCCAATTACTTTTGGTCCCTTTAAAAACAGGGTGGCACATGTTAAGGAGCTGAAACTCCTAAACCCTTCATTCAATTTTAATGTGGATCCCCTCAAATGAAAGCTGAAAGTCTGAACTTCAACTGCATCTGAATTGTTTTGTTTAAAATTCATTGTGGTAATGTCTATAACCAAAATTAGAAAAATGTTGTCTCTGTCCAAATATATATGGACCTAACTGTATAACCGCAGCCTCCGTCATATAACTGCAGCCTCAATCATATAACTGCAGCCTCCATCATTTAAACTCAGCTTCCGTCATATAACCTGAGCCTCTGTCATATAACTGCAGCCTCCGTCATATAACCTCAGCCTCCGTCATATACCCTGAGCCTCCGTCATATAACTGCAGCCTCCATCATATAACCTCAGCCTCCGTCATATAACCTGAGCCTCTGTCATATAACCTGAGCCTCTGTCATATAACTGCAGCCTCCGTCATATAACCTCAGCCTCCATCATATAACCGCAGCCTCCGTCATATAACTGCAGCCTCCATCATATAACTGCAGCCTCCATCATATAACTGCAGCCTCCATCATATACCCTGAGCCTCCATCATATAACTGCAGCCTCCATCATATAACTGCAGCCTCCATCATTTAAACTCAGCCTCCGTCATATAACCTGAGCCTCTGTCATATAACTGCAGCCTCCGTCATATAACCTCAGCCTCCATCATATAACCTCAGCCTCCGTCATATAACCTGAGCCTCTGTCATATAACCTGAGCCTCTGTCATATAACTGCAGCCTCCGTCATATAACCTCAGCCTCCGTCATATACCCTGAGCCTCCGTCATATAACCTCAGCCTCCGTCATATACCCTGAGCCTCCGTCATATAACCTCAGCCTTCATCATGTAACCGCAGCCTCCGTCATATAACCGCAGCCTCCATCATATAACCGCAGCCTCCGTCATGTAACCACGGACCTGTTTGCTTTCTCATCCTTTTCTACAGACACAAGACAAGTTCAGACATCTCCTTCGTGGTCATATGACCAGTCTTATCAGTACCTGGGATCCATTGCCACGCCGTCAGTCCACCCGGCCACCCCCATCTCGCCCGGACGTGCCAGCGGGATGACGTCCCTCAGCGCCGAGCTCTCCAGCCGTTTATCAGGTACCAAGAAAACTCTACAGAAAACTTCTGCAACTTTCCAATATATTTTTTTGGTTCATTTTGTTATAATTTCTAATATATCTGTTTGCTGTCAGCGAAAGAGTGAATCTGTACAGAGCACTCCAGGCGAGAGGATGTAACCAGTCTAGATAAAGCTCTGTGAGCGAAATATCAGAGATGAGCAAATCTAGATAAAGCTCTGTGAGCGAAATATCAGAGATGAGCAAATCTAGATAAAGCTCTGTGAGCAAAATGTTAGAGATGAGCAAATCTAGACTACATCTACGAGCGAAATGTTAAAAATGAGGAAATCTAGACAATGCTCTGTGAGCAAAGTGTTAGAAATTAGCAAATCTAGACAATGCTCTGTGAACGAAAAGCTAGAGACATTAGGACGTTGGTCCCCCAGGACAGGGCGTTAGGGTAGCACTGGCACTGCATCGGTCATGCCCCTATTATAGGACGGTGGACCCCCCATGTCAGGGCGTTAGGGTAGCACTGGCGCAGCAATGGTCATGCCCCTATTATAGGACAGTGGTCTCCCCCACCAGGGCAGGGGGTTAGGGTAGCACTGGCGCGGCAATGGTCATGCCCCTATTATAGGACAGTGGTCTCCCCCACCAGGGCAGGGCGTTAGGGTAGCACTGGCACGGCATCGGTCATGCCCCTATTATAGGACAGTGGTCTCCCCCACCAGGGCAGGGCGTTAGGGTAGCACTGGCACGGCATCGGTCATGTCCCTATTATAGGACAGTGGTCTCCCCCCACCAGGGCAGGGCGTTAGGGTAGCACTGGCATGGCATCGGTCATGCCCCTATTATAGGACAGTGGTCTCCCCCCACCAGGGCAGGGCGTTAGGGTAGCACTGGCGCGGCAATGGTCATGCCCCTATTATAGGACAGTGGCCTCCCCCCACCAGGGCAGGGCATTAGGGTAGTACTGGCGCGGCATCGGTCATGCAGCCATCAGACTCTTATATGATTCCTCCATGTAACGTAACAGGCGGTAGATACAATCCATCTATTGTTTGCGCCTTTGATATTGTAGGATTGTATCCCCCCCACCCCCACAAAAAAATCCTGCACTATAGACTGGAACTAAAAAATCCTCCGTTGGCAGACAGAACGCCACACCTTGTCTGCGCAGCTCGTCTCACCTGGGGGCTTGTTTGTTTTGAGCTCACAATAGCGAGCACGGCTGCCAAGTCCTGAGCTGACGGCACAGTCACTGAACTGATGCCCACCATCCTACCAAGTATGGGGGGCACAAATTATTCTCTGAGCCGCAGGTTTTAATGTCTGGTCGGGGCCTCCTGGCTCGTTAAAGCACTTCCAGGGTTAATTAGTTAGCACAGCGGTAATTCTTGCATTGCTAATGGCTTTGACGGTTTCCGCTTGTTTTGCGATCACAAGGCCGGAGTGTAGGAAGAAGACTCCTGAGCGTAGCGTTAAGGTGGGACACGCACCGTCATGGCAGACGTTCCCGATCCGTCAGCAGTCGGAGTTTTAATATATGTTACCCCTTTAATTTTTGCGTGATTTCCAATTTCTGACTCCCTAGCCGATGGGGAAACAACAATTCTCAGCATGGCTTGACATCCTTCAGCCACTTATAGACGATCGGTGGAACTGATCGATTACATTTTGAAGGAAAAGCCTTTTAATGTTATGTTTGTATGGTTTTGCTGGAAGTTGTAGTTTCCCACCAGTTGAAGATCCTGAGGTTGGAGCTGGTGGCATTTTCTATTAGTGATGGAATAACTCTATTTTCTTTACGTTACGCAGGGGCTTCCGACCTGACCGCATTCAGTGACCCTCGAGTCGGGATAGATCGTCAGTTCTCCACCCTGTCCTCCATTTCCGATCCGCGCATGCACTATCCTGGAGCGTTTACATATACTCCGACCCCGGTGTCCTCGGGCATAGGAATAAGTATGTCAGCCATGACCAGCGCTACCAGATACCACTACCTACCACCTCCATATCCCGGATCTTCTCAACCTCAAGGAAGCCCATTCCAGGCCAGCTCGCCTTCCTACCTCTACTACGGCACATCGGCCGGGTCCTACCAGTTTCCCATGATGTCCGGAGGAGACCGCTCGCCACCTCGCATCCTTCCTCCTTGCACTAACGCTTCCACAGGGTCGGCCCTCCTCAACCCCAACCTCCCGAACCAAAACGACGTGGTCGAGACCGAAGGAAGCCACAGCAATTCTCCAACCAGTATGGGGACCACGCCAAGGTTGGAGGAAGCAGTGTGGAGACCCTACTGAAGAACATCAAGACGTGAAGCTTTAAGAAGTCTACACGTGAGTTCACGTACGTACACGGGTGTCACGGAGGGTTCGAAAGAAGGATCCCATCTCTCGATGCTGTGAAGCCAACTGGATGGAGGTCAATGAATTTCACGTCTTTGCGTTGAGGACCTAACAGAGATACATTTCCAATATGTAGTCCGGATGGAGAAACTTACATTGACATCCTCCTAGAAATTTGGAATTTTCGGAACGTTTCACTGTATCCATGTAAAAGTCTAGAAACATTCTCCCATCGCGAAACTGTACATTTATGATTACTCAGTGGAACTCGCTGGTTTTAATGACTCCAAATACAAAACTAACGTTGCCCCCTTATTTCCGGCACCTTGAGACTTTTCTCCGCTTTCTTTTATTTTATAGCTTCCAGGTATATTTTATGTTTTTTTACATATTTTTTTTGTATTGTACTTTATGTTGATTCTTTTTTTTTTAAATATTGGGCAGTGATATGTAATTATTTCAGTAGCAGCGCCCGCCCCCGAGGAGTCCCAGTTTTATTTATGTATAGTATTCAAGGCTTTTTTTTTTATATATATATATATAATTATTATCCCAGTTATATAAGGATGTTGTTTACATTTTGAAATTTTGGGGAAATTTCAGGTTTCTTTTTTTTTTATGGTCCTTTCCCCCCCTCAGGTCCATTTGCGATCGTATTTATACAATATTGGATTGATGGATACATGAATTGTGTTGTGTTCTGGAGGATGAGATCGGGAAAGAGAGATTGGCGATTCATAACGATGCGTTCCCCTCCTTGAATTTTGGGGGTTCTTGGCCCCATCGTCGGTGATGGAGATGAGTATAGGACTCATAGGGTTAAAATGGCCCACCAGTCTGAACACGCTCTTCCATGGTGGTGGGGACTAGTCTCAATTTGGCTCATGACATCACTCAGAAGGTCACTTGGTTCAGCTCACTGATTTTGGGGGGGTAAATTTGCAGGGACCTTTTGATATATCCTATATCCTGATAAGTACCCCCCCCCATTGGGGCCATGCCAAAATGCAGAAGCCTAACCCATTACATTCACCCCTTAAAGAGAAACTATTATCAGAAAAAAAAACCTTTTGTTTGTGTTTTAAAGTTTGTTGTTTTTTTTTTTATATTTTTGCAATGTTTTTTTCCATATCACAATCTGTAATAAAATTAAAAAAATAATAATAATAATTCTTGCATTTCTCACATTGGACACCCGGGATGTATTTTTTAGACTCTAACTTCCTGTTTCAGGAAATAACACACGCACATTAGCAGCAAGGGTAGGATCTTTTGTATTGAAGCTTCTAATGAGCGTGTGCAAAGGTCATTGAGAAAGGAGGGAGGGAGCAGCTGAGCTGTATTATCATCGCCTATTGTGATTGGTGGATCCTGTGTTATCAGCTATATTACCTGTCATTGTAATCCTGCCTCTGATGATAATGTGCCTGCTGAAAACCCTTTCTTTAAAGACAGGACATCTGAGTCTAAAAAAAAAAATAGCACAATTACTAATTTGTTTATTATTTTATTAATAAAGATCAAGATATGAAGAAATATATTATTTAAAAACACATGAACCTAAAATTAAACCAGTAGGTCATTTTCTGATGACAGCTTCCCTTTAAGGTGCCCATTACTTACTGTCCATTTCTATGCATTGCTGATGAAGTCCACAGATCCTAACCCAAAGTGTTACCCATGACGGGACCCCCAAATCTTGGTGTAGAGTTCATGACCTTTAATTAAAGTGTTTACATTTTTTGGGGGGGAGATTCTAAGAGTTTGTATTTCACATTTAATGGATGGTAATGAACGAATCTTACATAAATATGGCCCCTAATGGGTAAAATGAGGTGTATGAAAAAGTGCCGACTACTCATTTAGTCGCTGATACTCATTTAGTCGCTGACTGTAGCCACATGTGTAGCTTTCTATGTGCTGACCACACCGGTATATCCCCAGTAATGGTGCATATCAGCGATGTCACCGATCGGGGCCGTAGCGCAGGACATACGAACCAAAGTAATCGAGGATGACGTTCAGGTAATGGGATCCCATCATGTCGGACGTGGTGTCTGATAGGCTACCGTCATGTTATAGAGCCGGAGGAGAGGAACAGATCGATATATAGATTAGTGGGAATATATTCAGTATTTCTTTATACATTTTAATACCTTGTGTTTGCTTAAGTGTCCAGTGGGAGTGTCAGTTAACGAACAGGACCGCCCACTGGACTCCTAAGCATAAGAAAAAAAATCAGGCATTTAAATAAACACAATATGAGTTATACTGAATCCTTTCCCATAAACCTATATATCAGTCTGCTCAGCTCTTCCTGCTCTATAACATCGTGCCTGCAGAATCCAGTGTGGCAGGTTCCCTTTAAGAGATAGTAAACGGTGACATTTCTGTAGGTGGTATTATTATGTATAAACCAAGGATACCACATGTCTCATCAATATCCATTATTCATTAGGACTGCAGTCTCGTTGAACTTCCTTTAATCTGGAAACAGTGGGACCCGATGATCAGATATTTCTGGATTATCAGACACCATCTGCATTAAGACCGTCTGGCTTCAGGCTTTGTAAAATTCAGTTTTTCATTGCGGTTTTATTCTGGATTATCAAACATTCTGGATAACCAGATGTAATTTTAATGTATTTCTATTTCTAAATTCCAGTATTAAGACAATTGAGGCTTTTTTATGCATCCACTACTAATAAAATGTGAATACAAATACCGTAAAATTTCTATTATCTGGCATGTATTAAAGAGGACTTATCACTTGCTCAAAGTTAAATACCTTGTAAAAATCCCCAAGTTCCCCCGATTCTGCCGCACTTTTCCATTTTGTTCTGCGTCACTCTAGTGCAGAGATATTCACATTTGTTTCTTCTGGAGCACAGTATGAGAAATCTCTGCTTCCAGTGCAACTGGGCATTTCTTCAGAGTCTTCCCTGGGGGCGTGTGCCAGATCCTCCAATGTGCTGCCAATCCCATCTCACATCTGAGACTGATAGACTACTAGATTTGCTGCCGAGCTGTTATTGGCCACATCAGGGAGGGAGTGCTGAAAGCACATGCCCCCAGAGAAGACTCTGAAGAAACTCTCAGTTGGAGTCCAAGTAGAGATTTCTCACACTGGACTCCAAAAGCAACAAATGTGAATATCTCTGCAATGGAGCGACGCAGAACAAAACGGAAAAGAGCGATAGAATCAGAGGAACTCAGGGATTTGCTGAGACACAGATCAGCTGGAATCTGTGGGGAAACCTGGCAGTAAGTGTTCAGGCTCCCTACAGCGCCACCAAAGGAGGAATAAAGCATTACATAGTACGTATTAACATCAATAGGCCGTCCATGTATTGGTGGCTCCTCCAGAGGGAGAGATGTGCTTTGTAGCCGCACTATATACTGTATACATACATGTGTATATATATTCACTCTTCTACATTCAGATTGCAACACCAAGAAGGAAAAGTCATGGAGTTGTGAAAGTCGCAGGACGAGAGCAACCTGATAACACCAGGTTGCATGAGCAGGCTGTGTGGCCTAAAAGTGCTACCATGGCCTGCAACGTCTCCGGACTTGTCTCCCGTTGAGCACATCAAGAAAGTTATTGGTCTGCAATTGCAAAATGAGCTGCCAGCAGCGGATCTTGATGATTTGCAAAACATTTCCCAGACAACCAGTAATAACCGTGTAAGTGCCAGGATTTCTACACGTGGCGCTCATATTCCAGACTGATGTTTTGATAATTTTGTTTCCATTTTTTCATCATTTGCAGATCAGTAACTCGTCTATCCATCCTGTGATTTCCATCATTCTGCAATTTTTCCTTCTTGGTGTCGCAATGTGAATTATTGTATATACAATAATTGTGTATCGGCTCAGCCTCCTGGTCGTGGTTCGCAATGTCCAGAGTATCAGATTGCCAGATTATAGGAATGGTACTGTCATTTTGACATTTTCAAAGGGAGATGTCACTTTTGGACTTTTGGATAAATAGCATCAAGGGGACGTATGTGAATGAGCCAAGTAATGGCAAAATGAAGGAGTAAGGAAAGGGATTGGTTTATTCTATAGTCCCTACGCATAAGTAGCTGAGAACAAACACAATACATCTAAATCCAATTTCTACCCCACAATCTCAATCCGGTCGATCCGTCGCATCATCCAGGTCAGGGAGGGGAAAGATCTTCTTTTTGTCTTCTCATTTAATCCACAGCTTGCTGCAGCAATTATAGCGCCATTTCCTTCATTCATTTTTTTTTATAAAGGTTTCAGTGGCACTGGCTATAAGAAAAAATGGAGAATTATAAAAAATAAATAAAAAAAACAAAAACAACTTTATTTAAATGTTCTTATTGCAGGGCAACTTTGATGAGTATTTGAAGTCAGGACTTCAGATCAGTGTTTGTTATAAAATAATAATATTAAAAAAAAAAGAATAAAAATCGAGGCTGCGGGCAGCACACATCGGGCTTATTTAAGATGTTTTATTTCCTTTTTGCCTTTTTTTTTTACAGGATGGATATAAATAAATATAAATATATTTTTGTTGGCTTGTTTGTACTATTCTGATGCAGTTGCACTTCGCTTTCTAAAAAAGTATAATGAAACATTTTGCAGCATAAATATGGCATAACTAATTAAAATTGTGATATGAACAATGCAAAATCCCTAAATTTAACATTGTATGTTTTTGCTGGATTGCGCCTTAATATTGTCATGCACATTGATGGTCTTTAGGTGGCGGTAGAGCTCCTTTTTTTTTTTCAAAATTATTCAACTTGTCATACACTTGGATGGTCACTAGGTGGCAGCAGAGCTGCATCTAAAATAGTGCATTCTTTGCTGAATTCTATCTAGTCATACACTCAAGTGACCACTAGATGGCGGCTTTATTTTATACATTCATCACATAGACCTTATGTGCTACCATGAAAAATCTTTTTTTTATATTAGGTGTCAGGTATAAAAAAAAAACTATATAAAAAAACCTTGCCCTTGTCAATCAAATGTCACTTAAATGGTTATGTTATTTTGCTTTGCCGTTAATTAAGAAAAAGTAAAATATTCAGGATGAAGACACCTAAAAATATCCCAGAATCCTTTACTTTAGGCCGCAGCTTCATGGGAAAGTGGGGATATTGCTTACACACAGAGCTGATGGTGATGTGGTGGGATCAGATAATGACGCCTGCTTATTTCCAAGAGACAGCGCCACCTTTGTCTTCAGGTTGTCTCTGGTATTGTAGATTCTAGATCATCCTCCTGTGTGTGTCGGTGATGGGTTCCTTCTGTTAAGCCATATCAGGGTGACGGTGAGAGCGTGATCTGCGTCTTGTACAATATCCGGGTCGCTCATGGATAAATTATCTTTGCTGTATAATTAATAATTGTATTTATAGAAGTGTACATAGATTTCGAGTGCTTCCGGCATGAGACCCCCCCTCCCCCCACCGGCCCTCTAGGCTTTTCATTAAACTGCTTTACAAAGTTTTAGAAACTTTTTGCCTTGTCTTAAAGAAACACTGAAGTGAGATTTCTCTGTTCTGAGTTGTTTTTTTTTTTTATATACTCTTGTTTTGTTGTTCACTTTTGTATACGGCTTCTGAGGCATGGACGTGTGCGACCCCCTCCTGCTGCATCGCCCCCGTGTGCTGGAATAAAGGACGGGGTCCGCACAGAGCGGTCAGCGACATTCAGTGTTTACTAGCATTCATTTCTCAAATAAACTTCTAAAAATAAGATTGTGGTGTGATGTAATAATGTTATTACTAGAGGTCACTGCTCAGATCTGTCTATCATCTATCTATTATCAATCATCCATCTATTATCCATCTATGTATTATCTATCTATTATCCATCCATTATCTATCATCTATTATCTATATATCTATCTATTTATCTATTATCAATCATCTATCTATTATCTATATATTATCTATATATCAATCTATAATCGATCTATCTATTATCTATCATCTATCTATTATCCATCTATGTATTATCTATCTATGATCCATCCATTATCTATCATCTATTATATCTATCATCTATTATATCTATCATCTATTATCTATATATCAATCTATAATCGATCTATCTATTATCTATCATCTATCTATTATCTATCATCTATCTATTATCCATCTATGTATTATCTATCTATGATCCATCCATTATCTATCATCTATTATATCTATCATCTATTATATCTATCATCTATTATCTATATATCAATCTATAATCGATCTATCTATTATCTATCATCTATCTATTATCTATCATCTATCTATTATCCATCTATGT
The DNA here is from genome assembly GCF_032444005.1 of Ranitomeya imitator. Classification (NCBI taxonomy): domain Eukaryota; kingdom Metazoa; phylum Chordata; class Amphibia; order Anura; family Dendrobatidae; genus Ranitomeya; species Ranitomeya imitator. Next base: position 38,761,552 of record NC_091284.1, read on the forward strand.
ATTATCTATCTATGATCCATCCATTATCTATCATCTATTATATCTATCATCTATTATCTATATATCAATCTATCTATCTATTATCAATCATCTATCTATTATCTATATATTATCTATATATCAATCTATAATCGATCTATCTATTATCTATCATCTATCTATCTATTATCTATCATCTATCTATCTATTATCTATCATCTATCTATTATCCATCTATGTATTATCTATCTATTATCCATCCATTATCTATCATCTATTATATCTATCATCTATTATCTATATATCAATCTATCTATCTATCTATTATCAATCATCTATCTATTATCTATATATTATCTATATATCAATCTATAATCGATCTATCTATTATCTATCATCTATCTATCTATTATCTATCATCTATCTATTATCCATCTATGTATTATCTATCTATTATCCATCCATTATCTATCATCTATTATATCTATCATCTATTATCTATATATCAATCTATCTATCTATCTATCTATTATCAATCATCAATCATCTATCTATTATCTATATATTATCTATATATCAATCTATAATCGATCTATCTATTATCTATCATCTATCTATCTATTATCTATCATCTATCTATTATCCATCTATGTATTATCTATCTATGATCCATCCATTATCTATCATCTATTATATCTATCATCTATTATCTATATATCAATCTATCTATCTATTATCAATCATCTATCTATTATCTATATATTATCTATATATCAATCTATAATCGATCTATCTATTATCTATCATCTATCTATCTATTATCTATCATCTATCTATTATCCATCTATGTATTATCTATCTATTATCCATCCATTATCTATCATCTATTATATCTATCATCTATTATCTATATATCAATCTATCTATCTATCTATTATCAATCATCTATCTATTATCTATATATTATCTATATATCAATCTATAATCGATCTATCTATTATCTATCATCTATCTATCTATTATCTATCATCTATCTATTATCCATCTATGTATTATCTATCTATTATCCATCCATTATCTATCATCTATTATATCTATCATCTATTATCTATATATCAATCTATCTATCTATCTATTATCAATCATCAATCATCTATCTATTATCTATATATTATCTATATATCAATCTATAATCGATCTATCTATTATCTATCATCTATCTATCTATTATCTATCATCTATCTATTATCCATCTATGTATTATCTATCTATGATCCATCCATTATCTATCATCTATTATATCTATCATCTATTATCTATATATCAATCTATCTATCTATTATCAATCATCTATCTATTATCTATATATTATCTATATATCAATCTATAATCGATCTATCTATTATCTATCATCTATCTATCTATTATCTATCATCTATCTATTATCCATCTATGTATTATCTATCTATTATCCATCCATTATCTATCATCTATTATATCTATCATCTATTATCTATATATCAATCTATAATCGATCTATCTATTATCTATCATCTATCTATTATCTATCATCTATCTATTATCCATCTATGTATTATTTATCTATTATCTATCTAATATCTATCTATTATCTATCTATCTGTTATCCATCCATTATCTATTATCCATCCATTATCTATCATCTATCTATTATCTATATATTATCTATATATCAATCTATAATCGATCTATCTATTATCTATCTATCATATATCTATTATGTATCTATTATCTATTATCTATCTATCATCTATTTATCTATCTGTTATCTATCCCATATATATCTATCATCTATCTATTATCTATTTATATATTATCTATCTCTATTATTTATCCATCTATCTGCTATCTACTTAAGAGATTCAATACAAATTAAATACAAATCTGAACAATATGCAATCTGTTTGCACCTATTATACAATGCAGAAGACTTCATCTCCCAGAAAAGGTTCACATGAGCCATGGTGCAGCCAGATAGGTTTTCCCATAATGCCTTCCAGCTATCACATCACATGGTATAGCATGGCCAGTCAGCCTGAATAAAAGTAAAGTTAGGGAATGCAGCTAACTTTTTTTTTTAATGAATATGGATAGTGAGAGGACATCATAGCTTACAACTTAGCCATAGAGATAGGGCGAGAAAGACATTAAACATTAAAGATATTGTGTAACATGCGTGACAAGACAGTAGTGAAAAAGATTACTGTGAGCAAAATTGAATATGACAGGTTTAATTGATAGAGAGGTAGGACAGTCACTGTGTCTATGAGACAGAAGAGTCACTGTCTACGTCAGGGAGGAGAGTCACCGTGTATGTGAGGCAGGAGAGGCACTATGTGAGGCAGGAGAGGCACTGTGTCTGTGAGGCAGGAGAGGCACTGTGTCTGTGAGGCAGGTGAGTCACTGTGTATGTGAGGGAGGAGAGTCACCGTGTATGTGAGGCAGGAGAGGCACTGTGTCTGTGAGGCAGGAGAGGCACTGTGTCTGTGAGGCAGGAGAGGCACTGTGTCTGTGAGGCAGGAGAGTAACTGTGTATGTGAGGCAGGACAGTCACTGTGTATGTGAGGCAGGAGAGTCACTGTGTCTGTGAGGAAGGAGAGTCACTGTATCTGTGAGGAAGGAGAGTCACTGTGTCTGTGTTATGGACCTGGTGGTTAGGAGCACCCAAAATGACCTGATGGTTAAACTGACACAAGACAAGCTCTGGGAAGTGGGAACTCTGCTGACCGCAACCCCTAATCCTATCACACACACTAGAAATAGCCGTGGAGCGTACCTAACTCTGCCTAGACGCCTCTTCACAGCCTAAGAGCTAACTAGCCCTAGAGATAGAAAATTAAGCCTACCTTGCCTCAGAGAAATTCCCCAAAGGAAAAGGCAGCCCCCCACAAATATTGACTGTGAGTTAAGATGAAAGTCACAAACACAGAAATGAAACAGGTTTCAGCAAAGGAGGCCAGACTTACTAAACAGACAGAGGATAGGAAAGGTAACTTTGCGGTCAGCACAAAAAACTACAAAAAGACCACGCAGAGTGTGCAAGAAGACCCCCACACCGACTCACGGTGCGGAGGTGCCACTCTGCATCCCAGAGCTTCCAGCTAGCAAGGCAAAATCATGATAGCAAGCTGGACAAGAAAACAATGAACAAATAATTAACTAGCAGGGACTTAGCTTCTGCTGGAGTAGACAGGTCACCAGAAAGATCCAAGAGCGAACTGAACCAGTACAAGAACATTGACAGCTGGCATGGAGTAACGATCTGAGTGGAGTTAAATAGAGCAGCCAGCCTAAGAATAAACTAAGTCACCTGTAGAAGGAACCTCAGAACCAGCAGCTCCACTCACAGCCACCAGAGGGAGTCCATGGACAGAACTCGCCGAAGTACCATTCATGACCACAGGAGGGAGTTCGATAACAGAATTCACAATAGTACCCCCCCTTGAGGAGGGGTCACCGAACCCTCACCAGAGCCCCCAGGCCGATCAGGACGAGCCAAATGAAAGGCACGAACTAGATCGGCAGCATGAACATCAGAGGCAACAACCCAGGAATTATCTTCCTGACCATAACCCTTCCACATGACCAGGTACTGGAGTTTACGTCTCGAAATACGAGAATCTAAAATCTTCTCCACCACATACTCCAACTCCCCCTCGACCAACACCGGGGCAGGAGGGTCAACGGAGGGAACCATAGGCGCCACGTATCTCCGCAATAATGACCTATGGAACACATTATGGATGGCAAAAGAAGCTGGAAGGGCCAAACGAAATGACACAGGATTGAGAACTTCAGAAATCTTATAAGGACCAATGAAACGAGGCTTAAACTTAGGAGAGGAAACCTTCATAGGAACATAACGAGACGACAACCAAACCAAATCTCTAACACGAAGTCGGGGACCAACAGCGCCGGCGGTTAGCGAAACGTTGAGCCTTCTCCTGGGACAATGTCAAATTGTCCACTACATGAGTCCAAATTTGCTGCAACCTGTCCACCACAGAATCCACACCAGGACAGTCCGAAGGCTCAACCTGCCCTGAAGAGAAACGAGGATGGAAACCAGAATTACAGAAAAAAGGCGAAACCAAAGTAGCCGAGCTGGCCCGATTATTAAGGGCGAACTCAGCCAAAGGCAAGAAGGACACCCAATCATCCTGATCAGCAGAAACAAAGCATCTCAGATATGTTTCCAAAGTCTGATTGGTTCGTTCGGTTTGGCCATTTGTCTGAGGATGGAAAGCCGAAGAAACAGACAAATCAATGCCCATCTTAGCACAAAAGGACTGCCAAAACCTCGAAACAAACTGGGAACCTCTGTCCGAGACGATGTTCTCCGGAATGCCATGCAAACGAACCACATGCTGTAAAAATAATGGCACTAAATCAGAGGAGGAAGGCAATTTAGACAAGGGTACCAAATGGACCATCTTAGAGAAGCGATCACAAACCACCCAGATGACCGACATCCTTTGAGAGACAGGGAGATCTGAAATAAAATCCATGGAAATATGCGTCCAGGGCCTCTTCGGGACCGGCAAGGGCAAAAGCAACCCACTGGCACGAGAACAGCAGGGCTTAGCCCGAGCACAAGTCCCACAGGACTGCACAAAAGAACGCACATCCCGTGACAAGGAAGGCCACCAAAAGGATCTAGCCACCAAATCTCTGGTACCAAAGATTCAAGGATGACCAGCCAACACCGAACAATGAACCTCAGAGATAACTCTACTAGTCCATCTATCAGGGACAAACAGTTTCTCCACTGGACAACGGTCAGGTCTATCAGCCTGAAACTTCTGCAGCACCCGCCGCAAATCAGGGGAGATGGCAGACAAAATTACCCCCTCTTTGAGAATACCCGCCGGCTCAGGAACACCCGGAGAGTCAGGCACAAAACTCCTTGAAAGGGCATCAGCCTTCACATTCTTAGAACCCGGAAGGTACGAAACCACAAAATCAAAACGGGAGAAAAACAGCGACCATCGAGCCTGTCTAGGATTCAACCGTTTGGCAGACTCGAGATAAGTCAAATTCTTGTGATCCGTCAAGACCACCACGCGATGCTTGGCTCCTTCAAGCCAATGTCGCCACTCCTCGAATGCCCACTTCATGGCCAACAACTCTCGATTGCCAACATCATAATTGCGCTCAGCAGGCGAGAACTTCCTAGAAAAGAAGGCACATGGTTTCATCACCGAGCCATCAGAACTTCTTTGAGACAAAACAGCCCCTCCTCCAATCTCAGAAGCATCAACCTCGACCTGAAACGGGAGCGAAACATCTGGCTGGCACAACACAGGGGCAGAAGAAAAACGACGCTTCAACTCCTGAAAAGCCTCTACGGCCGCAGAGGACCAATTGACCACATCAGCACCTTTCTTGGTCAAATCAGTCAACGGTTTAGCAACACTAGAAAAATTAGCGATGAAGCGACAGTAAAAATTAGCAAAGCCCAGGAACTTCTGCAGGCTCTTCACAGATGTCGGCTGAGTCCAATCATAAATGGCCTGGACTTTAACAGGGTCCATCTCGATAGTAGAAGGGGAAAAAATGAAACCCAAAAATGAAACCTTCTGAACCCCAAAGAGGTACCTAACTCTGCCTAGACGCCTCTTCACAGCCTAAGAGCTAACTAGCCCTAGAGATAAAAAATTAAGCCTACCTTGCCTCAGAGAAATTCCCCAAAGGAAAAGGCAGCCCCCCACAAATATTGACTGTGAGTTAAGATGAAAGTCACAAACACAGAAATGAAACAGGTTTCAGCAAAGGAGGCCAGACTTACTAAACAGACAGAGGATAGGAAAGGTAACTTTGCGGTCAGCACAAAAAACTACAAAAAGACCACGCAGAGTGTGCAAGAAGACCCCCACACCGACTCACGGTGCGGAGGTGCCACTCTGCATCCCAGAGCTTCCAGCTAGCAAGGCAAAATCATGATAGCAAGCTGGACAAGAAAACAATGAACAAATAATTAACTAGCAGGGACTTAGCTTCTGCGGAGTAGACAGGTCACCAGAAAGATCCAAGAGCGAACTGAACCAGTACAAGAACATTGACAGCTGGCATGGAGTAACGATCTGAGTGGAGTTAAATAGAGCAGCCAGCCTAAGAATAAACTAAGTCACCTGTGGAAGGAACCTCAGAACCAGCAGCTCCACTCACAGCCACCAGAGGGAGTCCATGGACAGAACTCGCCGAAGTACCATTCATGACCACAGGAGGGAGTTCGATAACAGAATTCACAACAGTCTGTGAGGCAGGAGAATCACTATGTGAGGCAGGAGAGTCAGTGTGTATGTGAGGCACTAGAGTCACTGTGTCTGTGACGCAGGAGAGGCACTGTGTATGTGAGGCAGGAGAGTCACTGTGTCTGTGACGCAGGAGAGTCACTGTCTGTGAGGCAGGAGAGTCACTGTGTCTGTGAGGCAGGAGAGTCACTGTGTATGTGAGGCAGGAGAGTCACTGTGTATGTGAGGCAGGAGAGTCACTGTGTCTGTGACGCAGGAGAGTCACTGTGTCAGTGAGGCAGGAGAGTCACTGTATGTGGGGCAGGAGAGTCACTGTGTCTGTGAGGCAGGAGAGTCAGTGTGTATGTGAGGCACTAGAGTCACTGTGTCTGTGAGGCAGGAGAGTCACTGTGTATGTGAGGCAGGAGAGTCACTGTGTCTGTGAGGCAGGAGAGTCACTGTGTCTGTGAGGCAGGAGAGTCACTGTGTCTGTGAGGCAGGAGAGTCACTGTGTCTGTGACGCAGGAGAGTCACTGTGTCTGTGAGGCAGGAGAGTCACTGTGTCTGTGAGGCAGGAGAGTCACTGTGCTGTGTCTGTGACGCAGGAGAGTCACTGTGTCTGTGAGGCAGGAGAGTCACTGTGTCTGTGAGGCAGGAGAGTCACTGTGTCTGTGAGGCAGGAGAGTCACTGTGTATGTGAGGCAGGAGAGTCACTGTGTGAGGCAGGAGAGTCACTGTATGTGAGGCAGGAGAGTCACTGTGTATGTGAGGCAGGCGGGAGGCCACTGATAGTGACATCACTGATCTTGCTTGGCACAATAGATTGCAGTGTTTGCCGAGATAACGCCGCCGCTATAGAACAAGGTGACATTTAGGAAATCGGAAACTTCAGTCCAAAACAATGACGCGCACGGCTGGAGACCAGAGCAGATCGCCTACGAAACCAGTAAAATCCTATGTAGTTATAGACTGGGCAGACTTGTTAAATGGATAATGCAGTCCAGTAAATTAGGATTACTGCTGTAAGCTTATTATTAACATCTTTATAGTATAAAGAAACGATACTGTTGGACACTTCTAGCATTTCATGCCCTGAATAACAAAAGACCAAACACTGCTTTCATTTTAGTGTAACACAGTAGAAGCCAGAGGGATTCAATGCAGTGTGGGAGCCCAGGACCTCGACATTTCCACCGATTCTGTGACTACCTAGTAGATGTGTGACTACCGGTGGTGTAAAATGGGGACTCATAGCAAACTTGGAATTTGCCCCAATTCACCACGATCTCCTTCAGCAGCAAGTTAGACTTTAAAGCCCTGATTATTTCTTTGGTCTCTTTGCCTTGTGTCTTTCCCTCGTATACAATGATTATGCATGTAGTCAAAAAGCCGGAATAATGCACCATGGTGTAACAGATACTTATGCATCATGGAGTCCCATCACGGACGTGTCTGATTGCCTCCCAATTTATTCTACATCAGGACAATGACATCAAACATCCAGCCAACGTGTAAAGAAGGACAAGGAGTCCTGGGAGTGATGATCCGGCCACCACAGAACCCCGATCTCACATCATCCAGGCGGTCTGGAATCACATGAAGAGGCAGAACGATTTTGACCAGCGACTTCCACAGAAGATCTGTGGTTAGTTCTCCAAGATGTTTCGAACAACCTCTTTGCCGAATTCCTTAGAACTTGTTAGAAGAATTGATGCTTTGACCTGTGACATGAAACTGTCTTCCACAACATCACCTTGTAGAAGAGTTTGACTGTTCCTCACCCAGTTTTAAGTCTCCTAAAAAAGCTGTTTCTGTTGTTTTTTCATCCTAAAAATGAAAATTGATCATTACCAACTGTTTGATATAACTGGTTATACTTACCCATGACTATAATCCTACAAAGGCCATGACTCTGGGCGGTCACACCAAATATTGACCCGAATTAGATTTCTTTTCTGTTCATTCACTTTAACTGAGAAAAATAAACTATTAACTTTTCTGCCAAATATTGCTCAGTGGCAATTTGGGACATGTAGTTCCACTGTCAGCGGATTTAAATTTTGCAGAAAAACTAAACCTAAACACTTCCCTCGTGCCTACAACAATTGTCAGTAACAGGAGGTGGCACTTATGGAGAGGGTACATGACTCCCCAGGGGCAGTCCTGTAGAGGTAATGTCTGGTAGCGTCGGAATGGGATGCCAAGGGCCCACCGGTAACCAACTCCAACTTTTCAACTACATGCAAACGTGATACTATCCTCAATCACAAATTTATATAATAAGGAACTGGGTAGATAAATGAAAAAGATGCTGCCTGTCTGTACATAGTTATTTAGATATATAGTGCCAAGTACTGCTCATATAAGAAGGTGGTGGCCCACTTTTGCTCAAGGGCCCACCGGAGGATTCTCCTGCTCGCCTGTAGGCCAATCCAAGCCTGTGTCTGATTGCAGGTGTTTGAGCACCCGTGATGGTCTTGTTTCCGGCTGGAAATACATAGGAAAAACCAGTAAGCTGGAGAGCACTTGTTCAGCCGTTTCGCTCCTGACTGAGGCTTCACTCCTTCGCAGAGGCGATTATGTGGAGAATGATGTCCCCTCAGCGAGGACTGGAATGGATTCAGAGAGCAGTGGAGCTTTCTTTTCTTGCCTTGACTAGACAGGCCTAGACTAAACTGGTTTGTACCAGCTCACAGAAAGTTTCTACCAGACGTTTCTATGGCAGCTTGTTGTGAGCAAATTAATCACTTAACTTTCATATGCATATACTGACCAGTAGATGACAGCAAATTACAATGCGCATTTGTGAGTCCCAGGTGTATGCACATTACACACAGTGACGCACGGGAACAAAACCACACACATTACACACAAAGCCGCACAGATCCCTGGGAGGCCGCACAGACGCCCGGCAGGCCCGTACAGACCCCCGGCAGGCCGCACAGACGCCCGGCAGGCCGCACAGACCCCCGGCAGGCCCGTACAGACCCCCGGCAGGCCCGTACAGACCCCCGGCAGGCCGCACAGACCCCCGGCAGGCCCGTACAGACCCCCAGCCGGCCCGCACAGACCCCCAGCTGGCCCGCACAGACCCCCCCATGGTCATGCACAGACCCCGCCCGCACACACAGACACGCAGTCTCCACCCACGCACCGCCCACACTCCATTATAGTGCATCATTGCACTATAGGAACTTCTGATTCTGGTATCAGATATCTTAAAAGTATCGGAATTCAGTATCGGAAATCCGATACAGCGAATATCGGGCAATCCCGATATTTGCAGTATCGGAATGCTCAACACTACTCATGATCCAAAGCATACCACATCATCTGTAACACCCGGCGGAGGCAGTGTGATGGCGCGGGCATGCATGGCTGCCAGTGGTACTGGGTCACTAGTGTTTATTGATGATGTGACACAGGACAGAAGCAGCTGAATGAATTCTGAGGTCTTCAGAGCCGCCATACTGTGTGCTCAGATCCAGCCAAATGCAGCCAAACTGATTGGTCGTCGTTTCATTCTACAGATGGACAATGACCCAAAACATAAAGCCAAAGCAACCCAGGAGTTTATTAAAGTGGAATATTCTTGAATGGCCAAGTCAGTCACCTGATCTCAACCCAACTGAGCAGCATTTCACTTGTTAAAGACTAAACTTCAGACAGAAAGGCCCAAAACAAACAGCAACTGAAAACCACCACAGTGAAGGCCTGGCCGAGCATCAAAAAGGAGGAAACACAGCGTCTGGTGATGTCCATGAGTTCAAGACTTCAGGCAGTCATTGCCAACAAAGGGTTTTCAACCAACTACTAGAAATGAACATTTTATTTAAAATTATTGAATCTGTCCAATTACTTTTGGTCCCTTTAAAAACAGGGTGGCACATGTTAAGGAGCTGAAACTCCTAAACCCTTCATCCAATTTTAATGTGGATACCCTCAAATGAAAGCTGAAAGTCTGAACTTTAACTGCATCGGAATTGTTTTGTTTAAAATTCATTGTGGTAATGTCTATAACCAAAATTACAAAAAATGTCTCTGTCCAAATATATATGGACCTAACTGTATATATTGAATTTTTTTTTCCTGCGTCTAGAGTTTTTATAAAGGTTTTGCACAAAATAATCACCTAATGGCCGCACGCTCCATTTATCAAATATCTTGTGTTAGGTTGGACATTTACTATGCCAACTGCTGGCGTCACTGGCATGTCTGCAATGTCCTTTGTAATTGGCCCCTTATTAACATGTACTTCCGAGACAATGAACATCTTCAGATATTTTGTGCCATCCAGATAGCTGAATCAGAAAGTCGTCGGCAAAGTTTGCGCACACATCTGGGGGACCCTGTACAAGCAACGATAACACACATTTAATGTGTTTGCACAGGGAGAGAAAAGGCCTCTGACGTTGGCGCTCGTATTACCAGTACCAAAGACACAAAGCAAACCACACAAAATAGCCGAGGACTGGTCACCGAATGTCACAAATGGGACTTAGTAAAAGTGGAATTTGATTGAGGTCTCGGTCAATGTAGGGGAAGGAGGGAGGCAGGTTTATAAGAGTGCGAGCTTCCCGCAGAGCGTCAAAGACCCCGCACCCACCGGACAAGCCTTATCCAAAGGCGCTCAGAGCTAACGAAATAGGGGGGAAGGATGGAAATCATAGTGATTGTTAGTGTGATCGCCACCGTGCTGTTCTCTATGACCCGAGGTGTCAAATGCTCTCCGCTGGGGGCCGAAACGCTGCAACTCCGAGAAGGTACGTACACATTGGTATATATATATACAGTATATACACATATATATATATATACATATTTAATGTGTAAATATATTCATATACCATAATATTATATATATTTTCAAAAAATAAATATATACTTTTTATGTATATATATATTTTATTTATATATTATATAAATAAAATATACATATATATTTGTTAATAAATATATATATATATATTTATATATATATAGTGAATATATATATATATATATATATATATATATATATTTATTTATTGATGGCATAAACCTCTGAAATACCTGTAATACACATACCGTAATTAAGAATGGAAAATTTACTTCTGTCAAAGAGGAAATCCAACTTTAAATAAGAAAAAATATATATAAAAAAATACAAGTGCAATTATTATTCAGAATACATTTATTATTATTAATATTATTATTTTGTATATATTTTTCTAAAACTTAAGCCTGGATATTTATTAATATATGTATTTATATACATTATCTTCATCAAATTTTGGAAAGTTATTTCCTGAGTCTATGTCTCCCGTTTGTTGTTTATTTTTTTTGGTTTTTTTTGTCCACTTCTGGTGGATTTTGTTTCTGTCAAATTTTGTATTATAATAGAATGATTAATTTATATCGCAGAATATTTCATATTTATCACAGAATTTTTAATTTTTATCTTAGAATTCTTTTTTTTTTTTTAAATCTTAGAAATTTCAAATTTTTTATTGAAAGGGAACTTGTCAGTTTATTTTTACATATAGCAGTGGTATGCCTATATAAGTGCTTATAGGCATACCACTGGCACATTTTTTGTATAGATATAATTTGTCGGTCACTAGAAATCTAGTGTACAAGCCATATACAAAATAGGCTTTAAGTGCACTGGGGGCGTGTCACTGCACTTAGATGGATTTGGACACGCCCCCAGTGCATTTCCACCTTGATTTTTCATGACTTGAACATTGAATCGCCACTAAAAAGGTATCATTTTGATTGGGGTACAGGAGGTTATACCACCAGACCACTACTTAGCGGGTTTTCACAAACATTTGTCCCCAGTGGTGGCCGCCATATTTCCATGTATTGGTCATTTATGTCATGTTCTTATTTATTAGAAGAAACTGAGCAGACACAACAGGAGCGTCTGACGGCTGAGAATCAGGACGTGGCGGCATTTCTAGCTTTACTGGAGAAAGCAGAAGAAATTGCCAGTTCCAGGTTTGCAGCAAAAATCACCAGTATTAGAGGTAAATGTACAGCTCATTATCATATATATCGCAGCTCCACTAGCGCACACACATACATGTAACACATGTATATACTGCACACCCCACATATACCCCAGTAGTACCGATACATACATGTACACACATATATCCACATATGCAGCGCCCCAGGGTCCTGGTCGTTGCAGTAATATCATTCTCCTCTAGGGGGGAGTGATGTTACGTTTGGAGGCGGTGAAGGAGAACTCTTTGTCAGGTAACACAATGCATGCAACATGTTCACACTCCAGACCAGAAGGCGGAGCTCTAAGCCTGTTTAAGGTGAACTCCCCTATAAGAACATCCTGATCTGGAGGGAAAGGGTTCAGTTCCTGTCAGGGAGACAGAGGGAAAGGAAGCAGAGGAGCCGTGTAGCCTAAAGGCTGCAGCTCCTAGGAAACAGACTGATAAAAAGCAGAACATTGCAGCAAGCGTGAATGAAGTCAGAGCAAAGGAGAGGATTTCAGAGGGAGATCAGCCAGGAGCAGGCTGCCTCCTAATGAGGCGCAGAATTCCGGTAGCCAGAATACCGAGGGAGTAAGGATCTCTACGTTTTACTCCAGAGACCGGCAGGACAGCTAATTGCAAGTTACCTGTCTGCATCTACACCCAGGAGGCACAGTGGCAACTCTGAGGCCGGGGCATGCTAGAGTCCCTATAAACAGCCTCAAGCCACCAGTCATACGGGTTTGTCCTATCCATCTTGGGGACAGAGAGAGACATAACATCTGTAACATCTGTGAGGACCTTATGAAAAGCTTAGCAGTAAGGTACTACAACACACGGCGCTAGAGGAAGGCTACTGATTTCTACCTGGATAAGGGGACTCTGGATTTGCCTTCAGACCGGCCGGACTTTGCCTGCCCTGTGATCTGGTGCTCTGGACTGTGGATGCTGAAGCCTTCAGTAAAAGATAAAGAGACTGCAACCCTGTGTCCTCATTCTTCACTGCGCCTTGCACCATCCACCATCTACACTCTGGGAAGCCCTGGGGACACACTTCATCTGTGGGAAGGTATACCATCTAGCTGCCATAACATCACCCCAGCGGACCCCTTAAAGCAGCGTCGGTCACCTGACCGAATACCACTGGTGGCATCACGAACATATCCCTTAAAAGACCTTTCCCTTTTCCACGGATGTCCCAAGGTCCACGGATCGGGTCAGCCACTGTGACATCCCCCTGAGAACCGAAGGACCTGGTACTGAGTACCCCACTGCCCACGGGGGCGATCCACATGCACATGCTATAAACCACACATACCAGACACACACATAAATATCTACTATATAATTGTCTAAGGGTCACTTCCGTCTGTCCTTCTGTCTGTCTGTCTGTCCTTCTGTCACGGTTATTCATTCGCTGATTGGTCTCGCCAGCTGCCTGTCATGGCTGCCGCGACCAATCAGTGACGGCCACAGTCCGAAAGAAAATGGCCGCTCCTTACTCCCCGCAGTCAGTACCTGTCGCCCGCATACTCCCCTCCGGTCACCGCTAACACAGGGTTAATGCCGGCGGTAACGGACCGCGCTATGCCACGGGTAACGCACTCCGTTATCGCCGCTATTAACCCTATGTGTCCCCAACTTTTTGCTATTGACGCTGCCTATGCGGCATCAATAGTAAAAAAATGTAATGTTAAAAATAATTTAAAAAACAAAAAACCTGCTATATTCACCCTCCGTAGTCGCTCGCGCCGGCCGCCATCTTCCATTGCAGGTTCCAGTGGCAAAGATGCTATGGGAGAAGGACCTGCCATGACGTCACGGTCATGTGACCGCAACGTTATCACAGGGTCGGCGCGAGAAGGACCTGCCATGACGTCACGGTCATGTGACCGTGACGTCATCACAGGTCCTGCGCTCATACCAACCCTGGGACCGGAAGCTGCCGTGGACTACAAGGGGCCCTCGAAAAGGTGAGTATATGTTTATTTTTTATTTTTTAACCTGTGACAAACCTAGCTGGGCAATATACTACGTAGCTGGGCAATATACTACGTGACTGGCCAATATACTACATGGCTCTGTGTTGTATACTACTTCGCTGTGCAATATACTACATCACTGGGCAATATACTACGTGGCTGCGCAATATACTACGTGGCTGCGCAATATACTATGTCACTAGGCAATATACTACGTAACTGTGCAATATACTATGTGGCTGCGCAATATACTACGTGACTGGGCAATATACTACGTGACTGTGCAATATTCTACGTGGTTGGGCAATATACTACGTGGTTGGCCAATATACTACGTGACTGGGCAATATACTACGTGACTGTGCAATATTCTACGTGGTTGGGCAATATACTACGTGGTTGGCCAATATACTACGTGACTGGGCAATATACTACGTGGCTGCGCAATATACTATGTCACTAGGCAATATACTACGTCACTGGGCAATATACTACGTAACTGTGCAATATACTACGTGGTTGGCCAATATACTACGTAACTGGGCAATATACTACGTGGCTGCGCAATATACTATGTCACTAGGCAATATACTACGTCACTGGGCAATATACTACGTAACTGTGCAATATTCTACGTGGTTGGGCAATATACTACGTGGCTGGGCAATATACTACGTGACTGGGCAATATACTACGTGACTGGGCAATATACTACGTGACTGGGCAATATACTACGTGGCTGGGCAATATACTACGTGGCTGGGCAATATACTACGTGGTTGGCCAATATACTACGTGACTGGGCAATATACTACGTGACTGGGCAATATACTACGTGGCTGGGCAATATACTACGTGGCTGGGCAATATACTACGTGGGATGTGCAATATACTACGTGGACATGCATATTCTAGAATACCTGATGCATTAGAATCGGGCCACCATCTAGTACATATATATATATATATATACATATATATATATATGTACACACATATATCCACCATACATACACATGCTATACGCCACACATACCAGACACACATATCTATACGATCCAATACAAGAAATGAGGGCACTCACCAGTCTTCACCGTGATTCGTACTTTATTAATAGATACAACTTGTTAAAAATATATATTTCCGCCACCTGATCTTGCCACAAATTGACCTGTTGAAGCGCAAGCACAGCGCGAAACGATCGTCGTCCTGACCCCCCCTGCTCACACGAGCTACGGCTCATTCAACTCCGGCCATGGATTTTTAACAAGTTGTATCTATTAATAAAGTACGAATCACGGTGAAGACTGGTGAGTGCCCTCATTTCTTGTATTGGATCGTATTGAACACTGTTTTTTCTGAGGAGCACCCGAAGTCAGGATTCGTTGGAGTTGTGCTTCCATTTGTCGGATCTGTTGACACAGCCTGTCAGATGTTTTAAGCCATCGAGGATAGTGCCGCTCGGCGTGTTGTTTCTCCGGCTCTTGTTGTATACACATATCTATACATATACACAAATATAACCACCATACATACACATACACATACTACCAGCGTCTGACTGGAGCACCTTGGGCCCACCAAAGAAAATTATTTGTGGGGCCCACTATGTAGCTACATAGAAATAAATTCAAGACCATCAATTGTGCGGTAAAACACGCTAATATCAGGGTATAATATAAGGTAGTACATGTCTTAATTATGTAGCAAGGGTTGGGGTAGCCCTCTCATAGAATATAAAGTAGCCCCCCTCATAGAATATAATGTAGCCTCCCACAGAATATAATGAAGCCCCCCATAGAATATAATGTAGCCTCCCTCATGGAATATAATGCAGCCCCCCATAGAATATAATGTAGCTCCCTCATATGGCATAATGCAGCCCCTCCACAGAATATAATGTAGCCCCTCAGAGTATAACGCAACCCCCTCATAAAGCAGCCCCCTATAGAACATACTGTAGCCCCCTCATAGGGCATAATGCAGCTCCCCTCATATAGTATGATGTAGCCACCTGAGGGAATAATGCAGCCCCCACATATAATATAATGCAGCCCCTCCACAGAATTAAATGTAGCCCCCTCAGAGTATAATGCCAACCCCTCATAAGGCAGCCCCCATAGAATATACTGTAGCCCCTCATAG
The DNA here is from genome assembly GCF_032444005.1 of Ranitomeya imitator. Classification (NCBI taxonomy): domain Eukaryota; kingdom Metazoa; phylum Chordata; class Amphibia; order Anura; family Dendrobatidae; genus Ranitomeya; species Ranitomeya imitator. The sequence continues at coordinate 38,777,905 of NC_091284.1, forward strand.
GGCATAATGCAGCTCCCCTCTATTAGTATGATGTAGCACCCTCAGAGAATAATGCAGCGCCCCACAGAATTATAATGTAGCCCCCTCATAGGGTATAATGCAGCCCCCCTGAAAGGGTATAATGCAGTCCCCTCCACCATCATTATTGTTCTTCCCCTCCACCATTGTACTCATTACCACCTCCATCATTGCCTCCTCCCCCACCACCATTGTCCTTTCCACCACTACCATCTTTGTCCTTTACACCACAACCATCATTGCTTTCTTCCCCACCACCATCATCACTGCCTCACCCACCACCACCATAATCATTGCCTCCCCCACCACCATCATTGCTTCCTCACCACCATCATCATTGCCTCCCCCACCACCATCATCATTGCTTCCCCCACCACCATCATCATTGCTTCCCCTACCACCATCATTTCCCCCACCACCACCATCATCATCATTGCCCCCACCACCATCATCATTGCCTCCACCACCATCATCATTGCCTCCAGCACCATAATCATTGCCCCCCACCACCATCATCATTGCCCCATCACCATTATCATTGCCTTCATCATCATTGCCCCACCACCATCATCATCATCATTGCCCTCACCACCATCATCATTGCCCCCACCACCATCATCATTGCCTCCAGCACCATCATCATCATTGCCTCCCCACACACACACAGCTGCACACACGGAGGCAGGGACACACACGCAGGCAGGCAGAGATGCACACACAGACACACACACAGCCGTACACACGCAGGCACACACACACACACATCACCCACTCACCTCTCCGTGTTCCCAACAGCCGCAGCACATCCTGGCAACTTTCTCTCTGAAACAGCCGCGCTGAATGATGATGTCATCCAGCCGCGCTGATTCAGACAGGAAGTGCCGGGCAGGAAGGAGGACAGCGTGGATCCCTGCAGCTCCGCTCTGGTCCCAAGCTGCAGGGATCGCAATCAGGGTTCGCCGCCCTTTATTGGCCCACCTCCGGGGCCCCCCATTCAGCAGCAGCGGCAAACAGTGTTAGCCTCAGCCTGCGGCTAACGCTGTCCGCCATTAAAGTGAAATGGTATGCATGCCTCTCCACGCTCATGGGGGCGTGGGGATGCGTGAATATTAATTTCTCTTTAGCAGCGGGGGCAGGCTCCTGTCCATCTGCTGCTCTCTGGCACCAGGAGGGCCCCCATTGACTCAGGGGCCCCATAGCAGCTGGGTGTGCCGCTATTACTGACACTCCACTGGCTGGGGGGCCCCTGGCACAGTGGGGGCCCTAGGCAGCTGCTGGCCAATATGCCAGCAGGTGTCAGTGCCTGGGCCCACAGAAGGATCCTCCGGTTCTCCGGTGGACCAGTCCGACCCTGCATACTACACACCACACATACCAGACACTTGCATACACACATAACACCCATACATCTACCAAAATTACAAATACTACACACCACACATACCAGACACTTGCATACACACATAACACCCATACATCTACCATACATACAAATACTACACACCACACATACCACTCACATACACACATAGACACACCACACATGCCAGACACTCGCATACATATATGTAGACACATATCCCACCATACATGCATAGACATAAAACACACTTCTCATAAACATAAACCACACATATACCCACTAAATAAATCACATGTACTTGACAGGCACATACCATACATACAAAGACACATGAGCACACATATACACATCAGACACAATGGATAAACATTATACATTCACATACACACCCCAGTCATACACATAGACATAACAGCACACCTACTTATCATACCCCTAAACCACACATATGGTACGGTATATATAAACACATATTGCATGTATATGCTGGAAATGCAGGAAATCCTACATTACACACACACTTATATATACACATATATCCCACACACACTACATACACATATATCCAAAACACACTACATACACACATATATACAGTTAAGTCCATATATATTTTGACAGAGACAACATTTTTCTAATTTTGGTTATAGACATTACCACAATGAATTTTAAACAAAACAATTCAGATGCAGTTGAAGTTCAGACTTTCAGCTTTCATTTGAGGGTAACCACATTAAAATTGGATGAAGGGTTTAGGAGTTTCAGCTCCTTAACATGTGCCACCCTGTTTTTAAAGGGACCAAAAGTAATTGGACAATTAACTCCAAGGCTATTTCATGGACACGTGTGGGCAATCCATTCGTTATGTCATTCTCAATTAAGCAGATAACAGGCCTGGAGTTGATTTGAGGTGTGGTGCTGCATTTGGAAGGTTTTGCTGTGAAGTAAACATGCGGTCAAAGGAGCTCTCCATGCAGGTGAAACAAGCCATCTTTAAGCTGCAAAAACAGAAAAAAACCATCCGAGAAATTGCTACAATATTAGGAGTGGCAAAATCTACAGTTTGGTACATCCTGAGAAAGAAAGAAAGCACTGGTGAACTCATCAATGCAAAAAAGACATGGGCGCCCATGGAAGACAACAGTGGTGGATGATCACAGAATAATCTCCATGGTGAAGAGAAACCCCTTCACAACAGCCAACCAAGCGACCAACACTCTCCAGGAGGTCGGCGTATCAATATCCAAATCTACCATAAAGAGAAGACTGCATGAAAGTAACTACAGAGGGTTCACTGCACTCATAAGCATCAAGAATAAAAAGGCTAAAAAACATCTAAAAAAGCCGCAAGGTTCTGGAAGAACATTCTTTGGACAGATGAAGCCAAGATCAACCTCTACCAGAATGATGGAAAGAGAAAAGTATGGAGAAGGCGTGGTACAGCTCATGATCCAAAGCATACCACATCATCTGTAAGACCCGGCGGAGGCAGTGTGATGGCGCGGGCATGCATGGCTGCCAGTGGCACTGGGTCACTAGTGTTTATTGATGATGTGACACAGGACAGAAGCAGCCGAATGAATTCTGAGGTCTTCAGAGCCGCCATACTGTGTGCTCAGATCCAGCCAAATGCAGCCAAACGGATTGGTCCTCGTTTCATACTACAGATGGACAATGACCCAAAACATAAACTCCTGGGTTGCTTTGGCTTTATTAAAGCAAAGATTCTGGAATGGCCAAGTCAGTCACCTGATCTCAACCCAACTGAGCAGCATTTCACTTATTAAAGACTAAACTTCACACAGAAAGGCCCAGAAACAAACAGCAACTGAAAACCACTGCAGTGAAGGCCTGGCCGAGCATCAAAAAGGAGGAAACACAGCGTCTGGTGATGTCCATGAGTTCAAGACTTCAGGCAATCATTGCCAACAAAGGGTTTTCAACCAAGTACTAGAAATGAACATTTTATTTAAAATTATTTCATCTGTCCAATTACTTTTGGTCCCTTTAAAAACAGGGTGGCACATGTTAAGGAGCTGAAACTCCTAAACCCTTCATCCAATTTTAATGTGGATCCCTCAAATGAAAGCTGAAAGTCTGAACTTCAACTGCATGTGTATTGTTTTGTTTAAAATTCATTGTGGTAATGTCTGGAACCAAAATTAGAAAAATGTTGTCTCTGTCCGAATATATATGGACTTAACTGTATACACATATATCCCATACACATCACATACACACACGTATATATACACATATATCCCATACACACTACATACACATATATACACATATATCCAATACACACTACATACACACATATATATATATACATATATCCCATACACACTAGCGGCACTAGTCACGTATCATCACCAGCAGTTGCATTTTTCAGATATCCGGAAATAGGGCTCATACCCATATCTGAGGAAAAAAACGGTCCGTAATCTGTGCTGAAAAAACGGACGAGTGTCATGCGAGTACAATCCGATTTTCACACCTAGCATCCAATTTACATCCGAATGCAGTGATTTTAACATGAGCATTTACATACAGCAGTTCTCTATGTCATTTACACATCGTTTTCAAATGAAATATTCGTCAAAACACACAAACAAACACACATATATATATATAATTGATAGATAGATAGAAGAAAATGGGGCAATTCCTTTGCATGTACAGTAAAATCACACTGACATGTTAGAATGGATATATACACACAGAATAGATGTGTGTGTATATACACTATATATATATATATACATATATATATATATCTATATATGTCAGTGACACACATATATATATATATATATATATATATATATATATATATATATATATATATATCTTTATATTTCATAGAGCGAAAGATAGAAGAATAGCCGGGAATTAATTTGTTAGCTTCTGTAAAATCACTTCAGGAACCGACAGTATATATGAGATGGATTACATACAGTAAATACATATAGAATAGGTATATATATAGATGTCAGTGACAAATACAATTAGCACAGTGTGTGTGCAAATTACTGTAAAATGTGCTAAATTAATAAACGATTATTTATTGGAAAATATTGGTGTGGGCTCCCGCGCAATTTTCAAAACCAGCAGAGGGAAAGCCAGCAACTCGGGGCAGATGTTTATAGCCTGGGAAGGGGGTAATACCCATGGAGCTTCCTAGGCTGTTATTATCAGCCCACAGCTGTATACTTAGTCTTTACTGGCTATTACAATGGCCCCCCCCCAAAAAAAAAAAAAAATATGATGTGGTGTTCCCCCATAATTAATAACCAGCAAAGGCTATGTAGACAGCTGCGGGCTGATATTAATAACCTAGCAAGGAGCCATGGATATTGCCCCCCCTGGATAAAAACATCAGCACTCAGCCACCCTAGAAAAGGCGCATCTCTAAGATGTGTTAATTTCGGCACTTAGCCTCACTCTTCTTCTATGGGGTTGATGTCACCTTTGTATTGAAAGGTGACATCAAGCCCATGGCTTAGTAATGGATAGGTGACACCTATCCATTACTAATCCTATACTTGGTACATGTTAAATAAAGATACAGCCAGAATAAAGTATTTTAATGAAATAAAACACAACACAGTTTTACCATTTTATTGTTACTCCTAATCCATGCGACGCCCTCGATCTCCTGTAATAAAAGTAAAATAATAAAAAAACAATATACCCATACCTGTCCATAGTTGTGTCCCACGCCGTAATCCATATTTGGGGTATATACAGTTTTCAACCCGGATGGTGCCAAGATGTGACCGCCCCGGCTGAAAACCACTGGTGAATGAGATGCTGCCAGCGCAGCTTCAGTGACTAGCTATGCCATTACTGATGCTGCGCTGCCTCACAGCCTGACCTGCGCTGAACTCTGGAGGGTGGGAAAAGGAACTGGCAGTGATTTTACAGAAGTCGCCAGATGAATTACCGCTTTTTCTTCTATCTCTCAGTTCAATATAAATACATATACTGTATATGTGTGTGTCACTGACATGTATATACAGTATCTATCTATTCTATGTGTATATTTCTATTCTACCTATTCTATTATAACCTGTCAGTGTGATTTTACTGTACATCCTACATTGAGATGATCATTTCTCTGCATGTAATATGTGAATTGTGTAGATTCTATCACAAATAGCAAATTTTTGCAAAAACAAACTCCAAAAATTACATGTTAGAAATGCGTCATTTTTTAAAAAACATTTCTGAGGTTCTCCATGGCAAGACAAACAGAGAACAATGTCGCAGTCATCGCATTACAATGAAAGGAGCAGAGGCGTACGAGCTTGGCCACCAGACTGATGGAGCCCCGCTCTCGTGATCGGTCCTGGACCTCCACGTCGTCACTTATTCTCTATAACTGGGAACCATCAATATTGGCTCGTGCTGCTCCTTACTGACCTTGGGTAACCAAAAAGGTTTTAGTTTTGGGGAATCAGACATTTGGAGACCTCTTACAAACACCCTATTTTTGGGGACAGAAAAAAAAATGACTAATTTATGCCCTCCGAGGCCAGATGTGTGTGTGTGTGTGTGTGTGGGGGGGGGTTTACACATACTACATACAGTTATATGAGAAAGTTTGGGCACCCCTAGTAATCTTAAGCTTAATGTTTTATAAAAATTGTTTTCTTGGCAACAGCTATTTCAGGTTCATAGATCTAATAACTGTTGGACACAGTAATGTTTCTGCCTTGAAATGAGGTTTATTGTACTAACAGAAAATGTGCAATCTGCATTCAAACAAAATTTGTTCTGGAATGGCCATCCCAGTCCTCAGACCTGAATATCATTGAACATCTGTGGGATCATTTGAAGAGGGCTGTCCATGCTCGGCGACCATCAAACTTAACTGAACTGGAATTGTTTTGTAAAGAGGAATGGTCAGAAATACCTTCATCCAGGATCCATGAACTCATTAAAAGCTACAGGAAGCCACTAGAGGCTGTTATTTCTGAAAAAGGAGGATCTACTAAATATTAATGTCACTTTTCTGGTGAGGTGCCCATACTTATGCACCTGTCAAATTTTGTTTGAATGCAGATTGCACATTTTCTGTTAGTACAATAAACCTCATTTCAAGGCAGAAACATTACTGCGTCCAACAGTTATTAGATATATGAAACTGAAATAGCTGTTGCAAAAAAAAACAATTATTATAAAACATTAAGCTTAAGATTAATAGGGGTGCCCAAACTTTTTCATATAACTGTACTATAAGCTCCATTATATTATTATTGAACCTGCTACAATAGTGCAGGACCCCGTAAATCTAATAATGGGGGGACCTATAGACTTGCGGCATCTCCGGAGGACTAGGATAGGTCGCCTTGTGGTGTCACCATCGGCTCCAGATGCCTTAGTGCCTGGATACAGAATCAGTAAATAGGGGGAATGTGAACGTGTGTACACTGAGGGTCTGACAACTATGGAGGGCGACTAAACGTTATCCCGAATACCGAGCAAAGATGTAAACATGGAGGACAGTAAAATGGACATTGCCACCTTCCATTTTCCCAACATTTAAGAGATGGAAAGGGGAAAGGTTAGACTGCTCACTGCTAATGCTCCCGTCACATCATGGGGATAATTTCTTTAATTGATATGTATTTTTGGCTAATAATCATTTTTGTAATTGGGTTGTATTAAAAATTTTACACCGTTTACCTTCTATCGCTTCTGTGTCCCGATCCTTAGAATGAGCTAACTAAGGATCCATCAGTGAGCTCGTTCTGACAGGAGAGTTTGTAGATTTTTCTGAGCTGATTTATGATAAAAGACAGCATAAAAGTTGGATATACTCCATAGGATGCAATATTTTGAATAAAACCCAATTGCAAAAAAAACTTATTTTTAGCCCCAAATACATGAAATTAAATAAAAATAATATTTAAAGTGTTAAGTTTTCATACTAACGTCTTTACAATACTGGTCTGTACAGACAAGCCCAATGATGAATTTTTCCTATGGAGCAACACTGAGGTCATTTGTCACTTAGGGTAATGCCACAAGTGATCATGTTTTGCCATGAAGCTCTAAAATGATCGCAGTGTTTCCATTCTGCGGCTGTGTTGCATGTAAGTGAAGGGGTTAATAACATTAGAAAAAGGGTCTGTTCTTTTTTTTTCAAAGCAACAGTGCCACTCATGTCTAGAGGCCATGTCTGGTATTGCAGCTCAATCAGCAGAATAAAATTGGGTTGTAATACCGGGCACAGCCTATGGACAAGAGTGGCGCTGTTGGCTGGTGAAATAATACATGAAACCGTGATTTGTTATATATTTTTAGTTTCTAGATAATTTCACAATTTTCATTTGTGAATTTTTTTTTTATTTTTTTTTTTATCTTGTAGCCAACAAGTTATTTGGAAAAAAGAACAGACTGGTAAGTGGCTCGTTTCACTAGTTAACTGACTTCCATTTTGATTTTGGCAACATGTATCCCCCCCCCCAGAGAAAATAATCAGTGGCGCTCCAGTGCTCGAACATGTTTTTTTTTTCTTTTAAAGGGATCCGACTAATTCTAATAAATATTACTGTTGTCACTTTTGAAAAATGATTGCTGCAGGAAAATATGAATATCTCTTTAAATAAAGAAAAATAATGTTTAAATTCTGCCGCTGTAACTTCTGATGTACTAATATAGAAGAGAATGATAAAGCTGCCTAAAAAGCCAAACTGTCCAGAGCAACCAATCACAGCGCAGCTTACATTTCATATTCTGCTTTTGAAACATGAAAGCTGAGCTGTGATTGGTTGCTATGGGCAACAAACAGTTTGGCTTTTTAGGTAATTTTTATTAATGAGTCCCATTGTGTTTTGACTGTTTAAAAGGGTCAAGTGTAAAGTAAATTGATCACAATGTGCTCCACTGGAATTGCTGCAGCGCCCCCCATAGAGAAAATAAAGTATTACATGGCACCCATAAAAATTAGGAGTTAGAAATTATGGACATTTTGGAAATATCATCATTCCCTACTGTGGAAATTTTGGAAATATCATCACTCCTTCCAAACTTTCTGGATAGTTGCCAGGGGTCCTGAATTGTTAGAAATAATCCGAGCCATGTTGTTCGCAGAGGGGTTCTATCCATGACCCAGCAGGCACAATTCGTTAAAAAATATTAAATAGCTGTGCCCACCACTAGAGGGAGCTCTTCACACTATCATTCATAGAGCCCACCGAGTGTAGTTTTAGCGGGATAAATTCATACATATATACATGTTGCTCCGGATTCGGATTTGCTTCAAAAACTTGTTGTACTTGCCCTTCTTAATAAAACCTTCATGTAGCGTTCCTCTTTAACAAATCTTCTCTTGTACAGGATGAAGTACGAGAGGAGCCCCCAAACCCACCGTTCCATCTAGAAGAGTCCGCAGATCACAATGACGAAATAGCAGACAATACCCCCGTGAGGGGTAGACACTTTAGGAAGATTTCTCAAAATTTACCCAGGAAAAGCAAGAAACGAGGTAAAAAGCTTTCTAGAAGTTTTATATTAAGTTTCAATATGATTTGGCGTATATGAGACAGCATTTAAAGAGAACTTGTCACTCGCCTTAAAGATGTATTTTTTAAATCTGGTGTAAATGCCACTATTCTCCTGAATCCGGCGTTGTTTTTCTTTTGTTCCTGCGCCTCTCCGTTCCTGAGATATGGCCCGTTCTTCCCTGTACATAAACCTAGTATGGTTAGCAAAGTGGGTGTGGCGCTCAACTCTTTTCTGTGGGCGTGTCCTTGTGGACCACACCTTATTGATTAAAAATACTTGAGTTGCATACAGGAAATAGGAGGCCATATCTCAGGAACAGAGAGGCGCAGGAACAAAAGAAAAACATCGCTGGATTCAGGAGAACGGCGGCATTTTCGCTGGGTAAAAGAAATACATATATTTGGCAAGTGACAAGACCCCTTTAAGAGGTTTTCTGGTTTGGTACGCCTATGCCTTTCAACATTTGACTATACGCTTCCTATCAAAAAATCTCCCAGAATGGCAACTATACCACTCATCCACTCATAACCACTTCCCCTTTTACTGTTTATTTGGGTCCAACCACAATTATCACCGCCAATCAGATGTACAAAGGGACAGGGTCCTCTGCAGAATTTTCTGACTCAATGTTATATGTGACACTATGTAGCATAACACTTTTATTTTTTCTTGCAGCTTGTTTCTGGAAATACTGCATTCAAAACAAGTGACTCAGACGGCCGTACGCCGCCATGCTGGAAATCTTAACCTGAACGACGGTGATACGTCACCATGAAGACATTAGCAAAACTAGTGACGAGGAACATTCGTATTGTTCCAACATTTAATAAGTTAAGAAAAAAAAATAAAGTGAAACAAAGTCTAAATCAGTGGCTTTGAAGCTGGTGTGGAACTATAAATCCCAGCATACCATGAAAGATGTCCACTGTTATACAGTGCTGAGACTTGTAGTTTCAATATAGCTGGAGAACTATAGGATGTAAAGTGAACACAAAGAGACATTTCATCTGTATACGAAAATCTATTGCATAGATATATATATATATACACATGTACTGTATATAGTGTATATATACACAAATACAGCGTATACATATATATTTTCTGTATATTCAGTGCCTTGAAAAAGTATTCATACCCCCATTGACTTTTTTATTTTATGTGATATGCCCACACAAAGTGGCAAGTATTTGTGAAGTGCAAAGGAAATGATACTTGGTTTTCTGAATATTTAAGAAAACATAAATGTGAAACTTGCATTAGTACTCAGCCCCCCTGAGTCAATACTTTGTAGGATCAGCCGTCACTGCATTTACCACTGCTGAATTTTCAAGTCTTACCATAGATTCTAATGCAATGTAGGTATGGACTGTGACTGGGCCAATCACACACATGAATATGCTTTGATCTAAACCATCCATTGTGGCTCTGGCAGGATGTTTAGGGTTGTGATTCTGCTGGAAGGTGAAACTGTTAAACTATGCCCCAGTCTAAAGTATTTTGAAGGCTCTAAACAGGTCTTATTCTAGATTGCAGTGTATTTAGCTCCATCCAACTTCCCATAAACACTGACCAGTTTCCCTCTCCCTGCTGAAGGAAAGCCTCCCCACAGTATAATGCTGCCACCACCATGTTTATTTGTGGGGATGGTGTTTTCAGAGTGATGTGCAGTATTAGTTTTCTGACACACATAGCATTTTGCATTTAGCACAATAAGGTCTCATCTGTCCACAGCACCTTCTTCCACAAACTAGCTGTGTCCCCTACATGGCTTTCTGCAAACTGCAAACAGGACTTGCTTTAAAAAAAATGCCTTTCTTGCCACTCTTCCATAAAGGCCAGATTTGTAGATTATACAACGAACTAGATGGTGGGCATACACCCACGAGTACTAAGAGAACTAATTAATGTAATAGATAAACCATTATTTCTTATTTTTAGGGACTCTATAGCGACAGGGTCTGTTCCGCAGGACTGGCGCATAGCAAATGTGGTGCCAATATTCAAAAAGGGCTCTAAAAGTGAACCTGGAAATTATAGGCCAGTAAGTCTAACCTCTATTGTTGGTAAAATATTTGAAGGGTTTCTGAGGGATGTTATTCTGGATTATCTCAATGAGAATAACTGTTTAACTCCATATCAGCATGGGTTTATGAGAAATCGCTCCTGTCAAACCAATCTAATCAGTTTTTATGAAGAGGTAAGCTATAGACTGGACCACGGTGAGTCATTGGACGTGGTATATCTCGATTTTTCCAAAGCGTTTGATACCGTGCCGCACAAGAGGTTGGTACACAAAATGAGAATTCTTGGTCTGGGGGAAAATGTGTGTAAATGGGTTAGTAACTGGCTTAGTGATAGAAAGCAGAGGGTGGTTATAAATGGTATAGTCTCTAACTGGGTCGCTGTGACCAGTGGGGTACCGCAGGGGTCAGTATTGGGACCTGTTCTCTTCAACATATTCATTAATGATCTGGTAGAAGGTTTACACAGTAAAATATCGATATTTGCAGATGATACAAAACTATGTAAAGCAGTTAATACAAGAGAAGATAGTATTCTGCTACAGATGGATCTGGATAAGTTGGAAACTTGGGCTGAAAGGTGGCAGATGAGGTTTAACAATGATAAATGTAAGGTTATACACATGGGAAGAAGGAATCAATGTCACCATTACACACTGAATGGGAAACCACTGGGTAAATCTGACAGGGAGAAGGACTTGGGGATCCTAGTTAATGATAAACTTACCTGGAGCAGCCAGTGCCAGGCAGCAGCTGCCAAGGCAAACAGGATCATGGGGTGCATTAAAAGAGGTCTGGATACACATGATGAGAGCATTATACTGCCTCTGTACAAATCCCTAGTTAGACCGCACATGGAGTACTGTGTCCAGTTTTGGGCACCGGTGCTCAGGAAGGATATAATGGAACTAGAGAGAGTACAAAGGAGGGCAACAAAATTAATAAAGGGGATGGGAGAACTACAATACCCAGATAGATTAGCGAAATTAGGATTATTTAGTCTAGAAAAAAGACGACTGAGGGGCGATCTAATAACCATGTATAAGTATATAAGGGGACAATACAAATATCTCACTGAGGATCTGTTTATACCAAGGAAGGTGACGGGCACAAGGGGGCATTCTTTGCGTCTGGAGGAGAGAAGGTTTTTCCACCAACATAGAAGAGGATTCTTTACTGTTAGGGCAGTGAGACTCTGGAATTGCTTGCCTGAGGAGGTGGTGATGGCGAACTCAGTCGGGGGGTTCAAGAGAGGCCTGGATGTCTTCCTGGAGCAGAACAATATTGTATCATACAATTAGGTTCTGTAGAAGGACGTAGATCTGGGGATTTATTATGATGGAATATAGGCTGAACTGGATGGACAAATGTCTTTTTTCGGCCTTACTAACTATGTTACTATGTTACTATGTAATCAGTGCTCTCCTTGTTTGGGATGTCAGTTTAGGTGGACGGTCATGTCTTGGTAGGTTTGCAGTTGTCCAATACTCCCTTCATTTTGGGATGATGGATTGAACATTGGCTACCACAGATGTTCAGAGTTTGGGATTTTTTTTATAACCTAACCCTACTTTACTCTTTTCCATAACTTTATCCCTGACCTGTCTGGTGGGCTCCTTGGTTTTCATGATTCTGTTTGATCCCTAATGTTCTTCCAACCTCTGAGGCCTTCACAGAACAGCTGTAGTTATTCTGAGGGTAAATTACACTCAGGTGGACTCAATTTACTCATTATTTGCCTTCTGGAGGGAATTGGTCACTTGGGATTTTATTTAGGGGAATCAAACTGCAGGGGGCTGAATACAAATGCACATCACGATTTTCAGATAAATATTTTTTAAATAATAAGAAAACCATGCATCATTTGCTTTTCATTTCACAAATAGTCGCTACTTAGTGTTGGTGTATCACATAAAATCCCAATAAAATAGATTCAAATTTGTGGGTGTAACGTAAAAAAGTTCACGTGGTATGAATACTTTTTCAAGACCCTGTATATGTGCCAATTATTGTTGGGCTGATACCACGTTTCCTAAAATTAACTGTTCTATAAATTCAAAAATGATTGTAAAAACGTCAAATCTAGTTGTAACGAAAATACCTGTATAGTGAAGACTGCATCAATCACACCATTTCTAAGGACGTTGTTATTATTGACGACCTCTTTCACTGTGTGAGGGGGCAAATACTATCTCCTGACAGCGCTTAGTTTGGGCTGCACCACATGTAGTAAAGGTTGGAGCTGTGATTAAAAGTGAAAGCAATTCTACAAATGTTTGACTGATTTATGGAGTTTAGCCTCACTATCTACTGTCTTTACTTAATTTCAGGACGACTTGTCATTTGTCATAAAAATGTACATTTTTTTACCTGGTGTAAATGGCGCTGTTCTCCTGAATCTGGCGTTGTTTTTCTTTTGTTCCTGCGCCTCTCCGTTCCTGAGATACAGCCTCCTCTTCTCTGCATATACATTTTATTTTTTAAAGGCAAGTGGGCGTGGTCTCTAGAAGAGTCTTCTGATGGACCACGCCCAATTACTAATAGACTACATTACATACAGTGAAGAATGGGTCATATCTCAGGAACGGAGAGGAGTAGGAACAAAAGAAAAACAACGCCTGATTCAGGAGAACATCGGCATTTACACCAGGCAAAAAATATTGCAGAATTATGGCGAGTGACAGATCCCCTTTAAGTGCCTAAGTAAATGACACAATTCACGATAAGGATAAAAAAAAGGACACTTTAGTAATACAGATGTCTTCAGTACACTCTTAAGCGCCCCCTAGTGGTGGCTAAGGGAAGATCAAATGTTATTATTATACTCTATGGGCAACCGGATGTTTGGAGTGTGCGCCACTCACTAACCCGATCTATTGTCTCATCAGTCAATGATTACGACGTCATAATTATACACTATAATGACAAGGGAAAAAAATGAAGCCTAGTTCTAAAATATTAGGACAAATAAAAAATATGTCATACAGAATTCTAAGAAAAAAAAATGCTTCCGTATAATTTTATAAAGTATTTACTAAAACAAAAATGGGATCTGAATGTAGAAAATATGGGAAAAAAATCTTCTATCCTCTATTTATCTCCTTTTTTTAATTATTTTTTGTCTCAGTTTACAATTAAAATTGAGACCAAAAATATTTTCTGTATCCTATGAGTTTAGGCATTTCTGTCTCCTTCTCTTCATTGTCCTGTGCCTGACTTTAGAAGAATTAACTGCAGCAGGAGCCTCCCCCTCTTTCATAAAGGAAATTGTTAAGCCAAACCCCCTCTGTCAATGAAATTTTTTTTTTTTTTATTTGCCAAACAAAATATATTCAGTTTCGTAAATGTTAATAATAATAATAGTAATGGTAATAATAATAATAGCAAAAAATAAACAAAAGGCGAAAAACGGCATGTAATGTTTAATACAAATATGGGTATATGCATAGCAGTTATTTGCGGTAACATACATCATTGCGAAATGCGCACGACTTCCTTGAATTGCATTAAGTGACAAGATCAAGTCGGAGGCTTAGAAGAAGCAGGATATTAAAAAAAAAAAGTGGAAGAAACATCATATGATGCTAACAATAATAAACTAATAAAATAAATGACAGATTGTTTGGAATGTTCTATTAGTTTATTACAGGTCATGGAAACATGTAAAAATCAAAATCGTGTTCCCATTCAGCAGAAGGATGCCTGATGGACCCCACTATTCCATTTTATATAGAGTAGGATATGCCCCTCCTCTCCTTTGTGCCAATGAGAAGGAGGAAACAGAAGGACGGCCCACGAGGAATACTTTGACATCAAAAACCTGATTTAAACAGGAGGTGAATTTCTTATGGCACACACATTCACATTCTTATTAAGTGTTAATCCTAAACTATGACTACATTATTAAAAGTTGACTTTTTCAAACTCATATTGCACAGAAGACAAGGAGTACCGTTCTTTTTCATCTTAAGAAAGCATCAACATCTACAAAAGAAATAAATCTGATGGAGCTCTGGTATTAAAATATCTAAAATCCCTGAAGTCATTCTCTATATATGGCTCAGATATACTTATTGGCACTTTCACATTTCAGGCGGCATGTCACCATATCTTATCTTTTATGTTTTGGCTAGTATTGACCTAAAAAAATGGCATTTTCTTTAGAATTTTATCAGTTAAGTCTATGTCTAGGCAGAGGATTCGGAGCGCTCCAACCTATTAAGAAATTTTGTGACGTAAAAAGTCAATAATGTTAAAAGATGAAGTTTTACTTTTGGACACATTTACACTTACAATTTTTTGGCTGCTGATTTGATGCTGATTTTGTTGTGGATTTCACTGTAGGAAATTTTTTTTCTTTTTATTAAGTCTCACCCTTTACACTCATTATCGGCCTTCTTATTCCCAATCCCGACCTCTCCCAACCCCTTCATTTACTTTTTAGAGTGAAGGAGCCTCCCAGAACAGCTGCTTTCCCAAAAAGTTTGAGATAGGTTCAGTTTAGAGATTTTTAGGAGATCTATCCTTATTCCAGGAGTAGATGACTATGCTTGGTGTCGACTTTGCTGCTATTGTGAATTTTCCGCCAGCAAATCCAGATAGGAAATCTGCAGCGTATCCACCATGTGTGAACATAACCTTACACTGTGTAAAGGACATCGCTGCACCTTGCCTAGAAGTAGTGATAAAATTACGATAATTCAGATTTGCCCTTCTGTAACTCGTCAACTTTCTAGTAGATTAATTCAATTTACAGTAAATTTGATTTTGACACCAACCAATACTGCATATGGAATATTTCAAGAAATTGGCAACAAATCTTTTATATATTCATCTGTTTGGCAACTCCAAAATATGCAAATTCAATCTCATAGTCGACCGGACACGTGTTGATGAATTCATCTCTGGTGTAGGCATTTTTCAGGTATCTCCAGATTCCGGTCATTTCCACTGGGATTTCAAAATTTCGGAATTTTTTGCAAACAACCTGAATAATAATAATAAAAAAAAAAATAATAATATTAGATAACTATAACTTTTAATTAAATGATTATTCCCCAAAACATTATGTGGTCTCAGTTTTCCGTACATACAGAATTAATTATATGTTGTCAGTACAACCTATTATTAAATATTTAACTGATTTTCAGTATCACCCACTTTCTTCCGTTGTCACTGGATCTGTCCCCTGTTGGTCGTGTATGCCCAAATGCACCAAATGAGTCTGCATAATTAAACATCTGACAGCCAGAATGCAGCACAGCTCAGCTACGCTATGTTGAAGATCCCAAGGATATCAGCTAATATTTGCACTTAACGATCCTGTCTAATTCCTGGAAAAGAGATGCACCTAATCACCCTGTCTCATAAAAAATCTCCCCGACCTTCTCACAGCGTCTTCCTTGCTCTGACAGCCGGGTTGCAGCACAGCTTAGCTACGCTATGTTGAAGATCCCAAGGATATCAGCTAATATTTGCACTTAACGATCCTGTCTAATTCCTGGAAAAGAGATGCACCTAATCACCCTGTCTCATAAAAAATCTCCCCGACCTTCTCACAGCGTCTTCCTTGCTCTGACAGCCGGGTTGCAGCACAGCTTAGCTACGCTATGTTGAAGATCCCAAGGATATCAGCTAATATTTGCACTTAACGATCCTGTCTAATTCCTGGAAAAGAGATGCACCTAATCACCCTGTCTCATAAAAAATCTCCCAGGCCTTCTCACAGCGTCTTCCTTGCTCTGACAGTCAGATTACAGCTCAGCTACGCTATACTGAAGATCCCTATGATATCAGCTAACATTTGCACTTAATGATTCTGTCTAATTCCTGGAAAAGAGATGCACCTAATGACCCTGTCTCATAAAAAATCCCCCAGACCTTCTCACAGCGTCTTCCTTGCTCTGACAGTCGGATTGCAGCACAGCTCAGCTGCGCTATACAGAAGACGCCATGGATACCAGCTAACATTTGCACTAAAGACCCTGTCAAATTCATGAAAAACATATGCGCTTATGTCATGATAACAAAATTCATCAGACCTGTCACGCCGTTAACGGCGATAAAGGGGCAGGACGGCGTACTGGGACCCGCACCTGTCCCAGCCACTATAATGGGGCCTTGACTTTCCCTTATCTCAGGGGTACCTATGATGGTTAGGAGGCCTGAGCCGTCAGTGTATCCCTGTCTCCTGTGCAGGCCCTATCAATGGCCACCTCACCCCCCAAAGGAGGTGGACTGCACCAGTGTATAAATACAACAATAAACAGGGTATACAGACAAGGTAACAAAAGTCTCAAACTCACCAAATGCTCACACAATCACAGAGGTAACACAGAGAAGGGAAGAGAAGGAAAAAACTAGGAAGGAAAACAGGTTTAACATGCAACCAAAACAGCAGACACCAATCTCTGTAAATAAACCTCCAAGCTCCTAAAACACCACGCTCCTTCAACCTCCAAGCCAGGCAGCTGAACTGATCACTGACAATAGCTGAAGTCAAGGCTGGGTCTATATAGAGGAGGCGATTACAAAATCACCTTGAGCTGAGAGACCCAGCTCACAGCAACTCAGCAACAAGATTAACTCCTGCACTGCTGGCACAAAGAAGCCAGGTTAGAATACAGGAGAAGAGCTTCTGTTCACTGTGTGTGAACGAGGCCCAGAGCGCTGCGGTTCTCTGGAACCTATCTGTCGCGGTAGCCCCGTGACAAGACCTTCTCACAGAATCTTCATTGTTCTGACAGCCGGGTTGTATCACAGCTCAGCTATTCTATGCTCAGCTGTCTCATGCACGCAGAGGAGATCATGATCATACTCTGAAAAATCCCATGAACCACCAATACAATGTTGAATAGTAATGAATATTGGTCAGTTGTGGAACACAGAGAGTACATTCAAAACTATCAATGGTCAGCTCATCCAGAGAAAAAATATTACCCATGTTGAGATCTATTTATCTCTATCAAGGAGCCATATAGGAGAGCAGAGGATGGGGGCCTGCAGCACTGAAGAGAAGTCAGGTGCTGTTGGGAAACTTAGCTTTAGCAGCTAAGAATGGTGAAGCTGGATGCACAGAGGGGCATAAGGAGATGAAAAATGACACAAAGATACAAGAAAGAAACTTTATGTTGGACTTGTACTGTATATTAACAATATAAGAATATGGGAAGTATATGGGATTTTTGTGCTTTAACAACCAGATACATAGTAATAAAGGGGTTTTCCACATTAGGAGATTTTTTTCCACTAAAATGCATGTACTTGGTGCTAAAAATCATTTTTGCAAAGAGAATTCATTAAAAATGTTGCAACGTTTGGCTTTTAGAAGCTTTTTGTTTCCCTGCACATTCAACTTTGATGTGGTCATAAACGACTTTGACATGGTGAAAAGAGTCAGCACCAAACCTCAGAGCTCAGCTTCTATCATGTGTATTATCTGCAACGTATCAAACCTTTATTATGTGGAGTTTTGGTAATAGGTTGCAATCTGCAAGGGTCAGTTCATTCCCATCCAAAAATTTCCTGTTGGAGACTGTGATCTCCTCTGTGGAATTGGCATCAATCTCATCAGGCATCGGTGAATTCAAAAAGTCATTCAGCTTTTTTAACGATCTCAACAGGTTTTTTTCCAAATCTGAAAAGGAGCAGAAAATACAGAATTACTCCTATATAAATGTTATCTCATTCAAAAAATAACCAGTCATTAGATTAGCAGGGAAAGCTCAGGTACCGTGTAAGTTCATTACATTACTGATCCTGAGTTACATCCTGTATTATACCCCAGAGCTGCACTCACTATTCTGCTGGTGCAGTCACTGTGTTCATACATTACTGATCCTGAGTTACATCCTGTATTATACCCCAGAGCTGCACTCACTATTCTGCTGGTGCAGTCACTGTGTACATACATTACTGATCCTGAGTTACATCCAGTATTATACTC
Organism: Ranitomeya imitator; assembly: GCF_032444005.1. Lineage (NCBI taxonomy): Eukaryota > Metazoa > Chordata > Amphibia > Anura > Dendrobatidae > Ranitomeya > Ranitomeya imitator. The sequence continues at coordinate 38,796,773 of NC_091284.1, forward strand.
CAGAGCTGCACTCACTATTCTGCTGGTGCAGTCACTGTGTACATACATTACATTACTGATCCTGAGTTACATCCTGTATTATACCCAAGAGCTGCACTCACTATTCTGCTGGTGCAGTCACTGTGTACATACATTACATTACTGATCCTGAGTTACATACTGTATTATACTCCAGAGCTGCACTCACTATTCTGCTGGTGCAGTCACTGTGTACATACATTACATTACTGATCCTGAGTTACATCCTGTATTATACCCAAGAGCTGCACTCACTATTCTGCTGGTGCAGTCACTGTGTACATACATTACATTACTGATCCTGAGTTACATACTGTATTATACTCCAGAGCTGCACTCACTATTCTGCTGGTGCAGTCACTGTGTACATACATTACATTACTGATCCTGAGTTACATCCTGTATTATACCCAAGAGCTGCACTCACTATTCTGCTGGTGCAGTCACTGTGTACATACATTACATTACTGATCCTGAGTTACATCCTGTATTATACCCAAGAGCTGCACTCACTATTCTGCTGGTGCAGTCACTGTGTACATACATTACATTACTGATCCTGAGTTACATACTGTATTATACTCCAGAGCTGCACTCACTATTCTGCTGGTGCAGTCACTGTGTACATACATTACATTACTGATCCTGAGTTACATCCTGTATTATACCCAAGAGCTGCACTCACTATTCTGCTGGTGCAGTCACTGTGTACATACATTACATTACTGATCCTGAGTTACATACTGTATTATACTCCAGAGCTGCACTCACTATTCTGCTGGTGCAGTCACTGTGTACATACATTACATTACTGATCCTGAGTTACCTCCTGTATTATACTCCAGAGCTGCACTCACTATTCTGCTGGTGCAGTCACTGTGTACATACATTACTGATCCTGAGTTACATCCTGTATTATACCCCAGAGCTGCACTCACTATTCTGCTGGTGCAGTCACTGTGTACATACATTACTGATCCTGAGGTACATCCTGTATTATACCCCAGAGCTGCACTCACTATTCTGCTGGTGCAGTCACTGTGTACATACATTACTGATCCTGAGTTACATCCAGTGTTATACTCCAGAGCTGCACTCACTATTCTGCTGGTGCAGTCACTGTGTACATACATTACATTACTGATCCTCAGTTACATACTGTATTACTGTATACTCCAGAGCTGCACTCACTATTCTGCTGGTGCAGTCACTGTGTACATACATTACATTACTGATCCTGAGTTACATCCTGTATTATACCCCGGAGCTGCACTCACTATTCTGCTGGTGCAGTCACTGTGTACATACATTACATTACTGATCCTGAGTTACATCCTGTATTATACCCCAGAGCTGCACTCACTATTCTGCTGGTGTAGTCACTGGGTACATACATTACATTACTGATCCTGAGTTACATCCTGCATTATACCCCGGAGCTGCACTCACTATTCTGCTGGTGCAGTCACTGTGTACATACATTACATTACTGATCCTGAGTTACATCCTGTATTATACTCCAGAGCTGCACTCACTATTCTGCTGGTGTAGTCACTGTGTACATACATTACATTACTGATCCTGAGTTACATCCTGTATTATACCCCGGAGCTGCACTCACTATTCTGCTGGTGCAGTCACTGTGTACATACATTACATTACTGATCCTGAGTTACATCCTGTATTATACTCCAGAACTGCACTCACTATTCTGCTGGTGCAGTCACTGTGTACATACATTACATTACTGATCCTGAGTTACATCCTGTATTATCCTCCAGAGCTGCACTCACTATTCTGCTGGTGCAGTCACTGTGTACATACATTACATTACTGATCCTGAATTACATCCTGTATTATACTCCAGAGCTGCACTCACTATTCTGCTGGTGCAGTCACTGTGTACATACATTACATTACTGATCCTGAGTTACATCCTGTATTATACTCCAGAGCTGCACTCATTATTCTGCTGGTGCAGTCACTGTGTACATACATTACATTACTGATCCTGAGTTACATCCTGTATTATACCCCAGAGCTGCACTCACTATTCTGCTGGTGCAGTCACTGTGTACATACATTACATTACTGATCCTGAGTTACATCCTGTATTATACTCCAGAGCTGCACTCATTATTCTGCTGGTGCAGTCACTGTGTACATACATTACATTACTGATCCTGAGTTACATCCTGTATTATACTCCAGAGCTGCACTCATTATTCTGCTGGTGCAGTCACTGTGTACATACATTACATTACTGATCCTGAGTTACATCCTGTATTATACCCCAGAGCTGCACTCACTATTCTGCTGGTGCAGTCACTGTGTACATACATTACATTACTGATCCTGAGTTACATCCTGTATTATACCCCAGAGCTGCACTCACTATTCTGCTGGTGCAGTCACTGTGTACATACATTACATTACTGATCCTGAGTTACATCCTGTATTATACTCCAGAGCTGCACTCACTATTCTGCTGGTGCAGTCACTGTGTACATACATTACATTACTGATCCTGAGTTACCTCCTGTATTATACCCCAGAGCTGCACTCACTATTCTGCTGGTGCAGTCACTGTGTACATACATTACATTACTGATCCTGAGTTACATCCTGTATTATACTCCAGAGCTGCACTCATTATTCTGCTGGTGCAGTCACTGTGTACATACATTACATTACTGATCCTGAGTTACATCCTGTATTATACCCCAGAGCTGCACTCACTATTCTGCTGGTGCAGTCACTGTGTACATACATTACATTACTGATCCTGAGTTACATCCTGTATTATACTCCAGAGCTGCACTCACTATTCTGCTGGTGCAGTCACTGTGTACATACATTACATTACTGATCCTGAGTTACCTCCTGTATTATACCCCAGAGCTGCACTCACTATTCTGCTGGTGCAGTCACTGTGTACATACATTACATTACTGATCCTGAGTTACATCCTGTATTATACTCCAGAGCTGCACTCATTATTCTGCTGGTGCAGTCACTGTGTACATACATTACATTACTGATCCTGAATTACATCCTGTATTATACTCCAGAGCTGCACTCACTATTCTGCTGGTGCAGTCACTGTGTACATACATTACATTACTGATCCTGAGTTACCTCCTGTATTATACTCCAGAGCTGCACTCACTATTCTCTCGGAGATGTAACCTGCAGCAGATCTGTTGTAGTGAATATCTGACTTGTGGCCCGCATCTATCATTCATGTTGTCTTCTATGTAACAGAGTAGTCTTTGGATCTCCTTTATGGCTAGGAATCACAGTAACATCTACCCTATGTTCTCCTGCCCCCTGGCACACTGCACCGTGCCGCACACTATGGAGGTAGTGGTACAAGCTGTGTAGGTTCTTGTCCCCCACCAGAGGCACCTTTTTTTTTTATAGAGATCCGATCTGCCAATCTTGAGAAATCCAGTTTAGAAGCAAATGCAAATCATGCTGGAAGTGCACTGAGGGCGTGTCTTATTCCATCCACAGGCATTGACACACCCATATTGCACTTCCAGCCTGCTTTGCACATGGCTTATAAACTAGATTCGTCCTGACTGACACTTTGTATCTCTATAAAAAAAAATCTTTATTATTGGGGGACGATCCGTTCCACAGCCACACCGCTGAAACATGCTGATGGATTTCATTAAAAACTCAGAAACTCTTTACTTACTTTCATTTAGATCTTTCCGGGGATTTTTTATGTAGGCTGAAAATTTTGCAAACACGTCATTTCCTGCCGAGTTGGATTCGGGGTGATTTGTTACAAGTTTTGGAAACCTTAAATAAGAGGATAAATGGAGGAGTTACAATAGGGTGTGGTGCCGAACCAGCACACAAGGGCAGTGCCACAATGTGTCAGAACCAGTGATGAGCGAGCATGCTCGGGTAACGTGTTATGTCAGCATGCTCAGGTGGTATCCGAGTATTTGGGGTGTGCTTGAATAATGCAGTGGGGAAAATAAGTATTTGATACGCTGCCGATTTTGCACGTTTTCCCACCTACAAAGAATGGAGAGGACTGTAAATGTTATCGTAGGTACACTTCACCTGTGGGAGACAGAATCTAAAAACAAAATCCAGAAAAATCGCATTGTGTGATTTTTAAATAATTAAATTGCATGAAATAAGTATTTGATCACCGACCAACCAGCAAGAATTCTGGATCTCACAGATCTGTTAGTTTTTCTTGAACTCCTTTACAACCTTTGACATTTCAATACATCCAGGCCGCCTCGTACTTACAGACCTATGATGCATGGATACGTTATGGTGATCGCCTGTGCACAGGGGCAGTGCATGCGTACTCGCTGCCAGGTGTCAGCTGATGTCACGCACAGTGTGGGAAGACTAAGTGCAACATGAAGTGATGAGAATGCTAGGGAATTGGGGACTGGAGACCCTTAGGCAGATCTAATAGCACCCTGTCTCCCCCACCATCCCTATATTGGTTCCACACCAATCGCAGAGCAGGAAACCTTAGCCCTGTATATCCCTAGAGCTAGGCCCCGAATAGGAAAGGGGGATGTGCACTGGTCAGTCCCCACTGTACACTAAAGACAACAAGGGAGACAAACAAGGGAGAGGAAACTTAACTTGAGCAGACTCCAGAGAGGTAACACCAAACATCCTCCAAGAGCCCCTAGAGGAAGTATGCCAACTGCTATAGCTCTAAGCCTTCACAAGGGAAAATGTAAATATCACCGGCAGCTCCCTGAAGCAGACTGAGAGTCTATAAACACCAAGGTCCAGGTGTGTCAATTAGAGCCGGAGGGAGGTTGCCACTGGGTCCAAAAGTCAGAAGGATTAGGAAGGTGTCTGCAGGGCTGCCACTAGAAATTTCGGGGCCCCATACTGGCAAAATATTCGGGGCCCCCTTGAAACTCCACCCAGGCTCCACCCCAGCCCCGCCTCCAGGCTCCACCCCACGAACTGTCCACAGTCCCACCGCTCTCTCTTGGAAAATCTCCACTTCTCACCTATCACACATTGACAGTTCCCATCACCAGATCACACATATAGCCGGCAGCTTTTGTTTTGGCCAAAAGATTTTTTAAGCCGCCACCATAACACGGTAGACACTTTTGGCCGGGCCCTACTCTACTGTAACCTACTAAATATTTGTTAAAATATGCAATACAATTTAGGTATATTTTTATTTATTTTTCAGTTTTTAAAATGACCTATAATACTACATACAAGGAACAAATACCACCACACTATGACCAGATGATATATTACCACCACAGTGATCGAATAATATAAAATACAAGGAACAAATACCGCTACACCATGACCAGACAGCATATAACCACAAATGACTGAATACTACAATACTGATCAGTAATAAAAAAAAAACCACAATACTATCACCATCAGTGCCATTATACACAGGAGATCTGTAATTAGTAAGCAGTGTCTGTGTACAGATAATACAGTGATCACCGGTGACATTATACACAGGAGCTCTGTATATAATGTATAGGTAATACAGTGATCACTGGTGACATTGTACACAGGACCTCTGTATATAGTATACAGTGTATAGTGTCAGTGTATAGGTAACACTGACTCACCAGTGACGTCTCTAGGTGAAGTCCTTCATCTTTCATCCAGCACAGACCGCCATCACTTCATCCAGCCAGGACTCGTCTCTCTGCAGGAAATAAAACAGTTATCTCGAGTTCCGCTTGTAGAACACATTACTTAATTTTCCCAACTTCTACATTACACCACATGAAGAAGGCAACATAGTATCACTCTACACAGTAACAGGACCTCCCCCCCCATTTAAAACAGTATACTCAAAAAATAAAATAAATACATCACTGCAATAATAATATCCCTTAATTAGCCCCTATGGTAATATTCGCCATCCTAGCCCCCGTGTGTCTCATTCCAGGCTCCAGCCATATGTTCTCCCATCCTGCCCTCATGGGTATCCATTCTGCCCCATATGATCTCCCCATCCTGCCCCATCTGTCTCCATCGTATCCATCCTGCCCCATCTGTCTCCAATCTTGCCCCATCTGTGTCCAATCCTGCCCCATCTGTGTCCAGCACTCTGCCCCATCTGTGTCCAGCACTCTGCCCCATCTGTGTCCAGCACTCTGCCCCATCTGTGTCCAGCACTCTGCCCCATCTGTGTCCAATCCTGCCCCATCTGTGTCCAGCACTCTGCCCCATCTCTGTCCAGCACTCTGCCCCATCTCTGTCCAGCACTCTGCCCCATCTCTGTCCAGCACTCTGCCCCATCTCTGTCCAGCACTCTGCCCCATCTCTGTCCAGCACTCTGCCCCATCTCTGTCCAGCACTCTGCCCCATCTCTGTCCAGCACTCTGCCCCATCTCTGTCCAGCACTCTGCCCCATCTCTGTCCAGCACTCTGCCCCATCTCTGTCCAGCACTCTGCCCCATCTCTGTTCAGCACTCTGCCCCATCTCTGTTCAGCACTCTGCCCCATCTCTGTTCAGCACTCTGCCCCATCTCTGTTCAGCACTCTGCCCCATCTCTGTTCAGCACTCTGCCCCATCTCTGTTCAGCACTCTGCCCCATCTCTGTTCAGCACTCTGCCCCATCTCTGTCCAGCACTCTGCCCCATCTCTGTCCAGCACTCTGCCCCATCTCTGTCCAGCACTCTGCCCCATCTCTGTCCAGCACTCTGCCCCATCTCTGTCCAGCACTCTGCCCAGCACTCTGCCCCCCCGTGTCCAGCTTTACTGCCCCCCGGCCCCCACCCTGTGTCCAGCTTTACTGCCCCCCGGCCCCCACCCTGTGTCCAGCTTTACTGCCCCCCGGCCCCCACCCTGTGTCCAGCTTTACTGCCCCCCGGCCCCCACCCTGTGTCCAGCTTTACTGCCCCCCGGCCCTCACCCTGTGTCCAGCTTGACTGCCCCCCGGCCCCCACCATGTGTCCAGCTTTACTGCCCCCGGGCCCCCACCCTGTGTCCAGCTTTACTGCCCCCCGGCCCCCACCCTGTGTCCAGCTTTACTGCCCCCCGGCCCCCACCCTGTGTCCAGCTTTACTGCCCCCCGGCCCCCACCCTGTGTCCAGCTTTACTGCCCCCCGGCCCCCACCCTGTGTCCAGCTTTACTGCCCCCCGGCCCCCACCCTGTGTCCAGCTTTACTGCCCCCCGGCACCCACCCTGTGTCCAGCTTTACTGCCCCCCGGCACCCACCCTGTGTCCAGCTTTACTGCCCCCCGGCCCCCACCCTGTGTCCAGCTTTACTGCCCCCCGGCCCCCACCCTGTGTCCAGCTTTACTGCCCCCCGGCCCCCACCCTGTGTCCAGCTTTACTGCCCTGGGAACCCCCCCCCCCCGCATCGCCGCTCTCAAAAAACCAAAAAAGTTCTACTTACCTGCCGCGCTCCTCTCTCCACGCAGCTGCACCGTGCACTCGCCGGCGACTGACAATGACATCAGACGCCGGCGACCTGCACGCTGCGGCTGGCGGCTGTTAACTATTGACGTCAATAGCGTACAGCTGTAGCGCCGGCCGCCGCTAAGGGCCCGGTTCAGCCTGCGGCTGCCGGTAGGGGCCCGGTGAGCAGGTAAGAGGGGGCCCGATGCGGGCCCCCTCTGCTCACCGGGCCCCATACGCCAGTCACGGCTGTAGTGCCCTGATGGCGGCCCTGGGTGTCTGCAATGCCATATGGAGAGAACTTCTGCAGCCAGATACAGAGCGACTGTCTATTACATCTGACACACCCCTGACAGTACCCTCTCTTCTACGAGTTGCCTCCGGACACTCAGGACAAAGGTTCTCAGGATAAGAGGCGTAGAATGAATGAACCACCCTGGGGACATTCACCTCTCATGCTGAAACCCACATTCTTTCCTCCGGGCCATAACCCTACCAGTGCACCAAGTATTGTAGGGAGCGACATTGGAGGCAAGAATCTATAATTCTCGAAATCTGAAACTCTAGATTACCATAAACCATTATTGGTGGTGGCGGTAGAGGTGAGGTGAGCAGAGATCTGTGAAAGACATTGTGGATGTTAAGGGCCTAGGGCAGCTCAACATGAAACGCTGCTGGGTTAATGACGGCAGCTATTTTATAGGGACCAATAAATCTAGGTCCCAACTTCCAGGAAGGAATCCTCAACTTGATATTCCTGGTAGACAACCACACAGTCATTCAGATTCAGGTCTGGACATGGAAAGCGTTTTCTGTCAGCCAGTCATTAGTACCGGTCTCCCATGATCTTCAAATTACTCAGAACCCTCCGCCACACCAAAGAGAGCGACGAAGCAAAACATTCCTCCTCTGGAACTCCTGAAGCCCCTCCCCCACCAAAAGTACCAAACTGTGGATGGTAACCGTATGCACTAAAGAACGGTGACCTGCCGATAGACTCCTGAAGATGACAATCTGGATGATCCAGAGGAGGTACTGGGGGTAGGTCATGTGGTCAGATGAGACCAAAATAGAACATTTTGGCATCAACTCCACTCACGGTATTTGGAGGAAGAAGAAGGATGAGTACAATCCCAAGAACACCATCCCAACTGTGAAGCATGGTGGGGGAAACATCATACTTAGAGGGCGCAGGTGATTTTCTGCAAAGGGGACAGGACAACTGCACCATATTGAAGGGAGGATGGATGTGTCAAAACCCTTACTATGACATACAAAGCCATCCACAACCTGTCTCCTCCATACATCTGTGACATGGTCTCCCGGTACTTACCTACACGCAACCTCCGATCCTCTCAAGATTTCCTTCTCTACTCCCCTCTCATCTCTTCTTCCCACAACAGTGCTTCCCCCATACTCTGGAACGCTCTACCCCAACACATCAGACTCTCGCCTACCATAGAAACCTCCAAAAACAACCTGAAAACTCACCTCTTCTGACAAGCCTACAACCTGCAGTGATCCTCAACCTACTGAACCGCCGCATAACCAGCTCTACTCTCTCCTAGTGTATCCTCACCCATCACCTGCAGACTGTGAGCCCTCGCGGGCAGGGTCCTTCCTCCTTATGTACCTGTTAGCGCCTTGTTTTTTGCTCATGTTTATTGTATTTGTCTATATTTGCCCCTTTTCACATGTAAAGTGCCATGGAATAAATGGCGCTATAAAAATGTATAATAATAATAATGGGGTCATATATCGCAAGATTTTGGCCAACAACTTCCTTCCCCCAGTAAGAGCAATGACGATGGGTCATGGATGGGTCTTCCAGCATGACAGTGACCCAAAACACACAGCCAGGGCAACTAAGGAGCAGCTCCGTAAGAAGCATTTCAGGGTTCTGGAGTGGCCGAGCCAGTCTCCAGTCCCGAACCCAATAGAAAATCTTTGGAGGGAGATGAAACTCAATGTTCTCCAGCGACAGCCCTGAAACTTGAAAGATCTGGAGAAGATCTGTATGGAGGAGGGGGCCAAAATCCCTGCTGCAGTGTGTGACCTCTGTAATTGCAAACAAAGGTTTCTGGACCAAATATTAAGTTCTGTTATTCTATTGTATCAAATACTCATTTCATGTAATAAAATGCTAATTAATTATGTAAAAATCATACAATGTGATTTTCTGGTTTTTATTTTTAGATTCTGTCCCTCATAGGTGAAATGTACCTACGATAAAAATTACAGGTCTCTCCATTCATTCCATTTGTAGGTGGGAAAACTTGCAAAATCGGCCGTGTACCAAATACTTATTTTCCCCACTGTATGTTCAAGTTCCCGCGGCTGCATGTCTCATTGCTGTTAGACAGCCACAACACATGCAGGGATCACCTAACAAAAAGGCAATCCTTGCATGTGTGGCAGCTGTTGAACAGCCACGAGAAATGCAGCCACGGGGAATCCAACATATTATCCGAGCATGTTCGCTCATCACTAGTAAGAACCAAAGCACCACAAGATGCATTTTATTCCTATTAATATTATTAGTAGGGGCTGATGCGACTGTCACTCTTATGGAGATTATTGTGGTTGTCACTTTTTATGGGACTAATGCTGCTATCACTGTTCTTGGGGTCACTGTGGATAACACCTATATATATAGTAAATAATACAAGATCCACCATTCACAATAGGTGATGTCACAGCTCACCTCCCCCTCCTGTACAATGACTGATAACACCTCTATATACAGTAGATAACACAGGATCCACCATTCACAATAGGTGAGATCACAGCTCACCTCCTCCTTCGGTACAATGACTGATAACACCTTAACACCTCTATATACAGTAGATAACACAGGATCCACCATTCACAATAGGTGATGTCACAGCTCACCTCCTCCTCCTGTACAATGACTGATAACACCTCTATATACAGTAGATAACACAGGATCCATCATTTACAATAGGTGGTGTCACAGATCACCTCCTCCTCCTGTACAATGACTGATAACACCTCTATATACAGTAGATAACACAGAATCCACCATTCACAATAGGTGGTGTCACAGCTCACCTCCTCCTCCTGTACAATGACTGATAACACCGCTATATACAGTAGATAACACAGGATCCACCATTCACAATAGGTGAGATCACAGCTCACCTCCTCCTCCTGTACAATGACTGATAACACTTCTATATACAGTATAACAGGACCCACCATTCACAATAGGTGATGTCACAGCTCACCCCCTCCTCCTGTACAATGACTGATAACACCGCTATATACAGTAGTTAACACAGGATGCACCATTCACAATAGGTGATGTCACAGCTCACCTCCTCCTCCTCCTGTACAATGACTGATATCACCTCTATACACAGTAGATAACACAGGATCTACCATTCACAATAGGTGAGATCACAGCTCACCTCCTCCTCCTGTACAATGACTGATAACACCTCTATACAGTAGATAACACAGGATCCTCCATTCACAATAGGTGATGTCACAGCTCACCTCCTCCCCCTGTACAATGACTGATATCACCTCTATACAGTAGATAACACAGGATCCACCATTCACAATAGGTGATGTCACAGCTCACCTCCTCCTCCTGTACAATGACTGATAACACCTCTATATACAGTAGATAACACAGGATCCACCATTCACAATAGGTGATGCCACAGCTCACCTCCTCCTCCTGTACAATGACTGATAACACCTCTATATACAGTAGATAACACAGGATCCACCATTCACAATAGGTGATGCCACAGCTCACCTCCTCCTCCTGTACAATGACTGATAACACCTCTATATACAGTAGATAACACAGGATCCACCATACACAATAGGTGATGCCACAGCTCACCTCCTCCTCCTGTACAATGACTGATAACACCTCTATATACAGTAGATAACACAGGATCCACCATTCACAATAGGTGATGCCACATCTCACCTCCTCCTCCTGTACAATGACTGATAACACCTCTATATACAGTAGATAACACAGGATCCACCATTCACAATAGGTGATGCCACAGCTCACCTCCTCCTCCTGTACAATGACTGATAACACCTCTATATACAGTAGATAACACAGGATCCACCATTCACAATAGGTGATGCCACAGCTCACCTCCTCCTCCTGTACAATGACTGATAACACCTCTATATACAGTAGATAACACAGGATCCACCATTCACAATAGGTGATGCCACAGCTCACCTCCTTCTCCTGTACAATGACTGATAACACCGCTATATACAGTAGATAACACAGGATCCACCATTCACAATAGGTGATATCACAGCTCACCTCCTCCTCCTCCTGTACAATGACTGATAACACCTCTATATACAGTAGATAACACAGGATCCACCATTCACAATAGGTGATGTCACAGCTCACCTCCTCCTCTTCCCTTTAGAACGTCTATGTCTAGATTACAGCATACCCGGATAATAGTTCTGTACTATAGGTCGCTTTATTGCAGCTGAATTTAATTCCTGATGGCACTTTTCATTTAAGAGCAATAAAAGACCTTTAAGATCATTTCAATTTTATTTTTTTGTCAATGGAATTGGAGGACCCTCTGGTTTAAGGGGTCGTCTAGTTTAGAAAAACCGTTTGAATTACTTTCTTGGTGTATTTTGGGTTAATAATGGGGATTACGTCATCCATTGTCACCATCAAGTCTGAGCAATACATGCAGAGCCCATAGGGAATGTGTAATGCTTAAATTGTCAAGTGGGGGCGCTACAGTGCGTGAATCCCCATAGAAATGATAGGCGATTGCTGGGGGTTACACTAGTAGGACATTCTGAGATCAACTTAGATTGGGGGCTAATTCTAAAGAAAAAAAATCTTCTAAACTGTTTACTTCCTATGTACTTAATAAAAAAAAAAATATATATATATATAATAATGACTTTTTTGGTTATGACTTTTTTGGTTATGCACCAGTTCAGACTAGATTGCTGTTCAGTCAGTTTTTCTATATCTACTATATAATAAAGACAACCATAAAAAAAGTTACTTTGGCGTTGTTAATTTTTCCTCCAAGAATTCTTCAATTTTATTCACATCGGTTTTCACTTCCCCATCGAACATCATGAACGGCGGGTTTGTCCCAGGGGCCAGGTTGTGCAGATCGGCCGGTTTCCTGTAGGGGAAAGTTTTATTTCTTGCTTAGAACTGACACATATCTGTATATATGAGAACCGATCGCTAGTGACACACACAGGCGCTTCTCACAAAATTAGAATATCATCAAAAAGTTAATTTATTAAAATTCTTCAATACAAAAAGTGAAGCTCATATATTATAAAGAGTCATTACAGAGTGATCTATTTCACGTGTTTATTTCTGTTCATGTTGATGATTATGGCTTACAGCCAATGAAAACCCCAAAAGTCATTATCTCAGTAAATTAGAATAATTAACAAAAACACCTGCAAAGTCTTCCTAAGGGTGTAAAAAGGCCCCTTAGTCTGTTTCAGTAGCTTCACAATCATGGGGAAGACTGCTGACCTGACAGATGTCCAGAAGGCAGACATTGACACCCTCCACAAGGAGGGTAAGCCACAATAGGTCATTGCTAAAGAAGCCGGCTGCTCACAGAGGGATGTATCCAAGCATATTAATGAGAAGTTGAGTGGAAGGAAAAAGTGTGGTAGAAAAAGGTGTACAAGCAACCGGAATAACCACAGCCTTGGAAGGATTGTTAAGAAAGGGCCATTCAAAGATTTGGTGGAGATTCACAAGGAGTGGACTGCTGCTGGAGTCATTGCTTCCAGAGCCACCACACACAGACGTATCCAGGACATGGGCTACAAGCAGGGCCGTATTTGCCACTAGGCACTCGAGGGCACGTGCCTAGGGCGGCGTGATGCGGGGGGGGGGCGGCACCTGAGCAGGGTTTTTTATTTTTTTTATTATACAGTCCGATCTGGCGTGGTCACCATAAGACAGCACAACCCCCCCCCCCCAGTTGCCGCTTATGCCTCCGTGCTGGCACAGCCCCCATCGAAGACATGACTGTCTGTCTGTCTCATACTCACCTCACCTGCTCCAGCAGTGCCGGCTGGTCTGCTCTGTGTGAGCGGTCACATGGTGCCGCCTCATTAAGGTGATGAATATGCATGCATATTCATCACCTTAAATGAGCGTTACCACCTGACCTGACCGCGGCGCTCACACAGGACGAGGAGGACGGTGCTGCGCGGGGACAGAGCGAGGTGGAGGAATTTCCGAGAATTCCGTTCTTCTGCTGCGCGGTGTGTGAGGTGACTCAGGTGAGTATGATGGCAGCCAGGGAGGATGGGGGGAGCCAGGGAGGATGTAGGAGGTCCGCGGTGGACAGGGAGCCATGATACAGGATGGGACTGGGAGCGTCGGGGAGCCGGCGATGAGCCACGCATACAGCCAGGCCCAGGACAGGAGATGAGCCACGCATACGGCGGCGGGGGGGGAGATGGAAGATGAGCCAGTGCCTGAGCCAGCCATGCATGGGAGGGGGAGATGAGCCACGCATACAGTGGGGGGGAGATGGAAGATGAGCCAGTGCCTGAGCCAGCCATGCATGGGAGGGGGAGATGAGCCACGCATACAGGGGGGGATGGAAGATGAGCCAGTGCCTGAGCCAGCCATGCATGGGAGGGGGAGATAAGCCACGCATACAGGAAGGGGGGGATGGAAGATGAGCCAGTGCCTGAGCCAGCCATGCATGGGAGGGGGAGATGAGCCACACATACAGGAAGGGGGGGATGGAAGATGAGCCAGTGCCTGAGCCAGCCATGCATGGGAGGGGGAGATGAGCCACGCATACAGGAAGGGGGGGATGGAAGATGAGCCAGTGCCTGAGCCAGCCATGCATGGGAGGGGGAGATAAGCCACGCATACAGGAAGGGGGGGATGGAAGATGAGCCAGTGCCTGAGCCAGCCATGCATGGGAGGGGGAGATGAGCCACGCATACAGGGGGGGGGGGAGATGGAAGATGAGCCAGTGCCTGAGCCAGCCATGCATGGGAGGGGTAGATGAGCCACGCATACAGGGGGGATGGGAGATGAGCCAGTGCCTGAGCCAGCCATGCATGGGAGGGGGAGATGAGCCACGCATACAGGGGGGGATGGGAGATGAGCCAGTGCCTGAGCCAGCCATGCATGGGAGGGGGAGATGAGCCACGCATACAGGGGGGGGATGGGAGATGAGCCTGAGCCACCCATGCATACAGAGAGAGGGAGATGAGCCATGCATACAGGATGGGAGGGGGGGTGGGCCATTATACAGTATGCATGGAGCATCATATGTGGCCCTTATAAAGTATGGAGCATCATGTGTGGCTATTATAAAGTATGGAGCATCATGTGGGGTCATTATACAGTATGGAGCATCATGTGTGGCCAAAATACAGTATGAAGCATCATGTGTGGCCATTATACAGTATGGAGCATCATGTGTGGCTATTATAAAGTATGGAGCATCATGTGGGGTCATTATACAGTATGGCGTATCATGTGTGGCCATTATACAGTATGAAGCATCATGTGTGGCCATTATACAGTATGAAGCATCATGTGTGGCCATTATAAAGTATGAAGCATCATGTGTGGCCATTATACAGTATGAAGCATCATGTGTGGCCATTATACAGTATGGAGCATCATGTGTGGTCATTATACAGTATGAAGCATCATGTGTGGCCATTATACAGTATGAAGCATCATGTGTGGCCATTATACAGTATGAAGCATCATGTGTGGCCATTATAAAGTATGAAGCATCATGTGTGGCCATTATACAGTATGAAGCATCATGTGTGGCCATTATACAGTATGGAGCATCATGTGTGGCCATTATACAGTATGGAGCATCATGTGTGGCCATTATACAGTATGGAGCATCATGTGTTACCGTTATACAGTATGGAGCATCATGTGTGGCCATTATACAGTATGGAGCAACATGTGTTACCGTTATACAGTATGAAGCATCATGTGTGGCCATTATACAGTATGAAGCATCATGTGTGGCCATTATACAGTATGGAGCATCATGTGTGGCCATTATACAGTATGGAGCATCATGTGTGGTCATTATACAGTATGGAGCACTGTGTGGTCATTATACAGTATGGAGCATCATGTGTGGTCATTATACAGTATGGAGCACTTTGTGGCCATTATACAGTATGGAGCATCATGTGTGGCCATTATAAAGTATGGAGCATCGTGTGTGGCAATTATACAGTATTGAGCATCATGTGTGGCCATTATACAGTATTGAACATCATGTGGGGTCATTATACAGTATGGAGCATTGTGTGGCCATATTTTTTTGGTTATAATTATTGTATATGAAACAGTGTGATCAGCAGTGCTAAATGGGTGTGGTTGGGACTTGGATATGGGTGTGACTAGTTGTGAAATGGTTGTGGTCAGAGGCGTGGCCTAAAATTTTTATGATACCGCATTTCCCAGATCACAGCAAGTGCCGCAAATCCCATAGGGAATGAATGAAGCCAAACGCAGTGTTGCTGTAAGTGATCCGTTACGCGGCAGATGCGAAAAAACTGCCCGATCTGCTGCAAAAGGCTATTTTCACAACAGCGATTCTTGCCAAAGTCACTGCTGATAGTGTCATACTCAACAATGGGGGAGTCAGCGCTAAAAGTGCCTAGGGCAGCAGAGACTCTAAATATGGCCTGGCTACAAGTGTCACATTCTTTGTGTCAGGCCACTCATGACCAATAGACAACGCCAGAAGCATCTTACCTGGGCCAATGAGAAAAAGAACTGGACTGTTCTCAGTGATCCAAGGTGTTGTTTTCAGATGAGTCAATTTAGCCTTTTATTTGGAAATCAAGGTCACAGAGTCTGGAGGAAGAGTGGAGAGGCCATAATCCAAGCTGCTGGAGGTCTAGTGTGAAGTTTCCACAATCAGTGATGGTTTGGGGAGCCATGTCATCTGCTGGTGTAGGTCCACTGTGTTTTATCAAGACCAAAGTCAGCGCAGTTATCTACCAGGAAATTTTAGAGCACTTCATGCTTCCCTCTGCTGACAAGGTTTTGGGAGATGGACATTTCATTTTCCAGCAGGACTTGGCACCTGTCCACACGGTCAAAAGTACCAATACCTGGTGTAAAACAACAGTATCACTGTGCTTGATTGGCAGCAAACTCGTCTGACCTTAACCCTATAGAGAATCTATGGAGTATTGTCAAGAGGAAGATGAGAGACACCAGACCCAACAAGGCAGAGGAGCTGAAGGCTGCTATCAAAGCAACCTGGGCTTCCATAACCCCTCAGCAGTGCCGCAGGCTGATCGCCTCCTTGCCACGCCGCACTGATGCAGTAATTGATGCAAAAGGAGCCCCGACCAAGTATTGAGTGCATTTACTGAACATACATTTCAGTAGGACAACATTTCAGATTTTAAAATCATTTTTCAAGCTGGTGTTTTAAAGTATTCGAATTTACTGAGATAATGACTTTTGGCTTTTCATTGGCTGTAAGCCATAATCATCATCATTAACAGAAATAAACACGTGAAATAGATCACTGTAATGACTCTATAGAATATATGAGTTTCACTTTTTGTATTCAAGAACTGAAGTAAATTAACTTTTTGATGATATTCTAATTTAGTGAGAAGCACCTGTATCTGTATATATGAGCGCAGATGGCGGTGGGGGGTGAGGGGTGATTAGGTGCCACATGTTAATCATTGGAGGGCAATATGAACGTTTGTTATACACGGGGGCAATATGGACAGGTGTTTTACACAGGGAGTGAGGGGCGAATGTTACACACCGGAGGTAATGTGACTGAATGAAAAAAACAGAATTCAGTAACCAAAGTGTGTCCCAATACTTTTCTTCATATAGTGAAGTTTTTGTAGTAACACAACACTTTACAATGACAGATCAGAACTGTGAAGTTACCTCTTTAGATCCACCGTGGTGACGCTGAATATGACGCCCTTCAGCCACAGAATCATGAATAAACGCTGAGAAAATGGACAGTTACCAACACTTTCTCCATCACTTCCAGCCTGAAAATAAACCCAGAATTAAAGGAATAGTCTCATTTCACTAAACTGCTTTAGTTATTCAGGTTTACAATAGATTTGTCTTTTCTATCTACTGTCATTCTCCTCCAATAACAGCTTTTATCTTTCATAGTGTACAGCTAGATTTCATTGAGCTTGACCACTGGACCCTGAGAGAGTGCAGTAGATACATTCCAGGAGAACAGTTAACTCCTAACATACCAGACAGCTTTCTTTCTCTACAAGACTCATCTGCTCACCTCCCTCTCCACTCACAACTTCTGACTGAGATGCTATTATAAATCTTTCAAAATCACCGGCCCTCAGCATTGGTTTCTCCCAGATCCGGTCTCCTAATCACTGCTCTCACTTTCCTGAGCTGTGTGCTTGTTCAAATGCCCTGTTATCTCTGTGTAAATACAAGGATAGCAGTGTCGACTCATAGCACACCACTGATGGCTCAATGTGTTATAGCAGATCGTGTGATGAGCTTTATAGCTCTACAAATACTACAGTTCTGTTGCTCACAAGAACTGTCACTCACCGAGGAGAGCTTGTCCTGCCAGAGACCTGGCATTATGGAGAGTTCAGAGCTCTGTGCTGCTCAAGAGACAGCTTGAGAATAATCTTTTCCACAAGTGGAATCTAATTTATCAAAATTTAGACTAGTGCCCCATTTCTTTATTGCCTTTGTACCTGTTTTTTGACTAATTCATTATTCCTTTGGTGCCTTTTTTAAGTCTATTTTATACAGTATGCTCTCATCTGTTTTTTTTTTTTTCCGCTTTGTGGGTAGAGTTTAACAATTCATCAATTTGCGACTTTTTAAAGTTGAAAATATATTAACTTTGTTTGATATACAAAGCAAGGTATAAAAAGTGGTCAGTGGAGATACACTTACAAAATATACCGCAACAGACAGGTTTGCACTAGTCCAATACAGAAAGTTAACATATAAATACCATGCATTTGTGCAAATGTATTGTGTGACATGTGACTAACAGTCTAACTTCATAGGGGATCTTTCCTTTACCCTAATAGATATAAGGAATTTTTATGTGAACGTTCTGCATTGGATTGGTGCAAACCTGTTTGTTGCGGTATATTTTGCGCGTGTATCTCCATTGACAACTTTTTAAACCTTGGTTTGTATATCAAATAAAGTTAAAATGTAATATATATATCGGGTGCAAGTTGCTTGACTTGATGGCTGTGACATTCACTCCATGATCTGTGCATAAATAATACTATTTACGTCTCCATTTAACTGTCCCTTTTATTGACATGATTTATACCTGTTGGGGCATGTGAGTGTCTAATACAACGAATGCATTTTTTACATTTCTTGGAGCAATTAGCGATAGGTTTCTTTGGCGTTTTCTCTGTAAAATGATTGTAATGGGATCTGCATAAATTCATGGTCAGTTTGGCTCCCCCTAGTGGCCACTTTTTAGAGACTCTTTTTTGAAGAGTACGGTCAACACATTACAACAACCCCACCCTTATTTCCTATAAGGACTCATGGACTCCCCCAGAGCAGACAGAAAAGATAATATAATATAGACAGTATGGCAGTAAAGAGGTTGTTCAGGAATTTAAAAAAAATTGTCTAAAAGCAGAAAATGTGCAAAAAAAAAAAAGAAAAAAAATGTATCCATACGCCCCGATTGTCTTTACTTCCTTGGTGCATCAGCAGATCAACCTGCATGGATGACACAAGGCCAGAGATTGACTGCAGCGATCATGTGAGTGTAAGCTGCCATTTTGGTCCTCCTATGAATAGCATCCCTTGGGCTTTATAAGAGAAGGTTAATTTCACTATACGCTATATATGTCACTGTTGTATACGGTATAGAACAAGAGATCACACTATCGAAGGTTCAAATCCTCTCTGGTGAATAAAAAATATATATATTTATTTATTTTTTTATATTTGGTACGGCCGCAACCATAAAGGTCCAGCCTGTCAAAATATAATAAACAATAAACCAGAATGGTAAACGAAAAAAAAACAAAAACTGAAACTCCAGAATTGATGTTTTTTAGGTCACTGCAGCTACGTAAAAAAAAAACCTACAGCCAAAATAAAATTTAGTATGCGCCCCAAAATGGGAACACTACAAACGACACAGAAAAAACAAGACCTCATATCTCATAACTATGGATCTCAGAAAATGGCGACACAAACCGAAAAGTTTTCTTTTACAAAGTTCTGAACTTTGTTTTTTTAGAACTTTAAAGTATAAATGAATTATAAAAATATAAAGTATAAAAAACAACTACACAAGTTTGGTATCGCCGTAATCGCACTGACATGGAGAATTGTGCTGCCAGGTCATTTATACTACTGTAAAAACTGTAAAAACAAAATTAATAAACCAACAGAACAATTGCGTGTTTTTTTAACTATTTCACTGCACTAGAAGTTTTTTCCCCTTTTTTTTCTCCCCTTTTTTTTTAAATCGTGTCATTCAAAACTAGAACTTGTCCCACAAAAATCAGGCCCTCATACGGCCGTGTCGATGGAAAAAAATAAGTTACAGCCCTTGGAAGACAGGGAAGGAAAAATCAAAAGTGCAAAAATGAAAAGTTGGAGGAGTCCAGGCTCATACATTTTTCAGCTCTCTGCGCACCGACACTGTATGGGGTCCGTATTCCAAAGCTTTAGTCATGGCGGTGTTGCTGTATGGGGTCTGTCAGAGCTTTATTCACTGCGGTGCTGCTGCATGGGGTCTGACAGAGCTTTAGTCACTATGGTGTTGCTGTATGGGGTCTGAGAGAGCTTTAGTCACTGCGGTGTTGCTGTATGGGGTCTGTCAGAGCTTTAGTCACTGCAGTGCTGCTGTATGGGGTCTGTCAGAGCTTTAGTCACTGCAGTGCTGCTGTATGGGGTCTGTCAGAGCTTTAGTCACTACGGTGCTGCTGTATGGGGTCTGTCAGAGCTTTAGTCACTATGGTGTTGCTGTATGGGGTCTGTCAGAGCTTTAATCACTGCGGTGTTGCTGTATGGGGTCTGTCAGAGCTTTACTCACTGCGGTGTTGCTGTATGCGGTCTGTCAGAGCTCTAGTCACTGCGGTGCTGCTGTATGGGGTCTGTCAGAGCTTTAGTCACTATGGTGTTGCTGTATGGGGTCTGTCAGAGCTTTAGTCACTGCGGTGCTGCTGTATGGGGTCTGTCAGAGCTTTAGTCACTGCGGTGCTGCTGTATGGGGTCTGTCAGAGCTTTAGTCACTGCGGTGCTGCTGTATGGGGTCTGTCAGAGCTTTAGTCACTGTGGTGCTGCTGTATGGGGTCTGACAGAGCTTTAGTCACTATGGTGTTGCTGTATGGGGTCTGACAGAGCTTTAGTCACTGCGGTGTTGCTGTATGGGGTCTGTCAGAGCTTTAGTCACTATGGTGCTGCTGTATGGGGTCTGTCAGAGCTTTAGTCACTGCGGTGTTGCTGTATGGGGTCTGTCAGAGCTTTAGTCACTGCGGTGTTGCTGTATGGGGTCTGTCAGAGCTTTAGTCACTGCGGTGTTGCTGTATGGGGTCTGTCAGAGCTTTAGTCACTGCGGTGTTGCTGTGTGGGGTCTGTCAGAGATTTAGTCACTGCGGTGTTGCTGTATGGGGTCTGTCAGAGCTTTAGTCACTGCGGTGTTGCTGTATGGGGTCTGTCAGAGCTTTAGTCACTGCGGTGTTGCTGTATGGGGTCTGTCAGAGCTTTAGTCACTGCGGTGTTGCTGTGTGGGGTCTGTCAGAGATTTAGTCACTGCGGGGTTTTGCTGTATGGGGTCTGTCAGAGCTTTAGTCACTGCGGTGTTGCTGTATGGGGTCTGTCAGAGCTTTAGTCACTGCGGTGTTGCTGTGTGGGGTCTGTCAGAGATTTAGTCACTGCGGTGTTGCTGTATGGGGTCTGTCAGAGCTTTAGTCACTGCGGTGTTGCTGTGTGGGGTCTGTCAGAGCTTTAGTCACTGCGGTGTTGCTGTGTGGGGTCTGTCAGAGATTTAGTCACTGCGGTGTTGCTGTATGGGGTCTGTTAGAGCTTTAGTCACTGCGGTGTTGCTGTATGGGGTCTGTCAGAGCTTTAGTCACTGCGGTGTTGCTGTGTGGGGTCTGTCAGAGCTTTAGTCACTGTGGTGTTGCCGTATGGGGTCTGTCGGACAATGCCGCTATAATACGTCACGTGATGGTGCCGTGATGGCTCTCCATGTATAATCGGAGCTAGAGGGCCAGTACGGTCCAGTATTACGGATCATGATATGGCCATGTACATGAGACCGATGCCTTTCTGCACCTCTCCCGATATAACTAGGGTGCACGGACTAATGTAAGCATCCGAACAAATCTCAGTACCGTGTGACACAATGTAACAGCGGCTCCAGAGATGCAATTCTCACTTTTCATGTAATGTGACAAGTTTACGTTCCTGGAGCGGATCCACTACAAACACAGGCCCAGGCGGCGAGGGACGAGTGACCTTGCTGTAAGGAGCCGGGCATACATTTATCAGGGTTGTACAGCACAATTTACAGCTCGGACGACAAGTTCCTGGGAACCGCACGTTTTCCTCATTTGTGACCCATTGTCCTGGCAACAGTAAATTTCACTAACGCACAAGGGTGAGGATTTGTCCGTAATTTTCCACAAGGTCTGGTACTTAGTGACTATAGAGAGAGGAACCCGACGATCTAATAACAGGTAGATGACAAGGGACTACAAACCGATACGCTTCATCTACCCCGTCATCCAGAGGGCAATTATGGCATCAAATGTTGGCAAGATGTGGGGGCGCCGAGGAAGCAGGAGCTCAGGGCCATGGTGCCCGCGGAGGCCTAGAGGCTGGTAGAAGGTGCGCTGGATCTGAAAATCTCAGAGGGCCCCAACAGGAACACACACAACACCGGTATAAAGTAATGGCAGAATGGCAGGATCACTCCCGATCTTCCTTCTACTCTGGACGCGCTCAGATGAAACCTCCTCTGGCGCAACAATCTCAGGGTCTCACTTAGACCCACCCAGGCCTGTAGCTCCATACATGCTATCCTCTCTGGTGGTCTTCACACAGGGGACGATGTGAGCGCTGCGGCCCTTTAGACAGATGATAGATGGATAGATAGATGATAGATAGATAGAGTGGTGTAACTAGAGTTCGATGGGCCCCGATGCAAAATTTGGACCTGTGCCGTCCCCCCCTACATATTGGTCAGATGTATGAGCCCTTGTAGCATTCTGAATCCTATAAAGATGTACATGTTTAGTGTTTACCCCCTTCATGTAGTAATGTGGTTAGCAGCACTGCAGCCTTGGAGTAATTCATTACTCACAGGGAGCCATGATCACTGCCGGACCAGAAAGGCCGTACTGGGGGCCCACGGCACGTAAAGGGAGGCCGCCATGACGGGGTTACGTGGGACCTGGGGAGCTGGAGCAGTTAGAAGGGATACGGTGGTAAGGGGTTAACTGGGAACTTGAGGGGTGGCTTTAGGGGCATTTTTTGAAAATAAGGGGTGGAACTAGGGGACTGTGGGGAGGGGGCACATAAAAAGGGGCACGCTCCTCACGCAGGCATCCATTTTAGGTGCCTGCGTGACAAGTGAGGAATCTCTGTCACACTTACCAGAATGGACGTTGAAGCGATCCTCCAGCGTCTCCGGACGGCAGCCAGCTCCCAGGGGACAGATTGGCTGAATGCATCCGTTAACAGCCTTCTCCAGGGGACATCGGGAGCACCATCGCAGGCACCGCAGGACGGGCGCCGGCCGCGGAGGACTAGGCCTCCGGCGCGCCTAAGCCCGGACATCATCCCCAGGGCCCGGCGCCGAAATAGGAGCCCCTCTGCGGACCCTCCGGTAAGCAGCGCTGTTCCCTCCACCTCACAGCGCGGCGCCGGGAGGAATCCTCCAGTGCGGCGGGGCCTACAACGGGGGGTGGAACCTTCCTCCCCTCCTTCAGTGTCCGGGCGACGTGGGGCGGCAGGAGCAGGAGCCGGTACGGCGGCCGCCAGCATGCCCGCTGGCGCCGCTCAGCGTGGGAGGCAGCGACAGCCGAGGAGACGGGGGTCAGGTGCGGTGGCCCCTCAGCGCCGAGGATTATGCGGGCGGCAGTCGGCTGGCCCTGGCATCAGCGTGCGGCCTTCTGCAGTGCACAGCTCTGGAGTCTTCAACGCAGCAGCGCCCTCTGCTGGTGGTGGCCTGGATATTGCAAGTTCTGCGCCCTCTGCTGGTGTTGGCCGGGATTTTCCTGCAGCTGCGCCCTCTGCTGGTGATGGCCGGGATTTTCCTGGATCTGCGCCCTCTGCTGGTGATGGCCGGAACTTTCCTGGATCTGCGTCCTCTGCTGGTGGTGGCGGAAATTTTCCGGATTCCGGCAGGCGACATTCCGTCGCTTCGGTACGCAGTGCCGGGGACGTATCCGTGGCAAGGAGCCGCACATCTTCCATCGGGCGGCAGGATGCTGGCTCGGCCTTTTCCCTTTCCGCAGCACCAGGGCAGTCGACGGCATCACCGAGTCGCCAGGACACGGATACGGCCGCCAGGAGTTCGGCGGGCAACATCGCGGATCAAGCCGGTCGGGATGCAGGACACATTCGGCTGGGAGCTGGATCTTCGGCTGCTGGGCTCACAGCACCCAGGCAGCTAGGTGAGAACATTTTCCCTATCTTTAATTTGCCAGGCATAGTTTCCCCTGAAGCTAGGAATAGTGACATTACTTCGGGAGTTGCTAGCGGGGGTATGGGTTTAATCCTTAGAGGTTTAGGGGAGCTAGCGGGCTTGTGGGGGTCCGGTCTTAGCAGGGGGTCTTTGCCGTCAGCTGCTTGGTTGGGAAATACGGGGTCGTTTGAGGGGTCTAGACAGTTGTCTGAAGTTACGGGTACATCCAGCAGTGCGGGTCCTGCGGCAGACACGGGGAGCTCATCAAGGGAGAAGGACGGAACAGCACCAGGGCCTGGGTCAGGAATTGATGCACCAGGTGAGGGAGCTTTGCAGGATAAGGAAAAGGAGGATGTACCGCAACTAGACGATGCGGCTAGGGGGGAGGTCTATGTCTGCTTCGAGGGCCCGTTAGGGGCACATTTAAAACAAGAGGTTAGGGAAAAAATCTGGAAAGGGGAGTACATAGAAATATTTTCTCTTTTACCCCTAGAGAGATTTAATTTGGATAGACCTAGAAGGGAGGACTCTAAAAAAGAAGATGAGGAGAAACGGAGATATAGGCTGATTCCCAGATCATTTTCAAATTGGCTGCAAGCTTTCGCTATTATGGCTAGCGTAATCGGGGAGAAGGCCCCGGAAAATTGCTCGGCATTATTTTGTTACTTAGATGCCATAGGGGAGGCTTACAGGACCTATGGGGGACAGGGTTGGTTACGCTATGACGAACAGTTTCGTCAGCGTAAGGCTTTTAGGCCAAGTATCAGGTGGGATCACAAGGACAAGAAGATCTGTTTATACCAAGGAAGGTGACGGGCACAAGGGGGCATTCTTTGCGTCTGGAGGAGAGAAGGTTTTTCCACCAACATAGAAGAGGATTCTTTACTGTTAGGGCAGTGAGAATCTGGAATTGCTTGCCTGAGGAGGTGGTGATGGCGAACTCAGTCGAGGGGTTCAAGAGAGGCCTGGATGTCTTCCTGGAGCAGAACAATATTGTATCATACAATTATTAGGTTCTGTAGAAGGACGTAGATCTGGGTATTTATTATGATGGAATATAGGCTGAACTGGATGGACAAATGTCTTTTTTCGGCCTTACTAACTATGTTACTATGTTACTATGTTACTATGTTACTATGACATAGCGTTGTGGATGAGAGTTATGGTCCCGTCCCGTTTAGGTCAGACTAGCCAGCCTTTTCACGGGGGCGCCGGGAGTTCAGGGCAGTCAGGACACTCGGCGGCTTTGCAGAAGGGACTGTGTTTCGCCTTCAATGATGGCATATGCAGATTCGGGAGCAAGTGTAAATATAGGCACGAGTGTTCAACCTGCGGGGGGGTGCATAGCGCTTCAAAATGTTTCAGGGGTAACAGGCAAAAAGTTGGAGATTCAGCTGACAAAAGGGGTGACTCCGGTGCAGTGGGTCGTGATGGAGGCCTTTCTAAGTAGATACCCTGATAGGTCAGCTGCAGTTTTATTGCGCGACGGTTTTAAGGAGGGTTTCAAAATCCCTTATGTTGAGCAGGATGTTAGTTTAAAAAGAAAAAATTTGAAATCGGCGTTACAATTCCCGGAGGTCGTGTCGGAGAAGTTGAATAAGGAAGTTGCTCTGGGAAGAATGGCAGGCCCGTTTGTGCCCCTCCGATTGCAAATCTGAGGGTGTCACCTCTTGGCGTGGTCCCTAAGAAAGAACCTAATAAATTTAGGTTAATCCATCACCTGTCATTTCCGAAGGGATCTTCGGTTAATGATGGTATTGATCCCGAGTTGAGTTCGGTGTCGTACTTATCATTCGATTCAGCGATGGAGTGGGTTAGAGCATGTGGAAAGGGGGCTAAGCTGGCTAAGACCGACATCGAAGCGGCCTTTCGTTTGTTGCCAGTTCATCCTGACAGTTTGCATTTATTGGGTTGTTTTTGGGATGGCGGCTTCTTTGTTGATCGTTGTCTTCCCATGGGTTGCTCGATTTCATGTGCTTACTTTGAGGCCTTCAGCACGTTCCTAGAATGGGTGGTGAAAGATGTGTCTGGGATACGCTCATGTTCGCACTATCTGGATGACTTTCTGTTTATAGGGCCAGCGGAATCAGCAGATTGTTCGATTTTGTTGCATACAATGGAGAGTGTGACAAAAAACTTCGGGGTGCCTTTGGCGGAGGATAAAACAGTTGGTCCGGTGACAGTGTTGAGCTTCCTAGGCATTGAAATCGACACGGTAGCAATGGAATGTAGGCTACCTGCAGACAAGGTTACCGCGTTGCGCCAAGATGTGGTTAATACGATTGGTTTGAAGAAGATAAATTTGCGCAGTTTGCAATCGTTGTTAGGGAAACTGAACTTTGCATGTAGGATCATGCCGATGGGTCGAGCGTTCTGCCGCCGCCTATCCTTGGCAACAGTAGGGGTAAAGTCCCCTTTGCATTTCATCAGGATAAAGAAAGAGTTTCGGGACGATTTGAAGATGTGGGCGGATTTTCTGGACGAGTACAATGGCAGATCTCTGTGGATTCAGCCGGTGGCAGATGCTACCTCCTTGGGCATTTTGGTGCATGTCATTGAAATGAGTGGCTTTGGTCTTTTCTTTCATGGTAGCTGGTCAGCAGCGGCTTGGCCGGAAGAATGGAAGGAGGAGGGGTTAACAAACAACCGGCTACTGTTGCATTTGTTCCCCAGGGTAGTTGCGTTGGCCCTGTGGGGTGACAAATTGAGGAATTTGAAGATTTCTTTTCATTGTGAGCATGTTGGAACGGTGACGGCGGTAAACTCGTTGTCAGCGGCTACGCCTGCAGTAGTGAAGGTCTTGCAGCACTTGGTTTTCCTGGGTCTTAAGTTTAACTTATGGATTGTATCTGAAGTTAGCTTGTCAGCGCCTGATCCAATAGTTGTTGCTCTTTCTCAATTTCAGTGGCAGCTTTTCCGGGATTTGGCACCACAGGTGGAGAGCGCGGGCCGGGATTGTCCAGTGGAGTTGTGGAACCTGCCGCGAGGGCCGTAACAGAGTTATTTACCAAATCGCTCGCGGATTCATCTTGGTCTCATTATAATCAGGCTTGGAGCTTGTGGGAATCCTGGATGTCAAGTATGGACCATGGAGGAGGAGTATGGTTTGTTGTTGTTCTTAGGTCATCATTGGGAGGCAGGTTGGTCTGTGACACGTTTGAATAAGTTTCTGGCGGGGCTAGCCTTCAACCTTAAATGGAGGGGGGGTAAGGATATAACGAAATCCTTCTTGGTTCGGCAAGTTGTTCGGGGTTGGAAGAAAGGCTGGAAGGCTTCGGACGGTCGCCGACCCGTATCTTACGAGGTGCTCTCAGCCATTGAGCGGAAGTTGCAAGAGGTGTGTTTTTCCGAATGGGAAGTGGTTCTGTTCTGTGCAGCCTTTTCTTTGGCCTTCTTTGGGGCATTTCGGTTAGGTGAGTTGGTTAGCCCGTCCGTTAGTAAAAAAGGTATTTTGTTAAGAGAAAACGTGGATGTCGAAGGGAATAAGGTGGTAGTGTTTATTAAGGCTTCCAAAACGGACGTGTATGGGAAAGGGTGCAAAGTGGTGTTGTTCAATGTTGAAGGATCCCCGGTGTGCCCGGTGGCATCCGTGAAGAAGTACATGGCAAAGGGCGGGGTGTTAGACGAGCCATTCTTGGTGCACGAAAATGGGTCTTTCTTGTCCCGTTTTCAGTTTATTTCTGTTTTTAGGAAATGTTTGGCGGCAGCGGGCTTACCTGCAACACAATATAGTGGTCACTCCTTCAGGATCGGGGCAGCGACTGAGGCCGCTAGGTGGGGCCTTGGTGAGGATGTGGTTCGGAGAATTGGGAGGTGGGAATCTTCAAGATTCCAGTCGTATGTTCGCCCAAACCTATTGTGAGTTAGAAGCTGTGTTAAGTTAATTGTTTGTTGCCTTTCTTTCTGTGTTGCAGGGCCTGATCCGATGCTCGTCTGGATCATGGGGCATTCGTATGTTGTATGGGCTGCGTTGCGTGCTGCGGTTCGTCCGGACGGTCGTCAGTTGGGTCTTTCTCGAGAGACAGTGACTTTACGATGGATCGGTAAAAGGGGGATGGTGTGGAAGGAATGGTTACCTGAATTTCATCGTTTTGTTAGACTGGATAGAGTGCCGGAGATCGTGGTGATACATTTAGGGGGGAATGATTTGGCTAAACGGTCTTGTAGGGAGCTGATTAAGGATATCAAATTCGATATCCTGAGGTTCTGGGTCATGTTTCCAAAAGTGTTGTTGGTGTGGTCCGACATCATTCCCCGTAAAAGATGGAGAGGTGCTAGATCACACGAGGGGGTGAACAGGGCCCGGATTAAAATAAACAGGGCCATATCTCGGTTTATGGTGAGGAATGGCGCGTTGGCCGTGAGACATGTGGACTTGGAATCGGGTCAAGGAGCTTACTGGAGAGCTGATGGCGTGCACCTGAACGCGGTGGGTAATGATATGTGGTGTTTGGCTATCCGTAGTGGCATTGAATTAAGCTTGAAGGTGTGGAGGGACATGAATGGCTAAGGTGTCAGGCCATTCGTGTTCGTGGCGGGGGTGGAGGTCCTCGAAGTCGGTGGAAATGGTAAATCGTGGTTCAATGGGGTGGGGATCTTGAGAGGTCCTGGACACCCCATGAGAGAATTTAACAAGGCGCGGTACGGTTATTCCGCGTGAGGTGGATTTATGGACCCCTGGCATGGGGGTGGGTTCGGTGGACCAGGATTGGTTGTTATCTATCCCTGAGCTGGTGCTTTACGGCTGGGGGTAAGACTCATCCTGGGCTGAACATTGTGGAGTTTTTGGGATACTGAGTTTTTTATAACTTTGGGGCTTCGAGGACCGCCCCTCCTATTCTGGGTTGTCATAAAAGTTCTGTTATCTTTTATTTAATAAAATGGCTGCTGTGGCCAATTAAATCCAACATATGTCTCCGTCTGCTGTTTTGAGTACGTTAGAAGTTTATTCTTTAGATTGTTAAGAGATCTGTTTAAGGGGGTTGGGGTAATTTTTTCCAGGTCACGGAACTCACGTATACCCTATGTCAAGAAAGGCCGTACTGGGGGCCCACGGCACGTAAAGGGAGGCCGCCATGACGGGGTTACGTGGGACCTGGGGAGCTGGAGCAGTTAGAAGGGATACGGTGGTAAGGGGTTAACTGGGAACTTGAGGGGTGGCTTTAGGGGCATTTTTTGAAAATAAGGGGTGGAACTAGGGGACTGTGGGGAGGGGGCACATAAAAAGGGGCACGCTCCTCACGCAGGCATCCATTTTAGGTGCCTGCGTGACAAGTGAGGAATCTCCCGCCCACCCTCCCTTTTTTGGTTAGGGTAATGGGGGGGGTGAAGTCGGCATATGTGGGCTTTTGGAGTATTGTTTTAAGAGGCGTCTAAATGTATTTATTTTGTTATGTGAATGCTGTCAGCGTATTGTCACGGCAGTTGGCGGGGGTGGAGGTCCTCGAAGTCGGTGGAAATGGTAAATCGTGGTTCAATGGGGTGGGGATCTTGAGAGGTCCTGGACACCCCATGAGAGAATTTAACAAGGCGCGGTACGGTTATCCCGCGTGAGGTGGATTTATGGACCCCTGGCATGGGGGTGGGTTCGGTGGACCAGGATTGGTTGTTATCTATCCCTGAGCTGGTGCTTTACGGCTGGGGGTAAGACTCATCCTGGGCTGAACATTGTGGAGTTTTTGGGATACTGAGTTTTTTATAACTTTGGGGCTTCGAGGACCGCCCCTCCTATTCTGGGTTGTCATAAAAGTTCTGTTATCTTTTATTTAATAAAATGGCTGCTGTGGCCAATTAAATCCAACATATGTCTCCGTCTGCTGTTTTGAGTACGTTAGAAGTTTATTCTTTAGATTGTTAAGAGATCTGTTTAAGGGGGTTGGGGTAATTTTTTCCAGGTCATGGAACTCACGTATACCCTGTGTCATGATGAATCAGGACATGTTACTATTACATGTTAGCATTCTACCATCTAGTGGTCAGAACCAGTATTACAAGACTTGCACATATCCCATAAACAGTAAATATTAGCACAGTATACATAATATTTTTATTTCCTATACAATATACAAGACAAAAGCCAACAAATATTTATAAATCATCATCACAATTTTCATAGCAACAAAGAAGGACGTGGTGTCCTCGTCTGTTAAGCAGGTTAATGGTGCCGAGCAGAAGAAACTGAAAAGTAGAAGTCACTTTGTGGGGAAATATTAAACATAAAATGTCTAATTCAAGAGTCAGTGCCATTATCCTGCACCCCGAGTGTCAGTGCCATTATCCTGCACCCCGAGTGTCAGTGTCATTATCCTGTACCCCGAGTGCCAGCGTCATTATCCTGTACCCCGAGTGTCAGCGTCATTATCCTGTACCCCGAGTGTCAGCGTCATTATCCTGTACCCCGAGTGCCAGCGTCATTATCCTGTACCCCGAGTGCCAGCGTCATTATCCTGTACCCCAAGTGTCAGTGTCATTATCCTGTACCCCGAGTGTCAGTGTCATTATCCTGTACCCCGAGTGTCAGCGTCATTATCCTGTACCCCGAGTGCCAGCGTCATTATCCTGTACCCCGAGTGCCAGCGTCATTATCCTGTACCCCAAGTGTCAGTGTCATTATCCTGTACCCCAATTGTCAGTGTCATTATCCTGTACCCTGAGTGTCAGTGTCATTATCCTGTACCCCAATTGTCAGTGCCATTATCCTGCACCCCGAGTGTCAGTGCCATTATCCTGCACCCCGAGTGTCAGTGTCATTATCCTGTACCCCGAGTGCCAGCGTCATTATCCTGTACCCCGAGTGTCAGTGTCATTATCCTGTACCCCAAGTGTCAGTGTCATTATCCTGTACCCTGAGTGTCAGTGTCATTATCCTGTACCCCAATTGTCAGTGCCATTATCCTGCACCCCGAGTGTCAGTGCCATTATCCTGCACCCCGAGTGTCAGTGTCATTATCCTGTACCCGAGTGTCAGTGTCATTATCCTGTACCCCAAGTGTCAGTGTCATTATCCTGTACCCTGAGTGTCAGTGTCATTATCCTGTACCCCAATTGTCAGTGTCATTATCCTGTACCCGAGTATCAGTGTCATTATCCTGTACCCCGAGTGTCAGTGTCATTATCCTGTACCCGAGTGTCAGTGTCATTATCCTGTACCCCGAGTGTCAGTGTCATTATCCTGTACCCGAGTGTCAGTGTCATTATCCTGTACCCCGAGTGTCAGTGTCATTATCCTGTACCCCCAGTGTCAGTGTCATTATCCTGTACCCGAGTGTCAGTGTCATTATCCTGTACCCCGAGTGTCAGTGTCATTATCCTGTACCCCGAGTATCAGTGTCATTATCCTGTACCCCGAGTGTCAGTGTCATTATCCTGTACCCCGAGTGTCAGTGTCATTATCCTGTACCCCGAGTGTCAGTGTCATTATCCTGTACCCCAAGTGTCAGTGTCATTATCCTGTACCCCGAGTGTCAGTGTCATTATCCTGTACCCCAATTGTCAGTGCCATTATCCTGCACCCCGAGTGTCAGTGCCATTATCCTGCACCCCGAGTGTCAGTGTCATTATCCTGTACCCGAGTGTCAGTGTCATTATCCTGTACCCCAAGTGTCAGTGTCATTATCCTGTACCCTGAGTGTCAGTGTCATTATCCTGTACCCCAATTGTCAGTGTCATTATCCTGTACCCGAGTATCAGTGTCATTATCCTGTACCCCGAGTGTCAGTGTCATTATCCTGTACCCGAGTGTCAGTGTCATTATCCTGTACCCCGAGTGTCAGTGTCATTATCCTGTACCCGAGTGTCAGTGTCATTATCCTGTACCCCGAGTGTCAGTGTCATTATCCTGTACCCCCAGTGTCAGTGTCATTATCCTGTACCCGAGTGTCAGTGTCATTATCCTGTACCCCGAGTGTCAGTGTCATTATCCTGTACCCCGAGTATCAGTGTCATTATCCTGTACCCCGAGTGTCAGTGTCATTATCCTGTACCCCGAGTGTCAGTGTCATTATCCTGTACCCCGAGTGTCAGTGTCATTATCCTGTACCCCGAGTGTCAGTGTCATTATCCTGTACCCCGAGTGTCTGTGTCATTATCCTGTACCCCGAGTGTCAGTGTCATTATCCTGTACCCGAGTGTCAGTGTCATTATCCTGTACCCCCAGTGTCAGTGTCATTATCCTGTACCCCGAGTGTCAGTGTCATTATCCTGTATCCCGAGTGTCAGTGTCATTATCCTGTATCCCGAGTGTCAGTGTCATTATCCTGTACCCCGAGTGTCAGTGTCATTATCCTGTACCACATGTGTCAGTGTCATTATCCTGTACCCCGAGTGTCAGTGTCATTATCCTGTACCACAAGTGTCAGTGTCATTATCCTGTACCCCGAGTGTCAGTGTCATTATCCTGTACCCCCAGTGTCAGTGTCATTATCCTGTACCCCGAGTGTCAGTGTCATTATCCTGTACCACAAGTGTCAGTGTCATTATCCTGTACCCCCAGTGTCAGTTTCATTATCCTGTACCCCGAGTGTCAGAGTCATTATCCTGTACCCCGAGTGTCAGTGTCATTATCCTGTACCACAAGTGTCAGTGTCATTATCCTGTACCCCCAGTGTCAGTTTCATTATCCTGTACCCCGAGTGTCAGCGTCATTATCCTGTACCCCGAGTGTCAGCGTCATTATCCTGTACCCCCAGTGTCAGTGTCATTATCCTGTACCCGAGTGTCAGTGTCATTATTCTGTACCCGAGTGTCAGTGTCATTATCCTGTACCCCGAGTGTCAGTGTCATTATCCTGTACCCCGAGTGTCAGTGTCATTATCCTGTACCCCGAGTATCAGTGTCATTATCCTGTACCCCGAGTGTCAGTGTCATTATCCTGTACCCCGAGTGTCAGTGTCATTATCCTGTACCCCGAGTGTCAGTGTCATTATCATGTACCCCGAGTGTCAGTGTCATTATCCTGTACCCGAGTGTCAGTGCCATTATCCTGTACCCCCAGTGTCAGTGTCATTATCCTGTACCCCGAGTGTCAGTGTCATTATCCTGTACCCCCAGTGTCAGTGTCATTATCCTGTACCCTGAGTGTCAGTGTCATTATCCTGCACCCCGAGTGTCAGTGTCATCATCCTGTACCCCGAGTGTCAGTGTCATTATCCGGTACCCCAAGTGTCAAGTGTGTCAGAATCACTACATACTACGTAAATTTAAAGGGGCATACCATCTTACACTTCATAGTATAGGGGGTCCGTCCCACCTTGAACTATTTTACACTTACGTTATTTAAGAGCTTTTCCTTGAGACATCTGGTGTCCGGTAACTATTGATCTGTATTCCTAAGAGTCTTTATAATAGAAGACGTCCCAGATTATAGAGAGACCACTCTGAGGCCTCTACCCCCGGGGCAGTGAGGGGACCCCAAGTGCCCAACTAAATATCTACTATATGCAGGGCCGTATTTAGAGTTTCTGCTGCCCTAGGCACTTTTAGTGCTGCCTCCCCCTTTGGTGAGTATGACACTATCGGCAGTGACTTTGGCAATAATCGCTGATGTGAAAGTCGCCTTTTGCAGCAGATCCGGCAGTTTTTCCGCATCTACCGCGTAACGCATCACTTACGGCAACAGTTCGTTTAGCCTCATTCACTCCCTATGTGTTATGATCTGGTGGCCTAGGAGCAGCATGAGACGGACTCTGGAGAAGGTGGTCCCTGTACTGACCGCAAACCCTGAACCTAGCAGCGCAACTAGAAGTAGCCGTGGGGGGTACCTAACACTCCCTAGACCCCTCGGCACAGCCTAAGATCTAACTTCCCCTAAAGACAGAAACAGGAAACCTATCTTGCCTCAGAGAAAATCCCCAAAGGATAGATAGCCCCCCACAAATATTGACGGTGAGAGGAGTGGGAAATAACATACGCAGATATGAAATCAGATTTTAGCATAGGAGGCCATACTAGCTAAAAAGAAAGAATAGAACAGAGTACTATGCGGTCAGTATAAAAACACTAGAAAATATCCACCACAGAAAATACGAATCACCACATCTGACTAAAGACATGGGGGGGTATATCTGCATCTCCAGAGACACAGCTTGGCTGCAAAAAATCCTTCACAGACAAAGCTGGACAAGACAAAAACATGAATATGCACAGAACTATAAGGTCCACAGCAGGTGGACAGCAAAAACAAAGCCAGGACTTATCTTTGTAGAAAAGCACAGCAAACTGGAGAGACCAGCATGGAAGTGAATCCTCCAAAAACAATGGACAACTGGCAGGGACTAAAGAGTCCTACAAAGCTATATACCCCAGTCAGCTTTGCAATTAGTAGATACACCTGTCCAATCCTGCAGTCCAGGCACAACTGCATTACCCTCTACAACTACCAGAGGGAGCCCAAAAGCTAAATTCACAACAGTACCCCCCCCCCCTTGAGGAGGGGTCACCGAACCCTCACCAGAGCCCCCAGGCCGATCAGGATGAGCCCGATGAAAGGCACGAACCAAATCAACGGCATGGACATCAAAGGCAGAAACCCAAGAATTATCCTCCTGGCCATAACCCTTCCACTTGACAAGGTACTGAAGCTTCCGCCTCGAAAACCGAGAATCCAAAATCTTCTCAACAACATATTCCAACTCCCCATCGACCAATACAGGGGCCGGAGGATCAACAGAGGGAACAACGGGCTCCACATATTTCCGCAACAAAGATCTATGGAAGACATTATGAATAGCAAAAGAGGCCGGAAGCGCCAGGCGAAAGGACACCGGATTAATAATCTCAGAAATCCTATAAGGACCAATAAATCGAGGCTTAAACTTAGGGGAAGAAACCTTCATAGGAACATGACGGGAAGATAACCAAACCAGATCCCCAACCCGAAGCCGGGAACCAACACACCGACGACGATTAGCAAAACGTTGAGCCTCCTCCTGAGACAGCACCAAATTGTCCACCACATAAGCCCAAATCTGCTGCAACCTGTCGACCACAGAATCCACACCAGGAAGGTCAGAAGGCTCAACCTGCCCAGAAGAAAAACGAGGATGAAAACCAAAATTACAAAAAAAAAGGCGAAACCAAAGTAGCCGAACTAGCCCGATTATTAAGGGCAAACTCGGCCAATGGCAAAAAAGCCACCCAATCATCCTGATCAGCAGACACAATGCATCTCAAATAGGTCTCCAAGGTCTGATTAGTTCGCACAGTCTGGCCATTTGTCTGAGGATGAAATGCAGAAGTAAAAGACAAATCAATGCCCAGCTTGGCACAAAAGGCCCGCCAAAACCTAGAAACAAACTGGGAACCTCTGTCAGACACAATATTCTCCGGAATGCCATGCAAACGCACCACATGCTGAAAAAACAACGGAACCAAATCAGAAGAAGAAGGCAATTTAGGCAAAGGCACCAAATGAACCATCTTAGAAAATCGGTCACAGACATCCCAGATAACCGACATTCTTTGGGAAACAGGAAGATCGGAAATAAAATCCATAGAAATATGCGTCCAGGGCCTCTCAGGGACCGGCAATGGCAAAAGCAACCCACTAGCGCGGGAACAGCAAGGCTTAGCCCGCGCACAAATCCCACAAGACTGCACAAAAGAATGCACATCATGCGACAAAGAAGGCCACCAAAAGGACCTAGTAACTAAATCTCTGGTACCAAAAATCCCAGGATGGCCAGCCAACACAGAACAATGAACTTCAGAAATCACTTTACTAGTCCATCTATCAGGAACAAACAGTTTCCCCACAGGACAGCGGTCAGGTTTATTAGCCTGAAATTCCTGAAGAACCCGTCGCAAATCAGGGGCGATGGCAGAAAGAATCACCCCTTCCTTCAAAATGCCGACCGACTCAAGAACCCCAGGGGAATCAGGAAAAAAACTCCAAGAGAGGGCATCCGCCTTAACATTCTTAGTACCAGGAATGTACGAGACCACAAAATCAAAACGGGAGAAAAACAGGGACCATCGAGCCTGTCTAGGATTTAGCCGTTTGGCAGACTCGAGGTAAATCAGATTCTTATGATCGGTCAGGACCACAATACGGTGCTTGGCCCCCTCAAGCCAATGTCGCCACTCCTCAAATGCCCACTTCATAGCCAACAACTCCCGATTGCCGACATCATAATTGCGTTCCGCAGGCGAAAACGTCCGAGAAAAGAAGGCACACGGTTTCATCAAGGAACCATCAGAATTCCTCTGAGACAAAACGGCTCCTGCCCCAATCTCAGACGCGTCAACCTCAACCTGAAATTGAAGAGAAACATCTGGCTGACGCAACACAGGGGCAGAAGTAAATCGGCGTTTAAGCTCCTGAAAGGCAGAAACAGCTGCGGAGGGCCAATTCGTCACATCAGCGCCTTTCTTGGTCAAATCGGTCAGAGGTTTAACCACACTGGAGAAGTTGGCAATGAAACGACGATAAAAATTAGCAAAGCCCAAGAATTTCTGAAGGCTCTTCACAGATGTGGGCTGAATCCAATCATGAATGGCCTGAACCTTAACCCGGATCCATTTCTATAGATGAGGGAGAAAAAATGAAACCCAAAAAAGAAACCTTCTGCACTCCAAAGAGGCACTTTGACCCCTTCACAAATAAAGCATTATTACGGAGGATCTGAAATACCATCCTGACCTGTTTCACATGAGACTCCCAATCACTGGAAAAAATCAAAATATCATCCAAATATACAACCATGAATTTATCAAGATAACTCCGAAAGATATCATGCATGAAGGATTGGAACACAGATGGGGCATTAGAGAGTCCGAATGGCATCACAAGGTATTCAAAATGGCCTTCGGGCGTATTAAATGCAGTTTTCCATTCGTCACCCTGCTTAATACGAATAAGATTATATGCCCCTCGAAGGTCAATCTTAGTAAACCAGCTAGCCCCCTTAATCCTAGCAAACAAATCAGTAAGCAAGGGCAAGGGGTATTGAAATTTGACCGTGATCTTATTCAAGAGGCGATAATCAATACTGGGTCTCAAGGAGCCATCCTTCTTGGCAACAAAAAAGAACCCCGCTCCCAACGGTGAAGAAGATGGCCGAATATGCCCTTTCTCAAAAGACTCCTTAATATAGCTCCGCATGGCGGTATGTTCAGGCACAGACAGGTTGAAAAGTCGGCCCTTAGGGAACTTACAACCTGGAATCAAATCAATAGCACAATCACAGTCCCTATGCGGTGGAAGGGAACTGGATTTGGGCTCATCGAATACATCCTGGAAGTCAGACAAAAACTCTGGAATTTCAGAAGAGGGGGAAGAGGAAATTGACATCAAAGGAACCTGATCATGAACCCCCTGACAACCCCAACTAGTCACAGACATGGACTTCCAATCTAACACCGGATTATGTAGCTGCAACCATGGAAAACCCAGCACAATATCATCATGTAAATTATGCAACACCAGAAAACGACAATCTTCCTGATGGGCTGGCGCCATGCGCATGGTCAGCTGTGTCCAAAACTGAGGTTTATTTTTAGCCAACAGTGTAGCATCAATGCCCCTCAAAGGAATAGGGTTCTGCAAAGGCTGCAAGGGAAAACCACAACGTCTGGCAAATTCTAAGTCCATTAAGTTCAGAGCGGCGCCTGAATCCACAAATGCCATGACAGAAAATGATGATAATGAGCAGATCAAGGTCACAGATAATAGAAATTTAGGTTGTATAGTACTGATGGCAACAGAACTAGTGATTCTCTTTGTACGCTTAGGGCAATCAGAAATAACATGAGCAGAATCGCCGCAGTAAAAACACAACCTATTCTGACGCCTGAATGTTTGACATTCAGCTTTAGACAAAATCCTATCACACTGCATAGGCTCAGGGCTCCACTCAGAGGACAACGCCACAGTGTGCACAACTCGAGCCAAGGGAAAGAGAAAGAGCCACTCTACAAAAATCCGCACACCACAATCAGGTATAATAGTATAAAGGATAAACTTTTATTGATACATAATATTAAAAACATTTAAAAATATCCCCACAAAAAACTCAAATTCTGCCAAACATACATAATGCTAAACACTGTGAAATAACAGTTAATATAGCATACCTCCCAATAGCATGTAAATAATAATATGTCTTGCTGTGGTACCCAAATCGCTGCAATACAACAGAGATAATATACAAGTAATGGTAAACAACAGCCTATATATACAAGCCTGGTGACCTGCCCTCTCTTAATAAAAATGCTACCACCTGTATGCCAGTAATGAATGAACGAATCCGGTAACGTCTGATGTTAGTATAAGTACGTATCAAGTCCTGATAACCTAGAAGGGGTTAAATCACCTAATAATAGCGATTCCAGCCAAGATATAAACCCCTATGAGATCCAGATGGTAAACCAAAGGTTAAATAGTTAAATGGCCGCGGTACTAGCAGAGGTCCCAATGCAAAGATAATCAGTCCCTGGTGCCGATATGAGGTGCAGCACCTGGGTCAGACATGAGACCACAAAAGATGTCGGGCGGGTCACCTGAGAGGATGAAGCGGCAGAAATAAACGTGGGGAAGAACCCTACGCGTGTCGCCGTTACCAGAACGGCTTCATCAGGGGAAGGTAAATAAAACCACCAACAATAAGAGTTTAAATACCTTAGTAAAGGCGTGGATAAGCGCGCAGTCAGATCGGGAGGCCGGAACCGGAAGTGGTCAATAAAGGGGAGGAGCCCGAAAACAGACAGGCGTCCCTGCCGAACAATACACAGTGCGCATGCACTGAAAAGAATATTCAGTGCAGCGCCCGATGTAATGAATAGCGCTATTCACCTAGACACAGATAGGGGGCCGTAAATCACCAAAATATACAAGAAATGAAAAATACAAAAAAAATTGGCCAAAATAAACTGGAAAAAATATATATACTGTT
The DNA here is from genome assembly GCF_032444005.1 of Ranitomeya imitator. Classification (NCBI taxonomy): domain Eukaryota; kingdom Metazoa; phylum Chordata; class Amphibia; order Anura; family Dendrobatidae; genus Ranitomeya; species Ranitomeya imitator. The sequence continues at coordinate 38,835,764 of NC_091284.1, forward strand.
ATATACAAGATACAAATAACATGGAGATAATATATAGATGAACAAATAAACAATAAATAATAAAAAAAAAAAAAAAAAAAAAATAAAATATAAAAACAGACAAAAATAAACAAAAACAAAACGAAATATGAAAGAAAAATATAAAAGTAAATAAATATAAATAAGGATAGTAATAATGAAAAAAGAAAAAAAAAAAAAAAAAAAAAAAAAAAAATAAATAAAATAAAATATAAAAACAGACAAAAATAAACAAAAACAAAACGAAATATGAAAGAAAAATATAAAAGTAAATAAATATAAATAAGGATAGTAATAATGAAAAAAGAAAAAAAAAAAAAAAAAAAAAAAAAAAAAGGGAAAAAAAAAAAAAAAAGGCCCTAGATTGGTTGGCTCAAGGCTCTGTATGGGCTGTTTATGGAGAATTATACATAGCACCTTTCTTTGGAAGGGCCTTTTTTTTTTTTTTTTTCTTTTTTCATTATTACTATCCTTATTTATATTTATTTACTTTTATATTTTTCTTTCATATTTCGTTTTGTTTTTGTTTATTTTTGTCTGTTTTTATATTTTATTTTTTTTTTTTTTTTTTTTTTTTTTTTTTTTTTTTTTTATTGTTTATTTGTTCATCTATATATTATCTCCATGTTATTTGTATCTTGTATATAACAGTATATATATTTTTTCCAGTTTATTTTGGCCAAATTTTTTTTTTTGTATTTTTCATTTCTTGTATATTTTGGTGATTTACGGCCCCCTATCTGTGTCTAGGTGAATAGCGCTATTCATTACATCGGGCGCTGCACTGAATATTCTTTTCAGTGCATGCGCACTGTGTATTGTTCGGCAGGGACGCCTGTCTGTTTTCGGGCTCCTCCCCTTTATTGACCACTTCCGGTTCCGGCCTCCCGATCTGACTGCGCGCTCATCCACGCCTTTACTAAGGTATTTAAACTCTTATTGTTGGTGGTTTTATTTACCTTCCCCTGATGAAGCCGTTCTGGTAACGGCGACACGCGTAGGGTTCTTCCCCACGTTTATTTCTGCCGCTTCATCCTCTCAGGTGACCCGCCCGACATCTTTTGTGGTCTCATGTCTGACCCAGGTGCTGCACCTCATATCGGCACCAGGGACTGATTATCTTTGCATTGGGACCTCTGCTAGTACCGCGGCCATTTAACTATTTAACCTTTGGTTTACCATCTGGATCTCATAGGGGTTTATATCTTGGCTGGAATCGCTATTATTAGGTGATTTAACCCCTTCTAGGTTATCAGGACTTGATACGTACTTATACTAACATCAGACGTTACCGGATTCGTTCATTCATTACTGGCATACAGGTGGTAGCATTTTTATTAAGAGAGGGCAGGTCACCAGGCTTGTATATATAGGCTGTTGTTTACCATTACTTGTATATTATCTCTGTTGTATTGCAGCGATTTGGGTACCACAGCAAGACATATTATTATTTACATGCTATTGGGAGGTATGCTATATTAACTGTTATTTCACAGTGTTTAGCATTATGTATGTTTGGCAGAATTTGAGTTTTTTGTGGGGATATTTTTAAATGTTTTTAATATTATGTATCAATAAAAGTTTATCCTTTATACTATTATACCTGATTGTGGTGTGCGGATTTTTGTAGAGTGGCTCTTTCTCTTTCCCTTGGCTCATGTTGTTTGCCACTTTTTCCGCACCCCTTGTATACTATTTGTTATAGTGTAGTGCGCCGACATCTGTTTTTGTATTAGTGTGCACAACTCTGCGCTCGCGCAAGCGCCGATCAATCTGAATGGCCAGAGACATAGAATCACTCAGACCAGCAGGCGTGGGGAACCCCACCATAACATCTTTAACGGATTCAGAAAGACCCTTTCTGAAAATTGCCACCAAGGCATCCTCATTCCATTTAGTCAGTACAGACCATTTTCTAAATTTCTGGCAATACGATTCTGCCGCTTCTTGACCTTGACACAGGGCCAACAAGATTTTCTCAGCCTGATCCACAGAATTAGGCTCATCATACAACAACCCCAATGCCTGAAAGAACGAACCAACATTAAGCAAAGCAGGATTGCCAGATTCCAGGGAAAATGCCCAATCCTGTGGGTCACCACGCAGCAGAGATATGATGATTTTAACCTGCTGAATAGGATCACCAGAAGACTGGGGTCTTAATGCAAAAAACAGTTTACAGTTATTTTCGAAACTCAAAAATTTGGATCTGTCACCAAAGAATAAATCAGGAGTGGGAATCTTAGGTTCTAAGGCAGGAGTCTGAACAATATAATCTGAAATACCCTGTACCCTAGCAGCAAGCTGATCCACACGAGAAACTAACTCCTGAACACTCATGTTATTACTAGATTCCGTAGCCACCCAGAGATAAAGAGGGAGGATAATACCAAACAGGCTAAGGAAAAAAAAATGGCTCAAAAGCTTCCCTCCCTTCTTCTGAGATGCAATTAACTCATTGTTGGCCAGTTGTACTGTTATGATCTGGTGGCCTAGGAGCAGCATGAGACGGACTCTGGAGAAGGTGGTCCCTGTACTGACCGCAAACCCTGAACCTAGCAGCGCAACTAGAAGTAGCCGTGGGGGGTACCTAACACTCCCTAGACCCCTCGGCACAGCCTAAGATCTAACTACCCCTAAAGACAGAAACAGGAAACCTATCTTGCCTCAGAGAAAATCCCCAAAGGACAGACAGCCCCCCACAAATATTGACAGTGAGAGGAGTGGGAAATAACATACGCAGATATGAAATCAGATTTTAGCATAGGAGGCCATACTAGCTAAAAAGAAAGAATAGAACAGAGTACTATGCGGTCAGTATAAAAACACTAGAAAATATCCACCACAGAAAATACGAATCACCACATCTGACTAAAGAGAAAACACCGTGTGCACAGCTATACTGTGGTGCTTAGACTAGGTTCCCAGACCTTCAATATAAATATAAAGAAGTCTAGCACTCAACTTAAGCGGCGATAGATTTGATTTATTTGTAGCACTTGAAACGTTTCAGTCCATAAGGACTTTCATCAGTCACGTGCTGTTAGAAGCCCATAGGGCTGCGTTCAGAAAGAGCAGGGATGCACAGAATGTGCAAAAAGCGCCGCCACAGCTTGCGTTATAGAGAATGGAGGTAAAATAGAGCTTAATTAGAGTGCTGTAATGGTGGGGCAATGGCCGCACATCAGGATGTAGCACCCACAAGCTGAAAGCACTGGTGTTCGGGATGAAGGGCACTGCCTCCAGACACGGTATCCACCGCTAGTCCTATGGACTTCTAACAGCACGTGACTGATGAAAGTCCTTATGGACTGAAACGTTTCAAGTGCTACAAATAAATCAAATCTATCGCCGCTTAAGTTGAGTGCTAGACTTCTTTATATTCACATCTGACTAAAGACATGGGGGGTATATCTGTATCTCCAGAGACACAGCTTGGCTGCAAAAAATCCTTCACAGACAAAGCTGGACAAGACAAAAACATGAATATGCACAGAACTATAAGGTCCACAGCAGGTGGACAGCAAAAACAAAGCCAGGACTTATCTTTGTAGAAAAGCACAGCAAACTGGAGAGACCAGCATGGAAGTGAATCCTCCAAAAACAATGGACAACTGGCAGGGACTAAAGAGTCCTGCAAAGCTATATACCCCAGTCAGTTTTGCAATTAGTAGATACACCTGTCCAATCCTGCAGTCCAGGCACAACTGCATTACCCTCTACAACCACCGGAGGGAGCCCAAAAGCTGAATTCACAACACTATGTGACTTGCGGACATGTGCGGCACTTGCGGTTTTGCCGCGATCTGGTAAATGCGGTATTTGCAGCAATTGAAAAAAACGCTGCTAGCAGTGTTTTTTGTCTCACCGCAAGTGCAAAACATCAAGTGCTGCTCATGTCTGCAAGTAGCAATCACTACCTGTCCCTGCACCTTGCTAGCTCATCGCTATCAATCCCTCTGACCTACAACTACACTATAAAGCTTTAGAAAAACAATTTATTAACTGACATATTCCTATGATAATGAGGGCTCCAGGCTACGGCGTAGACAGGGACGGGCAGTCTCCGGGTCTCCATTCTCTCTGTGCACACCCTCAGTCCCTGCCTCACTGCCTGTGCACAGACATCCCTCCACCGGACCCGGTAATCACCGCTCGCTGTTGCATACCGGCAGAGGTGTATCTAGGGCTTCTGGCACCATGGGGCAAGAATTCATTTTGGCGCCCTCCCAGCACACATGCGATTTTCACACTTAGTCATGTACCCACGAGCTCCTCTCCCCAATGCTCTCAATGTTCAGTGAAAAACAGAGAAGCTGAAGAGAAGCTCGCTGTCACAGGACCATAAGTGTGAAAATCATATATGAGTGAAGTGTTCATGTGACGACTGCTGGAACCTGCAGAGCTGAATCCTGACATCGCAGCTTCTGAATTCTCACAACTAATGCACTGCACACTTTTAGGATTCTCCCTTGCCGGTGGACAGTAATGTCAGCACAAGCATGCGATTTGTATACTTCTGACCACATTCTGACTAGACGTGCCCGGCCTCGCTCAGTTCATTTTCATTGAATGAGGCCACACATGTCTAGTCAGCACATGACTGCATGAATGTAAATCACCAGCACGACAGAATCCTGACAGCGTGTAGTGCGCACTGTGAGAACTCAGAAGTCTGCAGTCACAAAGAATGACTGCAGACTTATCACAAACCTGGAAATCCCCTTTAACCCCTTTACCCCCAAGGGTGGTTTGCACGTTAATGACCAGGCCACGTTTTACAATTCTGACCACTGTCCCTTTATGAGGTTATAACTCTGGAACACTTCAACGGATCCCGGTGATTCTGACAATATTTTCTCGTGACATATTGTACTTCATGATAGTGGTAAAATTTCTTTGATATTACCTGCGTTTATTTGTGAAAAAATGGAAATTTGGCGAAAATTTTGAAAATTTTGCAATTTTCCAACTTTGAATTTTTATGCAATTAAATCACAGAGATATGTCACACAAAATACTTGTACATTTCCCACATGTCTACTTTACATCAGCACAATTTTGGAACCAAAATTTTTTTTTGTTAGGGAGTTATAAGGGTTAAAAGTTGACCAGCAATTTCTCATTTTTACAACACCATTTTTTTTAGGGACCACATCTCATTTGAAGTCATTTTGAGGGGTCTATATGATAGACAATACCCAAGTCTGACACCATTCTAAAAACTGCACCCCTCAAGGTGCTCAAATTTCAAGAAGTTTATTAACCCTTCAGGTGTTTCACGGGAATTTTTGGAATGTTTAAATAAAAATGAACATTTAACTTTTTTTCACAAAAAATTTACTTCAGCTCCAATTTGTTTTATTTTACCAAGGGTAACAGGAGAAAATGGACCCCAAAAGTTGTTGTACAATTTGTCCTGAGTATACCGATACCCCATATGTGGGGATAAACCACTGTTTGGGCGCATGACAGAGCTCGGAAGCGAAGGAGCGCCATTTGACTTTTCAATGCAAAATTGACAGGAATTGAGATGGGATGCCATGTTGCGTTTGGAGAGCCCCTGATGTGCCTAAACATTGAAACCCCCCATAATTGACACCATTTTGGAAAGTAGACCCCCTAAGGAACTTATCTAGATGTGTGGTGAGCACTTTGACCCACCAAGTGTTTCACAGAAGTTTATAATGCAGAACCGTAACAATAAAAAAATCATATTTTTTCACAAAAATTATCTTTTCGCCCCCAATTTTTTATTTTTCCAAGGGTAAGAGAAGAAATTGGACCCCAAAAGTTGTTGTACAATTTGTCCTGAGTACGCTGATACCCCATATCTGGGGATAAACCACTGTTTGGGAGCATGGGAGAGCTCGGAAGGGAAGGAGCGCCGTTTGACTTTTCAATGCAAAATTGACAGGAATTGAGATGGGACGCCATGTTGCATTGGAGAGCCACTGATGTGCCTAAACATTGAAACCCCCCACAAGTGACACCATTTTGGAAAGTAGACCCCCTAAGGAACTCATCTAGATGTGTTGTGAGAGCTTTGAACCCCCAAGTGTTTCACTACAGTTTATAACGCAGAGCCGTGCAAATAAAAAAAAAAAATTCCACAAAAATTATTTTTTAGCCCTGAGTTTTGTATTTTTCCAAGGGTAACAGGAGAAATTGGACCCTAAATGTTGTTGTCCAATTTGTCCTGAGTATGCTGATACCCGATATGTGTGTGTGTGGGGGGAACCACCGTTTGAGCGCATGGCAGAGCTCAGAAGGGAAGGAGCATCATTTGGAATGATCCTGAGTATGCTGATACCCGATATGTGTGTGTGTGTGTGGGGGGGGGGGGAACCACCGTTTGAGCGCATGGAAGAGCTCAGAAGGGAAGGAGCATCATTTGGAATGCAGACTTAGATGGATTGGTCTGCAGGCGTCACATTGCGTTTGCAGAGCCCCTAATGTACCTAAACAAAAAAAGGGAGATAGGCAGCCATATGGTCCCATAAAAATAACTCTTTATTAGAATGCATTAAAACCAACACCAGACAGAGAGCAGGGGTACAGAAAGGGATACAAGTACGTCCAAATGGAAATGAAAAAACAGACCTGAAGGCCGATCCACAGACCGTGCTGCTGTGCTAGCACAGTGCTGAAAAACACTTCCCCATATCACATAATGAACGGTACATAGTCCAGTATATATAGGGCAAGTGCCCTCACATAGGGAAGTACAGCATAGATTAACAGTGTATCAACATACCTACAGTAGGCAGCACAGGTACAAGGAACGGACAAGCAGGCCTGACCCCGACGCGCGTTTCGGAGCGAGCAGCTCCTTCATCAGGGGGTAGCCATACTGAATTTGGCGCGCATATTTAAAAATATCAAAAATGGATTGTGACAATCACAGCTTGTAAATGCTTTTTGTGCTCAGCCAAGAGTTTTTCAATTCTTGTTTGAGGGATTTTCATCCTTTCTCCCTTGGAGAATTCCTCCACTTCTGTGAGATTCCTGGGTCGTCTTGCATCCTCTGTTATTTTGAGTTCTAGCCACAGATTTCCAATGATGTTCAGATCGGGGGACTTTGAGGGCCATTGTAAAACTTTCAGCTTGCACCTTTTGAGGTCTTCTGTTGTGGATTTTGACGTGTGTTTAGCATTGTTATCCATATGTAGAAGCCATCCTCTTTTCACCTTCAGCTTTTTTGCATATGGTGCTATGTTTGCATCAAGAATTTGTGGAAATTTCATTTAATCCATTCTTCCCTCTACTCATGAAATGTTCCCTGTGACATTGGCTGCAACACAACCCCAATCATCATGATTGAGCCACCCCCATGCGCAATGGTTGGTGAGATGTTTTTTCCTGAAATTCTATCCCTTTTTTCTCCACACATACCTTTTGATCATTGTGACCAAAGAGTTCTATTTTAACCTCATTGATCCACAGGAACTGGTTTCTAAAATGCATCAGGCTTGCTTAGATATTCTTTTGCATACTCCTGACAGTGAATTTTATGGTGTGGATGCAGGAGAGGATTTCTTCTGATGACTCTTCTGTGAAGGCCATATTTGAACAGGTTTCTCTGAACAGTAGAACAATGTATCACAACTCCAGAGTCTGCTAAATCCTTCTGAAGGTCTTTTGCAGTAAAGTGGGGGTTCTGATTTGCCTCTCTAGCAATCCTGCTTGGTCTGCCAGATCTTATCTTGATCTCCACTGTTCCTTTTAACTGCCATTTCTTAATTAAATTTTGAACTGAGGAAAGGGTGACTTGAAAACACTTTGCTATCTTCTTATAGCCTTCTCCTGCCTTGTGGGCCTCCACCATTTTCATAGTGCTAGACAGCTGCTTAGAAGAACCCATGGCTGCTATTTTTTTGGCACAAGGTTAGAGGAGGCGGGGGGTTTATAAAGCTAGGAAATTTGCATCGCTTGGTCTTTCCTAAAGGTACCGTTACACTAAACGATTTACCAACGATCACGACCAGCGATACGACCTGGCTGTGATCGTTGGTAAGTCGTTGTGTGGTCGCTGGAGAGCTGTCACACAGACAGCTGTCCAGCGACCAACGATGCCAAAGTCCCCGGGTAACCAGGGTAAACATCGGGTTACTAAGCGCAGGGCCGCGCTTAGTAACCCGATGTTTACCCTGGTTACCATCGTAAATGTGAAAAAAAAAAAAACAGTACATACTCACATTCCGGTGTCTGTCACGTCCTCTGCCGTCAGCTTCCCGCACTGACTGTGTTAGCGCCGGCCGTAAAGCAGAGCACAGCGGTGACATCACCGCTGTGCTTTACAGCCGGCGCTCACAGTCAGTGCGGGAAGCTAAAGGCGGGGGACGTGACAGACACCGGAATGTGAGTATGTACTGTTTTTTTTTTTACTTTTACAATGGTAACCAGGGTAAATATCGGGTTACTAAGCGCGGCCCTGCGCTTAGTAACCCGATATTTACCCTGGTTACCAGTGAACACATCGCTGGATCGGCGTCACACACGCCGATTCAGCGATGACAGCGGGTGATCAGCGACCAAGAAAGATCCTGATCATTCCCAGCGACCAACGATCTCCCAGCAGGGGCGTGATCGTTGGTCTCTGTCACACATAATGATTTCATTAACGATATCGTTGCTGCGTCACAAAAAGCAACGATATCGTTAAAGAAATCGTTATGTGTGACGGTACCTTAAGGATGACAGTGAACAATCCATAACCCTAAAAGGCTAGTTAAGGTCTGAAACCTTGGTCAAAGTTATCTGAGCAAACAAATCTCCAAGGGTGCCAAACCTTTTGCATATGCCCATTTTCCTTTTTGTTATTTTTAAATTGTATAAATATATATACACATACATACAGTACATTTATTATTTTATTTTTTTGCCTGAAATACAAAGGAAATGTGTCCAATTTAACTTTACGCCTTTTAGGGATCATTTCGTCTTCAACTTGCCTAACTGTTCACTATACCAGTAATTTTGAGCAGGGGTGCATAACTTTGACATGCCACTGTACAAACGCAATGTAACTGAACAAATAACACACACACAGCTGCGCCCATCAGGAGTACCTCTACTACACATTACTGATTTCTCCTAGAGGAAAATCACAAAAGGAGTTCCAGTTAAGGGGAGAAGATTGGCAGTGTGGGCTTCACAGTTCTATGATTGGGTCCTTTCAATTTCTGTATGTTTTGCGACTGTCAAACAGCCATGAGACATGCAACCGCAGGGTCTCGAACATATTTTTTGAGCACGTCGAAGTCACTCCTTTGAAAAATTAACCGTGAGCACTACTAGAGGAGGGGTGCTAAGGACAGGTTCCCAAACCATACAGATTAATAGTAAGAGACCTAGCACTCAACTTTGGATGAGATGAAGCAGGAAAAATTTATTGTAGTAAATACAGGAAAACGTTTCGGTCAATTGTGACCTTCATCAGTTACAAGTAGTTGCTGAATATAAGCCGGTTATGGGTAATTTATTCCCTGCATGAACATATATGAAGACTTGTTCAGCCTGGTTAGTACAAGCAATCCTGCTATAGGCAAATAGGAAGATTCCTCGAGCTGCCGTGCTCCCCGACGCGGTATCCGCTGATGAAGGTCACAATTGACCGAAACGTTTTCCTGTATTTACTACAATAAATTTTTCCTGCTTCATCTCACCTAAAGTTGAGTGCTAGGTCTCTTACTATTATTGAAGTCACTCCTTTGGCACAAGAGCATGCTCATATAACACCTTATCCCAGCACGTTCGCTCATCACTACTAGGCACCCTATAATTGACTCTGAGATGATACAGAGATATGGAATCCAACACAAACCTAAATTCGACCCTTAGAAGATCTAGTCAAATATAGGCATTGACATAGGACTGCCACCTGAATGTAGCGGAGTCCATAAGTGCACTGATCCTTAATGGGTTAATGATCTACAAAACTAAGAGGCAGAGATTAGCCTCCGGCAGCGACGTTCAGTAGATTAGTGTCACACGCGGAATAACTCCTACATAAATTCTGTTGGTCCTTTATGTCATGTTCGGTCTTTGGCCTCAAAAAATATTCACAGCTATTCATAATCTTTACTTAATAACCTGGTGGGAATCCGGCCAAACATTTACTATAGATACAAAACCCCTATATCCTCTGTAACGTCCTAAGAGGAATTATAGGAATAAAGGGGGCTTTGTTCTGGAGCCGACAACCGAGGGAAACCGATTATACAGCGGCATTATGATAATCACATTGTTTTACGCTCTTACATTTTTGCTTACACTATATCACTTTCATTGAGTCGCAGACTACTGTATGTGGAGTAATGGCGCAGAAGACGTCCGGCCAGTGATTACACATCATGGCAGAACCATACAGAGCTGCTACATAATAGGAGGTGATGAAATAACGAGGCAAAACCAGCCCCGACTATAGGCATAAGAAGGGCTCCATCCAACATTATACAGGTATACTTCAGGATCAGTACAGGCTAAATAATATAATGTATGTACACAGTGACTGCACCAGCAGAATAGTGAGTGCAGCTCTGGAGTATAATACCAGATCATGATGTAACTCAGGATCAGTAATGTAATGTATGTACACAGTGACTGCACCAGCAGAATAGTGAGTGCAGCTCTGGGGTATAATACAGGATGTAACTCATGATCAGTAATGTAATGTATGTACACAGTGACTGCACCAGCAGAATAGTGAGTGCAGCTCTGGAGTATAATACAGGATGTAACTCAGGATCAGTAATGTAATGTATTGTAAGACTCATGCTGGTGTGGTAGATGGAGGCAGGTATATCTCGCCCAGGTGTTTGTCCTATGTGAATTAGGCCACTCAGTATCTTCAGGGTGATAATGGGTTAATGATTGCAGGAATAAAAGATGACCAGCTGGGTGTTTCCAGTGTCAGCCTGGGGCACACAGATTGCCTGCCTGTGTGAGACAAACGTGAGTGAAGGGCTCTGCTCAAAGATCTGTGTGATGTTAGCTGGGTGGGAGAAGCCCCCCAGTTGTTGAGATAGCAACGTATTTGTTTAGCTAGTGCCGGACAGGCTAGGATTTATTTTTATGTTTTGTTTTTTTGTGTTGCTTTCACGTTAATAAATCTGACCTGAGGTCAGCCTGCTCAGAAACCTGCTGTACGCCTCAGATTCAATGCACAAACCACGTGTCCTTTGACCCCAGCAAAGGCGATCCCAGAGTGTTTTGTCACATTGTGGTGGAGAACGCGGGCATACCGTGGCACAGGCGACAGCATGGAAGACATGGTGAAAGCCTTAGTACAGTCCACTGCCGTACAGCAGCAGGCCACTGCCGCACAGCACGAAGCTAATCGCTTGATGGCCGCACAGCTGAAGGAGTTACTGGACATGACGGTTGCAGACCGCCAACTTCTCCAACAGGTGGCGCAGCGCCTGGTGAGCATGCCTGACGCTGACCCGGAAGCAGAGTCCAGAAGGATCCATGTGAGTCGATACTGGCAAAAGCTGACTGCAGAAGATGACGTCGAGGCATATCTGACAACGTTTGAGCGGACGGCATTGAGAGAGAAGTGGCCGAAGGCACGATGGGCCGATTTGATTGCCCCGTTTCTCTCCGGCGAGGCCCAAAAAGCTTACCATGATTTGGACCCGGAGGTCGCTCAGGACTTTGAGAAACTGAAAGCTGAGATCCTGGCCCGGCTGGGTGTGACGACGGCTGTCCGTGCACAGAGGGTACATCAGTGGACATACCAGCAAGATAAACCAGCGCGGTCTCAGATGTTCGACCTGATCTACCTGACAAAGAAATGGCTGCAACCCGAGGTACTGACAATACCCGAAATAATCCAGCGGGTTGTCCTGGACAAGTACCTGAGAGTACTACCCCCAGCGCTGAAAAGGTGGGTAAGCCAAGGAAATCCCACAACAGCGGATCAACTTGTGGAGTTGGTCGAGCGTTATTCCGTGGCAGAAGGACTTCCCGACGACACCGCCAAACCCCGGTCTGTGCCTCCTCCTCGTGGAACCGGTAAGACTGTTCCAGGGACCACGGGTGAAGGAAAATCGCTTAAAACTGTGGGGGAGGAGCCCGGGACTGCTCGCACTCCGAGACCAAGAGTATTGGACGGTGGTCTCAGTAGGGGACCTGTTAGGTGTTTCCGCTGCCATGAGAAGGGTCATGTTTCTGCGAACTGTCCTGTTACCGCTGAACCCATGCAGTGCGACGTTATAGACTCTAGAAAACGCATGTCTTTGGTTACACAGCTAGTGAGTGTGAATGCGGGTCAAAATGATACAGTGAAACACCTGTGTGAATTATCTGTTGATGGGAAAAATGTTGTGGCATTACTAGACTCTGGAAGTGTGGTGACTCTGGTGAAAGCTAGTCTGGTGGCACTTCCGTCTGGTCCGTCTGACAAGTTTTCTGTGACGTGTGTGCATGGTGACACCCGCTCGTACTTAACAGCGGTCATATGGATTTCTACTCCCTATGGGTCAGTGCAGCACAAAGTGGGACTCGTTCCCGCATTGTTACAGGATGTAATCCTGGGAAGGGATTTTCCCTATTTCTGACAGTTGTGGGAGAATCAGTTGCTCCTTCACGGTAGCTGTACCCGTGAATCTTCTCCCATGCCATCTGGAGGTCCCGAGTCCCTAGAGGAGACCCCACAGGAAGATGTTGCTGGGGAGGTTAGTGAATCTAACCTTCAGTACCCCTTCTCCGTCATGGCGGGGGAAACAGAGGAAACTGAGGAACTTCAGCGAGAGGCGGAGGCAGACAGCCATCCGGCACCCTGCCTGCCAGATTTGGGAGTCCAGGTGGATGACTTCCACAGCGAGCAAATGAAAGATCCTACCCTGACTCCGGCTAGGAAAAATGTAAAAATGATAGATGGGGTACCCGTAGAACCTGACACTAGGCTAGCGTACCCATATATGGTTCTTGAAAATGATTTGCTCTACCAGGTAGAAAAAAAAGGGGAAGACACAGTGCAACGGTTAGTGGTACCCAAACCTTATCGGCGGAAGGTACTGGATTTGGCCCACGGACATATAATGGGGGGACATCTGGGGGTACAGAAAACCACAGAAAGGATATTGCATTGTTTTGTGTGGCCTGGAATACATTGTGATGTGCGTAACTATTGTGAGTCCTGTCCAGAGTGCCAAATCGCGGCCCCTAAATCTCAGTTCCGTAGCCCTTTGGTACCCCTTCCTATCATCGGGGTCCCTTTTGAGAGAATTGGGATGGATTTGGTTGGGCCCCTTCCCCGATCCGCACGTGGGCACCAACATATCCTCGTCATCGTGGACTATGCCACTCGTTACCCGGAAGCCGTCCCTTTGCGTAACACAGCTACCAAGACGATCGCCAAGGAATTGGTACAAGTGTTTAGTCGGGTGGGAATTCCAAAACAGATACTCACCGACCAGGGGACTCCCTTTATGTCGAGGGTAATGAAGGAGCTCTGCAGGCTCTTACAAATAGACCCGTTGCGTACGTCTGTCTATCACCCTCAAACAGATGGCCTGGTTGAGCGCTTCAACAAAACCTTAAAACAGATGCTCCGGAAGGCGATAGACAAAGATGGGAAGAACTGGGATTACTTGTTACCCTATTTGCTGTTTGCCATTAGGGAAGTTCCCCAGTCTTCCACAGGGTTTTCGCCTTTCGAACTGTTGTACGCCCGTCGTCCCCGGGGACTGCTGGACGTCGCAAAAGAAACCTGGGAAGGTCAAGTCACTCCCTTTAAAACGGTGATCGACCATGTAACACAAATGCAGGACCGTATTGCCGCTGTCATGCCCATTGTTAGGGACCATATGTTACAGGCCCAGGGAGCCCAGAGGCAAAGTTATGATAGAGGCGCTAAGGTCCGTACATTTGCACCCGGCGATAGGGTGTTGGTCCTAATCCCTACGGTGGATAGTAAATTCCTGGCGAAATGGCAGGGCCCATTTGAGGTCCGAGAAAGAGTTGGTGAAGTGAACTATAAAGTGTACCAGCCGGGTAAGAGAAAACCGGAACAGATTTATCATGTGAATCTGATAAAATCCTGGAAAGACCGCTCTGCCCTAACGGCGGATCTGCCCCGTCCGGTTTGTTCACCTACTGTACCAGAGGTGCAGGTTGCTGAGACTCTCTCAGAACGACAAAAATCTGAGGTTAAGCAATTTTTGTTACAGAACCGACAGTTTTTCTCCGAAAAACCTGGCCGGACTAAGTTGGTGAAACATGAGATTGTCACAGAGCCTGGCGTCACTGTTCATGTGAAGCCCTACCGGATTCCGGAAGCCCGCCGTGAAGCCGTCTCCCGGGAAGTGATGGCAATGTTGGACTTAGGAGTCATTGAGGAGTCACACAGCGCCTGGTCCAGTCCAATTGTGTTGATACCTAAACCGGATGGCTCCATCCGGTTTTGTAATGACTTTAGGAAACTGAATGCAGTTTCTAAATTTGATGCGTACCCTATGCCCCGGGTCGATGAGTTGATCGACCGGCTTGGTAAAGCCCGATACATTACGACCCTGGATTTAACAAAGGGGTACTGGCAGATTCCTCTGGCCGAGGCGGCCAGAGAGAAGACGGCATTTGCTACACCGGAAGGTCTGTTCCAGTATGTCTATATGCCGTTTGGACTTCACGGAGCTCCCGCAACGTTCCAGAGATTGATGGATCGAGTCTTGAGGCCTCACAGACAGTACGCTTCTGCCTACCTGGATGACATCGTAATTTACAGCATGGACTGGGAAACTCATCTCCAGAAGGTACAAGCGGTGATTGATGACCTGCGAGATGCAGGTTTAACGGCAAACCCCAAGAAATGCCACATCGGGCTTGAAGAAGCCCGATACTTGGGCTACGTGATTGGCCGAGGAGTGGTTAAACCCCAGATCGACAAAATACAGGCAATTCAGGGCTGGCCACAACCAGTGAACAAGAAACAAGTGCAGGCTTTCCTGGGGATTGCCGGCTATTATCGCTGGTTCATACCCAATTTTGCAGCCATGGCTACTCCCTTGACGGATCTTACCAAGGGGAAGGGTTCCGTCATGGTAAAATGGACCTCAGCTGCTGAAGAGGCCTTCCACAGCCTGAAACGGGCTTTGTGCTCTCAGCCCGTACTAGTGACTCCTGATTTCAGCAGCGAGTTTGTGGTACAAACTGATGCCTCTGATACTGGTGTCGGAGCTGTACTTTCCCAGGTGAGGGACGGAGTCGAACACCCGGTCCTCTATCTCAGTCGGAAACTGAATGTACATGAGCAGAGATATGCGGTGGTTGAAAAAGAGTGCCTAGCCATTAAATGGGTTCTCGACTCCCTCAAGTATTACCTGGCTGGTAGGAAGTTTAGGCTGGTCACCGACCATGCCCCTCTCAAGTGGATGCACCTCCACAAGGACCGTAATAGTCGGGTAACCCGGTGGTTCCTTGCCCTGCAGGCTTACTCTTTTACGGTGGAGCACCGACCTGGGGTGCAGATGGGGAACGCCGATGCCCTATCCCGAGTGCACTGTTTCAAAAGTGTTCTTGCTCGACCGGAGTGGTCTGAGCAAGGGGGGGGGATATGTAAGACTCATGCTGGTGTGGTAGATGGAGGCAGGTATATCTCGCCCAGGTGTTTGTCCTATGTGAATTAGGCCACTCAGTATCTTCAGGGTGCTAATATGTTAATGATTGCAGGAATAAAAGATGACCAGCTGGGTGTTTCCAGTGTCTGCCTGGGGCACACAGATTGCCTGCCTGTGTGAGACAAACGTGAGTGAAGGGCTCTGCTCAAAGATCTGTGTGATGTTAGCTGGGTGGGAGAAGCCCCCCAGTTGTTGAGATAGCAACGTATTTGTTTAGTTAGTGCCGGACAGGCTAGGATTTATTTTTATGTTTTGTTTTTTGTGTTGCTTTCACGTTAATAAATCTGACCTGAGGTCAGCCTGCTCAGAAACCTGCTGTACGCCTCAGATTCAATGCACAAACCACGTGTCCTTTGACCCCAGCAAAGGCGATCCCAGAGTGTTTTGTCACAGTATGTACACAGTGACTGCACCAGCAGAATAGTGAGTGCAGTTCTGGGGTATAATACCAGATGTAACTCAGGATCAGGATGTAACTCAGGCTTCTGTTCCCCGGGCCAGGCCGGCGGGGGGCAGAAGAAACCAGCAACCGGCCTGCACATCAGAGGACTGGGAGTGAGGCGCACCACCAGGAGTTGCAGCAATGTGGCTCCTGCTCCCCCGCGTCTGCAGAGACCAAGAGAAGCCACAACATTTCCAAATATGGAGAAGCCTGCAAGCTGTCATGATGGCGGTCCTTCCGGAGGAAAGCTGAGTGCTCATGGAGGTGAGACCGACCTCTCTGAGGAAGGTTGGGGGCTGCAGAGACCCCGGGAGTCTGTGTCCATGTCTGTCTTTGGTGGAGGGGCATTGATAAGTGTCCTCCAAGGTCTAAGGTTGTGGAGCTCCTGCTGAAGATAGGTTTCAAGACAATTGACATCTACGCCTTGATACATCCCTATTCCACGCCTGAGTTTGATGTCAGCTTTGATCGGCAAGAGTGGCTTGAGCTCTTTTGGTCGAATTATGAGTTGGCAAAAAATGAGTCCGGCTGGTGAGACTTTGCAGTGTCTTGCCAAAACCAAGTCAAGAAAGTGACCGTGATGACTTGTAACGAGTTGCTTTCTTGTTATGACATCATGATGTGGCTTGGCCGATATGGAGAGGTTGTGGAGATGCCAAAGAAAAACCGTCACAAGTTTGGTATCTGGTCAGGGGTCTGGACGTTTATGGTAAAACTTAAGCGTTCAGGTGGTACAGTTGCCCACATTCCATCATCTATCTTCCTCAGTAGGGATTGTATCCTGGTATTCTACCAGGGGCAACCGAAGCTCTGTCACAAGTGTGGCGACCCCACACACTTCACTGGAAACTGCACTGTGCAGAAATATGCATTGTGCGGGGATATTGGCCATCTTGCCGCATCTTGTGTGGAGATTAGGTGCCACCTGTGTGGTGAGTTAGGTCAGCCATTCAGCCGTTGTCCTTGATCCTTCGCGAATGCAGTCGTGACCCCGATGAGAGGCTGATTATGCTGGTGAAGTGACTGACAGGGGTGAGAGCTGAGGGGCCACAGAGGAAAAGCAATAAAAAGATGCTTGACCAGCTGAGAAGTCTAGACAAGCGCAGACAGGAGAGGGAGCTGGGTGGCAGTCCAGCTGCTGATGCCCGGAGGGATGATGAGTTGGATGAGGAGGTCAGGAGGATTCACAGGGAGGAAAGCACCACTTCCTCAGAATCCTCCCATTATGAAAGTATGGATGAGGATAATAGGCAGTGGCTAGAGGAAAAACGTAAGCTTGGCCCCAAAAAGAAGAGAGAAAAGGGAGATAAAACATCTTCTCCCACTCTGACCAAGGCAGGAAAAATTTACTCCCCTCTGGTTGGTCTTTCTAACCGGTTCCAAGCCCTTGAGAACATCTCTTCCTCTGAGGAGAAAGCTGATGGTGAGGTTCCAACTTCAGCGGGGCTTACAGGGGGCACCAAGTCTCCTTCTTCTAGAGATGTTAGGTCCTTGGAAGTAGGGACTGGCCCAGAGTGCCCAAACGAGGATGATTACAAGAGAAAACAAGTGGGAATGGATACCTCTGTGACGTTAAATATGGGGAAGGATTCCTCCTCTGAGGCAGAGGATAAGGGGAGTGGGAAGAAGAAAGCCATCCAACTCAATCACCAATGATGGCGGTACCCACTCAGTTGATGCTGGCGTCCATTAATGCCGCCAGCATAAAGTCAAATACAGCCAAATTTGTGGCCTTTGATTTTCTCAGCCGGGTTGAAGCTGACATTTTCTATTTGCAAGAGACCAGGCTGCCAAACATTGCAGACATGTTTAAAGCTAACCGGAATAAGTATGAGAGTCTTTGGCTGGGAGAAGTAGATCCTGGCCAGGTGGATTGCCCCAAGCAAAAGTGGGACAGCTGGCTAGAGATCATCACTCAGAAGGTGAACCAATGGAAGGGTTGGTCTTTGACCCTAAGGGAAAGGGTAAACCTGATCAAAACTTAACTGCTCCCTTTACTGATTTATCTAGGCAGTCTTTCCAGAGCCTCTCTGTACTTGGGTCTACAGTTTGTTCTTCCAACTGTTATGGAGGAATAGACTGAACCTGGTCAAGAGGGAGGTTACTTACCTTACGAGGAGACTATGAAGGTTGGGTATGATCAACCCTGTGGTATTCCTTGTGGATATCTTCATTTAGATCAATATTAAAAACCTCTGGAAAGAGGACTCCTTCATTGGTATTCTCCTGTAGAGTATGGTTTCAGCCTTTCTTCCAGGAATGGGAGACAGGAGGGCAACTGAAGGATCTTCGCACACCACACAGACATCTTCCGGCTTACGCTACCTTGGTTCTGAAGGTAATTCGCCGGTGGGGCCTGGGAATGTGGGAGATCAGGACTCTGCCAAGGAAACTCCTTGACAATAGGGTTCTGTTGACCCATTTCCAGAGGCCTCTGGCGCTCAGGGACTGCCCAAGTCTTGGAGTGGGTTTGCATCTTTTGAATTCTATCAGGATCCCCTTGAAGTTTTGGGACTTGGCTTGGCGCTGCTTCCATGGGAAACTGTGTGTGAGGGACAATCTGAAGTGTAGGAGCTCTGAGGACAGGAATTGTCCTCGGGAGCATTGTGGTACCTTGCTGGAAAGCATGGACCACTTCCTGCTTCATTGTTCCTTCAACACAGAGGTGTACAACAGGGTGGGCACCTTCATTGGCTGGTCTCGGCTGGCCGATCTCTCCTATGCGGAATGGGCCTATGGAGCATTCGGAGACCTTGGTGGTCGGGACCGCTGCACCTTATTTCTAATTAGCGCAGTGGTTAGGTATCACACGTGGAATGCACGGTGCTTAGTATTGACGCAACGAAAAATCCTCCCAGTGGAAGATGTGTTTAGGACCATACTCGGTGACCTGGTGAAGGTGCGCTCTCTGGAGTATGGGAGACTGGGCGCACGGAGGGCCGCTCTCCTCTGGAGGGGCTTTTCTTTTAGTGTGCCCTAGTCTGGTCATCTCCTTTCCTGGTGGTGGGCTGCTGCTGACACTGTAGATTTTTGTTTTGTTTGATCATTATACAGTGATGTAGGGCTGCAGGCGCCGAACTTGGGCTTCGTGACGTGTAATTATTGTGGTATGTGCTGCTGTATATAATGTATATATTGTATATAGGGATATAGAATTGGGTGTAGGTGTTAGGTTGGGTGGTGGGAAAAGGGGGGAGGTGGGATTATCTTGTGGATCTATGGGACACTGGGTTGTTTGGGGGAAAACTAGCACTGCCTGATCTGGCCTATGGATGTTGGACATGGACTGAGGCATGAGATGCAGGACCAGCTCTCAGGTCAGTGCATGAAGGATAGCTTAGTATTGTATATATTTATTTAATTTGTAGTTATTTTATTTAAAAAAAAAGTTAATGTATATAGTTTTTGTTTGCCATTGTTTATTTTATTTGTTATTATTATTTTGTTTGGTGACCGGACCAGAGTCAAAGTAGTTATTCTGTATATACTGTATAATATGTGTGAGAGGAGAGAATGAGCGGCTGGACCAGTGTTCAGTATACTGTTTATTTTCTGGCTAATATTTTTGTTATTTTTTCTGCTATTATTATTGTTATGTTTTTCATTTTTATAATAAAAGATCTACAGGATGTAACTCAGGACCAGTAATGTAATATATGTACACAGTGACTGCACCAGCAGAATAGTGAGTGCAGCTCTGGAGTATAATACAGGATGTAACTCAGTATCATTAATGTAATGTATGTACATAGTGACTGCACCAGCAGAGTAGTGAGTGCAGCTCTGGAGTATAATACAGGAGATAACTCAGGATCAGTAATGTAATGTATGTACACAGTGACTGCACCAGCAGAATAGTAAGTGCAGCTCTGGGGTCTAATACAGGATGTAACTCAGGATCAGTAATGTAATGTATGTACACAGTGACTGCACCAGCAGAGTAGTGAGTGCAGCTGTCCTTGCTGCGTCTTTCAGCGTCATTACTGTGATTTTGTTGATGAAGCCAAACAGAAGAAACCAAAAGAGACCAAAAAAATAACCCCAAAAACCCATGAGCAGCTTCTGTAGACTATGAAAGTTCTCCTGGTCTGTAATTTCTGGCTGCGGCTCGTTGGGCTCATCACACATATATATTTGCTTCACAAGGCCCCGGAGCTATTTATGGCTATAACTGGAAGGCGTTCACTTTCTGAACAGTGAGAACATTCTTAATCTTTTGGGATAAGTATAAACTGTGATATAAATGTTTTCACGGGCCTCTTCATCATTGATCTAATTAGAGTGAGGGAATTTGGAAATTCTTTTTTTTTTTTGGATTAAGCAAAAATCCTTAAAGGGAAAATCCCATAACAGACACCATGACCAGGGATAAGATAAATTCCATACAACCTGAGTACTGCAGGAATTGATACCGTGATAGACAGACCAAGTGTAACCTCAACTGTTGGAAACATCTTTGAGAGTTTTCTAATAGATGCAATCCTGGAGTATCTCACCAAAAAGAACCTCATGACCCAACATCAACATGGCTTCACGAGAGATCAGTACTGTCAGACTAATCTGATCAGCTTCTATGTAGAGGTAAGTTCTGAACTGGACCAAGGAAAGACAATGGATTTTGTCTATATGGAATTTTCAAAGGCCACATAAAAGGCTGGCACTTAAAATTAGAGTAATGGGACTAGGCAAAATATGTTCAACTGGGTTAACAATTGGCTCAGTGTCAGTTACAGGAAACAGGGTGGTATCGGAGGGGTCAGTATTGGGCCCTCTTTTTTAACATATTTATAAGATACTGTATGTGTGGCGCCCCTGAGGGTCCAGTCGCCACAGAGGTACTGCACCTCAGCCAGAGGTGTGGTACTCCGCTCTCAGGTAAGGAGGGGGGCACTACCCAGAACCCTGACACTCACATCCAACACCATCTCAGGCGCAGGGAAGGACTGGGTACAGGGTGTGGGTGGAGAGAGTAGAGTTGTCATGGAAACAAGAGGGAGGAGTGAGTTAGAGAGTCAGTCAGTTGGAGCTGGGGATTTGAGCAGTGAGGAGCTTGTCCCAGCACCAGAGGACAGAAAGAGGAAACAAGGAAGATAGAAAGAAGCTCCTGACAGAAAGAAGAGAGAGAAGGGGTCCTAGGGGCACAGGTAGCGTCCACACCAACCATAGTCGGGTGGAGGGACCAGGTCGCAGTGAGGGAACCGTCCCTCAAACTAGTGGAGGGCTGCAAGACTCAGCTAGCTAACCGGAGGCTGTGGTATCTGTATGTGCCACAGCCACAACCACACACATTCACTGAAAAGGCATCCATATAGGGTCCAGGGGACCAAAAGGACGTCGCCCGACAAGATCCGAGGCCGCTGGCTTGGGACACTGTGCGTGAAGGCGTAGGGCAGGAGAGGTGAGAGCCAGCGCAGAGAGACAGCCTGGAAAGGAACATAACAAGGGGGTCCTGGTAAAGTGCATCACAAACTACTTGAGAGCTAGCTTGACCACGGACCTGGAGGACACAGCACCCCGGTTGGGAATAACATCCGAGCTGTGAGTAAAGTGTGGAAACTGAATACTGCTGTGTCCTCAGATTTATTTCCTGCATCACTGACCCTGCACTACAACATTCACCATTACCATCATTGACTTTATCACTATAATTGCCCTGGGACTTACCTCTACCTGTGGAGAGCTGCACCAACTCTGCTGCATCACCATCAGCCCCAGTGGTCTCTTTAAGCAGCGTCGGCTATCCCTTGCCAAATACCCCAGGTGGCGTCATGAACAATCTCCCCTTTCATTTTATTTCAACTTTTATTGGACACCCAGGGCCACGGACAGGGTCACTGCTGCTGTGACCATCCCCTTAAGAACTGCCAGACCCAGCCCGAGTACCCCACGGCCCTGGCATGCCCACCAGGGCCATGGGGTACTTGAAACCGGGTCGGACAGTTCTTTGGGGAAGTCACAGGGCCGTGACCCGCTCAGTAGTCCTGGGCGTCCAATAAAAGTCGATGAACTAATAAAATTAAATGGAAATAAAGTTTATGGGGAGATTGTTCGTGACGCCAACCATTGTGTTTGGTCAATATGACCGACACTGCAGTTCAGATCCACTGGGTGAGTTGGTGATGAGGCTAAGATGTCTCAGCTCTCCACGGGCAGAGCTAGTCCCCAGGGCAGATATAGGTGTCAATTGTAATGATGGTGGTTGTGGTAGTTGTACCATAGGGCAAGTGAAACAGGAATAATTCAGAGGACAAAGCTGGGTGCAGTTTTCAACGCTTTACTCAGAGTTCTGCAGATTACTGTCTCCAGCCGTTTGTTGTGTCCTCTGGGTCTGTGGTCCGTCCAACCCCCAGATGAGTTGGGGTACACTTCTCCAGGACTCCTCTCTTATGCTCCTTTCCTGGCTGTCTCACTGCGCTGGTTCCCACCTTTCCTGCCCTGCACCTTCACACACAGTGTCCCAAGCCAGCAGCCGCGGACCTTGTCGGGCGACGTCCTCTGAGTCCCCTTGCTCCTATATGGCTGCCTTTTCAGCGAATGTGTGTGGATGTGGCTGTGGCACATACAGATACCACGGCCTCTGGTTGGCTAGCTGAGTCTTGCAGTTCTCCACTAGTTTGAGGGCTGGTCCCCTCACTGTTACCGGGTCCCACTCAACTACAGATGGCGTGGATATGGGCCCAATGGGTGGATTGCTCACTACCCGTGCCCCTAGGACCTCTTCTTTCTCTTCTGGATCTTCCCTCTCCTCACTCTTCTTTCTCTAGCTCCTTCTGACAGGAAGCTCCTTTCTGCATGTCTCACTCCATCTACTTCCTCTCACAGACTCTGACTTTCCCTCCTAATTAGCTCCTCCCCTACCTACTGGCTCCACCCACACCCTCTACCTAGTTGTCCTCTCCAGACTGGGATGAGGCCATCCTCCCATAGGGTACGCCCAGGTGCCCTGACTGGAGTGGTGAGGTGTTGGATGCTGGTGTTAGAGTCCTGGGTAGTGCCCCCTCCTTACCTGAGAGTGGGATACCACACCTCTGGGTGAGGTGCAGTACTTCTGTGGCGACTGAACCCTCAGGAGCGCCACACATTGTAGGGGACATTCAGAGTAGAATTTCAGTATTTGTATTTGAAATTAAACTCTGCAAGGTAATAAGCAGAGGAGGATAATTTAATATCACAGAAGAATTTATGTAAGCTGGAGGCTTGGGCTGAGAAATAGCAATTGAAGTTTCATGTAAATAAATGTAATAGTGGGCCAAAGTAAAAAAAAGTAAAAAACAAATTGTAAAAAAAGTGCACATATTTGGTATCAGCGCATCCAGAATGACCTATCCTACAAAACTGTCCCACCAGTTAACCCCTAGTTAACCCCTTCAGTGGATACTGTAAAAAGAAAAAAACAAAAAAGGGGCAAAAAAACTATGCTTCTTCATAATACTGTGGAACAAAAAGTGGAGTAAAATGCGCTAAAAAAAATTAAATCTGTAAAAATGTTATGCCAAAACATAAAAAAATAAATAAATGTGGTATCGCTGTAATCGTACTGACCCAAAGAATAAAGCTGCCTTATCAATTTTTACCAAACGCAGAACGGCATTAAAAAAACAACAAAAATTACTCAATTGATGTTTTTTGTTCATTCTGCCTCCCAAAAATCAGAACAGAAAGTGATCAAAGCACATGTACGAAAATGGTACCTATAAATCACTTATACTGCACGAGGAATGGCGTAAAAAAAATAAATAAAACCAATTCTTCATCTATTTTTGATTTATTCATTCTGCCTCCCAAAGATCGCAGTAAGCCTCGGCGCACATTTATCCTGCACTCTACGCTGAGCACTTGCACTGTTCTTTTCGTGTAAATCTCTGAAATACGTGATTCAGACAGAACCTCTGGCAGAAGATTCCTTATAATGAGGCAGATGGATGCACTCTGGACACTGTCTGACCTGTGATCAGGCAGTGTCCATCTTTTTAGGTGTGCATAAAAGTGCCATCGGCCACAGTTTTGGGCACTTCTGAAAAGAAGGACACCGCTGAACAGAGGTCAGACGGAGTCCAGAGTAACTCTGTTGCCTCATGGTGAGTGGATGCCTGCTGCTCGTTTTTGGAAAACACAGATGGACCCAAAATTGTCACTACACCTGTAGATAAATTCCCAAAGGGGTATAATTTCCAAAATGGGGTCACTTGGGGGATTCTGCTACTTCTAGCACTTATGGACTCTGTATATGTATATCTGTCTGCAAACTGTTCTAGGAAAATCTGCGCTCTAGGAGGCAAATGGCGCTTTGTCCCTCCTGAGTCTCGCCATGTGGCTAAGCAGTAGTGTACAGCCACATGTGGGGTATTTCTACATTCAGCACAAATTGTGGGACAAATTTTGGTGGCATTTTTACAAATTTCCCCTTATGAAAATCTGGGGCTAAAACAAAATTTTAATGGTAAAAATGAAGCTATTTTTTTTCTCTGTCCAATGGTATAAAATTTAGTGACACACCAGTGGTGTCAATATGATTAGTGATGAGGGAGTGTACTCGTTGCTCGGGTTTTCCCGAGCACGCTGGGGTGGTCTCCGAGTATTTATGACTGCTCGGAGATTTAGTTTTCATCACCTTAGCTGCATGATTTACAGCTACTAGCCAGCCTGAGTACATGTGGAGGTTGCCTGGTTGCTAGGGAATCCCCACATGTAATCAAGCAGGCTAGTAGCTGTAAATCATTCAGCTGCCGCAATGAAAACTAAATCTCTGAACAGTCATAAATACTCGGAGACCACCCAAGCGTGCTCGGGGAAAACCCGAGCAATGAGTATACTCGCTCATCAGTAAATATAATCACTGCACCTCTAGATGAATTCATTGAGAGGTTTAGTCATGGGCGGACATACTGCCAGTTCAACCGGTGTGGCTGCACTGGGGCCCAGAGGCTCCAGGGGGCTCCTGCAGGGCAGCTAATAATGAGGGCAATCTGGCCAGTTTATCCGGCCCCGAGGGGCCCCTGGCCAGATTGCTCTCATGTGCGGCGGCTAGGGAGCAATCCCTGCACTCCGCTGCCTGCAACAGAAAATGGGAGCAGAGCTGCAGGGAATTGATCCATTTCACTCTCACTTCCTGCCTTCCTTGCTGCAGTGCAAGTGCTGACTGAACGATCCTCCCACAATCCTCTGCACATTGTGGGGGGCAGGGCCACAAGATCCCAGAAAATTCAGAGGCCCTTTTGCGTGGCTGCTCCCGACACCATGGCAACCACAAGCACAACTTGGGCCCCCAGGGGCCAGCCGCGCAGTCCGGTGCAGGTGAGGAGCGGCGTCAGTCCCCGAGGTGGGGGGTGTACGGATATGAAGCAACGAGGACGAGACGTCTGCTGTTTAACTGGGGGACAGAGCACAAGCTGGCGCCATATACCCGAAGGAGCAGATGTCAAACCATGCCCGTCAGGTTGGATCTGGAGCTGTTATGAGTATGACTTCATTCAGCACCGCGGCTGTGCGAGACAGGAAGCTGCCGGCAATGGTGCGATCATTTGGGATACCGTGTGGTGAGGTGTGGGCATGCAGAGAGGTGACTAGTGCTGTGTGTGTATGTGTGCTGAGAGGTGAATGGTGCTGTGTGTGTGCAGGGAGGTGACTGGTGCTGTGTGTGTGTGCAGAGAGGTGAATGGTGCTGTGTGTGTCTGTGTGTAGGTGAAGGAGAGGGCAATGATGGGGTTGATGGGGCAGAAGGCAATGATTGGGTTGAGGGCAATGATGGGGCAGAAGGCAATGATTGGGTTGACAGAGGGCAATGATAGGGTTGGTGAGGGAGGAGGAAATGATGGAGGTTGTGAATGGGCAATAATGGGGGTGATGCGGGAGGAGGAAATGATGGAGGTTGTGAATGGGCAATAATGGGGTGGTGGGGGAGGAAATGATGGAGGTGGTGGAATGGGTAATGATGGTGTGGTGGGGGCAGAAGGCAATGATGGTGGCAGTGGAAAGGACAATGATGGGGTGATGGGGAGGAGGCAATGATGGAGGTGGTGGAATGGGCAATAATGGGGTGGTGAGGAGAAAGCAATAATGGGGGTGGGGGAGAGGTTAATAATGGGATGCGAGAAGGAGGAGGGCAATGAGGGGTGTGGGGGATTTGGATGGGAGGAAGGGGGATTTATAATGGATTTAGGAACAGGGGAAGGTGGAGGAAGACGTTATTGTTGATTATTATGCCTAACCCAGTCCCTTAGAATAAAGTGTACTCACTTATGTATAGCACAGTCCCTTAGTGTTTGTGTGTATGTATATTATATATAATATACTGTATATATCTATCTTTGTCGCCTTAAAAGGAGGGGGGCCCAGACACATTTTCTGCACAGGGGCCCCAAGCTGTCTGTGTCCACCCCTGGGTTTAGTTTGTAAAATGGGGTCACTTATTCGAGGGTTCTGCTGTTCTGGCACCTCGGGGGCTCTCCCAGTGCGTCATGGCACCCGCAAACCATAACAGTAAAATCTGCACTATAATATGCTGCTCCTTCCCTTCTGAGTTTTGCACTGTGGCGCAAAAGTAGTTAATGATTGGGGTTTTGGCGCACTAAGCAGAAATTGAACAACAAACTGTGAGGTCCATATTTTCCTATCAGCCCTTATAAAAATAAAAAATTTGGGGCTAAAACAACATTTTAGCTGTAAAAATGTAATTATTCTTTCTTCTCTGCCTAACGGTATAAATTTCTGTGAGGCACATGTGGTGTCAACACGATCACTGCACCCCTAGAAGAATTCATTGAGAGGTGTAGTTTGAAAATAACATCACTTACGGGGGGTTTCTCCTGTTCTCGCACCTCAGGGGCTCTGCCAATGTGATATGCCACCCTCAAACCATTCTTCCCTTCTGAGCTTTGCACTGTGCCTCAAAAGTAGTTTTCGACTATATATGGGGTATCGGTGCACTCAGGAGATATTGCATGATAAGTTGTATGGTGCAATTTCTCCTGTTACCTTTGTGAAAATACAAAAATTTGGGCTAAAAGAACATTTTCACAGCTCAACGTTATAAACTTTGGTGAAGCACCTGGGGGTTCAAGGCGCTCACGACACATCTATATATATTCCTTGTGGGGTATAGTTTCTAATAGGGCATCATTTGTGGGGGATTTTGACTGTTTAGGCACATCAGGGGATCTCCAAACCTGACATGGCATTCGCTACCGATTCCAGCCATTTGTTTGTTCAAAAAGTCAAATGGTGCTCATTCCCTTTCGAACACTGTCGTGAGCCTAGACAGTAGTTTTCCCCCACATATGGGGTACTGGTGTACTCAGGAGAAATTGCACAACAAATTGTACTTTTGCATTTTCTCCTGTTACTCTTGTGAAAATGCTAGATTTGGAGCTAAAAGAACATTTTTATGGGAAAAATTGGATTTTTTATTTTCATGGCTCTATGTTATAAATTTTTGCGAAGCACCCAGGCTTTCAAAGTGCTAACCACACATCTAGATACATTCCTTGAGGGGTATAGTTTTGAAAATGGTGTCACTTGTTGGGGGTTTCCACTGTTTAGTCACATCAGGGGCTTTCTAAACACGACATGGCATCCGTGCTCAGTTCCCCTAAAGACAGAAACGGGAAAACTATCTTGCCTCAGAGAAAATCCCCAAAGGATAGACAGCCCCCCACAAATATTGACTGTGAGAGGAGAGGGAAATAACACACGCAGACATGAAATCAGGATTTAGCATAGGAGGCCATTCTAGCTAAAAAGAAAGAATAGGACAGAGCACTATGCGGGCAGTATTCAAACACTAGAAAATATCCACCACAGAAAATACAAATCAGCACATCTGACTAAAGACATGGAGGGTATATCTGCATCTCCAGAGACACAGCTTGGCTGCAAAAAATCCTTCACAGACAAAGCTGGACAAGACAAAACATGAAAATGCACAGAACTGTAAGGTCCACAGCAGGTGGACAGCAAAAACAAAGCCAGGACTTATCTTTGTTGAAATGAACAGCAAAACAGGAGAGACCAGGTATGTATGTGAATCCTCCAAAAACAATGGACAACTGGCACTGACTAAAGGATAAAGCAGGACTAAATAGCCCAGCCCAAATTGCAAAAAATGGATACACTTGATAAATGCTGCGATCCAAAGAGAGCAGCACTACCACTCATAACCACCGGAGGGAGCCCAAGAGCAGAATTCACAACAGTACCCCCCCCTTGAGGAGGGGTCACCAAACCCTCACCAGAGCCCCCAGGCCGATCACGACGAGCCAAATGAAAGGCACAAACCAAATCGTCAGCATGAACATCGGAGGCAACAACCCAAGAATTATCCTCCTCGCCATAACCCTTCCATTTGACCAGATACTGAAGCTTCCGCCTCGAAAAACGAGAATCCAAAATCTTCTCAACCACATACTCCAACTCCCCATCAATTAACACCAGGGCCGGAGGATCAACAGAGGGAACAACGGGCACCACATACTTCCGCAACAAAGATATATGGAACACATTATGGATGGAAAAAGAGGCTGGAAGAGCCAAACGAAAAGACACTGGATTGATAATCTCAGAAATCCTATAAGGACCAATAAACCGAGGCTTGAACTTAGGGGAAGAAACCTTCATAGGAACATGACGAGAAGACAACCAGACCAAATCCCCAACCCGAAGCCGGGAACCAACACACCGACGACGGTTAGCAAAACGCTGAGCCTCCTCCTGAGACAACACCAAATTGTCCACCACATGAACCCAAATCTGCTGCAGCTGTCAACCACAGAATCCACACCAGGACAATCAGAAGGCTCAACCTGCCCTGAAGAAAAACGAGGATGAAAACCAAAATTACAAAAAAAAAGGCGAAACCAAGGTAGCAGAACTAGCCCGATTATTAAGGGCAAATTCGGCCAATGGCAAGAAAGCCACCCAATCATCCTGATCAGCAGACACAAAGCATCTCAAATAAGTTTCCAAAGTCTGATTAGTTCGCTCGGTTTGGCCATTTGTCTGAGGATGAAATGCGGAAGAAAAAGACAAATCAATGCCCAGCCTAACACAAAAGGCCCGCCAAAACCTAGAAACAAACTGGGAACCTCTATCGGACACAATATTCTCCGGAATGCCATGCAAACGAACCACATGCTGAAGAAACAACGGAACCAAATCAGAAGAGGAAGGCAATTTAGGCAAAGGTACCAAATGAACCATCTTAGAAAACCAGTCACAAACTACCCAGATAACCGACATCCTCTGGGAAACCGGAAGATCTGAAATAAAATCCATAGAAATATGCGTCCAAGGCCTCTCAGGGACCGGCAAAGGCAGAAGCAACCCACTAGCACGGGAACAACAAGGCTTGGCCCGTGCACAAGTCCCACAGGACTGCACAAAAGAACGCACATCCCGCGACAAAGAAGGCCACCAAAAGGACCTACCAACCAAATCTCTGGTACCAAAAATCCCAGGATGGCCAGCCAACACAGAACAATGAACCTCAGAAATCACTTTACTAGTCCATCTATCAGGAACAAACAGTTTCCCCACTGGACAGCGGTCAGGTTTAGTAGCCTGAAATTCCTGAAGAACCTGTCGTAAATCAGGGGAGATGGCAGAAAGAATCACCCCTTCCTTCAGAATGCCGTCCGGCTCAAGAACCCCAGGGGAATCAGGAAAAAAAACTCCTAGAGAGGGCATCCGCCTTAACATTCTTAGTACCAGGAAGGTACGAAACCACAAAATCAAAACGGGAGAAAAACAGGGACCATCGAGCCTGTCTAGGATTCAGTCGTTTGGCAGACTCGAGGTAAATCAGATTCTTATGATCGGTCAGGACCACAATACGGTGCTTGGCCCCCTCAAGCCAATGTCGCCACTCCTCAAATGCCCACTTCATAGCCAACAACTCCCGATTGCCGACATCATAATTGCGTTCCGCAGGTGAAAACTTCCGAGAAAAGAAGGCACACGGTTTCATCAAGGAACCATCAGAATTCCTCTGAGACAAAACAGCCCCGGCCCCAATCTCAGACGCGTCAACCTCAACCTGAAATGGAAGAGAAACATCCGGATGATGCAACACAGGGGCAGAAGTAAATCGGCGTTTAAGCTCCTGAAAGGCAGAAACAGCCGCAGAGGACCAATTCGTCACATTAGCGCCTTTCTTCGTCAAATCAGTCAGAGGTTTAACCACACTGGAGAAGTTGGCTATGAAACGACGATAAAAATTAGCAAAGCCCAAGAATTTCTGAAGGCTCTTCACAGATGTGGGCTGAATCCAATCATGAATGGCCTGAACCTTAACCGGATCCATTTCTATAGATGAGGGAGAAAAAATGAAGCCCAAAAAAGAAACCTTCTGCACTCCAAAGAGGCACTTCGACCCCTTCACAAATAAAGCATTATCACGGAGGATCTGAAATACCATCCTGACCTGTTTCACATGAGACTCCCAATCATCGGAAAAAATCAAAATATCATCCAAATATACAACCATGAATTTATCAAGATAACTCCGAAAGATATCATGCATGAAGGATTGGAACACAGATGGGGCATTAGAGAGTCCGAATAGCATCACAAGGTATTCAAAATGGCCTTCTGGCGTATTAAATGCAGTTTTCCATTCGTCACCCTGCTTAATACGAACAAGATTATATGCCCTTCGAAGGTCAATCTTAGTAAACCAGCTAGCCCCCTTAATCCTAGCAAACAAATCAGTAAGCAAAGGCAAAGGGTATTGAAATTTGACCGTGATCTTATTCAAGAGGCGATAGTCAATAGACGGTCTCAAGGAGCCATCCTTCTTGGCAACAAAAAAAAAACCTGCTCCCAATGGTGAAGAAGATGGCCGAATATGCCCCTTGTCCAAAGACTTCTTAATATAGCTCCGCATGGCGGCATGTTCTGGCACAGACAGGTTGAAAAGTCGGCCCTTAGGGAACTTACAGCCTGGAATCAAGTCAATAGCACAATCACAATCCCTATGTGGTGGAAGGGAACTGGATTTGGCTCATCGAATACATCCTAGAAATCTGACAAAAACTCAGGAATTTCAGAAGAGGGGGAAGAGGATATTGACATCAAAGGAACCTGATCATGAACCCCCTGACAACCCCAACTAGTCACAGACATAGATTTCCAATCTAACACCGGATTATGTAGCTGCAACCATGGAAAACCCAGCACAATATCATCATGCAAATTATGCAACACCAGAAAACGACAATCTTCCTGATGGGCTGGCGCCATGCGCATGGTCAGCTGTGTCCAAAACTGAGGTTTATTTTTAGCCAACGGTGTAGCATCAATCCCCCTTAAAGGAATAGGGTTCTGCAAAGGCTGCAAGGGGAAACCACGTCTGGCAAATTCTAAGCCCATTAAGTTCAGAGCGGCGCCTGAATCCACAAATGCCAAGACAGAAAATGACGATAATGAGCAGATCAAGGTCACAGATAACAGAAATTTAGGTTGTACAGTACTGATGGTAACAGAACTAGCGATTCTCTTTGTACGCTTAGGGCAATCAGAAATAACATGAGCAGAATCGCCGCAGTAAAAACACAACCCATTCTGACGCCTAAATTCTTGTCGTTCAGCTCTAGACAAAATTCTACCACACTGCATAGGCTCAGGGCTCCGCTCGGAGGACAACGCCACAGTGTGCACAACTCTGCGCTCGCGCAAGCGCCGATCAATCTGAATGGCCAGAGACATAGAATCACTCAGACCAGCAGGTGTGGGGAACCCCCCCATAACATCTTTAACGGATTCAGAAAGACCCTTTCTGAAAATTGCCGCCAAGGCATCCTCATTCCATTTAGTCAGTACAGACCATATTCTAAATTTCTGACAATACGATTCTGCCGCTTCTTGACCCTGACACAGGGCCAACAAGATCTTCTCAGCTTGATCCACAGAATTAGGCTCATCATACAATAACCCTAATGCTTGAAAGAAAGAATCAACATTAAGCAAAGCAGGATTGCCAGATTCCAGGGAAAATGCCCAATCCTGTGGGTCACTACGCAGCAAGGATATGACTTAAATTTTTTATTTATATTTAATGGATCCCCAAAACGGAGAAGCACAGGACCCGTTCTGACTGAGCCTCAGAGACGGATACATGGATCCGTGTTAAAAATGAATGTGTGTATGGATCAATAGACCTTTATGGGTCCGTTTAAATCAGAGAAGAAAAAAAACAGCACAAGGACGTGTACAACAGACGTGTGAACACAGCCTAAATATAATCCCCTCCCCCCAGAGCAGCGCATGATCATACATGCTCCATATCATCGGGTCACCTCCACCCGCTGCACTGCTTGCCAACTATAGGAGATATGAGGCCAGCATTAATCGCTACCTACACTAACGGGATTCAGATCAAAAAGCTTATCTGTTGCTCCTATTAACACCTTCCAGGTCGGAATATTATAAATGATCACTGTCACATCAACGAACTTTCCATATATCAATAGTGCAAGCAAATATGAGAACCTTTGTAATACATCTTATCAGAGAAATCTGCTTCTTTCCCCACTTATGAGCCATTTCTTCTCCTGCCTCTTGAACTCACCATTCATGCCAATAAGTAGCTAGCAGCTGTCTTTGGTTAAAAGAAAATGGGCTGCCAGCTCACTGAAAGGGATCAGATTACAGCTGCCTATGAAAGTGTATGGAGAGAGGGGATGGGAAAGAGGAGGGAGGAATAGACTGGAAGAGACAGATTGTTCTGCTGTCTTCTAGTAAGTGTTTTATCTGATGACGGTGCTCAATTCATAGTTACACTGCTCAATGCTGTTGTACAATGTCCTTGATGCTGCTGTTTACTAGTAAGTGTTTCATCTTACCTCAGTGCTGGACTCACAGCTACACTTCTTGGTACTGCTGAATAATATCATGTATGCTTCTGATTTTTATGAAGTTCTAGTAAGGGTTTTATCTCACCCCAGTGCTAGATTCACAGCTACACCACTTGGTACTGCTGAATAATGTCATCTATGCTGGTGCTTTTTAGTAAAGTTCTAGTAAGGGTTTTATTTCATCCCAGTACTGGATTAACAGCCACACTACTTGGTACTCTTGAACAATACCACCTATGCTGCTACCCAGTGGCGTAACTTGAAACTCATGGGTCCCGATGCGAAAGCTCGAACGGGGCCTCCAAATATTTGAAATCTTTAATAGTAATAGTCTTTTTCTATATGCCAAAGGGACTTTTAGGCTATGTGCACACGATACGGATTTAGTGCAGATCCGCAGCTGATTTTTCCGCGCAGAAACGCTGCAGATCCGCACTGTGATTTACAGTACAATGTAAATCAAAGAGAAAAAAAAAAAGCTGTGCAGATGGTGCGGAAAAATCCGTGCAGAAACGCTGTCACTTCTTTTGTGCGGATCTGCAGCGTTTCTGCACCCTTCCATTATAGAAATCCGCAGTGGTAAAAAACACACAAAATCCGCATAAAATCCGTGGCAAATCTGCACCTGCGGTTCCTGCCAGGAGATGCGGATTTTGTGCAGAAAATTCTGCACCCCATTCCACATCGTGTGACATAGCCTTAGGGCCCCCTAAGCTCCAGGGCCCGGGTGTGATTGCAACCCCTGCACCTGTTGTAGTTACGCCCCTTCTGCTGCCTTTTAGTAAAGTTCCAATATGGGTTTTATCTCACCCTAGTGCTGGATGCACAGCCACACTACTCAGTACTGCTGAACAATGTCATCTATACTGCTGCTTTTTAGTAAAATTATAATAAGAGTTTAATCTCACCCCAGTGCTAGATTCACAGCTACACTGCTTAGTACTATAGAATAATACAATCTATGCTGCTGCTTATTAGTAAAGGTCTAGTAAGGGTTTTATCTCACCCCAGTGCTGGATTTACAACTACACTAATCATTACTTCTGAATAAAGATCTCTATGCTGCTATTGCTGAAGAAGAAATTATCTCTCTTCTTGTTCAGAAGATCACCTGATGCTCCCAACTGAAAGAGGAAGTCGGGAGGCAGGTGGTAGTACGAAGGACCTATTACTGCCCGTAGGTGAATATTGGTTTTTATTTTCCCTTTGGCACAAAACAGGGCACATTAAAGGGACTTCCATCATTTTTCATCTTACACCCACAAAATTAAATGTATTTTATTGGGATACCACATAAATCCATAAGTGTTTGTGAAGTATAAAGGAAATAATACATGGTTTCTAAATATTTTGCAAATATAAATCTGTAATTTGTGATGTGCATTTGTGTTCAG
The DNA here is from genome assembly GCF_032444005.1 of Ranitomeya imitator. Classification (NCBI taxonomy): domain Eukaryota; kingdom Metazoa; phylum Chordata; class Amphibia; order Anura; family Dendrobatidae; genus Ranitomeya; species Ranitomeya imitator. Next base: position 38,870,088 of record NC_091284.1, read on the forward strand.
CCCCCTGTAGTCTGATTCCCCTAAATAAAATCCTGAGGGACAAATTGCCTCCAGGAGTCACATTATGAGCAAATTGAGTCCACCTGTGTGTAATTTATCCTCAGTATAACTACAGCTGTTCTGAGAAAGCCTCGGAGGTTTGGGAACATTAGGGATCAAACAGCGTCATGAAAAGCAAGGAGCCCACCAGACAGGTCAGGGATAAAGTTGTGGAGAAGAGTAAAGCAAGGTTAGGTTATAAAAATAGCCCAAGCTCTAAATATCTCATTCAATCCATCATCCAGAAATGGAAGGAGTATAGCACAACTGAAAACCTACCAAGACATGGCCGTCCACCAAGGAGCTGTGGTCGGATAACAACAAAGTAGAACTTTTTGGACTAAATGTAATACACTTTGTGTGGCGGAAAACTAACACTGCACATCACTCTGAAAACATCATCCCCACCATCACACGTGGTGGTGGTAGCATTATCATGTGGGGAGGTTTTTCTTCATCAGGGACAGTGAAGCTGGTCAGAGTTGATGGGAAGATGGATGAAGCTAAATACAGGGCAATCCTGGAGGAAAACTTGTTAGTTGCTGAAAAAGTCTTGAGACTCAGGCATAGGTTCAGGGCCGGCATCACCACCTGGCACACCTCCAGCAAGTGTCGGGGCCCTGGATGAATGGGGGGTATCCACTCATTATGTATGGAGAATAGTATGGGGCCCATTATACTGTATGGAGCACTATGCGGGGCACATAATACTGTATGGAGGACTATACTGTCTGATCTAAAATAAGTCTGCGGGCGCTGTAATGGGAGTATTAGAATTTACAACAGATATCACTCATATAATGTAAGAAATGAAATCTTTGGCATTGTAATACCTATATTTCTTATCTGTGCATCATAAATTGTGGTATGTGTTAAAGGGGCCCAAGAAAACCTGGAGGCGGCCTTGCATAGTTTCACTTTCCAGCAGGACTACCACCCTAAACATCCTGCCAGAGCCACAATGGAGGGTTTAGATCAGAACATATTCCAGTCGCAGTCTAGACTGATATCCCAGTGAGAATCTGTGACAATTGCTGATCACAGATGCCTCCATCCATCCTCACTGAGCGAGAGCGGGTGTGCAAAGAAGGGGCAAACATGTCACCTCTAGACACAAAGCTGCTAGAGACAGACCCCAAAAGACCTGCAGAAATAATTGCAGCGAAAGGTGGTCCTACAAAGTACTGACTCACGGGGGGCTGAATGCAAATGCATATCACAATTTTCAGATATATATTTTTACATTTATATTTAAAAATATTTAGATTTTTTTGTTTTAAAATAGTGGAAATGTTCATGGAATATGAATACAATATACAAGGCACTGTATTTATTACATTTGTAGGTTGTCTGTTGTGCCAATAACGTTTAATAAAGTATTAGCTAAAAGTTCTACAACTTTCTATCATACTTTATATTTCAATTAATCTCTGCTGGTCAGTGAGTGTTACACATAATTGGCGAGAACACTCGCTCCTGAGTATCGGCTCATCTAAAGGGGCAATATACTCTTCAGACAGCAGCCTGCACCAAATGTATTATCCAATAGTATGAAGGAAACCCTTACCTTGACGAATAGACATATGTCGTGCTCCGGTGGCACCTCGTTGTTTTGTACCGCGGAGTCTGCGTTGGTCGTATCCATCGTACCATTTTCTTTGATGAAATCTTCTTTCCTTCCTTCCACAGCACTGGCTTCAGAACCCATATTTTGGTCTTCTTCCTCTGTTGGGGTCTCTTCATCTTTGGCAGCACTGTCCTCGGGCACACTTGTCTCTTCCAGGGTGGCATTGCTTTCTGTGATGAGGCTCTCATTTGGTAAGTTGTCTTCTTCTTTATGTTCTTTGGCAGGAGTAGCCTCATGAGGAACATCTGGAGCAGGAGTTTCTGGGTTTTCCTCACTTATCTCTTTTTCACTTGCTCCTTGCCTCATATCTCCATCATCATGTTTTGCTGGTGGAGCTGGATCTTCTACATCTTTTTCTGAAGATGCTTCTTCTCCAGTGCTGCTCCCAGGATCTATGTGTGCCGCAGGTAGTTCCTCTACCTGATGTGCAATATTGATCCCTGGCTCTACCTCTGATCTAGCAATACCTTCTATATCTACTTGTTCTCCAGCTTCTGCCTCTACCTGTCCTGCAGCTTCTGCTCCCTCCTGCCCCTCACCTTGCTTCTCAGAAGCTTCATCTCCAGCTTCCTTTTCCTCCTTCTCTTCTTCCTCCTCCTCATCACTGCTGGAAGTTCCTTCACTGCTCTCACTACTGATATCTTTCCCTCCTTCTTTCTCATCCTTGTCTAGGCTGGCATTACCCTCATCTAAATCCGGCTCTGTGGGCATCTGAGGTTTGTCCTCATGAGCAGTGGTTTCTGTTTCTGGAGATGCTACAAGTGTCTCCAGCTCCTGACTCTTTCCTGTATGCTCTTCTATCCTGGAGCTCTCAGCCTCCTCCTTTTTTTCGCTTGTAACCCCTTCTATCAATGGTTCCCCTGTTATTTCATTCTCACCTTGCTGTGTTTTTGCGCTCACAGCATCTACCTCACATGCACAGTCTTCTACGCTGAGGTTCTCAGTCACCCCTCTGTGTTTAGCATTGTCCTCCACACTAGTATTGTCAGTCCGAGCTTCCTCCCCTGCACCCACCTCTACACTTGGGTTCCTTGTCTCCAATGTCTCTTCTGCCCCCTCAACAACACCCGAGTTCACAATCACATCTACCACTTCTATCCCCTCCTTTATATTGGGGTTCACTGTTTCACTTTTTTCCTTTGCCCGCTCTTCAACATTTACAGCCTCCTCTTTCTCTCCTGCACAATCCTCCACATTAATGATAGTAGCCTCCATTTTCTCCCTGGTTCCTTTCTCTCCTACACCCTCTTCAATGTTGGGATTCACTGCCCCAACTACAACTATGGGGTTCACAGCGTCCTCTTTCTCCCCTGCAAAATTAGGGCTCACAACTTCCTCTTTCTTTGCTGCTTCTTCCTCTAGACTGGGGTTCATAGCCTCTCCTTTCTCTTTTGCCCCTTCCTCTACTTTGGAGTTCACAGCCTCCATTTTCGCCCCTTCTTCTACATTGAGGTTTACAGTCTCCTCTTTCTCTTTTGCACCTTCCTCTACAATGGGGTTCACAACCTCCCCTTTGTCACTTGCCCCATCCTCTACATTGGGGTTCACAGCCTCCATTTTCTCTCTTGAACCTTCCTCTACATTGGGGTTCACAGTCTCCTCTTTCTCGCCTGCCCCATCCTCTACATTGGGGTTCACAGCCTCCATTTTCTCTCTTGAACCTTCCTCTACATTGGGGTTCACAGCCTCCTCTTTCTCTTTTGCCGCTTCCTCTACAATGGGGTTCACAGCCTTCTCTTTCTCTTTTGCCCCTTCCTCTACATTCAGGTTCACAGCCTCCTCTTTCTCTTTTGCCCCTTCCTCTACAATGGGGTTCACAGCCTCCTCTTTCTCTTTTGCCCCTTCCTCTACATTCAGGTTCACAGCCTCCTCTTTCTCTTTTGCCCCTTCCTCTACAATGGGGTTCACAGCCTCCTCTTTCTCTTTTGCCCCTTCCTCTACATTCAGGTTCACAGCCTCCTCTTTCTCTTTTGCCCCTTCCTCTACATTGGGGTTCACAGCCTCCTCTTTCTCTTTTGCCCCTTCCTCTACATTGGGGTTCACAGCCTCCCCTTTCTCGCTTGGCCCATCCTCTCCATTGGGGTTCACAGCCTCCCCTTTTTCACATGCCCCTTCCTCAACATTGGGGTTCACAGCCTCCCCTTTTTCACATGCCCCTTCCTCAACATTGGGGTTCACAGCTTCCACTTTCTCTTTTGCCCCATCCTCTACATTGGATTTCACAGCCTCCCCTTTCTCGCTTGCCCCTTCCTCAACATTGGGGTTACCAATTTCTTTATTTTCTACACCTTCCACCCTATGGGGGTCTACGACCTCCTCCATTCCCCCTGGGCCAACTGCTGAACTAGTGTCTCTGGCCAAAATTCCTCCAGACCCCTGAGTCTCAGGACCCTCCACACCCCCCTCAGCCTCTCCTCCCTCCACCTGTCCATTGCTCAGTGCTGCCTCTATGCCCCACTCCCCTAGGCTGACTTTCTGGAGCACTTGTTGCACTTGGTGCTGCTCACCTGCCGCCTCTGCCATGCTTAAACCAACAGAAAGTGTGTGTTCCCCAGCTGCCAGCCTCTCTGCTTCTGGAATGACCTGGATAAGTGCTGGATTATTGCCTTGCAGTCAGAGCTGTGCTCACAAATCCTCTAAGTGTGCTGCAGTGTGTGTCCCACTCCCCTCCGGTCCCCACGCCTTGCTCACCTCCCACTGGTGCCACAATCTCCGGGAGGAATTCCCAACCCCACTCAAGCTGCAGGTCACAGAGCAAGAAGCAGCCAGAACCATAGAATGGGATGTATTCTATGTCCCCCTGACAAGGAATGGATCTACCTATCATATCACCTCAGTTATAAAAACTCCACACCCCTGATTCCTTTCAGACGATACTTTCATTTTTTGATTTTGTGATACGGGTAGGACTGTTCTCTGGAAATTGCCACTTTTGTCATTTCTATAATACAACTATTCAGACGATGGAGTCATTGTAATGATCTACCCTGTACTCATTCTAAACCTGGCAGAATAGTGAGTGCAGCTCTGGAGGATAACACAGGAGGTAACTTACAATCAGTACAGGATCAGTAATGTAATGTATGTACACAGTGACTGCACCAGCAGAATAGTGAGTGCAGCTCCGGAGTATAATGCAGGATCTAACTCAGGATCAGTACAGGATCAGTAATGCAATGTATGTACACAGTGATTGCACCAGCAGAATAGTGAGTGCAGCTCTGGAGGATAATACAGGGTCTAACTCAGGATCAGTAATGTAATGTATGTGCACAGTGACTGCACCAGCAGAATAGTGAGTGCAGCTCTGGAGTATAATACAGGATGTAGCTCAGGATCAGTAATGTAATGTATGTACACAGTGACTGCACCAGCAGAATAGTGAGTACAGCTCTGGAGTATAATACAGGATCTAACTCAGGATCAGTACAGGATCAGTAATGTAATGTACACAGTGATTGCACTAGTAGAATAGTAAGTGCAGCTCTGGGGGATAATACAGGATGTAACTCAGGATCAGTAATGTAATGTATGTACACAGTGATTGCACTAGTAGAATAGTAAGTGCAGCTCTGGAGTATAATATAGGATGTAACTCAGGATCAGTAATGTAATGTATGTACACAGTGATTGCACCAGCAGAATAGTGAGTACAGCTCTGGAGTATAATACAGGATGTAACTCAGGATCAGTAATGTAATGTATGTACACAGTGACTGCACCAGCAGAATAGTGGGTGCAGCTCTGGAGTATAATACAGGATGTAGCTCAGGATCAGTAATGTAATGTATGTACACAGTGACTGCACCAGCAGAATAGTGAGTACAGCTCTGGAGTATAATACAGGATCTAACTCAGGATCAGTACAGGATCAGTAATGTAATGTACACAGTGATTGCACTAGTAGAATAGTAAGTGCAGCTCTGGGGGATAATACAGGATGTAACTCAGGATCAGTAATGTAATGTATGTACACAGTGATTGCACTAGTAGAATAGTAAGTGCAGCTCTGGAGTATAATACAGGATGTAACTCAGGATCAGTAATGTAATGTATGTACACAGTGATTGCACCAGCAGAATAGTGAGTACAGCTCTGGAGTATAATACAGGATGTAACTCAGGATCAGTAATGTAATGTATGTACACAGTGACTGCACCAGCAGAATAGTGGGTGCAGCTCTGGAGTATAATACAGGATGTAACTCAGGATCAGTAATGTAATATATGTACACAGTGACTGCACCAGCAGAATAGTGAGTACAGCTCTGGGGGTTAATACAGGATCTAACTCAGGATCAGTACAGGATCAGTAATGTAATGTATGTACACAGTGATTGCACTAGTAGAATAGTGAGTGCAGCTCTGGGGGATAATACAGGATGTAGCTCAGGAGCAGTAATGTAATGTACACAGTGACTGCACCAGCAGAATAGTGAGTACAGCTCTGGGGGATAATACAGGATCTAATTCAGGATCAGTACAGGATAAATAATGTAATGTATGTATGTATGTAGGGATTTTGACTGTCTTACCCGGTTACTACCCCTAAAGACAGCAGTTGCACTATGTGAATACTGTTGTGCGGTTTTATATGTGAAGTAACCTGTGTCTAATGTAATGTGATATTATGTATTATGATGGTGTACCGTATATAAAGTGTTAGAGTATAATGTAAATATAGCATAAGGATAAGCTTAAGACAGCATAGGATACAGAACAGGTTAGCATGTAGATAGGAAATGGTTAAAGTTAGGATTAGCCCAGTGGGGGGCACTAGTGTGGATAGGAAAGGGGCACTTCCTGGCAAGGGGGAGTTCAGTGTCAGCCAGTGAAGTGTGGAGGAGAGTTCAGGTTCAGGTGGGGTGACAGGTGGCCAAATAGAGATCCCTGATGGACATTCCGACAATGTCTGGAGCCTAGGGCTCGGGCCAGGTAGCATGAAGCAGACCTGGTCTTCTGACATTACGAGGTCGGTGGACATGGAGTTACATGGGGGGCAGGTGGCCGGTCCCGGGTGCCCTGCCAGAGTGGACAACGAATCCCTGAGACTGAGGAAGTCAGTGGGTTTGAAGGTAGTCTAGGATGAACGTGTGGCAGAACAGAAAAGGAGTTGTACTAAGGAGGGAGGAAGTCTGAATTGCTGTGCCCTATCCCACCTGTATCCACCTGATGAACATGGATTGTTTAGTAAAAGTTTGTTGCAAAGAACTTGGTGTTCCGTGCATTGTGTGTGGCATCTCCTGAGGATGGAAGCCTGGAGTGAGCGGAGACCTGTGGCTTACAAATGAGTTTGATGCACCCCACAGTACACCGAAACTGGGACACCCCTTGTCTATAAATTGCCAAAGTGCAACCGGACAGGAGCTTGGTCACGACTACCACTCTGCAGCACTTTACATTGGGCATAGTCAGCAGGTTCAAACTATGCATCAAGAAAACTTGACAGATGCGGGGAAGGATCTAGCAAAAACAAAGATGACGCTGAGCACTGACGACAAGATGGCGGCGAGTGGCATGACATGGTTAGATGGACCTGAAAATAGTGAGCACACAAGAGGAGAAACTGTGTGAAAATCCATCCAGCCTAGGAAGAGGCTTGTCCAGAGAGGCCGGGCCAAGGTGACCAGTGCCTGACCACAATGGAGGCGCGAAAGAAGAATAAACCACTCCCGTCACAGCCAGTTGATAAAGAACTGCTGGAGACCGTGATGGTCCCCTGGAACCGAAAGAGACGACGCTATTCGTAAAAAGTGAATCAGTGAGAGCATGGCGGAGTTGAGCAAGACCTCAGAAGGTGTGACCTCAAGATTGGAAGAACCGGAGCAGGATAGAGTGGCAGCAGAGGGAGCAGGAGCCTGTGGTCCAGAACTGGACAACATCCCTGAGCCACCAAGGCCCGAATCTAAGCTACAGCTTTTACTAATTATAAAAACTTGATTCCAGCTCACCCAGTAGCTCTATGCTCATCCACCTGGGGCTCAGACTCCGTCCTCGCCCTGGCCTCACATCAAGGAAAATAGAAAAAAATTTGAGTCCGGCTCAACAGGTCTGGATTTCCTTTTCTTTTTCTTTTTCAAAAGAAAATATACTGCATACAAAAGAAAAATTTACATGGTCGACATGACCAGGTCGACGCGTTTCGACTGCACTAGGCAGTCTTACTCATGACTGATGAGAAAAGGAAATCCAGTCCTGTTGAGCCGGACTCCAATTTTTTTTGTTTTCCTACGGCTTTTATTGTTGGGGTTAATGCAAACTGCGGACAATAGAAGCAAAATCCAACAACTTGTGAGATAATTGAGGGGCCTAGGCAGGTCAGAAGAGAGGAGGAGGTGAGCAAGGACCAGGGTTGGAGACATGCTAGTGGGCCCACTAACTGCAAGGTACAGAGAGTTGGCGTCCCAGGGGAAGGTCATTACGTATGACTTGGCAGTGGATATTGGGGTCCATAGAGGAGTTTGGGACCCCTTATCACATCTGGTTCTAACAGCGGGCAGTAGAGACGGAACACTTGTCTCGATTGTTCCTTAAAATGGAGGGGTGACTTAGCTGGTATGCAGTGGGTATCATCCGAGAAGGCAGGGAGCAGGATGAACCCTTCCTGCAAAGTGAACGGGCTAGGGTGAGGCTCCCCGAGGCAGCTTGTACTAGCACTACTACTCCCGAGAGATCGAATGGTCCTTGGGGCTCCCCACCTCCTATGCGAGAACAGGCGATGATGCAGGTGACACAGGGGGCTGTCGCCCATTTCAACATGTCAAGGGCTCTGGTACTTTGCAAATTGGGGTCACTTGTGGCCCAGACATCTGTGAATCGGGCTCCAAGGAGCAGATGGAAACGATCTCCAAACCGCCCTGAGGAAAAAGGGGAAGATAATGAAGATGGTTGAATCCAAAATGCCGTCCGTAAGGTGCAGCTTGAAGGCTTACTTGTGCCTGTTGCACAGGAAAGAGCCACTAAAAGGAACTGTTCTGCATTCCTTAGGTCAGGAGGCCCTAAAGTGTGCCGGAAACCACCTGGTGCTGGCTAGGATGACCAGAGTGTTTTGTATCTCTACACCCCTGCAAGTTTGTTTTGCGCACCCCCCCTGCTGTATTGCGTGACTGTGAACTCTAAAAAGGCTAGAAACCCTGTTCTGTCCCCGTGGACTGTACAACTTAGTTTCAATAACGTTTTATTTTCAATAACATAGCAATTGAACAACAGATTCCCTTACAAGGGAGTTCAATAAGCTTAAATCTAAACAAAGAGGAAAAACCATACATATATTAACTCAAATTCGAAAATACAGATATGACGAGACAAGAACATGGGGGACATAAAAGAGGGAAAATGAGGAAGGAAATGAGATTTTGCAGACAGTACAACTTAAAGGGACTGTTGTTCACAAAAGAGGGACAGTAGGAATGCAAACAAACAACTTGAGGATGGAGCCAGGTCAGCACTGTGTTAATTGCACCCTTGTCTTAAAAGATAGATGAGCGGCTGTATGTACTGTACTCCAACACTACTGCAGCTGGTACTGTGTTGGTCAACTGGCCTGTGAGTACAAAGAAATTAGACATTAGTCAGGATCTGCAAGTTGGTGAGACCAGGGTCACCGAGTTAGAGTTGGAAGAGACTCCCAGGGTCATCCTGTCCAACCCCCTGGTCAATGCAGGACTCAGTAAACCATCTCAGACAGATGTCTGTCCAGCCTCTGTTTGAAGACTTCCATTGCAGGATAACTCACCACCTCTCGTGGCAGCCTGTTCCACTCATTGATTGCCCTCACTGTCACATTTTTTTTCTAATATCTAATCTTTATCTTCTCCCCTTCAGTTTCATTCCATTGCTTCTTGTGTTTCCATGTGCAAATGAGAATAAAGATGATCTCTCTACACTGTGACATCCCTTCAGATATTTGCAGAAAGCTATGTTTCCTCTTAGCCTTTTCTTGCAACCTAAACATTCCCAGATCCTTTAACCGTTCCTCATTGGACATAATTTGCAGCCCGCTCACCATATCGGTAGCTCTCTGAACTTGCTCCAATTTTTCAATGTGGTGCCCAGAATCGGACACAGTATTACAGATGGGGCATGACCAAGGAGGAGTAGAGGGGGATAATTACTTCACATGATCTAGACTTTATGCTTCTCTTAATACATCGAAGAACTGTGTTTGCCTTTTTTTTCTGCTGCATCACACTGATGACTCATGTGCAGTCTGTGATCTATTAGTATACCCAAGTCTTTTTCACACGTGCTGTTGCTTAGTTCTATTCCTCCCATTCTGTAAATGTAATTTTCATTTTTCTTGCCCAGATATAGAATCTTGCATTTCTCCTTGTTAAATATCCTTTCTCTGTTTTCTCTAGTGTTAGGGTACCGTCACACAGTGGCATTTTGATCGCTACGACGGCACGATCCGTGACGCTCCAGCATCGTAACAATATCGCTCCAGCGTCGTAGACTGCTGTCACACTTTGCAATGTACGACGCTGGAGCGATAATTTCATGACGTATGTGCGATGTAGAAGCCGTTGGTTACTATGCGCACATCGTATACAATATCATGCACACCTTTGTTACACCATGCGATCATGCCACCACAGCGGGACACTAGACGACGAAAGAAAGTTTCAAACGATCTGCTACGACGTACGATTCTCAGCGGGGTCCCTGATCGCAGGAGCGTGTCAGACACAGCGAGATCGCTGGAACGTCACGGATATATCGCTGGAACGTCACAAATCGTGCCGTCGTAGCGATCAAAATGCCACTGTGTGACGGTACCCTTAGCTATTCCTCCTAGCTTTGTATTGTCTGCAAATGTAATTAGTTTACCTTCAATTCCCTTATCTAGATCATTTATGAAAAATGTTGAACAACACTGGGGTCAAGACAGAGCCTTGTGGTACCCCACTTGAAACACTCTTCCAATTCAATGTGTAAACATTTATTACTAATCTTTGAGTATGGTCACTGAGCCAGTTATGAATCCATCTAAATGTAGTCTTGTCAATCCCATACTTGGTCATTTTTTCAATAAAGATCATATGAGATTCTTTATCAAATGCTTTGCTGAAGTTGAGATATACTATACACGTATTATATCTACCTCATTTCCTTGATCCACCCAGTCAGTGATTCCATCATAGAAGGAAATTTGATTAGTCTGGCATGACTTTTTTGTTACAAACTCATGCTGTTTAATTACTGCATTCTTAGCCAAGTACTTACATGCTGTTTAATAATTTGTTCAAAGGTCCTTCCTGGTATAGAAGTAGTGCTCACTGGCTCCATCTTTTTCCTTTTTTGAAGATAGGGACAACATTTGCCTTTTTCCAATCTTATGGGACTTCTTTTTCTCCATGATTTTTCAAAGATTCTGGCTAGTGGTTCTGCAGTTTCCTCAGCTATCTCTTTCAGTACCGTAGGATGTAATTCAACTGGACCAGGCGATTTAAATTCATTTAAATTAGCTAAGTGTTTCATCACCATCTCTGTTTATGGATAGTGTGGATTCTTTTATTTTTTCAATGGCACCCTGAAGATCAGTTGATGTTACAATTGTTTTCTTAGAGAACACAGATGCAGAATAGGAATTTAAAAGTTTGTCCTTCTCAACATCATTTTTTACCTCTTCGCCCTTTTCATCCGGTAAAAATCGTATAGCATCTTTGTCTTTTCTTTTGCCATACCACAAAATTCCTTTGTAATTGCTTTAACTCTCCCTTGCAAGCCCCACTTCATAACTGGCTTTAGCTCTTCTAACACTTGCCCTGCATTCCCTGCAGACAGCTGTCACGGGGCTACCGCGACAGAGAGGTTCCAGAGAACCGCAGCGCTCTGGGCCTCATTCACACACAGTGAACAGAAGCTCTTCTCCTGTATTCTGACCTGGCTGCTTTGTGCCTGCAGTGCAGGAGTTATCCTTGTTGCTGAGTTGCTGAGAGCTGGGTCTCTCAGCTGAAGTGGATTTTGTAATCTCCTCCTCTATATAGACCCAACCTTGACTACAGCTATTGTCAGTGATCAGTTCTGCTGCCTGGCTTGGAGAGTGAAGGAACTTGGCATTAGGAGCTTGGAGGTTTATTTACAGAGATTGGTGTCTGCTGTTTTGGTTGCATGTTGAACCTGTTTGCCTTCCTAGTTTTTTCCTTCCTAGTTTTTTCCTTCTCTTCCCTTCTCTGTGTTACCTCTGTGGTTGTGTGAGCATTTGTTGAGTTTGAGATTTTTAGTTACCTTGTCTGTATACCCTGTTTTTTGTTGTATTTATACACTGGAACAGTCCACCTCCCTTGGGGGAGAGGGGGCCACTGATAGGGTTTGCACAGGAGACAGGGATACGCTGGCGGCTCAGGCCTCCTAACCATCATAGGTACCCCTGAGATAAGGGAAAGGCAAGGCCCCATTATAGTGGCAGGGACAGGTGCGGGTCCCAGTACGCTGTCCAGCCCCTTTATCACCATTAACGGTGTGACAACAGCATTATATTCTTCTTTAGATATTCCATTTAATATACATTTATTTTTTCCTTTTTAACAAGTTAAGTTATGTGTTCATACATCCTGGTCTCTTTACATGCTTCCAATTCTTCCATCTTTTCAGGATTGTTATTGTTAATTTAATGTAACAAAATCTCTCATTCTTCTTGGACATTTCTGTCCTTTGGAATATTCAGCCATTGGACCTTTCCTACCCTCTTTTTGAGTCTATCAAATTTGCCATTCTGAAGTCCAACCTTAAAGTCTATATACAAAAAAAGGTTGCACTCTTTCATTGCAAAAGCATGTCAATGTGAAATATATGAAATATGAATACCAATATGGCTTTTGAATATTAGGAAAAAAAATGAGACGCTTTGCACAAAATTTGGCTAAATTATGTCTGCCCATCAACCAACGTCAAGGTGGTCTCAAAGACTGATGGGTCCCTATCTATATGAATACCTCTCTTAGGCTGATGTTTGAATTCCTGGGTGAATGTGGACTCCTCTCTCACCAATGCCTGCATTTATGGGTAGGTAGTAGTGATGAGCGAATATACTCGTTACTTGAGATTTCCCAAGCATGCTCGGGGGTCCTCCGAGTATTTTTTAGTGCTCGGAGTTTTAGTTTTTAGCGCTGCAGCTGAATGATTTACATCTGTTAGCCAGCATAAGTACATGTGGGGGTTGCCTGATTGCTAGGGAACATTGCCTACACACCACCCCCAACATTGCCTACATACACACACACACACAACTCAATCATTGCCTTCTCCACCACTACCCCAACGTTGCCTGCCTACACACACCACTCACCTCTCCACACGTTCACACACATACACACACACATCCACACACAGCACTGCTCACCTGTCTGCACGCTCCCCCGCAGCATCTTCATTGCCAGCAGTTTCCTCTCTCAGACAGCAGCTCGGTCGTGACTACTGTTCTCTGACACTTTACATGTACACAGTAAGAGCACCAGCAGAATAGTGAGTGCAGCTCTGGGGTATAATACAGGATGTAACTCAGGATCAGTAATGTAATGTATGTACACAGTGACTGCACCAGCAGAATAGTGAGTGCAGCTCTGGGGTATAATACAGGATGTAACTCAGGATCAGTAATGTATGTACACAGTGACTGCACCAGCAGAATAGTGAGTGCAGCTCTGGAGTATAATACAGGATGTGACTCAGGGTCAGTAATGTAATGTATATACACAGAGACTGCACCAGCAGAATAGTGAGTGCAGCTCTGGAGTATAATACAGGATGTGACTCAGGGTCAGTAATGTACGGTATGTGCACAGTGACTGCCGCAGTACTGGGCGTTCTATCACTGAGGGACACTGGATTTATGGCTGTTAAGATGTCAGAAAACTTTCATTTGGTGAGAACTTCTAATTAGTTCCCTCTATTTTTGGAGGAAAGTGTTCTGTACATTACATGTGCTTCTAATCCTGCCTTCGGCATTACGGCTCCAGGCTTTTCTCATGAGGCTGGAAGTCCCCGGAGGTGATGAAGCCACCAGTGTGAGAGCTTTCAAGGTTACCCATATCTCTATCTGAAAAAGTCACCAAACACTGAGCTGATTACTAAGAGTGGGAGGAAGGCGGTGGGGACAAATCTGTCCTCAAGGAGTTCTCTGTAGGAGAATGATGTACACATGTACACACAGGCATTTAAATCAGGAGCCCAAAAGCTACAGACTACCTCCACCCAAAATAGGGTCCACATAAGAGCCAGCTAAATTACCAACATAAGTGCCAGCTAAATGACCAACATAAATGCCAGCTAAATGCCCAACATAATTGCCAGCTAAATGCCCAACATAAATGCCCAGCATAAGCAGTGCCAGCTAAATACCCAACATAATTGCCAGCTAAATGCCCAACATAAATGCCCAGCATAAGCAGTGCCAGCTAAATACCCAACATTAGCAGTGCCAGTTAAATACCCAGCATAAGCAGTGCCAACTAAATATGCAATATAAGAGCCAGCTAAATGCCCAACATAAGTGCCAGCTAAATCCCCAACATAAATGCCAGCTAAATGCCCAACATAAGCAGTGCCAGCTAAATGCCCAACATAAGTGCCAGCTAAATGCCCAACATAAGCAGTGCCAGCTAAATGCCCCACATAAGTGCCAGCTAAATGCCCAACATAAGTGCCAGCTAAATGCCCAACATAAGAGCCAGCTAAATGCCCAACATAAGTGCCAGCTAAATGCCCAACATAAGAGCCAGCTAAATGCCCAACATAAGTGGCAGCTAAATTCACAGCATAAGCAGTGCCAGCTAAATGCTCAACGTAATTGTCAGCTAAATGCCCAACATAAGTGCCAGCTAAATGCCCAACATAAGCAGTGCCAGCTAAATGCCCAACATAAGTGCCAGCTAAATGCCCAACATAAAAGCCAGCTTAATGCCCAACATAAGTGCCAGCTAAATGCCCAACATAAGTGGCGGCTAAATGCACATCATAACCAGTGCCAGCTAAATGCTCAACATAATTGCCAGCTAAATAACAAACATAAGCAGTGCCAGCTAAATGCCCAATATAAGTGCCAACTAAATGCCCAACATAAGAAGTGTCAGGTAAATGCCCAACATAAGCAGTGCCAACTAAATGAACAACATAATTGCCAGCTAAATGCTCAGCATAAGCAGTGCCAGCTAAATACCCAGCATAACCAGTGCCAACTCAATACGCAACATAAGAGCCAGCTAAATGCCCAACACAATTGCCCATAATATGTAAATAAATTGGGCATCCTGGACAGCGCAAAAGCATTAGCGTTCTTATGCCCCGCTCGGTACTTGATGGTAAACTCGTAGTTGGACAGCTGGGCCATCCATCGCTGTTCCAATGCACCTAGCCTTGCGGTTTCCAAGTGAGTCAGCAGATTATTGTCCGTGAACACAGTAATCTTCGCCGAAGCCAGGTAGTGTTTGAATCACTCGGTCACAGCCCAGACAATGGCGAGAAACTTGAAGGAACTATAGTTGTTGGGGTTCCTTTTACTAGGACGAAGCTTCATGCTGGCGTAGGCAATCACTCTCTCTCTGCCTTCCTGCACTTGTGACAGCACTGCTCCCAATCATACAATACTGGCGTCAGTGTAAAGTATGACTGGTTGGTCATAGTCAGGATAGGCCAGGACTTCATCTCCCATGAGAGCCAACTTCAACCGGGTGAAGGATTCTTCTAGCCTGCTGTTCCACTTGAACAGAGGATTCTTGTTCTTGGCCTTCTTGGATTGGCCCACTAGAAGGTCTTGCAGGGGTGCGGCTATCTTAGTGAAGCCCTTGATGAATCTCCAGTAGTAGCCTACCAACCTGAGGAACTGCCATACTTCATGAATGGTGTTGGGTTTTGGCCAGTCACTGATAATAGTGACTTTGTCAGGGTCTGGTGCCACACCTTCGGCGCTTACAATGTGACCTAGGTACTACACTCAGGGCTTCAACAGGTGGTACTTGGATGGCTTCACTTACAGGCCAAAGTTTGACAGGGCTTCGAACACCTTGGCCAGGTGCTTCAAGTGGTCTTCATAGGTTTTAGAGAAAACGATGACATCAACCAGGTACAACAGAACGGTTTCGAATTTGTTATGTCCTAGGCGGTTCCATTAACCGTTGGAACGTTCCCGGTTCATTGCAGAGCCCGAACGGCATGCAGTTGAACTCGCAGAGGCCCATTCGTGTTGTAAACGCTGTCTTCTCTTTATCTGCCTCTGCCGTGGGAACCTGTCAATACCTACTGATGAGATCTAACGTGGAGAAATAGTTAGCGGATTTCAGTGCAGCTAATGATTCCTCAATCCTGGGTAATGGGTAGGCGTCCTTATGTGTAATGTGGTTAATCTGCCTGTAGTCAACACATATCCTCATTGTACCATCTTTCTTTCTAACGAGGACTAACGGAGCTGCCCAGGGGCTATAACTGTCTCTGATCACCCCAACCTCCTTCATCTCCCATAACATACCCTTGGCATATTGATAATGAGCTGGGGTACAGGCCGGTACCTCTCTTTAATGGGCAGATGATCTCCGGTGGGGATATGGTGTCGGACCCCTTTTACCTGCCCAAAGTCTAGAAGGTGTTTGCTAAAGACCGGCTCATATTCTTGGACCACCCGGTAAGCCCCATGCAAGGGGTGGAGTCAATACCTATCTGCAGCTTCTGACACCTTCAGCTGTTCTGCAGAGCCATTGTCCTCTGACTAGTCGGACGGGACCAGGGGTTCTACTGCCTGGATTGCGTTGTTACTGACAGTGAACAGCTTAGCAAGGGTGGAGTATCAGGGTAGTTTGACCTCGTTTTCCCCACAATTCAAGATGTGTATAGGTACCCTCCACTTATGGACATCGACTGCTCCTCTGGCTGTCAGGATGGTGGGCCTACTATCAGAGTACAAGGGCTTTACCAGGGCCTGGTAGTCTTGACCCCTGAGGCCTATTGCTGCTCGACACCAGATTAACATTTTACTCCTTAGGGGTATTGCAATTGGGATTGGATCACTCACTCTGACACTGCGGCCTTCTCCAACAGACAGTTCTACCTGTTGTCTCTGCACCAGGGCTTTGATCTCTTTCTGCAGGACCTGTTGCTCACCGGAACTGGCAGTTTCGGCTACCTGCTGCAATAAAACAATGACCTCGCCAAGACAATTTTCTATCACATTTGTACCTAAGGTCATCATTGGGTTACATTCTCGCCGGTCAATATCTATAATTATCAGACCTTGGGCTTTCAACTCTACTCGCCCCACCTTAATAGTCACCTCCTTATACCCCACTTGTGGCAAAGGCTGACCAGTGCTGGCAACTATTGTTAGATCATTATCTGGGCCGCGGGTAATATCAGAGTCAGCCCAGTACCGTTTATAAAGAATATATGGCATAGTCGTCACCTGGGGGCTGGTGACCAGTAAAGCATTCATCGGGATGCCATCAATCACGACGGGCAGGACCGGCCGTCCTCTGACATACTTGTCTTGCCAGCTTTGTGGGCCTGGTCGTCTTACTCCTGGGGGTTGGCCCTCTGCCCCAGGGGTTGCTTGTTTAAATTTCAGAATCTTGCGATATGCCCCACCTTGTTGCAGCGGCGACAGATGGGCTGTCCGTCCTCATCGTAGTGTAGGGGATATAAATATGTTATTGTTCCCTCTTCTCCCCAACCCCTTTAGGTGTGCATAATGAATATTATTAACGTGTTCGTACACGATGGTACAGCTACACATAAAGTGTATTACCACCATGTACAAGAGCATCGCTATACTGTCTGTATATTGCTCTGTATATATATATACAGTATATATGTTTGGCACACTTTGGTTTAGGGAAAGTTTGTCCCCGGGCCCAGTATAGTGATAGGGGCGTAGCGTCCATAGTTGGCCATTGGAGGGGGGCACTGTAGCATATGGTTAGAGTAGGAGGGGCACAGTGGCATAAGAATAGTTAGGCTTCCTGGTTGTAGTCAGTCAGGGCCTGGGCACCCGTGCAGCTCATAGGGCTGCCTGGCCCGAAGTCACTGTGCCCCGCAATGTCACAAAAGAGGGGCCCAGCATAGAGCAGCTTGGAGAGAGGTTCCTTTAGGAGGAAGAAGTGTGGCAGTGCTGCGGACGCAGCTAAAGGAATCTGTCCCCATAGAGAGAAAGAGAAGTTTGTTCAGCTGGGCAGGACAAGCAAGGTGTGGCAGATTTTTGCCTGGGAGGCAGTTCTTAGAACCAGGCCGAAGCGGTGTAAGACTCCCCCATGTGGGAAAGAATTCCGGATGGAATAGATTCAGCGGGAGCGGAAGATACGGTCAGATCCGGGGCTGAATATAGAGAAGGAGAGGACCGGGCAGGGACAGAGAAGAAGGTACTGACTGTGATACCCAAAGTGCCTTTATTTGAGCAAGTTGTGCTGAGTAAACAAGTCCATACTGAAGTAAAGTCAGAGTGTGTCTCCTTTATTTCGGACACCATCTGTGAGGAATACATCCCCGTACCGGGCAAGTCCAAATGGCACAGAGAGTCAGCACGGAGGTAACACAGCAGAGAAATGTGAATTTATGCAGGAGGGTGTTCAGGGAGTGATACCGGGATTGCTGTCAGCCATGGCTACCTCCCTGGCCTCCCCTTCCCACACTTGGCATATGGCGGTGAAGCCGGCGCAGTGATGAAGAAAGAAGAAAATGTTTTGGACGTGACTGACGCCGCAATTTCAGGATGTACGGATGCCCTGGAGTCGGCGTAAAACCTGGATATGACCGTAAATTTACTAAGAACTGACACAGCAAGGATGGCGACCCAGATGGCGATGAGTGGCACCAAAAAGAAGGACTATTGCTATAATTGTACCCTCTGTGGGTGTATCTGCGCTAAAATGGCGCGAAGATCCTTTGAGCGACGCCTCTGGAGGATGCGCTGGAAAAATTTACCTCCATGCCTACTCAAGCGACTTTAAAAGGAATGGGAGGAGCGACGGGAAGTGACCCCACCCTGGAACAGGTGGGGCCCAGAAGAACATCATGGGTGCAGCTGCGCGGTGTCATTATGGGATTCGGCATCGGCAGGCATGCATCTGTCCTGTGGCGGTGGAGGAGTGGGCCGCATTGAGTGTAAATGGCATATAGAAGATACTCAGCACACTCCAAAAAATCTGATGCAAAAGGGTGTTTAATACATACAGTATTCACAAACGTTTCGGTCTGCAAAGACCTTCATCAGCGTGCTCTATAATTTGAGCCAGTCATAAAAACCTTAGTCCTTTATTTACGAATACTTTCCATGGACAAGGTGTATGTATAAGGGCAGGACAAATGTGGTCATGCAGGCAAAAGAACAGGACTACGGCCGTTTCGCGTATAACACGCTTCCACAGGTCCACATACAGTATATACACAGAGTAGGTAGATATATAGATGTCAGTCACATATACAATTAGTACAGTGTCTGTGCAGCTTACCGTACATGTATTTTATTACTAAATGATTATTTTTCTGGAAAAAAAATTCTCGTGGGCTCCAATGTAATTTTCCAAACCAGCAGAGGGAAAACCGATGGCTGGGGGGGGATTTTTCTAGCCCGTCAAGGGGGTAATACGCATAGGGGGACCACCCAAAAAAAAATTACGTAGGGTCCCCATATAATTAATAACCAGCAAAGGCTATGCAGACAGCAGCAGGCTGATATTAATATATTAATATCCTAGGAAGGGGCTGTGGATATTGGCCCCCTCCCCTCAGACTGAAAGCATCAGCTCTCAGCCACCCAAGAGAAGGTGCATCTCTAAGATGCGCCAAATCTGGCACTTAGCCTCGCTCTTCCCTCTTGCCCTGGTGCAGTGACAAGTGGGGTGATAGTTGGGGGGTTTATGTCACCTTTGTATTGTCAGGTGACATCAAGCCCAGAGGTTAGTCATGGAGAGGCGTCTATTAGATTGCTCTGCTGGTTTTCCTCTACACGGCACTGTTGATTTCTGGGATTTTCTCATGGTCCTGTCACCGCACCTCTGCCTCCCGGGTCCTGCTTGCTGGGGGGGTTGCACTCCTGAAGACTGACAGTTCAGGCAGAAGGTGCTTGATCCCTGCCTAGGAAGCTGGCCAGCGCTAGGCAAACAGAAGGACACTATAGAATAAAAAAATCCTTTTTCCTGAGAACGGAGAGAGTTTTTCATAAAAGATAAATTGCAAAGTTGCTTATTTTTACCGACACTTTTTCCAATTTTTACCCATTTCATAAAATGAGACAACCACTTTTTCTGGTTTATCTCCCTCCTAAAAATACAAAATATAAAAGAGATCAAATATCTTATATACTCCAAAATGGTACCAATAAAAACTACAGATCGCTGCGCAAAAAAAAAAAAAAGCCACCAATCTCTCACAAAGAAAAAAGTAGGTGTAGGATTGCTGCTTCCAACAGATGGTGCTATAGAGTTCAATTTGCACATGAAAAATACAGGAAAGCTATATATCTTGGTACCGTGTTAGCCGGTAGATAGAAAAATATTTAGAATCGAGAGTCCTCAGTGGTTGATTAACAGTTAGCCATTAAAAGGTATCAACCACTGAGAGGACTCTCAGTTCTAAATATTTTTCTCACATGAAAAATAAAAACTCTAGGGGTAGTTTTCTTTTGTGAGAAGAGAAGGAAGAGAATGAAAACGCAAAAAAATAGAAATTGGCTGCATTCAGATTCAAAATGACACTTTCAGGTGCGGTTTTAGCGGCTGTAGTTGTCCCTGATCACCGGCAGGTGTCGCTGTCCGTTCTAGGATCCTGCAGCGGTACTTACTCCGTTCCAGCAGCAGATGTCGCTGTCGCCTAATTTCCAATCAAGCGGACAGCGCTGCAGTGGTAGTTGTCATCAGTCCCCAGCAGATGTCGCTGTCCGTTCTAGGATCCTGCAGCGGTACTTACTCCATTCCAGCAGCAGATGTCGCTGTCGCCTAATTTCCAATCAAGCGGACAGCGCTGCAGTGGTAGTTGTCGGCAGTCCCCAGCAGGTGTCGCTGTCCGTTCTAGGATCCTGCAGCGGTACTTACTACATTCCAGCAGCAGATGTCGCTGTCGCCTAATTTCCAATCAAGCAGGCAGTGGTAGTTGTCATCAGTCCCCAGCAGATGTCGCTGTCCGTTCTAGGATCCTGCAGCGGTACTTACTCCATTCCAGCAGCAGATGTCGCTGTCGCCTAATTTCCAATCAAGCGGACAGCGCTGCAGTGGTAGTTGTCATCAGTCCCCAGCAGATGTCGCTGTCCGTTCTAGGATCCTGCAGCGGTACTTACTCCATTCCAGCAGCAGATGTCGCTGTCGCCTAATTTCCAATCAAGCAGACAGCGCTGCAGTGGTAGTTGTCGCCAGTCCCCAGCAGGTGTCGCTGCGGCGCTGTGACGTCAGCGTGCGGTAAGAAGTTGACACATTGGATCGGGCGATGTTCCGGCCGCCGCAGACGGGTTTCCGACAGTGATGTCATCGTGATTGACGTCCCTTGCTGCTGACGTCATGGACCAGGCCCTGCGGGAGTTCGCTGCCCACCTCGGGGTGTGTGAGGAGGCCCCCGGCTCTCAGCTGGCCGGAAACGACTGGGATTTCCTGGATATCGATATGGCGGCCATCGACCTGCGCTCCCTGCCGATGTCCGTCATCTGCTGCAACCTGGAGGTCGGGGTCTTCTATGACGGCCGCTGCAGGGTGAGTGCAGTGCGGGGGGATGGGCGCAGATAATGCCCCCCGAGCCCTCACTGTGGGGATATCCTATGGAGAAGCGACCCCCGCCCCCCTGACCCGGCCGAGCTGGTGAATTAGTGTTATCCATTGTGATGTTCCTCTGTTTATTCCTCCTGGAAATGTCTGACTTAAAGGGACGGTCCAGCCCTGCACCGACGACTGATCTATACATTTGTCGCGTATAGTCGCCCTACCTGGTCCAAGATGGGTGATTCGGGGGTCCGACCTGTCACTGCGGAGGGCGCATGTCACTTTTCAGTGCCGGAGTGGACTGTCGCGTTAATTAGGGTCAGTCAGGTGGTCGAGAAGGGTCCACAGTGCGGCCTGGGGTCAGGAGAGCCGCCGTCCAGTCCGTCTGCGCCCTTATGGGGTAACCTCCCCCTCTATCCTGTATTCATGCATCCTATATAGGGATCGCCGTATCTTGCCAACCGTTTTCATTTAGCCGCTTAAAGGGTCTTCCCATCTCCAAGACCCTATCCTGATATGTTCTAAGTGTAATAATAACAATATATTACCACCTCCTTCCAATTAGTCATGTATAGTTCTTCTGATTAGCTATGTCTCTTTCTTCATGTGCAGGCACCGCAGTAGCAGGTAACCATGGTGCTGCTAGCTGTCATTACATCAGTGGTCGTAACCATGGATACCTAATCTGCTGCAATGCCTGCACATGAGGAAAGAGACATAGCGAATCAGAAGAACTATACATGACTAATTGGAAGGATGTGCTAATATATTGTTATTATTACCTATCAGGATAGGGTCTTGGCGATTGGAATGGCCCTTTAAATTGCCCCTGACAACAGGATTTAAATGACGCGGTCATCCCGGCAGCTATTGTCCCCTTCCCCTCCCATCGGTCACTGTCGCCGCCATCTTTGTGCTCCCATAAAGCCGGATTTCATAGAGGACAATAATAAAAAAAAATATAAAAACTCGTAAAAATAAAATCCCCCAATAGTATAAATTTCCAACTGACCCCTTTTCCCAATTGAAAAATAAAAATAAAAAATGTAAAATAAATGTTGTCCGGTCTGTAAAAATCCAATCGCGGAAAAAGTTTATTTACCCGTACGGTAAAGCAAATATTAAATAAAAAAAAAAACGAATCAGTCAGGAAGGGGTTAAAGGGCCCCGTAACTAGATCCCTGTGCTGTTCTTTGTCACCTGATGTGACCCCTTACCTTAAAGGGACCTTCACCCTGCACCAGGGCATGCTGGGAAAGCTTCACTATAAGAGCGTGTCAGGAGGATTGTGGAATTATGGCTGCTGGTGCCAGACCCGGACCCCGATGCTGCCAGTCACGGCCCCTGGTTGGGAGGGCACTGGCGGAACGACCCCTCTCCTCCCCCAACATCTTCATCCTCTTAGAAATGTGTTCATAAAGTGACAACTGGGCGTTACCATTTCCACTTAGATGTACCCCCTCACACACCAGCAAAGATCACGTTGTGTCTCCCAGAGCTCATGTGAGCGCTGCAGCTAATCAGTGGCTCCTGATGGGCTGCAGCGGTCAGAAGAGCATCGGGAGCCAGTGTCTGGGAGGGGGGAATACCGTGTGTCTTCTTTGGTATATATTGGACTATAGTATTTAAAGGGTTACCAGCATTTTTATTTCATAAATCGATATTACATGTGAAAATAATGGCCTTTCTCACCCTCCCCTGGTCCAAGCAAGGGTCAGAGCCCAGCGTCTGGTATTGTCTGCAGCGTTATAATGACGGCATGAGCTCACTGATTGTCTGCAGTGCTGCTGAAATGACATTAATGCTGCAGACAATAATAGATGCCGTGAGCAGCGGAGACTCTGCGGTGGACCTGGGGAGGGTGAGTAAAGCCCAGTTTTGTTTTTGTTTTGTTTTTTTGTTAAACTACCACCAACATTGCAAAACCCCTTTTAGAAGGGGGAGGGGGTTGTACAGTATCGGGCACTCTTTTAATTCCCCATATAATATCTGATGGTCTGGAGGATCTCGCCGTGGACACCAGAGGGCGCTGTGTGAGCATGCTCTTGGCTGGCAGGACACTATTTGGCTGGGATAGTAATCCTAGTTCTTGTAGTGCCCGTGTATTTGCAGTAGGGGGCACCATCTGCCTTATTTTTTATGGCACCGCATAAGAGGGGGAGATGTATTTATTAACGCAGCGGTGACACTGGTGTGCCTGTATAGTTATTACATATCCGACCTTGCCCAGAATTTTTCCCAAACAAAATCTGCCAAATATTGAAATTGGGATACACCGGGTAATATAAATAAGTTGACGCACAAGATGGCGGTGGGAAAAAAAAAGTCTTATGGCGCTGGCCCTTTAAATCACTGATGCTCCTGCACAGCTGGATTGCGGATCAGTGTGCGAGAAAATCCGACCGAGAACATCTGAGATCTCCTAATAGGAGAAAATAAATATTTCCTGCATTAAATATTAACATTGCGGGGAGTTAATGGTTTCTCGTCTCCTCTTCCTCCGCTTCAGCTGGAGTCTGTCAATTTAACTCCTTCTTCTCTGTTCTCCTTAATTTGCTGCGATCGTTCAGGTTCTGGATTACCAGATGCTAATGTTCTATCAGTGTAGATATGTTCCTGCCGGACCACCATAGTCCTCCAGGTCAGGCTGATAACAGGGAACAGTAGCTGGCTCTTTGGTGCACGATGGTCCGGTGCAGAGGATTTAAGCAAACGCTCTCTCCAGGGACTTCTGGGAGGCTCCTGAAATAAAGGAAAGGCTCCTGGACGCCCAAGAGAGGAAGTAAATCCGGAAAAAATAGGGGGCGCCGTATACTCCTTTTGAGGGATGGATTTTGGTCCCAAATCTCACATAACTGTCAATAGTACCAAACGGGCCGTAACTTCCGAATTTTTCGGAAATAAAGGGACGAGCGAGGTTTACATGAACTCTGCCCAAAAAGTGGGTAATCCCAGGGCAGTTCTGGGGGTGTACTGACTTCTCTAACCAAGATTTTGGTATGTGTGTCGTACAACCTCACCCACCTTCAGAACGGGGTCTACCAATAGTGAGGTATGACGTGACCGGAAAAAGTGGCGCTCCGTGTAAGGGATCCTCCCGGATGCAGGGTGCTGTCATGGGGAACATTTCTAGCGTAGGACTTGTAGATGTGGGGACTGAATGACGAGGGGCTTGTGCTCTTGCCATATGGGGGTGATGGAATTGGCCTGGCGGTCTGCTTTACTGATTCTCATAGAAGTGAATGGTGAGGGCTATGCACACGCACGCCCATGGAGGCGGCACATTGCCCCTGGTGGTGTAGAGGACTGGAGATGTGAGTCTACTCCAGAAATGGCCATGTCATAAATGCACCTTTTAAAGGTTGAGCGACTCTTATGATGTGTTGTTGACTGGTGGCCCCCCAAATGTGTGCACGGCTGGCAGGTACCCCTGGGCATCATCCGCTCTGCCCACCCTGATTTTGTAGTCCCTGACCAATATGATATGGAGGCGCATGTGACCGAGGTTGCCCAGGTTGCTCTTTTCTTGCCACCCATCCTAATTCCGTCCGTGCCTGGCTCCACCGCTCGCCAATATCATTAATTATAAACTTTTCTCTGAGTTTCCCTTTAATTAGTGACTTTTTTCCCCCTCCGGATCTGCAGGTCGTCGGCCATTGTGACATTTTTCCTTTCCATTTATCCGTCACCGGATTCATTCCTCTCCTGAAATTGTTCCATTTAATATAATCGGAAAACTCGTAATTTACAGCCGATTCGTGGAATGGAGTCCTGCCCGATTCCATTACTGAATGACTCCGAGGTTAATGACGGAAATAATTCTACTTTATATTTATAAGGTGAGGTAGATGTTCTGCTGATCTGTTCCTGGGGAGGGATTGCTGCACACGCTCCACTATTCTTACCCCTCGCATATTTTGGGATTTCGTACCCTCTGTGTGATGACGGAGAGGCGACCAATGCGTTTTATGCTCTTCGACCACTTTATAGAAAAGGAGCAAATTTGTATTCGTGCCGAACATCCAGACGCCATGAAGGTGCCGCGTTGTGGCACATCGCGTCCGCTCCTACCCTGTCGTCGTATCCCACTGCGCCCCATTGTATTCTGGATATACAGATCTGTAGACTGCGCTCGTAGATCGCCAAGACACCTGTCGCCTTATCCTACTGCGCCCCATTGTATTCTGGATATACAGATCCGTAGACTGCGCTCGTAGATCGCCAGGACACCTGTCACCTTATCCTACTGCGCCCCATTGTATTCCGGACATACAGATCCGTAGACTGCACTCGTAGATCGCCAGGACACCTGTCACCTTATCCCACTGCGCCGCATTGTATTCTGGATATACAGATCCGTAGACTGCAGTCGTAGATCGCCAGGACACCTGTCACCTTATCCTACTGCGCCCCATTGTATTCTGGATATACAGATCCGTAGACTGCGCTCGTAGATCGCCAGGACACCTGTCGCCTTATCCTACTGCGCCCCATTGTATTCCGGACATACAGATCCGTAGACTGCAGTCGTAGATCGCCAGGACACCTGTCGCCTTATCCTACTGCGCCCCATTGTATTCCGGACATACAGATCCGTAGACTGTAGTCGTAGATCGCCAGGACACCTGTCGCCTTATCCTACTGCGCCCCATTGTATTCTGGATATACAGATCCGTAGACTGCAGTCGTAGATCGCCAGGACACCTGTCGCCTTATCCCACTGCGCCCCATTGTATTCCGGACATACAGATCCGTAGACTTCGCTCGTAGATCGCCAGGACACCTGTCGCCTTTTCCCACTACTCCCCATTGTATTCCGGACATACAGATCCGTAGACTGCAGTTGTAGATCGCCAGGACACCTGTTGCCTTATCCTACTGCGCCCCATTGTATTCCGTACATACAGATCCGTAGACTGCAGTCATAGATCGCCAGGACACCTGTCGCCTTATCCTACTGCGCCCCATTGTATTCTGGATATACAGATCCGTAGACTGCAGTCATAGATCGCCAGGACACCTGTCGCCTTATCCTACTGCGCCCCATTGTATTCCGTACATACAGATCCGTAGACTGCAGTTGTAGATCGCCAGGACACCTGTCGCCTTATCCCACTACTCCCCATTGTATTCCGGACATACAGATCCGTAGACTGCAGTCGTGGATCGCCAGGACACCTGTTGCCTTATCCTACTGCGCCCCATTGTATTCCGTACATACAGATCCGTAGACTGCAGTCATAGATCGCCAGGACACCTGTCGCCTTATCCTACTGTGCCCCATTGTATTCCGGATATACAGATCCATAGACTCCAGTCGTAGATCGCCAGGACACCTGTCGCCTTATCCCACTGCGCCCCATTGTATTCCGGATATACAGATCCGTAGACTGCAGTCGTAGATCGCCAGGACACCTGTCGCCTTATCCCACTGCGCCCCATTGTATTCCGGACATACAGATCCGTAGACTGCAGTCGTAGATCGCCAGGACACCTGTCGCCTTATCCCACTGCGCCCCATTGTATTCTGGACATACAGATCCGTAGACTGCAGTCGTAGATCGCCAGAACACCTGTCGCCTTATCCCACTGCGCCCCATTGTATTCCGGATATACAGATCCGTAGACTGCAGTCGTAGATCGCCAGGACACCTGTCGCCTTATCCTACTGTGCCCCATTGTATTCCGTACATACAGATCCGTAGACTGCAGTTGTAGATCGCCAGGACACCTGTCGCCTTATCCCACTACTCCCTATTGTATTCCGGACATACAGATCCGTAGACTGCAGTTGTAGATCGCCAGGACACCTGTTGCCTTATCCTACTGCGCCCCATTGTATTCCGTACATACAGATCCGTAGACTGCAGTCGTAGATCGCCAGGACACCTGTCGCCTTATCCTACTGTGCCCCATTGTATTCTGGATATACAGATCCATAGACTCCAGTCGTAGATCGCCAGGACACCTGTCGCCTTATCCCACTGCGCCCCATTGTATTCCGGACATACAGATCCGTAGACTGCAGTCGTAGATCGCCAGGACACCTGTCGCCTTATCCCACTGCGCCCCATTGTATTCCGGACATACAGATCCGTAGACTGCAGTCGTAGATCGCCAGGACACCTGTCGCCTTATCCCACTGCGCCCCATTGTATTCTGGATATACAGATCCGTAGACTGCAGTCGTAGATCGCCAGGACACCTGTCGCCTTATCCCACTACTCCCCATTGTATTCCGGACATACAGATCCGTAGACTGCAGTCGTAGATCGCCAGGACACCTGTCGCCTTATCCCACTGCGCCCCATTGTATTCCGGACATACAGATCCGTAGACTGCAGTCGTAGATCGCCAGGACACCTGTCGCCTTATCCCACTGCGCCCCATTGTATTCCGGACATACAGATCCGTAGACTGCAGTCGTAGATCGCCAGGACACCTGTCGCCTTATCCCACTGCGCCCCATTGTATTCCGGACATACAGATCCGTAGACTGCAGTCGTAGATCGCCAGGACACCTGTCGCCTTATCCCACTGCGCCCCATTGTATTCTGGATATACAGATCCGTAGACTGCAGTCGTAGATCGCCAGGACACCTGTCGCCTTATCCCACTACTCCCCATTGTATTCCGGACATACAGATCCGTAGACTGCAGTCGTAGATCGCCAGGACACCTGTCGCCTTATCCCACTGCGCCCCATTGTATTCCGGACATACAGATCCGTAGACTGCAGTCGTAGATCGCCAGGACACCTGTCGCCTTATCCCACTGCGCCCCATTGTATTCCGGACATACAGATCCGTAGACTGCAGTCGTAGATCGCCAGGACACCTGTCGCCTTATCCCACTGCGCCCCATTGTATTCCGGACATACAGATTCGTAGACTGCAGTCGTGGATCGCCAGGACACCTGTCGCCTTATCCCACTGCGCCCCATTGTATTCTGGACATACAGATCCGTAGACTGCAGTCGTAGATCGCCAGGACACCTGTCGCCTTATCCCACTGCGCCCCATTGTATTCCGGACATACAGATCCGTAGACTGCAGTCGTAGATCGCCAGGACACCTGTCGCCTTATCCTACTGCGCACCATTGTAGGTGAATGAGGCTGCAGTTCCAGGCATGGCCACTATGTGGGCTTTATGGACAAGATGAAGACCCCAGTCCTGGTTGTCCTTACCCCGTGGCTGCAGCAGATGTGAGCGGCGCTGATTCCAGCTGTTCCCGTGTCATTACGGAGCTGGGTGCAGCGCCCTCCTCTCGCAGCCTCTGATCATATATTTAGCTGGATCGGACTTTTGAAGCTAAGATTAGTCAGTTCTCTGTAAAGTTACGCTAGGCAGCACATCATAGGCAACACACCAGTTTCCCCTAACCACAGAAGGAACAACATGTTTCTGGTTTTCGGGGCGCGGCGTGCTCTGCTGCGGCACCGGGTGGGATGTTCTGCAGGTCACATCTGTACATACACTCACATGGATGAACGCCGTCCTGGGCTGTGTTCACACAGGGTGTTTATGCACCCAAAACCTGCTCCCTTGGCAGTAAAAAGGCTCCATTTTTAGTTGCTTTT
This sequence comes from Ranitomeya imitator, assembly GCF_032444005.1. Taxonomy (NCBI): domain Eukaryota; kingdom Metazoa; phylum Chordata; class Amphibia; order Anura; family Dendrobatidae; genus Ranitomeya; species Ranitomeya imitator. The sequence continues at coordinate 38,899,001 of NC_091284.1, forward strand.
TTCACCAATTAGATGCGATTTTTCTACTGTACATGTTTTATTCACCAAAAACTCTACAAAGGTGTTCGGTGCCTTTTTTTCATAGCTTTCTATGGCTGAAAAAAAGCAGTAAAAACGCTGAACGATTTGACACGATGCAGATGTAAAAAACGCAGCACTTCTCAAATTCTATCAAGAAAAACCGATGTGTGTGCATGAGATTTCTGAAATATGAGCTTTTTGTAGTACTGTGAAAAGCAGCCTCTTATTCACGCAAAAATAGCTGTAAAAACTCTGCCTTAGGGCTCCGTTCACACGTTGCTTTCTTCCTGCAAAACAAAAGCTACTTAGTTTCAGCAAAAGCTCTGTGATTTCAGGAATCTCACATACATGCTTGGGTTTTTTTTTTTTCCCCCTGACTGAATTGGAAAACCGCAGCGTTTTTAAAAATCTGCAGCATGTCGAATCTTTGAGCGTTTTGACAGCCTTTTGCAAAAATGCATTTAAGCGTTTTTACAGCTTTTTTTTGGTAAATAAAAGTAACTTTATTAAACGTAACGCAAATGCAAATATGCAATGTGGGAATATATCTTTGCAATCAACAATGGCAGTATTGTGTCCTTAAAGGGGTGGTCCAGCAAACGAAAATTAAAAGCGCTCAGACAGGTATGAAAAATGATCAGGTGCTGAGTGACTCCGGCGTGCTCGAAAAAATGTTCGTTGGGCAATTCCTGCACGTGACATGAAGCCACGGGGACTCGAACATATTATTCGAGCACGCAGAAGACACTGTTGGCACCCGAGCATGCTCAGATAACACTTTATCGATCAGCACTAATGGGTAAACCAACGTCGCCCCCCCACCGCTCCCATTCTGATGGTTTCCCGTCCTGGCCGGTCTCTACTTCTCGACTCCATCTCCACACATGAACGATTTATCTTTTATAGAACATCATGTGCCTGGCGATTTCTGACTCTGCCGGCGGTGAGATGACTCCGCTACCGTCCATGTCCTGAGCCCTTCTCCCGCCATCTGCGCCTCCGTGCTGACACTTCTTTTTCCACCTTCCATCATCTGGGATGAAGGTCAGGTCTCTGTGAGCAAAGTGTTTGTTTTCCATCGGAGGGATCATTGACCCTTCCTGCCCTCCTGGACTCTGCCCAGGACTTGTTTTTTTTTTTTATCTCCCGTCAATTGTTTTACAATTTTTTTCCATCCTTACAAACTAATAAAAATCCCGAGCACCAATCAAGATGAAAGGCTAAAGAGTGACCTGAAGAAAGCCGGAGAGAAGGTGGCATGCGAGGGCTTTCTCATACCTCGTGCTCCATATCATCATCATTATGATTATTATTATTATTATAGCGCCATTTCTTCCATGACGCTTTGCATATGTATTTCGGGTTTTCTGTCCTTATAGTGAGATTTTCGTTCATGCTTTCCTAAGCGCCGTGTATGTTCTACGTTTGCCATATAGAAATAATAGGACTCTGCAAATAGCTTAGAAGGGGTTCTATTTATTTATTTTTAAAATGTCTCCACGGTAACAGACTACAAACAAACCCAGTGTAGTCTGACGTGTGCATATCTGTAGGATCTGTCAGTTACTCGTCATTCGCTAGGTTAGGCCCCTTTCACACATCGTTTTTTTGCTATCAGTCACAATGCATCGAATTATGAAAAAAAAACGGATCCGGCGGCATCATTTTTTCTCATAGCGATGGATAGCTTCACGTTTTATCCGTCGTTCGCCGGATCCGTCGAAAATTGTTTGTCCGGCAGCCGCAGACAGCAGACAAAGTAACGTTTTTTGTCTCCGTTGAAAAAACGGACAGCGACGGATCCGTCGCTTGCTAGAATGGAAGCCTAGGGGCGCCGGATCAGTGAAATGATGGAATCCGGCGACGGATTCTGTTTTTTTTTTTTTTTTTTTAACTGGGCATGCTACGATTTTTTTCGGATCCAATTAGGTAGCACCCCTAGTTGGATCCGTCGAAAAAACGAATCCATCACATCAGTTTTTCACATTCTGCGACGGATCCGTCGATCTGTCGAGTCAACGGATTGTGACTGACGGCAAAAAACTGATGTGCGAAAGGGGCCTTAGGCTACTTTCACACTTCCGTCTTTTCAGATCCGTCGCAATCCGTCGTTTTGGGCAAAAAACGGATCCTGCAAATGTGCTCGCAGGATGCGTTTTTTGCACATAGACTTGTATTCGCGACGGATTGCCACACGTTGCGTCCGTTGTTAGACGGATCCGTCCTGTTTTGGCGGACCGTCGTCACAAAAAAAGTTCAATGTTATGTTTTTTTGTCCGTTGTGTCCGCCATTTTCTACCGCGCATGCGCAGCCGGAACTCCGCCCCCTCCTCCCCGGACTTCAGAATGGGCAGCGGATGAGTCGAAAAACTGCATCCGCTGCCCACGTCGTGCACAAATTTCACAACGTACGTCGGCCCGACGCATAGTGACCGACCCGTACCGACACAAGTGTGAAAGTAGCCTTAGAGAGAAGGTAGCATGGCTGCATGATTAGATTAAACCACAGGAGCTGATAACCCAAAACGACAAGATTTGTTTGTTTGGGGAATATTGGAGCAAAACAGAAAAAATCGCTGCAGACCATAAACACCAATTTTTTTATTTTATTATTTTTTTATTTTAAATCTAAGTGGTTTAAGGATAATGGGAGCCATCACTTGCCATAAATATGTAAACTATTTACCTGGTGTAGATGCCGCCGTTCTCCCGAATCCGACTTTGCCGACCCCTAAATCTAGTTTTGTTAGCCAAGGGGGTGTGGTCTTTAACGTTTCTCTATCCTTCATGAAGACTGCGCCCACTTGTCTAACAAGACTACATGTGTATACTTGAAAGTAGAAGCCATATCCCAGGAACAGAGGCGCAGGCGCAAAATGACGCCAGATTCAGGAGGACAGCGGCGTTTACACCATTACATGTTTAAGGCGAGGGACTGGTCCTCTTTAAAGGGGTTGTTCACTTGAGGGTGAATTTCCATCTCAAACATTCTGTAGATTTGCCATAAATGTCTAGTTAATGTATGACTTTTTGGACCCGCACCTGTCTTTCCTTCACGGCTACCCCCACATAGTCCAGCAAATGTGTTCAACAATTTTCAGAACTCCCATAGAAGTTAATGGAGAGAGCTGTGCATGCGCGCAGCGCTGTGGAGTCTGTAAGCCAAACACCGACTCCACGACTCTGACTCCCGTAGGGATCCTGGGGGTCAGATAATCCTTTAATGTACAAGTCTCCTTTAAGAGCAATGAACAGCAATTTTTTTTTTTAAATTGATTAACCCTTTGTTGGCTTCAATAATTTTTTCTTAGAATTTAACTGGTTGTAAAACCTGCGGTGTGATTACATTTTAATTGCTCGCAGCTTGTGACCACAGCGTGCACCGTACAGTACAGTCGGCGTCACCTAACCCGGGGCAAGAAGCGGCCAAGTTACCGCCGTCCCGGAGTCGGCACCGTCCGACTTTCCACGCCTCTCAATGAAACTATGCAGCTTTTTAAATCTAAGCATTGGGGGGCGTCGTAAAATCCCACCGAATGGAAAATCACCTGCAGGACGGCAATGTGTGTCGCGTTCACCGGTAGCGAGTGCGGACGGCGGCGATGCATCAATACCTTCTTATTCATTGCAGATCTTGACCTGGATCATTTACCGGCTGGCCCCCGTCCAGAGGTTTCCACCTCGTATTTTCCATGTGTTCCTAATAATTTACCCTTGTAAAATCCTCGCTACATTACGGCTCATAAATCTAACCGCGGTAACATAGGAAAGAGTGATACCTAGGGGGAGGTGTGCGGAGTACCATATCGCTTACATTCTTTTTTTAAGGCATGTTCACATGGGGCAGAAAATCTGCAACATATTACATTTAATTAAAGCAAAGCGGATGGAATTGTAACAGATTGCTGATCGTTTGGTCCCCATACTTGTTGCATGTTGTCAGTAGCAGATGCCCCGGTATCCACAAGAAAATGTGGGCTCGATGGGTGGTAGCTCGCAACGGGTTAGGGGGCTCAACATGATGTCTGGTAGCTGGCCACAGAGTCTCATCAGCTGGTAGCCCGCCATGAGAAGACTTGACTCGATGGCTGGTAACCTGTCACGAGGGGAATCGACTCAATGGCTGGTAACCCCTGATGAGGGGACTTGACTCGATGGCTGGTAACCCCTCACGAGGGGACTTAATTCAACAGCCGGTAGCCCGTCACGAGGGGACTCGACTCAACGGCCGGTAGCCCGTCACGAGGGGACTCGATGGCCAGTAGCCCATCACGAGGGGACTCCACTCGATGGTCAGTAGCCCATCACGAGGGGACTCAACTCGATGGCCGGTAGCCCGTCACGAGGGGACTCGACTCGATGGTCAGTAGCCCATCACGAGGGGACTCAACTGGATGGCCGGTAGTCCGTCACGAAGGGACCCGACTGGATGGCCGGTAGCCCGTCACGAGGGGACACGACTCTATGGCCGGTAGCCCGTCATGAGGGGACTCAACTCGACGGCCAGTAGCCCGTCACCAGGGGACTCGACTCTATGACCGGTAGCTCGTCACGAGGGGACTCGACTCGATGGCCGGTAGAAATGAAGGGACTCGATGGTCGCTAGGCCGCCTCGAGGGGACCGGACTTGACGGCTGATCAATTTTGATTATTGGCGAAAGATTGGGAATGATCAGGAGGTAACGCTCGTTCAGCCAATTATCAGTCCATGTAAAACCTCCAGTAGCCCTTAGCTGCCTCCCGGGATCATTTCGCGCTCGCTCTGTGCAGATTTTGGGTGTAAGGACCATTAGATGTGCACAGAATGTTCCATCAGAGATCTCTCATGCACGGTCACATACACAGATTTGCTCTTTGTGTACAGAGGATTCATCTCGGTGGTCACATTTTTCTGCCAGACATGATTTTTCCAGCCTATTTCCATATGATGACCTTCTCAGTATGGAAATCTAAACAGATACATGCAGATAGTCCTTCCATTCACGGCTAGTTTCCATTATTTGGCTATGACTTTATTTTTTTTCCTTAATACATTTCTGAAATGCAGATTTATTTATTTACTTATTTGCCTTTACAAAATTGCATCAAAATTAAAAAAGTAAAAGGGTCCGGTAACCTGAGTTTGGACTTTTTGGGACCTTTAGTGACAAGGCTGTATATCGTACCCTTTAGTGATTAATTAGTTTAGTATAAAGGAAACCTCCCTTTAAGGCCAGTGTGAGAGAAGGACGGATTGCAGTCAGGTCATCGAACCTGTTGGATCGCCAACTTAGTCAGGTCCAAAATCCACTGTTACATTCAGTACCAGGCCTAAAGTTTAAGTCTAGCCTTAAAGGGGATGTCACTTTAAAGCCGAATGTAGACGTCCGTGAAACACGGTCCATGTACGGAAAAAATAAAGTTCTACAAAAATGGCGTCCTGCAGAAAACAAGCTCTCGTATAGGCATTGTTGGAAAAATAAAAAAAAGTTATGACCCTTGGAAGAAGAGGAGATAAAAAATGAGTGCAAACATGACGATTAGCCCAGTGAAGCAGAGGTTAAAAGGGTTATATACGGTATATATTTTCAACTGTTTTCTCGCAAGGAGTGAGGCTGAGCTGCAATACCACTCACAGCCTGGAGACAGGGGTGGCGCTGTTTGTGAAAGTTTTAATCCTAATATATGACCATGTTCTCATCTAGAGGGTGATAAAAAGTGGGTGTGGGTGAAAGATGGAGTTATTTTAGGAACTTTTAGTCAATTACTGTCACTTATCAGTGTCGGAGCCAAGTGGTTACGCCATATCTGTCTTAAGTAATGCGAATATAATATTAAATGAAGTTTTAATTGCTTGAGCTCGCATTCCTGAAAGTGTGAAGCCGAAACAAACATTGTAGCTCGGGTATTGAAGAGGGACCGGTGACATTTTCCATGAGGTCATCATCGCGGGAGCTCGCTCATTAGAGGTGTGTCAATGGAAAAAATCTCTCCGAGGACGGGCCTTACGCCGTTACAAGCTTTGTTGTTTGGCATAGCCGACTGCTAAGTAATTGGAAAACCAAATTGCAGGGCTTGACTCCGTGAGACTGAGGTTAGGTTATGCAATCACAATGTCTGGCCGCTCCGGGGCGAGATATAGAAAGAAGCCTCTTTTTGTTGTCATACCTTGGCAGCCTCGGTGCTGCGGAGGATTAGGTGCTGGTCCTCGGGGCTTATTGGAGGGTTTCCATGTTTGTTTCCTTCGTAATTGTTCGTAAGATAGGTGAGGTTGTACAGGGTTAGAAAAACATGGCTACTGGTGTCCAAACAGCACCACACCTGTCCACTGGTGGCTTGTGGTATTGCAGTTTTGCTGCAGACATGGGAGGAAAGCCTGGTCATGGGAGGAAAGCCTGGTCATGGGAGGAAAGCCTGGTCATGGGAGGAAAGCCTGGTCATGGGAGGAAAGCCTGGTCATGGGAGGAAAGCCTGGTCATGGGAGGAAAGCCTGGTCATGGGAGGAAAGCCTGGTCATGGGAGGAAAGCCTGGTCATGGGAGGAAAGCCTGGTCATGGGAGGAAAGCCTGGTCATGGGAGGAAAGCCTTGATGGGGGAGGAAAGCCTGGACATGGGAGGAAAGCCTGGACATGGGAGGAAAGCCTGGTCATGGGAGGAAAGCCTGGACATGGGAGGAAAGCCTGGACATGGGAAGAAAGCCTGGACATGGGAGGAAAGCCTGGACATGGGAGGAAAGCCTGGACATGGGAGGAAAGCCTGGACATGGGAGGAAAGCCTGGACATGGGAGGAAAGCCTGGACATGGGAGGAAGGCCTGGACATGGGAGGAAGGCCTGGACATGGGAGGAAGGCCTGGACATGGGAGGAAGGCCTGGACATGGGAGGAAAGCGTGGTCATGGGAAGAAAGCCTGGTCATGAGAGGAAAGCCTGGTCATGGGAGGAAAGCCTGGTCATGGGAAGAAAGCGTGGTCATGGGAGGAAAGCCTGGACATGGGAGGAATCCGAGGAAAGCCTGTCACCCCTTTAATCACAATAATCAGTAGATAGAATAAAATATATTCCTAATCTGTCATTTTTGTGTTTCTATTATCTAGTGCGCCCCATGAAACCGGCCGTGTGCTGCATGCAGATGAACAAGACCTAGGAGACCTCCCCATTATGTGAACGCTCTAAGTTGTCGTCTCTCATGGGTCTGTCAGTGTGAATCTCCGGACCTGATTTGGGTCCCAAAATTTGGCTTTATTGGCCACTTAGACAGGGAATGTTGACTCCTTCTTTTAAAGGGGTATTCTGGTTGGGTAAGTGATGACCTTCATTATTGTTGGAACGGTGCACTCTTCACCCCATTAGGATGGAGTGACAGTGTGCTTACTCCACCGCTACTACTGTAATTGCTGGAGCGTTGATCTCTGCTTTCTCCTGCCATCCCATGAATGAATGAAGTGGTGGTCCCACACGCACACCGCCTCTCTATTCTGATGGGTAGAAAAGTGACCCTTTACGGCGATCGGTGGCGGTGCCATCAGTCGGACCCCCGCTAATCGATTGTCGCAGTTCTTGTGAATAAGTGATGGCTTCTTCCAACCAGAATAGTTCAGAAGCGTGAAGCTCGTTTTCTACCTGGCTCTTGGGATGAGCTGTAACTGTAGATGCAGGGTAGGACCCCTTTGATTGCGTCCCATCGATGACTTACTGTTTCGCCCGGTCGGTGTCCATCTCCATAAATGTAACTCCTATCTGAGATCGGCTTGTAAATCGCTGTAGATGCTGCTACGAGCCGCGCTCTTGGATCCCGCACACTTTTTCCATCCGCTTCAGCAGCAGCTGGTTTACATATCACTCCCGAGCCTTTAACAAGCTGCCTATATAATCAGTGTTTCCATGAGGACCGCTCTATTTTCTATCAAACCCCAGTGACCGAGCCAAAATAGCAGGAAGTCTTAAGTGGGGAGTATCGTTCCCGACTCTTTCCTTTGTTGAGATTCTTGGTTTCAGCGCTCGGCGAGCAGATAAGATTCATGGATGTTGTTTTTGTCTTTCCTTTCTATATCCAGGGCGGCACAGACACAGTATCTATGCATCTTCCCCATAGCGCCCGTATACACCAACTCCAGGGTGATGTGGGTCCCTGATCGACTGTCTGTGGGGCGCTCTTCACTTTTGATTTTTCTTCCACCTCTCTATAATGCATTCCTTTTTTGATCACAAAAAATGCACCAGGGCTTGTTGTTTTTTTATCATGTGAACTGTAAGTTTTATCATTCACATATTGGAATCCATAGGACTTTTATCTTCGTTTTTTTTTTTTATATATTTTTGTACTTACGTCTGCGTTAAATAGAAGTTATTAGCTCAGAAAGTTGTGCACTAGTGATGAGCGAGCGTGCTCGGATAAGGTGTTGTTTGAGCATTCTTGTGTGCTAACCAAGTGTCTTCTGCATGTTCGATAAATATGTTCAAGTCCCCTCGGTTCATATATTGCGGCTTTTTGACAGCCACAACACATGCAGGCAGGGCTATCGAGTTGGTAAGCCAAACCTCCAACTCCTCAATTTCCATGACACCGAATCAGACTCCACCAAAATGGGCTCCGACTCCTCAATTTCCATGACACCGACTCAGACTCCACCAAAATGGGCTCCGACTCCTCAATTTCCATGACACCGACTCTACTAAAATGGGCTCCGACTCCTCAATTTCCATGGGTCCGACTCCACGACTCTGACTCCACAGCCCTGCATGCAGGGATTGCCTATTTGTTAGGCAATTCCTGCATGTGTTGCGACTGTCGAACAGCCACGAGGCATGCAGCCGCTGGTACTCGAAAAATCTTTTCGAGCACGCTGAAGACACGCTGTTATCCGAGCACGTTGGGTACGTGTCAATCCCATCAGCACCCAATTTCCACCCTCTTAAATGCCACTATCTCAATATTAAATGGCTGCTATCCGAGTTACCTTTGATTGCAGCACTTTGGCTCCTGTGCTGGCTGTTCAGCACAGCTGGCACCTGCGCTATATGGAGCAGGCTCGATCCCTGAATCCTCTCCATTCTCGCATTGTGCACATGGCACATGCCAGGATTTGCTTAGTGCTAGCCCAGCTCCCCATTTATTCATGGTCAAAAGGTGTTGCCACCCTTTAAATTATTCCAGAAACGGTAGTATTTTTCCCAGAAAATTATTGCAATTACACATGTTTTGTTATACGCATGTTTATTTCCTTTTTGTCTATTAGGACAACACAAAAACAAAAAAACAGACAAAAAAAGGCAAATTGGACATACCGTAATTTCGCACGAAACTCCAAAAATGGACCTGACAAAATTGTTGGCACCTTTCCTGGCCGCTGATTTGAGATTTCAATTGGCCTACAGATCCCATCATTGTGTGCTACAAACACAATTATGGCCATACAAAACACCATTTTATATGGGCCGAGGATCACTCTATAAACTTTAGGATTTGGCTAACTAAATAACTAAAATCAGAAAAGGAAAACTACATGTAATCAAAATGTCCAAGTATCTGGAGATTTGAAGAAGAATGTTACCAGTTAGCAGCCCTTGGTCAATAAGGGTTGGATGTGGTTTTGTTTTGGATAGTGTTTTTTTTACCTATTTTATACCTTATGTTGTCCAATACACATCTGGCCAGAGATGTCTGGTAGTGACAGGCTGTAAATTGGGTTGTTTTACAAGATTTCAGGCAAAGTTAGGCATCTCTCCCTGTGCAATCTAAAGGAAGCGTCTTATAGACCAGGAGGCGCAGAGAAGATTGATTATATAAGTTTGTGAGGAAAAAAATATTAAAGGGGTACTCTGGAGAGAGAAAACATTTTTCTACTGTCCCTGCCTTCATGAACTATAAAGATGAGATGCCCAGTGCAGTTCTATTATCTTTAGAACACTTGCAATTCAATGTGACAGGAGCTGCTCCTCACTGCTTCCCACTCCCATTTTGGACATTACGTCATGCAGCAGTGTGAAGCTCCCTCTGTGAGTACTAGCCTGTCCGAGAACAGGGGGCATGCTGTTATCAGGAAATTGGCTGGCATGGTGCTGCACTTCTGTAACGTCTCAGACTGAAGGGGGAGCAGTAAAGAGCAGCTCCTGTCACAGCAGTCCCCTGATAATGTCTCCTTGTCTGCAGTCTGAGATGAGGCGGTGTGTTGGGGGCATGGTCTGCCCCCTCTTCTCGGACTGACTGTTACTCACAGCGGGGAGCTTCATAATGTTATATGACGGAACATCCCATCCGTTAGGGGGGAACAGTGAGGAGCAGCTCCTGTCACACTGAATTACAAGGGTTATAAACATAATAGAACCACATCGATCATCTCATCTTTATAGTTTGAGGAAAAGGAAAGTGTAAAAAAGTGTTATCTCCTAGGAATACACCTAAAAAAGCATATAGCCATAACTTTATGAAAAAATAAAATGTTCCTAAGCACTAACAGGCAGATATTTGCTACCTACCAGCCTGTTGTGCATGGCGCCTTTCTTCACCATCACAGATCACTCGTACGGGGATTCAGCTGCCTCTGCTGACGTCACGTTAACAGAGCGGTGGCTTCTTCTCCGCTTCGCTCTATTGATAGGGCGGGGCTTCCAATGTCATTTTGGTAGCCATATTCCCACTGCCTAGCTGGGGGAGCCGGCTGTCAATCAGAATGATGCCAGAAGTCACGCCTCATCATCAGAGGCAGCCGAATCCCCAGCAGGAGCGGTCTGTACCAGAGAAGAACTGCGCTGGCCACAACAGGCAGGTAAGTAGCAACTGCCCGCCTGTTAGTGCTTTGGCACATTTATTGTTTTTCATAAAGCCCCGGATATACCCTTTAAGCATAACTTTTATTTTACTCATGAAAATCCCTGCTCCTCGTGGGCGGTCCTAACCAATGACAGCAGGGAATTGCTGATTAGGACCACCCACTCAGCGACTATGTCCAGAAATGAGCAGGAAGTTCACTTGATATAATACAAATTATTCTGAAATTTTACCCAGAAAAAAATATAGCCAGAAAATAATATATCTCTCTGCTGGGCACATTCTGCTCTATAACCTGGTGGCAAAAACTGCACACAGAAGATAAGAAGCTGACCAGAAACCACAAAAAGGAGGAACGTGCCTTGTGCCCATGCAGATGTTGTGTCTTTGACTTGTCATCGTCAGATGTAGTATACCACATGTGCTTACATACAAGCTGAGTCGTCGTTTTTTTTTTTTACTTCCTCTGCCGCTGTTTGCTTTTTTTATTTCCTCTTGAATTATTTGTGAACTAGGGAGCGTAGCTCCAGGATTGTTCTGTCCCTAGCAGGTACCGCTGTTTTAGTCTAAGCTCAAGGCTAAGTGAACCCGGAATTGATGAGAGAATAGGAAGCAAATAAAGGAATGATGCTTCTAGGGGACCGATCACCAAGTCAAGTTCCAATTGTCTTTTCTTCTTTTTTTTATCATCCAACTTATGGTTCTAGAGGTATTGGCCTTTTTATTTAGTGATAATTTTCATGTTCTTTTTTTTACTAAGGGGGCAGGGCTCATATCATTCTTTGGGGGGGTCTTTAGACTGTTCTGCATTATTGTCCTGTGACCCATACCCCCTTAAAAAGTAAGCAAAGAAGAAATTGGAAAAATAAGAGCTTCCCCCCCCCCCCCCCCCAATAAAGGCCACTTTTGACCTGGTGACGAGTTCTCTTTAATACAATTGATTTCCCTAAATGATAGAAGAGAAGTACAACTCTGTGTCCTCCCCACCCACCTTCTTATACTTTGCTAATACTGATCCTTGGGAGTAGGCTGAAAACACATACAGTACCTTCCGCGGTCAGGCCATACGGTACCTGCCATGGTGTGGCCATACGGTGCCTGCCGCGGTGTGGCCATACAGTACCTGCTGCAGTGTGGCCATACGGTGCCTGCTGCAGTGTGGCCATACGGTGCCTGCCGCGGTGTGACCATACGGTGCCTGCTGCGGTGTGGCCATACGGTGCCTGCCGCGGTGTGGCCATACGGTGCCTGCCGCGGTGTGACCATACGGTACCTGCCGCGGTGTTACCATACGGTACCTGCCGCCGTGTGGCCATACGGTACCTGCCGCGGTGTGGCCATACAGTACCTGCCGCGGTGTGGCCATACGGTGCCTTCCGCGGTGTGGCCATACCGTACCTGCCGCGGTGTGGCCATACGGTGCCTTCCGCGGTGTGGCCATACGGTGCCTTCCGCGGTGTGGCCATACGGTGCCTTCCGCGGTGTGGCCATACGTTACCTTCCGCGGTGTGGCCATACGGTGCCTGCCGCGGTGTGCCCATACGGTACCCGCCGCGGTGTGGCCATACGGTACCCGCCGCGGTGTGGCCATACGGGTGCGTGTATCCTTATACAGAGGCACGAGTCCCTCCATAGTACACGCTGAATATTGGCTCCTCACTGTATGTGTGATCTCCTATGAGTAACTTAGTGGCCTTACCCTCTATAAAACGTCCCCGCACTGATGTCTGCAGCACAACTTCATGGAAAGTTCCTGAAGTTCCTTTATTTTCTCCAAATTACATTATTTAATTATTATTGAGACATTTTTTCCGTTCCGCTTTAATTTCCTGGATTTGAGCTGAGCTCTTTTTCTTTTTCTTGTGAAGTAATGTACGGTTTAGTCGTGCTTTAAAGTCGCTGCCAATTAATCTAATCCTTATTCGATGGCTGCAAATAATCTTCTATTCATTTTTACTAAGTAATCCGGCGATCAGACTGTAGGAAGCCGGGAAATAACGGACGGTTATGTGTAAAGCTGCATTTGTAATTGTGAGTAGCAGGGATGAGGAACCGATGTAGCAGAGCTGAGTTTGCTATAGTGGTAGCAGAGCTGGTAGAGTGATGTAGTAGGGATGAGGAACCGATGTAGCAGAGCTGAGTTTGCTATAGTGGTAGCAGAGCTGGTACAGTGATGTAGTATGGATGATGAACCGATGTAGCAGAGCTGAGTTTGCAAGGATGGTAGCAGAGCTGGTAGAGTGATGTAGTAGGGATGAGGAACCGATGTAGTAGAGCTGAGTTTGCTATAGTGGTAGCAGAGCTGGTAGAGTGATGTAGTAGGGATGAGGAACCGATGTAGCAGAGCTGAGTTTGCTATAGTGGTAGCAGAGCTGGTACAGTGATGTAGTATGGATGATGAACCGATGTAGCAGAGCTGAGTTTGCAAGGATGGTAGCAGAGCTGGTAGAGTGATGTAGTAGGGATGAGGAACCGATGTAGTAGAGCTGAGTTTGCTATAGTGGTAGCAGAGCTGGTAGAGTGATGTAGCAGGGATGAGGAACCGATGTAGTAGTGCTGAGTTTGCTATAGTGGTAGCAGAGCTGGTAGAGTGATGTAGCAGGGATGAGGAACCGATGTAGCAGTGCTGAGTTTGCTATAGTGGTAGCAGAGCTGGTACAATGATGTATCAAGGTTGAGTCTGGGATGAGGAACTGATGTAGCAGAGTTGAGTTTACAGTGGTTGTAGCAGAGCTGGTCCAATGATGTAGCAGGGTTGAGACAGGGATGAGGAACCAATGTAGCAGAGCTGGCACAGTGATGCAGCAGAGTTCATTTAGTGATGAGAAACCACTGAATAGCAGGAACGAGGCGACATTTTGGTTCCCAGCACTGTGATCAGCCAACTATCTGGGTAGTCTGGCCGTGCTTTACTATTTGAGCCAGTCTAGATTACAAGGAAGGTTAACGTCACAGGAGTAGAAAACCTTGGCCCGAGGACGATGGAGGACCCAGTGCTGGAGTTAAGAGAAGTAAGACCTCCAAAGTATCTCTGTACATTACTACTCAAAAACCGCACTTGTCTGCTATGTTTTCTGAATTACTCCTGGACGATGTAGCCGAGTGGAAATCTCCAACTCCAGGAAGAATTGGTAAATGTCCCGGGCACCACAGATTCCTCCCGCTAGGCCAGCTTTCCCTTCCATCAGGGTCATGGGGCAGACCAGATATCGGAGGGAACGGCAATGCGCTTTGTTATGTTTGCTAATGACAGGTGTTATGAAGGCAATCCAGAAACACAGTGTGCTTAGCGATCAGAGCGCACACAGTGATCTGACAAATACCCAAAAATACAAGAACGAGCTCTGAGACGTGGAAACTCTGTAGACTGCACACCTGATCCTATCCTAAACACAACTAAAAGCGGCTGTGGATTGCGCCTAACAACTACCTAGGCAACTCGGCACAGCCTAAGAAACTAGCTAGCCTGAAGATAGAAAAATAGGCCTGACTTGCCCCAGAGAAATTCCCCAAAGGAAAAGGCAGCCCCCCACATATAATGACTGTGAGTAAGATGAAAAGACAAAACGTAGGGATGAAATAGATTCAGCAAAGTGGGGCCCGATATTCTAGGACAGAGCGAGGACAGTAAAGCGAACTTTGCAGTCTACAAAAAACCCTAAAGCAAAACCACGCAAAGGGGGCAAAAAAAACCCACCGTGCCGAACTAACGGCACGGCGGTACACCCTTTGCGTCTCAGAACTTCCAGCAAAACAAAAGACAAGCTGGACAAAAAAAAAACAACAAAAAAGCAAAAAGCACTTAGCTATACAGAGCAGCAGGTCACAGGAACAATCAGGAGAAGCTCAGATCCAACACTGAAACATTGACAAGGAGCAAGGATAGCAGCATCAGGCGGAGTTAAGTAATGAAGCAGTTAACGAGCTCACCAGAACACCTGAGGGAGGAAGCTCAGAAGCTGCAGTACCACTTGTGACCACAGGAGTGAATTCAGCCACAGAATTCACAACAGCGCTTGCATGACTACCCCTTAGTTGTGCAGTAGGGGGGAGGGCACCTTGGGACCCCTGTTCTGGTGATTGTTGGTGGTCTTGGCCCCCTAATGGTGGCTGGAGCAGATACGAAGAGCTAATTTGCATACGTTTTTCCCAGGGATCACTGCCAGTCCTATAAGTCTCCATGAGGAGAGACAGTACTGAAGATCTATGTATCGGGAACATCTACTCGTAACTGTATCAATAGAGCGATCCTGCTGAAAGAAAAGGCTCTTAGCGGTGACCATTTGGTCCTTTATCTGCAGTGTTTCTTCACTATCGCTTCTCCTTGTAGGTTGCTGAGAGCTGCTGGCTCGTCTATTCTTTTACTGACTGTTCTTTAGCACGTTTTCCCCTTCGCTCACCTCTCGCTTATTGCATCTTGGCCGTGGGATTTTGCACTGTAAAGTCTGATGCTCACCGGGGCGCATTATGTAAGAGACCGAAGACCGAGCTCCACACATTGGAAATGTTTTACCTATTAGGTCTGTGATCTATGTCTGTTATAGAGCATTAATTAATACAAAATATCAAATTACTAGCACCGACCTGGAACCGTTCTTGATAACGATCCAACAGCAGAACATCGCAGCAGGATGGAGGTGCAGAAGAGCGACGACTCCTCAACATGGTTCCTTATGGATTGCTATAGGCGGCAAATGATTTTCTCATACAGAGCACCAAACCCTCTGCACTGAGTCTTTATTCTGGGGGTTCACTGTTATCACTGGAGGAATTTACCGTGTGCTGGATTATCGTTCAGTGCAATGTATAATGTGTGAGATTAAGGAGTAACCGGCATTTGTCATTTCTATTTCATACATCAATAGACACATGGAAATAAGCCGCTCTATAACCATCTTATCGGGGAAATCCGCTTCTTCCTCCTCCTGGGTTGTAACATCACTGTCATTTCTTGTGTACAATCTGTATTATGAAAATCATATACGGCAGAGGTGTCAAACTGCATTCATCGAGGGCCGCAAACGGGTCATGTTTTCAGGATTTCCTTGTATTGCACAAGGTGCTGGAATCATTCTGTGCAGGTGATTAAATTATCACCTGTGCAACACAAGGAAATCCTGAAAACATGACCTGTTTGCGGCCCTCGAGGAATGCAGTTTGACACCTCTGATATACGGTATGTATTATCAAAGTGTAAAAATGAAAAGTTCGGTCGTTAAGGACAAAGTGCCACCTAAGGGCTATTGGGGGGCAGCCAGAATGTTACCAGGTAAAGGGGACCTGTTAGCTAGAAACCACCCTGGCCACCATACAGGATCTCACTGAAGATATATCTCTTTATCGTCTCACGCTCTCTGTCCCTCTCGCCCTCTCTCGCTGTCCCTCTCGCCCTCTCTCGCTGTCCCTCTCGCCCTCTCTCGCTGTCCCTCTCGCCCTCTCTCGCTGTCCCTCTCGCCCTCTCTCGCTGTCCCTCTCGCCCTCTCTCGCTGTCCCTCTCGCCCTCTCTCGCTGTCCCTCTCGCCCTCTCTCGCTGTCCCTCTCGCCCTCTCTCGCTGTCCCTCTCGCCCTCTCTCGCTGTCCCTCTCGCCCTCTCTCGCTGTCCCTCTCGCCCTCTCTCGCTGTCCCTCTCGCCCTCTCTCGCTGTCCCTCTCGCCCTCTCTCGCTGTCCCTCTCGCCCTCTCTCGCTGTCCCTCTCGCCCTCTCTCGCTGTCCCTCTCGCCCTCTCTCGCTGTCCCTCTCGCCCTCTCTCGCTGTCCCTCTCGCCCTCTCTCGCTGTCCCTCTCGCCCTCTCTCGCTGTCCCTCTCGCCCTCTCTCGCTGTCCCTCTCGCCCTCTCTCGCTGTCCCTCTCGCCCTCTCTCGCTGTCCCTCTCGCTGGCCCTCTCTCGCTGGCCCTCTCGCTGGCCCTCTCTCGCTGTCCCTCTCGCTGGCCCTCTCTCGCTGTCCCTCTCGCTGTCCCTCTCTCGCTGTCCCTCTCGCCCTCTCTCGCTGTCCCTCTCGCTGTCCCTCTCTCGCTGTCCCTCTCTCGCTGTCCCTCTCGCCCTCTCTCGCTGTCACTCTCGCCCTCTCTCGCTGTCCCTCTCGCCCTCTCTTGCTGTCCCTCTCGCCCTCTCTCGCTGTCCCTCTCGCCCTTTGTCCTGATCAGTCTTTGCTTCTGGCCCATTGATTGTTATATGGCTGAATACCAGTACAGTTTTACTTTTTTTTTTTTTTTTTTTTTTTAAGTCATTAACTTTGGCCTTCACTTGCACCTGTCCTGAGGCCAGATCCAGGTCATCAGAACTTGCCTTGTGTGCTCCCAGTATTCTGCGTATGTGCCGGATTTGGGCTTCACCATGGCAGATTTGGTGCAGCCTGTGGCTACACATCAGTCAGCAGACTAGTCGTAGGCTAGCAACAAATGACCCCCGAGCCAGGTGCATTAGGTCTCAGCCCTCCAGATTTGGGCCGTGCATTACTTTCACACCTTGTTATGCCATTCTTGTCTTGCATTCTCCTTCTTGCAGCTTTGAACTCGCTCGCAGGTCGCGTCTATTTTCATTCTTCAGCTATTTTCCATTGCTTAACAGGTATCTCCAGTCCTGGGAGATAATTGCAGGGTTTAGAGCTGGAGCGGCGATGTTTCATACTTGGGTTTGGCCTGTGATCTTCCGCCATCCTCCTCGTGTCCTGATGCGAGCGGCCTCCCGTTACCTAGTAATTCTGTATACCGGCGGCTGACCTTGTGAATTCAGGTCGGTATAGGAGCTATGACAGCTATGTTCTGTCCGGCCGGTGTCTGTTACAGAAAGCGCTGCCACCTTGTAGGGCTGCGAGGGTCACTCCGCGTTAATATTTTCCATCTGATACTTTTCACTTCTCGTCGTCTTCCAGCAAATGCTGCTTTATCTCCATAGATAGGGTGGAAACAAAACTTATGGAATAAGGTCATTTAAAGGGGGCGCTAATATAAAAAAATAATACAGTAATAAAGTTAAATTCGAGCTGGTATAAGTTCCTCTCCTAGTGGACCGTTGACGCGATGCATTAAACACTTTATTTTAAGATTTTAAGGCGTGTTTTCTTTATTTTGAGATTTTAAGGCGTGTTTTCTTTATTTTGAGATTTTAAGGCGTGTTTTGATGTCCAAAAGATCCGCTCAAATTCTGAAATTTCCAGAGCTTCCATAGGATTGAATAACGAAAACTGCGCATGCGCAACCTCCTCTTTATTCCTGTCTGTGCGCAACTGGACCCCATGCTTCAGATAAATATTAACACTTGTGGTATATTCTTTTGATATATCATAAATGTCGCAGATGGGAATACTCAAAAGCTGTATCTGTTTTTTTTTATTATCTATCTATTTTCATTGTCTATATGACCAGAGGAAAGGAACAATTTGTATTCTTCATAACCCTATTTTGGGGAACATATATTTTTTTTATTATATAGGTACGGTATATATGTTTTTGCAGCTTTTATATGTAGGATAAAAATTATTTCTGTTTCACCAAGAGCTATGTTATTTATTATTATTATTATTATTATTATTATTATTATTATTATTATTATTTGTTAATAATAATATTTTAACAGATTTCAGGTTGTCACTTTTGCTTAAAAACCAAATATTTGTTTGTTTTTTCCTTGTTTTTTGCTTCTTCTTTTTTAACTTTATTTTTATTTTATGCCAGTAAATACCATATATTTGGGCAACTCACTTAATCATGTAAACATAATATTATTATTATTATTATTATTTTAACAAGAGTTCTGGTTGTCACTATTGCTTAAAAGCCAAATATTTGTTGTTGGTTTTTTTGTTTTCCTTTTTTCCTTTTTTTTTCTTATGATTTACTTTTCCACTTTATCTTTATTTCATGCCGGTAAATACCATATCTTTGGGGCGACTCACTTAAACCTGTAAGACGCATTTCCTTAAACATATGACATGAGTCTGGACCAGGAAGAAGCGCTTACTAGGGCGAAACGGCCTTTGGTCCATACTTTCTAGTAATCTGAGTAGAGAGGGTTAATACTGGTACTGCCCAAAAAACATTATTCCCCATAGACTACGGTGTTGCTCAGCAAGGGTTCGTGAAAAAAATGATCAATTTCCAATATAGAGAAGAAGAATGAACATGTGATACTCAACCGTAACTCAACAACAAGAAAACTTGAGCAGACTTTATTACAGTCAAGTAACATTGCAGCTTGGTAGCATGCGGAACACTATAGAGCATGCACAACTGCCGTTTCGCCCCGAGCAGGTGCTTCTTCCTGGTCCCTTTGTTGTTTTTGTAGTTTTCTGTTGAGTGAATGTTCTATCTTTTTGCTCCCTGATCCCCACGCGTTTCGCAGCAATCAGTAAATCCACCTGTAGATTGTTGCAGATCGTTCTTCTATATGATGGAACAGTGAATTTTCTTAGTCCGGTATGCAAACCTCAGTCCGTTACATAATGCGGTTGGTGTTGAGCAACACAGCCTTGTGTAATGGAGCACGCTGTATTTTTAGTCTGTGCAGACTACTGGTGGAAAAAAAAAAAAAAAGTTTCGATATGCGTCTGTATGTCCTTTGCTAATTTTCCAGAAAGAGATTATCACTTAAAGGGGATGTAATATATCGTCTGGAACAGTTTTACCAAATTTATTTTATATACCCCGCACACTGAGTGGAGTTACAAGTGTAAAAAGACACCTTTTTTCTGAATAGAGCCTTTTTTTTGCGTTTTTTTTTCAGGATATTTCTTCAGGGTTAGGTACTGTGCTTTATTATAAGGGCTAATAATGGAGACCCCACATTATACAATGGCATGGTAAGGGCAGTTTCTGCTTTGGCGCACTCAACCCAACTGTGATCAACCATTTTATTTTATTTTTTTTTCAATGGGCACCATGTAATACTACATTTTTCCTGTAGTGGCCGCTGTAGGAAAACTCGTATGGCTGCATGAAGCTTTCCCAATGATAATGATATTAGATGGAGTTCGGTCTAACCGGCCCGTTTTGGTGGCACCCCTCGGCCATCGAATGTGTCTGTACAAGTGATGAGTGAACGTGCTCAGATAAGGTCTCAGGCCGAACAGATCTGAATTCAAGATTTTGAGATTTTCAAATGGAAACTGTTCATATACAGTTGTGCTCAAAAGTTTACATACCCCGGCAGAATTTTTGCTTTCTTGGCCTTTTTTCAGAGAATGTTAATGATGACACCAAAACTTTTTCTCCACTCATGGTTAGTGGTTGGGTGAAGCCATTTATTGTCAAACTACTGTGCTTTCTCGTGTCTGCGAATTGAGATACTGATTTGACTTTTATCCTAAGTCATATTGCACAACAAGGGTTGATTGTGACTTGTAGGATCGCTACTTCCAACAGGTGGCGCTACAGAGTTTAAGTCCTCTTTTTGTCTGAAGAGGCAATTTGCATATTATATCATAATGACAACCCAAAACATCCAAATGACCCATATCAAAAGTTTACATACCCCATTTCTTAATACCGTGTATTGCCCCCTCTAACATCAATGACAGCTTGAAGTCTTTTGTGGATGAGGTTCTTTATTTTCTCAGATGGTAAAGCTGCCCACTCTTCTTGGCAAAAAGCCTCCGGCTCCTGTAATTTCCTGGGCTGTCTGGCATGAACTGCGCGCTTGAGATCTCCCCAGAGTGGCTCAATGATATCGAGGTCAGGGGACTGAGATGGCCACTACAGAATCTTCACTTTGTTCTGCTGTAGCCAATGACAGGTCGACTTGGCCTTGTGTCCAAGTATGTCCCATGTTCAGCTTCTGGGCTGATGATTGCAGATTTGCCACAAGTATTTGCTGATAACGTGCTGCATTCATCTTTCCTTCAACTTTGACAAAGTTTCCTGTGCCTTTGTAGCTCACACATTCCCAAAACATCAGCGATCCACCTCCATGCTTTACAGTAGGAATGGTGTTCCTTTCATCGTAGGCCTTGTTGACCTCTCTCCAAATTACCTTGTTCCAGAAGTTTTGAGGCTTGTCTCTGTGATGTTTTGCGTATTGTAGGTGAGCTACATTATGGCATTTGCGCAGTAATGGCTTTCTTCTGGTGATTCGACCATGCAGCCCATTTTTCTTCAAATGCCTTCTTATTGTGCATCTTGAAACAGCCACACCGCTAGTTTTCAGAGAGTCCTGTATTCCAGCTGATGTAATTTGTGGGTTTTTCTTTGCATCCCGAACAATTTTCCTGGCAGTTGTGGACAACATTCTTGTTTGTCTACCTGACCATGTTTTTGTTTTTACAGAGCTCCTGATTGTTCATTTTTTAATCACAGTTTGAATCCTGCTGACAGCTTGATCAATTCCTTGGATATCTTTGTGTATCCCTTTCCTGTTTTACACAGTTCAACTACCTTTTCCCGTAGATCCATTGACAATTCTTTTGCTTTCCCCATGAATCACAATCCAGAAACGTCAGTGGCTGGATTAATGATGGAAGAGTCTGTCTGGATCCCAGAAACTCACTCAGCTTTTATGCACACACACTGATTACAAGCAAACAGGTCACAGGTGAGGATGTTACCTTTAGTAGCCACACAAACCCATTTGTGTCAACTTCTGTGCATGTTAACCCAACCACTAACGATGAGTGGAGAAAAAGTTTTGGTGTTATCATTCATATTCTCTAAAAATAGAGAAGAAAGCAAAAATTTTGTCGGGGTATGTAAACTTTTCAGCACAACTGTAGTTTTTTTTTTTATTTTTGATCCCTTTGAGATCCCAACTGGAATTTTGATACAGATGTGGCTAGGAGCATACAAGGCGCATGTGAATTTTTTGAAAATTTTAGATCCTATATATTTTTTTTTTTCTGGTAATGCTTTTCAAAATTTTGTGTTTGAGTCCACATGGGTAAAATCGGTAAAATATTAACAAAATGTACTCTGCATATGTTACTAAGTAGATCTCTTAGACCAGGTGAAGCTGGTGTACTCACTTTGAAAATCTATGTTGCAGCCTCAGTTAGACTAAGTGCTCATTTTATTATCAGGTGTTTTGGCTGTGAGGGGGAAATTTAATAGGAGTATACAGCTAATCTGTACAGTAAGCACACCAGCCTCATCAGGACATGAGATCTAAATCTGAGTATTAGTGTTTTCCAAGGGGAAAGAAAGGTTGTCCCAGGTACCTCTGTCCCCTCAATACAGCTCTGGCAGCAGTTTTTCTTCGCTAAACACAAAGGATCAGGTGTTAAATTCCAATGGACGATCCCTCTCTCCCCCAACATCATCTGTCGGGGAACAGTCCTACAGATCAGTTGGTTGGTGGTCCTGGCTAAATGGCAAGTTTGTTTGACATTCGACTTGTGTATGCGGGCCTCAATGGGGTTGTCCACTTCTAGGAAAATGAGACTAAACTATGTAAAATACTTAAAATAACGAACTCAGCAGGTACTCTCTCTCTCTCCCTCTCCCTCTCCCTCTCCCTCTCCCTCTCCCTCTCCCTCTCTCTCTCTCTCTCTCTCTCCCTCTCCCTCCCTCCCTCCCTCCCTCCTCGCTGAAACTCTAGTCTCTTGTGTTTTTTGGCTGCAGTGGTGACATCACGTGAACAGCACACTCTAGCCAATCACTGAGCTCAGCAGCACATTCTAGGCAGTCACTGAGCTCAGCAGCACACTCTAGCCAGTCACTGAGCTCAGCAGCACACTCGCCAGTCACTGAGCTCAGCAGCACACTCGCCAGTCATTGAGCTCAGCAGCACACTAGCCAGTCACTGAGCTCAGCAGCACACTAGCTAGTCACTGAGCTCAGCAGCGCACTCTAGCCAGTCACTGAGCTCAGCAGCGCACTCTATGCAGTCACTGAGCTCAGCAGCGCACTCTATGCAGTCACTCAGCTCAGCAGCGCACTCTATGCAGTCACTCAGCTCAGCAGCGCACTCTATGCAGTCACTGAGCTCAGCAGCACACTCTAGCCAATCACGGAGCTCAGCAGCACACTCTAGCCAATCACGGAGCTCAGCAGCACACTCTAGCCAATCACGGAGCTCAGCAGCACACTCTAGCCAATCACTGAGCTCAGCAGCACACTCTAGCCAATCACTGAGCTCAGCAGCACACTCTAGCCAATCACTGAGCTCAGCAGCACACTCTAGCCAGTCACTGAGCTCAGCAGCACACTCTAGCCAGTCACTGAGCTCAGCAGCACACTCTAGCCAGTCACTGAGCTCAGCAGCACACTCTAGCCAGTGACTGAGCTCAGCAGCACACTCTAGCCAGTGACTGAGCTCAGCAGCACACTCTAGCCAGTCACTGAGCTCAGCAGCACACTCTAGGCAGTCACTGAGCTCAGCAGCACACTCTAGGCAGTCACTGAGCTCAGCAGGACACTCTAGCCAATCACTGAGCTCCGCAGCGCACTCTAGCCAATCACTGAGCTCAGCAGCACATTATAGGCAGTCACTGAGCTCCGCAGCGCATACTGTCAACCTCATCACAGCCGCTGAGCTCAGTGATTGGCTACAGTGTGCTGTTGACGTGATGTCACCACTGCAGCCAAAACTCCCAAGATCGGGGCAGCAGCAGGCAACCGGGGTTGGACCTAGGAAGGGTAAATGCCAGCTGAGTTTATTTTAAGTATTCTACAAAGTTTGGGGCCCTTTTTCCTAAAAGTGGACAACCCCTTAAGGACTGTGCAACAAATACACAGTGGGCTTACCCTGCTAGCTGAATTACGGTATATAGGATAAAGGTTTTACAGACCGGTCTGTATAAGGGTGGAGTCGTGAACGCATGGACCTGATGATGGAAAAACAGAATGATTGATGAGAATTATAGACTTTACAGCTCGTCGTCTTATCTCCATTATCTCTCTGGTGGCAGAAGATAATCTGTGATGGAAAAATTGCTCAGTGGAAGAATTTCGTCAGATATTACTTCTGACTGCTGGAGTAAGGGGTCCGTGTGAGTGACCCCGGCCTGGTACACGTGTGGCGGTATTACACACAGAGGATGTGTCCTATATGAACAGTTTCGTCGATCACCGAAAACTCTCAAAGCCAGGTAACCAGAAACCCACCAGACAGAAGTGGTGAGACCCTCAGGTTTACAGTAGGCCACAAGGGTCAGATTTTTGGGTTAAATCCATCAGCTACATAGTTGGATTGGGATTTGTAAAAACTCTTAACACAGAGACTCACAGCCTCAGTTTATTTTAATATGTGAAGGTTCTGGCGGTAAGTGTTACATTTCCCTGCAGCACCCCAACAGGAGAAGTGGAGTATTACACAATGTCCATTCATTTCAAAAAGGTATTCTGGGTCCTCCGGAGAGAGAACGAGACACTCTTTTTGTATCCTCTCTATTCCCTGAGCAACATGTACGTATAAAAATGAGTTTTTCGAACTCATCGACTGTCACATTTGACCTACAGCTACTCATTCTGGCCCTATACTTATGCATGATCAGTTTGGTCAAGGGTGCATGTGTTTTTAATTGTGTGGGATTAATCAACTGCCAACCACCTCCGCTGATGGACCTGGTTTATTAATTTCACATGACGTCTGTCAGGGGAGAATTTGGAGGTGGCAATAGATGTCAGTCCTACTGAAGATAAAGAGTTTTGCTGTGTTTTTAATGGGAATCTGTCACTGTCAAGTTGTTTGCTACTCTTTCTGAGAAAAGCACAATGTAGGGGCAAAGACCCTGATTGCAATGATGTGTCACTTACTAGGCTGCTTGCTGCACTTTTGATAAAAAATCACTTTTATTTGCTGCAGATCTAGCAGTTCTTTAATGCTGAGCTCTGTATAACCCCACCCACACGGCTGATTGGAGTATAGGCAGAAAGCTTCCAATCAGTGGTGGGGGCGTGGCTGGACTACCAGGGTGCAGGATTACTAGTCCTCTAGTGATAATCTCCTGGTGATAAATCAGTGATTTCATCAAAACTACAGCAAGCAGCCCAATAAGTGACACATCCCTGGAATCAAGTTCTCCGTCTCTGCATTATGCTGCTCTCAGAATGTCTGGCAAAAACCCGCTAACAGATTCCCTTTATTGTGCATTAGCACCTTACAGTTTCCCATAGATAGGGGATGATCCACAGATGGACAACTGGCTTTACTGAAATCACCTTTTCTCTAGTGTGTATGAGCCTTTAGGCTTGCAGTGGCCTCAGTTTATATAAATGATCTAATTTCAAAATTTAAATGTGGCTGCCCCATTGAAAGAAAATATACATGCTCACCGGAACCGATCATACATGATTATGGTCTAGTTTCTGAGAACGATGTTGGCCTTATTGCTGGGCAGATCGTTATGTAAAGTGTGTAGATTTAAAGAAGCATTCCCGTCCGGTCCTCCGAGAAGCTCGCACGGCTGCCAGCTGTGTGTGAACCCGCTCTTTGTTGCTGGGCACGACGCTGCGCCAGGGAACAGCTGACGGCGGCTGCCCGGTATATATTGCAAGCGTTTGACATCTCCGAGGATATATATCTCATGACATATGCACCGTAAAGAAGCGATCACTGATTTTGGCCGTTGCACAAGAACATGAATTGGTTCAAATTAGAAGAAAACGCTTTTACTACGCGCTATTAAATCGCTGGGTGAAACTTTGGCAAGCGACAAGAGCGAGGTTAGTCATCCGTGATAGATGTATGAGATCAGATGGTGGTAACGGGTAAACGGCCGTAATCTCCTAAAATAAGACAGAAATAAAAGAAGAAAAACTTGGCTAATCAAAAGTAAGGTTGGAAAGATGAAATAAAACAGCGCCACTCTTCTCTGTGGGCCGTTTCTGGTATTACAGCTCAGTGCTGTTCACTTAGGACTGATTGTGCTTGATAGGAAAGCATAAATATGCCAAGTCACTTGTCACAGCCCTTCCCCCACTTCACTTGGCAGCTCATACAAAGTCTATTACTCCAGATGTGACTTTTAGTGGCCATACTGAAGTTTTTTTGTCTTCTGGATTCCATTAAAATAAATAAATAAAAATTAAATTACTGATAAGGAGAAATGAAGTCTCAAAATCCCCATTTTTTTATTGTGGTGTTACTGAGCATGTGCGACCACTGATCCATTCACTGTGTAGAGGAGTTGTGGTCGCACATGCTCACGACTGCGTCATCCACACCTGTTTTCCGGATCTTTGGCGGTCTCGGCATTCTGACACCCTCCCCAGTGATCATACATTTAGCATCTAGATTGAACAGGTGATAAATGTTTATTGAAGTTGATGCCTTGGAAGGGGGGGAAAATGAGATGGCGTAAAGTTTTTGATGGTCTTACGACTTGGTCACAGCATCTCCAAAATGGCAGGACCTTGTGGTTAGTACCTCTCAAGTGATTTGAAGGAAGGCCACCTGGAGAACAGATTCTTGGCTGCCCCAAGGTTCTTTGAGTCCATAAAAAATCTTCTGTAGCACAAATTGCTGAAGAAGTCATAGCTGTCTTTGATATAAATGGCTGACAAGTAATACCACGTTTCTCCAGCAGTGGCCACTACATGAGAAATTCACGGCTGCTCACAGCTTTCCCGGCGATCACAGATGATCGGTGGAGGATTCACGCATTAACTTTTAGATTGGCAGGGAGCCATATTGGGGCAGCGATGATTTTCATGACGTGCTACCTTTCCGCCTACTGGTGAGTGTCTAGCCTGGCATCCTACCCAACCTACAGATGTTCAGTGGCAGGACACTTGGAGAACAATAGTCCATCTGTTTAGGAAAATGTAAAAAAAAAAGAACAATGCGGTTATTATTTCTTAATTGTAGCGGAGTTAGCTAAAGCAGAGATCAAAGACCACGATGCAACCTGCAGATCTGAGTGTCCCTGGTTGACTTCACCAGGGTAATGTACGGTAATTGTCCTCGGCCCGGTGACTGGATGTGACTTCTCAATCGGGAAGTTGGCCTCCAAGAAACCACAAGTAGAACGCGTCCTGGACACAAGTCTAAAAACTTACGGGACATGGCCCTCAGATGTGACTTAAGATCATTACACCTTCTTGCGCATGTGTCACTTGCCACCACTTTTAGGACCTGCCCCAATCGGCAGAACGAGAGGGCAGTGGAGCAATACCTTAGTACCAGGCAGAGTGACGAGACCGCATCCGTAAAATAATAAGTGTAGTATGTAATGAGAAGAATGCTAAGAACACTGTAACATAAGATTGCTTGCTGTCAAGTAGTGGAAATATTTTTGTGGATATTCAAGGGCTAAAATCCTGTCCTGAAGAAGTACAAAATGTTTGACGCATCTCTACAGCAAGTTGCACCAAGTATCATGCTTCACGCTTGCCATAACTAAATATTTCTCAAATTGTGAAGTAGTCTGACGTTAAATAGTGAGGTATTTAAAAAAATTCTAGCTGACCGTTTCCCCTACATCGACCACTACAGGAGACACGAAGTATTGCATGCTGCCACACAAATCTCCGGTTTGCATTTAGCACTCAAATCTGGAAATCTAGATCAAAGTTGGTTTTCTGAGAAGTTTGACCCTCTTTGTGTTGTTTGTATTCCCAAATAGATCATATGGATAGGGATTGTTTTGGGAAAGCAACCCCCTGTCGCCATTCACGTACACTTACAATACTAGAAGTTGGTCTGTAAATGTGGCCTGTGCGGTTGGTGCCGACTTAGAAGCTGAGTACCATATGCCTGTCACCTTTCTTTAAACTTTTTTTATCCAGGTAGTATAACCCTATAGATGCCATGGTCAATAACCACTGCGGCATTTGTTCGGTTAGTCAGAGAGGCGGTGCCCTCTCTTGCTCCATGAGATCTACTGTCATGTACGGTAATTTTAGTGTGCCTATGCATTTTCATGTCAACCAGGGTGCTAATTTCCCCCCCACTCAGATTTGATAGTTTTGTCTGCCTCCTTACACATTCAATAAAAGTTGGCCAAAGCCTGTGAGATCGACTGAACATCTATTATGTACAGTTGTGTGAAAAAGTATCTGCCCCTTAAAGATTTCCTATTCTTTTGCATGTTTGTCACACTTAAATATTTCAGATCACCAAACAAATTTAAATATTAGACAAAGATAACACAAGTAAACACAAAATGCAGTTGTTAAATTAAGTTTTATTAAGGGTAAAAGAAATCCAAACCTACAGGGCCCTGTGTGAAAAAGTGATTATACCCTAACTGGCTGAGCCGCCCTTAGCAGCAACAACTGTAATTAAGCGTTTGCGATAACTGGCAATTAGTCTTATACATCGCTCTGGAGGAATTTTGACCCAGTCTTCCTTGCAATATTGTTGTAATTTAGCCGCACTGGAGGGTTTCTGAGCATGAACCGCCTTTTTTAACATCATGCCACAACATCTCAATAGGATTTAGGTCAGGACTTTGACTAGGCCACTCCAAAGTCTTTGTTTTTCTTAAGCCATTGTGACAGGGTCACTGGCACTGTATGTGAGGGGAGATATGTGTCACGGAGATTGCTTTCCTCCGTGATCTATCTAGAAACCCATAAGTTTCTTTACAGCATGCTATGTGCTGAAGGAGTTAAGCAGCCATGTTATGGGCGGGTTTTTAGGTGAGTAGGTAAGAGATGGGCGGGACACCTACTCCCCATATCTCCACCTCAAGGGTGTGGCTGAGGAAATATCCAGCCATTTTTTTTCTCTGCCTGTGTTGTGTGGAGGCAAGGAAGCCTCCAGGCTGACGCTCCTGCGAGCGCTGCCCTATGTGTTGTCCCAGAAGTACTGGACAGGACTTTGTGTGAACTGTTTACTTTCTTTTGAGCAAGAAAGGCTGTTTTTCTATTACCATTTTGGTTTTGTGATGCAATAAACCACCTAGAAACTTGAACACCTGTGTATACCTCGAGGAGCAGCTAAGTGAGCTGACCTTCTACACCATTCAGAGGTGAACTTGCTGGTGTGTTTTGGATCATTATTCTGCTGCTTAACCCAAGTGCGCTTCAGCTTGAGGTCATGAAATCCTTCAGGATTTTTTGGTAGACTCCAGAATTCATGGTTCCATTTGCCACAGGAAGTCTTTCGGGTCCTGAAGCAGCAAAACAGCCCCAGACCATCACACTACCACCACCATATTTTACTGTTAGTATGATGTTCCTTTTCTGAAATGGTGTGTTACTTCTACACCAGATGTAATGGGACCGTACACCTTCCAAAAAGTTAAACTGTTATTGCGTCAGTCCAGAGTATTCTCCCAAATATCTTGGGGATCATCAAGATGTTTTCTGGCAAAACTGAGAAGAGCCTTTATGTTCTTACTGCTCAGCAGTGATTTTCATCTTGGAACTCTGCCATGCAGACGACTTTTGCGTAGTCTCTTTCTTATGATGGAGTCAAGAACATTGAATTTAACTGAGGCAAGTGAGGCCTGCAGTTCTTTGGATGTTGTTGTTTGGTCTTTTATGACCTCTTTGATGAGTTGTTGCTTTGCTCTTGGGGTCATTTTGATCGGCCGGCCACTCTTGGGAGGGTTCACCACTGTTCCTTGTTTTCGTAATTTGTGGATAATGGCTTTCACTCTGGTTCGCTTGAGTCCCAAAGCTTTAGAAATTGCTGTCTAGCTTTTGAGGATATTTTAGTCTACTTCACTTTGTAAGGCAGGTCCCAGTTAAAGGGACTCTGTCATCTGAATTTGGCGGGACTGGTTTTGGGTCATATGGGCGGAGTTTTCAGGTGTTTGATTCACCCTTTCCTTACCCGCTGGCTGCATGCTGGCTGCAATATTGGATTAAAGTTCATTCTCTGTCCTCCGTAGTACACGCCTGCGCAAAGCAATCTTGCCTTGCGCAGGCGTGTACTACGGAGGACAGAGAATGAACTTCAATCCAATATTGCAGCCAGCATGCAGCCAGCGGGTAAGGAAAGGGTGAATCAAACACCTGAAAACTCCGCCCATATGACCCAAAACCAGTCCCGCCAAATTCAGGTGACAGGTTCCCTTTAAGTGATTCCTTGATTAAGAACAGGTGTGTCGGTAATTAGCCTGGGCATGGCTAGGGAATTTGAACTCCGCTTCCCAAAGATGTAATAAACCGCAGTTAATTTTGTGCTTTAAGGTGGGGAGGGGGCAATCGCTTTTTCACACAGGGCCCAATAGATTTGGATCTAATTTTTCCTTGATAATAAAGACCTGTTATCTTTGTCTAATATTTACATTTGTTTGGTGATCTGAAACATTTAAGTGTGACAAACATGCAAAAGAATAGGAAATCAGGAAGGGGGCTAAAACTTTTCACACAACTGTATATTGATCTCAGGACAGAGAACAAAAGGATTGGTAGATTGGAAATCAATGGCCCAAACCTTTTGTTTGGCTTGGAGATGATTCTGGCCACAGCTCTCTCATAGAGCGCAGAGGAACACTCGGCATCCCGAACATCCCTATGTATGGAGGAGTTAGCAGTAGTTTCAGTACAGTGAAAAGAAGTTCACCATCATGTGCCATTATTACTGTAGCCAACTCCTGGCGGCATACCGGACTACTGGATGCTAACGCTTTAGCCAAGAAGTCCCAGAACAAAGGAAAATCTCGACCTATAATAATAGCATGCAACAAGTCCTTGACCATTCGTCTTTCATACTCACAAGAGGCCTCATCCCACCAGTCTTGGTATCCCCTTCAGCCCAAGATGCAGCATCTTCCAGTGCCAAACAGAAGTGTTCAACTACGGCCACAGTTTAAACTGAACAGGCTGCAGTTTCCACATGGGTCTCCAACACGCAGACTTCTCAGCTTTCCTAGCTGACCCGTGCAGCCTCCATTCAGAGAGAGAGACCCTGGCATGTCTCTCTCCCAGCTACAGCTCACATTTTGGCTTGACACTCGCCATCTTCAGCACACTTAGCTCTGCTTCATTCAGCAGACTGACACCTAGTGAACACAGGCCAGGTTCTTAGTTATATCAAGTCAGATGCATCTAGTCAAGACCTGCAGTGCTAGGATTTAACTCAAGCCTACCTGGCTATGCTACATTGTATAAACATGAAACACCTAAAATTAGGAGAAACTGTGAAAACACCACAAACCAACCCCCCAAAATGGACTTTTTAAATATATATATCTTTATAATATAACTAGATGGTGGCCCGATTCTAACGCATCGGGTATTCTAGAATATGCATGTCCACGTAGTATATTGCACAGCCCACGTAGTATATTGCCCAACCACATAGTATATTGCCCAGCCACGTAGTATATGGCCCAGTGACGTAGTATACAGCCCAGAGCCACTTAGTATATTGCCCAGCGACGTAGTATGTTGCCCAGTGATGTAGTATACAGCACAGAGCCACGTAGTATATTGCACAGCGATGTAGTATATTGCCCAGTGACGTTTTATATTGTCCAGCCACGTAGTATACAGCACAGAGCCATGTAGTATATTGCACAGCGATGTAGTATGTTGCCCAGTGACGTAGTATATTGTCCAGCCACGTAGTATACAGCACAGAGCCATGTAGTATCGTATGTCACAGGTTAAAAAATAAACATACACTCACCTTCCGAAGGCCCCTTCTAGTCCTGTCGCCTGTGTACGGTGCACTGGCAGCTTCTGGTCCCAGGGTTGGTAGCGCAGGACCCGTGATGACGTCGCGGTCACATGACCGTGACGTCATCGCAGGTCCTTCTCGTGCAGGCGCGCAGGACCTGTGATGAGGTCGCGGTCACATGACCGTGACGTCATGGCAGGTCCTTGTCGCATACCATCCTTGCCACCGGAACCTGCCACTTGTATGGAGCGGTTACCGGAGCGTCGCGAGGAGCAGGAAAGGCCGCGGAAGGTGAGTATATAATGATTTTTTAAAATTATTTTTAACATTAGATCCTTTTACTATTGACGCTGCATAGGCAGCATCAATAGTAAAAACTTGGTCACACAGGGTTAATAGCGGCGGTAACTGAGTGCATTACCCGCAGCATAACGCGGTCCGTTACCGCTGGCATTAACCCTGTGTGAGCAGTGACTGCGGGGAGTATG
Source organism: Ranitomeya imitator (assembly GCF_032444005.1). Lineage (NCBI taxonomy): Eukaryota > Metazoa > Chordata > Amphibia > Anura > Dendrobatidae > Ranitomeya > Ranitomeya imitator. The sequence goes on from NC_091284.1 coordinate 38,930,702, forward strand.
GAGCGGGCGCCGGGCACTGACTGCAGGGGACTAGGGAGGGACTAATCGGACTGTGGCCGTCGCTGATTGGTCATGGCAGCCATGACAGGCAGCTGGCGAGACCAATCAGCGACTTGGATTCCATGACAGACAGAGGCCGCGACCAATGAATATCCGTGACAGAAAGAAGGACAGACAGAAAGACGGAAGTGACCCTTAGACAATTATATAGTAGATTTTCCCCTGGGTAGCCTTAACAGAGCACCACCTTCTACCTCTTGAGTGTCACCTATCGGTCCTGGCATTCCGCCGCGAGCACATAAATCCTTCGCATTTCGTTACGCCACAGACTTGCACTATACAGTATTGTTTCCACAGCCCTTTTACATCTAGATCAATCACATGGCAGGTCGCTCGCTGCTAACCTTTCATAGCAGATATTGTTAACTTATGGAAACATTTCAAAAAATAGAGAAAGCTGGAACCGGTTCGGCTTGTTTCTGAGGATTAGACATGGATGCGTTGGCTGCGGCAGACCTGCGTGATTCATTTATAATCCGTCTTTAAAATCGGCTTCATAAAATAATATGATGCAATTTACTATGTCATTAAATAGATTATCCGTAAGAATGTTCCATCACATATTCAATGTATATGTGTCTCCCGCATGTCTGAACTTTGTGTATGATGCAGCCTCCTACATGCTTGTTCCGTTTGTCGTCTTCTTTTCAAATCCAAAGAGCTGAAAGTCGATTTGAAAAAAAAAACTGCAATTCTGTATTCTATTCTGTAATTCTATTATTTTTAAGCTTAATTTTTCTGATACAGAGCTCCATATCACCTGTAAAAATGTGACGTTAAACTTTGTATTCTCTGTCTTGTAATGAGATGGCACATATCTAGCATATTTTTACAATACATACTGCATAAATACCTTAGCCCAATTTAGACCTGATGTGGCTGGTGAACTTACTTTGAAAATCCCATGCCCCTTTTGAACTGCATAGGTGACACAGGTGATGTAGTGGTTCATACTTCACATCTATTCATCACAGTAACACTATTAACCATTGTACTAAATGTATGTAAGTGTAGTGTGTTTGCGAGTGTTTATATATGTGTCTGTGTGTTTGTGTTATACACTTGCTCATTTTCTTTGTGAGAAAAGGCAAATTGGACATCATGTCACACAGAACCCAAAAAATGGTCCGGACAAAATTGTTGACACCTTTCCAAAATTGTGGGTAAACAGCTTTGTTTCAAGCATGTGATGCTCTTTCTAACACGCATGTGGCGAGTAACAGGTGTGAGCAATATGAAAATCGCACCTGAAGCCAAATTAAAAGGGGAGAAGTTGACTCAATCTTTGTATTGTGTGTCTGTGCGTGCCAGGCTAAGCATGGAGATGGGAAAGAGAAGAACTGTCTTGAGAACAAAAAATGTTGAAAATAGCAACAATCTCAAGATTACAAGTCCATCTCCCGAAATCTTTTTCTTTTGTCCATATTATTTTGAAGGCGATATAGGCACGTGTCAATTGGATTTCTCAAATTCGTCCCAATGTGTTGTTTTTACTTTTATAAGTTTAGGATTGTGATGGATTTACATAATTGATGATCCAGTAGCTTGGGCTCTATATGTGCCATTTTACCGTGTATGTCGGCTTGTTTATAGACTCATAACAGTCAGAACGTCGCTGTTTTTATTTGATGTAATAAAAAAGAATCATTTTATATTTATCCATTTGGAATGTTGTGGTCTCCATTTAAAGAGTAACCATAGTTTATCATTTTTTTGTGTAATTCAAGGCTACATGTGAAAATTAGAAACTTCGTAAACTATCTTATCGGATATATATATGCTCCTTTCTCCTCCTGGGCTGATCTTTTACTCAATTCATTGGTAAAAACAGACAACTCAGCACTGATGCACTGCAGAGCCGGCTGTCAGTCATTTTAGGGGGCGTGGTTACAGCCACCACTCACTATCTACTGATTGGTGTCTGAAGCCCCACCTCCATGACTGAAAGCTGGATGCTGCCTAGAGGAATAAAGTTAATTTCCTCCCGTTAGCTGGGCTTTCAATGCGGCTGCTTCGGAACACTATTAACCTGTCGATTAACCCCATATCTGAAGGTTAGCAGTGTTTTTTGACATTCCAGGCTCCCTTTAAGACTCCTGGGAAAATTGTTCTAATGACTAGAATTGTGCTTTACAAAAGCTGCCCTCCTATTATTTTGCGGTTTTTAGGACTTTTGCTGGTAATATTCTTAGAAAGTTTTCTGTTTTGAATTTTCTAAATTAAGAAACGAGAGATTTTACGCCCAATTACCGTAAGTTAATGGCTTTTTGGACAGCAGAGGTTACTTTTTCCATATAATACATGTATATAGATGGATATAGCAACTTGCCAATTTTCCTACATGTAGTTTGGAGCCATGGGAAATGAGCCCCCATGATATCATTCCCCCCCCCCCCCCCCCCCCAGAAACATGTGTCTCTTATTAGTCTGGGTGCTGTAACTCTGCACAGAATTATGGACTTTAATAGATCCGAGGAAATGGTTTTTATTGTAGTTGCTGGAAAAACAGAAATATTTTTGCAGTTATTTTCCCATTGCGGCTGCTGAAGAGCGGCTCTTACATCTCCGAGTGTTTTCACTGAATGTTTTGGATTTTATACTTTTACCCATGTGCTGATCTACAGAAAATTAGACACGGAGACAAAAAGAAATTCACCAAAAAAGGATCATTATGTGCATACTGAGCGCTCTCCAGGATGTAACCTGAAAGGTAATCTTCAAGACTCGGATACTTTTGGCCGATCCTGAAAAAGGGCCATCAATATCTGGATCCGTGGGGTCCAGTACCCATCACCACCACTGATTGGATGTTGGTGGGTCCCTTGGCCTCGGGACCTGAACTGTTTTAGGAGCTGAGACACCATGGCCCTGTAGACTGAGTAGTGTTTGTTCTCGGGTATTTCAGCTTGGTGCCTATTGAAGTGAATAGGAGCTAAGTTGCAGAACCTGAGAATGGTCACTGCGCAGGGAGCGGAGCTGTGCTGTTCTTGCTCCTAACGCAGTTTAATTTCCATCCATCACGGGACCTGTAAACAGCTGATTTGTTGGGGGGCAATGGGTGTCAGATCCACCCAATCCTTGACATTGATGACCTAAGTCAGAAAAGTCTAAAATAAGGTGAACCCCATCTCTGTGACCTTCTAATAGGAGGTGAAATTTCAATGGAAACCTGAAAGTACCTGTTCCATTTCCCTGCAGCACCCCCAGAGGGGAAATGAAGTATAAGTATCGTATCTAAGTATAGTATCCATGGACTATTCGTATCCATGGACCGTCTTTGTACAGGACTGGGCCTCCAGAGAGGACCGTCTTTGTACAGGACTGGGCCTCCAGAGAGGGAGATATTGATTTCTGCTAACCATTGGGGGAAAAAAAGCTGAGTATATACTGATCTGACTTGTGGGGGTCTAGTGGGTCCAGAGAGTGGGGTTCTCTTAGTCCTTAAACATGGCTAAGAGAAGGCTGTTCATCCATGGTTGGAGCTTCTAGAACGAGCGAGTGACTTTCCATAACCTCCACTCAATAGTGTGAGGACTAGGTGTGACGCATGGTGCTCTCGTGATCGGCGAGGGTCCCTCAGGCCCACAGATGAGTGACCTATGACCCTTAATACACTTTAAAACAAGGCATTGGAATGTTTTCTTCCAACCAAAGTGTCTTTTCCGTCAGCATCTTCCTGTGTTTTGAGTGAGTTTTTTTCCCAATAGGTCAAAGACCTACGATTGCCTTCATCTGAATTGGCCTTGACGTTTGTTTGCCTCCGGTCGGAAAATTCCAAAGAGTTCACGTCTCCGATAGTAAATGTTCTAGGAAACCTTATAAGGTTTACAACGCAATATAAGCTTGTGATGATGGAAATGTGAAAGTGGTAATATCGATCGCATGACCGGCACTGGGAATGGGAGATGTTGGTGTGTGGCCAGTATGGAGCCAACACAACCAGTATGATATGTGTCATGACGAGATTGACCCTAGTGTGAGTCTTATCGACCAGAGGACGGTGGATAAATGCCCTGTAAGACTGAGCCATGTAAATAGAGCCGGTTGTTAACGGTCGGTGCAGTCAGAAGGTGTTGCGTCTATCGGTAGCGCGTCATCAAAAATCTGATCTGCTGATTATCTACTTTTTATGTTGGGGCATACTTCCATTTGATTTCTCCTAGGCCATGGACTACAAGTGAGCAGTGTATATTCTATATACTGTATACACCAACAAACCACAGACGCTAATCATTTCGGCTGGAACTAACCTGCATGACCGAAATAAAACTTGCTGTAATTGGCCATTACGCTGCTGTTTAATTGTCAGTTCATAGAAATTTCATGCCTGGAAGGGAAACCGGTGTTTGCTTTTATATAATCACTAAGGAAACTGAACCTACACATAAAACCCCGCAATTATCCTATTCAAAGGGGGATGGACCTGGAATTACGTAGCCTTACGTAAGTGGAGATAATTTTATATCTGTCCAGTGAGATCCGTGTAAAATCACTTTTTGGTGCATATTCGTCTATTCCTTCCGATCTCCCTTGTGCACACTTTTGGCTGAACATGAATATGTTCAATGGGGAGAGGAGAGTAAACTGGGACAAACCCATACACCGTAGGATAGTCCGCCATGGGCTTGTTGACTCGCCATGCTTCCAATGGGTGTGAGCTACTTCAGCTGGATCTGCTGATAAATATCCATTATCTAACTTAACGCTAGCTGAAGATTTAAAGGGACGATCAATGATCACGAGAATCTGATAGCTGGGCCCCCCACCAATTACAAGTGGGTCTTGTGTGAACGGAGCGGTGCTTCACATGCGTGGCTTCATTCTTGGAGGCAGTAGTTACGCATGTGTCCTACCGGTCCATTCACACTAGACTCTTGGACCTTTGTGTTCAGGGTCCGCAGGATTTTAGGGAGAAACCAGGCCAATGTACAAAAAAGATTCAGTATAAATCCCAACTACTATGCTTAAGGCCGCCCGCTGGAGGGCTATGTAATGATTGACCGCCATCTATGCGCAAGAAAGGCTGTCAGTCCCTAAATAGGACTGCCGCCTGGACTCTGTGCGAAAAGATTCTTTTCTTATGATCAGGAGTCCAGTGGGTGGTCCTATGTAGCGATTGACATTTATTGATGCACACTTCGACATGGAAGACAGACAGTCACTAATTAGGACCACCCAGTGGACTCCTATGCAGTTCCCCCATTATATATCCGTCTGCTCAGCTCCTGTTGTTCTATAACCCGCTGTTCGTGCCCCTGACCTGTGGCTGGCAGCTCCTCCTGGCATTGTGGTGTTTCACATGAGAAGTGTGATCACAGCTCTGAATAGTGGCACACCATGTGGCAGTAGTATAGGGGCACAGCCAAGGGGGGGGCAAGAATAATTCCGGGAAGCTAGAAGATGTCTAAAGATGCGATACACACTTGCTGCAGCAGAGCCTTTACATGATTGCTTTTGAGGGAACGTCCATGATCTGTATCACTCTTCTGTATACAAAATAGAAGCAAAATGTAAAAATGTCACCAAACTGCCCAAATTCACGACATGTGTGTTTTGGCCACGACACAAAGTAACTAAACCTCGCACGTTACTCGGGAAGCCCCACACAGCGTTTCTCGCTCTCTTTGTATTGTTACACAAATGCATAATGTACAATTCCTTAAAATATTGTCAGGTATTAGAAGAAGGGGGAGGGGATGACTTTCTGGCCAGGATTGTCACCAGCCTTGTCCTTAACTATACAAGTGGCGGGACCGAGCTGTAGTACCAGACACAGCCAGTAAGCAAGAGTGGCGCTGTAACTTGGTGGAAAATAGACAGACCTAGTCTCCTGATCCCAGAAAGACCCCTTATTCTGACTTGGTGGCTCATTTTAATTGAATCTAGTCTCTGACCCAATTGACAGGGAGGTTTAGATGGTAATGACCAAAATAGGCCATGCTGGCTGTTTTGACGGGGGTGGGCTGTCTACCACATGCTTAGCCCTAAGTATGGGAATATATATATATTAGATATAGATATATATATTAGAATAAATCTTCAAAGCTCAGCATATAATTCCCAATCCATAAGATGGGGATAGCTTCTGATCGCTTGGACCCGCATCGATTCCCACATCGGGACTTTGCAGCCTTGTCTTGACTGGAGCTGAAGTGCACATTGTCCATCTCCACTGCATTCATTATGTATGGGACTGGTTAATTTGGGAATAATCCTTTTTTATGGGATATTCACATGTTTAAAAGTTATCCCTTATCCACAGGAAAAGGGGATACATTTCTGATCATTGAGGTTCCGACAGCCGTGGCCTTCACCGACCCTGAGAACCACGGGGGCTCTGAAAAGCCCCTCTAAAGAGGGGAGTGGAGGTCGATCAAGCCCATCGCTGTTCCATTCATTCTTAATGGGAGCGCTGGAGATCGCTGGGTGCGGATATTTGGCACTCCCATTGGAATGAATGGAGCAGCAGCGCGTATGATCAACCTCCGCTCCATTAAGTTCTCTGGATTGAGGGCTGCCACGGCTGGCGGACTCTTGGCGATCGGCAAGTTATTGGAACTTTTAAACTTGAGAACACCCCTTAAAGCAAGTTAGTTTCTATTAGTCTGCCTAACATCCATTGATGACGCGGCTGTCTGTTGATCGCGCATCTGTTGATCGCGCGGCTGTCTGTTGATCGCGCGGCTGTCTGTTGATCGCGCGGCTGTCTGTTGATCGCGCGGCTGTCTGTTGATCGCGCGGCTGTCTGTTGATCGCGCGGCTGTCTGTTGATCGCGCGTCTGTCTGTTGATCGCGCGTCTGTCTGTTGATCGCGCGTCTGTCTGTTGATCGCGCGGCTGTCTGTTGATCGCGCGGCTGTCTGTTGATCGCGCGGCTGTCTGTTGATCGCGCAGCTGTCTGTTGATCGCGCGTCTGTTGATCGCGCGTCTGTCTGTTGATCGCGCGTCTGTCTGTTGATCGCGCGTCTGTCTGTTGATCGCGCGTCTGTCTGTTGATCGCGCGGCTGTCTGTTGATCGCGCGTCTCTGTTGATCGCGCGTCTGTTGATCGCGCGTCTGTCTGTTGATCGCGCGTCTGTCTGTTGATCGCGCGGCTGTCTGTTGATCGCGCGTCTCTGTTGATCGCGCATCTGTCTGTTGATCGCGCGTCTGTCTGTTGATCGCGCGGCTGTCTGTTGATCGCGCGGCTGTCTGTTGATCGCGCGTCTGTCTGTTGATCGCGCGTCTGTCTGTTGATCGCGCGTCTGTCTGTTGATCGCGCGTCTGTCTGTTGATCGCGCGTCTGTCTGTTGATCGCGCGTCTGTCTGTTGATCGCGCGTCTGTCTGTTGATCGCGCGTCTGTCTGTTGATCGCGCGCCTGTCTGTTGATCGCGCGCCTGTCTGTTGATCGCGCGGCTGTCTGTTGATCGCGCGGCTGTCTGTTGATCGCGCGGCTGTCTGTTGATCGCGCGGCTGTCTGTTGATCGCGCGGCTGTCTGTTGATCGCGCGGCTGTCTGTTGATCGCGCGGCTGTCTGTTGATCGCGCGGCTGTCTGTTGATCGCGCGTCTCTGTTGATCGCGCGTCTGTTGATCGCGCGTCTGTCTGTTGATCGCGCGTCTGTCTGTTGATCGCGCGTCTGTCTGTTGATCGCGCGGCTGTCTGTTGATCGCGCGTCTCTGTTGATCGCGCGTCTGTTGATCGCGCGTCTGTCTGTTGATCGCGCGTCTGTCTGTTGATCGCGCGGCTGTCTGTTGATCGCGCGTCTCTGTTGATCGCGCATCTGTCTGTTGATCGCGCGTCTGTCTGTTGATCGCGCGGCTGTCTGTTGATCGCGCGGCTGTCTGTTGATCGCGCGTCTGTCTGTTGATCGCGCGTCTGTCTGTTGATCGCGCGTCTGTCTGTTGATCGCGCGTCTGTCTGTTGATCGCGCGTCTGTCTGTTGATCGCGCGTCTGTCTGTTGATCGCGCGTCTGTTGATCGCGCGTCTGTCTGTTGATCGCGCGCCTGTCTGTTGATCGCGCGCCTGTCTGTTGATCGCGCGGCTGTCTGTTGATCGCGCGGCTGTCTGTTGATCGCGCGGCTGTCTGTTGATTGCGCGGCTGTCTGTTGATTGCGCGGCTCTCTGTTGATCGCGCGGCTCTCTGTTGATCGCGGGTCTGTCTGTCGATCTCCTGTCCCTTTGCATTTCTTTGTTATATAATCCCATTATCCTGAGTGACCTGTTAGTATTGTGGGTCCCTGTGACTTGGAAATCCTGAGACTACCCGGATTATCTGGGCAGGGAAGCGCCTTCTGTTTTTTAAGCCAATGACACATCTCTAATACCGTTTTGTCAGAAAAACGATTCAGTTGTTAAACTTCCTTGTAGGTGTCCGCCGCTGTCCTTCCTCCGGAGCTGCGCTTCCTCATCACTTCTGCAGTAGATGGTCTAGTTTTCGTTTGCACGCTTTATCTCCCTGTGAGACCTGACCTCACGCTGGGTGTTTGGATACACAGGTAATTATAGGCGTGGGGTGTGTCACTTTTTCCATTCAGGTGAACCCATAAATATGTAAGATGTGCAGATTTGCTGGCTGCGTCTCATGTCGTTCACCTCGAAGGAACTTTTGAGAAATTGCTGTAAAATATAAAACAAATTTTTCACAATTCACCGCAGCGATGCCAGATTTTTCCACAGATGTGCCCACTCACAACCAAACCACTGTGACAAGGTTGGCGGCCATACCAAGAGCAAAAGTTTGTAACCATCAATGTCTGAGCTGCTTCAAAAAGTTAGCAAGTCTAATATCTAAAATGGCTGATATCAGAGAACAGTAGATTGCACTTATCTGTATGTCTAATGAGGAGACAATAGACTTGTATGGTCATATATGCAGCAAATATGCTGAAAAATTCAGTGAGAGATCAGGTCTGGTCTCCTGAATTGTCAGTTGATGTAAGATCTGGTCCGAGACAGTTTTAGGCCGCCGTCACACATGCGAGTTTTACGGACGTAAGAGCGCAGAATCTACGTCCGTAAAACTCGCAAAAAATACGGCACAATTATTCTCTATGCCCCTGCTCCTATTTGCCGTATTTTACTGATCAGTATTATACGGCTTTCTACGGCCGTACAAAATCGCAGCATGCTGCGTTTGTCACCGTACTGCGCAAGAAATGCGCCAATGAAAGTCTATGGAAGCGTGAAAAATACGGATTACACACGGACAAGCAGTGTGACTTGCGAGAAATACGCAGCGCTGTTAGAGAGAAAAGCCGGTAATTCAGTGCGGTGTACAGTAAAATCACACTGACAGCTTACAGTAGAATAGGTAGAATAAATGTGTACACATAGAATAGGTATATATATATATATATGTCATTAGACACATATATGTATATATATTAATATTTATTCCAGCGCTAGACAGCTTGAAAGCCGGTAATTCAATTACCGGCTTTTTCCTTCTCCTTCCTAAAACCCGACATGATTTGAGACATGGTTTACATACATTTAGCATCATTTGCGGTGAGGCGCCCTCTGCTGGCTGTTCATAGATCGTGGGAAATTACCTAGAAAGCTCCCTGGCTCCCTGGCTTTCTAGGTAATTTCCCACGATCTATGAACAGCCAGCAGAGGGCGCCTCACCGCAAATGATGCTAAATATAGATCATTGATCTATTTTTAGCCTCATTCCCTGGGGTTTTGCAGCGAGGAGCAGCGTGCATTAGCACAGCTCCTTGCTGCAAAATGTTTTAACCCCTTCAGAAGGATTTACATCGTTGGACGTTACAGATCTGCGGAGGGTAAGTATATTGTTGGTTTATTATGTTTTGTTACTCACAGAACGAGGGTCTTCAGTGACTGGATTGGGCGTTGAATAAAATACTGCAACAACCATTGTTTTTATTTCATTAAAATAATTTTAAAAAATGTGTTTGTGTTTTATTTAACCCTTTACTAGTATTGGATTAATAATGGATAGGTGTCATAATTGACGCCTCTCCATTATTAATCTGGCTTAATGTCACCTTACAATAGCAAGGTGGCATTAACCCTTCATTACCCCATATCCCACCGCTACACGGGAATGGGAAGAGAGTGGCCAAGTGCCAGAATAGGCGCATCTTCCAGATGTGCCTGTTCTGGGGTGGCTGGGGGCAGATATTTTTAGCCAGGGGGGGGCCAATAACCGTGGACCCTCTCCAGGCTATTAATATCTGCCCTCAGTCACTGGCTTTACTACTCTGGCGGAGAAAATTGCGCGGGAGCCCACGCCAATTTTTTCCGCCATTTAACCCTTTATTTTAAGAGCTAGAACGGCCAAATTTTGCAGATACACACTACTGACATTAGTAGTGTGGAATCTGCAAAAAAAATGGAGAGAAGACATGGTTTACTGTATGTAAACCATGTCTCAAATCATGTCGGGTTTTAGGAAGGAGAAAGAAAAAGCCGGTAATTGAATTACCGGCTTTCAAGCTGTATAGCGCTGGAATAAATATTAATATATATACATATATGTGTCTCACTGACATAGAATAGGTATATATATATATATATGTGTACACATTTATTCTACCTATTCTACTGTAAGCTGTCAGTGTGATTTTACTGTACACCGCTCTGAATTACCGGCTTTTCTCTCTAATATATGTGTCTACTGACACATATATATATATATATATATATATATATATATATATATATATACATATATATATATATATATATATATATATATATATTTTCTTTTCTTTTTGGGACACATGGATCACTTCTATAGCGGTATGTTGGTTTTGCTAGCCTGCGAGAAAACCACGCAGTACGGATGCCATACGGATTACATACGGAGGATGCCATGCGCAAAAAACGCTGACACACCCTGCCTACGGAGGAGCTACTGACCACTTTTTTCGGGACTTTTCAGCGTATTACGGCCGTAATATACGGACCGTATTGTTTTACGCTGTGTGTGACGCCGGCCTTAGGGTTGGACGACCTGGGCCAAAGACACTTGTCCGGCCATTCCTCCCGTAGCCCCATTACTTGCTTTGGCCGGAGGTGCTTATCTCATGAATGGCGGAGAGCAGCATGAATGAACTCCAGACACCTGACTGCATCTCCTCTCCTCCGAAAACACAATAAATGGGCATTGACATCAAAGCCCAGTTTTTCTTTCCCCAATCCTCTGTGATGAGAGAAATTGGAGCCTCCATCCCTCCTCCATAGGATAGTCAGCTGGTCCTGCCGATATCAGGTCAGGAGGTTTGACCAGTATTAATGTGTGTATAGGAGCTTTAAAGATTGATCCAACACATGTCTGTACTGATCCTGACGGACGTCCTATACATACATTACATTACTTATCCTGTATTATACCCCAGAGCGGCACTCACTATTCTGCTGGTTCAGTCACTGTGTACGTTCAGTGGGTACGGAAAGTTTCAGACACATTTAAATTTTTTACTCTTTGTTTCATTGCAGCCATTTGGTAAATTCAAAAAAGTTCATATTTTCTTGACTGAAAGTCATCTTGACTGAAAAAAAAAAGAAAAGTAGAAATATTTGCAAATATAATGAAAAAGAAAAACTGAAATATCACATGGTCATAAGTATTCAGACCCTTTGCTCAGACACTCATATTTAAGTCACATGCCGTCCATTTCCTTGTGATCCTCCTTGAGATGGTTCTACTCCTTTATTAAGTCCAGCTGTGTTTAATTAAACTGATAGGACTTGATTTGGAAAGGCGCACACCTGTCTATATAAGACCTCACAGCTCACAGTGCATGTCAGACCAAATGAGAATCATGAGGTCAAAGGAACTGGCCAAGGAGCTCAGAGACAGAATTGTGGCAAGGCACAGATCTGGCCAAGGTTACAACAGAATTTCTGCAGTACTCAAGGTTCCTAAGAGCACAGTGGCCTCCATAATCCTTAAATGGAAGAAGTTTGGGACCATCAGAAGTCTTCCTACACCTGGCCGTGCAGCCAAACTGAGCAATCATGGGAGAAGAGACTTGGTGAGAGAGGTAAAGAAGAACCCCAAGATCACTGTGGCTGAGCTCCAGAGATTCAGTAGGGAGATGGGAGAAAGTTCCACAAAGTCAACTATCACTGCAGCCTCCACCAGTCAGGTCTTTATGGCAGAGTGGCCCGACGGAAGCCTCTCCTCAGTGCAAGACATATGGAAGCCTGCATAGAGTTTGCTATAAAAAAAACGCATGAAGGACTCTCAGACTATGATAAGATTCTCTGGTCTGATGAGGTGAAGATAGACCTTTTTTGGTGATAATTCTAAGCGTTATGTGTGGAGAAAACCAGCCACTGCTCATGACCTGCCCAATACAATCCCAACAGTGAAACATGGTGGTGGCAGCATCATGCTATGGGGGTGTTTTTCAGCTGCAGGGTCAGGACGACTGGTTGCCATTGAAGGAAACATGAATGCAGCCAAGTACAGAGGTATCCTGGATGAAAACCTCTTCCAGAGTGCTCTGGTTCTCAGACTTGGCAGAAGGTTCACTTTCCAACAAGACAATGACCCTAAGCACACAGCTAAAATAACAAAGGAGTGGCTTCAGAACAACTCTGTGACCATTCTTGACCGACCCAGCCAGAGCCCTGACCTAAACCCAATTGAGAATCTCTGGAAAAACCTGAAAATGGCTGTCCACCAACGTTCACCATCCAACCTGACGGAACTGGAGAGGATCTGCAAGGAAGAATGGCCGAGGATCCCCAAATCCAGGGGTGACAAACTTGTTGCATCATTCCCAAGAAGACTCATGTCTGTTCTAGCTCAAAAGGTGCTTCTACTCAGTACTGAGCAAAGGGTCTGAATACTTTTTCTGGATTCTTGGCTGTTGAGCGCTTCTTCCCTACAGTCCTGCTTCATGTGGGTGTGTGGTACATAATGGCTCACACTTGTCCTGCTTCTCAGAAACACAAGCATGCGTCCTCTTTCCTGCTTTGTGGCACATTCTGTACAATCCTGCTGTAAAGGATTATGTGAGCTTCTTCACTAATCTTCTATATAAACCATTTTTTCTGTGCTCCAATGAATGAAATAAATGGAGCCTATCTTCATAGTCGTTTATCCTTCTCTGTACACGGCTCCTGTGCGCTACTGGGTGATGCAACTACTACCCCAAGGTTAACATTTTGCTTACTCCCTCTTGGACAATGAAGAGACCTCTGGCCAGATTAGGGTCTTGTCTTTCCCCGACTGCAGTATATATATACATTCCTTTCTCTCAGCCATGTCTTTGGGAGAGTACGGAGAGAAGACCCCGACATACATGCCCCATAGCCCAGGCACACTAAGCTCTGAACTTGCAGATCCATAAGCAGGCTTGTCAGAGAAAGCAAAATGAAAAATAAAAAAAAAATATGATCATAATCATTATTTATATAGCACCCGCATATTCCAAAGGTACAAATGTAACAAATACATGATGGAGTGAATGCCCTGCTCCCAAGAGCTTACTATCGAAGAGGTAACCAGCATGGCTTCGTTTATGCTAAATAGTGCACATAAAGCAACGTCACTCTAGGAGTGTGGGGAATACAGTTGAATATAGGGATGAGGTTTTGAGAAATAATGGTAATAAAAATACAGAAATCAGTTTATGAAATGCGATAGGCCAGTCTAGAAAGAATTGTGTTTTTTTTTTTTTAAGGTCCCACTTAAAAATGTGGATTTTGGGGATTAGTTTTTATAATCTCGGTTAGCGCATTCCAGAAAAATGGTGCAGCACAAGAAATGGAGATGGGAGTGTGAGGTGTGAATTATGGAGGATGTTAAGGTACTGTCACACTGATCAACTTTTGAACGATAACGATAGCGATCCATGACGTTGCAGCATCCTGGATAGGGATATCGTTGTGTTTGACACGCAGCAGCGATCTGGATCCTGCTGTGACATCGCTGGTCGGAGCTAGAAGTCCAGAACTTTATTTTGTCGTCAGGTCACCCGCTGTCATCTCTGGATCAGCGTGTGTGACGCCGATCCAGCGATGAGTCCCCGGGTTACCAGGGTAAACATCGGGTTACTAAGTGCAGGGCCGCGCTTAGTAACCCGATGTTTACCCTGGTTACCATTGTAAAAGTAAAAGAAAAAAAACAAACACTACATACTCACATTCCGGTGTCTGTCACATCCCTCGCCATCAGCTTCCCGCACTGGCTGTGAGCGCCGGCCATAAAGCACAGCGGTGACGTCACCGCTGTGCTCTGCTTTACGGCCGGCGCTCACACAGTCAGTGCGGGAAGCTGACGGCGAGGGACGTGACAGGCACCGGAATGTGAGTATGTAGTGGTTTTTTTTTGTTTTTTTTTACATTTACAATGGTAACCAGGGTAAACATCGGGTTACTAAGCGCGACCCTGCACTTAGTAAATCGATGTTTACCCTGGTTACCCGGGGACTTCGGCATCGTTAGACACTGGAGAGCTGTCTGTATGACAGCTCCCCACGACCACACAAGGACTTTCCAATGATCACGGCCAGGTCGTATCGCTGGTCGTGATCGTTGGAAAGTTGATCAGTTTGAAGGTACCTTTAGTGTTGGAGCATGGGTGGGGGGGTGCTAGACCGAAATGTAGAGCAGCACATCCCTCTAGAGCGCCTTTTGGGTGATTGTATTGTATTGTGTAGTGGTTTGGCAACAAGTAGAGAGGAGCAAATCAATTTGAACAGCACAGTGACTCAGTGGGGTCCTGTGTTCAAATCCCACCAAGGACAACAACTGCAAGGAGTTTGTATGTTCTCCCAATGTTTTTGTGGGTTTTCACCAGGGTCTCCGGTTTCTTCCCACACTCCAAAGCCATACTGGTAATTTCAATTGTGAGCCCTGATGGGGACAGCAATGATAATGACGATCATTCCTGTAAAGTGCTGTGGAATTAATGGCGATATATGAGTGAGTAAAATAAATAAGACCATGGTCCACTGGTCCTATCACTAATCTGTGAGCCTTGCGAGCCACCACTTTCATATCGGCTTTCGCACCACCTCTTATTAGCAGGAGAGGTTGCGCCGGACCGGGGATGCCGGCAGGTAGGAAGCCGTTCGCAGGGCCCCCATCCGGCAACTGCAGACTACTCATGTGGCAGCTGAACCAGAGTCCTGTGAATTTATTCATTCATCTCTAAAATCCAGTGCAATGACAGTGATATGGTGGAGGCATCGCTTAGGTAGGACAGAAATATGAGCCTGGCTGAAATCACAGAAAAAAAAAATTAAAATTCTTCTTGCCACCACTTGTTTTGTAGACATTATGGGTTGGGGCCGCAGTGCTCATATTTGATCAGTAATGACTCCTGCTCACCCAGGACATGTTATTTTTACTACCGGCAGCATTGATCTGTCTGTTTGAGATAGCGGTGTCTCAGTCTACATTCCTAGCGGATGGGAGGTAGATCACACGGCCTCTGACTGCTCCAGTGATAACGGCTTTGGACAATCACATCAAACACTCGCTGCATTCCCACGTGTCTGAAAGCGAAGATTCTAATTTCCTAGATTAGGAAACTGGTCTGGGCATTTTCCAATGCAACCAACCTGCCAGCGCTCCAAACTCGTCACCATGCCCCTTTTGAAAAGCCACATACTCTATATCAGTGTTCCCCAACTCCGGTCCTCAAGAGCCACCAACAGGTCATGTTTTCAGGATTTCCTTAGTATTGCACAGGTGATTGAATGCTTGCCCGTCCAGGTGATGCAATTATCACCTGTGCAATACTAAGGAAATCCTGAAAACATGACCTGTTGGTGGCTCTTGAGGACTGGAGTTGGGGAACACTGCTCTATATCCTACCCCCTAAATCTCCATCTGGCGGACACTGGGCTCTCTCTGGTGACATCTTGGAGCCAAGCATTGGAAACCCTATGGCAGTATTGCTTTTCGGGAGGCTTCGGCAGCACCCTATATCTACCAGATCTTCTTGGAGTTCACCTGCAGTATTAGTAGCTTGGTGGTATAGTTCTCAACAGCAATGATCTAGCGCAGCTCTTTACAGTGTGAGACGGTGATGGACAGGGACGTGACTTGTGGCACTCCATCATTCAGAAGAGTGGGCAGCACTTACCGTGGAGCAAAAAACCTCAACCATGTAGTAGTAAATGACCTAGAGTGGGCAACACTTACCGTGGAGCAGAAAACCTCAACCATGTAGTAGTAAATGACCTATCAGCCCCTTGTCCGTTATGTTATGCACATTGTATATAAAGTGGCCAGGATGGGCCAACTACTTCTGACCTTAGGAGATGTGAAGGCCACTCTTTTAAAAGTTCCAACAGAGTTTTGTAATAAGTCAGGTGTTGGGTTAACAAACAGATGTAATTTCATCCGCTACAGAAAGTAACTTGTCACAACTTGATCCCGGATTCGAGTGCACAAATATTTACCCAAGGATGACCGTGCCCTCTCAACGAGATGATTACAGTGGTGTCCGTCTTAGTATAGTGTTTGTGAATCGGGGCCAGAGCTGTAGGGGGTGCCGAGGTGCTGAATGAGTTGCACTTAGACCCATGAGCCTAAAGGTTCTCAATAATGTAAAAACTTGTCTAAAGGAAGCTAAATCTATATGAACCCCGCTTCCGTTGTATCCAAAGTTCCATCATATGGAATGAAAAATAAAGGGAATAGTCCTCTGTTGCCTGAACCCGCCTATATCAACGCATTTAGATCATGGTCTATTGTGTATGGCACTGGACGGCTGATGGTCTGGATGGATGTCGATCGTTGGACTGCTGGTCGTATTGTTCTCCCTGAGGAACGCACTGCGGTGTATGGAAGTATCGAGTGAGATGGTTGTGGGTCAAACGATTGGCCAAATCATTGTTTGGTCAACAGCCATCTGATGTGTATGGCCGGCCTAATGGATGAGGGCGGTAACCCTAACTTGTGTTTATTATAAACTACTAGATAAGATAACTGCTACTACCACAGCTAACTTTTGCCGAGAACTACCGTAGTCTTCTGGTTCCATATTGACCTCAGAGTCTACCATAAGTCGACAGACAGAGGTCTCTTCTCACTTCAAATGACAGAGCCATGAGCTGTCAAGGCATGTTAAGACTAATTGTACATCTCTGGCAAATTGGGTGTTCTGATGGATTTGTACCTTTGTTGACCCTCCACCATAATGCAATGTATGGTCATATAGTGTATACATATCTGTAACATGTAGTGCCGAATTCTAGGCACCATGCTGATACAGGAAAGAAATATATCTTGGTACCGTGTTAGCCAGTAGATAGAAAAATATTTAGAAATATAAATCACAGGACAATAAAACAATAACAATAATAATCACAGGACAATAAAACAATCCTTATCTAAAAATTGGACAATATTTATGGATGTAACTGTTTATCACCCATGGTAATTCTGCTTCATGTCACCTGTCTTATCAATGCTTTTTCTTTTTTTTTTCTATACTATGTTGTGCATAAATATGTTATTCTTCAGAATTTGTTTTAGTCTTTGCCTGATGAAGAGACCTGAGTAGTCTCGAAAGCTTGGAATTTGTTACCATTTTTTCAGTTAGCCATTAAAAGGTATCAACCACTGAGGACTCTCAATTCTAAATATTTTTCTAGGCATCATGCTGTCATACATTGGCCCATTATCTTTTTTTTATACATTTTACTTAAAAATAATTGCGCTAAAGCAAATTGTCGCTATAACATGCCAGACGTTTTGATTGTTGGGGGCCATGTGCCAAGAACCTTTACTGCTTGCTGAAATTAAAGAGCAAAACTGCTGAGTGGTAGGTGGGCTCACAGAAAGATTTTGGACAGCTGTCAATCTCGGACAGCTCCGATTAATGGTTTTGATGTGTGTGCATGACCTCGGGATGCAGATTAGTTACCGTGACATGTAGGGTACCTGTTGATGCCATCTTTGTACCAGGGCTGTGGAGTCGGTAGGCCAAACCTCCAACCCCGACTCCTCAATTTCCATGACTCCGACTCCACCAAAATGGGCTCCGACTCCACAGTCCTTTTTTGTACTTCCCTAAAGTCCAGCCTGAGCTTCATAGATCATCATTTTTACAATATAAATCACGCAAGTATTTCGGTATACAGCTCAAGACTGCAGATTTAAGTTTCCTAGTGGGATTACATTACATTTTTTGTAATTTAATTAACAAAAGAAATTAAAATATATATATATATTTAAAAAATAAATATATGATGTACATTTGAAAGAATTTAAAAAATAAACGGATTTGATAGAAGTGATCTAGAAAAATATAAAATTAATTAACCCGTGCAAGAAAGGAGAAAAAAAATGAAACTCCTAAATTTGTTTTTCAGTCCTCTTGGTTCCCAAAAACATTAAGTAAAAAAGTGAGTGAAAAGTTGTATGTACACCAAAATGGTACCAATCAAACCAATGCATTTAAACAAGCCCTCCCACAACTACGTGGATGGAAAAATAGAAGAGAGATAAAACGCACATATTAAGTTTCTGATTTAAAAAAAACAAAACAATAAAAATAAACATTTGGTTTAACTGTAATTGCACTGGAAATGAAGAATCCTGTTAACTGGAACACCGTCAAATTTGTCTGTAGTTTGATTTTTTTTTTCTTTCCGTTATCTACTATATAATTGTCTAAGGGTCACTTCCGTCTGTCTGTCTGTCCCAGGTATTCATTGGTCGCGGCCTCTGTCTGTCACGGAAATCCAACTCACTGATTGGTCGCGGCAAAACAGCCACGACCAATCAGCGACGGTCACACTCCGGCGCCAAAATGGCGGCTCCTTCCTCCCCGCAGTCAGTGCCCGCTCCATTATCCTCTCCAGTCAGCGCTCACACAGGGTTAATGGCAGCACTAACGGACCGCGTTATGCTGCGGTGTAACGCACTCCATTAACGCTGCTATTAACCCTGTGTGACCAAATTTTTACTATTGATGCTGCCTATGCAGCATCAATAGTAAAAAGATCTAATGTTAAAAATAATAAAAAAATAAAAAATCATTATATACCCACCTTCCGCTGCCTTTCTTGCTCCTCGCAAAGCTCCGGTGACCGCTCCATGCAAGCGGCAGATTTCAGTGGCAAGAATGGTATGCGAGAAGGACCTGCCATGACATCACAGTCATGTGACTGCGACGTCATCACAGGTCCTGCGAGAAGGACCTGCCATGTCACGGTCATGTGACTGTGACGTCATCACAGGTCCTGCGAGAAGGACCTGCCATGTCACGGTCATGTGACTGTGACCTCATCACAGGTCCTGCGCCCATACCAACCCTGGGACCGGAAGCTGCTGCGTGCACCGCACACAGGACCAGGACTTCAATGGGCTTTCGGAGGGTGAGTATATGTTTATTTTTTATTTCAAGTCTGTATACTACGTGGCTCTGTGCTGTATACTCCGTCGCTGGGCAATATGCTACTTGGCTGGGCAATATACTACGTTCGTGACTGGGAAATATACTACTTGGCTGGGCAATATGCTACGTGGCTGGGCAATATACTACGTGGCTGGGCAATATAATACGTGACTGGGCAATATACTGCGTGGCTGGGCAATATTCTGCGTGGCTGGGCAATATTCTGCGTGGCTGGGCAATATTCTGCGTGGCTGGGCAATATACTGCGTGGCTGGGCAATATACTGCGTGGCTGGGCAATATACTGCGTGGCTGGGCAATATACTACGTGGCTGGGCAATATACTACGTAGCTGGGCAATATACTACGTGGCTCTGCTGTATACTACGTCACTGGACCATATACTACGTGGCCGGGCAATATACTGCGTGGCTGGGCAATATACTGCGTGGCTGGGCAATATACTACGTGGCTGGGCAATATACTACGTGGACATACATATTCTAGAATACCCGATGCGTTAGAATCGGGCCACCATCTAGTTTGGTAATATGAACGGTAGAAAAAAAGCCATCATAAGGCGATATAGACGGGTAAATAAAAAAAAAGGCTCTTGGAAAAAGGGGAGCAACCCCCCAAAAAGTGAAAAACTAGATACGCCCAATATGAAGGGGTTAAACAGCAATGCTATACTCCATACACTGCAAAGAATCCTGTACAATGCCACCAAATAGCAACCCCATATATAAAGTAATCTGATGGTAGTGCTATATAATTGTCACCGTAATTAAAAGCCACGGGCAGGTGGCAGTTTTGTGGCTGCCCTTCAGGAAGGTCCGCTCGTTGATCTTGCCCCTTTAAGGCCGGCCTTAATCATTGGTCTGTGCCGCCTATCGTCATTCTTCCATTTTGGGGTTTGTTGACCCCTTTTTCCGTGTGTGGTCTTGCGTCGTCCTCTTCCAGGATGTTCATCTGAGGTCTCTCGGCCTCCCGGTGCCTTGTGTGCTCTGCAGTCTCCCACTCATTCTATTATGTCGATGATCTATTAACAGTTTACCTGCAATTTGCCATTAAATTCAGAAGCTCAGAAAACAAACCATGAACCGGCGGTTAATGTTCTGTGTTTATCGTGTGCAACATTCCCACTCGCTCTTGTAGGATCTTGCCGGTGCTCAGGGTGGAGTCGGCGCAAATCCAGAGAAAACTGCACTATTCAGTTATGGAGACACTAGAAGTCCGCTAATGAAATGTTGTCCTTTCTTATTTCAGAGAATCGCCCTGCCGTGACCGGTTTCCTTTATTTGTTTTTTCTCTTATTCAGAACCTGTGCGGCCGCTTGTATCGGTGCAGAGGTCGTCACCAGTAGGGTTGAGCGAAACGGATCGTTCATTTTCAAAAGTCGCCGACTTTTGGCAAAGTCGGGTTTTATGAAACCCGACCCGATCCCTGTGTGGGTCGGCCATGCGGTACGCGACTTTCGCGCCAAAGTCGCGTTTCGTATGACGCGCTTGGCGCCATTTTTTTAAGCCAATGAAGGGGCGTGGGCAGAGTGATGACATAGGTCTTAGGGGCGTGGACGCCTATCGCCATGTTGTCGCTTGTGCGCTGTAGCGATTTGCACTGTGTAACACCAGCTTTTCAGTTCAGGGACGGACGAGAGAGAGAGAGAGAGCGAGAGAGGGGGAGGGAGAAGGAGAAGAAGAAGAAGATTTAGCAAAACTGGTGCAGCAGAAAATAAGAGCCGCTGTACAGGGTTAACGAGGGAGATTTAGCAAAACTGGTGCAGCAGAAAATAAGAGCCGCTGCCAATGACAACCAATCAGGTTACAGCTGTTATTTGAAAAAAGGTATTTGAGCAACGAGAGCTGGATGCTGATTGGTTGCTATGGGCAACTGCAAATTCTGACGGAAAACGCAGCACTGATGCCTTTTTAGTTCAATGGATTGGTGGGAGTCTCAACAGTCAGACCCCCTACAGTCATTATGTGATGATAGATCCTAGCCATATGTCTTATTATTCATGGTGGAAAAAAACACTTACGGATTTACTGCCACAATACTGTGACCCCCTACGGATTTACTGCCACAATGCCACAATACTGTGACCCACTAAGGACTTACTGCCACAACACCGTGACCCCCTAAGGACTTACTGCCACAACACCGTGACCCCCTAAGGATTTACTGCCATAACACTGTGACCACCTACAGATTTACTGCCACAATACCGCAACCTTCTATAGATTTACTGCCACAACACCGTGACCCCCTACAGATTTACTGCCACAACACCATGACCCCCCACAGATGTACTGCCACAACACCGTGACCCCCTACAGATGTACTGCCACAACAACGCGACCTTCTACAGGTTTACTGCCACAACACCATGACCCCCACAGATTTACTGCCACAACACCGCGACCTTCTACAAATATACTGCCACAACATTGTGACCCCCTACAGATGTACTGCCACAACAACGCGACCTTCTACAGCAGTGGTCCCCAACTCCAGGCCTCGAGTGCCGCCAACAGTGCAGGTTTTCAGGATTTCCTTAGTATTGCACAGGGGTTGAAATCATCACCTGTGCAGATGATCACATTACCACCGATGCAATACTAAAGAAATCCTGAAAACCTGCACTGTTGGCGGCCCTCGAGGCCTGGAGTTGGGGACCCCTGTTCTACAGGTTTACTGCCACAACACCATGACCCCCACAGATTTACTGCCACAACACCGCGACCTTCTACAAATATACTGCCACAACACTGTGACCCCCTACAGATGTACTGCCACAACAACGCGACCCCCTACAGATTTACTGCCACAACACCGTGACCCCCCACAGATGTACTGCCACAACACCGTGACCCCCTACAGATGTACTGCCACAACAACGCGACCTTCTACAGGTTTACTGCCACAACACCATGACCCCCACAGATTTACTGCCACAACACCGCGACCTTCTACAAATATACTGCCACAACACTGTGACCCCCTACAGATGTACTGCCACAACAACGCGACCTTCTACAGCAGTGGTCCCCAACTCCAGGCCTCGAGGGCCGCCAACAGTGCAGGTTTTCAGGATTTCCTTAGTATTGCACAGGGGTTGAAATCATCACCTGTGCAGATGATCACATTACCACCGATGCAATACTAAAGAAATCCTGAAAACCTGCACTGTTGGCGGCCCTCGAGGCCTGGAGTTGGGGACCCCTGTTCTACAGGTTTACTGCCACAACACCATGACCCCCACAGATTTACTGCCACAACACCGCGACCTTCTACAAATATACTGCCACAACACTGTGACCCCCTACAGATGTACTGCCACAACAACGCGACCCCCTACAGATTTACTGCCACAACACCGTGACCCCCCACAGATGTACTGCTACAACACCGTGACCCCCTACAGATGTACTGCCACAACAACGCGACCTTCTACAGGTTTACTGCCACAACACCATGACCCCCACAGATTTACTGCCACAACACCGCGACCTTCTACAAATATACTGCCACAACACTGTGACCCCCTACAGATGTACTGCCACAACAACGCGACCTTCTACAGCAGTGGTCCCCAACTCCAGGCCTCGAGGGCCGCCAACAGTGCAGGTTTTCAGGATTTCCTTAGTATTGCACAGGGGTTGAAATCATCACCTGTGCAGATGATCACATTACCACCGATGCAATACTAAAGAAATCCTGAAAACCTGCACTGTTGGCGGCCCTCGAGGCCTGGAGTTGGGGACCCCTGTTCTACAGGTTTACTGCCACAACACCATGACCCCCACAGATTTACTGCCACAACACCGCGACCTTCTACAAATATACTGCCACAACACTGTGACCCCCTACAGATGTACTGCCACAACAACGCGACCTTCTACAGGTTTACTGCCACAACACCATGACCCCCACAGGTTTACTGCCACAACACCATGACCCCCACAGATTTACTGCCACAACACCGCGACCTCCTACAGATTTACTGCCACAACACCGTGACCGCTAACGGATTTACTGCCACAACACCGCGACCTCCTACAGATTTACTGCCACAACACCGTGACCTCCTACGGATTTACTGCCACAACACCGTGACCTGCTACAGATTTACTGCCACAACACCGTGACCTCCTACGGATTTACTGCCACAACACCGTGACCTCCTACGGATTTACTGCCACAACACCGTGACCTCCTACGGATTTACTGCCACAACACCGTGACCTCCTACGGATTTACTGCCACAACACCGCAACCCCCTACAGATTTACTGCCACAACACCGTGACCTCCTACGGATTTACTGCCACAACACCGTGACCTCCTACGGATTTACTGCCACAACACCGTGACCTCCTACGGATTTACTGCCACAACACCGTGACCTCCTACGGATTTACTGCCACAACACCGTGACCTCCTACGGATTTACTGCCACAACACCGCAACCCCCTACAGATTTACTGCCACAACACCGTGACCTCCTACGGATGTACTGCCACAACACCGCAACCCCCTACAGATTTACTGCCAAAGCACCGCGACCTTCTATGGATTCACTGCAACAACACCGTGACCACCTATGGATTTACTGCCACAATGCTGTGACCACCTACAGATTTACTGCCACAACACCGTGCCCCCTACAGATTTACTGCCACAACATTGTACATATGAGGTAAGTGACATAGCGAATCAGAAGAACTATACTACATTTGCTAATATTATTATTATACCTACTACGTCTTGGCATTGGATCTTGGAGATGAAAATACCCCTTTAATGTTATGTGGTAACCTTCTCTATATACACACATAAACACATGTGATTCTAAAGGTTAGTACAAGTACACAGATACCAAATGTATAGGTTTTTTTATTTAGGTGATGAAAAAGAATTTTGTAAATTTGTTAAAAAATAACTAAACAATTTTGTTTTTGTCGCTGTTTTCCGAGACCTGAAGCATTTTCATTTTTTAGGAAGTGGGTCTTATTTTTTGCGCCCTGAGCTGAAAGATATGGGCTCAGCATGCAGCTCACATCAAGAGCAGGGAAACTACTTTTGACATACATGTACTGCACGTCAAAGGTAGTGAAGGGGTTAAAACATTTTTTATTTTTTTTGTCACTCCAAAGCAAAAAGAAAATTCACACTTTTGCTTTAATTTTAAAGCATTTATTATTTTTCTTTGTTTTGTCTTTTTGCCAGATTGGCTTTTTTTTTGTTCTTCTCTTGTAACGTAATGGCATGTCCTAGCAATGTCTGATCGGTGGAGTTCCAAAAACTGGGATTTGTGCTTTCTTCTATGTATTTCCTGCACATTGCCCGGTAATACCTGTTTATTTTGGCAATTCTGACTGCATATTTGTTCAATGGGTGGCAGCCATCTAACGTCAGCTGATGGGTGCCGGCAGTCGCCTCTCAATCTCCATCACATGACCGCTGCTCCCAAGCAGCATCAGACGCATGGGGCAATCCCAGTCCACCGCTGAATTTTAACCTTTTAGCGCGACCTTGATGAGGGAGGAGGACCTGGTTCCTTGGATATATTTTGTTTTTGTTTTTTTATTATACTGGTGCCCATTGCGCCTGAAATTTCCCACTACAGACCAAACAATGAGAAACCTTTAGTGGACATGGTTGGTCCGCCGCTACTAACGTTCACGAAAACTGAGCAGAAAGGAGTATTAAGATACATGAAAGGCTGTAACGACAGATCAATGGATAAACCCATTACCCCCCAAAATTTCTATTTCTAAGATGGGAACCTCGCTTCACAACTGAATAGAGCACATGACAAATCTGGCTCAAATTTTGTCTGCGACACCCACACTGACTCCCCTTGTCACCCCCCGCTCCGCACCACACTTGAAATTATATTAGCATCCTGGATGCCAATACAGTTGAAAGCAAGGATTGAAGAGGGAGCAATCAGCTGATGCCCCCCCCCATCATTCTGTCTCTGCGTCTGACGTCTGTCTCTGCGTCTGACATGCCCACTGTGCTGAGCGGTGAAGAGGATCAGAGTGCTCGCTGCCAAAATTGGAGCAACAGGGGAACGAGGGGAGGTGAATATTATTATTTTCTTTTTTTTAATGTGGGGTTCATTATACTCTATGAAGGACTATGTTGGGCCCATTATACTGTATGAAGAACTATGTGGGGGCCATTATACTGTATGTAGGACTAAATGGGGCCCATTACACTGTATGTGGGCCCATTATACTGTATGGAGGAGAATGTTGGGCCCATTATACTGTATGGAGAACTATGTGGGGCCCATTACACTGTATGTAGGACTAAATGGGGCCCATTACACTGTATGTGGGCCCATTATACTGTATGGAGGAGAATGTTGGGCCCATTATACTGTATGGAGAACTATGTGGGGCCCATTACACTGTATGTAGGACTAAATGGGGCCCATTACACTGTATGTGGGCCCATTATACTGTATGGAGGAGCATGTTGGGCCCATTATACTGTATGGAGAACTATGTGGGGCCCATTACACTGTATGTAGGACTAAATGAGGCCCATTACATTGTATGTGGGCCCATTATACTGTATGGAGAAGAATGTTGGGCTCATTATACTGTATGGAGAACTATGTGGGGCCCATTATACTGTAAGTAGAACAAAGTGGGGCCCATTACACTGTATGTGGGCCAATTATACTGTATGAAGGACTATGATAGGCCATTATTCTTTGCGGAGGATTATGTGGGTTCATTATACTGTATGGAGGACTATGTGGAGGCCATTATACTGTATGGAGGACTAAGTAGGCCCATTATATTTTATGGGTGGGTGTGGGGGCAATTATACTGTGAGAGGGCTGTGTTGGGGATCGTACTGTATTGGGATTGCCACACTGTGCGGGGGGGGGGGGGGTGTCAGTAAGGTCATCACACCATGTGTGGAGGAGTTCACTGTGGACGTGTCACACGGTGTTTGGGGAGCAGTTTTGTTGACATCATACTTTATCCGTATTATTTATTAATTCAAGGTTGTGTTTTTTTTGTGTTTACATATTTAAATTAGGCCATTGCTCCATATGCTTTTTACTGCTTTTACATAAGATATTATATTATTCCAGTATGCCACATTTGTGATTGTGTTTAATTTATTCTAAGATATATTAATTAAAACGTACCGGTACGTTGTTCGTGGGACAACCCCTTTCATTATGTTTCCATATGAAAAGGTTCACCATTAAAATTGATTATAAGGGAAAACGTCCTCAATTGTAGACATTTTTTTTAATAACTATTAAGGTTGGCCCTCAAATGTATCCAACTTTTTAATTTTGTCCCTCTGTGTATTTAAGTTTGACATTCCTTGGACTATATGATAGATCTGGTCCTAGAGCACGTATCACAGGCAGGAAAAATCAGGAAGGGCCGGAAGAGCTGGATAGGCCACATATTTCCGGTTATCAAATCGGACACATCAGCAAGAACCATGCTAAATGCAAAATCTCTCAGCAAATTTGGTAAATAAAAATGTTTTCGGCCAAAGAACCGCAAACCTAAGGTTCCTTTTACAAAAACTTTTTTTTTTAGAGGTATGTTCACACGTTCAGGATTTCCATCCTTTTTTTTTCAGGACAGTTTTTTTTAAAAACTGCAGCTCTTGGCAGAAAACGCAGGTCCTTTTTTTGGTCCTTTTTTTGTCCTTTTTTGATACGTTTTTTGATCCTTTTTTTGATCCTTTTTTTGATCCTTTTTTTTATGCAGTTTTCTATGCAGTTAAAATGGCTGAAAATACCCTAACCCTACCCCTAACCCTACCCCTAACCCTAACCCTATCCCTACCCCTAACCCTAACCCTACCCCTAACCCTATTCTAACCTTAGTGGAAAAAAAAAAAAAAATTCTTAATTTTTTTTTATTGTCCCTACCTATGGGGGTGACAAAGGGGGGGGGGTGTCATTTACTATTTTTTTTATTTTGATCACTGAGATAGGTTATATCTCAGTGATCAAAATGCACTTTGGAACGAATCTGCCGGCCG
This sequence comes from Ranitomeya imitator, assembly GCF_032444005.1. Taxonomy (NCBI): domain Eukaryota; kingdom Metazoa; phylum Chordata; class Amphibia; order Anura; family Dendrobatidae; genus Ranitomeya; species Ranitomeya imitator. The sequence continues at coordinate 38,958,120 of NC_091284.1, forward strand.
GCAGATTCGGCGGGCGCACTGCGTATGCGCCCGCCATTTTGCAAGATGGCGGCGCCCAGGGAGAAGACGGCCGGACGGACACCGGGACGCCGGGTAAGTATAAGGGGGGGAGATTAGGGCACGGGGGGGGGGGCATCGGAGCACTGGGGGGGGGGCATCGGAGCACGGGGCGGTGGGATTGGAGCACGGGGGGCGGGATCGGAGCACGGGGGGGCAGCCACACTCCGCCCACGCACTTCCGCCCGCTTCCCCGCACTTCCTGCTGCAGCGGTTCGGCACCACAAACCGCAGTAAAACCCGCAGATATATTTTTCATCTGCGGGTTTTACTGCGGGTTTGACCTCACAATGGAGGTCAATGGGTGCAGAACCGCTGCGGCTCCGAAAAAAGAAGTGACATGGTACTTCTTTTTTCCCGCAGCTATTCAGCGCGGTTTTTTTTTTTTTTTTTTCCGCATTGTGGGCACAGCAGTTCCTGTTTTCCATAGTGTACAATGTAATGTACCCTGCATGGAAAACAGCTGCGGACCCGCAGCGGGAAAATCGCGGCAATTCCGCATGAAAAAAAGGATCGTGTGAACATGGCCTTAGGGTATGTGCACACGATGCAGATTTAGTGCAGAACTGCAGCAGATTTTTCTGCAGCAGAAACGCTGCAGAACTGCACTGTGATCACAGTACAATGTAAATCAATGTGAAAAAAAAAAAAGATGTGCAGAAAAATCTGCGCAGAAACGCAGCAGATTTCAAAGAAGTGCCTGTCACTTCTTTTGTGCAGTTCTGCAGCGTTTCTGCACCCCTCCATAATAGAAATCTGCAGGTGCGTTTTTGATGTGTTTTTTATGCGTTTTTTGTGCAGATTTGTGCTCAAAAAACGCATCAAAAACGCATCAAAAACGCACCTGCAGATTCTGCAAGGAGATGCAGATTTAGTGCAGAACTGCAGCAGATTTTTCTGCACCAAATCTGCATCGTGTGCACACAGCCTTAGTCTTTAAGGACGCTTTTCATTTGAATTAGGTAGCCCCCAATCACAGGCATCTACGTCAGACCTAAAACGGAGACCTGACTTGCCGTTGGCGTATAATGGCATTTGTCCTCTCCTGTGCGAGATACATAATCCGTGTGCACTCACATGAGTTTTGAAGGTGAGTGCCATGAGCAATACTGCATGTGCGGAGCTGGGCCTGTTCCATATACTCCATACTCCAAATTATTATGCAAATGGTATTTTTCTCGGATTTTCCGAAATGGTCGGTGCGAATGACAGTCAGTCTACTAAAAGTCATCACCCGTTAGAATATACATCGAATTTTATTGAAGAAACCTCCCAATGATAACAGTATAATCTCCAAAATCAATAAAAACTCAAAATGCACTGTTCTTCCAAATTATTATGCACAGTAGAATTTCTAAACATCTCCTTTTATGCCCATAGCAGCCAATGACTCAGAGGTTTCTTTGCAGCATGAGATGGGGCATTGTCAGCATGACGATGATTTTGCTCCTGAAGGCACGTTTCTGCTTTTTAGACCATGGAAGAAAGTTGTCAGTCAGAAACTCTATATACTTTGCAGAGGTCATTTTCACACCTTCAGGAACCTTAAAGGGCCCTACCAGCTGTTTCCCCATGATTCCGGCCCAAAACATGACTCCTCCAGCTCCTTGCTGACGTCACAGCCTTGTTGGGACATGGTGGTCATCCACCAACCATCCACTACTCCATCCATCTGGACCACCTAGGGTTGCTCGACACTCATCGGTAAACAAGACTGTTTGAAAACTAGTCTTCATGTATGTCTGGGCCCACTGCAACCGTTTCTGCATGTGAACACTGTTTAGGGGTGGCCGAGTAGTAGGTATATGCACCACAGCAAGCCTTTGAAGGATCCTACACCTTGAGGTTCAAGGGACTCCAGAGGCACCAGCAGCTTCAAATAAATGTTTGCTGCTTTGTAATGGTATTTTGGCAGCTGCTCTCTTAATCCAATTAATTTGTCTGGCAGAAACCTTCCTCATTATGCCTTTATCTGCATGAACTTTGTCTGTGCTCTGTTTCAGTCACAAATCTCTTCACAGTATGATGATCACTCTTAAGTTTTCGTGAAATATCCAATGTTTTCATACCTTGTCCAAGGCATTGCACTATTTAACGCTTTTCAGCAGCAGAGAGATCCTTTTTATTTCCCATATTGCTTGAAACCTGTGGCCTGCTTAATAATGTGGAACATTAGTACCGTATATACTCGAGTATAAGCCGAGATTTTCAGCCCAAATTTTTGGGCTGAAAGTGCCCCTCTCGGCTTATACTCGAGTCAAGGTGGGTGGCAGGGTCGGCGGGTGAGGGCGCTGAGGCATACTTACCTAGTCCTGGCGATCCTGGCGCTCCCCCTGCCGTCCCACGTTCTTCTGTGCTGCAGCGTCTTCCCCTCTTCAGCGGTCACGTGGGACCGTTCATTAAAAAAAATGAATAGGCGGCTCCACCTCCCATAGGGGTGGAGCCGCGTATTCATTTCTCTAATCAGCGGTGCCGGTGACCGGTGATAGAGAAAGAGGCTGCGGCACCGAAGACCAGGCAGAGGGAGCGTCAGGATCGCTGGGACCAGGTAAGTATGTAATATTCACCTGTCCGCGTTCCAGCCGCCGGGCGCCGCTCCATCTTCCCGGCGCCTCCATCTTCCCGGCGTCTGCGCTCTGACTGTTCAGGTCAGAGGGCGCGATGACGCATATAGTGTGCGCGGCGCCCTCTGCCTGATCAGTCAGAGCAGAGACGCCGGGAAGATGGAGGCGCTGGGAGCTGCAAGCAAGAGAGGTGAGTATGTGTTTGTTTGTTTTTTTATTGCAGCAGCAGCAGCGGCACGGATTTATGTGGAGCATCTATGGGGAAATATGAACGGTGCAGAGCACTATATGGGGCACAGCTATGGGGCACAATGAACGGTGCAGAGCACAGTATGGGGCACAGCTATGGGGCACAATGAACGGTGCAGAGCACTGTATATGGGGCACAGCTATGGGGCACAATGAACGGTGCAGAGCACTGTATATGGGGCACAGCTATGGGGCACAATGAACGGTGCAGAGCACTATATGGGGCACAATGAACGGTGCAGAGGACTATATGGGGCACAATGAACGGTGCAGAGCACTGTATGGGGCACAGCTATGGGACAAAATGAACGGTGCAGAGCATTGTATATGGGGCACAGATATGGGGCAATAATGAACGGTGCCGAGCACAGTATGGGGCACAGATATGGGACAATAATGAACGGTGCAGAGCATTGTATATGGGGCACAGATATGGGGCAATAATGAACGGTGCAGAGCACTATATGGGGCACAGCTATGGGACAAAATGAACGGTGCAGAGCACTATACGGGGCACAGCTATGGGACAAAATGAACGGTGCAGAGCACTATATGGGGCACAGCTATGGGGAAATAATGATCTATTTTTATTTTTGAAATTCACCGGTAAATGCTGCATTTCCACCCTAGGCTTATACTCGAGTCAATAAGTTTTCCCAGTTTTTTGTGGCAAAATTAGGGGGGTCGGCTTATACTCGGGTCAGCTTATACTCGAGTATATACGGTAGTTTTCCTTTAATTACAATCACCTGTAATTGTAATCAGTCGAGGGGTTCAAGAGAGGCCTGGATGTCTTCCTGGAGCAGAACAATATTGTATCATACAATTATTAGGTTCTGTAGAAGGACGTAGATCTGGGTATTTATTATGATGGAATATAGGCTGAACTGGATGGACAAATGTCTTTTTTCGGCCTTACTAACTATGTTACTATGTTACTATGTTACCTGGAAAACTAATTATCACATGTGTTTAAGATTGATTTCAGTGATCCATTGAGCCCTCAGACACAATACCATCCATGAGTTTATTTGAAAAACAAAACAATTAAATCTTTATGACACTTAAATCCAATTTGCTTAATAATTTAGAACACTGTGTAGTACGGTGCCAGCTGTGTTACACAGTCAGCATTGGAGTCTTAACTGATGCAATGGGAGCTAATTCTGATCTCAACTGTTTATGCACTTAGATGCCTTTGTGATAGCTGCCTTTATAGAGAATGGAAATGGTGTGCCATTTAAAATATAAGAAAATGTACCATCTGGTATTACCTTCTGTCTTTTAGAATCATAGAATGTTAGAGTTGGAAGGGACCTCCAGGGTTATTGTGTCCAACCCCCTGCTCAATGCAGGATTCACTAAGGCATCCCAAACAGATATCTGTCCAGCCTCTGTGTGAAGACTTCCATTGAAGGAGAACTCACCACCTCTCGTGGTAGCCTGTTCCGCTCATTGATCACCCTCACTGTCAAAAAGTTTTTTCTAATATCTAGTCTGTCTTGTCCCTTTCAGTTTCATCCCGTTGCTTCTCGTGTTTCCATGTGCAAATGAGAATAATGATGATCCCTCTACATTGTGACAGCCCTTCAGACATTTGTAGACAGCTATTAAGTCTCCTCTTAGCCGCCTTTTTTGCAAGCTAAACATTTCCAGATCCTCTAACCGTTCCTCGTAGGACATACATTGCAGTCCGCTCACCATCCTGGTAGCTCTTCTCTGAACTTGCTACGGTTTTTAAATGTATTTTTTTTTTAAATTTGGTGCCCAGAACTGGACACAGTATTCCAGATGGGGCCTGACCAAGGAGGAGTAGAGGGGGATGATTATTTCACATGATTTAGACTATGCTCTTAATACATCCCAGAACGGTGTTTGCCTTTTTTTGCTGCTGCATCGCAATGTTGACTCATGTGCGTTCTGTGATCTATTACTATACCGAAGTCTTTTTCACACGTGCTGTTGCTTAGGTCTATTCCTCCCATTCTATAGATGTAATTTTTGTTTTTCTTGCCCAGATGCAGAATCGTGCATTTCTCCCTGTCAAATTCTATTCTATTAGTCATTGCCCATTGTTCAAGCTTATCTAGATCTTTGTGAACCTTTCTCTGTCTTCTGTAGTGTTATCTATCTCTCCTAGCTCTGCATCATATGCAAATTTGATCAGTTTACCTTCAATTCCCTTATCTAGATCATTTATAAAAATTTTGAACACTGGAGCCAGGACAGAGCCTTGTGGTACTCCATTTGAAACACTTTCCAATTGGATGTGCAACCATTTATTACCAGTCTTTGAGTACGATCACTGAGACCGTTATGAATCCACCTACCGTAGCCTTGTCAATCCCATACTTGGTAATTTTTTCAATAAGGAAAGTATGAGATACTTTATCAAATGCTTTGCTGAAGTCGAGATATACTATATCTATCGCATTTCCCTTATCCACCCAGTCAGTTATTCCATCATAGAAGGAAAGTAGATTAGTCTGGCATGACTTGTTTGCTACAAACCTGCTCTGGCTAATTGGTTTATTACTGTATTCTTACCCAAGGACTGACTTACATGCTGTTTATTAATTTGCTCAAATATCTTTTCTGGTATAGAAGTAAGGCTCACTGGCCTGTAAATTCGTGTGTAACTGTCTAGAATAATAAAATGTTGTACTGTAATGCTAAAGAATTTAAAAAATGGTAGAATAATCGCTGAAAACCACCTCCCAGAGATCTGAAAACGGTGTAAATAAAACTACAGCTCGTACCACAAAAAGAAGCCCACATACAACTCAATCAAGGGAAAATAAAAAGTTTTAGTTTTTGGAAGGCAAGAAGGAAAGCCAAAAGCGAAGAGGAGCTCAATGGGAGTTTGTTGCCCAAGGCCCAGCATATACCTGGAGCTGATCCTGTTCATATCTACCATGTATATTTTATATTACTGGTGTTGTTTTGTGTATTAAAGGGTCCTAACTTTGAGTACCGAGGCTTGGGTTCAGCTACTACCTCTACGCCTCCTAGATTTCTGGTTTTGCCATGTATTATGGTGCGGTCCTGTTCATATCTACCGTGTGTTTTATATTACTGGTGTTGTTTTGTGTATTGGAGGGTCCTAACTTTAAGTACCGAGGCCTGGGTGCACCTACTACCTCTACGCCTCCTAGATTTCTGGTCTTGTCATGTATTATGGTGTGTATGTTTGATTTATGTGCGTGTCCTAGCTTCTGGGAGTGGTGTGTTATGTGTCCTCTGGAATATGACAGGATTTCACTGGAAATAGTTTAATAATGAAAACATAATGACTGTCACCTCTGAATTAAACTGGCTCGGGTGCACCAGGGGCATGAATGTATCACAAACATGATCGCTGTATTCCTTCATTACAGATTTGAAAAATTGAAAATTGCTGGTAAATCTAGGGTCACATTGCGTTAGTGCAACCCGTTTAGCGCTAGCGGGTTGCGCTAACGCAATGTTTTTAATGTGGCCGCGTCCCGGGGGTCGCGGTAACGTCCCCGCTCTCGCAGATCCCCGATCTGCGAGAGCGGGGAACGGACCGCAGGCGCACCTCGGACGCTGCAAGCAGCGTCCGCGGCGCGCCAGGAAACACCGGCGCGTCGCTAGCGCGTGCCGAACATGGCACGCGCTAGTGCTGCGCGTTCCCATTGCCGTGAATGGGCGCGCTAACGGACGCGTTGCACGGCGTTAATTTCGCCGTGCAACGCTGTCCGTTAGCGCTTTCCCATTAACGCAATGGGAACCAAGCAGACAAGCAGTGACCACCAGAGTGATAGGTGATTCACTGGGTAACTTTTTGTTATTTTTTTCTTTGTGACACCCCTCTATAAATTTTGTAAAATCCTGTAAAACTTTTAACGTTTTTATCTTTTTTTGGAGGCCGTATCTGTATTTTTTGAGAACCAATATGGCTGCCAGTATAGCTCTTACAGTGGTTGTATCTCGGCTTTCCTTGAGTCCCCAATAGCTTTAGTCATGTACCATTCCCATCTTTCTAGGCAAATTTCCTAACCCATCAATGTCGTAGAGGTTCATGAGCATAGATGACCATCCATTTGTATGGCCACCATGAATATAACGGCCGCTGGAGGAGAAATTCATGACTGGTCAGAACTTTCCCTGGTGACCACAGAAGCTTTTTAATGGTTTCCAATTAGCAGGAGTATGAAAACAAATTAAAAATCTTTAGTAAGGCTCATGAAGCTCTATTATAAAGATGCTTGGTTTTACATTTACAGACTACAGACATACTGGATGCAAATGACTGAAATCTGTTCTACCGACAGGTCGTAGGGATTGCGGTGTAGGAAACTGTTAAATCTTCCGTTGTGGAGCGGTGATACCAGTATATAGCTGTAATTACTGTTTGCTGGTAGAACATATTTTCCCTCGGAGCATTAATATTTCCTCGAGTGTCCTCACAGCACATGCATTAGTAACCTGTGGTCAATAATTCAACGCTTGTTTCCCTGCCCGAGGAGACCAGGCCTTAAACCCTCATTTCCTGTCCAGAAGATGATCCGTCCCTCGTGGACCAGTTGGGATGCTGCAATATTTATTATATTTTGTGTAATAACTTCCTCACTGTTCTCTACATCTCTGCTCGCCCGGCGTCATTCATTAGGCTTCTAATTGTCTTGGTCCTAAGATGGACACACACGTGCACGGCTCCTATCAGAGCGTCTATGCGTCACGTGCCCTGAGCCGATTTTTAGCCTTTGAAAATTAAACCCTAATTTAATTGTTGAGCGACAACAATTGTATATCTTGAAAATGATGAGAAATTGATGATCCATAGTTTTCTACGACTCAGAAGGTGAATGTTAAGAGATTTTTTTCCGCTTCATTTGAAAAAATAAAGTAATTTTAGAAATCGACGGAAGCGACACATCTCAAAAACTGTTAAAACGGAGTTAACAAAAGGCTGGAAAAGTAGTGCTAATGAAAACAACTGTAGTGTTAGAGAGGCAGAGTCTCTCAGAAGCAAAGATGGTCGGAGGTCACCGATCTGTGAACAACAAAATGTTGTAACCATTTTAAAAAAAAGTTCCATAATGTAAAAATGCAAAGACTGTGAATATTCCACCATCTACAGAACATAACATCAGAAGATTCTGAGATTCTAGGGAAATCCATGTGCACAAGGGACAAGGACAATGGTCAATATTGGATGCTCGTGGTCTACGGGCTCTCGGGCGCTGCTGCATTAAATAACAGGCATGATTCATATGTACAAATCAATGCATGGGCTCAGGAATAGTCCAGAAATCATTGTCTGTGATCACAGTTCTGTGTAATCCACAGATGCAAGTTACAGAAGCCAAATGTCAACACAATCCAGAAACATCTACCTTCTTCTCTAGGCGAACGCTCATTTATAGTGGACAGAGGCAAAATGGAAAACTGTTATGTGGTCAGGGGAATAAAAATATTAAATTCTTTATGGAAACCAGAGAACAGGGACCATCCAGCTTGTTATCAGCACACAGTTCTGCGTCTGTGATGGTTCGGGGGGCATTAGTGCCTATGGCAGGGGCAGCACACGTGAAAGATGCTATCAGTGCTGAGTATTATATGGAGGTTATAGAACAACATCTGATCCATCCAGACAATGTCTATTTCAGAGAAGACTTTATTTCAGCAGGACAATGGTAAACCACATTCTTCCTCCACCATACCCGCATGGAAGAGTTCGGGTGATCCAGCGTCCTGCAGTCCGGACCATTCATCAGTACAAAACATTTGGAGCATTATGAAATTAAAAATCCGGCAAAGATCCCGAGAATTCGACATCAGGGAAGAATGGGACAACGATCCTCTCCCAAAAGTCCAGAAATCATCTCCTCACTTTCCCAAAGTTTATAGCCTATCGTAATAAGAAGAGGGGCATGCCACACAATGGTGGACATGGGCCAAATATTTTTGAGATGTGTCGCTGCCATTAATCTCTAAATGAGTTATTTTTTTTCAAACGAAATGGGAAAAATGTCCAACATTCACCTTCTGATCTGTGTGCTATGTTCTGTGGCGAATAAAACATGGTAGAAGAGATTTCCAAATCATTGAATTCTTGTTTTCTTTACACTTTGCACAATGTCCCAACGTTTTGAGAATTGCGGTTGTACATGACATTGTCTATCCTGTACTGATGCCGAGTTCCGTCCTGTATTACACCCCAGAGCTGACCTCATTATTCTGCCGGTATTGTTCTTGGCAGCACGTATCCTGAATACACAGGAGGATGTGCAGCTGAAAACAATGATTTATTTTTTATGTGAGGTTAAAAATCATTTCACCGTTTTGCTTGTTCTTTGGTGGCCTGTTTAGACAGACCGATAATTAAGAATGTGCGTTCTCAGGAATGCTTGTTTCACAATTATCAGCTACTTTCGGTGCACCCTTACTGTCCCACAGCGTTGTAATAGCTCAACTAAGCTTTTTTGGGATTTGTATGATGAACGTTTAACTGCTTCCACTAACATCTGGGAGTGTTTTGAATGCAGCTCTGGAGCATAATGCAGGACGTTGTTCTGCATCAGCCTTTACCAGCAGAATAGTGAGTGCAGCTCTGGAGTATATTACCGTATTTATTTTCAAAGCACCATTCCGTAGTGTTGTACATGTGAAGAAGGTTTGCTTACAAAATAAATAAAGGCCGGGGGTTTGCAGCAGCTCTGGTGGTGGTGAGATGACAGCTGGGTTATTGCAGGCTGTACGATTTAGGCTCTAGGAGACATAGTATTGAATATTGTCCGCTAGCTTAGGCGGTTTGTAAGTCGTTAATTTTTGTTGGGGCAGTTTCATCAGAGTGGTTGAGATGGAAGCTGGATTGTAGGTTGTCGGAAAAGTGAGCTGGATGAGAGGTTGGAGGAAAGGTCAATGTGGACATGCTGTTTGAGGAGTTTTGAAGTGGAGTAGTGATATGGGATGGTTCTTGGCCATAAAGTTTGGGTCCAAAGGTGGCTTCTTCAAGATAGTCGTGATTGTTGTGTGTTGAAAACGCAAGACATCAGAGGTTAATAAGTTGTAGAGATGGGTTATGTTTTGGATAGGTAGGGTGATGAGGATAGAAAAGAAGTGGGATGGGATGGGGTCAAACGCCGAAAGTGATGAGGTGTGATTTTGTAGAGAAGATGAGAACATTTTTCTTCAGTGATGTTGGGGAGGAATGTTGTGGGGAAAAGACATTGGACTATTATATCGAGGGGTTGTGGTGGTTGAATAGTAAAGACTTGTCTTGGTTTGGTCAATCCTATTTTTTTAAATGTGCTGCAGTCTTCTGCAGAAATTAGAGAGATCGGAGGTGGCAATGGTGGACCGACGAGGGAATTAATTGTTGAATAATTGTTTGGAGGTATGTTGTAAACAAGATGTGAGAGTTGCGAAGAAGTCCGGGTAATCAGAGTTGATGGCAGACGTGAATGTGAGAATTGCTTGTTTGATTGTGGAAAAGTCTTCCTGTAAGTGCATGTTCTTCCACCTCTGCTCCGCAACCCTGGACACTTGGCGCAGCTTTTTTGAGGTTTATCTGCCAGGGTTGTCTATTGATTTGACCCCTTCTGCTAAGCACGAGAGGAGTGAGGGCTGATTTAATAACTGATGCGAGTGTGACGTAGATAGCGGTGACACCGTCTGTGTAGTAGTGTGAAGATATGTTGGCGAGTGGTGGAAGACTGACAGTGTGTGTCTAGGTTGTGAGAGGTTTCTGCAGGAGTGTGCCAACTGCTGGACTTGGGGGACAGGTAAAGATAAGAGGGAAGAGAACATGAGTAGATTGTGGTCAGATAAGGGATCAAGTGAAAATATGAGGTTAGAGAACTGAGGAAGGTGAAGATGAGGTCTAGCGTATGTCTGTGGAGGACCATTGCATATGGCCAAAGGATGAAGCAAGTGATGAGTTTGTAGGCTGCTGACTCACTGATGTCAACTAGAGGTTGGTATATGGCCATTGTGTGAGCGTGGATACGGACAGAGTGCACGTAGAAAGGAGGTGAGATTGGGTAGAAGGTGCAGTTAGAAAGAAGGTCAAATCCTCCACCATGTTAATGGTCTGGATGAGGAGTGTGGGTGAAGTAAAGGCCATCCTTACACAGCGCAGCAGGGGAGGCTGTCAGCCATATTTCTGGGAGGCCCAATAAGTATAGATTGTGATAAGTGCAGAGGATGTGAATGACTGCTATGGGGTTTATTACAGATGGAACAAGTGTTCCGTAGTGCTCCAGAGAGAGGGAGCGGGGAGTCAAGCGAATGGGATTTAGAACGTTTGTGGGGATTTCAAGTAGCTGCGGAGTGATCTGTAGGAGAAATAATAGAGGATAGAAACTGAGGACCAGGATTGGGAGAAAGATCATATTCAGTGAGGAGGAGGAGGAGGTCAGAGAAGGAGAGAGCACAGCTTGTTTTGTGTTTTTAAAAAGATCTGAGGTTTGGGATCATGTCAGCATGTGGGGTCAAGTGGGTATGTGTGGGTAAGAGGGAAGGAGAGATAAATATTTGTTTAGAGGGTGATGGGGTTTGAGAATAGGGAAGGAAAGTAAAGATTAACAGAGCAAAAACTAAGAGCAGATACAAGCATGATAATGGAGGAGTTGTGGAAAAATAGGAGGTGCTGTTAGTAATCGGTGGTGGCTCTTATCTTCTGTTCACTTCTGGTACATTTCTGTTAAGCAATTAACAATCTGTACTTAAAGGAGCTGCACACATAGATCACGGTCCGAAGAGTACAAGCCACGGGTGCAGCTGACGGTCCGAATAATACAGGATATTATTCATTAGAGGATACGTAATGTATGTACACAGTGACTGCACCAGCAGAATAGTGAGTGCAGCTCTGGGGTATAATACAGGATGTAACTCAGGATCAGTAATGTAATGTATGTACACAGTGACTGCACCAGCAGAATAGTGAGTGCAGCTCTGGGGTATAATACAGGATGTAACTCAGGATCAGTAATGTAATGTATGTACACAGTGACTGCACCAGCAGAATAGTGAGTGCAGCTCTGGGGTATAATACAGGATGTAACTCAGGATCAGTAATGTAATGTATGTACACAGTGACTGCACCAGCAGAATAGTGAGTGCAGCTCTGGGGTATAATACAGGATGTAACTCAGGATCAGTAATGTAATGTATGTACACAGTGACTGCACCAGTAGAATAGTGAGTGCAGCTCTGGGGTATAATACAGGATGTAACTCAGGATCAGTAATGTAATGTATGTACACAGTGACTGCACCAGCAGAATAGTGAGTGCAGCTCTGGGGTATAATACAGGATGTAACTCAGGATCAGTAATGTAATGTATGTACACAATGACTGCACCAGCAGAATAGTGAGTGCAGCTCTGGAGTATAATACAGGAGGTAACTCAGGATCAGTAATGTATGTACACAGTGACTGCACCAGCAGAATAGTGAGTGCAGCTCTGGAGTATAATACAGGATGTAACTCAGGATCAGTAATGTAATGTATGTACACAGTGACTGCACCAGCAGAATAGTGAGTACAGCTCTGGAGTATAATACAGGATGTAACTCAGGATCAGTAATGTAATGTATGTACACAGTGACTGCACCAGCAGAATAGTGAGTGCAGCTCTGGAGTATAATACAGGAGGTAACTCAGGATCAGTAATGTAATGTATGTACACAGTGACTGCACCAGCAGAATAGTGAGTGCAGCTCTGGAGTATAATACAGGATGTAACTCAGGATCAGTAATGTAATGTATGTACACAGTGACTGCACCAGCAGAATAGTGAGTGCAGCTCTGGAGTATAATACAGGATGTAACTCAGGATCAGTAATGTAATGTATGTACACAGTGACTGCACCAGCAGAATAGTGAGTGCAGCTCTGGGGTATAATACAGGATGTAACTCAGGATCAGTAATGTATGTACACAGTGACTGCACCAGCAGAATAGTGAGTGCAGCTCTGGGGTATAATACAGGATGTAACTCAGGATCAGTAATGTAATGTATGTACACAATGACTGCACCAGCAGAATAGTGAGTGCAGCTCTGGGGTATAATACAGGATGTAACTCAGGATCAGTAATGTATGTACACAGTGACTGCACCAGCAGAATAGTGGGTGCAGCTCTGGAATATAATACAGGATGTAACTCAGGATCAGTAATGTAAGGTATGTACACAGTGACTGCACCAGCAGAATAGTGAGTACAGCTCTGGAGTATAATACAGGATGTAACTCAGGATCAGTAATGTAATGTATGTACACAGTGACTGCACCAGCAGAATAGTGAGTGCAGCTCTGGAGTATAATACAGGATGTAACTCAGGATCAGTAATGTAATGTATGTACACAGTGACTCAGCTTTTCATGTAGATTACATTTATATATAAACTGTAAAATTTTGTTCAATCCGTTGGCGTTTCACTTGCAGTTAATCCCCAGAACTCCTCCATTTCTGACTTGGTTACATTGTTACGCCTCATAATTTACTAACATCAGTGTGTTTTTATTTTCTTCCCTTGTCTCACATAATGCCCATTTGTCCAGCCGGGCAGCATGCATTAACATTTTCCATCTTAAGACAGGCTGAAGTGGAGAGAGCATGTAGCCTGAGTGTTGAATGGAATTACTAGCTGTGGAAACTATGTAGACAGAGGTCCTGATAAAGGAACTGCTATGCAAACCTCAGCTGTTTTTCCATCCTGCAAAGCAGGAAAAAAAAAAGTGAATTAGCATAGGGAAAGTGAGTAATGCTGACGTCACCGCCTTCCCAGCCAGTTCTGCAGGCTTCTTCTTCCCAGTTACTTGGAACAGAACCTTCCTCAGGAATGTGCTGCCCCATAGGACCCAGTGTGTAGAGTTTGGTGGGGAGGAGTTGTGGCCGCTGCCTTATAAACCCAGTTTAGTGTAGTCTCTGCTTCTCTAAGTGTCCTGCTCTGGTCTTCAGACTTCATAGTCCTCTCCGCTCTGCCCTCAGCTAACACTCAACATGCATTTCAGAAACTTTAACTACAGTTTTGCTTCCTTGGTGGCCTGCGTGGCGGAAAACGACATCTTCCATCAGAGCGATGTCCGGGTAAGGGGAAATATTATTATTGATTTCTCTTTTTAATATTTTTGTATATTATTTTTTAATGATTTATTTAGTTTTTGTTCATTTTTTTTTTCTATATTAATTATTGCGTATTTAGATGTAGCCGTGCCGAATCTTTCGTTAAACTTTTGTTCCTCTCCACTAACACGTAACAAGTGGGCATTGCAGTAGGTCACGTGAAAAGTGACAACCCAGCTCTGCTACACCTGAAATGCAGAACTCCGCTTGTTCGTTCATTGGTTCCGATCTGCGATTTCGTGTTTGCACACTAAGTTTTTTGTTTTTTTTCCCCTCTCGCTTGCTCTCGACTCAATGGGCCTTCTTGTTACATCATTCACCTCGCTGTTCCTTTAAAATTAATTATCCAGAATTATTATTATTATTTTTTACTATAATTATCCAGAATTATTATTATTATTTTAACTATAATTTCTGTCTTTTAATTTGTCACTCTGTGGTGCGAAAACCCTAGTACATTTGTCATTGGATTACCGGCTCTTCTTACGTTTTGACTCCTGGGTCCAGTAGTTTCTGATGATGTCCCTCATGGGCACTGGTGGCGAGGACATGACCATGCTTATATTAGGTTGTCTTCCCTGTCTTCCCGGAGGATCGCTTTAGATTTTTACTGTACAAGTGGGCTATGGGTCTTTCACTTGGACAAACACAGGATTGGGTACCAGTTATACACCCATTACTATGCAGAGATCAATGGCAGTCCCTGGTGCTGGCAATGAATGGTGTCACCAGGGAGAAAGCAAGCTATCCGAATGTGTCATGTCCAATCATGAAAGGAGTGGGTCGCATGAAGATGACCCCTGTCTATATTCCCCTTTATGACAGATAGTCATCAGTTGTGCTTCATCATACCTGACACCACTGCAGCTCATTAGTGATTTCTATTGCACCAAAAACGAGTTCACGGACTGCAAGCAAAGATCTTGAAAATGGTGAATTTAAAAAAAAAATTAAAAAATCTATTTTTATTTTTTTCGTTTTTGCATTTTTTTAGAAATATTTTACACTGGTGATATTTTTTGTCTCACTTGAAACTGCCATAATGCCCCCGAGAATGAGAAAGGACAAAAAAAAAAAGGCGAAAAGGACGTTTTTAGATTTGTTTTAATTGGGTAGCGGGTCTGCAGGCGATACACAGACACTATTGACATTCGGCTGTGTCAAAAAGTCCGATGTTGCACAAACCGAGGTGTAAACCAGAATTTTGGGATTTTTGTAAGAATTCCGTTCTCTGCACAACTCTATTGTTATAGGGCGGCCATAAAGAGAAGTCAGGTCTGACCATTAGTATGTGCAAAGGAATGCTAAGTATGTGAAGACTAACTGCCCCCTACTGGTCGATGCACAGGAGTGCGCGATAATGAGGACATGTACGCGGGCCAACAAGTTATTGTGTCTTGTACGGTTACTCCGGTCAGGGTTGTCGAGCTCACTGAGCCATCCTGTGTGTAAGATGGCCGTCATAGAGAATAGTTCTTAATTCGCTGCTTGTGTGGTCCTACGTTAATAGGGGGCCACAGTATGCTGGTTCTGGCCCCATCGCATCCAACCGTACTTGTAATGGCAGATTGGGTAGATCAGTTGTTAACGGTTGAATAGATATGTGATAGGTGGACATTGGATAGGGAGACATAAGAGATACATAAAACAGGGAATCTGGTTTCCCGTGAGTTCGGTTGTGACGAAACGTTCACACCGTCTGTAGAGCCGGGTTCACACAGTGGGTCTTTGGAGGAGATCCTCTCCAAGGACCACCTCAAAAATTACTTCAAAATGCTTAAAGTTAAACTCCCTAGGAACAGGAAAGCAGGTTTCCAAAGGAACTGAATAGGAATAGATTGTTTTAGAGGGTTTTTTGCCGTTGTCCGAGTTTAGAGTGCGATGCCTGGACCGGCCGACCCCAGTCTGACCACCTCATTTACCACATATGCCCATGAGGTTGTGGAGTTTAGGGCGAGAGGCCCGAGGACGATCCGTAAATCAGGGACCTAGACACGGCAGATTCTTCCTGGAGAATCGACTCCAAACATGGCACATCAAGTCAAAAGGCTGCAAAATAAAATCCCCCCAAAAATGAAGCTTTTCCTGAGCCATTTCTGCTAGAAAATCTTTTCTGTTTTGTCCACCTCTAAAAATAAAAAATAACACCTTGGCTTTTTTCACACCATGGTCTAAGTTCCCTTCTGGGCTTTCCATGAGGAGACATATTGATGGTATACTTTTAAGTGGCGTCCATCTTTTATTTCCGGTACTACATAAATTCCTTTTTTTAACGGATGGCACTAATTGGAATAATTCAGTCTGCCTCACTATCCTATACAGCTATACAGCCCCCAAAAATCTATAACCACGACTTTTAAGATCTTTTTTGCCTCCATCTGGTGAATTGAGAGTCTGCAGATCCATTTAATGACAAGCGTAGATTTCTAATACTGTGACAAGGGCCTAATGTTTATTTCTCTGAAGTTGTTGACATTGGTAATCACCGCCTCCATCTTAGTCCCAGAGATTTATCAAAACAGTCATTGTAGCCCATAGCAACCAATCACAGCTCAGCTTGTATTTTACCAGAGCCGTTTACAGAATGAAAGCTGTGCTCTGATTGGTTGCTATGGGCAGTAAAGGCAGGTTTGATAGAAGGCTCAAAAAGTTTACATTTTTATTATTTTTTTACCACAGACTGTCGTAAAACTAAGCCCGGTGTTCAAACTTTTAGGACTGTAGGTTTAATGACTCTTTAGACATCAGCCTTCGGCCTAGGCAAAATAAAAGCGGCCATTTTGTGAGGCTGAAGTGGTGTTGTGCGCCCCAGCCGGGGTCTTGTGAGGAGCAGTGCGATCAGTGACAAGGAGCCTCATAAAATGAAATTAGGAGGGCGCATTTGGATGCGTTTCCCCCTCTTTAGCGTAGACATTCTTTCCACGGGGGGAGTGACAGCTGCTCTTTTCAGCAGGAGAGTGACAGCTGCGACAGTGGAAAACGTATTAATTTATCGTGCGGGAGATTTGTCATCGCCTCTTTGTCAGTGCACGGTCGTTTCAGCTCCTAATCGGTGTTTTTTTTTTTCGCTCGGCGCGGTGACTGGCATTGATTTGTCACACCACACTGAATGCTGAACGCGCGCTCTGTTCCCTCAGGCAGAGGGGGCTCCTATGACTTGCAAGAAATTGTCGCCAAGCGAGGGTCTGCTTCATGGAAATTTTACGTGACGCAGGCGAACAGCAAATCATAACGAACGGAGGCTGAAAATATGCGTCGTAACCTTTATCTGTTGTGCTGACTTGGGGAAAAAAGTGTCAGAAATCCAACAAGTTGTATCAGTGGGAAGTGGAAGCCATCCAGTCCTGGAGTGAACCAAACAAGTCTGTGCAGCCAGTAGACAGAATGCATTATACTGCAGATTCAAGTTATAGCCATTGTAAAAAAAAAAAATGTGTGGGTCACGTAGTATTTTTATTTTTCTTTTTTGCAAAGATTTTGTGTAAAAAATGTATTTTTGTAGTTCAGCACTGGAAAGACCTAAACAAGTCTGTGCATCCAGTAGAGGCAGTGTATTGTAATGCAGTGAAAAGATGTGTGGGTTCAATTGGATTTTTTAATGCAAATGTTCAAGGATAAAATAAGATAATAACCTTATAATCCACCTCTGGAGAGACTTAAACAAGTCTGTGCATCAAGTAGGGGCAGTGTATTGTATTGCAGATTCAAGTGAAAAGATGTGCGGGTTAAGATTAATTTTTTTTTGCAGAAGCTCCAAGACAAAACAAGAGTATATCCCTATAATCCACCTCCGGAGGGACGTAAATAAGTCTGTGTATCCAGTAGAGGCAGTGTATTATACAGTAATTCTCAGATGTGAAAAGACTCAAAAAAAAAAGATTTTTTGGGGGACAGGTCTAGGGCAAAATCAATATATTGATTGCAGGTCACCAAGGACTAGGAGATGTTCAGAAGGCAGCATGGCTAAAGAATCGGACTAAACTTTCTTTTTTAGTCTGCAACAATGAACCCACCAGCTGTTTACAGCAAACAGTAGGATATGGTTAATCGAGATTATTTGCAAATTTCTTTTTTTAGATGCTGTAGACCAAAATAAGAACAACAAAAAAAGATTGCAAATGTTTACAAGCTTTATAAATGTATTTTCTTCTGGTGATTTAGGTCTAAGCGGTAGTAACGTTTCTCCTTGTGGAGAGGGACTAGCCAAGCCTGGCATGTCAGAGCGAGGAGACTTATAAGCCATGCATGCTCCTCTGGGAAATTTAAATATGGAAATTGCTAGAGTTCTAGCCGTCTTTCTCTCTGAAGAAGTAACTAGAATATTTAATTTCCTAGAGGAGCATGCATGGCTTATAAGTCCCCTCGCTCTGACATGCCAGGCTTGGCAATATTGACGTTTAGGATTTCTACTTCCAATCCTAAACGTCAATATTGACTTTTTAACGAGCCTTGCAATATGACTTGAGATTTTGGTTTGGCTTTTATCCTAATGTGCAGACGCGATGTTTCAGGGTGTTGCCCCTCCTCAGTGCAAAGTATGAGATCTGATTTGGGTAGGGGAGAGGCTCTGGACAAGGGTCTTTTGGTGATTTGAGTTATTTGTATCCTGTGTACTGGGAATATAACGTTCAGTGTTCACGTTTTGTTTCCTCTCTTTCAGACCAAGTTCGAATCTCTGTTCAGAGCGTACGATAAAGACGCCACCTTTCAGTACTTTAAGAGTTTCAAGAGGGTGAGGATCAACTTCAGTAACCCGCTGTCAGCGGCCGAGGCCAGAATCCAGCTACACAAGACAGAATTCCTAGGGAAGGAGATCAAGCTGTACTTCGCACAGGTCTGTCCGAGCCGCCATCATAAAGTGTGAGCTATAAGCGAATACCCTGCCGAGACGTAGGGTTAGAATTCTGTCTGCTGCCACCACTAGAGGGAGCTCACTGCATACTGTTTTATCATTGAGTGCAATGTATAACCTGTATACAGTAACGTCCCTCCAGGGAAGAATGCAGGAAGACAGCATGAGATTATAGATAAAAAATATAATTCTTTGTATGAGAGAAGCTTCGATCCCAGTTTTTCATAAGCACTTCATTTTTGAGTTATGAGATGGTTTCGTAAATGCAAGTTTTTGGGGCTTAAAATAATTTTTGCAGTTTGGCTCCATTTGGATTTTCGAGGCTCTTTGTTTCTATGCACATTCAACTTCATAAATCAGCTGGGAGGAAAAAGACAGATAAGAGAGTTAAAGGCTCTCCCATCTGAACTTCATAGAGGACTGACTTAAGATCTACTTTGTTAAAAGGGTTGTCCACTACTTCTCAATTGCTATGTTCCTCCATGTAAAATTAAAAACCGCGATCCCGATCCAGCGATGTTTGCTCTGGGTCTTCAGGGGCTCGCGTGACCTTATAAGGAAACGTGAACCCCAGAAGACTCGGCGTCACCGAAACAGTGTCTGCTCTGGAAGGGGGGGTCATCTTACATAGAAGAACATAGTAATTAGAAGGAGTTGCCCGATTCATGTGCACCGTTTAACTCATTCTGGAGCCAGCAATAGACAGTGCAACTCAAAGACTATTGAAGGCAAAAGGTGCAATATTTTTAATGAAACCCCAAAGCTCGAAATACATAAATCTAAGTTTAAAAAGTATATAAATTCTGGAAAGATGGACATCCCTAGTCACTGTGCCTCTGACCTGTCCTTGTATTAATGTCATCCTTGTATTTCTTTTGTAGACATTGCACATAGGAAGTTCACACCTGGCGCCACCAAACCCAGAGAAACAGTTCCTCATCTCCCCTCCCGCTTCCCCTCCGGTGGGCTGGAAACAAGCAGAAGACTCCACCCCGGTTATTAACTACGATCTTCTATACGCCATCTCCAAACTTGGTCCAGGTAGGAGCTGCTGCATGTGTCCGTACCCTGAATAATAAGCCATAGAGCTCCTGAGGTTTTATTGGCAGGGGCGAAACACTTTGGTGTCTCTGTGCGGTAGGTTTCCCTTCTCCCATGAAGAAGTGAACCTTAGCTACATCAGTATGATTCCCCGCTTTGCTTCGTCAATGCCAGATAGCAGTAAGAAGCCCGCAGCGCTGGAGATCTAGCCCAGGCCGTGGCGTTACACGCTGGTCCTTACCGCCAGGGGACGTTTCCTCGGAGCTGTCCAGAAATAGCTGTCTGATTATACAATGTGCGCGAGGCCAAGTTTCCATTCTTTCCAGACAAAATCACTCCGTTATTTTTTCTATGCAGCACATTTTTCCTACATTAGCCTAAGGGGGAAAAATATCCCAGGACAGCGCTGACAAATATCGCCATATATATATATCATTATTATTCATTTACATTGGCCTCTGATATGTTCCGAGTGACAACCACCAGCGTTAAGCTGTATAATACCCAGGCTGGGACTGGCCCACAGGAGAAGAGGAGAATTCCCTGGTGGGCCCCTCTTATATGAGCTGTATACTTAATCCACCATGTACAGACAAAGGCAGCATCTTTTTTTTTAGTCTTTATTGCTATATACATTTGGGAATGAGAATAAAGTCCTATTTGCATGTAGCTGAAAAGTGGGGCCCCGGA